>NC_023163.2:22466524-23716524 GCF_000231095.2 Oryza brachyantha
AATTGCACGAAAGAATTTTAATCAGACGCCCGGTACTACAGAACATGGTTTGTCTCCCTTCAGAAAAAGAGAGAGGAAGAGATGCCATGATGGTTTATTCCCCTATCAGCAGACCCGACTGGATTCTATTGTCTCAAACTGACCAGGTGATGCTTCGCTAAGAAAAAGAAGTAAACTTCCAATATAGTTTGAAAAATATAGTACAATTACAAAATAACAAAATTGCAGTGATAATAAGAGTAGTGGGCATGATGACCACCGTCTTTTGTATTGAAGAAAACATATGACCATGGTCTGATTCAGTGCTTCGACTTGTCATGCCATGAATTGGTAAACAAATATATTTCAGTACGATTTCAATGTAATATACTCCTCGTTTGATGGAAGATAGTGACACCGACTTGGACAAGAAAATGTTAAGAAGTTGGAAACATTTATGTTTGATCCATCGTGTCATAGCGTTCCTTTTTTTTTTCAGAAACGTAATCTAGTCAAAGTACGCCTAATACAAACAGAAGAAAAGTAGTATTGTTTAAGACAAATCATTGCAGACCGAATCTAGAAGAAACACGAACCAGGCAACCAGCTATACGCAAGTAGTACCAAACGTAATGACAATCGTAGTTATTGGTAGAAGAGCATTAATTGCACTTAGTTTTGATACAGCTGAATAATCTCAGACGAGACGACGAAAGATGAACTCCCGATCTTTTTGAAGGTCAATCATGGTAGAGCGTTCATTGGTTCGCTCTTTCTTGGTTGGCTAGCACGCCTGTTGTTTACGACCTTCGAGTTGTGCTCTGGGCCAGGCAACACGCCTTAATTATTTTACATCACTTGTGCAAAGTAACAATAAGCTACCAACCACAAGTTCTGCGTGATGCAGTATTAATATTTGAGTAGGCCCCATACTGTAGACTTGCTGGTATTACACGTAAAGCACTGTAGAAGGTAAAGTGGGGCAGGAATTCAAAAAATACGTGAACTGAACTGGTCAATTTTTTTCTCCCGTATATGAAAGTAACGAAAATGGTGGAAAAGCTTTTTATAACTTTATACTAGTGCTGCAGTGGTTCATTGTCTAAAAAAGTGCTGCTGCAATGGTTATGATGGACCAGTTGAAGGCTGCACCCAAAAGTGAGATGAAGCGAAGAGGGTAAACGAGATCTGGCAGCCAGGCAGGCAAGCAAACATCAATTGACATAGCTAATCCGGCTGATCGCTGTCAAGCTACAGGCAAAGCAACCTCCAAACCAAGCTGCTTTTGCGTGGAAACACGTGCATGCGGATTTGCTTAGAAAGATAATAGATATATACGCTGTGACCATGCTGGCAGCCACCGCCATGCATTGCCCACGCAAGCTCCAAACCTGCACGCACCGTCCATTTTTCACTCGGAAATGCATCACATCCTGAAAAAAAGAGTTAACTAGTAAAAATTCCCATCGACGAAATGACGATGCGAGGCAACAACCATTACAAACACGAGCAGTCGAGCCTATGCTCCGGCTACGCATTCGCATAACGGGATAGTTAAGACGAGTGCAGTACGTAAAGATCGTTAAAACTCTGCTGTCGGCAAGCATGTCAAAATTTCAATCACATCAAATGATCAAGGCTAATAAATCCGGTTCGCGCTAGAGGTAACGTACAACGGCGACGAGACGAGAGAAGAAAGCTACAGGTATTTTTCTTTTTCTCGCGTCGCGTCGAAAGAAGCTTCGCTGCCTGCGAGCGAGTGGTAGCGAGCGGCAGCCGTAGGCCCCGTAGCCCGTAGCCCGTAGCTGTAGTAGGGAATCCCTGTGAGGTGATGGGAGGATAAACCGGGCTCTCGCTCTCCGGGCCGGTTTGGCGCAGCTCAGGTCGGCACGAGGTGAACGCCCCGGTGAGGTGGGGGCTAGCTAGCTGCTCTCGAGCTACTGCCCCGAGCCACGTGGCGCCAAGCGGTGAGCACGCACGTCGCGGCCGTGATCCACCACCGCCACCGCGGGCGCTGGTACAAGTTGCTGCTGTGCACTTGTGCAGTCCACGTCCAATAATAAAGTTGTGCCGTTTTCCGCCTCGGCCCTCTCGATAAAAGAGGAACCGGAAAGGGAAGGCCGGGGAGGCCTTTCCTGCTGCTGTGTGCGCTAGCTGCGGTGTTCGTGGGCTAGCCGTGAGCCCGTGACGAGGGCGCGAATGGCCGGCGCCTCCTCCACCTCCGCGTCGGCGCGGGCCACGGCGCCGCCGCCGGCTCGCCCATTGCCTCCGCTCGGCGCGTCAGGGAGCCAGCAGGAGCCGGCAGCCACGGGGGCCCACCCTGCCGCCGGCGCCGGCGCCTCATCCCGGCCGATGCGGCGCAAGGGAAGGAAGCAGAAGCAGGTGGGCGCGCGCTAGCTACCGCCGTGTCTCTTTGTCGGATCGGAGGTTTCGTTGCTCGGTTTAGCGTCTTTTGGCGGTTTTTTTTTTTAAGCTTCGAGCCTGGGCTAACTGCTTCTTTTGGTCGGACGCGCGCCGGCATGCAGCTGTGGCCGAAGACGGTGCTCCGGAAATGGCTCAACATCAGGTCGCCGGAGTCCGATTTCAGCGCCGATGAGGGCGACGCCACCGGCGACGACACCGATAGCGAGTTCGAGTACGAAGGTGATCCAGACCCTACTCCTCTCCCTAGCACATGGGCTTCAGTATGACAATATTTCCAAAAAAAAAAAAAATTCAAAAAAAAATTCCCTGTGAGCTCAATAAAACTGTAAATGCATTCGGATTTTGATTCTGCCGCGGGCTTCTCGTCTCCAGAATTGATCTTTTTATCCATCATAATTATTTGGAAAGGGAAAGTTGTGGACTAGAAGAATGCATCGATTGGTTTGGTAGGTGGATGATTTTGCTTACCACCGATAAAAATGAGAACTTTTGACGGTTTCTTCTTTCAACATGAGCTGGTCCACTTAGCAATTTAGCACTGCCATATGAATTCTGGTATTTCGGGGGGAAAAAACAGAAGTGGAAGGTGAGTTAAGGAAATGAAATTTGGAGATGCCTTTCTGATCTAACCTCATCCAATTTCTTCTGCAAAAAATCTAAGTGAACGAGTCTCAGGTCTGACTGTGGATTGTGTTGTTGTTTTGGTTCTATGTGTTGGTGCATCCCCAACTCCTAGGCCAATCCTTTACTTTGTTTATTCATCCCTCTGTTTACATAGAACAAAAACAAAAATGGACGTTGAATTCAAAGAATGTGAAAAACAATGCTTGTTTTGTCTAATGAATTTCAAAACGACAAGCTTGCCCATCCTGTTCCTAAGCCAGTATATTCTATATTTCTGAAGGAAATAAAAAAAAGGGAAAAAAAAGACATGAATCTGACGGCAACAAACACTATTGCCGCACATGAAACAGGCAGCTTTAAAAAGGGGAAACAACAAATGTAATTTTTTTTTTGATAAATGTGCAGTTTTTCTCTCCACAAATTGGTTCCTCTTAGCAAGCTTGGTGTATTATGTTTCCTCATTTCTTGAGCTGTACTTTAAGTGTTGATTCAGCTAACCATGGCCAACCAAATTCTAATAATTGTTAAACTGATTTGTGCAGAAATGTGTGGTTGGGAGCGCCAGCTATACGATGAGGAAAGGAGACTTCGCGGTTTGGGCGCTGAGACAATTGGTATTTATTTGATTCACACAATTATTTGTGGCATGTTGCAGCATACATGTTCTTCATTGTACGAAAGTGGGAGCTAGAAACTGACAAAGCATCGCACGAAAACTTGAACTACATATCACCGACAAAATAAATTACTATATTAATAACGGTGGAAAACTTATTTTCCCCTGATGCACTGATGCTCATTTGCAACTTATTCTATGATTTCACTGGTTTTTCTACACTCTGAAATTTCAACCTGCCTGCAGTTGTTAGCTCATTCATTCACTCATTGTAAAATACTGTCACTTTTTGGACATACTAAGAGGTACTAGATATTACCCTTTTACTAATTTTGTATGAAAACCACTCTTAAGCACCTTTGGCATGCACATGTAGGACCGTAAGAATAAAGCCTACCAAATGGGCCTGAACGGTAGGAAAAACCAATCAACCAAATCTTTTTGTGAAAATAAAACAACCTCAAAAATGATGAATTAATCTATTGATATTGATTGCCCTTAAGCTGCTGGTCTGACCGCTCAAGATCAAGAGAACACAACTTGATGATAGATAAACTTTATTACATCAATATGTGTTTACAAAGTGTATAAAAAGGACTCATCTCAACTCGTAATTTTATCTCTCTTACTAATTCTCTATGGCTTTAACCCCTCGTCTATTTATACTAAAAACTCCATCACCTACTAGGACTCAATCCTGAATTTCCATATTCAATTACCTACTCTGCCTCCACAATGCTACAACAATAACTTCTCTTCCTTCTGCTTTTCCTCCAAAATTGTCCATGATTTTTTTGACACTTACACACACATTGTAAAGCCTGTTACTAACACCCCCCTACATGGTGGCCATCCACCGCGTGCCACCTTGTGTCCAACCTCATCACCTGGCATCCTTGACCATTCTAGACCTTAACTCCTCCTAAGCCTAGTCTCGATCATATCATTGATCGATGCTGACCTAAAATATCCTGACTTTAGTTTAACCATGTCATATGACATCCGATCGTGCTAGATCTCGATTCCTTTCCGAACCTAGTCTTGATCCCCACCATTGACCAATGTTGATCTTAAGTCACTTTGACCAATGTTGACTTTAAGTCACTTGCACACACATAAACAAACCAACCGTTTCTGAGCACATATATCGTAATTTGACCAACATTAGTTACACACCTCACACCAACACCATAAGTATTTTCTAACTAATTTCTTTGCAAAGGCAATTATTCATCACGGTATATTATCATGAATATGATCTTACACATCCTATCTGAGAAAGAACTACTCTTATGCACTGATAATGTGTAAAATCTGCAGATAGCCAAATGGAGAGTGTTCCATGCAGGCTTAATAGAAGACGCAAATCAGAGACCCTTCGTGCTCAGTATATTGACATTAAGGAACTCAGGCATGCATTTATTATCCCTTCAGATTATCTAAACTTGCTTAGTTGTTTGTTCACAGTATTTTCTGTAAGAATTTACTAGAGATAAGCTAAATGACTTGGGTTTGTTCCTTCATATATTTACTCCTAGTCTGGCAGCGAAAACCAACAAAATCTACCATGTGCTCTCACTATTCTTTAAAATATTGGTTTAATATGCAGGGTTTGCGTAGGAACATGGAATGTTGCAGGAAGACTTCCACCTGATGACTTGGATATTCAAAAATGGTTGGATATGGAGGAGCCAGCTGATATATATGTTCTTGGGTAAATCATTGTGTCCCATTTGATGCATGATATTGTTCTTTTATATCTTGTTACTTGTTAGTATTACACTATGACATTGTTTTAATCCTTCTTGTCTTTATCACCTTTAAAAAATGAACCTTTTTTTCAGATTTCAAGAAATTGTTCCATTAAATGCTGGGAATATATTTGGTGCTGAAGACAATCGTCCTGTCACAATGTGGGAACATATCGTTCGTGAAACATTGAATAAGATCAGTCCTGATAAACCAAAATATAAATGTCATAGTGATCCTCCTTCTCCATCAAGGTTCAAGCCTTCTGATGACGTGGAAGATGAGCTTGTTAGTGAGTCTGACAGTGAAGTTGGTGGGGAAGTGCACCCATGGAACGAACCAGTTTTTTTCGTTGATGATGATAGTATTGACAGTAGCAAATATGAGCACTCTTCTGCTCCTACTGAAACTACTATAAATGGAGACAAGTTCAGCAGGGCGCCCTCCATGAAGATTTTTGATAGATCGCAGAACTTAAGTTTTAAAGACTATATATCTAGTCTGGAAGAGCCAGTCCACCAAAAGATGTTAACTAAAACACTCAGCCACTCAGAAAGGCTTGGAATGATTTGGCCTGAACAACCACTGGATATATTGGCTCAGCATCTTCCAGATAGCACAAAACCATTTATTCCAGAGAAGGCTCTAAGGGCATGTATGTCTTTCAAATCAGTAAATGATTCCAGTGTGTTTCCTGAGGATAGTTTAGTTCGTGATTTAAACATCAAGAGTGCACTAGTAAAAAGGAAAAGACCATACTTCGTAAGAATAATTAGCAAGCAAATGGTTGGAGTTTTTATTTCAATATGGGTTCGAAGAAGCCTGCGGAAACATATTCAAAATTTGAAAGTATCAACTGTAGGCGTCGGTGCTATGGGCTATATTGGTAATAAGGCAAGTTTCCATGAATCACATCATTCTCAAGTCCTTAGCAATCCCAAAAACGGAGAACAATTTTTGTTTTTGAATAGTAGAAATGGTTTACACCTCCAGCCTTTGCCACTAGACCCAGGAAAAATTAACATTCTTTTATACTACATTTTGCCCTTATTGATCATGTTGTACTTTCGTTTAACACCCAGTTTTGTGCACTTTGGCCAGTTACCATCTCTTGTACATTTACTATGCATCTGTAAGTAGATGGTTTATCTAGAAAACAATGGGCTAAAATTTCCTTACTTGAACATGCTCCAGGGATCAATAGCCGTAAGCATGTCCATTTATCAAACACTCTTTTGCTTTATATGTTGCCATCTGACATCTGGAGAAAAGGATGGAGATGAACTAAAAAGGAATGCTGATGTGCAAGAAATCCATCGAAGGACAATATTTAATCCAGTTTCCAGAGTTAGCGTGCCTAAGACTATATATGACCATGAGTAAGTAAGCAAACTCGCAGCTCTCAAGAATCAACCTAAAGTAAAGTCACGGTATATCCATATTATTTGATAATTTTTGGAGATGATGATCAATATTTCAGTTTAGATTGTGTTTGACAGTTCACAGTTTATTTGTTTAAATATGATGGTATAGCAAGGGATAAATGATGGAAGTTCATCTACGCATATTACTCTATATTTGAAAATTACTGTTACTTCTCTAGTTCATTTAAATTTAATGTGATTAAGAATTACAGCAATATTGCTTTTAGTATATATAAATTTTATTAGTATCTATCTTTTTTTTAATATTTCAGAAGGATCATATGGTTAGGGGATCTCAATTATAGGATCAACCTATCATATGAAAAAACGCATGAATTCATAACCATGAAGGACTGGAACGGTTTATTTCAGAATGATCAGGTAAAGTTTTGGCAGCACCGCAGCGGTGCAGCATTCTTGTGAAATACTCCATACATTGATAGTACCTCACTGTTTTCTACTCTATGATAGCTGAAAAGGGAACTGAAGAAAGGGCATTTATTTGATGGTTGGACTGAAGGAGTTATCACCTTTCCCCCAACATATAAGTACAAGGTTAACTCAGAGAAATACACGAGTGATGAGCCAAAATCTGGAAGGAGAACACCTGCCTGGTATGCGAGTCTGTTCATTCATACCTTTGATCCGTGCACTCTTCATTTTCCTGTATTTTTGAACAACATTTTTGTTTTTACATGATTCACCTCATAAGATGATTATTTACTAAGATGTAAGTATTCAGGTTGTGTCGGAGGAAATGAGACTCTTAGTGGCAATGAGTGATGTGTGCTAACAAAAAACATTGTTTTCCTTCGCAGGTGTGATCGAATTATCTCCTTTGGTAAGGGAATGAGGCTGTTGGCCTACAGGACAGTAGATATCAGGCTGTCCGATCACCGCCCTGTGACAGCTGTGTACACCACCGATGTTGAGGTTTTCTGTCCCAAAAAGTTGCAGAGAGCTCTTACCTTCACCGACGCAGAGGTTGAGGACCAATTCTCGTTTGAGGAAGAAGGCACTTCTGGAATCTTTAGCTTTTGACTAGGACTAGCACCACGTACATTGGGGAACTAATCTAATGACATGTGATGCTTTTTCTGAAGTCTATTGCCGCTTAATCCTTTGCAGTCATGGCCTCTGCGCAATTTTCAGTATCCCTCTGCTCCCAATTAGCACCGTGTACATTCCCTTCCACACTCTGACCGTGTTTTGAGACCAGGGTGTGGCATGTTCTCCATTTTGGTTGGCTCTTGTGTGCCTCGTCTGACTCAGGGAGTTGTACGTAATAATGTCCACAGTGGCTTGTCCTCCATTTAGCTTTGTTCTTGTGTGCCTCTTCTTGCTCTGAGGAGTTGTACGTAATAATATCTTCTAACAATCTGATTGTAATTAACATTTGAACACGGCAGATTACTAATCAGATTGATTGTGGCATCATTCCGTTCGGCGGTTTTGCTATTTGTTCAGTTTTGAATCTATTGCTACCAGTCAGGGAGGAAAGCAGTGTAGATTGCTATCTATGTGCAGTTCAGCTCACTTAGGGTGCGTTCGAAGCTGACTAAGCCGCCCAGTTTAATCAGTGTACGTAAAAACGTACGTAAAACGAAGAAAGTTATTAGCACATGATTAATTGAGTATTAACTTTTATAAATTTGAAAAATAGGTTAATTTAATTTTTTAAACAACTTCCATATAAAACTTTTTATAAAAAATACACCGTCTAGTAACTTAAAAAGCATGCGTACGAAAAAAGTGAAAAAATTTACCCTCCTTTGGTTAGTTACGAACGGACTTAGGATGGATGGACTGCTCATGAAGTCGGAGTTAATTCAGAATCATTTAGGGATGGATTTTTATCACTCTCATTTCTTTCATGTCATCTAAATAATAAATATTTTTATTAAAAAATACAAGTAAATTAATACGGTATGTACTCTATAAACAGTTTAAATTCTACTTATACAATTATGAAAATGAATAAATTAAAATAAAACTAGTACGACCATAGCAAAGTTTATGGAGTAGGACAAGGCGACGTTTCTGGTGGGGAGCAGCCATGGGCCACGGCTGCCCGCTGCCCGTGACGCTAGGTGCGCTCTGCGCTGGGTGAGCGGATGCCCGGGTGAGTCGGGCTGGGTCCCCGTGGATTGGTGGACGCGGGGCTAACTGCCTCGTGCTTTCGTGTACCGTGCGGGAGGAGGGTGACGGAGACCGGCGGCGAGAGAGAGAGTTACGGACGCCACGGGTGGGGGCTTAGGGCATATACAATAGTAGTGTAGACAGCTGCAGTCTATAAGTTATATATAGACAAGGAAATAGACAAGTTGTACAATAGGATGTCTATTTAGCTGCCTCTATAATATTTAATGTATTATTTTCTATGTTTATATTTGTTACATGCAACCAATACATAAAGTTGCATGCAACCAAACCATCTTAGAGCATGGGACAGTGCTGTGGCCTCGCCACATGACGGCACAACCGTCTCCAAGCTGAGCAAGGTGTTTTCTATAAAAAATGTCGTCTTAGAGATGTCTCTGAGCTGAGCGTTGTACTTGCCCTTATCAGCAAGGGAGTTGCCGTAGAAGATGAATGACTACTCGGACAAATTGTGTGATATTATCTATATCTACACTTGCTGAGAAAATTGCTATTATGTCGTTACTGGGGACTAGAGTGGTTTCACTAAAATACTATTCCAAAATAAGGATCGACTACAATGCCACTCTAAAATAGGTTCAACACGCTAGAATACCTTCTCGGACAGATATGCCCTTGAGTTTCTTCTTCCGCATCCTCTTCCTTCTAACAGGTTACCACCCGTTACGGTTCCTGGTGTTCGTATCATTTAGGTTGACGAGGAGTTACATCTTTGGGTCAGAGTAGGGTAGCGACAACTGGTGGTCAAGGCGTCGCGGCTGCCGCCAACCTCTAGGAGTTGATACCTGCGGCATCGCAAAGGCGCGCCGCCGAGCAGGCGTTGGAGGCATAGGGCGTGTGTAGGTATACCCTGTTTGAGCTCGGTATCCCGAAACCACCCACGATCGTCCAGGATTTTGATCGTGCACAGATTGATAAACAGAACGGCTTCAATTACAATACCGGTATAATTTACATGAAATAACATACAAGAGACAACTACAACAGCTTTTAGGGGCCAAACGGCCAAACTCACACAACAGACTAACCTACAAGCAAAAGAACCAAACACAAAACCCAACTAAACCTCACAGGAACGCCTAAGAGCAGGCCGACCTAAAAGAACTCCTCGCCACAAAAGAACTCTTCACCTTCTGACGCTTCTTTGGCGAAGAACTGCTCCTCTGAACCACATTATATGCAAGGGGGGTGAGTACTGACGTACCCAGCAAACCACAAACCAAGAATACAAATAGAATACATGCAGGTAGTACAAGGATATAGGGTTTATCAAGATTGGTTGATAACAAGCCTATTATAAATAATTTTTCCCTATTTTCATAAAACAGTTTATTTGCAAACATTTATAAATCAAAGGTTTAAAAGGTAGCAATATAGACCACCATCATTCTTATCTGATTCCAATCCAGATTTTAATTATAAAAACTACTCATACCATAAGAAATAGGAATCACCCAATGACACATCTCCATTAACCAGGAGCACGGCGTATTCGAATACGATACGACTCTGCAGCGTCTGCCCAGCGTTACCCACACGATACCACGACTGGATCAGAGTCGAGATAATGGAACCGTTCATTAGTCCCACTTACTACTAGTACCGCCCAGTGGGATATCGTCCGTCCTAGCAGTCGGGCACTCGCTCGGCCACAAGCAAGACATAGTAGGGTCGCTGCTTTCACGGGTGCCACTGTTGTGAGATCATGTCAACTTGGCCCGCGGCCCCTTCCACATGTCCACTCCTATATGCTCCTAGAGCCTCTAACAGTCATTCGTATAGTGGGACCACGTACTAAGTTAAGTCCGATTACTCGGTCCTGTGGATGGGCGCAAACTATATCATTTTCCATGGCATAAGAGGGTTTTTATCCTTATATCCGGGGAAGCAACCAAATTAGCATAGCACATGCATAAAATAAACACAGTAATACATGTCATAGTATCCAGAACAACAACCTTCACCCGGAATCACCTTCCATATCACTCAAGGCAAGTGATTTATATCAAAACAATATTTTATGTAGCTCGATAGCGTCATCATGTGACGACGGGCACAACAGATGTATGTGTATAGAAGTTTGGTGGTATTATCCACTACAATGTTATTCTGAAGTATGCAAAGCTATACCTAGGTTATCAAGGTACAGGATGTAACAATTCAAGGTATTGGCTGTAATAACAAGTATATAAAAAGACAGTAACTAATGTAACAAGATTATTTGAAAGTAATAATACGCCAAAATAACTTTGCAAGTAATTAATGCATAAAATAACTAAGTGGTTCTCTACTTAGGTTCTCAAAATGATCAAAGGATGGTTTCGTGGCTTGCCTTGCACAACGTGGTCTTCTGAAGCTTCAACGTAGCCTTCAGGGTCCACGTCAGCTCCTGCAGGGTCGTCGACGGCTTCGGGTTGATCTATCGCGCACACACACGAATTAAAACAAACCAAATAAGCCTATAAACAAAATCTATAAATAAACGAAATAAACAAATAAAGAAAGGACAAAACTGGAGCTGAAAGGGATAGATTAACGATTCAAAGGGGTGTGAAAGGCTTCAAATGGATTTTAGGAATTTTTGGATGAATAGTAACCCTAGGTATAATTTAGGGTTATGCCTTCGAAATTTTAGATGACAACAAAACTATCGCCGTTGAATTTGGAATGACTCAAAGAGTCGGATGATGGTTTCGGATTTTAAATCCGGGATTTGAAAGTCAAGGAATTATTTAAACTGGAGAAAGAATTATTTAAATTTGGAGAAAAGGATAATTTTTGGATTTATTTTGGATAGAAAAAGAAATTAGGATGGACTCCAAATATTTTATTATTTTATTTTATTTTTTTTCATTTTTTTTCTTTTATTTATTTATTTTTCTTTTCTTATTTATTTTTTTTTCTTCTCCTCCTTTCTTCTTCCTTCGATCGTTCTCCTTCCTTCACGTTCTTTCTCTCTCTTTCACAGGATGGTGCCCGACCATGGAGGGCAGCCGGGCGGCCAGGGGAGCATGGCTACGGGACCAGGAGGCCGAGGGGGTTCCATTCCCCTAGATGGCGGCGCCCAGGACGGCGCCGGGAGGGCCGGCGGCGGTGGCCGATTCAGGCCGGCGGCGGCTGCCATGGAGGCACCGATTCCGGCGAGCTCCGGTGAGGTCAGAGGCTGGGGAAGGTTCAGGGGAGTTGTGCGGAGGCTGCTGCACGCCCAGGTGAGGCCGAGACATCCGGAGGTGGCGGCGCGACGTGCAGCCGATGTAGGACGAACAGAGGAGCAACGGGTGGCGGCGACACCGGTGGGTTCCGGCGGTGATTTGGCTCTGGAAAGTGAGGGGAAAGAGGTACACGAGCATGGCGAAGGTGATTGCTACCTTGATCTTGGAGGATGGCGATGGCAGCGGCGGATTTCGTGAAAAACGGCGTCGACGGCCGGTTGAGTCCGGCGGCGTCCTTGCGCCGGCTGCGACGAAATAGATGAAGATGGTACTCGCCGCCCCGAGGGAAGGATCGGAATGGACGGCTTTGTTTTCTCTGGGTCGTCGGCAGCGGGAGAGAAAGGATTGGAGAGGGAGGGCAAAAACGGTGGAGAGAGGCGGCAACCGAGTAGATGACGACGAGCTCGCTTCGAGTCGGTTCGGCCGCACTTCGAACGACGACGCGTGGCAACGGAGCAGCTACGTGTCCGCTGCCTTGGCAAGGCATCGACAGCAACGCGCATACGGAGAAGAAAACGGAGCGAGAGACTGTGCGCGCAAGAGAAAAACAAAGAAGATAGATGACTGGGTGGATGGATGGATGGATAGATTTAGTCTAAATAAATTAGACAATGTTTTAGAAATTTAAAAGGAATTTAGATGGCGACCAGTGGGAGCGAGAGAGAGTTGGATGGGTGAATGGATAAATGGCTGGACGGATGGATGGATTTGATTGGATGAATACACAAAATGGCGATTCGCGCGAGATCAACGACGAATCGGAACGAAAGAACTCGGGGAATTATTGTTTGAGATGAATTTAGAGGATTTGCGATATTTGGATGAAATATAAATATCCGAGATGTGGATTCGGACTATTTTGAGCGAATGTGATATTGTCCTGAATTTTTTTTAAAAATAATTTCGCAAAACTTTTACCCTGAGAAATCTAGTATGTTACAGCGTGGCCTAGAGCTAGAGCTAAGGATGGGCATGGGTCGACCCATGGGTAGTTTAGGGTCAGCTCTAGTTTAATAAAATGAACTAAGTTTCACCACAACATGAAATTTAGTTTTTGTAGTTGAACTAGAATCGACCCTAAAATACCCACGGGTCGACCCATGACCATTCCATATAGAGCATGGTGGGGCTCTCCATGGTGTGGATTGACTAGGGCGCACCATGTGAGGAGTTTGGTGGGACTGACGTGATGCAGAACCCTAGGAGCCATAGCTGAGTCAACGGCATCGTTGCCCGTGATGGCAAAAGGATTGCTCACACTCAGAGGAAGGTGTCAGGCTTGGTCTGAGCCGATGATGGTATAATAACTAGGGTTCCATTTATCCCCGAGGCACGATAATCGGTGATTATCACGATTATCTCACAAAAACCGCACAAATTCAAATTTGAAAAGTCAAAAAATATCGTCACGGTTTTTGCCTTCATATCGCGCGGTTTTAGACGTTATCGTGACGATATAGCGATCGCGGTTTGAAGCGATAATCACGTGGTTTCGGCCAATAAAACGTGCCGACATAAGCGATAATCGCACGGTTTTAGCTAAAATATATAGAGGCCGTTAGACATCGAAATTAAAGGGGAAATAAGGGAAAAAGATGGTGAGGCTTACGGTAAAAAGGAAAGTATACCTGAGTAATCGTAGAGTAAAAATGAAAAAAAAATTGGCATGACCTTTGCTAATAGTTCAAGAATTTAGTAATTAAGAATATTGATAACAATCACAAATTCACAATTCATGGTATGAAATAAGCATGCATATTATAACAAAGTCGGCAATCATAATATATTGATGTTCACAATAATAATCTAGTAAAGTCCACAACGACTAGAGGCTTAAGTCGACAAACATGACATAAAGTCCGTCATATAAACATAGTCAAGTACACCAGCCATGCGAATGAATGGGGAAAGGGAGAGAGATTTTAGATCATTTCACCGGCCGTGCATACATGGGAGGGTGTTATTCTCCCTAGTGGGTCAAGTTAGGCCAGATGCGCAGTGTAAAAAACATATTTTTCTCCAATTAACTCAAGTCAAGCCGTATTTTCTCAAAGTTACGAATGATTTATTGAGTTTTTTGAAAATTTTCTTCACATCTAAACTCAATAAATGTATATCTATCACATTGTTTTTTTCTTAATTTTCCATCAATTTTTTTTCAATTTTTCTGAATTTGGGCAGTTTTTCCCGGAAAAAAACCGTCCGAAACCGTTATCATTTCTCGGCGATATGCTCGATTATCACGATAATTGTGACGATTATTGCGATAAGAGAAACCCTAGTAATAACAATTTTCTCAAGCAGCTCCTAGCTCGTGGTGCATCAGAGAGGAACACTTGAACAGGAACATGGAAAATATAGAGAAAATTGCTAAATCAACACTCCAAAAATTGGTTTTGATTGAAAATGGCGTGGCTTGATTTCTTGGCATTTCCTCCATTTAATCAAAGTTCTTGTTTTTATTGTTTTGGCACATGAAATGATAGTAATGCCCATGGCTATTTTTTCTATTAAAGTTGCTTCCTACTCGGCAGTCGGCACCATTCCTTCCCAACGGGCTGCTTTGTTCTTTTTCACTTGATTAATGGTAATAGAAAATCGAGGAATCATTCCTTTCTCAGAAAATAAATTTCTTCACTTTTTTTAGTCTAGCAAAATCTTTGTAAAGTTCATGAAAAAGTATATAATGCAATGCTCATACAAAAATGTAGATCAAAATGAATACCTGATGCCATACTGTCATATATTTTACCTAAAGAAACATATTTTTCATATGTAGGACAAGACATAATGGTCATTTTAGGTAGTCGAACATGGAAAAGAAAACGAAAATGAATTGAAAGAAAGAAATGTCAGGAAATCAAGCCACACCATGTCTATAGTATTATTTAATGGAAACTAATATTTTAAAGTGTCAAAAAGTAGAAACCACTTATTGTAGTGTCAATTTAGCAATTTATTTCCATCTTATATTACGGGAAACTCTTTTAAATTTCAAAAAAAAAGAGAAAAAGTTATGGAAAAAATGACAAGATGGATCAGTGTGGTATATACCACTACACAAACATGCAAATATGAAATTTGACTTCTACAAGTTCAAAATAAATAAATAAATAAATAAAAGATTATGAACATACATATAGTAATCGGAGTTTAATTTATTCTTTTTCCTACCACTCACAAATGTCAAATTTAGATATGCTTATTTGTGAAGTAATATATCGTATATGAATCTATCTTATCATTTAAAAAAACATTACTATTTGAATGATAAAAAAAAACAAGGGGACATCGCTCTAGGGATGAGAATCCATTTCCTTATATTATCAACAAACTGACATAACAACAGTACATCTATATAGGCTATTTCTTCAACAGGGGAGTCATGTGTATGGTACAATAGACTCAATGGAGTCACTCTCTCGACGAAAGTAATATCCATTATATAACATATTTAGGTATACATAAGCTTGAAACTCAGCAGCATTAGCACCACACCGGTGTCTAGCTGGTCGAACAAACAACAAGCAACCAGGGGCCTTTTCTTCGCTGCCTTTCAGACTATAAACAAAGCAACCAAAACCCATAGCTTCCTCCTGAAGCTGAACCTTATGAAATTTCGGGATGAGAACTCCTGACCCCGAAACGGGTTTCTTCTAGTTGCCGTCGTCTTCTTTTCACAAACTTTCAGGGAGTTATGTGTCAGTAACGTTGCACAAGCTATGTGCAGCACAGGCCTTCAGGTACCACCTGACGCCGCGGATCATATTCAGCATTTCAAGAAGTTAAAAGTGCCTGCTTCTTCTGCCAGTACTGCTCGAATCTCTGCCTTGCATACTCCTTATAGTCGAAGTCTATATCGTTGACATGATCCTGCATAAGATGGAAGTCAGAAAATAGCACAGGTTTATAGTGACAGAATGGAGCTCCATAGTTCTATCGGGAAAAAGAAGAGAATGGACTTCTAGAATATGAACATACCGATATTATGCCCCAGAGGCCCCAAACTAGATGACTGGCAAGCGTGTATTTCTCAATGCTTTGCAGCAGATTCTCCACCTCTTCGGCATCAGGTTCGTCACCTACTAAACAAAATTGTGAGCAATCTTGTGAGCATATCTTAGCTAATTATTATATTGTAAAAAAGTAGGAGTATTCAATGGAAGTCAGGAATTAAATTTTGTAACAGAATTATTCCCCAAAAGAATTCCTGTATTAGAATATCATTGTAGTACCAAACAGATCTTCACATGATGATCGAAAAATGCATTTGTTCTTACCAGAATTGCTTAGGTACGTCTTCACAAAACGCTTCTGTTCGCCAGTGTCTGCCACAGGTACAAATAGCAAATAAGCAAGGCTGGCCAAGATCGTGTAAACTGATTTAAGTTCCAAAACAAAAGCAAACATCATGCACTGGTAGTATTTTCGGATACCTGGATATTTACTGTAGTCCAGTATATGTGGCTTCTCTGAATGGTAGTCTGCTGCCATCTCGCAGAAATGATTTGCGATGTCATACGCAACTGGATTGAAGCTGGCATACTCATAATCCTGTAAATACATGAGAAGAACGGATAAGACCAAATTGCCAACAATAAATGGAGCTTGTCATATATGTAAAATAAAAAAAAAAGAAGGATTCAGGTTTCCTTAAGAAACAGTCGTGACATATTGGCACACAGTCATACGAAGAAGAATAATAAGAAGAGCAAGCATCAGTCCTCAATATGGTAGGTAGTCTCCAAAACCAATCTGTCGTTTTTAGCAGAGCCGTGACAACTTAAAATATCTAGCGGAGAGGAAACACAACAAACAAGTTCAAGTTGTGTGGAAGGGGGAAAAGGGTCTGCGCTATTCCAACCGGTGAAGATGATACGCCAACTATCCCATTTCGCACAAGTCAAGAGAGCAGAACATAAAGGTTCTATAACTCCCCCCGTCTTTTTGCTTCTAAGCTTATAAGCTAAAATTTAAATTTTCAATCTTATATTTAAAGTTGATTTTGAGTTTTTTTTATCGTAGTTTATTTTCAACCGTGGCTTTTAAGCTCGCTAAGAACACGTAGTTTATTTCATTAAAAAAAGCCAAACATCACCCCCCTAAGACTACAACCGACATTCAATAGCCCCTTCCCACATTTCATATTTGCAAATAATAGATACAAGGAAAAAATAATAATATTGTAGCAAAAAAATTAAATAATAACACATGGACATTATTGTAAATGCATATTTCTCACAATGATAGTCAACATGTTGGTCTCTTCATCAATCATGATATTGCCATACTGAAGATCATTGTGGCAAAAACCAATCCCATAGTAATCCCCTGAAAATTCTTTCTCCAATGCAGCAATCTCGTTCTCCAGGCTACCCAGGCGGAATTCTTTGGATTCATCAGATGAACACAGGTTTCTCGCAGTTTTGAGCCAGTTCCTAGATAAACCATGGCCAGGTTAGTCTTATACTGCCTATTAAAGTTCCCAATGTATGAATTATTCATCTGAAAAAAAAAAAAGCCCTTACTTCAGTCGGTCCCAAATGAGCACAGACTTTGGGCCAGGCATGTCAAGGTTGTGGAATTCCCTCAGTTTTGAAGCCACCAGAGCTGAAATTTCAGGATCACGAAGGTCGGGTGCAGAAAGCGTCTGAAAGAAAGTAATTGCATTAGCTATTGTATGCTGACGTAACAGGTAAGATAGTTATGCCATCGTGATAACATTTCATTATCAGTAGAAAACTTGAGCAGAAAAATCTGACTGCAGGAGTATTACAACAAAATTCATTCTTTTTTTTCCTTTTGTTCATTCAAGAAAACAACAAAAGTTGTCCCTTTTATGAGCGTGACACACGTAGTAAAGCAAAAAAATGAAGAATCCAGAAAGTGCTTCGGCGCCTCTGTTAGTTTTTTTTTTCTTTTCGAATAAGAACAGCAATAGGTTAATTCACTTTCTAAACAGATTC
Source organism: Oryza brachyantha (assembly GCF_000231095.2). Lineage (NCBI taxonomy): Eukaryota > Viridiplantae > Streptophyta > Magnoliopsida > Poales > Poaceae > Oryza > Oryza brachyantha. Next base: position 22,484,679 of record NC_023163.2, read on the forward strand.
CAAAATGGAATTAAGTCATGCATATTGTCTACATCGACTTCATCAGCACAAACTTTACACCGATTTCATCAGTTCTGCCAATTTAGTCAGCTACCTTACTTTCTCAAGTCCAGCAAGTTGTCTTCAATCAACGGTACTCTGAGAGAGACTTTTCCTTTTATCTTATGGACAATTGTCAATCCTACATGATTAATTCAAACGAAAAAAGACATATTTCAACCGAATTATTAATACCACCACCGACTACAGGAAACAGTCAAAGGGAGAAAAAAAATCAGTTGTTGACAATACCCTTACGAACATTTGGAGATAACTAGCGTGGCTATAAACAATTCTAGTTAAATAGGAAAGATCTTTGACTATAAGGGCATGAAGAGAGATTTTATGAAATGATAGATAAGAAAGGTCTAAGGAATTGCAGATTCCCACGGCAGAACCTTCAGAAAACGATAACCAACCAGACTGCAAGAAGTTGGCGTTTAGATTGAGAAAATTTTTGGGAAAAGTGTCACGTCAAATGTTTGACTAGATGTTGAAAGGGTTTTCAGACACAAATGAAAAACGAATTTCACGGCTAGCTTGGAAAGCGCGAGACGAATCTTTTGAGCCTAATTAATCCGTTATTAGCACATGTTGGTTACCGTAGCACTTATGGCTAATCTTGGACTAATTAGTCTCAAAAGATTCGTCTCAAGATTTCTTCCATAACTGTGCAATTAGTTTTTTTTGGTTCCTCTATGGTTAATACTTTATTTAGATGTCTAAAAATTCGATGTGATGTTTTTGGAGAAAAATTTTAAGATCTAAACAAGGCCTAAATAACTTGGAACAGTGCCGGTAGAATCTTGAAAAGTATCAACGAGACTATCATTAAGCCTAAATTGCTACGAGATCAGCCCAATAATTTACCAGTACGCAAGAACAAACTCGAAAACCTGCCTAATTCAGGGGGAAAAACAACACGAACGCGGCAAAACCAACAAAGTTCGTTTGTCCAAAGTACAATCAAAATCCCCTCAAAATCCTTACCCAATTCCAGAGTTTAAGAGAGGCACATGGAAATAAACAGAGGAAAACGAGAAATACAAAGGGAGAGAAAGATCGGGAGGAAAAACACAACTAGAAATCGTGGAGCAAGCGCAAGAAAGGCTAGACAGTTTGGCTACAGCAGCGCGGGATGATACGCATGTGCACCTACCCTTGCGTGGATGAACTCCTCGACGCGGCCGTTGGGGAACCGGCCGAGGAGGCGGGGGCCCTGGCCGTGGCGGGACATGCACTCGAAGGTGCGGACCTCGTCCTCGCGGTCGAAGAAGAGCTCCACGCCGTCGCCGTATATCCGCACGAGCACCTTCCTCACATCCCTCTCCCTGGCCGGCTTCGCCTCGCCGTCGGCGCCGTTGAGCCAGCGCACCTGGTAAACCTCGTTGGTCATGGCGCCCTTGAGCGGAATCACCTGCAGCGCCCTGCAGTCGGTAACGTCCGCCCACGACGCCGCTATCTCGTGCAGCAGCCGCCGCGCCTCCTTGGGGATCCGTGGCTGCGCAGCCTCCGCCGCCCGCTGGCCCTGGCTATGGTTCTCGATCGCCACCATCCTCGCTAATCACGTCCTTTTCCCTTAAATTTCCCCCCCTTTCTTTCGCGCGTGATCAAGAACGGAGAAAGCTAAAGCTAGTGGGTAGAAATGAGAAGAAGAATGCCAAATTTATCTTTTTTTTTTGCTCTATTTCTCTTTGATTTGGATCTCTTCCGAAACGAGATTAGAGAAAGTGTTGCAAGTAACAGCGAGTTTTCCTCTAATCTGACCCGCTATGGTATTCTCCTTCGGGGATCCAGGAATGGGCCGCGTATAAATAGAGTGCGTTGCGCGGCACTTTGCTGATGCCCCCTCCAAGTTTTGTGTATTTTATGTACCCAGGACCTGCCTTGGTCAAACAACTCCGCTGCTTGCGTTGCTCTTTGTTGCTTAGCTTTTTTTTTTCGTTGCTCTTTGTTGCTTAGCTTTTTTTTTTTTAAATCTCTTTGTTGCTTAAGCTAGTTTTCAAAATTTTTCTCCAAAAACATCGCATTAAATTTTTGGACACCTAAATAAAGCATTAAATATAGATGAACCAAAAAACTAATTACACAGTTATAAAAAAATCTTAAGACGAATCTTTTGAGCCTAATTAGCCAATCATTAGCCATAAGTGCTACACTAACCAACATGTGCTAATGACGGATTAATTAGGCTCAAAAGATTCGTCTCGCGGTTTCCAGGCTAGCCATGAAATTTGTTTTTTCGTTCGTGTCCAAAAATCCTTTCTGACATCCGGTCAAATATTTGACGTGACACTTTCTCCAAACTTTCTCAATCTAAACACCACTTTAGCTGAAAGGCTTACAAAGTCACTCCTGTGTCGCCAGCAACTTCTTGTACGGCTTACAAGATACTGTACGTAAATTTTGCAAAAGTTTTTTACGACCGAAATTTATCTGCTGATTATTTTTATAAAACGTATTGTTATTGCTTATAAAATACATATACATTGTTTAGATTTTTTTTAAAGAAGAGTACCTATATACTCAACTTATAAGTGTTGACACGTTATATATGAATTTAAAGAATATTTTTTACTAATATTTTGCAATGGTGAGAGTAGTATTTTTTTTACACACGCTCACCACCTCCCATTCTCTTTTTTGGTTTTATAGCGGACCAAAACTTTTAGATAAAATTCAGAAAATAACATAATACTACCTCCACCCCTAAATGTTTGACGCCGTTGACTTTTTTATAAACGTTTAACTATTCGTCTTATTCAAAAATATTTGTCAAATATGTAAAGCTATATATATGCATAAAAGTATATTTAACAATAAATAAAATAATATAAAAATAATTAATAATTATGTAAATTTTTAAATAAAATGAATAGTCAAACATATATAAAAAAATCAACGGCGTCAAATATTTAGGAAATGAGAGAGTAGTATTTTTCTTGACACATACTCACCACCTCCATTCCTTTTTTTACTGTCATATATAGTTGACGAAAAATTTTAGATAAAAGCAAGAAAATACAAGCGTTACTGGGAGTCAACTATCGATACAGAATTTCCAAAACTGTCTACCAGGTGAGCAAAGTAACCTTAGGATGAGTTCTTCTGCTGTTTCAGTTACCGACATGTTACACGTCGTAGTGAATTAATATATGATTAAATAATTATAGTCGTAAAAACTTAAAAATAGATTTATCTTTAAAGCAACTTTCTTATAGAATGTGTGTTGAAAAAAATACCGTTTAGCCATTCAGAAAGTGTGTTTACGGAGAGTGAATATGAGTTGGGTAACTTGTAATTCCTGCTCATGATGCCCCTATGCCGAAACAAACTGCCTACGATATTACCGTAGAGTTTCCCCGTGTCGTATCGTCCTTAAATGTCCTCCAGTTTATTCTCTGGTGCTTTTTTCTGACATTCTCGTTAAGAGCACGCTCAATATCTCATCTATCTCATACTTTATTAATAAAATAGAAAACGAATACATCCTCCTTTTTTGCCATAATTCATATGGAGAGAGAGAAACTTTGAATTTAGAGTTTTTCACTCCCACTCTAATTGGAGATACAAAACTGTCTCTTAAGTATTATATGTAGAGACAAAATGGGTGATTAACCTATATTGATAAAGTATAGTTAGATGTGACACAAAGGACATAATACGAATGATATATTAGAGTACAAGCAGATGCGAACAAAAAAAATCTTTCTACGAACGCTATTCAAATGAATATATGAAGAAACAAATTTGAATGAATGGTTGGACATGGGTGGTGTTCTTTTAGCTGATTATTCTTAGCTTTTTTTCCAAACCATTAAACGGAGTGTTTTTTTTAAAAACTTTTTATAGAGAAATTCATCATCTCACCTTTTAAATTAGATTTTTATCTATATCATAAGTTAATTCCATCGTTTATACCTTTAGATAGCTTCACAAAATCAGATAATCTTTTATATTTTATCATTCAATAAAAAACAATTGATATAAGGGATTTAAAATTTGAGGACTCGTTTGATCACAGTAAAGACTATAATGCGACAAAGAATGAAAAGCGGGGACCTATCTATATCTATTTATAACATTTTGGAATAAAAGGAACAATGTCGATCAATATGATGGAGTCAAGTATCCTACTGTCCTCGTTGCAGAATAATCCAGCTAACAGAAAAAAAAGATTTGCTCCGGTCCAACAAATGTATCTCGAGATACCAAATCATTTTTTATCATTGAATCTAGGTAAGTAGGATGTATACTGTTAGTTCTAACGATCAGAAATGATTAGTAACTTGACAGAAATGATTAGTAACTTGACGTATTTTTCGTTGGACTGACCCAGACCCATATATGCCAGGCTGGCCGAACCAAGGGCACATCCTCCATTCTTTCAGATGTCAGGGTCTATGCCAGAAAAAGGCAACAGAGGAACGAGCCAACGCATCCCGCTGAACCTAACAGATTGCGCCACCTGTACGGACCACGCCTCGCCACGGCAGATCCCGTGTGGAGGTGGGAGCGGCGACAGGTCCGCGTCCACTCTGGCCGCCGTGTACCGCTCAGGTACACGGCCATGCAATCTGCGTGGGCAAATTCGTCGCCGTGTTTGCTCCCAACCAGCGTTTTAATTTTTTACAACACAGTTAAATTTTAGAAATTTATTTTGATTGTCTTATATAAAAGTTTTATTATAAAACATATAAAATTATAAGTCATATTTAAAATACTTTTATAATAGAATGATTATAAGTAATTAATAAATATATAAATTTTTAAATAAAACAAATAATTGACCATAAATTTAACAAATATAATATAATAATCGATTTTATAAAGAAGTAGGGCGTTTTTGTCAAATCCACGTCGCCGACCTTATCCGATATATATAAACAAGTAGCAGTATATAGAAACAAATTAACGGATAGCCGATCGATATTGACCTCTAACACTTTGCCTCTTTGCCAGCAACATTTGGACCCACGGGCCCGTAAGGTATGGCTCCATTTTTCGCACACGGCACACACCAGCTTTGCCTTTTGGAGATTTGGGCGCGCTTGCTAATGTCATATTGACATGGTGTTGCTGTTAATACATCATCACTCTGTCACTACATAGTCTACATTTCAGTGTTGCTTGTGTTGCATTAGAGAGAGAAAAAAAACATCTCCAAATGCCCGTGCGAGTGATGGCCATTACACACCAAACAATATGACCTTTACCAAGTAACATGCTAACATTACGGGGTGTTTAGTGGGTGAAATGAAAATTTTTACGTATCACTTCAGATGTTTGACCGGACATCGAAAGGGGTTTTTGGACAAGAATGAAAAAACGAATTTCACGGCTGACAAGGAAACTGCGAGACAAATCTTTTGAGCCTAATTAATCCGTCATTAGCGTATGTAGGTTACTATAGCACTTATGGCTAATCATGTATTAATTAGGCTCAAAAGATTCGTCTCACGATTTCTCACATGACTGTGCAATTAATTTTTTGATTTATCTATATTTAATACTCTATTTAGGTGTCCAAAGATTTGATGTGATGTTTAAAATTTTTGAAACTAAATGGGGTCTATATATCATCTAAAAAAAGTACTCGCATTATATAAGGACACGGTGGTATATGAAAAATATTACTAGTTTCAGTGTACATGATCCTCCTGCCTCTCGATGGAATATAAAAAAAATGTTCTTTCATGTAGGGGCGACAAAATATACAAATGCTTTGCTATGGATCACCTGCTAGTTAATTCAATAAAAAACTATAAGAGCTCGATCTTTTTGTTTGATCTTGGTTCACTCGCTGATCTTTCTCGGTCCCATGGAGATTGAGAAATTTGGACTTCAGTGCACTATCTATCCACGTGAAGGTAAGGCTAAGGGGGCCCAGTTAATTAGCAGTGATGATGGCGACGAGAAGCGACACTGGCAATGCTCCTTTGTCCCAAAACAAATCAATATTTCATTTTTTATCTATAATGTTTGTCTCTTCGTTTTACTTAAAAAAATTACGATTAATATTTTTGTTTTTACCGGATGATAAAGCATGAATAGTATTTTTCGTGTGACTATTTTTTTCAATTTCTTATAACAAATTTAAATAAAACGAATGGTCAAACGCTGGAAAAAAACAGAAAGATTGGTTTATTTTGAGAAAATAAATAGGCAGATAGGGCCCAAAGACAGTGAGGCGATTAAACTTGCATGGATTCTTCCTAGAATGCCCGTCGCTTTCCTGAAAAGATCCACAAGAAACTGCACAGCACTAGCACATAGGCAGAGTCCTTTTTAACAGTGAACTTTTTTAGCACCTGCATGCTGAGCCACTTGTTTCGGGAAAAGATCAGACTCCCAGTTGCCATACGGCCCATCGAGACGCGTCGCACGTTGCCGGTGTCGACGCCGAGTCAGTATGTGCTACGAGCATTGGTTGGTTCTCAGATAATTTAGGGTTTGGACTCAATAAACTAAATTGATGTTATAATAAAATTTAATTTATTTAGTTGAATTAAAATCAATCATAAATTGTACGAGGTTAATTCTTGTCAATGCCATGTACTGAGGCCAGATTTGAGATAAGCAAGACGGTGGAGCTCTCCAAATCCATGCATATGTGCTGAAATCGAAAGCCACATGGCTTCGAAGGCTCCCATCGTTTCGCAGTTATCATAGCTTATAAGTTAAAATTTAAATTTTTGAACTTAACTTTAACTTTAGGCTTGATTTTATGATTTTTTTATCGTATTTTTTATAACTTTTGCTTTTGAATCGCTATGAACATGTATATAAAAGTATTACATACAAATTATTTTTCATTTGTAAAAACGCGTTTTCGGCTTTTTTTTTTCTAAGAAGCGAAACGATGGGAGCCAACATCTCAAACACCGTAACACCTACCCCTACTGTTTCAAATTATTTTTAAAATAATCTTACGTTAACTATTTTAAAGCTTAAAAAATCGATCAGTAAAAGTAATGTTATTTGACGTTTTAATAAGCTACTATAATTCCAGCTATTAAAATAACATTCATACAAATCTCTTTCTAGTAATATGAAAAAGAGTCACACAAAAAAAAATCTAGATAGGACCTCATACATAGATATATCAGCACTAGCGGCACGATGTTTACGGGCCACTAGGCTAGTTAATGGTTAAAGTTAATGGTTAAAGTAGCATCTCAATGACCACACCAGGATTTAATAGCAGTATTTATATTTATGGACGGAGAAAGTATTTATTTGACAAATGTGTCAGGTGTGTATCAGTGTTTGACCGTATCAGGGTCACAGGGTGTGTTACATCTATTCTTTGTTTGCAATACAATGCAACAAAGACTGTGAACTCATCGGCCGTCGCACAATCGGTTCCAGGTGCAAAAGTCAAACGTGACGAACATGTGAGACGAGCGGTGGATGGATTAGTAGTATCAACTAGCAGTATCAAGGCAGAAGACTAGAGAAAATTCGTAGGTGGCCACACGCCCATACATACGGATGTATGGAGTAGCGCTGCATGTATGACCGTGTTAAATAGTCCATATTGGTTGTGGAGCGATAAAGGACTTAGGATATAAGCGGGGGAGCCTCTCAACTCAATGGTTAGCTTTTGAGATGAAAAAGGTCATTTACGATCCTATAATTGGTATCAGAGTCTGACTATAAGATGTTTTTAAGGTGAGAAAGACCCTTTACGATCCTACAGACCGGTGCAATTTGCTCCCTCACTCTCAAAATTTAGCTACAATAAACTTGAATATGTATCCAAGTATATTAGAACATAGTAATACTTCCACCAGTTTTATAGTTCTAGTCGTTTTTTAAAGTGTGTCAAACTTTTAGAATTTTAACTATTTTTTTTAAAAAATAATTTGCAATTACTTACATCATGTATAGATGACTTATAAAGAAGATTTTAACAAAAATAAATAAATATTTATTTATATATCATAATAAAAAGATAAAAGATTAATCTAAAAGACTGCATTACTGTTCAAAACAACGACGATTATTAAACTGTAGATTGTAGCTAGCTGCGTATGGGGACGGAGGGTTACTATTGGTACGTACTGCCAAATGGCATCGTCCTCGATCAATCAAAGGGCAAAAAAAAGCAACGCATCTTATCGTCCTCGACATTAGCCTTCTCTGCAGAGTGCAGACAACTGGTGTTGGTCCATGATGTACGGGTTGAGGTTTCTTCCGTAAGCCCCCTTTGATTCGGAAAAAAAGGGCGTTTGAATTTTGGATGATTTATCTTTATACAGTACTTTTATTCCCTTTGAAACAAAGAAACCAGTACTGTTGAATTTTAGGAAATTCATATGGAATATCTCATTCCGTATACTCCTCATGTCCAAATGTCCAACAACAATTTCATCTTTGGCCTCTTATTTGTGTCAAAATAAGTCTACTTTTAAGCAACCATAGTATTTGAGTTTGTGAATATAGGAAAATACGTTGAAACTAGATAAAATGGATGCTAATCATACTGAGATTTGATAAAATATGGAGTATTCTAGTCGTCTTCATTTTTTATTGATATATGTGAGATACGGCAAAAATAAAATAGTTTTTGGAGAGAGTGAGAGTTTTAGAGGAAATTTAGCATGAGGTCAGATCTCAAGAAAAACTCCCTATATCATATTAAAGTTATCTCGGTTCTCTCATCAATTTCCTTCGTTTTTCATGTGATTTAATTAAACCGTTATCATCATATGTTTTATGTGTTTTACAGTCCACTATTTCACACTTTCGTTTCCATAAAAATCACTTGATGCCTCCGTTACTCCACTTCCAAATCCTACATATGATGCTTTCTCTATTATGGAGGCAATGATCTACACCAACATGACCAAAAAGCCTACGAATTGTGCTCTCCTCGCCTTCTTCAACGGCCCAACTTGGCCTCTACCGGTCTGTGCAAAACGCCAGCCCTTTCCGGTGATATGTCCGATATATGTTCTGCACCATCAGCTGGAGAAAAGCTGAGAGATCCAATTCTTCGGTCACCATGATCGAAGTGCTGTACTAGAGCTACTAGCGATCTACATTAGCTGCGTCCTAGTAGTAGTTTAGCTGCTAGCTAGGCGATCGGTTGACTGTTTCTGTGCCAGCCATGTCGCCGTCCCCTCCCCCGCACCGAATTCCGTCGTCTTGGACCTCTGCTTTTTAGCGGTTCAAGCAGATATGATATGGTTTTTTTTCCCCATTTTTTTCTGATCGGCTAGCGAGAATCGGAGACGGTTGGTAATTGGTTGGTCCCAAAATTATACCCTCCCTAGAACAACACCTTTCGGTCGGGCCCCATTTCGCGGCAAAGAAACGAAAACGGAAGCAGCGCGATCAGCAGCAAACAGCAGTATTCGGATTCGCGTCGCGGAGATGTGGCTTGCGGAATGACAAGTTGGAAAGTCGCCCGCCCGTGCATTTTGTTTTGGGATGTAGCACTGTTGCCGAGCACTTTTCTTCCCAGTTGGTTGATTTTTTTTTATATATATTTGATGATGCGTCATGGCATCCTGGTCGTGGCTGCAGAAGTGCAGATCTTCCGCGCCATCCTTGTTCGTGGATCCACAAATGCGTTAGAAACACACTAATATAATATATGGTTAAAGATAACGGAGTTGTATCTAAACTTTAGAAATAAACATACATGATAGATCCTAGAGAAGAAATACAAAAGTTAGAGATAAATTATATTTAAATCAATTTTAACTTGTCTGGTAGTTTAAGTCTCTATCTCAATGTAATATAACAAGTTATAGTATTTCTTTCTTATTTAACATTTTTCATGAAATGCATATCTTCCACACTACACATTCACCGTAAAACTTGCGAGCTCTAACACATGAGAAACATAAAGTGGTTTTAGTTGAAAAGACATCTTACATACCTTGAAACTGCTAATGAGGATACTACTCATACTATTCATATGATACAAGTAGCCTAGATGAATCCATCGGACTTCCCTACTTTAGCACCCACTTATTTGTAGTTCGTAACTTAAGTTAATTATATCTACATTTTTACCTAAAACTATATATCCAAAATTTACAAGAGAGTCCAAAAGTACTTTTCTCTCATCAAAATTCCCCATTTCTTCCATAGAAATGACTAGCCGGACGACAGTCTGCCGTCTCTCGCCTGTTGCCGCCTTTAGTACACAACCCCTCATCCATTGTCATTGGTAGCCCGCAACTCCTCTTTGCTATCCACAGCCCCTCGCCGCAAGCAATCTGCAGCCCCTCACTCATATCACCTCCACCATCCGAGTCCGTTGGCCCTCTCCGCCAGTAGATTGGGCTCATAGTGTTGTCCAGCGGTCTATGTCGTTGGCTCATTGAGGTTACGATGGAAGATATCATGTCGCACTCTGTCACTGTGCCACTATACGAATGGTGCCGAGATGGTGCCGAGAGGGCGTGTGTCAGGAGAACGACAAACCGTCTCTAACAGAACTATGAAACATGTACCAGTTCTAAGATAATGGTACTGGTATACAATCCATGAAAGATTAAATATAATATAAATATTATTATATCTTTACACTGCAATTTCGGATAATCCCTGAGTTGCAACCTTCACCGAAAGATCGCTTATTTTTTTTATATATATAATAAAAGTTTTATTCACAAGTTATTTTTTATTTCAGTTTTTTCCCCTAAAATGCTAAATAATCACCTCCAGAGAAGATTCGTCATGCATAGCCACAACTTGCAGCACCTATATAGAAAACTTTCACAGAAATGTTCCACAATGCCTCGTAGCATCTACGTCAAGAACTTTCACAAAAATGTTCTGGGAGGAAAGAACTAATTTAGAAACAGGACCAGAGAACACAATCGCATACATAGCACAAGAACAAGAGCTGGGACCGAAGAACACAGAAGATGAGCTAAAAAAGTGAACGATCAGCCAACGAACTAATGCTCGATTTCTGGAAGAAGCAAGTGAGACGGACAATATATCACGCAAAAATATCACGAGAAAATCTCATCTTTTCGCTTATATTTATGCTACAAACTAAAATTTAATATATATATATATATATATAATTGATTTTGATGTTTTTATCTTAGTTTATTTTTCATCATTTGCTTTTATAGAATATATCACTAAGAATATGTATATAAGAGTTTTACCAACAAATTATTTTTTTATGTGGTTGCAATTTATTTTCTGAAAACGAAAGGGAAACAAACGACATGAGCCTGCGTTAAGAATAAGAAAGTTGAGCTATCAAGATCGAATATGGACGAATATCGAAAGATTAACATCTTTTGGCTTTGGATTATGTTTTTTTTTACAATTTTAAAGATAACCCTGAAAAAAGAAACGTCCGGGATTTGTTTTGAAGCCAAATATGTTGTCATTTAGCAACTTAGCAATATTTATTTTGATATGTAACATATGTATTTCCATCCGATTGATCTAACCACCGTCATATAAAAAAAATAGGAGGGAGTCCTTACTATAGGTGCTCGTATTAATTACTAATTACTTTTTAAATAATGTAAGCTCTAAAGTTGTGACAACGACACGTTCGTGATGCCTTTTTCAATATTGTAATAAGTCAGCCCAGTCTTTCGGAGGCTCTAAGGCTATTTTTAATGACATATCATATTTTTTATGTATGATATGTCGTTTATAAGACTGGAACTCCATAAAATTTTCACTATAGGTAGAAAGGGCAAAAAAAAACCTAACCTGACGTAACAAGGTCCTGTCTTTTGGCCTTGGGTTAGGCTTATAACCCAAATTTAATTTTTTAATATTAAATTTGAAGTTGATTTTAAGATATTATAGACATGTATATATCAGTTTTGTTAATAAATTATTTTTTATTTATAAATATATCATTTGTTTTTTTTATAACCCTAAAGATGACCCCTAAGATCCTAGGGCAGAGGAAACACCACATACATATTGACCCTGCGTTACACCAATCCTCAGACCTATCTATAGCACAGTGAACCCCTATGAGCAACATGTTACTGTTAATCCTTATAACCAGTACAAGCCCTTTCATCTCTCTCCTCATTCTATTGGAACCCCAAAACAGTGCAAGAAATGTGCGCGCTACCCCTCCGGTTCAATCTTTGTGCAGACTGGGCTGTCTCACCGGCTTTGGGTCCTTCGAGCTTTGTGCAGACTGGGCCATCTCAGCAGCGTTGGGTCCAATTTCTCACGGGCTGACACAAAGGATACAAGCTTAGTCAAGGCTGATCTTTCTCACTGTCTGAATCATTTCATCACCTATCTATAAAATTTCTTATAGTTTTTTTTACCTACTCATATAGTAGTTAGCTTTTTATTATTAATGTAGTACCCACGTGTCTCTCTCACATAATTTCTTAGTTCTTATGTCTAAGCTGGCTATAAGATTATAGCCCACTACTCATCTCTCGTCTCTCTCCTTTCCTCTCTCTTCCACATAATTATTTAGTTTGCTTATAGCCTGCTATTATACTTGCTCTCACCCGATCTCGGTCTCTGCACGCACCTCCAGAAAAACTGCTGAATTAAACCGCGTTTATTTATGCGGTAACCCCTGAATTAAACGCGCACGCAAGCAATGACACCAGCTGAAAGCAACGCCGAAAGCAGTTGCACAGTACTCAGATGGCGACCAGGGGAATCAGGATTATCCCAACGGCCCCACAACAAGGTGAGAATAATCAATCAACTGGAATCTTTCCCTCTTCTCTCTCGCTGCCCGCTTGTCATCATTCGGCTTCTAAAGGTACTGTCTCCGTCCAAATATGTATCCTCTAGTTCTATAATTCTTAGGATTTTGTGTAAAAGTGTAATCATTTTCTTAAAATTTTGATCATTACTAAATTCTAAAATGTTTAGTTTGAAGGTACTGTGACAACATGTACAGATGAGTGACAGAGAGTATTTTAATAAAAACAAATACATATTTATTATATATGTATATAGATAAAAACAAATTCAAAGATAAATTTATAAAAATGTGTTATCTAAAATGGTTAGAATTATCATGCTGAAAGGAGTAATGGATTATGCCATTTGATGTAAATATTAATGAAGTAGTAGAAAGCAAAATTATACCAAGGTGATGTTTTAGAATGAACAAGTATACAAGATAATTGTGGGAAGAATAAACTAGTAAAACGGGTTAACTCAGAAGCGAAATAGTATAGGAAATAAAGTACCATCTCGGGTCCGTATAATCCTTTACATTTTCAGATAAATCAAAGGAGAGTGAGTCCGGATTCCTACTGGCAGTATTTCTGTCTTGACCGTATGATTGGGCTTTGATGGCTCGCGGGATAAGAGCAAATTTTATCTTTATTTTTTTTTCGTGCATCTGACGTCTCCTATCCTTTAATATAACAAGCAAGTAGGTTAGAGCGAACCAATAATAGAATAATGTACTCAGTAGATCAAAGTGGGTCTGGACGACAATATATATAATTCTATACCATTACAATTGTACCTATGGAAACAAAATATAGTTGAGAGTTACATCTACTTTTTAAAATATATTACATATAAAATTTAATTGAAGGAACGGAAGGGAAGCTAAGAGTTCTATAATAAATTCAATCTTATGTGTACAATTAATATAGCTCCTTGTCAAATCACGCGCGAAAATCCATTAATTCATTGTTATATTTGTGCTATTCCGATATTGTTGCTTACATATGAAAATTTTCAACGAATCAAAACTATAATTCTGCAAAGTTTCTCTTTAGTGTTATGGGCCTCGTTGTTAGGGGCTTAAGGCAACTTTCAGCGGCGGAGCCAAGACGTAGACACGAGTGTTGAATAGTCTCATATTAGTTGTGGAGGGGCAATGGGTTTAGGATATAAGTGGGGGAGCCCCTCACCTCATTGGCTAGATTTTGAGGTGGGAAAGACTCTTTACGATCCTATAAGTGGTATCAGAGCCTGGCTAGTTTAACATCTCTGACCTGATGGACCGTAGGATGCCTGTGGAGATACGGGGCCCGTATACCTGATGGACCGTGGGCTGGTGGTAGCCCGGATACGATGAAGGGCTGAGTGACACCAATGTGTGAAGGGGAAAATTGTTGAATAGTCCCACATTGGTTGTGGAGGGGTAATGACCTAGGATATGAGTGGGGGAGCCCCTCACCTCATTGGCTAGCTTTTGAGGTGGGAAAGACCCTGGTCTAATAGTCCCTGAGGGGTTTAATACCGTACTACTTAGATTATCTGCCTAATTAACTTCTCCCTCCACTTCTATATTTCTCGTTGTTTTAACTATTAATAAATTTTGAAACATTTAGTTTAAAACAGTAGGATAACATGTACAGATGCTTTACTAAAAACATATATCTATTTTATATATTTATAATAGAAAATTATAGTTAAGATAAACAATAAGAATTATCAAATCAGTTGGTGTATATGATTATGTGTAAAGAAATACTGGAGGGGCATGCCTCTGAACCACCCCTCCTTGTCTTTGCCATCGCTGAATTTTAAGCCAAAAGGTATAAGTCTAAACAAATAAATGTTTTTTCATTGATATTCTTTAAAGCGATAATCCATTCTTACATTCCTAAGCCAAAAGTTAAGTTAGTGGGTTTTTTTTTTGCTTATTTAGAGTAGAGGTAGCACACTACTATTAAATTGGAAACTTTTAATCATCGGATTATAGACCATGTAAGCTAAAATATCAGCTTTAAAGTTTAAGCCAATAAGCCTAAGCTTAAACAAAGAGGGTTTATGAAATGAGCATTTTACAAGTTTATGCATTAAATTATATCTATTTAATAAGTTTGTGTATCACAAATGTAATTCACTCTTTCATTTATATCTATTTAATGAGCATTTTGGTTGGTTCATAGTTGCTTGCATTTTTCTTTGCCCCAAGGTGTGACAGTATGTCATATATTCACTCTTTTTTATTTGACAATGTTAATTTTGGATGACCATTTATCTAATTAAAAAATTTTATACAAATACGCACAATTATAAGTCATATTTAATTTTTTTCAATTATAAATCAAACCATAATAAAATAATTAATATTTATATATTTTTAGTGAGACGAATGGTCAAACCCAAAACTCATATCATTAAAATTGGAGGGATTATTTAGTTTCTTATATTTTTTCGGTCAATTAAATGAGTATATATTACATTGTTGCAAGCGAGCATGGTTTGTTCTAAGATACGAGTATTGAGCCTTTGTTGTCCCCTGACACCTGGCGGCAGCAGGATAAATTAGTTCGCGTGTTCTTCTCATACTGTTGTCAGCGGACCCAATTTAATTAAATGCTCGTAGCACCATTTCCCCCGTGTGGCCCGATCTGTTATAATCACGATCAAGATGAGCTATGTGCCGGTGTGCCCATCTTTATAATCAGGCATGCTATAGCCTATAACCCGTTGTTGATTTGTCAAAGCTCAAATTGTTTAGGGGTCGATCTTTCTTGTTTTTTTCATCAAAATCAAACGATATATTCACATATCAAAATAATTTATAAATAGAATTTTTCTATATATGTTATCAGCGATTTAAAACTAATGCTAAAATATAAACTATGATAAAAAATAAAATCAACCCTAAATTTATGACTAAAAATTTAAATTTTAGTTTACAAACATAAAAAAACAAAAAAAAAGACGAGGTGCAAGTCCGCTCAGAAAATTTATCAGTGACGGAACCTGATCTAGCTAGAAATGTTGTAAACTGCACGCGACCACACCCCGATTTGGACATGTTATTTTTTTAAAGCAAGATGCAAAATCAAACCAAAGCCGGGCCACAGTCACACGCCCACTGCTACAAAAATATAAATCATGACAGATCGACAGTGCAGTGTAGTGGCCCTGTCTTTCGGCGGAGAGGCCACAATTGTGAAACACGGAGGCAGCAGAACACAATGGGGACAGGCTGGCGTGGGTCAGCAGGGCTCGGCCTCCAGGTTCTCATCTGCTCGTCGTTGCTGCTCAACGCCGTCCTCTTCGCGCACCACTTCCTCGGGGTCTCGCCGCCGCCGGCGGAGCGGCTCGGCGTCGGCGTCGGCGATGGGCTGAGCTGGGCGCTCCAGGCGGCCAGAGAGGCCGAGGCCGTGGCCGCCGTCGACTGCTCCGGCCACGGGAGCGTGTTCCTGGATGGCGTCACCGGCGAGGACGGGAAGCCCGGGTGCGAGTGCAACACTTGCTTCTCCGGGCCGGACTGCTCCGTCCGGACGCCCAACTGCACCGCCGACGCTGACAGGTCGGAATGATAATCTGCCTCTCCTCGCTTAATTAGTTCGCTATTGCTTGTGTTCTTCGGATCTCCTGGCCGGTGCGATGCGAAGTGTCATGCCATCGATCCGTTCGATCTATAGTCCATATGAAGATTGCATAAGCGCACGTTCATATATATCACGTGGCTTGATTACCAATTCCGGTAAGGCGATAGGTCAACTCGACAAGACCAAGATTCGGGTTATTGGATTATCAATCGTCGCAAAGTGCTGTGCAACTAAAGCTAGCAGTTGGTCATGAGACTCATGACTAGGCCGATGGATGTCAGGATATTCACATCCAGGCGGAGCTGGTTTGTCACCACCCCTCGAGGATTCCCCTTATTTCTCGTGATAGCATACCATTTCAAATATCAACCAAATAATTAGAAAAATGCCAGCAAAGGTTCGACAATGTTGATACAATAGTAAAAACTGTCATCCAACAAAGTTTAAATTCTGAACTTAATCTACAAACTATATGATAATCTGTATGTATATGGAGCGATATATTACATATAACCCATATTGTCAAACTTTTGATTTGTTATTACTGTTGGAAATAACATGTAGACACGATTTGTCTCATTCTAGAGACGTCGAGCAAGGAGATTGTACTCGAGATATATCAATCCAGCTACTATAGTGTTTTGATTGATTGTGCTGTTACTAGTAAGCTATAGGAAAATGAGCGAACCAACTAAAAATAATGAAAAATAATGTATTAATAAAATTTTTATATGTATTTTCAGTGGATTAAAAGCCCTTGCTCAAAAATAGGCTACGATAAATAATTTAAAATTAAGTCTAGATTGAAGTTTTAAATAATTTAAAATTAAGTCGCGAAGACTTGCTACGATTTATGACATCTACGGAACTTTGGAAAGTTGTGATCAGCTACTACGATTTAGTGTTTTTTATTTTGTTTCGTTTGTTTCCGCATGTCTGCCGCCTACTAGCATACTAGTACCAGTCAAAACTTATGGTAGAATCAGTAAATCAGCCCACGGGTATGGTAAAATATCTGACACATGGGCCGGATTTAAGGACTACTCCCTGACAAGGACCTTGTGGTTTGTTTCGTTGGGGATGGATTTTTGAGGGATTCGGAGCAAATTACACATTTTCAATGCTGGGAGGGGTAGTAATTAGGAGTGATTTTTTCCTAAACTATTTGTGAATTAATCTGATTCATGGGAACATCAATTAAAATTCAATTCCCATGACCAATCCATTAATCAACTCTCCCTCTGAACTCACAGTCCACATCCCAAAAATTTCTTAACAAGCACTTGGAGCCGTCTGTACGAAATAACGAGTTAAAATTACTAGAGAGTGTTTAATTAAGTATTAATTATATGAATTTAGAAAATAAATTTATTCTACTTTATAAAAGCTTTTAAAAATAAAATAAACTTATTATATATAGATTTTTTACCTGAAATACAGTTTGCTAAACATGCTTATGAAATACAACAAACCAACTGCTGTTACGTACGAAAGCCTTAGGATTGCTTTTGGTTCGTAGACGAGATGGGTTGGGTTGGCTCCATTCCTGGATCGTAGGATGGGTTGGTTCAATTTTCTATTTGGTTGGATGGATGGGTTGGACCCTGTTTTTTTGTTTGGTGCAAGGGATGAGATGGGATGAGTTCGACCTGTTTTTTGTTTGGTTGAATGGATGAGATGGGATAAAGATTACCTCTTATATCCAAAATAAAATATTAAATACTAGGATTAATATATGAATACCCTAAAGTAATTGAATGTATATTTATACCAGTAATATATTTTAAATAAATTTAATAAATAAAATAGATACCCCTCTATACGTCGTGGCCGTCCTGGGACGGATCCGTCCACCGTTTTGGTGGGATGAGTTGGACCTGGATCTGGGAGGAATATTTCTCTGCTGGGTCCAACCCATCCCACCCATCCACCAACCAAACAGGGCCAAGGATGGATTTGCTCTGTCCCAATCCATTCCATCCCTGAAACCAAATACATTCTTAAAGTGCAAACTTGGACGTTGCTGCACAAACTAATTAAAAAGAGGATTTGACTGACCCGAGTTTTACCTGAAACATTCATTAAGAAGCACCGAGCAGAAAAACCAATTCAAATTAGCACTTATGGCTAATCATGCACTAATTAGGCTTAAAAAATTCATCCCACGATTTGTCCCATAATTGTGTAATTAGTTTTTATTTTTATCAATATTTAATGCTTTATTTATGTGTCAAAAATTTAATGTGATGTTTTTTTAAAACTTCTGGGAAACTGAACAGTGCCGGCCATAGTCTTCCTTTGAGGTATAAAATGTGTCACCATCGCCATGTGTAAGGGCCAACCAATTAGATTTGGGGGTCAACATTAAAAAAACACAAGTAAAGTTGTAACAGCGATCATTCCATAGCACAAAACGCAAGCGTAGGGTATTCATCTTCGAGTGGGCTGACATATATACTTCTTTCGAGTGCATTCTCTCTTTGTACCGAACTCATCGAAGCTCCTTCCCAAAGTTGAGTCTCCCTTGAGCAAATTCTCAGAGACACCATATTCCTCTTCAGGTGATATCCTTCCACACGTGTGCTCATTATGCTCCTTGACCGGACCTTAAAATGGGAGCTACCGCTTCCCCGCTGCGGGAGTTCTGATCCTCTACGACGACACTACACAATTAACTATACATTTTAAAAGTGTTCTATAGCATATTTGGCATATTCAAAGATTCTGCCGTTTCGGTGTAGGCAGATCTACCATGTTGCGTAGGCGATTACACCGTCAATTTTGATATCCCTTGAAAAATATTCTGCACTGTATAGTAGCAGTGCAAAATGCAAAAGAACGCAAACATGTCTCCCCCATACATGTTTAGCACTCTAGCTTTCAAACTCGCATGTTCTGGTAATCGTACGTGTTACTCACTGTATTCCCGTGGGTACTTAACCGGCCGATCCCCGCGTGGCCGATCATCCCGTGGTTGATGTCAAGCGCAGCGGCACACATAATAAGTACGTCGTCATGTACGCGGTACGCCCTAATGTTGCAATGGTTTTGTGCAGCGGGAACCCGTTGTTCCTTGAGCCGTACTGGAGGCGGCACGCGGCGGCCAGCGCCGTGGTGTTCTCCGGGTGGCACCGCCTGAGCTACACCACCACCGACCTCTTCCAGTCCGTCGAGCTCGTTCGCCACATCCGCCAGCTGCACAGGGCCGTCGGCAACGCTGTCGTCGACGACAAGCACGTGGTCCTCGCGACCGGCTCCATGCAGCTGATCAACGCGCTGGTGTACGCGCTCTCCCCGGAAGGCAACGCCGCCTCACCGCCGGCCAGCGTCGTCGCCACCGTGCCGTATTACCCGGTCCGTGCATGCTTCCAACACCATTTCACTTCTTGTTTATGCCTATATTCATAAGTAAAAATTTAAATTTTTAACATTAAATTTAAAGTTGATTTTAAGATTTTTTAACAAAATTTATTTTTCAGTATTAGTTCTTAGATCGATAAGAATATATATGTATATAAGTTTTATTTATAAATTATTTTTAATCTACCGTAAATGCAGGCGTACAAATCACAGACCGTCATGTTCGACGGCCGGGAGTACAGATGGGACGGGACAACCGCTGCGTGGGCAAACAACGGCTCGCGGAACCCCACCCGGGACTTCATCGAGTTCGTCACTTCGCCGAATAACCCCGACACCTCGTTGTGCAAACCCGTCCTGGCCGGCTCGTCGGCGATCGTCGACCACGCGTACTACTGGCCTCACCTGACGCACATCCCGGCGCCCGCCGACGAGGACGTCATGCTCTTCACCACGTCCAAGCTCTCCGGCCACGCCGGCAGCAGATTCGGGTACGCGGCCTCAGATCGATTAAGCCTGCCGTTGAAATCGACATGTGCACGGCGGGCGACGCAAAACTTACTCCATAGACGGTGCCGCGCGTTGCGCAGGTGGGCGCTGGTAAGGCACGAGAACGTGGCGAAAAGGGCCAATGACTACATGCAGCAGAGCACAATGGGCGCGTCCCGGGACACCCAGCTCCGGATACTGAAGATCCTCAAGGTAATCCTGGCCAACCTGCGCAGCAAGGAGGACATATTCGCTTTCGGCTACGCCGTGATGAGGAGCCGGTGGCGCAGGCTCAACGCCGTCGTGTCGCGGTCCACCCGGATCTCGCTGCAGAAGATGCGGCCCCAGTACTGCACTTACTTCAAGCGGACCAAAGAGCCATCCCCAGGTGACGAACACACTGTCTCTGCTCTGCAGCTCACGGCATTGAATTTGTCACCCAAACTCTTACTGTAACCAAATTCTTGACAAATTTGATGTCTCCCTGATGCAGCCTACGCGTGGGTGAAATGCGAGTGGGAGGAGGATGTCGACTGCTCCCAGACGCTGCTGGCCGCGGGAATCATCTCGCGGTCGGGCATTTCTAACGAGGCTGGCGGTCGCTACACACGGGTGAGCCTCCTCAAGACTGACGACGACTTCGACGTGCTCCTGGAGAGGATCACCGAATTTGTCGACGCCGAGAAGCGCAGCAGAGCTCCTGCAGGCTCCAGCTCCATGTGAAACTGACAATTCTGAAGGTCGCAATCTACGTGTACGTAGTTGGCTTGGATGGCCACTACTGTGCCGGAATGATCAGCTGCTAGCTGATTGTTTCTAGGTAAGGTAATAATTATTAGACAGTATGGAAAATCAAGGCCGGAATGATCATCTACGCGTTGATTATTCGCTGTGCCATTCGACGAACAGGCCGGTTAATATACATTGGCGTGCCTTGAGTTATGTGGATATACACAAGCAATTAGGTGGACATTTTTATGTATTGCCGTGACGAATAAGTGACTATGTAAATATACATTTACAACTTAAGGCAAAGTCTACTCCCTCTATTACAACATTGAGGTACCATATTTTTGAAATGTTGATACCTTCGTCTATTAGGTATCTAAAAGTACCAAAGTTTATACTCCATATTTTAATAGATGATGTCGTTGATTTTTTATCACATGTTAGATCATTTCTCTTATTAAAAAAATATGCAAATATGTATTCTAAGCTATCATTCCAATCACCCTAAAATAAATAATAATTACATATGTTTTTGGATAAGACGAATCATCAAACTTATACTAAAACATCGATGATGTAATCTATTAAAATACGGAGCGAATACTAAATATTCGGCACCTCTTAAGAACTATGGAATTTGTCTTATAAGTTGTTACAAGTCAAACATTTTTATGTTGAACCAAATCTATAGAAAAATATACTAACACCCACAACATCAAATAGTTTCATATTAATTTCATCATTGAATATATTTCTATATTATATTAATTTTGTAATGAAAATGTTAGTTCCTTCAATTTTTAATATTTAACATCATTAATTTTTAAATATTTGTTTAATCACTCGTCTTATTTAACTTTTTATGTTAAATATGAAAAATTGCAACTCACATTTAAAGCTCCTTTAATAATAAAACAAACCACAAAATATAATATTTACATAAAATATTTGAAAAAATGAATAATCAAATATAAATATAAAAATCAATAGCTTCAGGCTAAAAAAATGGAGGGAGTACTGCATTTTCTCTATTAGCTTGGTAAAACCTAAAATTATTTGGTTTAGAATGAAACATATGAAGTGTTGTACTCCTACTGGCGATCGACAATACTATATAGGTTAGCTGCGTAGGCGGTCGGTTAACTCAGTCAACTTGGCTGTTTCTGTGCAAACCATGTCGTCGTCTCGTCCCTCCCTCCGTCCCTCGGGACCCCGGCCTGCTTTTTAACGGCTCAAGCAGATATACATGGAACACATGAGATGTTTTTTAATATCTCATTCTTTTATATATATCATTTAAATAGTTAATATATTTTAAAAATAATAATATGGTTCAATACGAGTTATACCAACACACAAACATACAATTTCAAATTTGATTTCAGTAATTTGTAACAAAAGGTTTAAAATAAAAGTATTATGCGGAAGTTCAAAGTTAAATCAGTTATTTTTATTATAACTCATAGAAGTCGAGATTTACATATTTTTATAACTATTTATATGATATATAAGAAATGAGTGAATATGTAACTCATAATGAAAATACTTTGCCTCTAACAAGGATCGAGAGATGGGGTGGAAGAGCAGTGACGAATCCAGAAAAAATATTAGAAGGGGCTAGACGAAAGAGAACTAAAAACACATGAATGTTGATCTCTTCTTCTCGTCCTTATTCTATTCAGTAATATTAAAAATTTTATTGAGAGACTTTAATGAGGTAGATCGGGTAGGGGACGAAGCCTCCTCCCCCGGTGTTAAATCTGCGTCATGTGGAAGAGGTAAATGTGGACCATCAGCCAACGAACTAATGCTCGTTTTCTGGAAGCAAGCCAGACGGCCAAAATATCACGTATAACGCCAAAATATCCCAATCATTTTTCTTAGTTTAGCTACAACGTCAGACCTGGAACGCTGGAAGAATATCGAAAGAAAAGAAAAGGAAATCTTACACAAACACATATATTGTGAAAAAAATATTGCCAATTCTAAAACTTTATAATCGTAGCAAACCAAACCAAACCAAACTAACCGGACAATCGATATATCACGCACGATAGGTAGCGAAACACTTATTACCAAAGTGATCAACTAGCCAAGCACGGTGACTCGGTGAGCTCCTGGGAACCCAAACGTCTCACTTGCGTTGGGGCGCCATCTCAACAGCGTTGGGTCTGATTTCTCAAGCGCGGGCTGTATGGTGGTCATGGACACTCAGTTGTACAAAGAACACAGGTTTGGGTGTGTTCTCTTCTTTCCTTTCATCGATTGTCAACTTACACTTTTTCATTTCTGCGCGTATGTTTTCTTACCGATTAATTGATACTTTTATGAGAAAAAATATAGAAAAGTTTCTTTAAAATTCATAGTAATCTATTTTTAATTTTTTTGTTAATCGTTAATCAATCATGTAGGAATCATCACTCCGTTCCACGTGCAAAGGGAGCCAACCCCTAAAATTAAAACTAACACAGACTAAACTGGAAATCATTTGGACTGGAAAGCAGCAATCCGGCCAATCGTTGGATTTTCTCCCGCAGTCTCAGTCTGACCTCGACCAGTGATTGTTTGGTATATTATAAAAAATATTAAATGGTATATTTACAAACGAAAATAAATCTAAACATTAAAACAATGTTGCCACGTGATTAGATTTTACTAGCGTGTTGCAGTGTTTCGCCATGCCAGCAGCCAAAAAGTTCGAATGTCTAAACAAGTTTTGGGATAGTTTGTTTTAAATAAAAAATTAGAAAAATTCAAAGAATAGAAAAATAATTGAAAGCAAAGATACCCAATCAAATGTTCAGACTCGGGGGAATCCAAGGGTGATCTTCTAGTTTTTTAAGAAAAAAATCAAATGGTATATTTATAAATAAAAATTTTATATACGTGTTATTAGCGATGCAGAAGATACTATAAAAAATAAACTATGATAAAAAGTTTAAAATTAATTTTAAATTTAAGGTTAAGATTTATTGATTTGCACGTATAAAAAGGAGAAAAAGAATAAGGGTTAGGCAGCCAATTCTAAGAAGAATCTATATAAGAACACATTTGGACACAACTAGACGCCGATATAGCGCTTAGATCGGCGTCCGCCCAGTCGCTCACTGCTGCTACTACGTGAGCTGCGAGCCACATGCTGCATGCGTAGGATATTTATCCCCCCTCTCTATCTCTGTCTATCTCTCTCACCACTAGATGGAAAGCATGGCTAGTAGCCTAGTATTAAGTTTTATTACTTGCATGCATGGCTTGAGTACTACTATTGATTTCTTGATTTTGTTTATTTCCTTTACCTTATATTTACTTTTAAAAACAAAATCATCCTGAAACTTATTTACAAAATATGTTGTTTTATCGCACTGATTTTTTTAGCGTAGCAAGATAACTGCCATATCAACGAGACTAGCGTGGCAGAATTTTACCATGCTAGTCAGACCGATGTGACCAAAAACACAGTTATACCAACAGATTATGACGCGATGAAGTTATATTGTCATATCAAGTGGGATGACTTCTTCAAGTGTGCATATTTTATCAATAATATTTTGGATACTTTATTTTTAAAATAAATATTAAAAAGTTCATTCAATTAAAAAAAATCAATTGCTTTACAGCCTGGAGAGAGCGGCTTCATATTTGGGCGGGATGGTGACCATTTTACCGACATCTCCCTCTCGTTGTCCGGCTGGTGTCATCGTGCTTTGAAAAATGGATTTTAGCAATTAACTTTTCATAGAAAAATGAAACATGTGTGCTGGATCCTACATGTGTTAAAATAGGTGTTGAATATACTATAAAAATATTATAATAATTTGTTATGATTAGAGTTAGAGTTGTAATATGTGGCAGGGTAAAGTTTACGTCTAACTCTATAACATTGCAACTTCTTTAAAAATTAGAAGCCAAAAAACTTTTATGACGTGGCAATGCTCATTGGGAGAGGTATCAATAAGTGTCTTTTTTTTTTTACAAGCAACTGCGTCATGGTTGCGGGTGTTTTGTGACTGGCCAGAAGTATACACGCTTCTAGTGAACAAAATACTCGTGTAGTACTATCACAATGAATAAAACATTATTTCACTATTACTACTCAAATAATGCTATAGAAGAGGCCATGTAAGGTTTTTTCTGGAAGATGCCTAAGCTTAGACATGATGTGTCATGAGCTAAAAGATTGGATAGGAAATAACTAGCCATAGTTGTGGCATAGTTGACTTAAAAAATTAGAGAATGACATGTGGGGCTTTTGGTTAAGAAAGTGTGCCACGATATAATTGTGGCATCAAATCAAACACGGAACTAACAAACTATAGCACGCTTAAAGTTTAGCGTGACAAAGTGAGGCAACGAATCAAACAACCTCGTGTTGTTGTTTGCAGATAGCCCTCTCCCCAACCATAAAACGTCTTCTTCCTGCATGTTAAGGGGGCCATATGCGAAAATCCACTCACACTTCATCTACCACGTTATAAAAAAGTCATTTAGAATGGCCTTTTTAAAAATAATTCCTTAATAGACATGTGTAAATACTTCAACTGAAAATAGTTTTGTACACGTTTCATAATGTAAATGTTTGACTTATTTAGTTGTAATGTTTAATCATTCGTCTTATTAAAAAATTTAGTACAAATATAAAAAATGACAGGTCATGCTGAAACTTTTTTAATAATAAAGTAAGCCACAAGCAAAATAAATGATGTTTTCATAATGTTTTAAATAAGATAAATAATCAAATATTACAATAAAAAAAATCAAACATCTTACATTATAAAACGGAGAGAGTAGTAGATATTTTTAAACAAATAAATAAAATTCCTAGAAAAAGAGGATAAATTCACGGTCTCGCAGTGAGCGCATGCGCAGTGCAGTGGCCCATATCTTTTGGAGTTTCGACGCAGATAAGGCCATTGGGAGAAACTGGAAGACAGCGGAAATAACAATGGAGACGGGACGGCATGGGTCACAGAGCCTGGGATCTGCATGGCTCGGCCTCCACGTCCTCCTCTGCTCGTCGTTGCTGCTCAACGCCATCTTCTTCGCGCACCACTTCCTCAGGGCCTCGCCGCCGCCAACGCCGGAGCGGCTCGGCGACGGCGGCGGGCTGAGCTGGGCTTTGCAGGCTGCCAGGGAGGCAGAGGCCGTGGCCGCCGCCGACTGCTCCGGCCACGGCGGCGTGTTCCTCGATGGCATCGCCGGCGACGATGGGAAGCCCGGCTGCGAGTGCAACGGCTGCTTCTCCGGGCCGGGCTGCTCCGTTCGGACGCCCAACTGCACCGCCAACGCTGACAGGTAATTGCCCCCCCCCCCCCCCCCGGCTGCTCGTGCAGTCGTGCTATTCAGATTTTCTGGACGGTGCGACGTGTCCACGTGGCACGGTTATCTTGTACGACGACATGCGCGTACATCTTCCGATACAACGATATATATAGGTCAACTCAACCAGAGCAAAATTTGACGCGACTATCAATCGTTACGGGGTGTGCTTCACGTGTTCAAACGCCATGGGACAGTCTCACGGCGCATCGGAGAAGCTGGTTTTGCGCGCGCGCCCTCAACCGACTTCTTCGGAGTTCGGACATCGGACAGGGAACGCGCGTTTTCGGAATTTTCTCGTACATACTCCCTCCATTTTTTTATACGAAGCAATTGACTTTTAGATTCATGTTTGATTATTTGTCTTATTCAAAAAAATTATATAATTATTACTTATTTTGTTATAATATGATTTATTATTATAGAAGCTTTAATTATGCATTATAATTTTACATATTTTGATATAAATTTTAAATAAGACGAATGGTCAAACGTGATTCTAAAAGTCAACGATGTCATACGGAGGGAGTATATGAGGACATGATGGGGTATTTTGGAGTTTTAGATTATAAAAAACAGCTAGTTGGTAGCCTAACTTTTGAGAATCTGTAAAAGCTCATAAACACAACTTATCTAGCTTTTTAGTTCATTTTTTTTAGATTTGTAACTACAGATTCTCAGAAGTTGTGGACCGTTTGACCAGCTTCTGATCGAAATAGCTTTTGAGAAAAACTGCAGTCAGTAGAAGCTCCACCAAATAGGCCCGATGTATCGTTCATGGACACGTTTGCACCGTGATAAAAACCATCCACGCGGACACGCTGCGCATCCGTGGGCTTTTATGTGGGCCAATGATTTTGTTTGTAAATTGTTCTAACTATTTTGAGTAGATTTTCTAAAATAAACTATTTTGAGTATATATTTTTTGTTGAAATAGCCGAATATATCTGTAAGTCCAAAAGAATGTTTCAGTTTATAGAATGACTTTATAAATGGAGAGTTTTTTCTCAAAAAATTGTATAAACATTAAAACATATACATTTATAATGTGTGCACATTCAAATTCAACTTTATGAACACATACGCGTATAACTTATCTCTGTAAGCATATGTAAAGATTGGATTGGTCATATCTTAAAATTGATGAAATCACTACTAACACCTTTTTACTAGCACATGCAAAAGGTGCGTTGTCTACTGTTGTTGTCAAGTATAAGATTTAAACCGAATGGGGCGGTTCCAACATAAGTAACGTAACCAGTTCTCTTGCTCAACGAAATTTAAAAAAAAAACTATATTTTTTAAAGAGTTTTCTACTATCCCTAAAAATATCTCAAGGTACTAAGAAAGTACCACACTTCTTACACTAAAAAATATGATATCTTCGTATGTTTTTTAAGGATGCTAAAAAAAACTCCCTTTTTTTACCGATACACCGTGAGGGAAGCCCCCACGCAGCCTACTCCTCCATTGAGGCCTACTTGACAAATAGAACGGTTGTAAGTACATAGTGAAAATCTCAATTGACAATTTCTGTAGACCTTTCGAAATAATTCCATCTTTCATCCACTCCACACATAAAAGTTACTCCTTTCAAAATAAACTAGTACAGTGGTCCGCGTATATTGTGCGGCTACCATCATTATAAATTATATCTATATATCATCATTTATTTTGATAATAATAATTTTTTAATTATTAATTTAAATTTAAAATTTTCTAAATTATATTTTTGCATGGAACCTCATTTACCTATATTCTAAACTACACTTGTACATAAAATCTTTTCTATATAAAATTTAATTTATAATTTAAATTTTATATACTTCTAAATTTTATTTATATATTGACTCTTTCTCTTAATTTTTTCTAATTTTTAACCGAAAGTTTAAAAATTTTAATCGAGATTTGAATTTTACTAAACTGTATTTACACATGGCCCGTTTCTTTGTATCTGATATTTGGATTGATCTTTTTTCCTCCCGATTAAAAAAACTATATTATCTATTTTTCTCTTTATCCTATTTTCCTTGTCCGATTCAAGAAAAGCCCGTTCTTTTGTCCAATTCCAAACCTGAGTCCGATTAAAAAATATATATATTTCTTCAATTAATTTCAGAATTTCTAGACTGTGAGAGACAACGTGGAGACTCATTTTCCTATTACTTTATATATATAATAGATTTTATCTTTCACCCATACCACACGTTCCACTACAAAACCCAGAAAAAACTAGAATACCCTCCACATTATCAATATAATTGGCTATCACTTTATCTATTTCCAATGTATTTATTCCAAACTTTCACAAACTCTAATAAAATCGCTCAGATATGAACTTATTTCGGAACAAACAAGATAAGACAAGTATAATGTTATTTGAGTATCATAATTTCAATTGAAAGTCTTCAAAGTTTTAATTTGAAATTCATAAACAAATTCAATTGAATGCCATCAAAAATTTATATATAAAGTAGAGTATGTTAAAAGGCATCAAAACTTTCAGCTGGATTGCATAGAACAAAATTCAATTCGTAGTCCTCAAAATTTCAAGCGGAAGTTGTCATGCCCAAAACCTCGAGGGGTTAGCCACTCATTTCCTTAATGTCATCTAAATAGATATTTTTTATAAAAAAATAAGATAACTAATTATATAGCATCAAATTTTAACTTCTACGAATTCAAAATATGACTGAACATGCATATACTAATCAGAGTTTAATCTGTTCTTTTGATTATAACTTACATAGGCCAAATGTAAAACATCCATGTTTTTTAAGTAATATATCACAATACTAACCTGTTATATTAATTTTTTTAAAATATTTTCATACATATTTAGATGGCACGCAAAAACCAAAGTCCCTTAAGGATTAGAATCCATTTCCGATTGCTACTCGCCTATCACATTATCCAATAGTCAAACTTGGTGTTAGAGTTGCTAACTAATCATGGAAAACATTCGTTCCAGTACCGTATTGCTCTTAGGCATTTAACGCACCGGCACATGCGCGGGCCTGACGGTTCGGTGTTGTTGCAATGGTTTCCTTTTAATTTGTGCAGCGGGAACCCGTTGTTCCTGGAGCCGTACTGGAGGCGGCACGCGGCGGCCAGCGCCGTGGTGTTCTCCGGGTGGCACCGCCTGAGCTACATTACCACCGACGGCGCGTTCCACTCCGTCGAGCTTGTTCGCCACATCCGGCGGCTGCACACGGCCGTCGGCAACGCGGTTGTCGACGACAAGCACGTGGTCTTCGGGGTCGGCTCCACGCAGCTGATCAACGCGCTGGTGTACGCGCTCTCCCCGGAAGGCAACGCCGCCTCGCCGCCGGCAAGCGTCGTCGCTACGGTGCCGTATTACCCGGTGCGTGGTTCAAGCAGCACTTCACGATGACGACCTACGGACGATGCTGTCGACCGGTCGGTGACGATATCGTTGTAAGTACACAACTTCATTAACTCTTGTGTTGATGAGTTGATCGATCGTAAATTGTAGGCGTACAAATCACAGACCGACATGTTCGACGGCCGGGAGTACAGGTGGGACGGGACAACCGCTGCGTGGGCAAAGAACGGCTCGCGAAACTCCACCAGGGACTTCATCGAGTTTGTCACCTCGCCGAACAACCCCGACACCACGTTGCGAGAGCCCGTCCTCGCCGGCTCGTCAGCGATCGTCGACCACGCGTACTACTGGCCTCACCTGACGCACATCCCGGCGCCCGCCGACGAGGACGTCATGCTCTTCACCGCGTCCAAGCTTTCCGGCCACGCCGGCAGCAGATTCGGGCATGCAGCCTCAAACAAAGCCTGCCATTGCAAGTGACACGTGCATACCAAGACAAAACCTTACGTATACCGTCCCGTGTATTTCGCAGGTGGGCGCTAGTACGGGACGAGAACGTGGCGAAGAGGGCGATTTCCTACTCCAGGCAGAGCACCTATGGCGTGTCCCGGGACACCCAGCTTCGCATGTTGAAGATCCTCAAGGTGATAATGGCCAACCTGCAAGGCAAGGATGACATCTTCGCCTTCGGCTACGACGTGATGGTGAGCCGGTGGCGCACGCTCAACGCCGTCGTGTCGCGGTCCACCCGGATCACGCTGCAGAAGATACGACCCCAGTACTGCCCTTACTTCAAGAAGACCAAAGAGCCATCCCCAGGTGACGAACACACTGTCTCTGCAGCTCATGGCGTTCATCAATTTGTCACCCAAACTCTTATTCAAATTCTTGACAAATTTGATGCCTCCCTGATGCAGCCTACGCGTGGGTGAAATGCGAGTGGGAGCAGGATGTGGACTGCTACCAGACGCTGCTGGGTGCGGGAATCATCTCGCGGTCAGGCATTTCTAACGACGCTGGCAGTCGGTACACGCGGGTGAGTCTCCTCAAGACGCAGGACGAGACTTCGACGTGCTCCTGGAGAGGCTCACCGAATTCGTCGACGCCGAGAAGCACAGCAGAGCCCCTGCAGGCTCCAGCTCCATGTGAAACTGTCAACTGCTAGATGATCGTATTCGTTTCTACGCAAGGTAATAAGTATCACGTACTATGGAAAATCAGGACTGGAATGATCATCTACGCGTTGATTATTCACTGTCCACCTTTCGACGAGAAGGCAAATATACATGAAGATCATACATTTTACGCTTTAGTGGCATGCTCCATCAGCATGCGTAGTTATGTTCTTGTAATCAACTATGTGACATGGCATGAAAAAAGGAGATTTTAATGACTGAGAAAATCATATTTGCTATGTGCAATGCGCATCCGGGGAATCGAACCCCGGTCAGTACCGTGGGAGGGTACTATGATACAACTACACCAGATGCGCCTGATATTTTCGTTGTCCGATATGGGCCTTTAACAGCGACCACCTACTAACACATTTCAGTGTCAAGGCTACATTCAAATATATGATTGAGAAAACGGCCGGATGAAAACATAGCGTTTTGATAGAAAAGCAATTGCAAAACGCAGCGATAAGTGCAGGAATGGCCATTTGAATGGACCACATGAAAAGGCACAAACCGAACGTGAGAGATAGGCATAAAAGAACATACCAATAAATTGAAGCTTTTGCTAACATTTCTCCAAAATCAATATGCACTAGTACGTTCGGAGGAATCCTACAGTCCCAATCCTTTGTTTCAAATGGCTAAATAGGAAATTTGCTATAAGATTTGGAGAATCTTACTAACCTACTAAATTTATCCACATTTGTTTGTTTCAAAGGGACCCTGAATGATAGTATTTTAGAAGATGAAAGTGCTTTCATGCCACACAAGTTGAGCACTGGAGCTACCAGCGAGCTCAAATAAGCCACA
Organism: Oryza brachyantha; assembly: GCF_000231095.2. Lineage (NCBI taxonomy): Eukaryota > Viridiplantae > Streptophyta > Magnoliopsida > Poales > Poaceae > Oryza > Oryza brachyantha. The sequence goes on from NC_023163.2 coordinate 22,516,187, forward strand.
CAGACCATCAATTTCCAATCTCTACAAATATCATACTAGTAACATCTTACATGCAGATTTGCAACCGAACTACCGGTGCATTCGGTTCGGCAAAGGCAATGGTGGCAAGGCAGAGCAGTAGCCTTTTTTTTCAGAGCTTGTCGACCTTGTCGGCCCTGACGACAGGGTTGGCGCGGGCGATGGCGTCGCGCCCAGCGCCCCTGTAATCGTAGCCGCAGTCGTGCCTGTCCGAGTAGCGGTGCGCGCCGCAGAACACGCCGCCGCACCGGCACTCGAACCCCATCAGCCCCACGCTCCTCCCGCACGCCGCGCACCTGCTCTTCTTCGCCTTCGCCCGCGGTGGCGGGGTAGGCTGTTCCACCGCGTCCTGCGGCTCGTCCAGTGGCAGCACCGCCGCCGCCACTGCCCCATGGTCCACGGGCGATGACGCGGCCGAGGCCGACGACGACGCCGGCGCCTGGGACATCACGGCCTGGCGGAGGCTGTCGCGGTAGCACACGGAGCAGAGGCCGCGGGTGTCGGCAGAGCCGAAGAAGCCGCAGCCGTTGGCGCACGGCAGCGGCTGGTCGTCCTGCCTCTCGCTCCTCTGCTCCATCGCTCGTCCGAACGCGGACGGGACTGCCCGGCGTCGACGAGGTGGTCCCAAGCTGCAAGAAGCGTGCTGGGATCAGACGGGGACTCGCAGGCGACGAGACGAGCTGAGCTAGTGGGGGGTAGGAGATAGGAGTGGGGGGGCTGTACCGAACGCAACTTGGTGCCCGAGACTTCGGGAATGTGGGGACGATCCGACGGACGGTGGCGTTTGTTTGAAGCAAGTTGAATGTGACGTGTTTTACGCGGGAGTGCAACTGCGCCTGCGCGGCCCGTCGAATCTTCGGTTGGTTTGAATGGTGGCGCAGGAATGTTCAGAAAAATGCAGGTTTTAGCTGGCAGCCGTTCAACCGTGAACGGACGGCGGTTGTTGTTCTGGGCTTGCTGGTAAGCCAGTTCAACCAGTTTTGTTGTTGAGAAAAGGTCATTTTACCTCCCTCAACTCATCTCTAAATCTAATTCACATCCCTCCGTAGTAAAATCAGACACTTTTAACTCCCTTAACTCCATAAGCCAGTTCAACTTAGCTCCCTAAGCGGTTTTGCTAGAGATTTTTATGTGACATGACACTTGGACCGGATGACTTGGACGCTGACCACGGTCCATCTTGCCGTGCCGTCTCCTGGTGCTCTTCCTCCTCCGACCTTGCCATGCGTGTCTTGCATGCAATCGATCAACCAAGAAACGAGAAAAAAGAAAAGGTCCTGCAAAACTATTCCGCCAGGCAATATATACCCTATGTTGCTACCGGCCATAACAGAAACGAGATTGGTAGCTGAAGGAATTAACTAAATATCCAGATAGAGTATGTGCGGGCGTACAGCTACTAGATTCAAACATGTACATGTACATGGCGATGACATAATCGAGCATGCTTTGGTTCATTCAATTTTCTTGCGCCGATTGAACGAGGCGTCACGGTCCTCCCCACCAGTCGCCGCGCCGCCATTCAGGTACTGGCGCATGAGGTGTGGACGTGCGTGCAAGGCACATAATCGACAGCAATGGAGCAGAGGATCTCGCGGCCGTTGGCCTAGTCGAGGGAACGGTAGCCGTCAGAGACGTTGCCGAGGGTGGGGGGAGACGGAGGGGTGTGTGCTAGCTTGCACGATGAATTTCTTAGTTGAAACATGGGCTAAATTAAATATCTTTGATAAAGACAAATTATTCAATTCAGCTAAAGATTAAGACAAATATATAACTCAGTTAAAACTTAAAACCTCAAAGATGAGGTGGGGAATTTTTTGTGTGGGAGGACCGACAAATTGAGGAAACTGTGGTTTTACGGTAGTAAAGATATAAGCCCCACACATTTTGTTTTAATTTTTATTTTTTTAGTTTTATCTATAATGCCACATCAGCGTTAAAACTGGACTCAATACTACCTTGGAATTTGATTTGCACCGGTTTTAGAAGATGAGGGATGCATTGTAACCGGTTTTCTAGTTAAGGGATGAAAATCAAACTCGTCTTATTGTTGAGGGAGGCAAAATGACCTTTTCTCTTTGTTGTTCGAGGTGAATATCTCATTGTGGGCCAACCAAGACATTTTTCACGCCATCGCGCACCTGGGCTACATTACATGGCTACGGGCCTTTACTGGTATTTCTTGTGCTGTGAAGTGCCTATTTGGGCTCTGACCCACTTCAGCTGTTGTAGTCGGTCCCAGCCCATCAGTTAGGAATAGATGACGAGTGTTTTGCTTTTGCTACGTAGTTACTCGATTAGACGGCCCGCATCTTTCTCCTGAAGTGCACGACTCCATCGGTTGTGATTTGTGAAATTCTTCCATTCCAGAAAAAAATCTACAATGAATTTATTGTTTCCAAATTACTACCTAATGCACTATTTAAAAAATAGATACTAGGGAAGAATCTAATATCAATTAAATAGATAGAAGTAAGGCTTTAAACCTAGACCGGCTAGCCCACCACCTCGTAGAGCTAGCCGGAAGACCTTTGGGCGTTTTTCGATGCACTACTCACTCTGCCCTGAGAAAAGGAATTTATGGAAATGAATTTAGGTGTCCTACTTGTTCATATTTTTGTTAATAAAAGCAGGGAGGTCCGCCTCTAATTCATTAGAGGACAAAAGTGTTTGATGAGAACAACACAAGGAGAGGCCTAGATCAACTGGTGAGGGTCTGCCCTCCTGACTAATAGAGGCTAACTATGAAAAGCATGAACACCCTCATCTCTCATCACAAGCGCCCATCTTTCTTGTGTGGGACTTGTCGTGAAAGATCCTTTTGTTGCGCTCTTTTCAGATGTTTCAGCAGGTGTAGGCCAGGACGTTGTTTAGGCACTTCCGATTTCCTTTGTCGCAGCTTCTTGAGGCAATCATCCACCACTTATTTAGATTTATTTTGATGTCTTTTTTTTACCAATGGGGTGCTTAACGGGAAGAAATGACTCGGAGGAAAGTCGTTAAAGTAGGACCCTGTACTTTTGCATATGTTTATATTTATAAGTGAAAAAAAATAAAATTTTTAATTTTAAATATAGAGTTGGTTTTGATGGTTTTTTATTATATTTTATTTTTCAGTTTTTACATTTAAATCACTTAAAACATCTAAATAAAAATTCATTAACAAAATATTTTTTATAAATGACTTTTTTTTCTAAAAAATATAACTAATGACAAGTACGAGACAAGATAGATAGGAGAGCACAACGGATGGCGGACCACGTGACCTTTTTCTCTCTATTGCCACTACGCGTGCCCGTGCGCCTGCGCCAGGCGCTGCTCCTCGTCAGATTCTGGCAACCTGGCCTCTCCGCGCTGCACTCTCCCAAGCCCTGGAATGATGAACTCGTGATGCGCCGCGTGCGCCGTGCGCGCCGAGGCCGGCCGGCCGACCGAGCACGCACGCACGTTACTCCATTTCGTTCATGGCCACCACTGGTCGTAGTACGCCGTGGTCCGTACAATTGGTAGCTAACACCAGTTGCCATCGATGCACGAGGCCACGAGTCACAGGAACGAGCGTGAAGGCCGTGCCGTCGTCCTTGCAGAGCGCACACACACTGGCCAATGGCCAAGCCATGCGTGCGATGTGATATCGGATGGATCATTAATCTATAATGCACTTGATCCAGGTCCAGCCACCCCCGCTGCTAGGCCAGGGCCAGCTTGCGTCCATCGAGGGCAGGGCATGCACGCACGCCACACGCCGCAAGATTCCAAACCATCAGTCCCGGCGCGTAACCGCGCGTGCGCGTGCCTCCCGTCGCACTTGCGAGGCCGGGGGTGCTAAGCTGTTGCCTGCCTGGTCGTCCTCTGTCAGTTCACTGCTCCGTTGGTTGATTAGCACTTATCTTGTCGCACGAACTGATTTTAATATCTCCCCAACTTGTGTCAATTCGGAGGCGACAAAAGAAGAGAGAGAGAGGGGGGGGGGGGGGGATCTCGAGCATCAAGTGGCAGATCGATCGAGAAAACGTACAAGTCACTCGCGTTGCCGTGGCATAATTCAAATGCGAAGCGTGATGAGGTTGGGGTTTATTTCTGTCCTCATCCTGGCTGTCAGGCTCCCTGCTGGTGGTTGCTCGATTTGACCAGACAGATTAGGGTTCGGATCGAGGTGTCGTTGCATGTGCGGACGATGGTTTGAAGGTGGGAACTGCTACCAGATGAACCTGTACTGTTGAGTACTACGTCGCGGAAGCTGCGAGCCAGCTGCTTCGATCGATTGGTTCCTGCCAGTTGCATGCATGCTGCGTGCGTCGCCCCTCGATCGATAGGCGATAGCTAGCGATGCACGTACGGGCTTGGATCGTACTCCCGTCGCGTTAATTTAGTTTAGTTAATAGTAGTAATCGACACACGTGCAGCAGCATTAATATGTCTTCACTAAGCTCCAACGACGTGCTGGTGCTGCACGTACACAGCCGTATACCGGGTACTGTTGTAGTGTAGTTGACACCCGCGCCGTTCGGTTTTGCTCGGTGTATTCGTGCGCCAGAGACAAGTGTGACCGACAGAACTGACCGGTGGTGTGCGCGCGCGTGGCGTGTAGGTTTTTAGCCGCTCGTGCGCGCGCGCAGCTTGCATGCATCGGTCGTTTTCGGTTGTGGCGCAAGCGCACACGTACGCGGGCGTGTATACGTGTCGCGCACCTACCGCGTCGCCTTTTTTTTTTTTTTTGCCTCCCCGGCATTCCCTCCCTCCCCGTTCTCGTCTCATGTCGACGTCGCCTTAATTTGAGGCGGATCGGAGTATGGCTACAGATGAGATCGACGGGATGCGTTCACCCGCCGTCGCAGGCCCACGAGACGCACGTTGGGAGGAGAAAATGGACTGCCACAGCCTTTTCACCTTTCCCCTTTCCCAAAATTTTTGGACGAAACTAGCGAGAGCCGAAAGGGATACTGTTAAACAGCTTGCCGTTCCTGAGTCGATCGATCGCGGCAAGCTAGCAGATGTGATCACAGCACAACACAAAGCACGCAACGCAACGCAGCTCGTGCATGCATCACGCGGCACAGCTGGGCGAGGTGGCAATAGACCAGTAGCGAAGCGACCGGGGTTGTACGGTTGAGGCCGGTGAGAAGGGGGAGAGGAGCCAGAGACAGGTCATGTGACAGTGGCGGAGCCTGATGTGTCGCCCAGCCGATCGAGGCGATCGGTACGGTACCTAGCTGGGCCGAGCTGACCACTCGTTTTCCATGCCTATTCTTCTTCTGACCTTGGGCTTCACGGCCTAGTACTGGTAGGAGTATACTGTGCAATATACTAGTGCCACTATACTACGTACGGCACATGGCCTGTTTCCCCACTTGCCCACTTCGTTCATGGGAATCGGATGAGCAACTTTAATACAACTGCGAGTCAGTCTTAAACAAATATACTGCAAGTCTACTACTGTCGCCTGGAGGGGCAGTCGGATCGAGCCTATATTTATACTCCCTCCGTCCCAAAATAAACCAATTTTTTACTTTTTACCTTTAATTTTTAACTCTTCGTCTTATCTAACAAATTTTTACGATTGATATTTTTTTATTAGATAATAAATCATAAATAGTACTTTACATGTGACTAATTTTTTTCTAATTTCCTAAAATTTTTTTAAATAAGACGAATGGTCAAACGTCGGACATAAAAACCGGAGAATTCTTTTTTTGACAGAGGGAGTACTCGTACGTCTAGGCCATCTCCAACAATAGAGATAACATATTATCTCTAAGCATTCTAAAAGATAACTTTTTTAATGGTCTAGCTCTTAGCAAATAACTCATAGTACAAATGATCCTACAATTCATTTTCACTTAACATTAAAATATATGCAAGAGACTATCTCTTGATTAAGAGATAGTTTTTATCTCTCTTCTATTAAAAATTATATAATATACCTTATAGATAGTTTTTTTTAACTATAGATAGTTTATAAATAGCTATTGGAGGTGGCCTTATACGTACAGGAGTAATGCATAGTTGTAGCAGGCACGCACCTGCAGGCTGCAGCCTTTCTGATGACGCACTGATGATGGATAGTCGTCGGAGACGGGAGAATGAAACTGATCGTCACAAGATATATGTAATCGAGATGGTTTACCGTTTGAATTCTTTTGAACCGACAAACAAGACAGATTACATATCTCAGTGTTCCAGTGTAGTATATCGTATCGTAAATATGCGGAAATTCCAGAAAATAAATAATTCTACTCTGCATATAGATATAGTAGCATGCAAGTAGTGGACAGCAAACACGTGGATAGGAGAGGCACAAATCATGATTAATGAAGCTAAGATTAATTCAATTTACATGTGTATCCATCAATGACTGATTCACTACTGCAGATCAAATTGGCAAGTCGACGACACTCACGGCTCACGGCGCTTCGGCACTGACCACTGGGTAAAGGATCACACTTGCACAGGCAATGGTCACCCATCGATCAACCATCACGCAGACGCAGCGGCAAGCTGGGGCGCCTCTTTCTTGCCTCGTACCGTCGCGAGAGGGACAACTAACCACACGAGCGCCCCGCGCACGAGCAAGAGCACAGGAGATAAGCACGTAGTAGCTACCAGCTAGCGACTGCCATCCCATTGAAAGAGGCCGATCGATGCGTCGTCCAGCATCCAAAGCATATATGCATGCATCCAGCTGATTATTCGTCTTATCAGCACAAAAGATAACCAATTAAATCGTGAACAGGAACGCACGAACGTCGGTACGTGCGTATACTCCATCCACGATGAACCGCTAGCAGGTGGATCAAATCATCATATCACCAAGCCCGGATGCATTCAGTCGACGGTGATGATCCATCCATGACTCCATCTGTGAGCACGGGTCGCTCGCTACAGTAGCACGTTCGCTCGTGTGGCAGAAGGGTGTGTCGCGGTGAGCAGTGATATGACCGCGCGCGCGCATGGCATGCCCCAGGTCGACCGATCGGGCGGGGCCGGCCACTTCGGTGCCCGACGGAGACCGCTGCGTGGGGATATGGAGGCAGCGGCGCTTTCCGCTGGGGCCGCGTGCCTCTCGTCCAACCGCGGTCTCGACGGCGACGTACGCTTGTGGGATGGCTCCGTCCCAACAACGCACGACCGTGAATCAGTGTAATTGTAAAACAAAAAGGCAGAGAGAGTGATCCACTTAGATTTTTTTTCCACAAAATCAACTTGTTAATTTGACGTTGGTAAAGTTCGTATTCTAAAATTCTTTTGTGTACGTCAATGGGTTGTTTATCTTTTTTTTCCTATTATATCATTCACCGTTACTGTTCTATTAATTCAAATCCTCTTAGCACACATTGTTGCAAGGAAATAGTCTCATAAATTCCACATGTAAAATGTCCCCAGTTGTACACTTTTTTAGAGGATTCTCATTCAGTTTATAATCCATAACACTACGTGACATGGACAACACAATGGTTATATCTTTAAAAGAACGGAAGGGACTTAAAGGCTAGGACATCACCAACTATACTTTAAAATGATGTGTCCAGCCACTTAGGGGTGAATAGAAGAAAAACAAATATGAACTATCCATAACCAAATCCAAACTAAAACGAAATTGAATATGTCGACGATCTGGATCAACAGTAATATACGAGGTGGCTAACAAGGCGGCAGAGTTCAATGGTTAAATAAAGACATGGGGTTACCCAGATTTAGGTTCTTGATATACAAGATAATACACTACTCCTGCTTGACGACTTGACGATTGTATTTGATTAAATATGTGTTCCCCTTGAAGGGTGCCTCTGTCCCCCTTATACAATGACGGATAGGGTTATAGAATAGGGACCTAATCTGATAAGACTAAGACCTACCTAACTCTAATACAGTATGATCTAGTAATCCGGGCATACAATACGGATATTACCAAACTTCTAACTAAACTAGTACAAGATAATATTACCTTCTTTATACGGTACCCATTTCCTATATGGATACATATAAGTTATAGATACTCCTGATACGGGTATCCCACATAATCTTTGGTTCACCAATTGAGACTTAACCAAAATAATTTTAATTAATCTGAATGTAGTTATTGGTTAACCGACATAATGAAAAACCGAACAAATATAAACAACATTACATCAAAAACCAGCGCCCACAAACCCAATCAAGTAATTACGATGTTAAGTTTGGAGACATATTTATGATTTGACGTCATCTTCAGTTACTGAACTTAAAAAAAAGGGAGATGTTCGTAAAAAAAATCGATTTCTATCGTCTTTTGCTGCAACCTTAATCTATCAAATTTCGGTTAGGTTCGAATCTGAAAACGAATTGTTTAGTCATGTTTTTTTCCTTAATCTATCAAATTTTGCCTTGACTTTCTGATACTTTCTGATAATTGAATTTACCCCGTAACCAAACTAACCGAACCGAAATAACCGACCAAACTGAATGTCCACCCCCTGCAATCGTTAGTTCAGCGAGGTTGGAAGTCTTGTGCTTAATTGGCCACAGTGCGAGTGTTAAAGTTTAACGCTTAGCTTTCGAACTGTACTACTGCAACAAAGAGCTATGGAGGATATTGATGTTTTCCAGAGATATTTTTCTGGAAAGTGGCGTGAAATCCCAACTTCAAGTTCCAATGGCTCATCTAATAGCTTGTCGCCATGACCCAACAAAGATGCTACATAATCTAAAAGAACGAGGATGCAACTTCCCTAGATATTTTCTGATTATGGTGGCATGTCATAGTTAAAGCATGTAATTCATGGCTCAAGGTGGAGGTGTTCCATCCAAAGTATGTTGTGGTCAGTCCAAGGACCAACCATTGGCCGTCCAATTTGGATTGATAAATAACATGAGAAAAAGGCTTACTCAAATCCCTCGGTGTTGGATTTATTCAAAACTGTGGTTAATAGGTTAACGAAGACCAAAATATGCATTACTTCTGCATGTCAATTGTTACAAAATTAGCCTTTCACCGTCTACTTATTTCGAATTTTTGAACCTTTGTTTTAGAACTCAAGTTGACTTTTTTTTCATCATAGTTTATTTTCGCATCGAGTTTTAAACCCTAATATACACATACACACAGTCTATCTCAATTATTCTTGGTAGTACCCACAATAAAGATTTTCATGACAACAAAATTACACCCAAAATCCATGTTCCCAAAATCCTCAAATTACACCACATGCAAGATTAAGTTGTCGACACTACCTTTTATTGCAACTAAGGTCCTCCAACTACCGAGCCAAGGAACAGTAGATCTGTCACTCCTGAGGTCAACCTATCTCGACAACGGCATATCCTAAGCCAAACAATGGCATATCCGCCGGCCTATTGCAACTGAGTCATCGCCATCTCATCGTCGTCGTTCTTCGCCAGATCCACCAACAGGAGGGCTAGGTCCAAATAGGATAAGGGGAAGACACTCTTCCGCGTCAGCATGCCTCAATGGAGAGAGGGCTAGAGGGACCAAGGGGGTGTTTGGTGGTTGATTGCTTCACTTTGCCACACCACACTTTAGTCATGCCACAGTTTTTTAGGCGTGTGTTTGTTTCAATGCCCCAGTTATGTCATGTCACACTTTTCTATCCTTAGGTCCTACATGTCATAATTGAGCTAACATTGCCATACTTGTGACTAACTATTTCTTAGCCATACTTTTGCCACATGCCATAACTTGCCTAAGCTTAGTTATGGCAAGCTTAGGCATCAACCAAACAACCCCCAAGTGATGGAAGGATGGGCTAAGGTGACCATCGTCATCCTCCCTACTAAAGCCATTAGTCGGGCCCCCTTTGGAGGGATGGGCTGACGTGACCATGGTCAAAGTTGTTGCCATCCTCTGTCACCGCCCTATCCTTTTATGCGATTAAGAGATAGAGAGTTGGTGAGAGTGCGAGTTGGTGAGAGTGCGATAGAGTACTTCGGTCCTTTTAATACTCCGTCAGCAAAAATTGATTTTCATAAGCAGCTATATTTTCAGGACCTTACATTATTGCCAATAATATTTTTCTAGATTCGTCTAGAAAAATAAAATATATGTATCGAAAATAAATCGTCTTTGTAGTATGCAGTAGTGTATGAGTGTTCCTCCAGAAAATAAACCGTAGCACACTATGACTCGTGTTTGCCCTTAACCATCGTCACTCCTAGACTACATTATTGTCGTGCCTTTTCTCCTATCCTAACATATAGCATATCGATAATCTCAATTGCTGGCTTATAACTGTAACCTGTAGTATATATTATTAATACTGCCTATAACTTGGAATAATTAACCACCTAAACCCATGCTTCCCTTCATTTCTACACCATGCATGGCCGGTTCTTTCTGGCGGGCATGGAATAACATAATGGGAGAACAATATAGTAGGACCTAATTATAGCGTTATGATAGCGAAAAGTTCCAAAGGCACTGAAGGGAAAGGAAAAAGCTAGAGATTGGTGATTAAATATTGCCTGTTGTCTTCTTGCCCCCATTCTTAGCCCATGTTTATTTGTCTCTTCCACTCCACTCACTAAAAGGAGGGGTAGTTATTGAGATGATACAATTAAAAATGAATTTCCAGAAAGAAGAAGAGGGTATACTTAAAAATTCTTGAGGGCCACTAACTAATCATACGCATCGATCATTATTCCGGGCCTGGATAGCTTTTCAAGTACATGCATTCATGATCCACGGATCATTTTGGATATATATGGTCATGCACACAGTATTATATTTTGTTGGACTCTTTCGGCATTGGCTTTTCCCAAAACTAATCCGTGCGTAAAAGACGATGATACTTCATTCGTCTTATTTTTCTTATTTAACGTTATTTAATTTTAGGACTATTCATCTTGCTCAAAAAGTTTACATACTAATTAATTATTGTGTTATTTTAATTCATTACAAAAGACATTTTAAGTATGACATTATTTTGTATATTTATATAATATTTTTAAATAATATGGATGATCAAATGTATATCCAAAAGTTAATGATATTAAATTAAACTATTGGAGAAATAGTTGAGATGAATCCAATGAATATTCGACCGGACGGCGCCGAGTTTGCCACTAACAGAGAGATCAATTATGCCAGACTTGTCCTGCAGTTTCGTTTCGTTAAAAAATTAACACAGTTGACTTTTATATTTATCTTTGACCTGTTTTATTTAAATTTTTTATCTAAATATATAAAACTATAAATCATACTTAAAGTTATTCTAGCAATAAATCAAGTGATAACATACTAAGCAATAATTATATAATTTTTTAAATAAGACAAATGCTCAAATATAGATCCGAAAGTCAGCTACGTTAATTAAAAACAGAGGGAATAATAATAAGCTCCCACGTGTGTGAGAGAGTTAGGCACTATTTGTTTAAGCTCGAAATTATTATAATTTGGCTTATTAGAAATAAATTGAAATAATCAGATGGATTCGTATAACAGATTATTATAATCTAGAGCCTAGATTAATATAATCGGATAATCTCATCAAAACGTGTTTTTTTATATTATTGGGTGACTGCCATTAAATACTTTGAAGTAATTATATACATTTATCATTTCTTTCTACTTTAGCTTATAATAATCTAACTTATAGTAATCTGACTCAATAATCTAGATTACAATAATCTCTAACTAAAACAAACATGGCTCTTAGTCTTAAGATCTCAGTTCTTATCCTTTGTCTTATTGGTTTATCGTCGCAATCAAAATGTTAATTGTGATACTTAATTTGATTTTGGAGTTTGTTCCATCGTATACTATTACAGGTTTGACTTTTAAGATTTTTATTGTTTCGTTCAGAATACAGATAAAATTTTAAATTGTTTTTTATTGTTTCGTTCAATTTTCTACTGCATATCGAGTTATAGGTCAACAAATAAGAAACCCCGTGAGCAAGTATAATGACAGGTTGTAAGTCGTTCGCAGATTTGTGCATGCTCGCTGATTGAAAAGAAGAATGGAGCCCACCCTAGGAGGGCTACAATAGTAATGGTGTCCATTAACGTTGAAGGTGAATGAGGCTCTTTTTAGATTGCAAAAAAATCACATCAAATTTTTTGACACATATTTATATTTTTTTTGAAAGGGTATAATGTTTACACTCGTTCTTCTTGGCCTCCATAACAGGTGCTCTGTTAAGCGGGAATAACAGCCTCACATCGATATCCTACCGTTAGTCTTGGAAGTTAAAAAAAAACTACGCCAAAATAGTAAACGACAGTGAAACTAAAATCCCGTGCTTCCATTTCACAGATAGTCCGTTGCAGATCTAATCAAGCCGTTGATTTCAGATAACGTAACGTGGCGTAGCTGAAATCACGCCAGTGGGTGCGCTGATCCGATGGCCACAGTGGCGGGTAGACTTGCACACAGCTACACAACACAACCCAACGTACCGCACACAAGGCCAAATGACACACCATGCTACGGACTACAGAATAGTAGTAGTACATGCCTACACATACCGGTTTTTGGACGGAACGGGGTTGCCCGCCGTGGTGGGGCCCCTTTCGGCTGGTTGGCTGGCCCAGCCGCACGGGGGGAGAGCATTAAAACGCGCCGGTGGCCTCTTCCTCCGTCCCCGAAATCCCGTTGCCCCAGACGGGAATCCGGCAACGCAGTGCCCGCGGACTGCGACCGTGACAGCGACCACGTGACCGCGCCTCTTCCCTCCCCCTCCCCGCCCCCCTACCGAAGAGGCCGCCGTGCAAACGGCCAAACCACGCGCCGCGCTCGCGCACCAGTAGCCGATGATGCGGACGTACTGGACGTATGCGTACGCGCGCGCGCGCGGGCGCCGCGACGGCTAGCTAACCGAGCGGTCGATTGGTTCACGGTTCAGCCCGCGCGCGCGGCACGGTGCGGCCAGCTAGCGGCATAGCGCGCGGCGGTCGGTGGAACGAGGGCGACAGCGGCGGTGCGTGTGCGTGTGCGTGCTGGGTGGTGGGTGTGGGTGGTGGGTGGTGGCCCGCCGCGCATGCCCGCACGGTTGGGTTTGATGGCAACGTCGCACCGCACGTTCGGTTGATGTTGTGATTCTTGCCTCCCTCCTTTCTTTTTCTTCCATCGGTTTTATTTTGGGGCGAACTGGTTCGTTCTTCATCGTTTCCTTGACCAGAACCTCGCTTGCTTGCAGTCCCAGACTCGGACAAAGCTAAACGATCGTACTTGGTAGAGTTATACAAAGGTCGCTCCTGCCAATTGTGTCCAAAAAAGTATGCTACATACACATGTAGCACTCGCTGTGAGCCTGTAGTATGTTTAGAAATTTACCACTTGATTAATTTGATAATGAGAGCAGCCAACTTCTTAAATTGTGCTTCTCCCCCCCATTGTCACATTCAGATCCGCAGCACTATTGCTATCCACATATCATTATGAACCACAAGGCGTGGCCAGGCTAATAAGTAGAGCTTGTTTCTGTAGATTACCCTTCTGGGGATGTAACTACAAATCCATGGAGCTGTCGATAAACATGTGTTAAAAATTGATTTGGCACAGGATTGACCTTCTCCAACCAAAGCCAGGAGTCATCAAAAAAATATGTAAGAACACAACCAGAGCCACTCAAGCAGATCCTGCAGCAAGTGTCACAAGTTGCTTATAATCTAGCAAGATCAGAGACCTTCATGGTGGCTCAAAGTGAAAATGGAAGAGGGATGACGTCTGAACTGCAGGAGAATGTGAATATGTGGAAGAAGCTCTGGAGGATCAATGCTCCTGGAAAGATGTTAATCACCCTTTGGAGAATTGTGCATGATTGTCTGCCCTCAGGATTCCAGCTTAGAAGGCGCCACATTCCAGCTCTTGAGGGTTGCTGCTTCTGTGAAAGGGATGACAGAATTGAGCATATTTTCCTCTTGTGCCCTTTTGCTGAGTGTGTTTGGGACAGTATCAAGTCACACTTTGATTTGAAGTTGTGCAGGTCTGAACTGAGAAGTATGAAGCAATGGGCTTTTGATTTTCTGGGGAGGAGCTCAAACATCCAAAAGACGGTGATGGCTGTCACTTTGTGGCATATCTGGGAAGCTAGGAATCAAGCCAGGAACAATACTACCCCAACCAGTCCAAGACAGGTTACCCTGAAAATTTTGGCCTATGTGGACATGATTGAACAACACTGCACTCGATCGGCGTTTGCAGCTAGAAGTGATCCAACTCAGCCGGCTCCCAGATGGAGTCCCCCATCAGAAGGTACAATTCTCATCAACACGGATGCGGCTGTCTTTCGGGCGGCCGGTTTTTTTGGTTTGGGGTTTCTCCTCCGTGATCACAATGGTGTGTGTTTGCTTGCTGTCAATGAACGACAAACTGGATGTACCTCCCCTGAAACGGCGGAAGCAATGGCAATTCGTTGTGATCTGCGGACCGCGCTGGACGAGGGTCACCAGAAGATTATGTTGGCATCGGATTGCCTGTCTATCATCCAAAGGATTCAATCAGTGGGTTGTGATCGATCAACCAATGGTGCTCTTACTTCAGATATCAAGGTCCTAGCGACTGGTTTCTGGGACTGTTCTTTTATGTATGTCAATCGTTCTACGAATGCTGCAGCTCATCTTTTAGCTCAATGTTCTGAGCAAACAAGTTGTAATGTCTATCGTGATGTAATCCCGGAACCTATCCGGGAAGTACTTCTATCTGATCTGTCTAAGAGTTGTGGCATTATCTCAAAAAAAAAAAAAGTTTGCTTTCATAAGTAAATGTGAGGCAACGAGGCAGTCCAGATTCAAAGCAACCCCATCAAGATCGAAGCCCCAAGTCCAGATGTCTTAAATTAGGCAGCCGTACCAGAGGAAAAACTGGACGTAGAAGCTGGCCTGTGGCTTAGCTGGAACTCTATATTTGGGAGATGAATCAGCTGCTAAAAAAATGGCTTTGTGATTTGTTTTCCTCCACTCCTTGAGGCCAACACTAAAAACACCAGCTGTGTAAGGGAGCGTGCCTCCTGTCACATCGAGATCCAATTCTGTCAAAAGAAAGTGGCACTCCGTGAAGATTTTTCTTTAGACCAGGAGGAGATTAGTAGAAGCCTCTCGCAAATCTGTCAAGGTTCCACAGGCACTTTTAATAAAGGCGGGGACGTGTATGTTGACCAGGATACGTAATAGATTTTAGCAAAGCATGTGAATGGGGGTCTAGTTTAGCTTATTGATCTGTTGGTACTAAAGAATTCAGAGTTCTTGAGGTTCAGAAAAGCTGGTTGATCAATTGATACGTCACATAATTGTATACTCCATAGCATAATTAAGCCATCAAGTTGAGCAACCTTAATCGGATCAAGGAAAAGGGGTTAAGATCTGACCGATCAGCTTCTTAGGCTTTTCCGAGTGATGAGTGAGTTGGTACAGACGTTATCAGAAAATTCTGCCATCATTTCTTGTTTATTTATAGCAGCTTCTATTGGCTCAAGCAGGCTGTCATCATCTGTTCTTTATAGCTGCTTTTGTTAGCTCAAGCACGCATCTTCACTACTACTAGTACCGTACATTAGACCCGTCCAGTTTAATTAAGTTTCCCTCGTAATGCATCTCCATTCCGTATAAACACAGGCATCAATCATACGGTTTAGGTCAATACACAAAATAATCGCAGCAGCTTGCGGTACGTAGGTATATGATTGGGGTGCACCTTGCATGATCATGCATCATAGACGGAGTAGTATATGTGACAGAGAATTTTATTACTCCAGCAGCAGGCAGGAGTCAGCAGCCAGCTGATGCCTGGGGCTGGGCAGCATTGATCTGCAGCGAGCCAACGAACCGTAGCCTCAGACGTCGTCGATCCGTCATACAATGGCAGGTATGGGGCCGTATGCATGCATGCATATGGGCGCCATGGCGCATACTATGCAGCAGCAGTACACACGGACGGCAGGTGGTGGTGGCGACTTCGCTGGGGCCTAGCGAGCGAACGTGTGGCGCCACACGGTTGGTGAGGGCGACTGGTACGTGCATGCGCGACGCAACCACCGGCCGCGGGCCACGGCGTACAAATCTATCATCTCATCTCATCTCATCCGTGATAAAAGCAGAGAGAGAGAGAGAGAGAGGGGGAGGGGGGGGGGGGCGCAACTAACCGATCCAGGGGCGCGATGCCGCCTCCGCGAGCCTCGGACGGCGACCGTGCGGGGTGGCCACGGCGCAGCGAGGGGACACACGGGACCCCTCCGCCTGCCCGCCCGACCCGACCCGAGCGACGGACGAATCGAAAGCTACGGCGGTGATGGCCACGGCCCGAGGACGAACGGGACGACGTGCCACGCCACCGCTAATTAATCCCTCGTTGCAAACGGCGGATTGTTTGGAAGGGTATACCAGTACAACCGACGAACAGGGTGCGAGATCAAAAACACCTTTCCGCTGGAAGTAATCTTTGTAGGCGCCCAGACAGTGTTTTACACAGTACTAGTCCGTTTTTTTTTCTTTACTGACTGGTAAGTGTCTTGAGATCTGCAATCATGCCAAAATCTGTTGGAAAGGAGAGAGCAAGTAATAAAAGACAAAAGACCAGTAACACCTGAAGTGCTCTCCGCACAAATAGCGGCATCAAAAAAGAAGTATGGGGATGTCATGATTGCAGGGGGGCTTAAAAGGCGGAATGGCTGTCACACGTTGTTGGTAGGTAAATTAGACATCAGATATGTACAAATCTCTATAAAAATTAATGTCTCTTGGCGAATATCTAGCTCCACAAAATTATACGCAGAGGATAATCAAAGCGGAGAAAAAAAAAACAGGAGTCGTCATTTTCAAAGCAATTAGGGCATCCAAAATGTTAGCAAAAAACGGTTATTATAACTATATATATGGAAATAAAATAAGATAAGATACTTTATCATTGTGAAATGATTATTAGGAAATAAAATAATATATGCTACCTTTAGCTATATGGTCTACATTATGAATTAATGTTTATTATCCCCCTCCTCTCTTTTTTTCCCTCCAGTGAGTTATGAGATAGCTAGAACTATTGAATGTGATTTATTTGTTAGAGTGTGAGTCTTAGCTTATGCTCATTGCTATCTTTATGCATTACGTAAATTAAAATAATAAAAAACCATCTATACGGGTTCTATCTATATAGACTACTCAGTTCATATACATTAAGGATTCCATTACCGAGTTTACAATTATTTCATTGCATCCTTGCACGTACATAACTATGATATTTAGAAGCGGAGTCAATCGTCCTTCGCTTCACCCGCATAATGTGGTGCACGCACTACGTACTCCAAAAACTATACAACGCTAAATAATAAAGTGTCCTGTTGCAACAATGTGAACAAATTTTGCTATAAGAGAGAAAAGTTGCCACAAAGAAAGAGTAATAACGCCACACATGATATGAATGTCAAATAGGAGTGAAGTGAATGTCAAATATCCAAAGTACATGGGCATGTCATGTATTAGACGTTAACCTCACATTGTGTCAATTAACCACGCTCGTACTAGTGGAACGGGATCAACTTTTTGCGGGTGATGGCCTGATGGGCACCAGTAGCCACTTCATGAGAAAAGCTGCAGCTTTACTGCCCCCCACATTCATGGGCAGCGCGCATTCATGGTGTGCGGTAAAACGCCACACAAAATTTGAACGCACGAACAACCAAACCACAAAAAAAAAATGAATCTCATGTAGTGTCACCGGGAGAGAGACCCTGTTAATTATCATCGCAGAAAGTCAGCAATGCAAACCTGAGCTTTTGTTTTCGTTAGATTTCACAGGAGTTGTTTAGTTCCCAAAAATTTTTACCCAAAAACATCACATCAAATCTTTGAACACCTAAATAGAGTATTAAACGTAGATAAAATGAAAAACTAATTGCATAGTTACGTGAGAAATCATGAGACGAATCTTTTGAGCCTAATTAGTATTAGTCATAAGTGCTACAGTAACCAACATGCACTAATGACGGATTAATTAGGCTCAAAAGATTCGTCTCGCGGTTTTCAGGCGGAATCTGAAATGTGTTTTGTAATTAGACTACGTTTAATACTTCAAATATGTGTTTAAAGTTTTAATGTGATGTTTTTACAAAATCTTCTTGCAAACTAAACAAGACCACGGACTTTTCCCGAGCGACCATACTACCGCTAGATGACTGGAAGCAGTTTTTTTAGTACACGGGTGTATATAGACCCGTTGTTTGCATGTCATCTAAATAGTTATCAAAAAATATGAAAAAGTTTAACAAGATAGTTTAATATGAGTTATATCACTCCACCAACATTTATAAGTGTAGCAAAAATAACAAAATCAATTATGAATATGCGTATAGCTAGTTTCAATTTTATTTGTTTTTTTCTATAACTTGTAGAAGTTGAATTTAAAATTATATGTTTGTGGAGTGATATAACGCATATTAATCTATCTTATCAATTCTTTTCATATTTTTTGATAACCATTTAGATGTACGTACCTATACACCGTGTGCTTCCCCTACCACTCGGCCGGTCATTCGTCCGGCTAGTCAGTCACTGTGCCATGATAAAACTGTCCCTGCA
Source organism: Oryza brachyantha (assembly GCF_000231095.2). NCBI lineage: Eukaryota > Viridiplantae > Streptophyta > Magnoliopsida > Poales > Poaceae > Oryza > Oryza brachyantha. Next base: position 22,534,709 of record NC_023163.2, read on the forward strand.
CTGCCCTACATGTCCTCCCCCACAGCATTAGGCCAGGCACAGCCATCCTGGGGCCCGCCCATCACACATGATGCCCTCCTCCTTGAACACAAAGCTAGCACAAATGGAGAAATACAAATGGGGATACGCACACAGCCATACACGCATCGCGCCGACAACAGCACTAGATTTCTCGCAGCAAATTAAAGTCTTATGCTGATGTATGCGCACTCTTTTAGGTATATAAGAAATAGGCCGAGGAACATGGCGCATCTTTTGGGTGGAGGAAATTAAAAAGTTCATAAGAAAAGGTAATATACTAGTATTGGTTTTCATTTTACGTGTAGAGTTGCTACAAATTTGTTCACGTCAAAAGTAAATTCACCACGGATGCTTTCTTTTACTCATATTGTTGTTGCAGAAAATTTTTTGTTTTTTCCGCGCACTCTTGTTATACAGTTAAATAATGCTTTTTCTATAAAATTTTTTTATATAGAAAATCATCATCTCATCTTTCTAAAGTAGATTTTCAACCGTTATCTTCATCATTTATATCACAAAATAACTATAAAAATTCAAATAATCTTATATCTTTCTTTTATAAAAGAATGCAACCCACCCACATAGCTTAGAAAACAATTAAACCAATTTTTATCGTTATACAAATAATCCGTACAAGTGCTATAATGCAACGCCGTCATTGGGTCGTCACCTATAATGGTCGCGTTCTTTTACGAGGATGATTTTATTTTTTTTTCTCGACTTTTATGTGCACGTTTTTTAAACTGCTCAGTATTTTTTTAAAAAAAGTTCTATATACTAGTTCATCATCTCATTAGTCTAAGATATGTTCTCAACTTGTTGTGGTTAAATCCATCATTTACACATTAAATAAATATAAAAAATCCAGTAAATTTTATTTTTCATTTTTTATCTACAAAGGAACACAGCCAATATCTTTTATATAGTGTGTTTCCGTCCTAATTCTCTCTACTTGATTTTCCATTTTACCCGCCCATTCTATTGTACCCATATTGTGCGTAGGGATAAAAACAATCAGAAACTATGAAAAAAATGCTTATCGTCGTTACCAATTTTTTTAGAAACAGAATTAGAACGGGATACCCGAAATGATAACTATATCGATGCTATGAGAACATTGGAAAATATCGAACATGGAATTATTTGAATAGAGCACATCCACCTCTCCTGCTTTCTACCTGATCTCTTGTAGCGCATTCAGACCTGCATTTTCTTCTCTTTAACATTGCCACACTCGTACGGATAAAATTTAAATTTTTAATATTAAATTTAGAGTTGATCGTGTGGTTTTTCATCATAGTTTGTTTTTCAGTATTGAATTTTAAATTAGTAAGGACATGTATATAAAGCATTATTTACAAAATATTTTTGTTAGTAATTATGGCGCCGTTCATATATCATTCCCTGCTTCTCTTCATTTAACTTTAATCGCTATGGGTCATCATAAAAATAATATCAAACGCATCTATCAGTGGCTCAGTGCTGCCACCATTACCAGTGGCTTCTCTCTTCTTACCAATTATGGGGCGAACGAGTCGTTTTCTTGCCTTCACCTCCCTTTTTTGGCCGCCAAGCCTGTCAATGTTGCCACAGTACCTCATGTGCTAACATCGAGGGCGCAAAGCTTACACATAGGCGCTAGCACTGGCGGTCTTGCTTTGAGATTGTAATAAATTTGTATAAAACGTAGGCCCGCATCGCTTGTAGTACATTCCAAAAATTGCTCGAAAACAATTCCAAAAATTGCTTGCAATTCCATTCGCATTTCTTGGTTTAACAGCTGTAACCAAAATTTCAATTTTAAAATATAAAATTAAATTGATTTTGGGTTTTTGCACCTGGTCAATGCAGAAGTCATGGTTTTAAACTGTGTGTATTCAAAATATAAGAATTTTACCTCTAAATTATTTATCATTATTGGCTCATTTTTCTACTGCCTGTCGACGACAAATTGTATAAATATAAATTTATACAGGAAGACACTATGATACTTTACCGATAAAGTACAATAGGGTACTATATTTACGTGGGTTTACTCTACACGAAAGGTGTGCTCAAACATGTGCATGACATGCAGGCCCACACTGTAAGAGTAATGTATTTCATCGGTACAAGACTAGTCTCAATGCATAGTTCATGATATGGTTATCAATGCTGGAAACTAGGTAATCGAACCAGATGCATTTCATGGGGATTAAACTCCTATTTCATCTCATCAAACTCCCTTATTTAATGACCATGTTAAGTCAGCAATTTTGCTGATGTGACACCGTATTTAATATGAATGACAATTTCATAAAACATGCATTCAGACTAGCCAAAAAATAACTAACACTTGAGTTCAAACTTTATTTCAAAAAAAAATAATTTTTATCTTCTTACCTACCGTTAGTCCAGGAATCAAGAAGTTTTATGCATTAAAACCTCTTAACTGCCTAGCTAACTTCCGATACTTCTTTCATTTTTTTTTATTAATGAGAAACACTTTGGTTATTTTGTCTCCCTAGCAATTATTCATTGGGATGGTGGGCGTTCATTCCATAGAGGGAATGGCGCATTAGATTTTTTTTTAGAAAAAAAACTATTAATAAAGTATTCTAAATTTGAATTCCTAGCTGTAGCTTGAACATAGTGATAGATTCGATCCGAAACTTGTAATTTTAAAAGGTTTATTCATTTCTTAGTATCAAACGGTCCCTATAGTTGTATAATAATGGTATTTGAGTTGATTATGCACGAAGAGGGTGTCCAATAGTTGTAGGGGTTGTTCGGATGGTTATCTAAGAATGCGTAAGCTCACTAAATAATTGGGCTAAGTTACCAAGATTGCTACCAAAAATTGAAGCCATAACTTAGTGTGATTTTTTCCCACAACTTATTGTCTTTGGGATATGTGGGGCTAATTTATAGAAAAAAAATAGCATAACTAACTTGTATCATGAACAAAACACTACAATAATTTGGTCAAATCACTTACCAAATCATTGATAAAATGAGGAAAGCTTTAGCTAGTAACCAAACGATTCTTTACGAGCATCTCAACAGTTTAGTTGCTTCTCCAAGCTAAGCACCCTATCTTTTCGCTTCTACTTATACATATGAGCTAAAATTTGAATTTTCAAACATAATTTAGAGTTGATAATGAATTTTTTTAGCAAAGTTTATTTCTCAGCCATGATTTTTGTATCATTAAGAATACGTATATAAAAATTTTTCATAAATTATTTTTCACTTACAAATATGCCAAGCCAAACAATCATCCCATAAATTTTGGTAATTTGGTAAAAAAATTGATCTTCAACATACTTGCCAACTGAATGGTTGCCATCCGTCTAGGCAATTCTCTCTATTTGCTAGCCAAATTGGGAAACCAAAGAAGACTTGCCAATGATGGGCCACACCTCCTCTCTCGCATCCATCGCTTCACAATCGATGGCCTCAGAACGGGTTGCACGCAAATGCAACGTGGTTGGGATGTTTAGGTTGATGCGGTTCGACAAGGGAGGCCAGCAGCGGAGGCAATTAGCGAGGGGCATTGACAAGGGTATTTTCTAAGCTTCTTCTCATCCTCGTAAGGAGTGTCGAGTGAGTCCTCCAAATCTTAGCCGCTAGGAAATGCTCCCCTCGTCCTTCCTCCTCACGATGGACATTGTCGCTAACGAAGTGTCGCGCCTCTCATCCGACCCCACACCCTCCTCAACAGTGTAGGCCTAAGAGCGTCGTCACATGTCATCCAACACCTCCTTCTCGATATGCTTATATTTTAGGATGAAGGTAGTATGCTTTAAGAGAATGTATTATGAGCTCTTAACACAAATTCAAGATGTCATGTAAAATTAAATGATGATTTAAAAAGAGATGAGATGAGAAAGGGAATGAGCCAACCTCAAAGGGTAGTTTCTACACTCTCCAAAAGTAAGAGAGGAAGAGAAACAACGGATTGGCTAATTAATGTTTGAAATTAGTGTGCTAGATACATTATAGAGATGATATAATGTATGTGTAACATTTTAATGATGAATTGTTTATATGAATAAAATTAAAGGTGACGTTGCCTATATTATAAAACTTGCTCGAATGAATTGCTTATGTTTTTTTTTTTAAGAATCGCTTATGTTAGGAAACCATCGAGCCACATGGTGGTACAGGTGCAACTATTCCACGGAGGGATAATGATAGCACTGGGCGAGCAAAATTTAAGCCAGAGCGCTAACGCTATGCGGACAGGCAGAGGGCCCACGCCCTTGTGGTGATGTCAGAGACTCCATTCTGAGGCACAGTTTGTCAATGTCACCATGGCTCCTGTAGCTTTTTCCAGGCCTTGTGTCTGTGTTGTATGTGTATGTGTTCCACTGTAGTTGCACCAAGGGGGCAGGCTCCGTGGGACTTTTTTTGAGCTCCTCAAAGGTAAAAACTAAAAAAAAAAAGAAAGACATCTGGCCTAGAGAAAACGACCTGTGTAGGCTGTGGAGATTGGAGAAGCTACTACTTGCTGCCCTGTGGTGATATAATAAAGGCCAAAACCAGAATGCCTTTCAGCAAGTTCATGAATTTTTACCCAATGTGGCCAGCTCTGCTCTGCTCTAAATTCTCTCACAGTGAAAGGAATGGGCAAAGCAAGACAAGGAGCACACTGCAAGCTCAAATCCTGAACTTGAAAGCAACCTATCGTTTGAACAACCTATCTTGAAATCTGGGGGAATCTGCATGCATGCCAGTATGCCACTCACTTTGCGGACACACGCATCATTAGTTTAACAACGCCCAAGCATCGGACACAGCACCATGCAAGTATAATAGTAGGGAGAAGGGTTATTATAAGATGGGAGCCATGTTACCTAGCGATTAGGATAATCAGAGAGGACAAAAAAATGCTTAGGGGAACCTTTGACCGACTAAAGGCTAAGCTAAGCCCCTCTTATGAAATGATTTGAAGACAAAGCAAGCTCCCCCGAAATAAAAGAAAGGTGCTTGTGCTGCGTGAGTGCGTCTTCTTGTGTGGGTGTCACTGGCACACTGCACCTGACCCCACGCAAGCAAAGCCATGCGCTACCTCACATGGAAACAGGAGCTGTGTCAGCCTCTTGACTGGCCATTTGCTGTTCAACCTGTCCTGTTTCCCTCTCACCACCACCACTCCTCCGGTGGCGCTTCTTCTCAGATTCGGATGCCATTTACTTGCAATGACCCCCCTGCAATAATATCCATGTTTGATGAACTCATGCACATTTAAGCCATTGATAAAAGGCAAGAGAAGGGGGGAAAAAAAGATGTGACAAGAAGCAACCTAGGCGGATTTTGATTTGCGCCAAAGAAAAAATCAACATTTATATATGTACATACACAGCTCTTGCTGCATTGCGATGGGAAAACAAACAGGGTCACGGAGAAAGCTGCGAAAAAAGAAAGAAGAAAAGATCTACTCCTATAGGTACACAACAACTTCGACTAATCAAGCTACAGCTGGAAAATTCTTATCTTGTACCCATCAGAAGCGAACGCTAAGCTTGTGTGTGGAGAGTTCAAAATGGCATCCATCTGAATGACTGTTTCTACTGGCATTTCGCCGCCGACTGGCCTCGTTGGTGGCACTCACCGCCGGCTGTTTCTCCTGTGTGTCGGTGGTGGTGGTTCTAATCCTTCTCCTCCTTGGCTTCCCTGAGGGGCATGTCCAGGACGCCATAGCCTCCCTCATCGATCGAGCCCGTCGCTACCGACGAGGTCTTTGAGTCAACCGTCGCCCCGGCTTGGATCTCCTTGAACATTGCCATCACCTTCAGCATCGTCGGCCGCCTCGACGGCCGGTCATCCAAACACGCACAGGCGATTTTCAAATGCTCCAGCAGCTCAAGCTCAATGGGCGGATCCTCCTTCAGTAGCTCAGGGTCGAATACATCGGTGATCTTCAACTTGGTGTGCTGCTTGACCCATCCCACAAGATTATTGTCCTCCCCGAAGTCCGCCGAGTCCGTCGGCGGTTTCCCGGTGAGCAGCTCCAGCAACACAACACCGTAGCTATAAACATCACCCTTGGTAGTGCATCTGAAGCTCTGGTAGTACTCCGGTGGCACATACCCCGGCGTTCCGGCAAGAGTGGACACGCTAAGGTGTGTATCCACCACGCTCATCAGCCTAGCCATACCGAAATCAGAAACCCTTGCTTCCAAATGCTCATCGATAAGCACATTGCTCGACTTCATGTCTCGGTGAATGATGTGGGGAATGCAACTGTGGTGGAGGAATGCCAAACCCCTTGCAGCTCCAACAGCGATTTTCCGTCTTGCCTCCCAATTCAGCTTCTTGCCAATCTTTTTACGGTCATGCAATACATCCTCCAAGCTGCCAAACTTCATGTAATCATACACCAACAACCGCTCCTCACCAGCCTTGCAATAGCCAAGGAGCGGAACAAGGTTGCGGTGTTTGATCTTGCCAATGGTCTCCATTTCTGCAGTGAACTCCCGGTCACCCTGCCCACTTACATGTATTAGCTTCTTGATTGCAACAATCTTCCCATCTTTGAGCTGTGCCTTGTAGACATCTCCAAACCCACCAGACCCAATTTGGCAAGCAATGTGAAAGCCATTTGTGGCCTCAACAAGATCAGCCAGGGTGAGATTCTGTAGTGGCTTCTCGAATGCCGCGAGGTTGATGCTAAGAGCATTTGTACCAGAGAGATTGTGCCTCCAATCAGAGTTTATGGTTGCAGAATGTGACCGGCTATCAATATATATATCACGGGAGGTGCTTGCCTCCTCGTTCTTCTGCCTCCGCCTCTTGCTCCCAATGGCTATGATGACCACAATTACACAGAACAGTGCAAATAACAGTCCCATTGCAATACTGCTTGCCATCGATGCCTGCCTCCGGTGGGATTGGTGGTCGTCTGAAGATTTTGGGAAAGTATGGTCACACTGTGGCAATGGGAAGCCGCATAGACCAGTGTTATTCTCATACTGGCTCTTTGGGAATGTGGCAAGGGAACCCAGCTCTGGAATTGTTCCATTCAGCCGATTATTTGACAAATTGATCTCCGACAAGGAAAGTGTTGAGAAAGAGTTGGGTATTGGCCCTTCCAACTGGTTGTACGACAGGTCAAGCACAGCAAGTTTCTTTGCCCCTGCTAGCGCCGGTGGGATGATGCCAGACAATAGGTTGTGCCCAAGATTCATGATCATGAGGTAGAACATGTCCCCCAGTTCGCTGGGAATCTCTGAGTCTAGCTGATTATATGACAAATCAAGAAATATCATCGAACCATTCTTGTTGAAGGTATACTCCGTGCTCCCCACATACATCCTTGTGAAGTTGCACAGCTTCTTGCTCGGCATCCGACCGAGGTCATCAGGTCGGATGCTGGTAAACTCCAGCAAGCTCCCCTTGCCACGGCACTCACTGCTCAGCTCGTCATTTCGAAGATAAACGTACGGCCGTCCAACAACAAGGCCAACATTCATCTTCCCAGACTGCTTCGCCAACTCTTTGGGTATTGACCCATTGAGCAGGTTGCTATTCAGGTCCAGCCAGACCAAGCTCTGGCAGTCACCGAGCTCCGGCGGTATAGGCCCTGAGAAGGAATTGTTGCTGAGCTTCAAGATAGACAAATAGCTGAGCCTCCCAAACCATGAAGGGATTGGACCGGACAGACGGTTGCTCGCCAAGGAAATCCAGTTCAGCTTCGTACACTTCTCCAGTTCCGGCGGGATGCTACCGCTGAGCCCGTTGTAGTCGAGGATGAGATGCTCGAGGCCTTGAATGCGCGACAGGGACGCCGGTATCGCGCCCTCCAGCTCGTTCTGCCACAGGATGAGGTCCTGCAGGTTGACAAGGTCGCCGAGGGATGCGGGGATGGACCCATTGATGTAGTTGAGGCTGAGGTCGAGGGAGACGAGGCTGGTGCAGTTGGAGATGGCATCTGGGATGCCGCCGGCGAGGTAGTTGTTCTGAAGGTACAGCAGATGGAGCTTGGAGTTGGGATCTTGGCAGAGGGACGACGGGATGGTGCCGGAGAAGGTGTTGGAGCTGAGGTCGAGCTGCTGGAGCTCTGGCAGCCCAGCCACGGAGTCCGGGATGGAGCCGTTGAAGTGGTTGAAGGAGAGCGAGAGCGCCGTAAGCAGCTGCAGCTTAGCGAAAACCTCGCTGGGGAGCTCGCCGGAGAAGTTGTTATTGGAGAGGTTGAGGGCGTTGAGCGAGGTGAGGCTTGCGATGTCCGCGGGGAACTCGCCGGCGAGGTGGTTGAAGGAGAGGTTGAGCACTTTCAGACCGCGGCAGTCGGAAAGTACTCCGCCGGGCACCTCACCGACGATGAGGTTGCCGGAGAGGTCAAGGTACTGCAGCCCGGAGCAGTTGGTGAACTCCGGGAGGCTGGAGATCCTGTTCAAGGCAAGGTCCAACCACCGGACTGCCCCGACTCCGGCATCCACCATCCACCGGAGGTCGCTTTCCTCGGTGATCTTGTTGTTGGACAAATCAAGCGAGTCCAGCCCAGCAAAGCCCGGACCGCCACCGCCACCGACCTTCGCCGCACCAACCGCATCGCCGGAAAGATTCAACGTCTTCAGGCCGCCGCAGGCGCCGGCCAGGGCCGCCACGTCGGCGACGGAGCCCCGGAGCGCAGCATTCCCGGACAAATCGAGCGCCTGCAGCCTGCTCCCACACCTCGCGCCAGCCGCCACCGAGAGCGCGCCGCTGACGTTCGCGCCACGGAGGCTCAGCGTCTCGACGCTGGCGAGCTGCAGCAGGGTGGCCGCGACGGCTCGGAACTCCGCATTGAGCGGCACCCCGGCGAGCGACAGCGACGTGAGCCTCCCGTTCCGGCACCCGGCGCCCGGGAACCTGCACGCGCCGTCTCCCCCGCTCCACCCCTTGAGTGCCGCCTGGTTCGGCACCGCCTGCCTGAACTCCTCCAGCAGCTGCGCGTCGTCGGCCGCCGCCGCCCCCCTCGCCACCACCACAAACAGCGCCGCTATCGCCACCCACAGGGAATCCATGTACGAGCTCACTACCTCACGACCATTAGAGAGAGACAACCGGTCCGCGGTGGCGTAGAGAGAGAAAGTGGAAGAGGTAGAGAGAGACAAAGGAAAGGAGGGGGGAGAGAGTGGGAAGTGATGAGGAGGAAGAGGAGATGGAGAGAGAAGACGCGAAGAAGAAGAAGAAAGACGCAAACACAGTAGAGGGAGAGAGAGAGAGAGAGAGAGAGAGAGAGAGAGAGCAATTAACAGCTGTAGGTGAGTGAGGGAGGGAGGGGGTGGTGGTGGGGTCACATGGCATGTGCCCTCGCCTGCGAATCGCAGCCCGGCGCTTAAGCCGCGGAGGAGAGGAGAGGTTAGTATTATAGTGGCAGTATAATTCTAAACCCCGCGCGCGCTTATCCGCTGCTTACGGCGAGGTTAATCCCGATCCGATCCGACGGCCCCGGGGGGGGGGGGGGGGGGGGGCTGCCGGTGCTCTGCTCGAGGCGCGCGGGTCACGTGCCGTCGCTAGCCCCCCGCGAGGCCGCCGGATTGACCGGCCTGCCCCTCGCGTCGCGCGGAGGCTCCGGTGGTGGCGCTCGTGGGCAGCGGAGCGGCGTTCGTCGCGCTCCGATCGTGCGGAATCCTGGGCGCGCGGGCGTGGTGGAGGGAGGGAGCCCCGGCCGGGACGCGTGCGTGCGTGGGCTGCGTTGCTTCGCGAAGGGTTTTTTGTCTTTTAATTCCGAAGTGGGCTGGTAGATCCGATCCCGGCCGAAGCGTGCGGTGGAGGATGCGGCGCCGTGCGACCTTTTTTTCAGGGCTTCCCCCCCACACACCCCCCAAGTTTTGCCCGCGAACGATGTTGTCACGGGGCCAGGATGGCAGTGATCGCCTGATCAGGAGGGATCGCGTACGTGCGTGCGTGCGTACCCCTCCCAGTCCCAGTCGCAGCCCAGGCGTGACATCGTTACGCGCCGCGGATGATATTGCGCGCCGTGAAAATAGAAGCCTGGGCGGCCTACCGGCATGGTTGATTTGTGAAAACCAAAAAGGTTTCCTACCCGCGAAAAGACCATAGGGTCATCCATAATTTTAGGATATAGTGATCCGGATTTATGTTTGGTTGGATGGATGGGACTATCTAATGTTTTGTTTAGTTGGATAGATGAGGAGGGATATGATGAGCATATTTAATTACTAAATACTAATAATATTAATTAATCAACATAAATATTATTCTAATTAGTATAAATTAATAATGAAATATATCTATCATCACTAATTTAAACTTGTTAATTACTAATTAATAAGAAAACACGCTTATTATCACTAAACAATCACGAATGAACATCGTTAGTGAAGGTGGATGAGCTCATCCATCCAATTTGGCCAGATACACCCATCTAGCATCTTCATGTAATATTCCTCTCCTCGGCCACCCTATCCAGATTCGTCCGTGAACCAAACACAACAAAAAACTGGGCGGCCATCTTCCATCCAGGCAAGTCCAGCCAACCAATTGCAAACACACCCTTAGCTACTAGAAAAGAGGAGTGGTACATGCACTTTCACTGATCATTTGCAAAATAGTTGCACACTGTGTTAATTTTACGATGGGACAAAAAGATATTCAATAATATGATGTAGTTTTAGAAAGAATTGATTACGTATAAAGAGCGATACTTAACAGTTGTATAGTAATACCAAAAAGTTGATTTACTACTGTGTTTGAAAAATATTTAAGTCATTGAGTAGCTCTAATAAAAAAGATTATAACAAAGGATAGTTAGGTACTTAAAATATGGGTCAGGCATCAGGTAAAAAGTTTGGTTAGTGGTTAAATAGGTAATTTGCATCATGTCTAAGTCAAAGCCAAACAAGTAATTATATTTTGTTCACGGGCATATCACTCATGCCATGCAACAATATTTTATTAAAAAGATATCATTAGCATGTATTAATGTTGTTTTTCGCATGTATCATATCTTAATTATTGCATATATTTGTTAATGTTATTTGGATTTTATTTATTGTATAGTTTTTTCCATTAAAATATAGAGTTATTGACTATGGTTGACATAACATATAGGTCTATAATCTTTTTAAATAAAATCAGGGAGTTCATGGGTAGATAACAAATTCACTTATGCCACCCGCCATCACTATTGACGATGTGTATAGGAGTAAAGACATGGAGCATTTACCTATGGTCAAATGGTGAGAGTAAGGAGCAACATCAATTGGAGGGGAGTTTAATTAAGCGATAGACCAGGTATAAACTAAGTGGTCAATCAAAATTGCATGTCTTTTAATTGACGATAAAACTAAGTAATTCGTCATTAATAATAAGTTACGTGTCTAAGGATTTTGTAGGTACGCCAAGAGTTCTATGATGGGAAAGAAGCTCGATGCTACTCCATGGGGCTCTCTCTGATGTTGATCATCCGCTTAATCGCCTCCCTATACTTCCATGACGTTTCTACTTGCATATATAGCATCTTTATGTGGAGTTGATGCGTGCAACAATCAAAAAGGGTGTGCTACCGTGGTAGAGTATAAACAAGCCCTTGTTCAATTTTATTGATCCGATCTATCTTCAGAATTGCAACAAAAGACCATAGTGATGTACTTCAAAGGTGCATTGTGTGGTTACAGAGAGTAAACTCTGCGTGCCAAACAAAAAGGGCGAGAGGGTCAGGCCTGAGACTCAACAAGCAGCCGTTGCAAATGCTATGATCATTCATGGAAAGCTACTTTTTTGTAATATGACAACCATACTTGGACGGGAGGAGTAATCGACAATGGTGTTTAATAGACTATGAGTGCATGAGACATATATTTGTCTCGCTAAAGGATATAAAAACTTTATGTTGCAACAGTTGTGACATATATTAAGTCACTGAACTACATTTACTACACGTGAGTTACATGACAATATCAACTTAAACTAACAATGCATGCTCGTGCCTTGGAGCTGGGATTTACAATGGTAAAATGATGTGTTAAGGCTAGTAAGAAATGCCTAATATACACGTATGTTCCACTTAAGGGTAGATCCATGGACACCCGACGAAATTTACAATAATCCCATTTACTAGTGCATAATAATTAGTAAAGTGGTTCACAGTGTATGTATTACTAGCACTATATGAGACACCCGATAAGTTTTATTCTAAATTAATTCATCCTGGGTCCAAGGCTAAGGAAAACCAATGGATGATGCGCATTCCAGATTTGTTTAGGCTGTGGAAGCATGCTTATTGCACCAACTATTGAGAAAGTGAATACCAATCATGGATGCACATGTCATGAATACACTTAAAACACATCCGAACATCTATGTGGGTGTAAAACAGGAGCATTAGAAATAAAATGGCGTGTATGTGGATGATTGGTGTTCGGACTATGTTAATTTTAGGAGATAATATAGTTTCAATAATCTTGTCTACTAAAAAAACTTAGACATTAGGGAAGGACCTAATATCAATTAAATAGGCAGAAATGAGGTTTCAAAACCAGACCGACTAGCACACTACCCTGTGAAACTAGCTGGAAGATCCCTGGATATTTCTCCTTGACTACTCATGTACCTCTCTTCTATCCCCGAATTACGGGCATTATTGGCTCTCCGCTACTCCCTAAATCAATCTTAAATGGTACTATGTATGTTTTAAAAATGTAGCACTAGATATGATAAATCATAAATGTTATTACAATAAAATGTTGTGAACATACCTTATGTTTAGATTTATATGATTAAGATGAGTACCAGTAATAAGTCTCTACATTTTGGAATATGTGTAGTAGCAAGAATGATCGACCATGTAGCTTAGCTCAAAATAAGATAGCCTTAGGAACATAACATGATCAAATTGTCCTCAATGATCTCGCTTCAATTCTATATGAAGGAAGAGAAAATACGAGGTTGCATAGTCACGTATGCTAGCTATAATATGCAGTAAGTAAAACTTTGCCTTTTGCTGCAATGCTCCTCAAACCATATTCACTCCTCAGACAGTTCACTCTGTTCTCTGTTTCAAGCTACTTTGCCTTTAGCCCTAGATGTAATTCTCACTCATATACTCTGTGTTTAATAATAAAGCATGAGTTGTTTAAAAAAAAAACTATGGGAGGGGAGATTCTTTTGAAACGTAATTCCGCATATAGCAGTAGTAGTACTATTTCAGGACATTTAGTCATTTTTGTTTTCTGTATGCAAACGTAAAATGCAAATGCACCCCTTCGAATCAATAACACTGCCATAATTCCCCTTAAAATTTTCCCCCAAACACAAACAGCCATATCGAGCATTTCAGAGCACCAGAAACGTGCACAGCATCTGGTTCCTGATTGGCACAGCAACACCCCCTGGCTCGAGATCATTAAGATCTACTACAGCCTAATCAAAACAAAACAAAACAAAAGCTCGAAAGATTCAGTCAAGGCAGGAACGCGAGAGGGAGAGGGGGAAAAAAAAGGAAAGCAAAAGGGGCTTTATTAGAAGTGGCTCCATGATGATGAGGTTACGGGCACACCCGTGCGTCTCATCCGAGCGCTCGTCATATTGGAGCTACGAGCGGGAGCACATACCCGTGTGGCGTGCCCTGTGGGCCCCGCCACTCATGCCGCAGCCGATCCGGCCCAACCCAAAAAAAAATAACCATGCCCTACCTCACTGACGTGCGGGGCTCCACGCGGGCGCGGGCCCCGCGCCCCAGTGGGACGAGCGCGGCCGTGGACGCCTGATTGGACAAGTCACTGGGAGATGTTGGGGGGATTGGCGGGGCCCGCGCCGTGACAGTCAGCACGTGCGCCTGTCCCGGGACCACCGGGCCGGGGCGCGATCGCGGCCGTCGGATTCAGCTTCCAAGCAGGCGGCCACGGAGGGGGTGGGCCCCCGCGGCTGTGGCCGAACGCCGCAAGCCGTTGGGTGTGGCGTGGGAGGAGGGTACCGGGTACGGGCAATCTGCCGTTAGATCTCTCTCCCCGCCCCCCCCCCCCCCCCCCCCCCCCCCCCCCGTCCTGTTGCCTGACGAAGAAAGAAAATGGTCACAACATACGAAACCGGCCGCTCGTGTGGTTTTTCCCTTGACCGGAGATGGACTCCAAGCACAAAGCCGGTTTGCTAATTACTGATTTGAAGGTGGTCACCCGCACTACACAACGTACTACTACCGTACTCGTACATGTCCTGTGCATGTAGCTGCATGGGCTAGCTATGGTGGCGCCACAGTAACAATATGGTTCGTTTTACCGTCAGGGTGACAAAGCTGTCTTTCAAATAAACAAAGAGAAACAAAATCTTTCAAACAGTATGGTTCATTCCTTTTATCTTGATGTTCCTTTTTCTTTTTCATTTTACTCAACCTTCGATTCGGTACGGCTAGCACGTAGACGACGTATCGAGTGAGCCGTGCCGCAATGGCGGGCGGAAACAAAAGTCGAAACAAATTAAGCTGCACGCGTGGGTGGGAGTGGTAGCAAACACCCTCTACCGTACAGTACGCACGTATCGTGTTCCTACGCGCAATTCTCATGTACGTACCCTCGCGCCCGCTCAAGCGCGATCGCGCGAGTGAGTAAATACCGGGGCCGTGGGGCTAGCCGCCGCACGTGAGAGGCGGATAGACAGCGGGCTGAGATCAATTATTAAGGTGTTGATGGAAGAAAAAAACAAATAATGTATTTGCAAATTAAGAATAATTTGGGAATAAAGATCATATATATATATATATATATATATATATATATATATTCTTAGCAATATAAAAGCAGAGTCCGAAAAATAAATTATGATAAAAAAATCCTAAATTAATTATAAATTTAATATTAAAAATTTAAATTAAAGCACAAGCGAAAATATAAGGACGTGGGTACACGAATGAGTACGCAGCGTAACCTGTGAGACTAGCCAAACCACCCCTCGTTGCATTTTGAGTGTTGTGGTTGTGACATGGTCTGCTCCTACTTAGCTTGAAAATATGTCCTCCTCTCTTCGTAAGCCATCGACGACCGGACCGGCTGGGGCGTGGTGGGCTGTGCTGTGCTGGTCACCGCTAGGTTTCCGAAACTACGATAACTTTCACCGTAATCGTGGTTACCACGTGCTTCATGGGAAT
The DNA here is from genome assembly GCF_000231095.2 of Oryza brachyantha. Lineage (NCBI taxonomy): Eukaryota > Viridiplantae > Streptophyta > Magnoliopsida > Poales > Poaceae > Oryza > Oryza brachyantha. The sequence continues at coordinate 22,549,803 of NC_023163.2, forward strand.
GGTAGTGGTAGGGCGTGGTTTGAGTTGCTAATTTTCATTCAAATTCAAAAAATGAGAACTTTTGTAAAAGAAACATTAGTGATAGGAATCGATTTATAGAGTTGTTTGGTAAAAGAAATATATAAATTTTTAACAAAGATTAAGGTTTAAAATATTGTTAGCTCGCGAAACATGAAGGAGAAAAAGAAGAACAAAAAGTATTGTTCGTCGTGGCCCATGAAAGCCCAACCATGATGTTTGTGTTACTTATTAGTGTATTATGGTGTAGGCATGTATTTTAATTTTAATTATATTCTTTATTAACTATTAATTGTGAATTGTCATATATAATTATTCGAATGCCCCTATTTTAACAGAGGTCATGCCAAATTATTTTGCAAATACTATGTCCTAGTTGTTATAAATATACTATATTACTTATTCCTAATATTTTTATATTCTATAATATTTTTGGGGATTTTCCCATTTTTTTTTATCCTTGGATTGAACCGCTCACGGTTTTTTTCACAAAACCGCATGGTTTCTGGGCCAAACTGCAGTTATCACCGAACTTGAATTCGCCATGGTTTTCACGGTTTGAGCGAAAATCGCCCTACCGCCGGCGCACGGCTTTCGTGGTTCCGATGGTAAGGGCAACCCTTGTCACTACTGTCGGGGCGGTTGCTCCGACTATGTCTGAGTTGCGCCTGCACGTATGGATGTAGATGTTTGATTATTCATATGGCTCACCCTTACAAATAGATTACATATGCCGGTTGCGCCGCTAGGTTAGGGTCACAATTAAACTTTGTGCCTCTCTAGGTAAGCACTTTATTCTCATGACTACATCGTGTCGTCGTCTATCTACGTAGCCCGAAATCCCCGAGCATACTAGTGGGCCACATCATGCGTGTGGTGGTTTGCGTGTGCTGGGCTGGCAAATACGCTTGTGGGCTGGCACCTTCGCCGAGCTCTACGGGTCAAAGCCTCTTGTAGTCAGGATGTGTCTAACGACTAGTAATGTCGAGTGTGGGTTTAAATGCCCCTCTACGTCCACTACTCCCTTTTGTCAATTCCACCTTCATTTTTCTGTCCTCTTGCCATTTCTGGGAACCTTGGAGTCTCTCCCTTGTGTTCTTGAGTTCTTGAAACTTGTTCTTGAGTGATTCAAGAGATTACATGGTTATTTTTTGAGAGGAAATGAGTTAGAGTGATCTTTGAGCCTTGAGGATTGATTAGGAGGGCGTTTGAAGATTGTTACTCTTGGAGAGAGACCTCCTAGATAGTTAGACATCACCCAATAACATCCCTTGTGTTGTGGATTGACTTGGAAGTCTGTGAAGGTACATCTCGCATTTGCAAGGAAAAGAGGTAACTCTGAGTTTATACTATAATATCATTGTCATATTATTATTTTTCGATGAACAACGGGCTTTGAAAATGATTTATCTAATAGAAATTGGTTTTAAAGTATGTGTTGGTGTTGGTGTGAGTGCACATGATTAATGTGGGCTAGGTTGTGATATTTGTGTCCAAAAACAGTTGGTTATATTTCTATGTGTGCATGTTATTTGAGGTCAACCTTAGTCGATGGTAAGCACCAGGACAAGGTCTAGTGAGGAAACAATGTCTAGTACACTCGGGATGCAACCTAGAAAACAACAGGTAAATAAAAAAACTATTTTTAATATTATTTTTGTATTATTTACCATTTCCGTTTATTGTTTCTGCAAAACCATTTTTGTTTCCTTTGGTCAGTAACGTTTTAAAATGATACACCGTAGATCAGAAAATTTCGTGACCACTTTCACCCTGAAACATCATACTGTTGACTGGTACTTTAGGCAAGGCCATCTCGACGAAGGATAAATTTGTGAATTTTTAATTTTATTTAATAAATAATTTACAAAACTATATTTTAGTTTCTCAAAATTACAAACCTAACCTTCCACTGCCCTCCTAGAGGATGAAAAGATGACGTGGTAGACCACGGGAGGGCTGCTAGGGACGGTGGCAGGACATTTTACCCCTTGACGCCCTTACGGCTGGGCAAATTGAAAAAAGCGTGCATGCTCGGGAAGGTCCAATCGTGAACCGGACGGTTGAACCGCAGTTATATATATATATATATATATATATATATATATATATATATATATATATATATATATATATATATAATGTATGTAATTATTTAATCACAAGTCCTTGGATAACTCGGTGGTCATTCTCACGCTCTTATATCCAAAAGACTATAGGTTGAATCCTCATAGGACCATATTTCCTCCAATTTCTTCAATTTCTGCCAACCAAAAAGGCCCAAGCAAAAATAAAGAAAATACGCTCCTACGATGGTTCGACCTCTAGCCGTAGTTGCGATAAAACAATTACATACATTATACATTATACATTTATGTATCAAACCAAACTGCGGTTCAAGGTAGTACATATGATTAAACAATTACACACATTATGTATATATGTATCATACCGCGGTATAATCGTCTTATTCACGGTCTAACCGTTTCTGGCCATGTGTGTCAATTTAGCAATTTGCCAAACTGCAAAACTGCTATTGCGCCGTCATCGCCCATCCGTGGCTCTATCTCCATCGTCTGCCGCATCATCTTTCCGCTCTCTAGGAGGCGGCAGTAGATTAGATTTGTTAATTTTGGAAAAATATAGTTTTATGAATTATTTAGTAAATAAAATAAAAAATTTGCAGGGCATTCCGAGTGGGCCGATGCCTTTCGTCGGCGACGGACACAATTTCAGCCCGGCGTTTGTTGTAAATTTGGGCTTCTATAGGACGACAGGAAACACGTGAATTGGCCCTCGACGGGGTCTAATTGGGCTTTAATTAGACGTGGGTGGTTTAGTTGGGCTTTAATCACGATTCCGCCCGGAGGCACGCACCGATAGTAGTTGCTGTGAATCTACTCTGATATGAGCTGAAAGTAGTAAGTCACACGATTTAAGGTAATGGATCATGACGCTGGTTGATGCTCCTACCAAGTTGCCGATAAAAGCATGAATAACCTGGTCTTCGAAAGGCAAGCTCGGAGCGCCCATGAAAAAAAAAAGTAAAGCACGGAATGATCGATCGCAGAGAGCATGGTATCGATCGATCTGGGGAATGAAATCGGGATCCTGCCGCGACGGACACAATACAAATCGATGATCAGATCAGCAGATATGTATGCGGGTTAGTTTCTTATCCGAGTCCGCGAGGAATTGGGAGGAGTTCCCCAGCGGAAGTCCGCGACGGACTATGCAAAGAGGAAGATCCACTGCCTACATATGCTGGACGGACTGCCTCCATATATATGCTTTCACATCGTTAAATGCAAATTTAGCTCGGCCGTCGACCAACATGACGAGCAAGCGTTGGCCTCTCTCGCCGCTGTTCCGCGTTCAGATAATAGCGTCCTCCTTAGCTAGCTGCAGGTATGCTATGCACCAGCACTATATGTTCTTTTCTTTTTTGTTTTCTCCTTTCTTTCTACCTGGTCAAATGCAGCAAATTATTATTTCTGCGTTTTTACATATTTGCCAGAAAGTTTGATCCCCTCGATTTGTTTAATTTTTGGTTTGGGCGTGTTCTAATTGGCTAGCTCATTCGAACACATTTACACATGGCACTAGTAAAAGTTTAGTTGGATTAGTCAGTGGGGTTTCTGTGCGCCATAATGTCTGCAATTCTCTGGTCGGCCTCGGCCTACATGTTATTGGTTCGCCGCTGCTGAGATCTTGAAATTAGAGAAGCGCATTTGGCTTAAGAACTCCGGTACTACGTACGTACATATAAAACACGGCAAAAATCAGGAGTGCGTAGGAGTGCATACATATAAGCCATGCGCATAATCTCTGAATTCGGCTTAGGCCTCGTTTAGTTCTTAAATTTTTTTTTTCTAAAAATATCACATCTAATTTTTGGACACCTAAATAAAACATTTAGATGAACCAAAAAACTAATTGCATAGTTATGTAAGAAATCTTGAGACGAATCTTTTGAGCCTAATTAGTCCATTATTAGCCATAAATGCTACATAACCAACATGTGCTAATGATGGATTAATTAGGCTCAAAAGATTCGTCTCGCGGTTTCTAGCCTAGCCATGAAATTCGTTTTTTCATTCGTGTCCGAAAACCCCTACATAACATTCGATCAAACATTTAACGTGACACTTCTCCCAAAAATTTTCACCTTAGTTTCTGCACTGTGGCAGAGCGTATCTATACTAATATAAAAAGGAGCAGTTAAAATTTTTTTATGTCCACCTCACTTATTGTACATAGGATTTACTAAATTCAGTTTCAACAGTTAAATACACATATCCAATGATCCAGAATATTTTCAACAGCTCTCTCTTACAATGTGTAGAACGCAACCGTGATCACGCTCTACCGCCGCCGGCGCAAGACGGCCTCGCCCGACGCAGGACGCCACCTCCTTCCGACAAGATGCTGCCGCCGCCGCCCAGCGCAGGAAGCCGCCTCTGCCCGGCCCGCCACCTCCTTCCAGCGCAGGCCACCGCCACCGTCACCGTCACTCAACACAGGAAGCCGCCTCCGCCCGGCGCAGGACGCCACCCCCATCTTGATCTATGCGAATCAACGTCCTCACCCAAGCAAACGCCTCTCACCTCCACCGCGTCGCCCGCCTCCGGCCCTCGCCTCCACTGCGCCGCCCGCGCACTCCTCACGAAGCTGACGCAAGCACCGTCGCCCCCCTACACCTCTTTGCCCTAGCGCTCGTACGCCGCTGATCCGGCGCCATCGCTCCCACCGATCCACGCCATCACGCGATTCACGCCGAAGGGCCCTCCCTGCGCAAGATGCATCCCCGTCCCTGCATCACCGCCGGCCGCTAGGTCCTAGGCTCCCTCCTCCACCTGGTCTTGGTGACGCACTGACGCCCAGATCTAAGGATGACAACAGCACAGAGGAGGTCATCGGCTGTGGAGTGGTGGGAACCCGCAGGAGGGGAAGGTATGGAGGAGCCCACCGGAACGGGTTTCATTAGCACGGGGGAGCTCACAGGCACATGGAGCGTGGTTGATTCTCCATCAATCAATACCTTCTCAATTGCCTTCGTTGATCCAGTGCCTCTCCTTCGTCTCATGTAGGAGATCCCCTACCGCCAGCTCGCCAATCCAATGCCTCTCCTCTGTCCCAAGCCCTGGAACCGGAGGAGGCAACTGATGAAGCCAGAAATAAAAAACAAACCTGGCAGCATGTCCATTCATCATCATGTATTAAGGTGAGCATGTCTCCATTTTGTTATAATAATTAATTTCATCCTATGATATGCATGCTGATTATATATGCGTAAATCAGTCTGTGCATGCCAAGATTACGTGCGTGTGAGTAGAGAATTCTGGGTCCATGAATTTGGATATGGGTTTGGACCTGAATGCCTGATACAAGTTGGTCTGTGAAAGTGCTTTCACGATATTGTTGTCTGGAAAAAATTAACTTATCAAGCTTCTGACTTGCTGAACTATTTAACTGTGGTTGCTTGGTATCATATCCCAACCAATTTTGTTAACAAAAAAATATGAATTTTCTCTGTTTTAATGCTAGCTACTACAGAACTTTTTTCCTGAATAAAGTAACCGAAATTCACAGTTCACCGACCGATGTTTCTTGTGAGCTTTTATGCCTCGGTTAATTTATTTTGAATGTACTAGAAATATATCTGTGTATAGCTGGAGGTGGATTTTTAGAACATATGTTCATATATATAGAAATGCATACACACACACAAATTCTATTCTATTAAAACTTCTTCACTCAAATGCATTCTAACATATGACACTGTAAATGACAATGTTCATCTGGTGTGTGTGTGTGTGTTTCTTGCAGTTGGATATGATCCATACTTCATAAAGAAGCTGGTTATCGTAGAACTACAGGCGACATGAAAGTGGCAATCCTCCGAGGAGGCTGCCTTGGATTCAAGTACTTTGAGAACCACATGCCCCTTGGATCTCATGTGATTATTTATTTCTTTATAGCTATGTCATAATATATGCTCTGCGGTCATCTAAAAAGGTATAATGGCCTAACCGATCACCCGGGAGTCACCGAACACCTCTACCAAAACCATTAATTCAAAGGAAAGATGACCCAGCTGCAATATTGAAGTCAAGGCTGGAAACCTTCCACGTACAAACTAAGCCTGTATGTTTTCTTAAGCATATATGTTTTTTAAATATTCAGATTTTTTCCAAGACAAAACCTTATTTCAGTTAAGGTGTATTCCTTCGGTTGCTTTCAGTATTTTCTGCTTATCTTTCATTCTTTTTTGCATTTTGCAGACCTTACATTTCTTGATTTATACTTTTCTTCCATTTGTGAGTTTGTTTAGTAGAGCTCCAATAATTCTTGACTCTTGGTATCTCTAGATCCAAAAATTCTTTGAGCTGAAACTAGGAGTAGATTATGGTTTCTCGGGTGAATATTTTGTTCATATACATTATTTCTGCCTACAAATTCCACATCGTTTAAAATTCATGAGTTAGAGCTCTTAATATTTCATACTTAATATGCATGACTGTATAATGCAGTTATATGTCTTGTCTGACGTTTCAATCTGAGAGCTTTAACTCCCTCATTATTTTTTTTAATCCTGAATTTTGTTGTGGAAGCTCTATTGTTTTTTATCTTCCATAATGCAAAGCAGTTGCTGCTTGTTCAGTTTTAATTTTTGGAATGGTTTCCTTACTCTAGGTGATTGACTACTACATCAAGAAGGGCATAGTCGCAAATCTTCATGCAAAAAAGCCACCAAAGGAAGTGAGTGCTAAGGTGCAGAAAGCCCTGTCATGAAGTGCATGTTCTTCAGCCTAAACATGCATGTTCTTCAATGATTTAAGGGAGGAATCCCTTCAATCATCCTGGCAAACCATCTAAGATACAAACAATTGTCACTTGGACTAATTTTTTCAAACAATTGCCGCTACATAGAGGTTGTGCATCTGTACAAAATTTCTTATTTGATACCACTATTTAAAGTAGTAATTTTTATCTGTTTTGAATAAATTCAAGTTATGTTCGTTCTATATTTCTTACAACTTAGGATTCAGATATGCATATAACTTGCAGTGCACAACTTGTACTGAAATCAAGTCACTAAAGCTTGCTGCAGATACCTGCAGGTAAGGTGAAACCAGTTTGTAATATTTTTCATGTCCTTTAATTGCTTATGTCAAGTTTTTAGTATGGAATGAAAATGTTGTGGTTCAAAATTGAAGTACTGAGATATAGCTATGGAGTACTGAGATATAACTATGGGTTAGCTGGTTTGTGTGTTGATGGGTTTGGATGGTTTTCTGATGCATGCTTATGAAAAAGAATGAGCTGTAGCTGTACCACCTCCAAGCCCATTACATCGGTGCACAGAAATGAGATGTAGTTGTCTCAACCTATGCGCATCAAGTTGTACAAAATTTTATCTTGTATTCTGCTAGCTACCAACAACCATGATTAGTAGGGAACTGTGAAAATAGGAGCAATTGATATATGATTTGTAAAATATATACAGGTGAAGTATCCCAATGCAATTGAGTACTGCTAGGAATGAGTGTTTTCTTTTTTTTGCTTAAAGGGTTAGAGAAGAAATAGGATAGAATACTACTAATATCTAGGCTAAATTGATCATTCATATGGCATTCTCTTTATGTACTGTAATTGAGCTCATGTACTATAGGTTGGTGTTTTCTCTTTGTTGCCTAAAGGGTGGAAGAAGAAATAGGATAGCCTACTGCTAATATTTAGTCTGAATTGATCACTTAGATGACATTCTATTTATTTCTCTCATTACTATAAATATACCTAAACTCTTTGATATTCGTATTAGGAAAATTTGATTTTACTGAAGCCATCTTATCATTTCACATGTTTTTTGGTGGTGTCTCATGGCATTACAGCTAAATGATAGATTTAATTAAATTGTTGCATTGTATTAGCCACGGTGTTACCGAATATTTATGTTTTGATCTTCTTTATGCTAGCAACATGATAGTTCATGCTATAACATTATATTATTTTTCTATGTGGATATATTTTGTTCACAACATAAAAATATTATATTTGACGGTACCAGGTTAAATATATATTAAATATATATATATAGATCATTCTATTTGTAATTTATATTATTATATTTGATATATAACTTAGATCGATTTTAAGCCCTATTGCATTTTATATGACAATAAATTTAACAATTGATATAGTTAACACAGTAGCGTGAGCACGGGCACATTACTAGTATGCATGAAAAAGGCCGATTTAATTGGAAGGACACCGATTTTGTAAGTCATAACTGTCAGTTTAATTTGTCTCTCTATCATATGACCAAGTCCGATGATCCCCGGCCAACGGCCTAAAGTATCATCCGTATATACCATCATGTCTTTGTATAATGTCAAACACAAGAGCTACTACATAATTAGTACTTTGCATGTGTATATCTTGCTTTAAGTTATCAAGAACAACACAATTTAGTTTAATAAATCTAAATTTCAAAATCAATAATTACAATATTATATATAGATTCTACTGCAATAATTTTCCGTTGCCTTCTTTTTTGTTAGCTTAGTAATTCTTAATTTCATAATTTATAAATACAAAGTTATACTTATTGTGGAGTCTTAATAAATTTATTTATGAATTACTTATTGTTTTCTTAGTTTAGTAATTCTTAATTTCATAGTTTATAAATACAAAGTTATACTTATTCTGGAGTCTTAACAAATTTATTTATGAATTTAGATCAAATAAATAGGTAGATGCACTCAGTATAATTCGTAACCAGTGCTTAACTTTTCTTTTAATATTATAATATATTTTGGTCCTTCTGATCCTATATAATCCCCTCAGTAGTTTAATATATAACGCAGTTGACTTTCTGACCATTTATTTTATTAAAAAAACTCACGTAATTATTATTTATTTTTCTTTGATTGAATTTATTACTAAATACATTTTAATTATAACTTATTTTTCATATTTGCATATTTTTTAATTAAGATAAATGATCAAACATGTAACAAAAAGTCAACATCTGCTTCTATTAAAATACAAAGTGATTATTTGGCTAGCAAATTATAAACTGACGGAAACTCATATTTTAATTAACCTCTATAAGCCATTATTATTTGGTTTAGCTAGATACTCACTCTGTTTTTTATTTGATGTCCATTGATTGTTGAGTTTATGTTTGATCATTCGTATATTTTAAAATTTACATAGGTATTAATAATTTGTTATGATTTGATTATCATTAATAACACTATAAGCATGACTTGTAATTTATATATTTGTATAAATTTTTTGAATAAGACGAATGGTTAAAAATATATTCAAAAGTAAACGGTCAAATAAAGAAAAAATGGAGGGAGTAGATTGCTAGATATATTTATCATGAGCAATTTTACGGTCCTTGAGAAGGTACCATGAGGTACCAAAATTTCACACTACCTTTTATTGCAAAATTTTGGCACCTTTTGGTACCTAGGTATTGTGAGGTACCAAATTTTACACTAAAATTTTGATACCTCTTAGTACCTATTCAATGACTGTAAAATTGCTCATTTATCATTCCTGTTGACGTGGGTCTTAGAGTGGCGGTATAGTCCACAACAGTAGTGTTGGACTTATGTGCTTCATATGTTTACATTAAGAGTAATTTTACAGTTCTTAAAAAGGTACCATGAGGTATCAACATTTTACACTAAAAATTTGGTATCTCCTAGTTACCAAGAGGTACCAAAATTTTGGGCTTTTTTACCATCCTTGAAAAAGTATCTCAAGGTACCATCCATTTTTGTATAAAAAGTGTGGTACCTTAATAGGTACCAAAATTTTGGGCTTTTTTATCATCCTTGAAAAAGTATCTCAAGGTACCATCCATTTTAGTATAAAAAGTGTGGTACCTTAAGTTACATTGAGGTATTTTTTAAAGATGGTAAAAAAGCTCAAAATTTTACACAAAAAATTTGGTATCTTCTCAAGTACTATAAAATTGCTCTTACATTGAGGTTACCTTTTCTCTCTCTCTTTGGAATCTACCAGTAAGAAATAGCTAGATATATATGCTGCTAATGCTATGTCATACCTTTAGTTCTTCTTGACCCAATTATTGATCAAAAGAAAATATTATCTCTTATGTTTTAGTGACCATAATCGCCACCATTTGTTAAGATTTTTACTCCAATTATTAAAGTTGCGAAGAAAGTACTACCGATGCCTCTCGAATCGACGCCGATAACATTATCTGAAGCGAAGTTGGAATTCTGACCAATGTTTTCAATATCGTTTAGACATTGATATATAATCACGATGACCAATGGGTTATTGACGAAAAGCGCGCGGTGAGTTTAAAACAAATTTTGCCCCCCCCCCCCCAAAAAAAAAAAAAGTATGTTTCCTTGTATTAAAACATGGTTGAATTATCGAACGGTTTCTAATTACGGTGCCCCTTAGGCCCTTATCACCGATTATCGTCATGATAACCGAGTGGTTGTCGCCGATATCGTAAAGGTTTTCCGATTCCGATCAGTATTGCCGGGCCGATTCCGATCAGTAATCCAGTATATGACTGTAGCATACTTATTTCAGAACTGCTGGTTGACTCTTTGTGCGCTTTGATTGTACACTGCAGATTTGAGTTGAGTCCACGTAAAAAGGTAGATCACGAACTTGACGAACTACATATAAGAAGGAGAGGCACGCACGCACGCAGAGTACTCAGGATAAGCTACCATCATGGCGAGGCAAAGCGGCGCTACAAGGGCGGCGATACTGCCGGTGACGAATGCCGGCATGGCCGCCGGAAGCGAGATTCTCCGGCTGCCATCCGGCGAGGCCTCTCCTTCCCTAGGACGATTCGTCGTTAACCCTCACAGCTGCGGCTACTGGTGAACAGCCTGAGACCATTTCCTTGATTGATCCCGTCAACCGCCATGCATGCGTGCGTGTGGCTGATGATTCACGAACTGAACTGATTTTTTTTTTTTTTGCTTTGGCCGGCATGGTTTGGGTTCTTCCCAGGTGGTGGCAGACGCTCCTGATCGTGCTGGTGCTGTACACGGCGTGGGCCTCGCCGTTCGAGCTGGCCATGGAGAAGTCGGACTGCGGTGCGCTCGCCATCACGGAGCTGGTCGTCGACGCCTTCTTCGCCGTCGACATTGCCGCATCCTTCTTCGTGGCGTACCGCGACACCTCCACCGGCACCCTCGTGACTGACCGCAGGAAGATCGCCACAAGGTGATCGATGCTTGCTCCGTCGCCACCAGGCGCACCTCCGTTGGTTTCATCAGAGCTCGGTTGATCAGCACATTATTTTTGACATGAACTTGCACTCTTAATTAGGCACCTGAAACGGCCGGGCTTCGCGATGGACGTGGCCTCGACGATTCCTTTGCAGATGATCTACTGGATAGCGAGTGGCAAAAGACAAACACAGTATGGGTTCCTCAATCTTCTCCGGCTTTGGCGACTACGGCGCGTCAGTAAGCTCTTTGCAAGGTAATAATTAGGGTTTTTTTATCAATAACTCGAGGCATCAAAAAATTTAGTGCAAAATCATGGTACATTAGATGTCCATTGGACCTTAAAATACTAAATTTACATTGAACAGAAAAATATGGTAATCGAGATACTTATTAAGGATGGTAAAAAAAAAAACTCAAATAAGTATGACATGTGCAACGGATGATCTCGTTATCTAATATAGATGTTCTTGTGCTAGATCTTTTTACACATGTTTTTTTTACCGACGAATAAGTATGACATGTGCATTACTATATATTTGTGAGTGCGTTGCAGACTTGCGTGCAGTTAATAATAACGTAGCATTTTAGTCGTTGTACGTGGCATGATCTTACATATAGTTGTACTGTGTTAATACTGGCCTGACTTGTAGGGATATTGGGTATTGTAATATATGAGTAGCATTTTTTTTCATGGGTTCAATCTTACAACGGGAGAGTGCGGCAAGAGACTTTGGTCTAATCTTGTCGATTGTAGTTCGTGCTGGAGATACGCTATACGTGACTTTCAGTTGATAGCATGATTCACTAGTATGAATAACAGTATGCGCGCAACGCGCATATCATCGATGATTGATACGAAATTCTGAATCTTGCAGGTTGGAGAAGGACATCAGATTCAATTACTTGTGGACCAGGCTTGTCAAGCTCCTCGGTGTAAGTCCACGCCGGTCCACTCGATCGGAGCGTGCATTTCGCCAGCAAATTATTTTCCTGTGCTCACTTTCTGCATGGGATCGGTGCTTCGTGCATGCAGGTGACGGTCTTCTCGCTGCACTTCGCCGCGTGCATCTACCTGTCGATGGCGTTCCACTACAGGGACAAGGAGCTCACGTGGATCGGCAGCCAGATCCACGGCTTCGAGGACCGCAGCGTGTGGTTCAACTACACCTGCGCGGTGTACTGGGCCATGACCACGCTCGCCACCGTCGGCTACGGCGACCTGCACGCCGCCAACCCCGGCGAGATGCTGTTCAGCATCGCCTTCATGCTCTTCAACATCGGCCTCACCTCCTACATCATCGGCAACATCACCATCCTCGTCGTCCATGGAACCACCAACACCTTCAAAATGGTACGTACACACATGTCTACACCGGAGCTCTACCCGACGACGGTTTTCCTTTTCTTTTCTTTAGTGGCTTGTGCTCAGCTCCATGACCGTGTGGCATGTGGCACTGTGCAGAGGGACATGGTGCAGAGGGCGTCGGTGTTCGGAAGGATGAACGGCCTGCCGCGGGCGACGAGGGAGCAGATGATGGAGAGCGTGCAGCTCAGGTTCAGGATGGAGGAGCGGCTGGAGCAGGAGATGCTGTCCGAGCTGCCCAAGGCCGTGCGCTCTGGCATCGCGCTGCACATGTTCAGGGGGGCGGTCGAGAGCTGCTACCTGTTCCAAGGAGCCTCCAGCAAGCTCGTCGTGCAGCTGGTAACGCGACCAGCTTGCAGTAGTAGTAGACGTCTTGGTCTGAATTAACTCTGCATTTGCAGATCAACTGACTGACTAGCTGACTGATGGGGTAAATTCAGGTCGCTGACATGAAGGCGGAGTTCTTCCCACCCAAGGCGGATATCATCCTGGAGAACGAGGCTCCGACGGACTGCTATATCATTCTCTCCGGCGAAGTGGTGAGAACATGCCCCCGTGTGATTTTCGCCCTCTCTACTGCTCATTCTCTGACGCATTTCTCTTAATCTTTTCCGTTTGTATATCAGGAGGCATTGACAACCCTCGAGGATGGCAGAGAGAAGGTAGGCATCATTGAACACTTAACACACTTAGCATATAGATTACACCACTGCGACCTTGCAAGCTTGGTGTTCTCATGACACTGATTTTTTTTTTTTTTTGCATACTGAAAAGTTCTAAAGCCTGAAATAATTCTGATCAAAATTGTGTCCTTTCAGCATGTGATGACAATAGGGTCTCGGGGAATGGCAGGTGAAATCGGGGTGATGTTCAACACCCCACAGCCATTCACCATCCGGAGCAGAACCCTCGCGCAGGTTGTCCGAATAAGTCACAGTCATATGGTTCAGACTGTTCGGCCTAACACCGCAGATGGGGTCATTGTGTTCACCAATTTTGTTCAGGTATCTGATTTTGTTGAAGGATACATCCATCATGCACTACGTTTTTTCTGTTGTTGTTATTGTTCATGCTTTCTCACCCACCAGGAACCTATATCTTTTTCCCCAGTACCTTGAATCCCTGAAGGTGAAGGCAAATGAAGCAGCCTTTGTTAGGGATCATCTCCGCAATGGCTGCACGACGGTGTTAGGAGGTGCAACCATGCTCAATGCAGATGAATCCAAAGGGAATGCTTACAGAATGTTGCAATGCAAAGAACCCAAACGGGTTATTATCCATGAGCACCTCCCGGATGGGTCTGGCACAGCACCGAATGGTTCACCAGGGAAGCTCGTCCTACTGCCAGATTCGTTCCAAGAACTGATGAAACTTTCAGGTATGTAAATCGTGTTATGTATAAAGAGTACCGCCATCAGGATCTGAAGTTGTGCTTGACATTTGTATTTTTGTGGATCTCTCTTTGCAGAAAGGAAGTTTGGAAAGGCTGCGAGAGGGATCCTCACCGTGGATGGCGCCGAGGTAGATGACATTGAAGTGCTAAGAGATGGCGATCACTTGTTTTATAGTTGGTAGTGTATGCCATGTACCTTGGCAGCGTGTAAATGTATGAGCAGTTTTATCATTTCATATTTAGATAACGCTCAAAGGTTTATTTTTTTTTCCGTGAGCGCAGTCGTAATATACTGTTGGAGAAGAATGAAATGAGTGTAATGTAGTCATCACATGATTCGACATTGGATATGGCAGTAGCTTAAGCCGCACTTACTTTAAGGACCCGTTTGGAAGTGAGTTTCGAAAACTAGGAGGTGATCGTCAAACAATATATTTACCGAACAAAATTTATGAATAAAACTTTTATATACGTGTTCTTATCAATTTAAAAACCAAGTCAAAAAATAAACTACAAATAAAAAACTTCAAAACCAACTTTAAATTTAAGATTAATCAAATATTTATTTACATATAAATATATAAGCAAAAGCGAAAAGGCTGGATCACTAGGGCTACATGTCTTGGACAAGGCCATCCAGAACGTCGGATTTGTCAGCGTCAGCTTCACTCAAAGTATAGGCCTGGTTTAGTTTCCAATATTTTTTTTCAAAAACATCACATTAAATCTTTGAACACCTAAATAAAGTATTAAATATAGTGTAAATATCACATCGAGCCTAATTAGAACGTGATTAGCTATAAGTGCTACAGTAACCAACATGTGCTAATGATAGATTAATTAAGCTTAAAAATTCGTCTCACGGTTTCTATGCTAGCCGTGAAATTCGTTTTTTCATTTGTATCCGAAAACCCTTTTTAGCATCAGGTCAAATATCTGGCGTGACGCTTCTTCCAAAAATTTTTTCAATATAAACGGTGCCATAGTATAGTCTTGGTAGCCGCCGACGACAACCGCGTCGTCATGGCCTTCACCTGCATCAATGCTTCATCGACTCGACGACTCCTGATGGAACAAATATTTAGCACGCTGTTCCTGAGAGAGTCTAGCCGCGGACTGAATATTCTGTTCCTGTAAGTGATACGGATACTTGGTCAGTTCATTCAGTGCTGTGTTTGCTGATTTACTCTTTATCATCTAAGCACGATACCATCGTCAATATGGCGAGATGCCAAGATAGATAAATAAATAAATATATTAACATATTTAGCACTGCTCTGGCAATGATACAACAGCAGTAAGCGCCAAAAACAACTCGGGTTTGACAGATACTGTGCAATGTGCACTGAAGGAACTACAAATGGAAGATGATTACAGATTTATAGGTCATAACAACGCGTTAGTGAAGCCAATCCGTACTGATTTTTTCATAGTAATGGTATCAATATTGTCCAAATCATAGTAATGGTACCGATGTCAATTGCCAGAGAGACAAAACACAACAATTAAATGAGTAACACTATTTTTTTTATTATAAGAAATGTAAATGAGACCTGCACAGCAAGCTGCACTGGGTGTAGTCGCGTAGGCAGGTCGAACCAATCTCAAATCCAGGAATCTGAAAATCATATG
This sequence comes from Oryza brachyantha, assembly GCF_000231095.2. NCBI lineage: Eukaryota > Viridiplantae > Streptophyta > Magnoliopsida > Poales > Poaceae > Oryza > Oryza brachyantha. The sequence goes on from NC_023163.2 coordinate 22,565,455, forward strand.
ATATCTAAGCTATAAATGTAATTTCGACTACCAGAGCGGTCCTTGTGGATCCAACTACTGATATGAAATCCATGTTTTAGCCCTGAAACACCAAAATTAAACAGGTTATTCTCAAATCTCAACGTTCAAGCTATGGGCTGCTTACATTACATGACTTGCGTACATCAAACATCCATTCCAATGAAAAACTTCGATACTACTCAAAGAAAACAAATAAACAAATCATGTGCCCAAATTTCTTTCTATCACCTCCAACGTAGCAATAAATGCATGGAATGCCACTAAACACCTAGACATTGGCAACAAAGTTTAGCACTCATTCAAATGCGACCAAGTTTGAGTAATAATGTAGGATCAAACAATTGGCAAGGCGAGTTGAGGCACACAACAGACACACCCTAAGGACCTTGCTAAAAGAATATTAACATAACACAATACTGAAGCTTTGCCTAACATAGTGCCAACAGAACAACTGTGAACAGAGATTAAAATCTTAAGGGCACAAGTGCCATGTCAAGCCACAGTTCACAAACGGAATTAAACATAGGCTTTATAAGTATGTATACCATTGTTACATGCATCAGATTCAGAATAATACAATTAACAAGCAACAAAATGGAACATCGTTACAATGTTAGTCAAAAGCAGTGTCAAGAGCAGCTGGTAAAGACACAGTCATGCATATGCACCTACTATGAGCTCACAAAGCAACAACCTCCAAGGAAGACCGGAATCTTTCATTATAGTTCCCAACTAAGCAACACAGCAGATGGTTTTATGGGCAGCAAAGAGCAAAAAGTACATTTCAGGAACGCTATAGAACGTATTTTAACAAATGTATTTCTGAAGTAGCTGTCATAATGAACGCTGAAACTATATACTAGTAAATCCTATGTACCTGGCATCTTCCTATTTTATCATTGGGTAAACTGCTACTAAAATGCCGTGCAACCTCAGCCACATATCAAATTCAGGCGCTAAAAAAGATATACTTAACCTTTCTTGTAATAATACCAGAACAAACTCATGGTTTTTGTTGCAAAGGGCATTTGCCCTTTTTTCTACCATGAAAATTTTGAAGCACAATATACTATTGACTAGGAGCAAGTTAACACACTTCTTAAAGAGATATCAGAAAAGTTCTGCTCTGAATATGATACTCTAACAGTAACAACATATACAACTATGAGAGCTTGGATGCAAGTTCAACATGACTGCACAAGGCATGCGAAAATACCAAACACAACAAAATAGAAGTGAAATGCTAGAATGAAACAGTTCCATCACTAGCTTATTTCAAGACCACAAATAATCTTGGATGGGCATTGAAGATGAGTGATAATCTTGTATGAGTAAACCAACCTCATTTCCTGAACTTACAGACCCTAGGCTAACAATAAGCATTCACAACGACATTGCTCTACTCTTTTCCACCACCACCATCCCCGGTCATTTTGTTATCATCGCCTTTGCCCTTGCCCTCCTCAAGCTCACCCTCATCCCCATCTTCCTCACTAAGCCGGGCGATCTCTGCTTGTGCCTTCTCCAATATCTCTCTTCTCCTCACCTCAAGATCCCTTTGGAGATCCTTCCGCATGCGCTCTACCTCAGCCATGTGCTGCCTCTTGCTACTCTCCACCCTCTCATACGCATCCCCAAGCTTCCGAATTGACTCCGCAAGCATTTCAAACTCATTCCCCTTCCCTGCAACAGCCTCAATTGTCTGCCCTTCCCCCAATTCCGCATCAGACCCTGAATCCCTTGTTCCTGCGTCGTCACACCCACCCAGCACATACCCCGCAGCGTCCAAACCCCAAGATTGGCGCGGCACCGGCTGCGTGTCTCGTCGGCGAGTCACAACGGGAGGCTGCAACGGGAGCGACGGTGGGGACATGAGAGACTGCATCTTGTCGAAGTAGATCCATTTGGAAGGCGAGGGGTGGTGGGAGCGGCGGGCGGCGAGACGCAACCTCTCCTTCTCCTTCCTGTACTTCTTCCTGAGGGTGTCGATGCGGTTGCGACACTGCGACTCGGAGTAGTACCCCGGGGGGCGGGTGGCCGCGGCGGCGGCGAGGCGGGAGACCTCGAGCCACTCGTCCCCGCGGAGGCTGCGGCGGCCGGCGCGCACGAAGCGGTCGCCCCAGGCGTCGAGGAGCGCGAAGGTGGAGTCCTCCGACCACTCGGGCGAGCCGCGCGCGGGCCCAGCCGTCGCAGTCGCCGTCGGCGTCAGCGTCTCCGTTGGCGCCGGCGCTGTCGCTAGGCGCGGGGCGAACTCGAAGCCTTGCGCGTAGCGGTCGGTGCGGCGGCGCTTGGAGCGCGGGGAGGGGGAGGGGGAGGGGGAAGCGCCAGAGGAGGATGGCGACGGCGAGGGGGATTCGGCAGCCGCCGCGTCTTCCTCCATGAGCAAGGGGCGGGGCGGGGCGGGGCCTAGGGTTTGGTTCCGGGGATGGAGTGGATCGGCCGGCCGGGACGGATGCGAGAGTGCAAGTACGGCGAGTCTTGGGGCAGTTCGCCCACCATTTGCCTCGGCGGGGTCAGCCCGGCCAGGCACAGGCAGAAGCGCAGCGACACTGTACGTCGTACGGTTGGGAATTGTTTTCTTCGGGGAATTTGCTTATAGTTAACTAATTCTGTCATAAAATAAAATTATTTTTAACTATTAGAGTAAATACTTAATTCTGTTGGAGTATACCCGTACTTTTATTTGACGAGTGGCTCCGGCTTGCCCCATAGGAGCCCTAAGAGCAGCTCCAATGTATATGCTAAGAATGTGTATAGATGTGAGAGAAATGTATGGGATGGATACTATACATTGAAGGGATGGTGCTAAGCTAAATTTTTTAAGTACCTATTGTTTATTTAGGCAACTAGTGCTAAAATTAAAAAAATATTTTAGCTAAATATTTAATGTTGTATGGTGGGTAAAGGTGAGAAGGATAGCATCTTTTTATCTCAGTGGGTCTCACCTTAGTCTAAGCTATATGAGTCTAAACATTGGAGCATACTTCACCAAGCTAACACCTTATGACATGTTCATCCTAATTATACACTAAAGATGCCCTAACTCTAGATCGGCTAATCCGACATGCATGCAGTGATTCTTGCAGCCTATAAAGGATATAAGGGCATTCACAATGAAGAGCACTCTCTCAAGTGCCACGTAGAGGGAACCACTCCATAAACCATGTTAAAAGCTATTTGAGGTAGGGGCCAATAACAGCTTTAAATGGGACCCGTGACTTTTAATGTCCTCTCTCCCACCATTCACTCTCACTCCCTCGGTTGTCTCTCTTCTTCCCATCATCCACTGACGCAAAGGACGACAGTGGGGGTCGAGTCCGCGGTGGCTGGTGACGGGGCACAGGGCGACCAACGACATGGGGCTGAGTGGGTCAAGGCCACGACGGTCGACGGCATGCGTCCAAGCCACGGTGGTCGGCGACACACGAGGCTGTAGGGTCGAGGCCACGGCGACCGACGCTCTACTCAACGACGATTATGCCGCCACCCCTTTATCGACCTCTCGGCTGCCCTGCCCCTCCCTTTGACGACGACAACGGGGCCCTTCCTTCGACACAACGACCACCACACCAGAGCAGCTTCGTCCGATTTTATCTCTCCCGCGCCGAGGAACCATGCCAGGGCGACAACCTCTTGCGGTGCATGTCTCTAGGCGCTTCCTTTCTGAGCTCAAGGCGGAGGTGCTCGTTACCTCATGAGGACGCGTGTGGCTCTGTGGGCTGGCAAAAAGTGCCAATTAGCTTCCTCTCTCCGCCGTGGCAGCCCGAGGCCGAACGCCGCGCATGCGCACTATGAATGGCCTAAGAGCCTCACGCTTTTAGTGCAGGCTGAGTCGCTCAGGGTTCATGTTGAAGGCGTGCATGGCTACAGCCTGAGCCGAGGACGACCGGTTGCGGAGGGAAAATCTCATCTTTTGTTCCCTTTGTGCGTGTCAGGCGAAATCTAGGCGCGGACATGGGTGTGAACTCCCTCCCAAAATCATCGTCTTCATGTCATGGTGGAAAGCGTAATGGAGCCAGTGTTCTGGTGATTGGATCTCATTGCCATCGTGGGCTACGCGCGCGTCTAGACCTCTTCTTCTATGTGACTTTAAGTTTGATGTCTACTTATTTGCATATATTGTTCTAATTGTATACCTGTTGCATTTCTATTTTTGAAACCTTAAGTCACTTATACATTAGGTTTGAGCGACTCTTTTTTGTCTTCTTTGAAGTGGAGGTAGGACTTCACCATTTAATTTGAAGCATAAGAATCTACTACATCTGTTATAAAATAAGATGATCAATTTTACTTATTCTAGAAATAAGTTTATTTTTAAGTAACCAATACATTGGAACTTATGAAAGCAATGAATAAATGTATTAAAAATAGATAAAGTGATGAATAATTGTATTAAGATTTAATAAAGTTGAGAGTATTATAGGTTTTTTTGCTTTTGTATTGGTACGTGTGTGAGAAGTGAAAAATAAAGTTACTTTCAGGCAAAGGGAGTATGGTATATAAATCATATAAGATAAAAGATCAATTTACAAATCTAAGTCAATAAACCTCACTTGAAATTCAAAAGGGACAGGTTATAACTTATGAATATAATTAACTTAACAGTGGTGAAGTGCGGGGATGGTATAGCCACTTCAAAGCTAGCCCTCTATCCTCTGCAGTCATCCGATTACAGAGCACAGCGAGCTTCCCCTGCACATATATCTAGTTCAGCTCTAATATAAAATTTAAGATATACAAATAAAAGGTGCGTAGAGATATTTCTAACTTGCAAGATCTTACAAAATGTTGTATGAACTTTATTATTTACGGTGGATTGGTGGCCACTTGGTTGCGTTTTGAAGTCAGGAAGTGGGTTGGACTGGTTTGGGAGGTAGGTGCAGGAGTAGGTGGGTTGGATTGGTTTTGGGCTGCATTTGAATCCATATCCACTAGCAGCTACTTTGTGTACAGATGCCAGTGTCATGTTAGCCCATCTGACTTACATGCTTCTAGAGAAGATGCAACTGCCGTGTGATAATAATTCGAATGAGTTCTTTAGGCCTAATTCAGTTTACAAAAATATTTTTGCAAAAACATCATATTATATATACAGACATATATTTGAAGTATTAAACGTAGTCTAATTATAAAATAAATTACAAATTCCGCCAATAAACAGCGAGACAAATCTTTTGAGCCTAATTAGTCCGTCATTAGCACATGTAGATTACTGTAACACTTATGGCTAATCATACACTAATTAGGTTCAAAAGATTTGTCTCACGATTTTCCCCGTAATTGTGCAATTAGTTTTTACTTTTATCAATATTTAATATTTTATTTATGTGTCTAAAATTTAATATGATATTTTTGGAAAAACTTTTTGGAAACTGGACGGGACCTTATTCATGTTGAGATGCACGTATGTTATATCTGAAGTCATAATGGGTTTATCTGGGCCGGCCTCTTCATGAGAACGCATGGGCCGTCCGCTTGGCTAGAAGCTCTTATTTTGTTCAAATGGAGATCTATCGTGTAAATATGAAGTTGCAACAGGTGCAGCAATACAGACATTTTAAAGCAAGCGGCATTAAAATTAATGGAGCAATCAGAAGTGTTTGCACCAGACAAATTAATGATCAGTGAGAGCATTCCTAGTATCTCATATAAATTTTATCATAAATATTATCATTTGGATATCATCTAAAAATATATTCGTTTTTATGTTAATTATCAACCCAACAGAACATCTATATTACATCCTATATATATATCATTAATATTTTGCATCCACATCCTCTCATATTGTTACTGTTCTTTCCTCTCGAGATTGTTTGTTAAGACATAGAGTGAGAAGAGAATGTTCAAATATGCAGTATATCTTTCCAATATGAAAAATGCTCTAATTTTGAAGGATGTGCTAAAGCAATATTTTCTCCCATATACTCTACTTTTAAGATGGAGAATGAGATGGAGTATCAACTGAGAATGCTCATAGGAAACATATTCCCCAGCACACACGTAGGAAAGGAAAGGAATGGAAACAATAGCGGATGAAGTTAGCACATGAGGATATGAACAAATAAGTTTATTAGTTGACTCTTTCCATCGACACACGGAGTAAAATGATGATAGTGTAGAGCGGAAGAAATAGAAAGGATGTTCTTATATATGATAGTAGCATAAAGTCGACACTTATTATTTATCCAATGAAATTTTGTTACATGTGGGTGGATAAAAAAGGATAGAATGTAATAAAAAACTATTTTGGTGTATTAACTAAGACACTAGGTACATATCTGATTGTATATTTATACATAACATCATCTCTGGATGATATATACTGATCAATAGACCATATCTAATTTGACCTTTATACACGTTTGTAGTGTCCAAAATACCGGTCCCCAAAAGGAAACGGATCTTCATGCTCTTCTCAACTTTGTCTGAGCCGGGCTCCTCCATAGGGACTCATCGGCTGTGTTAATTAGCGTGCAGTTTGTACCGTAGTTCCTTTCCCGTATACTACTCCGTAGTCCGTACGACAGTCTATGCCTTGTTCAGGGGGGAAACCGGGAAACCCATACAAATCGTGCTCTGAAGTTGCAACATGCAACTATGCAAGCATACTACTCCTACTACAAGAAAAGGCAAATGCTGCTGCTTCTTGGAGACAAAGGCAGACCAACATATGCAAGTTGCATATGCTTCTTCTTGGAGACCAAGATATGCAAGCCAGGTTTTCCAAAAAAAAAAAAGGAAAAGAAAGATATGCAAGTTCAGTACCACTGTACCAGTAGTTCGTATATTGCTCTTAGCTTGTCGCTTTAGGTGGTGTTTGGATAGGGCTAAAAAAGTTTAGCCCCATATCACATCGAATATTTAGACACTTATTATAAATATTAAACGTGAACTATTAATAAAAGTCATCCATAATCTTGGACTAATTCATGAGATGAATTTATTGAGCCTAATTAATCCATGATTAGCCTATGTGATGCTATATTAAACATACCCTAATTATGGATTAATTAGGCTTAAAAAATTTGTCATGTGAATTATCTCTCATTTCTGTAATTAGTTTTATACTTAATCTATGTTTAATATTTATAGTAAGTGTCCAAATATCCAATGTGACGTGAGCTGGTCTCACCAGTGGGCAGTGATAACACCTGCTTTAATTCAGAGCAGCCTAGCTGCTGTCAAGACTATGGTGGTGACTGGTGATTGTCTGTTTGTTTAGGGAAAAAAAACCAAAACTGCATGTTTGGAAATGAACAATAATATATAAATAAAACTTTTATATATGAGTTTTTAGCGATCTAAAAGCAAAATTTAAAAAATAAAGTATGATAAAAATATTTATAAATAAAAAATAAGTTGTGAACAAAACTTATATATATATATATATTTAATATATATATATATATATATATATATATTCTTAGCAATCTGAAAGCTAATGGTGAAAAATACATTACAGTGAACAAACTCTGAAATTAATTCTAAATTTAAATTTAAATTTTTGGCTTAGGCCTTGTTAACAAGTTCCCAAATAAATTTTCCAAAAACATCACATCAAATTTTTGGATACCTAAATAAAGCATTAAACATAGATGAACCAAAAAACTAATTGCACAGTTACGGAAGAAATGTTGAGACGAATCTTTTGAGCCTAATTAGTCCATGATTAGCCATAAATGCTACAGTAACCAACATGCGCTAATAGCGGATTAATTAAGCTTAAAAATTCGTCTCGCGGTTTCCAGAGTAGCCGTGAAATTCGTTTTTTCATTCATGTCCGAAAACTCCTTTCGACATTCAATCAAACATTTGACGTGATACTTCTCCTAAAAATTTTCTCAATCCAAACACCACCTTATAACTAGGCATACATTAGAAGGGAAAAGATTCGGTCGTCACAATCGTTGACGTTCATGATTCATCCTTTTCAGGTTTCTTTTGCGATAGTGTATTTCAGTACTTCAGCTTCCCGTTGCGCCGCGGACTGGCTCTCTTCTTCTCTTCATTTGTTCCTCGGAGCCAAAATGATCCCTTGAAAAGTGACCTGAAACCGCATGACAAAGAGAGCCATGTGATTCTTCAGAAATTGATAGCATCTTTTCACTTCTCATTCTGCTTATAATTAAGTTAAAATTTTAATTTTAAACCTTAAATTTTTAATTTTTTATTTTAGCTTATTTTTCAGTCTTACTTTATAGATTGCTAAGAACTCATATGTCGATTTTTATTTGTAAATTATTTTTAATTGCAAATATTATGTTTGATTTTCTTTTAATAAAAGCCAAAATAATCACCCCTAAAATTACTGAACTTCTCCCATGCGATGGCAATGTGGCGTGTTTCCCCCTACGCATTCATCAACACGGGTTCTCGATCTGGAAAAGCAAGCGAGTATAGATTAGGATTTTGGAAGGACTCACAAGCTAAGCCACACAATGATACGAGTTTACATATCGTCCACTTGTTCTTCAGTTACTTGTAGACATCACCCGCAAACTAAGGGCGGTTTTCTTGCACACTTGCAGAGCTGAAACTATCTGTGCGGCCCCAATCATTCCTGCATGCAGCTTGGCAATTGTTTCGGCAATCTACAAAGCTGCTCTATAATACTAATAATACTCCTTCATGCTACTGCAATTTTTATTGTTATTGCTTTTGTTTTAGAGCAAGTTCAATAGTATAGTCAACTACTGGCTCCAATTCATCTATAGTCAATCTAATAGCCAATTCATACAATAGTTACCTACCAAACATCAATACATGATCTCACATGTCATACACACATTTTGTCTTGGAACCCATGTGCAGCTAGCTGACTACAAATTAGTAACACTCCTCTCTTCTCTCTTTCATCTTACCTCTTTAAAATATACTTATAGTTGGCTTATAGCCTGCTATTGTACGTGCTCTTAGCTGTGTTGTTTTGGCCACGACTGCACTGCAGGGAGCCGTGTCCTCCTCCGGCAACCAGAGGCATCTCGCGTTGTGTGCGAAACACCAAAGACGATAGTCAAACCACCAAAGACTTCTCGATCAGCCTGCCCTGCCTCCTCCCAATCGCTTCGACGTACGTACGCCATCGTGCCAAGTGCAAACAAAACACGAGGACGCAGTCTTCGATCTCTCGCTGAGAACGGAGCAACGGCCAAGCCAATCCGCTAGCTGCAGCATCTGAAACCCACACTGACAGAAAAACTTGAAAACTTTGCACCTGCAACGTTGCATCGCCACAGCCACAGCCCACACACAGGCCAAGCATGCATGCATGCATGCATGCACACAGCTCTGCACTGCCGGCTAGTAGCCAAGCCATACGCTGGACTTAAAACTTTGGCCTTGTTTAGTTCTAAATTTTTTTTTCAAAAACATCAAATCGAATTTTTAGACACATAAATAAAGCATTAAACATAGATGAATCAAAAAACTAATTGCACAGTTATGTAAGAAATCTTGAGATGAATCTTTTAAGCCTAATTAGTCCATAATTAGCCATAAGTGCTATAGTAACTAACATGTGCTAATGACGGTTTAATTAGGCTCAAAAGATTCGTCTCGCGGCTTCTAGGCTAGCCGTGAAATTCGTTTTTTCATTCGTGTCCGAAAACCCCTTCCAATATTCGGTCAAACGTTTGATGTGATGTTTGTGCCAAAAAATTTTGACAACTAAATACCGCCTTTGCATCACAAAACAACACGTCGCTACCGGTAGATTCAGAGATAGATACGTCATCAGGCTAACAAAATCTACGACATTTGGCCCAATGTAACTGTATTTATGGATTTCCATATCTAATATTTAATGATTTGTTTTATTAAAAAAAATGGAAAAATAGTCAAATATAATCGTATTTATGGATTTTCATGTTTAATGTTTGACGATTTGTTTTATTTAATTTTTTTAAAAATAAAAAATAGTCACGCATAAAGTACTATTATGTTTTATCACTAATAACAATAAAAATAGTGATTATAATTTTTTTAAATAAAATAGTTAATCGAACGTTAAACATAACAGTGAAACATGTATTCATGGTGGGACCGGGGGAGCAGTAATCTACTGCGAGCTCGCTGTCCCCTGCTGCACGCTCACACAGTGACAGCACTACTGCAGTCAGTGGGTGTAAAATGTAATCGATCGAAGAAAAAGTTAAAAAGGGCCACTGTGAAAACGAGTAAATAAACTAGAGGGTGGGGTGGGGGAGAGGGTGAAGGGCGAGAGCTACGAGCGAGAGGAATTTTTCGTGGTTGCCGACATGGATCGGCTTAATCTAAACCAGACCGCCTTAATCATCGTACCGCACGAGAGGGTTTAGCACGAAGCTCGAGGCAATTACTGCCACTGGTACACGACTATCGACGCGATAAACGACAGGTTGGGAATCGACACCTGTCCCCCATGACCTAATACACTGACGCTAATCACCATGCTTGGCAGCTACTAGCATAGTCTGAATCTCAAGAAACCAGACAAAAATAGTCTGTACGTACTACGGTACTAGTACTGCATTTGCCCGGTTGCAATGCAAACTCAAAACGAAAGAGGGGTTACAAACCTCGATAAGGCCTTTTAGGGTGGATTTCTTGGTAGTATTTTGAACTTAACAAAAATTTGTGCAATCATGTTTACGCTAACCACTGCATATATAGATGTTTTACTGTGTTTGTTTATAAAAAGGTAAAAGAAATCCAAAGTAGCATAATTAAAAGGGTTGATTGGATCTTGCCATTGCAAATTTGACTGTTGAGAAAAATATCATTATTATTCACGATATTGATTGAGTGTCCCTAAAACTTTATGAAATTAAAACCATGTTATCCACGTCATATTTTCTATCATCAAGTAAACCAACATACCTTTACACATGGGATCCATCTGTCAGTTTCATCTTCTTCCTCAATCCTCCTATCTTCTCTATTCCTCATCTCTCTACCTCTTCACCGGTGGTTAGAGAAGGAGATGACGAAAAGTCCATGGGTGGGCGGTGCAAGTGGTGGGAGGGTGAGGCAACGATGACTTCATTGACAAGGGAGGTGGAGACCGTCACGGCAAGATTGTAGCGACAAAGCAAGGTCTGGTAGATGGGAGAGGAAGTGTGGCGTCGACCTGGATCTGGTGAGCCCTATTCTCTTCAACGCAAGGAGTAGTTTGGGACTTTCAAATAAGCTCAAGGCAAGTGACGTTAGAGCAACGGGCTTGAGAGGTTGGCGGTACCAGCTCCATCATTTCCTCTCGAGCCATCGATGGGCTCAAGCAAGTTAGGGGCAGGAAGGCCTAGGGCCACTAGACAGTCTTACTTCCCCTATTGTTACCACCATCATCATCGATGTATCTGTAGACACCGACACTAACGTATCACCATCTATAATAGCTTACCACCCTAGAGTTCACTGATTGAAAGAAGAAAGAAGAAAGAACATGTAAGACGTGATAGTAGTGATATGTTTCTAATTTTAGAAAGCATCAATGACACTTAGCTGATATCACAAATAGTAATGACATATTTTCACTAAGGTAAATTTAATTGAGAATATAGTACAATATGAAAGCTATTTGAGGATTGATGATACATAGATGAGAAGGGTGAAAACATAACTTCAAAAGGAGATTGAAAATGCCAATATTATCTGAAATATTATTTCTAGGTGCATAAGAGCATCCCTAGCAGATCAACTATCCCATCATTCATTCTGAAAATAGAGGATAAAGAGTAAAAGTTAAGCTCCAGCAGAACATCAATCACATCTTCTATTTTTAGATGTCATCCATATTAAAAAAGAGAAAAGTCATATTTAGATGTTATCTCTCCATCCTCCAAATAGATATGACGGATATCATATAGAGATGATCTGCTGGAGAAAAAGAGATATGAATAATGAAATTGTTTTAGATGATCATCCGAATGAAGATATCGTTGACCAAATTTAGATGAACTGCTAGGGATGCTCTAAGTATGCATTAGAACTTATAACTCCATTTACAGTGATTAAGGTTGTGTGATGGTACTTCCTTTATTCCCTATGACGACGGTAATTGTTGGAGGATCAATGGTTGATTCATTTCTCGTGAAAATCCCTCTCTCTTGTGGATATATTTTTTCTCTCCCGCCCGAGATTGAATAGATCAATACAAGAACTTCTATTCTTTCTCCTAGAGAATCCTCAAATCTTATGTTCTTGTGCTACTTCTGTCTTGTCTCGGTTTCTACCACCTGTGTGCACGGGTTGCTGGAAACGATCGGGCAAGCCTTCAGAACTCTGCTCACATGAGTATCTACACAAGTAGACGCGTGATCAAGTTTTTATGAAGTATGCTTTGTGCGCACGAATGCTCCGTGCGTGTTCATCGGCATCAACTTCTTCTTCACATCGTCATGTCCACCAACGAAGACAAAGGCGATAGCAACAAAGGAGGAAACAACACTATTAGAGGTGGGAACGATTCACCAACGGAGACATCAATACCAAAATTGCCTCATCTAGCTCGGGAGCATATTCCGGGTTTTATATTTTTAACTCTAATATTAAACATGTTACTAGTAGATGCTTTTCTCGTAATTGGATATTCATGTTTAGCACTGTTATAAGTTAACTATATATGGATGTCATATTTAGCATATTGCTTTTCGAACAATGACTTGAAATTCTACAAAAAAAAAAGTTTTCACATAAAAAAATTACCAGTTAATTACCCACTATCATATGTTTTTCCGTCTCTTAATTAACGATGCATATTATTCCACCTCTTGGTATTTCCACGTAACTTGCAAACACCATAAAAAATCTCCCACAACCAATAATTTTACTGAAACAACAACCACAACCAGGCAAGGCGTAAATATTATGTTCAACAGATGGAGTCTCAACTGGCCCCGAAAAAAAAGAAAAGAAAAAAGGTACTAAATGGGAGTAATTTCTGCGGTTCAAAGGTGAGTCATGGATGCTCATAACACAGAGTTCACGAGAGGTCGCTCCCAAGCCTCAATGGTGGGGGGCTGGGAACATATTCCATCTCGCGTCAGAACAAATCAGCGTTAATTAGCATGTACAAATCCTTTTTACGTCACATATTAACTTTATTTTTCGGTTCTTAGATATACTGTTTTTACTTTAGGTTTTATTTAAAATTCTTTTGGGATTAATATTTTTATTGTTAGGTGTTATCAGATAGTAAAACATTAACAATATTTTATTTTATGTGTGACAATTTTTTAATATTTTTTTAATATAACGAATGGTTAAACTTTAAACGTAAAAATTTAAAAATAAAATTATTACCAGACGGCAGTAGTATTATTAGTGGTAAAAGATAGGAAAAGTAAAGAAAAGGTAAAAGCGAACGGGTCCGTCCTTTACGTACGATGCTCCTTGAGATACACGCCCTCGTCGTACACGTGTCGGGCCTCGCTGTCCCTCGCTTCACAAGGAGACAAAATACGCTTTATTTTACTTCTCGTTTCAACGTTTTCACTGTGACGGACTGACGGTCAAAAAAGCAGGAAAAAGAAAACGCTAGAAATTGCGCTGCGCGTTTGCCACACGTGCGAGCACAATTGTCTACCCAGTTAATCCCTCCGTCCTAAAATAAACCATTTTTTCATTTTTTATTTATAATTTTTGACTCTCTGTCTTATTTAAATTTTTTTGTGATTGATATTTTTATTTTTATTAGATGATAAATCATGAATCTTTACGTGTGACTAATTTTTTTTTAATTTTTTGAAATTTTTTTAAATAAGACGGATGGTTAAACGTTGGATACGGAAATTGGAGAATTTATTTTTTTACGGAGAGAGTACGCAGGTAGTACTGTAACAATATTATATAGGAGTAGTATCTTCCCGTCTCCGTTTCACCACGTAAATCTTAAATAAAATTCATGATAGATAAATGTATATATTTTATATATACATGTCTAGATTTATTAACATATATATAAATCTAGCCAATATAGAAAAACTTATATTTTGAAATGGAGGAAGTATTTTGGTTTCATAATTTTCAACGTTTCGAACCATGAAATAGTTTACAAAATATACCTTTAACGCTAACTTTATGTTATAATATGTATAAAAGTTTAGTAACTATTAAGTTTCATGAAAGCACTTTCACGGACTAATTTATACATTATTTTCTATATATAAAAGTTATTGGTAGAATGGTAGTTAAAGTTCTAATAATTTAACTTTAGCTTTATGAAGCTGAAGGAGTAGTATTTTAACTTTAACTAAACCAGTTTGTCAGCAGGAAAATTATCACTGCAATTATGCGAGTCACGGATCTTGGACATGTACGATGAGAATAAACCCATGATAATCATGATAATAAAGACAAAACCGACAAGCAATATTTTGTTATCATATACTACCTCAGTCCAAATCATTTTTCAGTTTTTTATAACTGTTTTGACTTTTCATCTTATTTAAAACTTTTTTATGATTTATATTTTTATTCTCACTGTATGATAAAACATGAATAATACTTTATGCGTGACTAATTTTTTTAAATTTTTTTACAAATTTTTCAAAATAAGAGGAATATTTAAACGTCGTACACGGAAAAATGAAAAATAAAATTATTATGGGAGGAGGTAATAAGTATGACATGATATCACACCTATATGTCATGCTCATGACACAGGCAAAGCTTAAAAAACTACCGCATTCCCACAAAAGTAAGACCTTACTAGTTCCGAAACACAAATTTTCATTTGACACATTGTTTGGACCCGAGTATTAAATGCAGGGAAAACAATTATATAGATTATGTGTAAATCCTTTTACGAATTTTTTTGTCTTAATTGCGCCATAATTTGATAATGTAGTACTACCGTAAACATTTGCTAATGATAAATTAATTGGGTTTAATAAATTCGTCTAGCGGTTTTCATTCAGAATATGTAATATGTTTTATTATTATATCACATTTAATAACATGTATCCGTATATCGAGATAAAATTTTTACCCAATTAAACGTGGGCCTAAGTTTGTCATGTAAAAACTATTTTAATCTTCTGGTAAAATAAAGTGACAAAGAAATGCCTGGCACTGCCAAAGAGGAGAGTGTCTTCCAAGAAACCAAAACAAAAGAAAAAGAAAAATTCAAAGACAAAAAAAGAGAGAAAAAAAACTGGGTGGAGTCAGGCGCCCTTTAGTTCCTAAAAATTTTCACCCAAAAACATCACATCAAATTTTTAGATACCTAAATAGAGTATTAAATATAGATGAATCAAAAAACTAATTGCACAGATGTGAGAAATCGTGAGATGAATCTTTTGAGCCTAATTAGCCTAATTAGTACATTATTAGCCATAAATGCTACAGTAACCAACAGCGCTAATGACGGATTAATTAGGCTCAAAAGATTCGTCTCGCGGTTTCCACGCTAGCCGTGAAATTCGTTTTTTCATTAGTATCCGAAAACCTTCCGACGCCCAATCAAATATCTGACGTGACACGTAAAAATTTTCATTTCACCAACTAAACACCCCCTCAGTCTCTCAGAGTCAGAGTGAGGCCGCGTTCGTCCAGACCGGTCAGTTAACTTATCTCTCTCATTTCCACACGCACGTTTTCCGAACTGTTAAACGGTATACTTTTTACAAAAAATTTCTATAGAAAAATTATTTAAAAAAATCATATTAATATATTTTATATTTTTTAATAATTAATAATTAATTAATCATATAATAATCTATTATTACACCCTCAACGAACGCGGCCTGAGAGACGGTAAAAAAGCGGATGGGTGCGAGGCCGCGTGTGTTGCGCCCTGGAGAAGCCACCGCACCCGCGCCCGCCCGTTGCCTTTTGCTGCATGCCGCCCCGCGCAGGGACACTTGTCTTCTCCCCCGATAAACACCCCACCCCACCCCCACCCACCCCACGCACACGAGAAACCTCACGGGAAAGCAGACCGAGCGCCGAGCTGCGGTCAGGGGAGCAAGAACCAGATTGCTGTGCAAGCCTCCTCCTCCTCCTCCCCTTGCCCTTCTTAACCCCGCCGGCTTCGCACCCCTCGACACCAGCAAGAGCCGCAACCCCGCCGCCGTTGCCAGGTAAACAGCACAGCACAGCACAGCACCGCCCCTTGTGTTTTTCTCGACGTTGTTGCGAGTGCGCCCGGCTCCTTGGAGGAGTGTGCCGCGGTGCCTGCTCGTGGATGTTCGCGGGTCGCGATGTAGTGTTTTTTTTGTTTTCTCTATCGTTGATATTTTCTTAGTTGGCTTCGTCTTCCATTCCGGCGTGAGATTAGATGGGCTAACCTACGGGTTTTGTTTGATTGGCGGGTACTAAGTATCATTGATGGGATCTTCCATGGTGGTGGGGATTTTGGGGTCGGTGGCAGCTCGTGGCGGCGGCGGCGATGCCTGCCCACCTTCCTTTTATGGTCGCAATGCCCGCGGTGATAGGAGATACGAGTGTAGTGTCACCGCCTCTCTGATTTCTCCGTATAAGTTCTTTCTTTGAATCCAGTGAGTGTGATCTGGGTTGTTGAGGAGTTGGAGTTGGGGTAGGGGTAGGGGTGGAGAAGTTGGTGACTTCGTGCTGATTTCCTGTTTGGTTGATGGTGGCTTGCTCTAGGTGTTTCTGCCATGATCATGTTCAAGTGAGCGTGGTCTCTTATCTTGTTTTTAGTTTGCAATCTCATCGATTTTCTTTTTGTTGGCGTAAACTGATGAGATGAGATGAGATGAGATTGATGTTCATGGTTAGAACCAGCGATCTTTTCTTGCACGTTGGACCTGTCGCACAGATGTAATCAATAACCAAGCCACCATTTTTTGAAGTACCAACTTTTTTTTACTATTGTTTATGTACTTCTGATGCATAAAACCATCATCTTCTTTTCTCTCTTCTTTGTACCTTTGACTTGATGAGTGAAAAAGCAAAAGCTGAAATTTCCTTTTTCACTTTTGTTTGCTTCCATCATCATTGACCGATCTGATAACACAACACAACAAAATTTTTTGGCCATTTTCAGGGACAGGTTACTCTCATCTTTGGTTCTTGTGAACAAGAAGACTACAGCAACTGCTCAAGAGCAAGCCATGGAGGAATCCAATGATCAGGGTCTTGCACAGAAGAGCACTGCCCCCACTGGGTTCTTCAGGGTCCCTGGCCTCTTCGTGAGGCTAAGCAGCAAAGGACTGAATGCAGTGGACCCTGATTCCGCCTGGAGTCCGACCTCTCCGTTGGATTTCAAGAACCTGTCATCAAGCACTGGAAGCACCAATCTGAAGTCCTCTGGGTTGCTGGGTGTCGAGGCTGATCTGAAGTTGAGAACTAGCCCTCCAAGAGTCGGCCTCGGCCTTGTCGATGCCCTCACAGCCGACGAGAGCTCCTCGTGCTTTGGAGTCACCAACTCGTTTCTTGAATCCATTAGGCCATTTCTTGAGCTGGGGTTGCCGAAGGCGGCGAGTGATGCTGCAATGCCAAAAACCAGTTCGGCTGGTGTCACTCCGAACGAGATTGCAGACTTTGCCCAGTCTGAAGAGTACACCTGTGTTATCGAGCATGGCCCGAACCCGAGGACGACGCACATTCTCGGAGGCGATACACTGGAGCTGTGCAAGGGTGTTCCAAGTGCTTCCAAGAAGCCAATCTTCACCATTGAGCCCATCGGCGAGCGGCCGGCGACGCCGGCGGGTGCTGTCCCCCGCTCATGCTCATACTGCAGGAAGAGGCTGCAAGAGGACAGGGATATCTACATGTATCTGTGAGTAACTGAGTAATCCTGAACTCGTCTATAGCTTGCGTTTACTTTATGACATGTACGTGGATGCTTATTATGTTCCAGTTGCTAAACATTTGTGTTGGCTTCTTGCAATGCAGGGGAGAGAGAGCATTCTGCAGCAACGAGTGCAGGAGGGACTACATTGAGGAGGAGATCGAGGAGGTGGAGGAGCTCATGATGCTGGATTCTGCTGGCTCTTCTGCCCTCGTATCTTGGTGAAAAATTGGCAGCAGCGCTAGTAGTAGTTCTGGTGGTGGTGGTGGTGCAGGAAAGCGACTGATGCCTCTTTTGGATGGATGTTCAGGTTTTGGTAGGGAAAGGAAAGAAAACTGCTTCCCGTTCTACTTTTTCTGAATGGAGAAGTTTTTAATTTAGCCGGTTTCTGCAAACAGTGCAACGGCTAAATGATTTTCATGGATTTGTGGGGATTCCCATTGCATGTAAAACGAGCAATATTCATGTGCCAATCAATATTAAATATCAACCCTCTATAGCAAGCAGTTATCCCTGCTGAATATCACCCCTATCTTCTTGTTTCTTCGCACTTTCCGTCCTCATCATTTCACTTATTGTATTTATTTAGTATAGGCAAAATGTTTTATTAGTAATTAAAAAATATTTGTAGAAAAACATTTATACACCCAACTTTAGCGACTAATAACAAATGTTGTAAAAATAAAAATGATGGAAAACTTTTAAAATCAACTTCAAAAATAAAATTTTAAACTTTAAATGTTCGTTTATGCTTGAGTCGATTCATCATTTTCTTCCTTTGGTAACTTCTGTGAACCTTCGGTGCGCTGATGCTTGACGATGTGAAAAGGAGAGCTTGGGAGGTGTCCTGTGCATCATAAGCAGACGCTCCAAGGGAAGAAAAGTTACTACCTCCTCCGGTGCTCCTAGCAAAGGCTCAGGCCTCCTGGTGAAGCGTCAGAGGCACTAACTACAGTGGCAGTGCAATTCATTGTGCTGTAGCCTGCCTGTCGTTTGGCTCTGCGCCCTGTTGAGCTCCAGTGGCTTGTTACATCGACGAGAGGACACGACACGGGCGGGCGCCGGCCACGGAAAGAAAACCCCGCTCATCAATCAGTGTGTGGTGGCCTGTACGGTGCGGGCGCCGTACGCGGAAGGCCAGAGGGATCCAATGGCTACGGTAACAGCAGCAAATCTGATGAACTAGTATTCGGGGCCGAGGACGATCTTACGGCCGTAACTCTATTTAGGCATTGTTTAGTTCCTAATTTTTTTTAAAAAATATCACATCGAATTTTTAGACACCTAAATAAAATATTAAATATAGATAAACTAAAAACTAATTGCACAGTTATGGAAGAAATCTTGAGATGAATCTTTTGAGCATGTGCTAATGATGGATTAATTAGGCTCAAAAGAATCGTCTCGCGGTTTCTAGGCTAGCCATGAAATTCGTTTTTTCATTTGTGTCCGAAAACCCCTTCTAACATCCGGTCAAGTATTTGACATGATACTTCTTCCGAAAATTTTCTCAATCTAAACTCCACCTTACTTCCTCTCCAGCTCTCGTTGTTTATATCCTCCCATTTGGAACTTGGAAGACGGTGGACGTACCCTCTTACTTCCTCTCCAGCTCTCGTTGTTTATATCCTCCCATTTGGAACTTGGAAGACGGTGGACGCACCATGTTCTGTGCTTGTGTCAATATCTAAGAAACCAATAACAAAGCAAACCCAACAACACAATACGTGGCTTAATGCTTCTTTACACATAATCAGAACATCATATCAGAGTAAACCGAAGTAGATTTGCCATTTCTTTTTTTCCAGCCGAGCAAGGTACTGGAACTGAACAAGACCGGCATTGAACATGAGAAAGGGTGACTTCTGCGGGTACCACATCTGCAACCAATATTAAGAACACCACGTCCTGCAACTGTAATCCTAGCACTTACACACGCGCACGGGCAAGGAGTAGTACTCAGGGTTCCCGCTAGTGTAGTGGTTACCGTGGTAACCGGCCCCTCCACTGAGGCGCGTACTACCGCGGTTTTGAGTTTAAATTTAGGAAAAATTTAAAATCTTTTAGGAAATTTAGTGCAAAAAATATATATTGTATATGTTGATATGTAGAATATTTTTGTCAAATAAATTCATGAAAAAGTGTATTTTCTGCGTAATTAAAAATTATAACCAAAAATTCCGGTTTGAAAATTTTTAAAAATAGCCTATTTCAAATAATATTTGTAAGAAGGTTAATAACATTTTATTGTTGAGTCATTATTAATTTGTACTAGACTCACGTCGTAAATAATGTTCAAATACAAATATATAATGATGGATATAGGAAAAATATGCGTGAAAAAATTATATGTGCATGCTCTACATACAAGTTTTGTTCGTAATAATAGGTAGTAGATATATTTATGACGCAACAATTAAATTTGTATAGTTTTGTTCGTAATAAGGAGTATTAGGTATATTTATGACGCAACAATTAAATTGAAGTTGTTGTTAAAGGATGATATAACGGTGTATGTTTGTATATTGTAATGTCAAGAATTTAGAAAAGATCATGTCAAAATTTTCTTATATTCCCTATAATATGTCCTAAATGTTATAAATATAGTCACAAAATATTTTTCTTTTTTTTTGTTTTTTCAGAATTTTAAAGTTTTTTTCATTTGGCACATCACGGATTTTCTTGTTTTTAAATTTTTTTTTTAAATCTTCTTCTTCCCGCGATGTTCCTCACGATAACCGCAGTTTTCACAGCCGAAACCGTGTGGTTTTTCACAATTTCTGCCGTTCTCATGTACTGTTTTTGTTTCGGTAAGCATTAGCCGCAGTTACCCTGCGAAACCACACGGTAACCACGATTATCGCATGTTAAATTCAAATTTTTGATTTTCAAATTCATCACGGTTTTTACGGCATCCGCAGTTGCCACAATAGGGACGGTAGAAAAAGGAGGTGGAACCCTGGTAATACTAGTCACCACTAACTTCCACAGTGTTTTACAGAGACTGAACAAGTAGTGGTGGTATACTGGTACACTATACACAAAGCTAGCCACCATTAAGCTTAAGCAGACCAGCAATTATTAGCACAGCTAGAACTTAAGCCGAACAGGACCGTGACACAGTGAAGTAATAAATTGAAGACAGGAAGCGAACAGCAGCTAGATTATCAGGATAAGATGGGAGGTATTTGCCTTGGCTGAGGCATCCAATGAGCTAGAAATTGGCTGAGAGCTCAGCAGCTAGAAATTGGCGTCAAGCCGTCAACAGAATTTTGTCTTGCAGAATGCAGAAACCGCCCAGGACTCTTCCGACACAAAATGAATCACCTCAAAACTTCATTCCTTCAGATCTGGCGGGTGTTGTAGGACTTGCACTTCTGGCACTTGTGTGCAATCAAATGGAACTGCACCTCTGAGATTGCCCCACAATCGTTGCATAATATGCGGACCTTCAGGGTAATGCAAAGGAACCAAATTAGCAATTGCCAACAGATTCAACCTTCGGATGTAATTTGAGCAGGCAAGATTGAAAGATTTCTGATATGAGAAAATACAGATATCCACAATATTTCAAGTTACGTTATTGACATTGCTACTGGCAAGCATATGATTCTATATATTAGAAGTTAGCAACATTCATGGCTGGTTTATTTCCTACCAACAGGAGGAATTGGCACAGAGGAGAGCATTACCATTTTATTGTCACAGGTGTCAGATATAGTTGCTAGTTCCTCGTCCAATCTCTCCCATGCCTTCGACATGTCGCAGACAGACTTAGAGCAAAGTGGGCAAGCAAATCTGAGCACCAATTTTAGGCAGTCAAAAAAACTATTCATAATATCATAAATCATAGTACACAAAGGGCCAAGAAGGATTGACTTACTGGCAGTGCTCCTCCATTTCTTGCAAGCACTTAACATGAATGGTATGACCACAAGGCAAGACAGAAACATCATTTGTTGAATTGAAAAGGTACTGAAAATTGTGAAACAGGATCAGTCAAAGAAACTTGAAAGCAAGGTGATAAGTCATTCGCTAACAAGACAATCCTCAATATATGCTGCATATAAGCATATAGTAAAGAATAGTTAATGCCTACCTCAAAGCAGATCGGACAGTCATGATGCATCGCTCCTTCAACACATGCATGACTGTTCTTCAACACTATAGAATAGCAGCATCCTGCACGCAATAGATAAACAAAGGTGAACCATTCGAACCAAGTGGCTAGCAAAATCCATTCATATGCAAATAAATAGTAGAAGGGAAGTCACAAATCTAGTGAGGGTTTTTAACAAGTTAGCTAACAAGGCTAAGTAAACAACATAATATCTCAACAAATATACTTCCAAAATTATAGGATATTGGTCTAGCGATGTACAACGTACAACAGAAAGAAACGGTCAGAAAAAAACTGTGTTCCTATCATAGCAGAAGTCCATACAATTATACAACCCATGCATGATGCATGTGCCACTATCCGGAAAAGCAGCCCAAACAAGATTTTTCTCATTACATCATTCAGTATCAACTTTGGAATGCAATGTTGGAGACAAGAGGCATTACCACATTTCGAGCAGTGAAAGAAATTCTCCCTGCCACCAATTCTGCAAACATAGTCAAAATGTAAATACTATTTTCCACAAATAACATAGTTCATATTTACTGCACCACAAAAAAGAAAGACAAACCTGCATATTCCACAACCGTCGCAGTGATACTGTTGTTTTGAAACCTGGCATTGCAGAAAGAAGTGTCATTATGACATAGTGTTGTATCTACTTACTACAAATAGATAAATAAGGCAGTCCAAATAATGATTCTTCTCACTAACATCATCATCAAAGAGCTTGCACACTTCACAGAAGTACTTCCCCATGCATACACCACAACTGATACATACTTGCCGCACCTTGTAACATGAAAAGGTCATCATGATTACACTAGATGCCAGATAATTGATAGTGTTACCACGCAAGCAACAAGAACAACTCAGTTGTACCTCTTGCTCTGTGCCGCACAATGAGCATATAACCTGCTTCACTTCATGGCGTGGAAGTTCATGCCTCTTCACAGCATCAATTTTAATTGAATTCTGTCCATAAAGTTTGGAGGTCATCAATTTTCCACATTTTTGAACCGACCAATTCCATAGTAAAGAATGCACACTTGCATAGTTCAGCTTAAAAATTGCTACGGCAAGTGCAATATAAGCCACAACAGCAAGGTCCATAAATTATAGTTGCCAACAAATTGCTGGTACAAACAAGTTGTGTGGATATTACAGCCCATAGGCAACTAAATAAAATTGCTATTTCAAGATAAGGGTGGAAAATACCAAAGATTTTGATTAAGCGTTACAGATAAGAAACAATCATGTGCACAATCATAATGAAGGCCAACAGCAGGTTATTAGTTCTACTGTGCCTTCATATTCTGTTGTAATCATACCATTTATCTAATTTCTAAATCATATACAACTATAAAATGAGTGTGCAATTTCCATTTGGGGAATGGTCAGAACATTCATTGATTTTAAACCTTTCACCCTCACTAGTGCTCTTTGAACAGTAAAGTGTTGCATCAATGTGAACAGCAGTTAATCAAATCTCTTGTGACTGAGTACTTGTTCCTACATCAAACACACCAAGAACAACATGGATACAAGAGGACATAATTTTAACCTAAAACCATACCTTTGCTTCATTGTGGCAATGCCTACAATCGAAAATCTCATTGCAACATGGTGCTCTAATGCGGCACCTTCTTTGGTAATGTGTGCACCTGCCATAGTACATTAAGCACAAACTTGTTGGCACCAAAGGAGCTTATCAAGAAAAACTTAAGTGAGAACAAGAAAAACATACCCATACTGCATTATCCCTTTCTCAAGTTTCTGATAATCATCATGGTATTCATCGTCAATCTTTTCAGCTGTGCACTTCTCATCAGCCAGAAGAGATACCAGATCATGTTCCTCCACATTTAGCTTAGCTTGTCCATGTTGAACAGCAGTAGACTCAAATCCTAGGTCCATGGCACCCATCTTGAATGTTTTGCACCACTAAAGCTATCACGTTGCAAATACAACACAAATACCTGCAAGTAGTATGCATTTAGCAGGATAGTTCTCACTACAGTCAGAGGTCCTAAAAAACGAGGAAACCACTGCATGCACTCCAGGGTTGCTGTATACTGCTGAACTCCAGCACATGAACAAGACCAAAGTAATGTCGAACAGCTCCAACCGCAAAGCCCAATAGATTGATCACCAAACAATTACAGCTAGCACTATCTGAATAGTGAGCCGTGGAAAGAAATTTACTACTCAATAGGGTATCCATCCAGATTCCATAGAAGAGTTCCCAAGCAATTTGAACAGTGTCCATCTGCATCACACTTACTGTGGTGTCCACCCCCATTCTGTGGCAAGAGGAACACGTAATAGCATCAAATGCCAGGAAAAAGAGAGAGAGAGAAAAAACAAAGGTGATGATTTTATGATAAGGCTCTGGCTTGTTAGATTACACCATTCAGATATGCTGTTATTTAGGACGTTAGATTGAAGGGAGCCTACCTCCAGCAGCCAACAGCTTCATCTTCAACAAAGGAAACTTGTCCGTTCTTTTAGTTAAAATCCATTGCACATCCATAAAAAAAACTCATTCCTTTGATTCTCCAATCAGTGGACTCCTTGACCCTCTCACATCCATTATACTAACACTTAAACTTTAAAGACTTCATAGGTTTGTACCTGAAATTCAACTTATCTACAATGGCCTACTAAATTACTAGTGCGATACTCTGACAGAACCTGCATAAGAGAATTCGCCCTCCCAGATCTCTGCCAAGGAGTAAAGAAAATTAGTAGCCAATACGTGGTAAGTAGTCCATTGCCTTCCCATTTCCATTGATATATCGGAGGCAAATTGAAGGGCTTGTCCAGAAGAGTGATAAGTTCCCCCTCGCCATGTTGTTAACATTTGTTTGTTTCCCTGAATTTCTTTTGAATTTTCAAATTTTTGACAGGAGATGGATCGTGGAAGAGGTAGAAGCATAGGTATAGGATCCGGTACAAGGAGAGGCAGCAAATGCAGAGTGCATATGCAGAAATCGGTTAAAATAAACAAAACGAGATGCTCAGAGCAATGTAAACTCCTGCTTAAACATCTATTGGGGTGAGTGCACATACAGAATCCTATTAACCTCTTGCACGGAAATTGCCTGTCAATCATCATTATCAATATGTTTTTGCAACCACGAGCCCACCTTAGCATACAAACTAACACTATCCAATAAACCAACGAAACCACCAGAGGCAAATCGCCAACGAATCAATAACAAACAGGCACTCGGATGTGTTCGGCATGCGCGTAAATGAATCCAAGACATGTAGTACTTCCATACTAGTTTTGGGGATGGACATCATCTCTCACAGTTAGAACGATCAAAAAGTAGACACTAAACCTCATAATAATCGAGCATGGCAGTATGATATCTAGAAAAAAAAAACGCAATAGAACGATTAATCGGAATCATGGCAAATGGTTAATCGCCACAAAACCAAGGCAGATCAAACAACTACAGCCATCACAATCAGATCATACGAATCCATCCACCACAATCAGATCAAGCAATTAGTCGTAATCAGCACGCAAGCGCAATCACGGGAGACCGGAACATTGCACCTACATAACCAGATCGAGCGAGCTATGCAGCTAATGATCAATAGCGGTAAACTTAGCACAGAGGAATCAACACAAAACGACGGATTAAAAAAAAAGCGCTCGAAGAAAAACCGCGAGTCGTATGACGAACTTCCTAGCGCACACGCGACCCAGGTCGAGCGGGCGGTGGGACGACGGCGCGGCGCGGCCGCCTCGGCCGGCGCTGGATGGATTCCCCTCTGGCGCGCGCTGGGAAGACCTCGGGGGAAGTGGAGGAGGGATGGATCAGGACGGGCTGAAGGCTGCGTGCGTCGCGAGGAGAGCTTGTTACAGTGGCGATGTTGAGGGTATTTATTTCAACGGCCTCCTCGAAATGGGGGACACGGTTTCCAGAGGATTCGGGTGACCTGGACGTGCCTAGTGGGTTAATCCTTTCTTGCCTTATCCTGCGGGGCGGTGTAGTCTAATCCACGATCGCTGGGCGCGCGACCGGATTCACTCCCTGCGCCTGCGGTACTTCGCGCTGTGTACTGGCTCAACAAAATCTCGCTCGGATTCAGCAGAATCAGGAAAAATATCTTGACCAGCACCAAGCAAGCCACGGCGTGTCCCTCGGAAGTTTTCCTCGCGGTGAAGTGGTGTTGTTGAGCACTTGAGCTGCTGTGCACTATACGGTTCACCGCTCGGCGACGGCGGGCCGGAACGCTCGGTCCATCCCGGCCGTGCACTTCCGCCACCGCGCACGACCCGACACGTACCCACGCGGCCACGCCGGGACGACCTCCACCGCGGCACCGCCCAGAGCCACGGTCGCTTCTGCCGGGGGGAGCTTGCAGTTGCAGGGCAACGCACGCAAGCAATTGCATGATTGATTGCCTCGCCGTTAAGCCTACCAGTGTGGATCGTAATCCAATCTAAATCCGCTCTAATTTATTTCTTTTCTAATTAGTTTGTCAAATCAACCTACATCAATTATTTTTTATTAGGATTCAATCCAAATCAATCTAACTTTGATTTTAGCCCAACCCGCACCAACCCATTTGGTTAAAATGGATTCAACCCACTCTTTGCAAAATGGATGCACCATTTGATATATATAAATTCGAAACTAAAATTTTAAAACTCGCGTTCACGCTATAAAAGATTATCAAATTTGACTGAAATTTAATGAGATGATCTGTTATGTATAAAAATAACTTTGTGCAAATTTTGGTCGATTTCTACACGTGAGCCTCACGTATGTCTATTATCTTATCCATTAGCTATCCAATTAAAGGATCTATTTACCCTCCACGGATTTAATCCATTTAGAACCTAAAATAACCTAACCAAATCCAGTCCATACCAATCCATTTGTTTCTATAACTCAATCCAATTCAAACTATTTAAAGTTACAATCCATTTACACCTAACCAAACACAATCCAAATTAAAACCAACTCATTTAACTCATTTTCATCCAACCCTCGCCGTTCCGTGCCGTGACCGCAGGTCCGCAGCTGGAGAGGCACGTACAAAATTTACGGCGGGGCGGATATGCACGACGCGTGCGTGGCTGGCGGCGTGCCGGGCGAGACCGTTGCTCGCGGCCCTCCATCTGGGCCCTCGACGTGTCCGGCGAGACGGGACGTGTGGACGAACACTGGTATGGTAACTGGGACATTTAGTCATTCTATAATCCGGCGTGTCTTGACTCAGCTAATGCTATCACCCATTACTACAAGGGGAAGGGGATCAAGCTCTCGGCGAAATCTTCACGCAGATATAGTAGATTAATTGTGTGCAGGAAACTACTTCTACGTACGTAGCAGCTAGATAGAAATTGTACGCGACGAGAGAAGCACAGCACAGGTGGTCACGGGCAATTATTAGCCAGTCGAGAGAAGCATAAACGACGTGGTTTCCTCTGTATTGCGTGGCGCGAGGAGGGCCGGCGACTCAAAAATGGTGGTGTGTTGCGGTGCGATGACATGCCAAGTTGCCAACCGGTGTGTTTCTCTGCGACTGCGAGGGGGCGGCACGGCAGGCAGAATTGACGGTGACGAGGACAGGTGACGACGCCTCGATCGGTCGTTCGGATGATCCGCAATCAGACAGAGCTGACGGCTGAAGGCGCGCACGTATAAATGAGAAAATGCATTAATTCATGATTAACTGAGTATTAGCTGCTATAAATTTAAAAGTTATATTAATTAATTTTTAATATATATTTTTTAAAAAATACTGCAGTTTATGAAGCACATGCATAAAAAAAAGAGAAAAAATAAATAAGCCTAGAAGGCTGTTGCAAACCCACCCTAAGATGGCTCCATCTTGGGCTGAAACGGTCGCTGTCCGGCCTTGAAGGGCCCATTACACTTTGGGAGTTCTCTTCAAGTTCTTTGTAAGATTATTATCCTCACGCAAAAGAAGGCTGGCAGATTCAATAGAAACCACCATTAGGCCGATAAAATGAGAAGGGAGTAATTTATTACCTGTCATTTTCGGCCCAGGAAAGTGAGGAGGGCTCATGGTATTTCCAGGCTGAGGGGAATTCCGTCTCTCCGTAGATTTCGGCCTTTCTGGTAATTGTGACGAGATCCTTCGGTTAATCATGTGAAGAGTCATCGAAACTACTGGAAGATTGCCCTCGTAACTGACCATCCTTGCGTTTTCTCGTCCTACAATAGTCCTACAGGATGTAGCTTTCGGCTATGCCATCGATTCTGCTTTCGGACTTCGTCATCATCATTATATGTAGATCGGCTCAACATCCGTCACTGATTGCTGTTTCTCCAGAACACTGATCTGGAAATTAATCTATTTAATCGTGCACTATCTAGTGTTTACTCCATATTTCCGAACTGAATGATTGCTCTGGGATACAGCTGTGCTTTCTTGTCTGGCTGACCTAATCCATCCACAAGTTGCAGAGTCTATTACTACTTTGGTCCTTGTAGCAGCAGCCAGCATGTTATATCAGTCTGTTTGATCAGTTGTAAATATGTGTATGTTTGATCTTATATCAAATTATATATACATTGTCTGATGGTCACCATTTTCTTTCTTTTTTTTTGGAAAGATTGATGATCACGATTTCTATCATCAGTTTCAGTCTTATATATACATTGAGCTCGGTAATGCTGATGCTACCATTAGTCAAGGCTGCAAAGGTTAGATGTTACCCAGCATCAGAACACGAAATTCGCGATGGTTTGGTGTAACAATTCACTTTACGGCCTTTAGACTTCTTCTCCACACGGTTTTTTCAGTAACTAAAGACGCAGAACTTATAAAATGAACTTCTGGAAATAGATTGACTGACCAAAAAAATCACGTTCTAAAATCTTAATTTAAAAACTGAATTTCTAGATCGTTCAGTCCATGCTCCCCAGCCCCCACACACCTCTGCAAAACTAGTCATACAGATGAAGAAACCTGGTTAGGAGGCAGAGATACTCAACGACAAATCAGTTCAGTTCAGGTGCCGTTCCTACTGCTTTGGCAATTCTGCAGGTGATCAAACGTGGGATGAAAGAAAAAAAAGAGAGCAGCAAATCATCACCTGTACAGCAGCTGCTAGCTTTCTGCCTGCTCAAAAACAGTAGTCAAATGCCGTCATGCATGACCGAGCAGAGCAGAGCAGCCAGAGACTGCAGTGACCTCGCTATATGGCGTTTCGTTTACCAGCGTTGGTTCATCCGAGGGAGGCGTCATTCGCCGGTGGCTAATGACTTCATTCCACCAACGGCGAGCTCGAGCGAGTCTGTGAGTGACTCGGGTAGTCGGGTTCGAGGAAAGTGCAGCTTCTCCTTTTGCATTATTGCCTGATCAGTTAGTTGAGTTGTCCTGTTGAAGAAGCTGACGGCCGGATCAATATGCATATGCGCATGTTTCAGAATTCCTCCCCATTGATCGGCAGGGTGGTTAAAAAGCTCGTAGCAGGAAGAACCCGTGGATGATGCAACTGGTTGTGGTAGTTGATCATGTTAGTGGCCTAACTAGCAAGGTTGACATGCTTTGGTGAAAGTAAAAGAGCAAGATCCTGGGCTCCATTATGTGTTGATGGGGACATTAACGTATGTTATCTTCTGAAAACAGTTTTTAGCACATTGCATGCTATCTAAATAGTCATTAAAGAATATAAAATTTTTTGACAAGATAGATTAATATGAGTTATATGACTCCACAAACATACAAGTTTAAATTGAACTTCTGCAAGTTGTAGCAAAAAAACCAAAACAAAACTGAAACTAAGTATAAGCATATTCATAATTGTTTATTGTTATTTTTGCTACAACCTGTAGGAGTTGAATTTAAACTTACATGTTGGTGAAATGATATAACTTATATTAAACTATCTTATCAAATTTTATTGTTACAAATAATGGGGGAATAACGTTGGTAGTGTTTCCAGTAATATTCGTAGTGAATTTTTCTAGTGCATGTCTGTTAATTTTGTCTTATTAACTCCTAATCATTCACCTATGTATCTCCCTAAGAACTGTAAAAGGGAGAGCACTGATATGCATATATGTGACATGTAGGCTTAATTTTGAATAACTTTTGTGATACAATAAGTATATGCCGTCCGTATAAATAAGGGTATGTTTGGAATTTGCTTCAAAACCAAAAAAATGTTATTTTAGTAATTTTATGATTTAACTTTAATGCAATAGGGAAATCAATTGATTTCGAGACACCTAACGCCAAATCAATCCACACTGAGAGAACGACACACGTGGTGGCATCACACCTAATATTGTCCTAATGATCTTAATTTATGAAAATGCCCCTAAGAAATAACATAAAATTGCCATTTGAAATTTTATGCTGCTGTCTAATAAGTGGAAAATCAAACTAATTATACCTTTAGATCGTTTATACTGACCATGCGAGATGAAGATGAAAAATGAATGATGTAACTAATTACTATAAAGTTAAAAAATGCTATAGAAATGTGAGATGAACAACCTCTATATATAAAAACATTTTTTAAAAAACATATTGTTTAGTAGTTCAAGAAGTAATCATGCAAAAATCAAGGAAAAAACTGCGAATAATCTGAGAGGAAGAACACAATCTACAGTACCATAATAGTTCTCAATTTTTTGTATATATGTATGTTTTAGATGAAAAGCAACGTGCTAGTACCTCACAAGTCACAATACAAAGCTACAGTCAACCATGATTCAAACTTCGAAAATGAGTTTTGTTAAAGAAAATCATCTTATGTCTTCCCTTTTTGATAAATAGTTAAGTGACCCTCATCAATATTTCTCTATCGATATAATGAGTTGGAAGTGCCGGTATAGAAAAATATCCCTAGTAGTGGATCTGTATTACAAGTTTACATCTTGCATGGCATGGAAAAACAACCATTTGGCAACAACTATATATGGCTCAACTCGGCATGAGAGGACATGGCAGGAGAAAATGGACATCCTTTTCTTCTGGATCGCGAAGCTTTTCTTCATCTGAAGGAACTGCGTCCCCCCAATTAATCCTAACCAATGGCTTCAGGTGATACGAGAGGTCAAATTATTCAGGTTTTTGGGTGATGAAACCATCATGATTCAGGGGAGTGATTCATCCTACTTGCCTACTTTTTAGATAGTGCAAGATCGACGCACTGTAACGAAACTAGCCGAGAATCTGAATTGCTCGGATAAATCATTAGCGTTAACGGCGAAATGCGCGAAGTACAATTTATTCTTTTTTTCTACTGCTCAAAAGAAATCGAAGCAGAAGTTGTCACAACAACACGCTTGTCATGGATACTTAAATTTGGTGAGATGCAGACATGCAATTGCTCTCGATCGCTGACTGAATTCGACTATATATGCAGGATACATCGTACCTGACCTCCACATGACGACATGTCAAGATTGAAGTATGTTAAAGGTGTGTACTTAAATCAACTAAAAACTGCGCCGCGCCCACAGTTGCTCTGAAACCTGAATCAAAATCTCCAATGTCAATCTCGCCCGTCTTGGGGATAGGCGTGTAGACTACACACACACACCAAATCCATCACACAAACTGACATGACTATCAGACAATGCGCGCGACGTTGTGTTCCTATGATCCTATCCAACTCGAATCTACTAGAATAGAATGGTCAGTGTCAGTGCATACTACCTCATCACCAGTACATGAGTCATGAGGAAGCATCAGTGACCTTGGTTACGCTAATACGTAACTATACGTTCGGTGTATATACGCTAATCCGTTGCTAAATTGGTTTCATTTCTGTCGCTAATCATTTTGGGTCTACGTTCATCCAAGCCAATTGCTAACCACAATAGCGCGTTTAAAGATCGAACTAGACAAGGACGACATGCATGATGCATTTAAAAACTTCTGGTCGACTGAGCGGCAAAAAAAAAAAAGCTATGTTTTAATGGAGATTCATGTGTGCTACTGTTGTTATGGTGACATGGGTGGATTGGTGTCCCGATCGACCGCGGCGCTGGCTCTGCACGAACGGGGTACGCCTGCCTCTGAACTCTACTTCCCCAGAAGCAGACGCGCGCGCTAGATTTTCCTTTATTAGTGGTTACTGTGATTTCGCCAGGTCCAGCTGCGGAGGAGCTAGGGATTCCAAACCATGTCAAGTTGAAGTTGGTGGCAAGTTGAAGAAGATCTAGAAAATCAGGTTCTATCTGCTATTCCTTATTTCAAGGCCCCTTTAATTCAAAGAAAATGCATAGAAATTTTAAATGATTTTATTCTTAATTTTAGAGGATTTCATTTATATATGAATTTTCCCTACAAAGCCCTTTTAATCAAAGGAATGAACCTATAAAATTTCTATGTAATGCATCTTTCTATACAAGTTTTGAAGGAAATTTAACAGGAGGTTGAACCTCATAGAAAAAAAATCTTTTTAGTCTTTATCTCTCCTTAAATTCCTGTGTTTTTCCTATGGTCTAATCAAACGGTCATTTATACGTTTTTTTTAGTATTTTGCAATCCCTGTTTTACACTTACATTCTTGTCAGAATCATATGTTTTTCCTATTCATTCGCTTTTTCATTACCGTGATTCAAAAGGACCCTAAATAGTCTAGATTACTGGATAGCTAAAAGCTTTAGAAGCAACTGCAAAGAATTAGCTCTGACAAAACAAAAACAAGGCCTAAATATGTTGACGTCGAGCGAAGGGGTGGCTAATATACTCTACATACTTGATCTGTTTCAGGTCACAAAATATTTTGTTTTTTTATTCATATGAACCAATATATACGTTATATGAGAGATTTTACGGTGTTTACGAGGTACAAGGAGGTATAAGGAGATGAGGCGACGTAAGCCGTTGATCTGCGAGGGGCAAAGTAAAAAAAATATAATAGGTGGCATTATTGTAAATACGATGACAGTTACGTTCGGTTCGTCTTTTCATAGGTAAGGTTACATTTCAATTCGTTCTGTACTTTGGATCGAGGGCCAGCACGGCCCGTGGCCAGAGTTAGGGGCGTCAACGGAGGGAGGGGTGGTGGAGGAAAAGCCGCCACCGGAAGTGAACCAGGACTGCAGTCATTCGCCGATGGAGGTAGTCATGCACTGCTTGTGTTTGCTGTTGTATGTAATTCTTCCTAAATTTTGTAATTTTTAGATCTATGATTAACCGATGATGTTTCGCTTGACCAGGACCTTGACCGGAGGTCGGTGGGCTAGCGGAGGGAGGGGCAGCGGATAAAGAGGACCCAAAGTGCGGTGCGGCCGGGTGAGGAAGCGCCGGCGAGGCCATCTAGGGGAGGCCGCGGTGGCCTATGGCGTGCAGGCGGGGACTATTGTGCTAGCTTAGGACCTGCTTGAGTACTGAAAATGATATTGTGCTTGCTTATGTACCAGTTGAGTGCTCATACTGAAGCTTTTGTGATTATGTGATGGTTTCCAATATGAAAATATATCTATCCTTTTGTTCAACATATCTAAGTAAATATAATTTAAGTGACGTCGTTGTACTAATATATATATATATATATATATATATTAAAATTTTATGTCTTGTGCTTATGTACTGGTTTGTGGGTTGAGTTATTGACTGTATTTTTAAATTTATTGTCTCAGCTAACCGGCGGAAACTGAACGACCAAAGATTGGAAACCGAATAATATAGAGTGTAATCTCTGTCTTCACCACGTAATTTGTATTTTCGGTTACCTTCCAAAACTACTGACGCGGTATCTTCAAATCCACTTATCTCGTACCTTCCAGTACTTCCTTAATTTCTTAGACAATTATCCATGTGATCAATTAACTTTTAACTCTTAGTACCTTTGAACCTCTAATATCTTTCATGAGGTATCTTTCATCCTAGACCTTCGTATCTTTGCTATTTTAGCAATACAAACACTAAAAGGTCTCATGTTATATATATTATTTAAAATTTATTATTATCCATATGAATATAAAGAAAGCTAAAATATTTTATAATATGAAATATGGAGGTACTATTTTTCATGGCAGTACGTGGTTACGTGCAGAGTGAGCAACTGCAGGGCCTTCAATCAAAACCATTGCATTCTACTGTGTGAGGACATTCTTAGTTATTCATTTTCTTAAAGTTTCAGTTTTCTAAGTTTTCTTGCTTCATCGATATGGATGGAATGTTTTTTTTCTCTCTAATAAGTATTCGATGATAATCTTAACCAAGTCATGACAACGACAAACGTGTGTTCCAGATACCATAAATTATATTTTTACACTTCCTAAAGAAAACGAAAAGTAAATGTTAGCACCGATGCCGGTTGGTATACATCACACAGTTTTTGTTCATTAGATAGTAAGATATGGGTGGAGACTGGAGAGGGAGTATGTTAGATCAATGAATAGCCTTCTTATATGGACAAAGATCACCAGCTTTGATATGGATTGATCAAAGCATAGGTTTCCATTCGCTTTTTTGAAAGCGAAACAACGTTTTTTAAAATGAAAAATAATTAAGTTATGGTTAAAACTTTTATATAGCTGTCTATAGTGACTCAAAAGAAAATAAATTATGATGAAAAAACTCCAAATCAACTTTAAATTAAGGTTGAAAATTCAAAATTTGGCTTATAAGTATAAGTATAATCGAAAAGATAAGAATCGATGATGTTAAGTACGTAGTTTTGTGATATAAAACCTTAAATATAGGGTTTATAGAAATTCGGTCAAGCTTTGTGAAATTTACTTATAGTTTAAAATAAAATTTACACCTTTATTTACTATTTTCTAAATGCAAAGCCTCGTGTTACAAATGTAGCGCTGGAACATCAAATTCTTAATATACAAGCCTGTTTCCTGGCTTTTTCAACAGCGAGCCATGATGTGTGCGGGTGACAGCGTGGCAGATTAGGTAGTCGCGGTGGCTTGATGGGTTGCTCGTTCGTGGATTCTGAATCTGACGCTAATGTGACTTGGTGTGTTGCGTAAGAAGTATTTCTTATTTACGTCGAGGGATATTTTACGGTTCTTATAAAATAATCAGAATATTAATTTTTTAGTGTAAAATTTTGATATTTCGAGATAGTGAGTACATGAAAGTACTTGTAGGATCGAAACAGAGTTAAACAGACCTACCAGAGGGGGGTGAATGGTAGAGAAAAACAAAACCCAAAAAATCTTTCGTGGAATAAAAGATTACCTCTGTCGAAGAATATCTTGATCGCCTTGCTCCTTATGCCACCGCTACCTTTATCTCGCCGCTCCTGTGCCGCCGATCAGATCGTCGAAATCCAGAAAGTCACCAGCGCCGATCAGATCGTCAGAATCAAGAAAATCACTAGTAGATGAGAGTCGAAGACGTAGATCAAATGAACTTGACTTTATAGCATCAACTAGAATTTACAAAGCGCACCAACAACGCTCCTCTCAAAATTGTTGATCTAGAACCAACAACTATTCAACTCAAATTTTCTAATTCTAAATCTCACAAAAAGCATACCGGGGGCATACCCCTCGGTACCTATTTATATAAAAAAAAACTATCTCTAACCAGACTCCTCGCGAACGCACACAAGCCACACGGGCCGGCCGAAACCAATCAGCACACGTACACGTACAGCCGAACAAATGCATCCGTAGAAGTCCATACGTATGCTTCCCTTGCTCCATACGTACTTACGCACGCCGAACTCTCACAAGCCCATACATGTTACCTTGATGCAATCGAACTCCTATAGTCGAACCGAACACACACGCACATACGAAATATGGCTGGTCACCAAGCTCACGTACGACAAGCAAACAACTACCACCGTACCAACAACCAAAAACCAACGTATATTCCATGCATACACCTGACGTCCTTCCATGCTACAGTACCAAACCTATACCGTAGCACCTTTTTTCCTTTCCTTTTCTATATCAATTTCCTTTCAATTTTCTTTGCAGTTTCTCCGGTGCTTACACATGCAACGTGTGAAGCCCGTTACGATTTCATCCCACACGGTGTTCCTCCACCATGTGCCACCTCGTATTCAATATCATCACCCGGCATACTCGATCGTCCGGACCTCAGCTCCTCCATGAGCCTAGTCACGATCCTACCGCCGTTGACCGATATTGACTTCCGAGAATCACGACTCTAGTCCAACCATGTCACATGGCATCCTGACCATCCAGACCTCAGTTCCTTTCTAAACCTAGTCATGGTCCTCGCCATTGACCACAGTTGACTTCAAGTCACCTGCACACACAGAGACAAACCAACCGCTTCCAGGCACAGATATCGCAACCTGACCCACATTAGTCACACACATCGACACCAATTTATAAGCCAATTGTTCATCACAAAACATTGATCATGACCATGATCTTACAATCTCCCCCTTGATGAACACATTGGCAAACACTTCAAAATTTGTTTATTATTTTTGGAAAGCAACTCCAAAAAAAACATTGAAAGCATTTAAAAAGAAACATCTTTCACTTTTGAAAAGAAAGAAATTTCCAAATTTCCAAAAACTTTCCAAAATTATTCTCCCCCTTTTGACAATGATTTCATCAAGTGTAGAATTTATGTTCTTTAACGTCCAAGAGCTTAGCATACATATAGCATCAAGTCATGTGTTGCAATAAAAAGAAGATAAAATCATCTAAAATATAGCTAGCATGTATTAAAGTATAATCATGAACCAAAGATTTTACAATTAAGTTCAAATCAACAATCAAAATTCATGATTTCAAAC
This sequence comes from Oryza brachyantha, assembly GCF_000231095.2. Lineage (NCBI taxonomy): Eukaryota > Viridiplantae > Streptophyta > Magnoliopsida > Poales > Poaceae > Oryza > Oryza brachyantha. The sequence goes on from NC_023163.2 coordinate 22,602,034, forward strand.
GAGTTATAATGCAACACTGTCACACGCACATAGACTGAAGAATAAATACTAGACATATAGACCTATTGCATTAATCACTCTTTCTCAAATTAGCCTTATCACAAAATTACCAAGAGAATGTTAACCTTTTTTTTTTGAGTCTTTTTGCTCATATTTTTTCTTCTTAATTATTCCGGGTACGTCCTTGTCGTCAAGACTGTTTCCAAGGATTCGGCACCCATTTTTTTCTCACCTCGAATACGTCCTTGTCGTTAAGACTGTCCAAGGATTCGGTATTCATTTTTTCTCTCATATATTTTTTATTCTCTTGCACAATGAGCAATTCAAAAGCTATTTGAGAAACAACAAAGCAATAAAGCATATATACAAACATTTATTGATCAACCCATATGCTAGCATCAATATTGCATAAGTTCTTAATTCAAGTATAGAATTTAAGTGTCATGCATCATATCCCTTAAAAGTAAAATCTAAGCTTCATGAAAACACTAGAATACATACAAGCTATGCTAGAGACAAATAAACCTTCATAGTATTGCTAGCACTCTCATGACATACCATATGTATAAAACACAGCTCTCTTTGTCAATTATTGTCATGTTTTGCTTGATAAAACCATAAGGTACAAAACTCCCCCTCAAACCATGCCAAAAGGATGAATTATTCCCAATTCTCCACGAAGAAAAGCAAAGCGAGAAGAATCCAGTGGTTTAGTGAAAATATCAGCGAGTTGCAATTTTGTATCCAAAAATGTTAATTCAACATCTCCCTTCTCAACATGATCCCGCAAAAAGTGAAAGCGAATATCAATGTGTTTGGTGCGTGAGTGTTGAACAGGATTCTTAGCAATGTTTATAGCACTAGTATTATCACAAAAGAGAGGTATTTTCTCAAAAGTAAGACCATAATCTTTTAAAGTTAATATTAGCCAAAGAATCTGTGAACAACAATTAGCAGCAGCAACATATTCTGATTCAGCAGTAGATTGAGCAACACTAGATTGTTTCCTAGAAGACCATGCAATTAATGAAGTACCAAGAAAATGACATGTTCCACTAGTACTTTTTCTATCAATTCTACACCCAGCAAAATCAGCATCGGAATATCCACTCAAGCAAATAGAAGATGAGGTAGAATACCAAATGCCAAATTCAAGTGTATGTTGCAAATACCTCATTATTCGCTTGACTGCTTGACGATGTGAAGCACGAGGAGACGCTTGAAAGCGAGCACACAAACACACAGCAAATTGTATGTCTAGCCTAGAAGCAGTTAGATACAGCAAAGATCCAATCATACTTCTATACTCCTTTTGATCAACTGCTTCACCATCTTCATCGGGATCCAGCACAGTTGTAGTACCAATTGGTGTTGAAATTGGTTTGCAATTCTCCATCTTGAATCGTCTCAAGAGATCCTTTGTATACTTCGTTTGATGCACAAACGTACCTTGAGGTGTTTGTTTGATTTGCAACCCCAAAAAGTACGATAACTCACCCATCATGCTCATCTCAAATTCCCTGCACATAGTCTCAGCAAACTCCACAACCAAAGCGTGAGATGCACAACCAAAGATGATATCATCAACATAAATCTGAACGAAAAGTTGATTATCACCATGCTTAAGAACAAAAAGCGTTTTGTCAACCTTTCCCATGTGAAAACCTTTCGCAAGCAAAAAGTTCTTAAGCCTATCATACCATGCTCTAGGTGCTTGCTTCAAGCCATACAAAGCTTTAGACAATTTAAAAACATGGTTGGGAAAATCAGGATTTTCAAAACCTGGTGGTTGTTTGACATAAACCTCCTCCTGTATAAAACCATTTAGAAAGGCACTTTTCACATCCATTTGATAAAGTTTAAAACCTTTTGAAGCAGCAAAAGCTAACAAAAGTCTAATTGCCTCAATTCTAGCCACAGAAGCAAAAGTTTCATCAAAATCCAAACCCTCCACCTGGGTAAAACCTTGAGCAACAAGTCTAGCTTTGTTTCTCACAATCAAACCATCCTCATTTTGTTTATTTTTGAAAACCCATTTGGTTCCAATAATATTATGTCCAGAAGGTGGTTCAACCAAAATCCAAACTTTGTTCCTTTCAAAATTTTCAAGTTCTTCATGCATGGTGTTAATCCACGATTCATCAGTTAATGCATGAGTAACATCTTTGGGTTCAAAAGAAGCAACAAACGCAGAATTTGCACAAACATCATGAGCTATTACCTTGGACCTTGTAGTCCGCTCACCTAAGTTACCAATGATTTGTTCTGGCGGATGTCGTCGTTGAATGTGCAAAGGAGCAGTGACTTCTGAAGTTGTTTCACGTTCTGTATTCTCACTAGTCGAGGTAGATGCCTCTGGAGGACCATTGTGATTAGCATCAACAGAACCAGAAACCGACGAGCCTGGCCGGTCTGACCGCACCTCCTGTGTCTGTCTGACCGGAGGTGTGTCGGTGGTCCGACCGGCTTGTCGCTCGGTCTGACCGGCCGAGCCCACCTCGTCGTCGTCGTCGCTCTCGTCTTCAAAAATAGGACCATCATCCCCCTGGGCTTGTGACAATGTACCTGCAATTTCTAGTCTAGTACCTGGACTAGCCTCATCAAAAGTAACTTCACAAGTTTCAATGATTGTGTTAGTTTCCAAAACAAGTACACGATAGCCACGTGAATGTGTGAGGTAACCAAGAAACAATCCATCGGTAGAGCGTGCTTCAAATTTATCCAAATTTCCAGATTTCAAGACGAAACATTTGCAACCAAAAACACGCAAATGAGAAACTTTGGGTTGACGACCAAATCGAAGTTCATAAGGAGTTTTTCCAAGTTTAGATCTCAAGAAAACCCGATTTGAAATGTAACATGCAGTGTTAACTGCTTCTGCCCAAAATTTTCTTGGAGTGTGATACTCATCAAGCATTGTTCTAGCCATCTCAACCAAAGAACGATTTTTTCTTTCAACAACACCATTTTGTTGAGGGACACGAGGAGAAGAAAATTCATGTTCAAGACCTTTTTCATTGCAAAATTGTTCAAAAGAGGAATTTTTAAATTCACCACCATTATCACTTCGAATTCTATTCAAGGAACCAGGAAGTTCAAGATTCAGTCGAAGATACAAACTACGAAAGTGTTGAAAAGCCTCATCCTTAGTTACCATAAAGTAAACCCAAGAATATCGAGAAAAATCGTCAACTATAACTAACACATACCACTTTCCTCCAACTGATTGCACTCTAGCTGGACCAACAGTGTCCATGTGTAAAAGCTATCCTGGTGCGTCAGTCATCACAGAAACAATTGGGGCATGTGAAGAAGCAACCATCTTAGCATGACGACATGGTGTACAAACCAATTCAGGATCCTTCTTAAGTTTAGGCAAGCCACGAACAAGATCCAAACCACTTATTCTCGTGAGATGATCAAAACCAACATGTCCAAGTCTACGATGCCAGAACATCACATCTTTACTAAACTTAGCAACCAGACATGTTATCATAGGTGAAACAGGATTATCAAAGTCAGCTTTAAAAACTTTTCCATATCGAGAAATATTCAGCACAGAATCACCACAAGAATCAAATATTTTACTTTCAGTTTTCTTAAAGTGAACCTCAAAACTCTCATCAACAATTTGTGAAACTGAAAGCAAATTATACTTTAAATCCTCAACCAAAGCTACATTTTTTAATTCAAACTTGTCATTTACCTTGACCATACCTGTAGCAAGAACGGCACTAGTAGAAACATCACCAAAGATAATCGATTCAGTCTTGGATGCCTGTTTCAGGGAGGAGAACCAATTTTTATCACCGGTCATGTGCCGCGAACAACCGGAATCCACGATCCACACGTTCTCCTTCCTCGTCACCAAAGCCTACACAAGAGAGGATGTCGAAGCCTCAGTACTGGGGTTAGATAAAAGAAATTTAGGAATCCAGTACTGAGACACACGACCAGTCGATCCAATAGGCATATAACGACGTGCAAAAGCAGTTTGAGAATTTTTCGAAAAATCTCTGCGAGGCCAGTCTGACCGAGGTGTAGTAGCTGGTCTGACCGGGGGCCGGTCTGATCGCTTCTGTACCTCCGGTCTGACCGGTGTCCGGTCTGACCGAGGCTTAGTAGCCGGTCTAACCTGATCTCGGTCTGACCATGCAACCCACTGCGGTCTGATCGGTTTCCTCGAGGGAAAAGTAGATTTTTGCAATTTAGATTTTGCAAAAGCAATTTCTCTCTCCTTTTTCTGTTTACGAGCTAATCTGAAACAAAAACCAACAAGATGTCCATCTTTACCACAAAAGGAGCAATTATACTTTACCTTAGAAATAGATGATTTTGAAATATTTGTTTTTGTTTCTTTCAGTTTTTCAGAAGGAGAGGACATAAAACCAGCAGACTTAAAAACTATTTTTTCATTACTTGGTTTTGTCAAAGTTTTGAAACCAACACCTCTATTGCAGCTAGTCACTTTAGATTGATCCAAAATCATGTTAAGTTGTTTCTTACCATCAGAAAATCTTTTCAAAGAACTTTTCAAATAAGAAACCTCCTTTCCAAGATTAGCACAGTTTTTGCAATCAATTTGGACACTTTTGTTATTGCGACACTTGGGACAAGATAGCACTTCATTGGTTTTCACAATTTATTCCATGTACTCAACACAAGCTAAAGCAAATTTTAGCTTCATCTTGTTTGATGTGCATGTTGAGCAACCCAAAACATCATACTGTTGTTTTAACTTTTTAGCACAAAGCACGTTAAACATCGAACTAGCATAAAAGGCAGTTTGATATTTTTTCAACATCTTTTTGGTTAAGAACAACTCACCACAAGTGCGGGTTAGCAAAGCAAAACCAAGAGCAAGAGAAGATTTAGTTTTCAGATCATGTGAAATATTGACATCTCTAATTTTTGAAATTTCATGCATCAAAACCTCACAATTTTTGCAATCATCATCATTAGGAATAAGAGATTTTAATCTAGCAATTTCAGCATTAAGAGATTCAATTATAAACTCTTTTTTTTATACATTTTCTCACATTTCTTATTTTTTGCACTTAAGACATTGATGGCTTCCTCAAGAGAACTTACCTCATTGTTCTCACACTCTAAATCTGATTCACCACGTGACATGAGGCAAACACCGGAGATGTTCCTTCCTTTATTTTCATCTTCGTCACTCTCTCCATCTACATCGCTTAGTGGCTCAAAGGCGGCGTAGACTTGATCCAACATCTTCTTGAGATCGTCCTTGGTTTTCCTTCCCTTGAATGTGTTCTTGTACTTAGGCTTGTCGTCCTTGGTCTTGTCTCCACCATTGTCTTCTTTCTTGCCACTCCCAAGCTTAGGACAACGCCAACGAATATGATCAAGTGCTCCACACTCGAAGCAACGAGTTGGACCTCCTCTTTTCCTGTATCTAACATTATTCATAGCTCGAGATATTTTGTTAGCAGCCAAAGCCAAATCCTCCTCCTCGAATTGTTCGAGTTGCTCATCGGACATGGCATTAATCAAAGCAAGAGCGGTAGAATTCGATAGTGAAGCACCAACATCAAAAGAGGTCGAGGGAGAAACCAAGGCACTAGATTTAGAATCAATTTTACGAGAGAGGATATTCATCTCGTGTGTTTTGAGTTTTGTGTAAAGAGAATCCAAAGTCAAAGTAGACATATCAGCAGATTCTTGAATAGTTGTAACTTTCATCTCCCAAACAGACATGTCAAGACCATTCAAAAAGTGACGAGAGATCTCAGATTGAGAATAATTAACATCATAAGCAGAATCAACAGATCTAAGATTACTCAAAATTTTATTAAACCTAGCCAGATAATCATCCAAAGCTTCTCCAGGTTTCATCTCAAATTTGATATAATCCTTTTTGAAAAGATCTCGACGAAGTTCTTTTATATTAGTTGTTCCTTGATGAAAGTTTTTCAAAGCATTCCAGATCTCATTAGCAGTTTTAAGATGCGAAACGCGATCAAAATCTAAACGAGAAATCCTACTCAATAAAATATTTCGAGCTTTGCAATTGTTGCTAAACTCAGTTTTCAAAGCAGGAGTGGTAATCTGTTCAGGAATTACATATGGCTGTGCAACTTTTTGCCAAACATCATAATCTTCAGCCATAATATAAGATTGCATCTTATCACACCAATAAGGAAAATCCAATCCATCAAAAACATGAGGCTTCATTGTAAATTTGTTAGCCATGGCAAAAAAAAAACTCAAGATCGGTTAAAATCCAAAGCAAATCTCTAGATCGGTTAAAATCCAAAGAAGAAAACAAGGCTCTGATACCACTTATAGGATCGAAACAGAGTTAAACAGACCTACCAGAGGGGGTGAATGGTAGAAAGAAACAAAACCCAAAAAATCTTTCGCGGAATAAAAGATTACCTCTGTCGAAGAATATCTTGATCGCCTTGCTCCTTATGCCACCGCTACCTTTATCTCGCCGCTCCTGTGCCGCCGATCAGATCGTCGAAATCCAGAAAGTCACCAGCGCCGATCAGATCGTCAGAATCAAGAAAATCACTAGTAGATGAGAGTCGAAGACGTAGATCAAATGAACTTGACTTTATAGCATCAACTAGAATTTACAAAGCGCACCAACAACGCTCCTCTCAAAATTGTTGATCTAGAACCAACAACTATTCAACTCAAATTTTCTAATTCTAAATCTCACAAAAAGCATACCGGGGGCATACCCCTCGGTACCTATTTATATAAAAAAAACTATCTCTAACCAGACTCCTCGCGAACGCACACAAGCCACACGGGCCGGCCGAAACCAATCAGCACACGTACACGTACAGCCAAACAAATGCATCCGTAGAAGTCCATACGTATGCTTCCCTTGCTCCATACGTACTTACGCACGCCGAACTCTCACAAGCCCATACATGTTACCTTGCTGCAACCGAACTCCTGTAGTCGAACCGAACACACACGCACATACGAAATACGGCTGGTCACCAAGCTCACGTACGACAAGCAAACAACTACCACCGTACCAACAACCAAAAACCAACGTATATTCCATGCATACACATGACGTCCTTCCATGCTACAGTACCAAACCTGTACTGTAGCAACTTTTTTCCTTTCCTTTTCTATATCAATTTCCTTTCAATTTTCTTTGCAGTTTCTCCGGTGCTTACACATGCAACATGTGAAGCCCGTTACGATTCCATCCCACACGGTGTTCCTCCACCATGTGCCACCTCGTATTCAATATCATCACCCGGCATACTCGATCGTCCGGACCTCAGCTCCTCCATGAGCCTAGTCACGATCCCACCGCCGTTGACCGATATTGACTTCCGAGAATCACGACTCTAGTCCAACCATGTCACATGGCATCCTGACCATCCAGACCTCAGTTCCTCTCTAAACCTAGTCATGGTCCTCGCCATTGACCACAGTTGACTTCAAGTCACCTGCACACACAGAGACAAACCAACCGCTTCCAGGCACAGATATCGCAACCTGACCCACATTAGTCACACACATCGACACCAATTTATAAGCCAATTGTTCATCACAAAACATTGATCATGACCATAATCTTACAGTACTAAGTTTTTTTTATAATATAAAATATCGTACACCATTTCAAAAATAGTAAAGGAACTATCACTCAGAAATTAGATTATCTTCGGTAGTTATGACCTTTAGCTAAATGGAGCATCCTATGCAAACCAAAGGAACGCGGGCGGGGTATGGGGATACAAGACTTGGAATGTCAAAATAAATATCTTTTGAGTAAATGGACATATAGACTCTTGAATGAATAGGGGGTCTGGCAGAGCTTGCTATAGAAGAAATATCTCGAAAGTAAAACCGTGACCCAAGTAAAAAAGAGCCAAGCGACTCACATTTCTGGGCGTGGCTGATGATGATCGAGGAAGCTTTTCTCTTGTGTTTAGTTAGAAGCGCATAGGCCGCGTTCGGTTGGCATGGTAAGTTAACTTACATCTCTTGTTTTTCGTGCACACGCTTTCCGAACTGCTAAACATAGTATTTTTTGCAAAAATTTTCTATAGGAAAGTTGTTCTAAAAAATCATATTAATCTATTTTATATTTTTTAATAATTAATTAATCATGTACTAATCTATTACTATATTTCTCGTGCCAGGGATTTATGCCCACCGCCGAACGCGGCCATAATCAGTCATATACTCTTGACCAAAAAAAAAATCAGTCATATACACATTTTTGTGAAGACAAATAGGCTGGGAACTATTCCTTTGCATATGGCTATCCAGCCTTATACAACCTTGTAAGAAACAAGAATGAGATTGTAATGTCAGTGATGAGTGAAAGATCACTAAAAGTGTCCTTTAGGAGGTTGATGCGAAAAAATTGAAGGTGGTTATAAATTGTTTCTGGAGTGGTAATGGTGGATTTGGATGAACAAAAAGACATCTAGGTATGGGAGGTGCAAAAAAAAAGAGAGGTTAGCAGTCAAGATCTTTAATGTATAGACAAATTATTTCTAAAAATGACATGATTTGAAAACTCAAGATACCACTCAAGATTAAGATCTTCCTGGTACGTCCCTAAAGATGGGATAATCTTGAGAAAAGATAATTTACTCAAAAGAAGGTGGAAGTGTAGCGTGAAATTTTGGTTTTGTAATTTCAACAAAACAATTCAGCACCTTTCTTTGATTGCCCTATGGCAAGATTTATGTAGAATACCATTACAATAACTTTTGGTATCCAACCGCATAGAAATGTTGCTAATGTTCTATGGAATTGGCAAAAAGACGTTCAACTTAGGCTAAAAACTCAAGCTTTCGTGGTAGTGGCAGCTTTGTGTTGGGTGGTTTGGCTACGTAGGATGATGCAACCAATACTATTTGTTTATTGCATGTAATTTTCAGGAGGACTTTTTGGACACGACTGTGGTCGGTGCTGCTTAAGGAACATAGCCAGAAGATAAAAGAATGGTGAAACATTACAGATATCTTTGTTAATTTTTTTAGAGAAGGGTATTTTACTGAATATATGCAGCTATTTTTTTTTATTTTAGAAACTCTGGGAACTTAGCCCAAGTAGGGATCTAGCCCCTCAAATACCCAAATTCATGCTCCTATGGAGATTTGAACCAAAGACCTTGGGTGCTACTCAGGTCACTATAACCACTAGGCTATGTACCCTTTCACACTATCTTTGTTAATAGACGGTGGAATCTGAGAAGAAGGCTTGAAAAGTAGTGTGTTGGTGCTTGGGTTGATGTAGTGTTGTATTGTCATCCTTTACCAAGTTGTCTAGCGGGTGCTAATGTATACTATGTTGCGTCTTTGTTAACCTGACATTAAGGTTTTGGGTCTAAGTACTCTTATATACTTTGTTTTGGCTGAGACACACTTGGTTACTACAGAGGCCGGTTAATCCATTATTAAAAAAAAGGTTACGACCCTTTTTTTCCTCAATCTCGGATCGACCACAGGGACCTCAGGAGCCAGGCAACACCAGTTGATTCATCTAAACCAACGACTAGTACTGGAAGTTTTGAACAGTGAACCCATCCCTCCCAACAGGTCACCCAGCGTGTTCGATTCCGTCCAATAAACAAAGTGCGCGCAGTTCGTCGGTTCGTGGAGAGCAGCTAGCTTCAGATCGTCGGACGACACACGCTTCTGGAGAGCATCAATCGAAATCATTGTTTTTTCTCCCGTTCGCGGACGGATCACTGCACGCCGAGGAAACCGACCGAGATGTGACTCCTCTCCGCTGCCGACGGCGGCGACGGACGGCGACTTCTTGGTTCTACTCGCGCGTAGTCGCGTGTCCAGCACAGCTTGGCACATAGACTGGGGCTGCGCTCGACAGCCCCAGTTAACTTATCACCCTTATTTTTCATGTGTATGTTTTCTAAAATACTACAGGGTATTTTTTTAGTTTTTTATAAGAAAGTTATTTTAAAAAATCATATTAATCTATTTTATATTTTTTAATAATTAATAATAATAATAATTAATTAATCATATGCTAATCAACCACTATACTTTTCATGCCAAAAATAAGTTAACTTATATCCTAATATCCTAGTGCCAAACGCGGCCTGGGCGCCCCGTGGTAGCCTAGCACGACCGCTCACTTGTGACGATTGAGATCGCGGGCAAGACCAAAGCTCTATATATGATTGATTGATAATGATTGGTCAGCGACCTGTCATCGGCCATCAGAGCAGACGCCTAGCTAGCTCTTTCTAATCTTGAGGGAGTTCTTGACTTGAGGTATAGATAAAGCCGCAAATATGTTTTCAAAATTGATGTGTTCCTTTTTTTTTTGTTCAGGTTTCCAAAAGCAGCCAAAAGGACGATGTGATCATGCGCACCTTTCGTTAATTTGCAGATGCGGGGGCGGGCAAGTATGGTTTCCGTTGAAGATCGGAAAGGAGCTGAAGAGAAGAAGATGAAGACGCGGACATTGAAGATCATAAAACCCACGTGTGTGTATATAGAGGAAATGGGCTTACAAGTACCAGTGAGTCTAATGTTTTGTTCCTCTCAAGAGTACAACCATTTGTCACATAAGTATTTTCATAACCATTTTATGTTTTCTCAACCCCCACTGCACAGCAAGGTTTTGGTACAGAAGGGATACGTTCAATCAAAACATATAGCATATATTTTACTTAAAGATAAATTCCAAAAAAAATATCATTGATGGTGCGATTTTTATAAAAGGTTGTTGTACAAACGACTTTGTTCAAAAATATTATTGGCATTAGGGTTTCGTTAGCAGCGTTCGTTAAGTGTTTTTAAGATGAACAGTGCATCTAAGGGTGCGATATGGACTAAATTCTAACGACGATGATATTTTTATAAAAAATTTATTCATACGATAGTATTTTGTATAACTAGCGGTTGATGATATTTTTTGGTGTTCATCAATGCTATTTTTATAGTTTTTCTTATGCTTAAAATATTTGAAAGTGTCTTAAGTTTTTTTAGGCTCACTATTTGTTAGCAATCCAATGCATGGTTTCCATTACTTCACTTCAAACTTACATACTCCTCTTTTTTTTACCTACATAACAGAATGAACGATAGATTTCTCAAAGTAGACATGAAATAAACCTACAAATCATAAAAAAGGAACAAAATTGAATATTCAAACCTAGGTAAAAAATAAAGTAAAACCACATACAACAACAAAATTTCTATACTCTTAGAATTGAGTGGTGTTGGTGGTGGCCCGGTGCGTGGTGTACCTGACCACCTTTCCACCAACTCTCCTAATCTGTTTTGAAATGCGAAATTGCTACAAGACACCTAACAAAATGCAAATTTGGCTATCGGATACTGCAAATATGTGAATTAACTCTAGAACGCTCTTGAAAACGTGTAATTAGTTGATGAATACTCTCGGTATTATTTTATTATTTTATAACCGGATAGACAGAAACATTTCAAAGGATATTTTTGTCCCACGATGTCAGATGCATGTATAATGCATATAAGATAATAGGTGGGATCATGAGTTTATTAGTTTATAGGTTAATTTTCTTAGAGAAAGGGCATGATGTCAATGAGTCAATGACGGCGAGTGCGAACTATTTGACCCTAGTTGCATTACAAGTCGAATAAGACAAGGACAAAATAGTACTTTTATTGTTTCTCGCTCCATCTTCACTGGATATAATAAAATAATACCCATAATTTCCATAACCTAATTAAATATATTTTTTGAAATGTACTACAGTTAATTCATGTATTACACTTTATAGGTCCCACAACTAATTACACTTTATAGGTTACAAGCAACAAATTTTGCATTTTTGAAAAGGTAGCAGATGGCCCATATATTAGCTCTCTTCCATCAATTCTCTACTTTATATGAAAAAATATAGTATATGGGCAAAGGGATACACGTAAGTAACAAACATATACAACAATTGAAAGATGATAAGTAGAAAATTATCATAATAATGGTTAATGATAATTTCTTTGATTAAAATCTCACTACAACGCACGGACAATATACTTGTGCAATTAAAATATAATGAAACATTGCATAGCACTACAATTTAAGCTCACTAATATGTTACTCCATCCGTTTCATAATGTAAGTATTTCTAGTCTTCCCTAGATTTATATAGATGCTAATGAATCTAGATATATACATAAATTATATACATTCGTTGATGGATGTATCTAGACAAGATTAGAAAGTCTTATAATACATAACGGAGGTAGCAGGCGACTAAAATTTCACAATCTTTTAGGTTAGTAAAATCTAACAAAGTACCGAAATATTTATTTCATAGCAAACTCCTCTTCTATTTTGAAGTATCTATAAGACGTTAAGTCATGGGCGTGCATATCAATTATACTATGCCACGTTCCTATAGCCCACCTCGGTTCAAATCACGAACGAAACGTGGATTTCTTGTACCGTTTTCTTCTTAAATCTCATGCATGTGCGAGGTGTCATCATAAAAAAAATGTTATGCATGTGACAAAATTATTCCCAGGTTTATCCTCGTAACAAAGGCCCATATATATCCCATACATACATCGGCATCTACGTGGATAATCACCCTGCATGGATAACTCATAATTAACTGCAAATCTGACTCATAATTAACTGCAAATCTGCATGCAGTTGCCAGATATATATTCATCCGCACCTGCATCTGCATGCACATGCAAGTGATAAAAAGAAAGAACGAAAGAGCAACAACAAACGGAGGACACTTATGAACTTATCAGCATATCAAAGTTCAGCTTAATCAGTTAGCTGTAATAGACTGATTAGGCTTAGGATTTGGTCTTACGTATTTGCGGGCTTCAGGACTCTGGCTAACTAAAAGCGCGCGTCGATCTCCTGATAAAAACGATACGCACCGATCCTTATTTGCACGGTGACACGGTGCCGAAACTTGTAAAAAACACTAACCACACCGAACTGTCACATGCTGATGCCACACTATTCACCGTACCTAAAAAAATCGGCTGTTTTTTTGCCATATTATTTGTTAGTTTTGCGTACAAGTTTTCCAAACACACACATATGTATGTTTATCGTCTTATCTTGGTAGAGTAGATTTTAATTATAATTTTATAGTAATTAATTTTATCATTTATACTTTTTAAATAACTATTAAAAAATCAGATGATTTTTTTTATCTTTCCTCACATATATATTCCACAAAAGAACAAGCCCGTATGTATATCAATCGGCGTATTTATGTATGTCGCATATCGCAAGGTTGCAATAATCCACACCGTGCACCAGCCGCAGCCGTCGTCACGTACGTACGTGTCGCGCACCACCGCGTGTACAGCCCCCATCCATCTACCCAGCCAGATCCCGGTCGAGAGAACCTCAACCACCCACTGCCGCGCCGGCGTAGCCGGGCCACCCCCACGTCGATCGCCGTAGCAGCCGTCGTCGTCGTCATCGATTCCTACGACCCCGAGGCCCGAGCGCGGCCAGAGCCCTCGATCGCTGATCTATATAAACCGCGCCATGCGCCCCGCTTTCCGAGCACACGCGCGCTGCACGTAAGCGCGCGCCCGCCCGCCCGGGAGCGAGCGAGCAGAGGCACACACGTAGCAGTACAGCGCGCACTTGGTGCTCACGTAATCCACCACACAGTGTAGCAGCCACTAGTTGCTCGCGCTCGCTGCATGCATAGCCATAATTAGGAGCAAGAAACTCGCAGCAGCGCTCGCCACACCGAGTCGATCAGAGCAAAACACGCTTCGAGTCGATCGCACGTCGTACTCTCGGTGCTGCTGCTCCGATCCATTTGTGTGGCAGGAGGTAGATCTCGGCCCCGGCTTGCGCTCGCGGCCAAGGCCTACGTACGTACCTCGAGAGATCGATCGACCGACCGACGACCGCGCACATGGGGACGGAGGCCCGCGACGGCGACGACGACCGCCGGCTCCGCGCGGCGCCGGCGCCGGCGCTCCACCTGCACGGCGGCGGCGCCCTGCCGGAGGTGAACCTGTCCACGCGGCGGCCGTTCGCGGAGAAGGTGTGGTCGGACCTCGCCGAGACGTTCTTCCCCGACGACCCGTTCCGCGGGTTCGGGGGGCTGCCGCCGGCCAGGCGGGCGTGGTGCGCGCTCAAGTACTTCGTCCCGGCGCTGGACTGGGCCCCGCGCTACCGCCTCGCCAAGTTCAAGTACGACCTCCTCGCCGGCGTCACCATCGCCAGCCTCGCCATCCCGCAGGGCATCAGCTACGCCCGCCTCGCCAACCTCCCGCCCATCATCGGCCTCTGTACGTACTATACGGCCGCTCCGCTGCCGCCCGCCATTTTAATGCGCGCCGCACCGATCAACCAACCGATCGAGACGATCTTTTCTTTTATCTTCCCTTCCCTTCCCAGATTCGAGCTTCGTGCCGCCGTTGCTGTACGCGGTGTTCGGGAGCTCCAACAACCTGGCGGTGGGGACGGTGGCGGCGGCGTCGCTGCTGCTCGCGTCCATCGTCGAGACGGAGGTGACGGCGGACGAGAACCCGGTGCTGTACCTGCAGCTCTTCTACACCGCCGCCTTCTTCACCGGGCTCTTCCAGACCGCATTAGGCGTCTTTAGGTTAAAACCAAAAAAAAAAAAAAAAAACTCCCAACTCCATCTAATAACCCCCGACGCGACGGCGTGTTTGTTTAGCTTCAATTAATTATTACGTTTTCTCTTGTGTTGGCTGGCGCGAAGGTTAGGGCTAATAGTGGATTTCCTCTCGCGGTCGACGATCACCGGCTTCATGGGCGGCACGGCGGCGATCATCATACTGCAGCAGCTCAAGGGCCTTCTTGGGATGAAGCATTTCACCACCAAGACGGACGTCATCTCCGTCCTGCACTCCATCTACCATTACCGCCATGAGGTGCAATGCAATCCCCTACTTAGTTTTCATTACTTAATTTAGTTTCTCCGTACTACTAGTAATCACTTCACTAGGAGGAAAGAAAAAGTTGGTTTGTTCTTTGCTTTTCTCCACTTCTCCCCTTTTTTTCTGGACGTTTTTAGAGTTTTAACTGCGATTGTTCCGTGCTGTCCAATGGATGTGTAACTGCTAAAAGTAGCATGCAGCCGCACGTTTCGAGAGGGATAACTGTCGAGGAGTAGTAGTGTTTCCGTGGGAGTTTTTGTGACCGCTCCTGTAAACTTCTCCGAGAAAATAACCACTACTAGTGCATGGAATCTGAATTGACTAGCAACTAATGGGGCTTTCTCGATTAGTAGTTTATCAGCTGGACTCGTCACGAGTCGTTAACAACTTCACAACAGAACAAGTTTTGCATCGGTGATACTGATACGTACGTGCAAACAAACAATAAAACTATTTGGGTGTCGCTGGATCGATCTTGTCCTTTTAAGAAAAGACCAAATCATTGTTGGGACCTACGGGCTGTGCGCTTGATCAGTTGCGTGCGCCGAGGAAATATCGGGATCGTGAGGGCTAAGGATGGACATGTCATAAGGTGTTAGGTTGGTCAAGTATGCTCTAATGTTTAGACTCATGTAGCTTGGATCCATTAAGATAAAAAAATGTTATTCTTCTCACCTCTATCCATCATGCAACATTAAATATTTAGCTAAAATATTTTTTTAATCTTAACACTAGTTGCCTAAAAATAATGGGTGCTTAGAAAATTTAGCTTAGCATCCTCCCTCCAATATATAGCATCCATCTCATATATTTCTCTCTTATATATACACCTAGCTCCTTAGTCTATACATTTGGGCTGCTCTGAACAGCGCCGTAGCTTTCTGAAGATTTTACCAACCTTGCCAGTACTGTATAATAGTAGTGGCCCCGACGATCTTGGTCAATGTCACGTGAGGAATGATATTCCGTGAAAATTTTTGGTTTGAACGTGACATCAAATATTTGGCCGGATATCGGAAGAATATTTCAGTGCCTAATTAAAAATCTAATTATATAGGGTGTCAGAAAACAATGGAACAAATTTTTAAAGTCTAATTAATCCGTTATTAGCACATTTGAGTTGTTGTAGCAGTTATATCTAATCATGGACTAATTAGGCTCGAAAGGTTCGTTTCGTAAATTATTTTCAAACTATATAATTAGTTATTTTTTAACTTTATTTAATGTTATATATATGTTTAAAAATTCGATGTGCTAGATAAACATGAAAAATTTTTAGAACTAACCAGAGCCTCGGAATCATCGTGTGTAGCACACTGACACGTTCATTTTATTTTATTTCAGAGAAATGATTTCCGTGCGGAAAATGCAGGAATAAGATTACGGGGAAATAGTTTTTAGCACACGGGTGTATGTACACTCATGTACTTGCATACCATCTAAATAGTAATAAAAAATATGAAAAAATTTAACAAGATAGCTTAATATGAGTTATATCACACCACAAACATGCAAGTTTAAATTCAACTTCTACGAGTTGTAGTAAAAAAACAAACAAAATTGAAACTAGGTATGCGCATATTTATAATTGTTTTCATTATTTTTGCTACAACTTATAGAAGTTAAATTTAAACTTACATGTTGGTGGAGTGATATAACTCGTATCAAACTATCTTGTCAATTTTTTTATATTTTTTTATGACTATTTAGATGACATGCAAGCAACAGGTGTACATACACCCGTGTGCTAAAAAACTTTTTCCTAAGATTCTGAACTATTTTTCATTATTTTTTCCTTCTTATCTGTAGTGGAAATGGCAGAGTGCAGTTCTTGGCATATGCTTCTTGTTGTTCTTGTTGTCGAGTCAGCACCTGGTAAGTGGGTAATCAGGAAACCGTATCTAGCAAAATTTTGTTTTTTTCAGATTTATGGAGTGATCCGTTTTATTCATATGAGTTTCTTTCGCAAAATTTCAGAGAAAGAAATTGCCAAAATTGTTCTGGGTGTCGGCCGTTGCACCTTTCATGGTTGTCGTCATCGGAGGCGTATTCGCTTTCCTCGTCAAGGGTGACGAGCATGGCATCCCGATAGTAAGTTGTCCATGCATTATGCCAAGATCATCCGGCTTCAGGGCAAAGTTTTTTTTTCTTCCCTGCTGAAACGCTGGTTAAACTTCAACAGGTCGGTAACCTGAAGAAAGGGCTCAATCCCCTGTCCATTTCGCAGCTAACATTCCAGTCCAGGCACATGAAGACGGCCGTGAAAGCAGGTCTCTTGTCTGGGATCCTAGCGCTGGCAGTACGAACATGATTTTGACTCAAACTCCCTCATCAATCACTGAACTTTCCATGCTAATTCACCTCGGCGAAGCGTTTCTCATCGGCGTTTGTATACGCGTGTCGATCCCTTGCCAGGAAGGGATAGCCGTCGGCCGAAGCCTGGCGATGGTCAAGAACGAACAGATCGACGGTAACAAGGAGATGATCGCGTTTGGCATCATGAACATCGCCGGCTCTTTCACCTCCTGCTACCTCACGACAGGTATATAACCTTAGTTCCGCGATGCATTTGGCAACATTTTTGTCTGAACTTTGCTGGCCGATCGATGATGACGATATGCTGCTGGTTTCAGGGCCGTTCTCAAAGTCGGCGGTGAACTTCCACGCCGGGTGCAAGACGCCGATGTCGAACGTGGTGATGTCGGTGTGCATCATGCTGGTGCTGCTGTTCCTGGCCCCTCTGTTCAAGTACACCCCGCTGGTGGCGCTCTCCTCGATCATCGTCGTCGCCATGATCGGGCTGATCAAGGTCAAGGAGTTCTGCCACCTCTACAAGGTCGACAAGTTCGACTTCTGCATCTGCATGGTCGCCTTCCTCGGCGTCGTCTTCTTCACCATGGTCACAGGCCTCGGCGCATCGGTAAAGCATCGCCATTTCGCCAACCTCACCTTTACTTACCACCTGTACCGCGCTACTCTGCACGACGCTGAGTTGCTGATGAGCGCTCGTCTCTGTGGAATGTGCAGGTAGGCTTGTCAGTAGTGAGGGCATTGCTGTACGTAGCCAGGCCTACCACCTGCAAGCTTGGAAGCATAGCCGGAAGCGAGAGCTTCCGCGACGTAAAGCAATACCCGCAGGCGAAGAGCGTCCCCGGCATCCTCGTCTTGCAGCTGGGCTCTCCCATCTATTTCATCAACGCGGGTTACTTGCGGGAAAGGTGACAGCAACGCACGCATGAGCTCATAGATCATTGCAGATCGTTGTCCTCGGCTGATCGAATGCCTAACTCGATCGCCGTGCATTGCAGGATCTTGAGATGGGTGGAGGATGAGGAGAACCTCTGCAAGGGCGTCGGGCACGATTTGCAATACGTTATTCTTGATCTTGGTGGTATGTCTGAATCTTCAGTGTAGTGACTCTCATCCTAAAATTTCAGGCCACAGGAAATAGTTTTTAGCACATGGGTGTGGTACATCCGTGAGTTTCCATGCCGTCTAAATAATTATTAAAAAATATGAAAAAAATTGACAAGATAGTTAATATGAGTTATATCACTCCAAACATGCAAGTTTAAATTGAATTTTTGTAAGTTGTAGAAAAAAACAAATAAAACTGAAACTAACTATAGCATATTCATAATTGCTTTTGTTATTTTTGCTACAACTTGTAGAAGATAAATTTAAACTTGTATGTTGGTGGAGTGATGTAACTCATATTAAACTATCTTGTTAAATTTTTCATATTTTTTATGATTATTTAGATGATATGCAAGCAACCCGTGTGTTAAAAACTGCTTCCTTCGGGCCACCGATAGTAAACTTGGCGTACGTCTGAACATTGCAGGTGTCACCTCGGTCGACAACTCTGGAATCGGGATGCTATCAGAAGTACACAAGAGCCTCGAGCGGAGAGGGATCACGGTTAGCTTCCTAAGCTTAAAGCTATTACTGCTCAGCACTCGCTCTGAAGGTCTGAATCTTCAGCTGCAGAATTTGACCGGCTTACGCGTGCATAATTTGGTCATTGCAGATAGCTCTGACAAATCCTAGGCTAGAGGTGACAGAGAAGCTGATGCCGTCTGGATTCATCAGGGACATCTTGGGGGAGGAGTGGGTGTTCCTGACTATCAAGGACGCCATCACGGCGTGCCGATACGCGCTGCAGACGTTCAGACGTAAGGGAGAAGACGAAGTATAGGAGCTCTTTCTTTGCGTAGTGCTGTTTACAAAAGTATAGGTGTAGATACTTGGGAAATGGGCAGGCAAGGCAAGCAATACAAAATGTTCCATTAGTATGGGTATGAGAGGAAGATTCGGGAAGTTATTCAGTCGCATGAATTAGTAGTACTTGCTTAGATGCTTGGATGTTCGATCTCTGCATGTTCTGAATTGTATCATGGTAAGGTCTTTGTTAGGGGCAATGGGGAATATAGTGAGGAGGATGGAAGAACTGTTTGTGTGTATAGATCAGTTTAGATTCTGCGGTTACTGAGAGTCGTAGATTTGCTTGTATAAGGCCTTGTGGTATTGCTGAACTGCTAGAAGAATAAATTGTTTAAATAATTTTACCGATTACTGTATTACCGTCCTCCTAAACAAACATAAATAAGGAAACAAGCTAAAAGAAACACTCTCTGTTCTATATTATATGACTTTTCGACTCTATCAAGATCTATCCATTGATTCATGTATATGTTTTGAACAATTTTACGGTTCTTGAGAAGATACCAAGAGGTAAAAGGTATCAACTCAAGTAATGTAAAAATGTCATATGTTTTATTTATGTGTCCAAGTTTATTATCATTCTTATGAAATGTACCTAATACATGGCTCAACATTATCGAATTTACTATTTCATATCTTCAAGGGAACGCATATGTGAAATATTCTGTTTGTCTCTGCTACTGTTTGTAGATCGTTTTCTGAAACTGTTAGCGTCTGAAATTAACTAGCTTTGGCCGATCATCTGATTCTGGATCCAGGTATAACCAGATGAAAACGATATATAACTGATCAGCAGCTTAAGAAACGTTCTGATAGAACCTGAATTATTCACGGTAGTAAGATTACTCCAAGAGGTAAAATGGAACCTTTGCATTTCCAAGAGATGTACGCTCTCAGTGGCGCCCAAGAATCAAATTAAATTTGCCTTCATGGCCATGATCAGTGATAAACGTTGCCACCATGGCCGGTTAAATTGTTGGTCCAGCACGGCGGTGAATCGGATGTATTTGGTCTAGCTTGTTAGGCTCGCGAGCCAGTTCGAGCTAGCTCGTTATCTCTAACGAACTAAAATCCTAGCTTGGCTCGTTATAAAAATGAAACAAATCGAGCTGAGCCGGGCTAAATTTGTCACGAGTCAAGTGAGCTAACGATCCACGGGCTTTCTATTCATCCCTAGTTTCATGCCACTTACCTCCTACATGGCGGAAATTATGGATTTTTTTGAAGACAGAAAAGTTATGAAATAGATCCAAAAGCGTACCAAGCTAACAGCTTTCATTGTGCCCTACTGCACTTGCAGGTTTCGACAGTTTGAGCTATGCTAGCCCTTTGCCATACACTGTACTCGTTTGCAGTACTCTCTTGCCAGGTGGGATCCGTATACGGTACTCCATGATTATTTGTTTTCGCTTATGAGCGTGGTAATGAACTAATGATTGCTTATGACCTTGTCAGGTTTCTCATCCAGATATCCACGACGATCCCAAAGACAACAGTTTACGGTCACTCTTGCTCGACAACAGGCAGTTTTCTGAGGAAGCTCTTGTTTGTGGAAATGCAAGAAATGTTATACTTCTTATTCAGTATCGTTACTGACATTAGCGTTTGGGTAGGGGCTAGCAGTACTGGGGACGCATCTCATCTTACATTGTTATGGTTTCTCTGCTCCTACGGACTGCTGGGAGAAAGCTTATTTTCTATCCCTATTCGCTCAACTACCCTTGAGCCAGGTGTTCATCTGGATGGAGTCCGCTGAGATCACCATCTGGATTGGACGAAACGGGCAAATGTAGAAAGGAAGCCCCTGGCCCCTGCTGCGCCCGTTTTAGGCCCTCTTGCTCTTGCATCCGCACGTCTGCTGCCCCACCCTCCGAACATATTCACGTCCTCGTCTTGCTCAAGGCAAGGCAAAGGGAGCCCACCTCAGCTTGTGGGTTGTGTGACTTGTGAGGTGGTGGTCGCAGGTAGCACTAGGACCCATGTTAGCAGCTGTGAAGCCGTGCTAGTGTGACCGTGCTCATCACCATGGCCAACGCTCAAAGCGGCGAGGACAAGGCAGTCCACAGACAATCAAGTACACATGTACCTCATTTTTTTTCTCTTATGCTTATAAGTTAAAATTTGAATTTATAATTTTAAATTTAAAGTTGATTTTAAAGTTTTCTTATCAAATTTTATTTTTCAGTCTTAACTTTTAAATCGCTAAGAATATATATATATAGGGCTTTTTACCATCCTTAAAAATATCTCAAGGTATCAAGAATTTTCGTATAAATTTTTGGTACTTCAAGGTACAAAGTACCTCAAGATACCACCATTTTTACACTAAAATGTGTGGTACCTTAAGATACTTTTTTAAGGATGTTAAAAAAGTTCTTTTTACCATCTTTGAAAAGTATCTGAAAGTACTAAGAATTTTAGTACAAATTTCTGATACCTCAAGGTAACATGTACCTCAAGCTACTACACATTTTAAGTGTGGTAACTTGAGGTATTTTTTCAAAGATGATAAAAAAACTTATAAATGTTATTTATAAATAATATGACGTTTGACTTTTTTCATCGTAAGCGAAACAATCACCCTTAGTTATCAACACATTTCAGCTGATTCCCCACCTGCCGGGGCCTGAGCAATGGCCTTTCCCCTTGCCGCCTTGCACTCGAAAGGATTCTCCCCATCACAGTCCACAAGAAAGAGCCACTCCACCGGTGAGTCACCTACTGCCACCCTTTCCATGGTTGCATCTTTGCTAGCTCGACTTCACGAGTCGGGTACTCCCACCGTATTAATCTGGACATGGAGTCTGAAAACAATGCCCATCGACTGCATCTCTCAAGCAACATGATGCATGGGGCCTGAGGCTTCCACAAGATCCCACTTGGTGGCTGAGAGCCTGAGAACGAAGTCGTCGAATGGCAGAATCCTAAGAACTTGGCACGCATTGCTCGTTTGGAATCCAGGATAGTAGTTCACAACGAGGCAAACCAAATGGCACAGCCCAATCAACCCATGCTGGGCAAAGGGTACGGCATGATCCGTCCTCCTCCACGGAGAGACCCAATAATTAGGCCCCCGGGCCCCACCTGCCATGTCTGCCTCTGCACCCCCATCTTGCCCAATGGCCACCCACCACGAGCCTTTCAGATAGAATGATAGATGGATGATCCGATGCATCTGCATCGGTATTCCAGTAGTGGACGATGCCGTGGGTGGGTTTAACGGACATTCACACGACGGTTAAGCTGCATGAATAGGTCACATATCACAAAGCTTAGAGCATCACAACGAGAATACTAATATTTTACTATCCAAAAATTTATATTTGGTTCATCAAAAAAATATTAGGCATAAAAATTATACACTTCTCCAACAAAAAATCTAAAAATAAATAATTTGTATTAGGAACCCATTTTTTACTCAAATTTAGGATACAATTAAGACAATTTAGGCATGAGTAAATATTATAAATGTATTTGATAACCTGTTGGAGATACATTTTCTAGTCTAATTTCTAAAATTTAGTTTTAGAGATCAATTTTAGACATCTCTCGGAGATGCTCTTATAAACATTTCTTTTTCAGGTTTGAGGGCACTGGGGTGATTTTCGTTATATGTAAATTCCTTCTCTTAGTGAATTTGGGCGACTATTTCTGTGTCGTCCCCGCAAAAAAACACATTTCATTTATAATTTGTGTGTACAAATAAAATAATAAGTGGGAAAATATATACATAGAAAATATTATTTTAGAAAGATATATCTATTATTCCCTCCGTTTCACAATGTAACACTTTTTAATATTGTCTAGATTCACATAGGTGCTAATGAATCTAGACACATATATAAATTACATACACTATTAATAAATAAATTTAGATAAGACTAGAAATTCTTAATCAACGTGGTTATTTTTCCCCTCTCTCTTTCGCGAGCAGAAGTGATACAGATTTCGGTGTCGCGCATAAGCACAAAGCATTACCGGCTAATCAATCGCGTCTCGTCTCTCTCCTAATATAACTGGGCATGGATCCCTTTGGGATCTTGTCGAACGAAGGCGATGCGCACCGATGCGTCATCCATCATGCCTTTCGGAAAGTTAAAAAAAAAAGTGACAACACGCGATGCAAACATCTGCGACTAGTTTTTCTCATCACAGTACACGGGGGGAGGATTACGCAAGGTTCAGTGATTAATTTGCATTGAACGGGCGAAACTATATGCCTTGCCAACAGATGCCTAATTGCTATCTGAAAACCGAACCGGCTAGTTGCATATTTATAGTAGGTCGTCGTGGCTCGCAAAAAAGAAGTCGTGGCCTACAAAGATTAGCACCGGTATGTGGCATGCGTCTATGAAGATGACCTGCGGCCTGTGGGGGAATTTCATACTCTCTCCGACCAAATTTTATAACTTTGGTCATCTCGCCGGCGCAAGCCAAGTGGATATGGTTTTTATATGGTAGCTGATGCCTTCTTGCTTGTATTCCCCTTAATTTCTTTGCTGATCAGCTTACGTTGGCATGTGTCCCCCCACAGAATGAAACGATCAAATACATACATTATTCAGATGTAGACAAGTGAAAGGCACGTATGTGGCAATTTGTGAATCTTGACGACGTCTTACCGCCGATTTTTCTATATTTTCAGTTACTTGCATTGTATAATAATACTACATTACTACTGACCAAATGGTTAGGCATGATTACTCCTATAATTGTATGTTATGATTTACCAAGTGTGTTGCCCCTCGGTTTGGTTCTCTGACTCTCTCTTGATCTCTCCTAAGTCCTACCAAGACCAATTAACATTGCAATGTGTTCCATCTAAAGAAAAAACATAGCAATGTGTTCCGGAATGCATAATTGCACCAGTTCTAGTACCTGCCAATAGGCAAGCACATTGTCACATGGAGAGCTACCAGCTTGTCTCGTTGTAAAACCGGCGCCTGCCTGACCATGTCTTGCACCCGACATAAGTTAATTATATTTCTAGGAAGTTGCTTCAGACTCTTGGGCAATAGCCCACTCCAATGCTCTGCTACAGCTTGTATATATGCCCCTTCCCTGACCTCATTCCAAGTGCTTTGGTAGGTCTACTGCCTCAGCTCGCATATCTACTTGTCTCTTCTCGTGCAAAGCTGTGTCATTCTTCACATACCCCTGCGCAGCAGAACCCTGCCAATCTTGGCGAGAAGTTAGTAGCAGGCATTGGCTGCTTTCCTGAAGCTTTGCCACCGAGAAAAAGAGAGAGCGAGAGATGGGGAAGAAGCTAGGTTTGGACAAGGTCCTTGACTGCTTCTCCCTCTCTCTGTGCACGAACGCCTGCGCCTGCATACATTCAGTGGAAGACGAGGAGGAGGCCATCGAGAGGGAGGCGCTGGTGAGCTCTCAGCTGGAGGAGCTGGTGAAGCTCAAGGACCTCGTCGGTGGTGCCAAGACACTCGCTTTCCATCTGGAGCCAAAGGTGAGCTTGATACTCCCCCTGCTCCGACTCCGAGACATCCATCCATCCCCTGCAAGACATTCTGTCTGCAGCAGTGCAGCTGCTGTTCACTTCATCACTCGCGCGTATGTAAACATGAGATCCTCTCTGTTGCGCTTTGCCCTGATGCAGACCGTGGAGCTCAGGGTGTCCATGCACTGCTACGGATGCGCCAAGAAAGTTCAGAAGCACATATCCAAGATGGACGGTATGAGACCGATGATCCTCTCTGATCTTATTTTGGGACAGTGTTGAGATTCTTTTGATAGGCTAAAAGGGATGCATTCTGAAGTACGGGTAGTATTTGTTATCTTAAAGTTACTTTTTTTTTCCTTTTTACCAGACGAACAAAACTAGGAGTACCACAGGCTAGCTTATGCAACCGATCATTCTGAGCTTCTTTCATGGTTCTTCACTCAAGAACAAGTCACCCACTTGTTTGTTCTTCTCTTCGCAATTACATGAGAACTCAGTGACTCAAACGAGAATAGCAAAGGCGATAGGGGCGTACTAGGAGGTTAGGATCATATTTATGTGAGAGTGACAATCTCTCTTCAACTAGCAATAACTAGTTTATAGGTGATAATACCTGAAACCCTGAAGCGAACTGACCAGAAAGTTGAATCCTGCCTCAATGTTGAACTCAACCTCTCTTCAATGTGCTTCATGCCATACGCAAGTGTGCCATTTCTTATTAACTAGTACTACTGAAGAGAAGCGTTCATATTTGCAGTAGAATTTCGGCACTAGATAGGATCTCGAAGCAATCACTGGGCTGGTGTCTATTTTTAAAAAAATCACAGGGTTATCAAATGGCGCGCATATGAGCATTTTCTAACGTACTAGTACCACATGGGCATCTGTGGGATGTGAGCAGAGTCTCAGAGTCAGAGAGGCCAGTGAGTTTCAGAAGCATTCGGAGGAGCTGCTGCAACTGCAAGAAGACGCGCCTGTCAGTGCAAGGAAGAAAAACTCGCCCCAGTGGTCGACCATTCTGCACCTCCAATCATTTTGGTAGTACAGGCTAATGGCGAACCCCAGACTCCAATATCTACTCTGGTTCCCTGTTTGCAGGGTTAATGGCGAACAGTGGACATAACCCTAGCAGCAACATGCTCCATAAAGCTACTAATATTATTTCAGAAAACGAAAATGTCTCTGAAGAAAAAGGTTTTGGGAGTAGGCATGCATGTTACAGGTCACGGAGCTCGAAAATGTGCGATCATCCGCTCCCCATGAGTTGGCTTTCGTGTCGTTTTGGTTGCGACTTGTGCAGATACACGCAGGCAGGCAGCCCAAATGCATCCATGCATATCAACAACATGCAGGTTTCAGCACATGTTTGCACTGTACACATGTGCATGGCCGGCTGCCTTCCTGCCTGTGCCCGCCGACCCTTTCTGGAAAGAAGCTTGCAGTCGGTGGCCAAGAATTTGGTTGCAAAAGCTTGCTTCACTCCTGTACAAAACATAAGTTTGCTACTAGTGTGCACCTTCTAAGGCTCGTTGCCGGATCACACGAAAAGATGGAAAGGGTTTCTGTCGGCTTTCAACTTCCAAGTTTGTTTGATCAAATGAACGATCATCGCGTCTGTAATACAAGTATACTTTTGCTATTGGTCAAACGTATGATTTTTTGTTTTTCTGTCAAACAAACGCGCAATGCATGCGAGGGGTTGAGGTGAAGGATGTTTATGAGATTTTTGACTTGCATACATGTCTTCAAATTATTATCCAATGAAAATGGCCGGATTTGTTTGATTAAACTAAAATTTTCAAATCCATACTAGTACTCCATGGATCTGAACATTTCTGTCGTCTGCCTGTGTCTGTGTGTGCAGGTGTTACGTCGTTTGAGGTAGATCTGGAGAGGAAGAAGGTGGTGGTGATAGGGGACATCACGCCGTATGAGGTGTTGGAGAGCGTCTCCAAGGTGATGAAGTTCGCGGAGCTGTGGGTGGCCCCCAACTCCACCAAGGTTGCTGCCAGTAGCTAGCTACAGTGATGGTCCTACTATGGTAGATCGACGGGTCATACTATATACGATGGTACATATGAGACCTCGCCGCATCAAGTATTCGATTTTTATGGCATTGGGGTCGTGAGGTCGTCCGTCCAGCTCTCGTCCTACTCCCACACGATGCCAAAATTTTTTTATTAATAAAAGTAAGTTATTACTAAATCATCGGGTAAAATTTTTTAAAAAACTAAACCTTTTGATCACGCCAATGTCAATGGCGTGGTAAGACAATGCTGCCACGCCACCGACAATAACGTGGCAAGCCGTTTGGCCACGCCAATATTGATGACGTGGCCAAAAGGTTCATACGGTGAAAATATTTTGTCCGAATGTTTAGTAATAAAATTATTTCTTAAAATGGTTTAAAAAATAGAAAAAATTCGACGAGGCCCGTCTCGGTCTTGAACGCGTAGCGGTGCACAACTGCAAAAAAGGTTGCCAGGCAAGTTTAACTAGGGAAGAAGCACCATTTCCAGTGCAACGTTTCCCTCCCTGTCGATTGGTTGGCTACCCTGTTGCTGGCTTGCTGCGTTGGACGACCATCGTTGTGTACACATGTTTTGCCGTGGATTCTATGTGAGGGTAGGGATGTTGAGATGGGTATCCTCTAACTTATGTCCTATGACATGGATCACTGATATTGTTAGCCACGCAAGATGAGAGGGTAGTAAGTTAGAGGATCCGTGGAACTTCACTTGCCGAGTCATTGGACACGAGGGTCCGCACGGCTGGGGCGAGGAGGCCAGGTGAACTTGGTGTTGTGGTGAGGTAACCGGATAAACCGGCTGCGTAAGCCGCGCGCACGCAGGGGACGGAGCGGAACCCACCGGATGGCGCTCGCGTTGTGTGACCGGCGCCCTCCCCCGCCATGGGCCGGCTCCGTTAGGAACGATGGTGAAGAGGTTGGAAATGGGCCGGGCCAGCTCGACGGGGTAGGGGAGGGGCTGATTCTTAACTTTCCCAGCCTATGTCTAGAATTTTTTTATTTTAAATTTTATTTTGTAAAATATTTATAGAACTAGATTTTCATTCAAAAATATTACAAATCTCACCTCCTCGTACCCAACTAAAGGGTGCACCCTCTAGAAAGACGCGTTAGCTGACGTGGCAAACGGAGATAAGACCGCGATGACGACTTTAGCAGGCCGACGGTTATTTCTGCAATTTATTAGCACTACCGTCTACTCCCTTCTCCCAAAAGATGGATGAAGCACCAAAAGTTGACGGAAAATGTGGTGACAACATCTATTAGCACTACCATCTACTCTCTTCTTCCAAAAGACTTTTAGTCTCACATATACCTAGAGAAAATCACAAAGATTAGAATGTCCTTTATTTTTTTCAAATCTCACTATATTTGTCCTCTACTTTACAAAACTCTCATGCAATAATTACTAAAGAATGAGATCTCTGTGAGACAAACATAAAAGCTAAAAGTGAAGTCTTTGGAAATGAATATATTACTCGAGTTTTAGGTTACAAGATTTTTTTGGTTTTTTTATATGTATGTATAAACCAATATGTATGTTATATATATATATATATATATATATTAATATTATATGAATACAAAGAAAAATAAAATATCTTATAACACGATGAAACAGAGGTAGGCCATGTTCGACACTCCCCATATTTACCTAGATTCCCTCATTTTTCTCATACACGCTTTCCGAATTGTTAAACGGTGTGTACTAATATGTTTTTCGCACCAAATTTTTATAATTATTAATTAATTAATTATGTATTAATATACTAATATGTTTTCCACGCCGATATCTGACAAACCAAACGAACGCAGCCGTAACATTGATATGTGGGTTAAGCTGCTTTGGCATGATTGTAATCCAGGGCCCACTCATCGGTGTCCGCCACGCTCTCTAATCTTTAAGCGAGAAGGCAAACCAAATCCACACAACCAGCGGCCCAGAAACGGGCACTCTCCCTCGCCTCTCCTCTCCTCTGCACCGCGCTCCTCGCCGTCGACCGCCGCAATGCGGAGCCTCCGCGCCGCGCCCGCCTCCTTCCTCGCGCCGCCCGCGCCCCCTCTGCTCCTCCCTCCATCCACTCCAGCCCCACGAGGTGCGCACGCACTGCTCTGTCTTGACGCGCGCGCTCGGAGCTCTCACCGGCAAGCTAATTTAACTGCACCACGGAGTCCGTGGTCTTTCTTTTTTGCAGGCGTCTTCTCGGCTGCTGCTGCTGCCGCCGCCGCGGCGGCTAACCAGACGCATGCCTGGTGCCCTTCGCCGCGGCGAGTGGTCCGGCTCCGGCGGCCCGCGCGCGCGGGAGCTGCGCCGTCCAGCGGTAAACTGACAACGGCTGGGCCTCTCAGCAGCAAAACTGCTACACAGCACTATTCAAAGCTTCGAGATTTCTAAGTTTTTTTCGAACTTCTGTGGGCAGCGGCTTCGGTGGAGGACGCCAAGAAGGACGTGCTCGTAGCGCTGTCCCAGATCATCGATCCCGACTTCGGGACGGACATCGTGTCGTGCGGCTTCGTCAAGGACTTGGAGATTAGCGAGGCCTTGGAAGAGGTAACATGGGGACACTTGCTGGTGAAGCCTGGACCGATATAGTTATAACTGATGATCGCAATTGGGGTCTTCTTTCAGGTCTCGTTTCGTCTGGAGCTGACGACTCCCGCCTGTCCGGTCAAGGACATGGTGAGTTCAGTTCCTGTGTTTATCTGTTCAGTTGTGCCAGTGGAACTGTTTCACCCTTTATGTTCAGCTGTCTCAGAGAGAATAGCAGTAACTATATCAGTTCTTAGATAATGAGTTACTATTTACCTATATCAGTCGATCGGTTAACTGGTTAAGCTTATCATCAGGATGGGATGGATGTATGAAAGGGAACTGATTTATGTTAGTACATCTTTCAGTAAAATTGCTTTACTACCCCGTGGGTTAGAAAAAAATATGTGAGAAAATTGCATTAACAATTATTTTCCCCGTTGCAGTTTGAAGAGAAGGCAAACGAGGTTGTTGCAGCGCTTCCATGGGTCAAGAAGGTCAATGTTACGATGTCTGCGCAACCTGCACAGCCGGCATTTGCAGGGGAGCTCCCAGAAGGACTGCAGAAAATTTCGAATATCATAGCAGTTTCAAGCTGCAAGGCAAGGCTTGAAACTTCTGTGCATATCACAGGATAATAATAAATAGTTTTTGTTAGTAGTAGCTAACTAGATAACTTTTTTCAGGGAGGAGTTGGAAAGTCTACTGTTGCTGTAAATCTTGCATATACATTAGCTGGTATGGGAGCCAGGGTTGGAATTTTCGATGCTGATGTCTTTGGTCCAAGCTTACCAACTATGGTTTCTCCTGAGAACCGGCTACTAGTGATGGTAAACTAGCTGATTGAATAATTATGTTAACATGAATTTTAGTAGTTGCACTAATAATGGTAAACAGATTTACCTTTAGAACCCAGAAAGCAGAACTATTCTTCCAACCGAGTATTTGGGCGTCAAGATGGTGTCTTTTGGCTTTGCTGGTCAAGGAAGAGCAATAATGAGAGGTCCAATGGTTTCAGGAGTGATTAATCAGTTGCTAACCACTACTGAATGGTATGCAAAACAAATAGTTGACACCTTTTTCCTACCAGTCATTGCCTTCGCCATAGTGTCAACAATATTTTCAATTTTCCAGGCATAGGTATTTGACATTTTTCTTCTTTTCATGAAGGGGTGAACTCGACTACCTTGTCATTGACATGCCTCCTGGAACAGGAGATATACACTTAACGCTCTGTCAGGTGGTGCCTCTAGACTGATAATTGTACAGACCATATGTGGTAACATCAACCATCCTTGCAAGCATCATGAAATTTAACCTGTCTGAAACATCAGGTAGCCCCATTGACTGCAGCTGTCATCGTTACCACCCCTCAGAAGCTTGCTTTCATTGATGTTGCAAAGGGAGTCAGGATGTTTTCTAAGCTGAAGGTATGCAGTCTTCAGATCACTCTGCATTTGAAATGTAATCTACCTACTACTGGTCTTTGATTTGTTTCTGCTTTATCTTTTTTTCTTTTGAAGGTTCCTTGTGTTGCTGTTGTTGAGAACATGTGCTACTTCGATGCTGATGGAAAACGATTTTACCCATTTGGGCAAGGGTCTGGAGCTCAGGCAAGACATGTTTGATGCATATTTCGTAGCACATTAATTTCTCTTGGACAGTTTTTGAATTGCTTCGGCAATGCAATCGTTTCAGGTTGTGCAGCAGTTTGGAATACCTCACCTCTTTGATTTGCCCATACGACCAACTGTAAGCTCAATCCGACCTATCTTATACAAGTTTAAATGTGAGCGCAAAGCTGACAGTTTGTTACAATTTACAGCTTTCCGCGTCTGGAGATACTGGAATTCCTGAAGTAGTGGCCGATCCACAAGGGGATGTTGCCAAGACATTTCAGAATCTTGGAGTATGTGTTGTTCAACAATGTGCTAAAATCAGACAACAAGGTAAGTTATCAGCTCACAAATTACAAAATAGAATATGAATTCATAGAAGTTCCTTTTTTGGGGTAAATTTGCACTAACAAAATATTAAACAAGACGAAGAAAGAAGTGTACTAATATATTGGTGCAGGGGTTGTTCAGAATATATATTCTAGCAAAGAAGATATGTTTTTCTCCTGTAAAGTTGTGTCAACCTTTTTCATTTTGCCAGTTTCGACAGCAGTCTCCTATGATAGATCAATTAGAGCAATCCGAGTGAAAGTACCAGATTCAGATGAAGAGTTCTTGTTGCATCCAGCAACAGTCAGAAGGAATGACCGGTCTGCTCAAAGTGTGGTGCGTACACCCTTTAACCATTTAATGTGTTCTGAAACAATTATAACAATTGTTATTAAGGTTAGCAGTTAAAAAATTCTTTATTTTTTCACATCATCAAATGCATCTACTTCAAACTTCAAAAAAAAAATGCATCTACTTCAAAAAGCACGTGCAATGCCTATGATTTTCAGAAAACTAAATCATGTACAGTCTGTGTTTTCAGAAACCATTTTTTACGGCCGTCTTGTTTTGCACATACTAAGTAGTTCTTGTCTGCAGGACGAATGGACAGGTGAGCAGAAAGTACAATACGGTGATATACCAGAAGACATTGAGCCTGAAGAAATACGTCCTATGGGCAACTACGCAGTTTCTATAACTTGGCCTGATGGTTTCTCTCAGGTAATATAATGCAGAATATATATTATTTCAACTATAATAGACTTCTGAAATTCATGTAGATGGCAATCATCTTTATTAAAGAATGGGAATGGAGATGAAATGAACATGAATCTGATTCTCTGCAGATAGCACCTTATGATCAATTGGAAATGCTTGAAAGGCTCGTGGATGTTCCCCGTGCAAAAACTGCAGTGATCTCTTCTTCATGATAAAGTAGAGATAATGTTCAGCCAGAAGGGACAAGAAAACAAACTTTTGATACAAATCGAATTTCGGAGTTTCTAGGATTACAGGGAAAAATTTGTGATTACTGTAACGATGTACAATGAACAACATTTATATGAATAGAAGGCATTATTCTTCTTATGGGAAATTTAACTTTTTGTCATCTCAAGTCTGTAAACGGGAATTTAAGATGTGTTTTCGCCATCCATAATCCACATATCGACCGAAAAGTCGTGCAAGAGACGAGATAAAATTTGCTAATGAGCTATAATTTCCGCAGTCATTTTTCGTCATCAAATGAATTGCCAGGTCGCTACACAAAATTCTGGAAGATAAACCCTTCATCCTAGTCGTCGATCACATTTAGATTCTTCAACGAGTAAACATTGACACTTGCAAGCATTTTTGCTTACCATTTCTGATCTTATTGTCAACTGGCCGCGACACAAAAACTTTGAAGTTGCATATAACTCAGCCTATCAGCACGTTTGGACTTTTCAGCATGGTGTCGTCACTAGCCTTAATCTAGCTCTCAGCTATGCTTTTATCAGCCAAAATACCATAAAGAACCAGTCCAAAGTTTGTATCCAATTATTGTAGCTCTAGGATTCAGAAATATAATTTGTTACATTAATTGTATGCTTCTACTCGCTCATCGAGATGAAAAGGAAATAATGATAAACAAATCTGCAGTACACATCATTTGCTCTTTATAAATTTAAGCCACTTGTGCTCTTACCAACTGATACATTCATGTTTATTTTTTTTCAAAAAAGATTAAAAGTCTTCTCATTTCCTGCTCTTTGGATACCACTACCAGCATGCATTCTTGATTTCTGCAGCCTAAGTCAGCACCAACAGGAAATTGCCCAAATCATACAACTAGTCCCCAATTGTACAATGCAGTTCGTTGCCCGCACAATTTTCTAAACAGCTGTTTGTAATAAAAAAGAGGTTAGATTCCTTTCTTGACTTGATCTTCAAACTTGAAAGTCGTATGATTGGCTAATAAACACTCCTATGAGGGATTC
This sequence comes from Oryza brachyantha, assembly GCF_000231095.2. NCBI lineage: Eukaryota > Viridiplantae > Streptophyta > Magnoliopsida > Poales > Poaceae > Oryza > Oryza brachyantha. The sequence continues at coordinate 22,635,064 of NC_023163.2, forward strand.
ATTTAGGAATTTGGAGTCAGAAGTGTAATGAAGAAGAGGATGCTTCTCACCAGGAGATGATGCCAAAAAGGAGATTTTTCTGGTATTGGTCTTGCTCCTTTTGTCTTAATTTCTTCTCAGCAGGTTATCATAAGTGTTGTCCACTACCAATCACGAGGTCTTGAGATATGATTAGACATAAATCTCTTCCTTATGCACATAAAGGTTAAGGTGAACAATGTTTAGATCATACAAAATGTGAATCAAGCATGGAGTAGATGCTTCAGAGGAAAGAGCTGTTAAGAAGAAATTGGGGATCTTGGTCAATGATCACTTGTAGCGGTTCTCTAAAAAGTTCAGATTAGTCCATGTTTCATTCATTTTTTTATTTTTTATTTTTTTTGTGCAGAGCAACCTTACGGTGAATCTATTAAAGACCAGGAAGAAAAGATGGGCAAAATGCCGTCACAGAAGGACCTTTTTGAGGTTTCAGGACCAACGCACTTGACATATGTGAATTGGTAACTTGCTGATTCCATTTCTCCGTAGTTGTTCCTTTCCAAACAATGAAAAAAAAAACCAATTGTTTGTCTTCAGATTGTTATTTTCGCTATCTACTGTAATGATTAGTATCATACTCAAATTTCTACCTTGCAACTTAGTTGCAACGCCGAAACTTGAAAACAATTAGTCATAAAAAAAGTTCATAGTTTTGTGAAGAGAAAAAACAAGAACCTGCATTGGCAAGCCATTGATCACCTTTGCGTTCTTATGCTTTTGCTCCGGGCAGGAACTGCCCACACCACCAGCGGTCCGTCATGGCGAGCCTCGTCCAGGGCGTGTACGTCATGGAGCGCGACCGGCAGTGGAACCGGCACGGCCACGACGCCCGGGCGCCGGCGTGGTGGAGGTCCTTCCACTTCGAGATGCGAGAGGCGCTCGTGGACGCCGCCGACTCCTCCGTCTTCGGCGCGGTCTACGCGTTCCAGCCGCCGTGGCACCTCCTCGATCCCGCGGCCGCCGCCAGCGCGCCGCACTACGTCGTCGCCTTCCGCGGCACCATCACCAAGAAGGCCTCGGCGTCCCGGGACCTCAAGCTCGACCTCCAGCTCGTCCGCAACGGCCTCGACGGCACCTCCCGCTTCCGCGCCGCCATGCAGACCATCCACGGCGTCGTGGCGGCGGCCGCGGGGCAGCCGCACCGCGTCTGGCTGGCCGGGCACTCCCTGGGCTCCGCCATCGCGACGCTCGGCGCGAAGGCCATGGCCAGGGCGGGCGTCGCCCTCCCCACGTTCCTCTTCAACGCGCCGTTCCCGTCGGCGCCGGTGGAGAAGATCGGGGACAGGCGGGTGAAGCAAGGCATCCGCATCGCCAGCAGCTTCGTCACGGCCGGGGTGGCCGCCGTCCTCCACCAGGGCCGCGGCGGCGGCGGCAGCTGCGACGCCTTCGCGATGCTGGCGCGGTGGATGCCCAACGTGTTCGTCAACCCAGGTGACCCCATCAGCGCCGAGTACGTGGGGTACTTTGACCACCGCAAGAAGATGGAGGACATCGGCGCTGGCGCCGTGGGGAGGGTGGCGACGAGGAACTCGGTGAAGGACCTGCTGCTGGGCGTCGGCAGGGCGGGCGGGTGCGAGCCGCTGCACCTGTTCCCGTCCGCCGTCCTGACGGTGAACCGCGGCCCGTCGCCGGACTTCAAGGCGGCGCACGGGATCCGCCAGTGGTGGAGGCCGGACCTGGCGCTGGAATGCAGGACTCATCTCTACTACTAGGCTTGAATGCTTGATCATGGGGTTGGGTCACAAGTTGGGACCCGAGACGTCCAGTGGAATCCGATCTGCAAAATGCAGGGAAAAGACACTTGATCATAGTCATGGATTCATCCATGGCATCATTCATAATCTCTCTCAACCCACCTTACAAAATTACAGACACAGTGGGCTCTTGTTCACTTATGCCTTATTATTGGATCGAAGGACGTATTTACAAACAAAAAATATTTTAGCTTTAGCTTTAATTTCCCAAGAATTTAACACTCCTTGTTCAGTTGGAGGAAGTTAACCCATATAAACAGTAAAAGTGAAGGAGTGTGAATGTATGCACACATCAATTTATATAAATTTTTTCAAGACTTTTGGAGATGTAAAATTTTCTATATTTTCTCTTTACAACTTGTAGAAAAGAAAATTTTCCTTTAATTTTTCTTAGCTCTATTCCTACCGAATGGAACGCATATAAATTATTTATTATAAATTCAAAGCCTATATTTTCATGCAAAGCGAGCCGAGCTTGATGCTAGATGGAAAACTATGTACTCAACTACCGAATCTATGGTGATATAATTGTAGAAGATGTTGTAGCCAGCAACAAAAAGAAATTATATGTAGTAGTTCTACATAATCCAACTATAGCTAGGCACGTCGTGTAGTCGGTGGTATAACCATGCATGTGCCCGTAATCCGTTCGAATTGACGAGCGACGAAACGGTTCACACGGTCGTTGGCCATGCAAGCCAGAGCCTGAGCTCCAACTACTCCTCTCTCAGACTCACAGCACCAAAATTCTGGCAACCCCGTTGTTAGTCTAATCACCACATCCTACTCATCTTTTAGGGGAGAATAGACATGTCGTCAACATCATAATCTCCTTCATATCCCAGGCCCTCATTAGGAATAACTCGAGACAAAATAATAGGATTCGTACCTAAGAACTATTGAAATATAATTGAAAATATACATGACTGGGCTGTTGAAATAGAATAGAGGGCTGTTGAAATAGAATAGAAACAGAGATTAGACGAAAGCAACCGATTCGATCATACATATAAGTGCGATGCAGAAACCACCATAACTGTTCCGAATTAACGGACGATAGAAGCAACTTATTTTTTAAGTATAATATATAATAGAGATAATGTTTAATGTTTATACGAAACAATTTTATGTGAATAACTGAGCGAAGCACCGTCTGATTTTTTTTTTGTTGTGCTCGATTTGTAGGCAGGTCTGTCTTCTCCTCGATCTGGACCGTGCAACAACGATCGAACCGTCGAAAGGTTCCAGGAAAACTCAGGTGCGTCTCACGTGGTTCGAACCGACGAATCGGGCGGCCGCCGGCACGGCCAACCCCTCCAGGCTCCCGGCCACTTCCCCCAAGGCCCTAACGGCGGCGACGCGACTGGCGAGCTTCCGAGCTACGGCCTTCGCCCGCAGGCGTGCCGTCTACTCTACTCGCCTACTGCACCCCCCCCCCCCCCCGGTGCTGGCTTGCCCGCCGTCTCGGCCTCCTGGCCGCTTCCTTGCCTCGGCGCCCAGGGCGTAGCCGCGGCTCTGGCAACGGCTGGGCGGCTAGCCACCGGCTGGCCTCGGGGGACGTCGACAGCCTCCCCAATTGGCGATCCGTCCTGTCTGACATCCTGCGGTAATCGAGCTCAAGTTCCCCCAAATTGATGCGCGAGCGAGATTGCAACCAGCTCTTCCATGCTTGGGTTGGTCATGGATTTTTTGGTTTCTGCTGTTGGAATAATCTGCAGGGCTTGTCTCTGGGCACTTCTCTGTGCGAAAACTCAGCATCTTCCGGCTGATCAGCGGTGATGGATGTCGATGGAGAGTCGAGTGGGCCTGTCGGGGATATGAACGATCTGGTATGGCAAGATGGCACCCCCATACCTTTGGACAGTGTTGAGTTCCCTGTGATTCTTCTACATTTTTCTGCTCTGACGTGTGCTAAACCTTAGCACTTGCTGGTATTGCCAATTTGAGTTGAGGGAAGCAACCAAACACGATCGGCTGATTTGGTTGCGGATACCAGTGCACTAGAAGCTTCTACATCTCTATTTCATAGTTATATTTGTAAAATTTTCTCATTGTTACTACAGTTTTCTTGGAGTAAGGCACAAATCACAATAATGCTCATACTTATTACATCATGGTCATGGATATGTCTCAGTTTTGAATTGATCCCTGAGACAAACCTTTTAAGGAAAAATGGATTTACTTCTTTTCAGTTGGAATTGGTTTACAATATAAGAGAGGCCACACTGCTCTCTCCACCAAGAGTTGAGGAAAAAAGAGAGACATTGAACTGATGATGGAACTCAATATTTTAATGGCACTGCATTTTCTCGCTGAACCCCTTATCCTTGTGCTATTAACGACTTTCGTTTGCCTGCTTTTTTCATCCACTTTGGCAGTTCAATGTTATGAGCTAGTAATGTTTAGCGGATGCATTGTGAACCCAAATATTTATGATTGTAGTTGGCAGAGTAACTCTCTTTTGCAGTAGGAATCTTCTTTGTACCTTCAGTCCTGATCTAATTATGTTTTGTGCTTCAACATAATCCATCCAAACTACTCACTTGCAGGAAAATTATTCATTTGAGAATGAAACTTGTGGAATTTGTAGAGACATTGTCATTGATAGAGGAGTTCTGGATTGCTGTCAACACTGGTAGGGTTTCATCATAGATGAACAATACAACAATTTTTTTCACTGCTATAGCATTAGTTCATAATGCATGTCTTCATATTGCATTCAACTCTTGATGGTTTACTGTAATGTGAATCAGTATAAGATTGTCTGTTTATTTGATTGTTTGTATGTAAATTAAGCATATGAGTGTATATATTTGTTTGCCATCCAGGTTATCGTCATATGATCCTGCATTTCTATATCCCTAGTCATCATTAATAGCTTATTTAACTTGTAAGGTTCAAGTACTTTAGTTCCAAATTGGTGTTCCATTCATAACTTTGTTTGCATTATTGTGCAGCTCACACGTTGTATCTTAGTAACTGGACTGCTCATTCTGTGTTCTTTGCTCAAAATAATTTGTGGCCACATTAGTACTGATATTGCACTTTTCAGTTACTAATGAAATAGTTTTTATTCTAATATTGGATTGGTGGATTCCATAAACCAGGTTCTGCTATACATGCATTGACAACTGGTCTGCCATCACAAATCGCTGCCCCCTTTGCAAAAGTGAATTTCAGTCTATAACATGCACTCCAGTAAGTGAAAATATGCCCTTGGTGCTGACAGTGTTTCATGGAAGAATCTTAATATATGCGGGAGAAATTAAATTTAGCTTAATGCCTCAAAAGGTAGAACTGCCATGGAATATAATAGTTTCTTTGTTATTTATGAAAGGTGTTTGATACCACTGGAGCTAATAATGAAGATGAATATTCTTTAACCAGGTAAAGCTCAAATTCTTGTATTTTCAGTTTGCAAGCATGTTAGTTCAACATTAGTGAGCTTAGTTGTTACACAATGTGGTTCCTGTTTACTCGTTAGGGAGGTTCATGCTATTCCCTGATTTGGTCTTTCTTCGTAATGATACATGTTCAGCATCATCATAACTACAAAGTTAGTTATTAAATCACAATTCCATTAAATAATTTTGAGTCATCTGACCATGTTAAGCAGGAAATGTTGCTGTATACTGATGCTGGCGTATGATCAATGACATCATTTGCATGTGACTTTGCGTCATATCATTTGTTTTTATTATTGTGAAGTTCTTATTTCCTTCATAATCTTACTTTTATATATTTTCAAGTAATGTGCAGAGAAATAAAATTGATGCCATATTCACACTCTCCCATTTGTATCTCTTATTGTGCAGTGGTGATGATGACTGGTATATGCAAGGAGAAAACAACACACTTTCCTTCCCATCATACTATATTGATGCAGAAGTAATAATACTCAATATACTCTTCATTTCCTTTTAAAATCCATACTTATCTATTTCATAAAGGTGATTGTGCTGCTTGTCCATCCTCCAGGCAGTAGTTTGCTTGGATGATGGTGATTGCAAGATTCGGAGTGGAGCTGTGTCAGTGGAGGATGATTCAACTTTTGATACGTCAATTGCTTGTGATTCTTGTGATTTATGGTACTCATAGTTATATATTATCCAATTTAAACGTGTCGACTATTAGTTGAGACTTTGTAACCATTTGTTTTCTGATTACTGTGACCCTTAAGCCAGGTATCATGCTATATGTGTGGGTTTTAATCCAGAAGTGGCATCTGAAGATTCATGGTTGTGCCCAAGGTAATTCTATATTTTCTTAATCTTTCATAATCCCTAGCCGCTAGTGATTAGGTATATTGTAATAATCAATATGTAAATCCCCTTCTTATAGATGCGTGTCTACTGAAGTGAAACACAATGCGGATCCTATCTTGAAACAAAATTTCAGTGGGGACTGTTCAACTGGTTCTGGTAGGACAACTACCGATGCATCATTTTCTGGGAGGGTGTCCGTATCTGTTGCTGATGAAGGTGAAACTGCCCTTGTTGTCTCAATGGTTGGTGTACATTCTGAAATTCGGGATGGTCTGTCGGAACCTTCACTAGGCTTAAAGACTGAACAGGAAAGATTTAATTCCAATTCATATCCAAGTTATTCCAACGATGATTTGTTGAATGAAGCTGTCGCAGATGCCAAAATCTTTAGGAACTCAGATGGTTTCACTATATCACACGATAGATGCTCTGAAACAAATCTTGTCCACAAGGTTTCTTCTGAGCCAACAGAAAGGCCATTGGAGTTTTCACCAATACGTGAGTCGGCAACTACATTATTTAGATCAGAGCAGGGGAACATGCCAAATGTACAGTTGGAAGTACCACAACATGCTCCATCTTGTTCATTTTCACAAATCAGCAAAGTATCTGAAAATTCAGGAGAGGAGAATACATTGCTTAGAGAAATTGGAAGATCTACTGTCATCACACCACAATTTTCATCACCAGGTTTGTTGTGTAGTGCGCATATTCATGCACAATATTTGTAAGCCGTCTAGCTTATTAAAAACTTGTATGCATGGATAGTTTTTAAGTTATTTTTTAACCATCATATTCAAACTTTTAAGTTTTGATTTGTGTATTTGGATACCATGGTTTCTATGCTTGTCACAACTATGAAAAGAAATTTCATGTCAAAAACTGTGTTCCTTATTCCTTTGCATAGCAAATATCTAGAAGTTGAGATGTGCATAATCTTGTTTTTGTACAATGTACTTTTAGGACCATATCTTTTAGACATTGCTACACCCAACATGAATTATTTCTCTTTGATCAATGCAGCTGGTGATGCGGCAAAATCGAACGACATAGATTTGATCGATGCAGGTGAGATTAAGCAGATGGGAAGTGCTCTGGACGTGCAGTTGACATCGACGTGAGTAACTTTTAAAGTGAAATGCTTAATTGCGAGAACTGATTGTCCCACAAGGCTTATATAGATTGACAAAACATAGTTTGCCGCACACCAATTTTTCCAGTTTCATTTCAGTAAATTTTCCCCTTTCTCTATTTCTTTCAGGCATGATGGAAAAGCTATTGGTGATATTGAAGTTAAATACAAGGAATCAAATGATGAAATTGGTCGTCCTGCAAAGAAAGCAAGGTCAGAAGTGTCAGAACAGGAAATGGATCTGATTGGGAACTCAGGTGCTTCTCCATCAGATGATCATACTACTTCCAGTCCAGCAAAAGCTGAAATTGGTGGTATGCCAGAATTCCTCAGATCGGATAATTCTGTTCCTGATATAATGAGTATAGTTGGAGAAGACTACAGAAGAGATCCTGGTAGAGAATTGGCAAGGCCTGTAGGAAGAAGAGCAGGAGATAAGCCTGGCCTGAGAGTGAAAAAGATTTTCCGAAAGGAAGAAGGAAAGAAGTCCTCAGCTGTAGTTCAAAAGCTACAACAAGAGATCAGGGAAGTGGTTAGAGACACTGGCACTACTATACTCGAGAAAGATATTGCATTTGATGAAAAACTTTTGACTGCATTCCGTGCGGCGATTGGAAAGTCTGCAGATGAACCAGGGGGAAGAACTAATTCTTCACTCATAAAAGCAAGGAGGGCATTGCTTCAGAAGGGAAAAATACGTGAAAATCTGACCAAAAGGTTGTATGGAACATCCACAGGAAGGAGACGAAGTGCATGGCACCGTGATTGGGAAGTCGAATTCTGGAAACATCGTTGCTCTGCAGGGATAAATCCTGAAAAGATTAAGACACTGCAATCAGTACTTCAGTTACTCAAGAAATCCTCAGAAATGGATAAAGAAATTGCTCAAGATAAGAAGGGGATGAATACTGATTCCATTTTGTCCAGGGTATATTTGGCTGATGCTTCAGTTGTTCCTAGGAAGGTTGATGTAAAACCTCTGTCTGCCATTGCAGGATGCCCACAATCAGATGAAAACAGCCTAGTCAAGGCTAACAATAGCAAGGCACCTAACAAACCTGTACCAGGGACTGAAACAATCAATATCAGTTCACCCAATAGCAGTGTAAAAGTGTCTAGTTCTTTGATCCTTAGTAAAGAAGCATCTAGCAGAAAGGATAACAGAAATAATAAGGCAGCACCAAATCAACAAAACCAATCTGCGGGTGATATAAAGCATGACAAAAGGAAATGGGCTCTTGAGGTCCTAGCAAGAAAAAATGCCAGTTCTATTACAAGCAAAGACAAATGTGAAGTTGCTGATGATCTGAAGGCAAAATACCCTCTATTAGTATGTATCTGCTTATCCTAAAAAAATTCAAAAGATGTTTATTAAGAATTACTCTAGAAGCGTATTTTGTTTGTTTAAATCTAAAACAGATATTTGGTTTTCTTTAGGCACAACTTCCTGTTGATATGAGGCCGCATCTCACAACTAGTCATCATAATAAAGTTCCCATATCAGTTAGACAGGTGACATTCAAGGAGTCTTTTATTATTCTCAAAAGTTTATGTTTCAAGATTCACACCTTTTTTGTCTATTCATTATTGAATGCTATTTACTTTATGAAAGATAAATCCAGATTATAAATTCCAAGAATGCATTTTTCTCCAACTGTCAAGTAATCAACTGAAGTTATCCATCTCAGGCGCAACTTTACCACATCGCTGAGCATTATCTGCAGAAAGCAAATTTGGCTGTCATTCGCAGATGCGCAGATACTGAGTTGGCCATTGTTGATGCTGTCAATGTAGAAAAGGATATTAACGAGAGGTCTAGTAGCAAATCAATTTATGTGAATCTCTGCTCTCAAGCTACTCGTCAGCCTGCCAAAGGAAAATCAGAGAATGGCGCTTCAAATATAGCTGCAAAGACTGAATTAGACAATGGACAGATACCACAAGAAGTTAACACCAAAAATACCAATATTTGTAACAGTGACACCAAAGAAGCTTTAAACAGCACAGATCATTCTGATCTTCCTGCAAGTGCCGGGAAAATGGTTAAGGGTGAACTAGGTGTGGATCTTTCTCCAGAGCAGCAAACTGCTGGCTTCAGCAACGTGGAAGAAGCGCTCAAAATGGCAGGCCTCTTGGATTCCCCTCCTAACAGTCCTGAGAGAAAGACCACCACAATTGAAGGTAATTTCTGTAAACTCTCTTGTCCCCTCTAGGCTGTCGCTAACTGCTCTCTGCTTTTAAGTGACAATCCTCTCATGTTATTGCTTAGCTGCATGCCTGTGTTGGTTGTGGTATTTGCTGGTGGGCTATTAGAACGTAAAGTTGATTGATACGGAGTACTTGTTTTCTTCTTAATGCAAATATATGGAGCTCTCCTACCATGTTTTCTAGAATAATCCAGTTTACCTTCCAGTTTGCCAAAATTTTCATTACAGAAATATTTAAGCTTCGAGGATATTTTGTCGGTGAATGCAGGAGAATGCATTGTTGATTTGGATTCAGAACCCAGCAGAAACTTGCAGTCAACTTCTGATTCTATGGCGAGGGATATATCCTCACTCAAAGAAGCTGATGATTCCTCTCTGCTAATTGATCTCCATGAAAATGGTCAAAATCTCCATATTGTGACATCATGTCAGCAACCAAAATATAATTCTGATGAGCATCAGAAGTTGATACTCAGAGGAGAAACAACAGATGCAACAGCAAATCAAATTGTTTCAGTGGACTTGGATGAAGCTGGGTGTAGCGTGCAAATCAAAAACTCAAACGGATCAAATAAAGAAATTCTAGCTGAGACCAACACGCCTGATGTAGGGGACCCAAAAGAGATCAAAGTATCAGAAAGTGAGATGTGTAACCAATCTTGTCAGGTGAATAGCTCTCTGACAGAAGCTGAAGTAGTCAGCAAAACACTTAACTTAGACTCAAACAAAGGGAAATCCTCTGGTGACACTGCAGCGTTGAACAGTAGACCTTCAGACGGAGACAAGTTGTCCACACATCCAGCCCAAAGTGGGGATGGTTCAAAGAAGCCAGCAAGGGATCCAGGTAATAACAAATCAGATCCTTCTGGCTCCATATATAAGAAGGTAAATCCACTTGTTTGTTGCACTACATTCTTCTCTAAAAAAATACAATTATTGTGTCTTACCACTTTGGCTATCCTTTAGATCCGCTAGATTCGAAATACGACTTTGCATGGTAGTTCTGCTACATGTTTGCATTCGTTAAGCTGTTTTGTTTCAACTTCCGATATATGCAGGTTGAAGTGTTCGTGAAAGAGAACATCAGACCACTTTGTAAGAGTGGTGTGATTACTGTCGAGCAATATAGGTGGGCGGTCGCAAAAACCACAGAAAAGGTCATGAAATACCATTCTGACGCTAAAAATGCCAACTTTCTGATCAAGGAGGGCGACAAGGTGAAAAAGTTGGCCCTACAGTATGTTGAGGCAGCCCAGCAAAAGGTTACATGACTCGGCGAAGTCCCAAAAAAAAAAAAAGATCCTGTCAGTTGCTAAAGTGACAATTCAGCAATACAGAAACTCTATACGCGCAAATTGGCCATATTCTTCTAGAATGCCACAGCAGCTGCCGACGGCATCACGTCTCAAAAGGTGACAACTTAGTGTCTTTTTTGGTTTGGGAAAACTTAGTGTCGTTCGCTGGATTTCATGTATAGGAGAGGTAGTTTGAGGTGGTCTTATATTAATTTGAGCTGGCGACAGAACGAAAGATTGGAAGGGAAAGACTCGACAATGTGTTTAGACCATATACAAAACCGTTACAAAATCTCAAATTTCTTCGAATGCACACATTTAAGTACGAGCTGAAACAACATTGATAGCTGTAGTTTTACAGGTGATTTAAACTAAATTTAAATTAAGAAGTGCGTAGTCTTAACTTCTTATTTAGTTCATCAAACTGAGCAGCCGTTTGGCGCGAAACCGACCCGCCCCCTCTCCACGTCAAACACGACCCGGAATCCTTGCTGCTGCACGTTGCCGATCACACTGAGCCCATCGTCCGCTGCCTCGAGCCCCAGGCAGCGGTAGTACGGCCGCCGCTTCCCGCCGTTCACGGGGAGGAAGTAGTTCTCCGGAGGCAGCGCCATGTCCGCGCCGCCGGCGAAGTGCAGCAGGATGGGCGGCGCGCTCGCCGCCGGCCTGCCGCGGAGGTCGTAGCACGCATCGAACACCGAGTAGTCCCACGCCAGCCTCCGCATCCCGGCGGCCGCCGCGTGCGCGTCGAAGGCGTCGCGCAGCGCCGCGTACGCGTCCGTGGAGAACCGCGATATGGCCGTGCCGGAGTCCACGACTACGCCGCCCCGCCCCGTCGCCGGGTCCAGCGCGAGGCTGGCGTTCGAGAACCCGGTGACCCTCTCGCCCCCGACGCTGAATCCGGTCATGTCCACGTAATACAGGCTCGGGCGCCGCGGGTTGGAGAGCAGAGCGGTGAACGCCGTGGACGGCAGCTCCGGCACCGTGCGGCCGAACACGAGGTAGGAGCTGCGCGTCGAGCGGGACGTCCGGTCGGCGAGGCAGTACTCGAAGACGTGGCCGTACGCCGGAGCTACCTGCGTCGAGATGGACATGTTGCCGCGGCCGACGCCGAGCAGCCCGGCCGCCGAGTCGAACAGCCCCTCGTTGTCGCGACCGCACCCAAGCGTGACGTTATAGATGTACGTGTCGTTGGCGAAGACGAGCTTGTCGGTGGCAAGGTCGCCGGTGCTGGAGGAGCCGTCGCCGTAGGCTATCATGTACCTGCATCCTCCGGTGCCGCCGCTGTCGCAGCCGGGGTACCGGAGCCCGCGGCACTGCGGCGACGTGCACGGGATCCGGCGATACGTGCTTGAGCCCCGCGGGTCGAACACCCGGCCCTTCTGGGCGTAGCAGCGGCGGCAGGGGCTGCACTGGAGCCAGACAAGGTCGCTGCCGGTGTCAATGACGAGCAGCGCCTTGGTGGACGGCGTGCCGACGCCGATGAGAGCGAAGTACTCGCCGCTCTCGAAGGGGGCCCCAGAGAGGACGGGGGAGTGGAGTCGGCCGTCGTGGCCGGTCGCGTCGACCAGGGTGGCGTAGCGCGCCGCGTCGGCGGCGATGCGTTGGCGGAGGAGGCTACCCCGCTTGGCGCAGGGCGGTGGCGGGAAGACCGCGTCGCGGTGGAACACCGGGACGTGGAGTGTTCTTGGAGGTTGGGCTGCACTGGAGGCCGGGAAGAGGATGACGACGAAGAGGAGCAAAGACTCGGGCGTCGCCATGAAGGAGGGCTCCGTGGCGATCAAGGTGGCAAACGGATGGAGTGATGGTAATAGTAATGAAACTATGAAGGTGAATAAGAAACACCTTAAATGAATATAAGCATTCATGTTGGTGTCTGGATTCATATAACAAGAGTTTCAGGAATTAATTAGTACAGCAGCAGTTCCATGAATTAATTCAGACAACAGCTACAGTTCAAGAATTAATTAGCCGTGTTCTTTTGTTAGACGAAGACGAAAGATTATCTATTTTTTATAATTATTTTATAATATAAATAATTAAATTAACTATTGCAAAGTTAAAAAAATTACTTTGAAATGATCAACTTTTATATATAAATTTTTTTAAAAAAAGCACACTACGATATATCCAAAAGAACAAGACAATAAAAGCATTCAAAGTCCATTAAGATCCCTCAAGTGGTTAAAATACCTCCCTCGTAGGTTATATTCTTTCATAAATAGAAGATTATCTGATTTTTTTGTTAAATATTTAAAGGTGTAAGGATAAAATTAACTATCATAAAGTTCAAAATCCACTTTAGAAATGTGAGGTGATGAGCTTCTATATAGATTTTCTTTTTAAAAAGAGACACCATTTAACGATTCGAAAAATATGTGCGTAAAAATTGAGGAATAATCGGTACTATACCACGGCAAAAGAACACAACCATGGGAGATACTGAACCTAGGTTTGCTATGTCCACGCTAAAGGGTATGTTTAAAGGTGGAGTCTAGTATTAACTCTTCTCTCATTCACATGAGCGACACTAATTTATTTTATAAGCATATGTACAAAGGTAGAGTCAGCTAGTAATATAATAAGACATATTTTATAACTTTCTTTTCTTTTTATCTACCCCATGCAACAAAATTTCCTTAAATAAATGTTAAGTGTCAGCTCTAAGCCGTTACCATGCATAACAATCACTTTTCTCTTTTATCTCTTCTCTTTGCTCCATGTCATCACATTTACTCACGTAGCAATGGAGAGAGTCAGCTAATAATCATCTTTATACGTGCCCTATGAGGGTCATACATAGTAGCCAGTGAAAGTGAATCCTCTGCCAATGACCTCACTAGCAGCAAACCATCCTAGGCTCCTAGTAACTCACTGCCAAACTAACATGGTAACGCCAACATCCCTAGACTTCAGGTTCTTTCCACTTTTCAATAGGAAATTTCCACCATCGACCTCTTTCCACAATTCCTCGTAACGGGCAGGGATGCCACAAAGAGAAATATGTCTTAATAAGATTTTTCTAGTATAGTCTAGATTCATTATAATATTAATAAATCTAAACATATGCATAAATAACATACATTAATCAATAGATGAGTATAGATATAGCCAAAAAGTCTTATAATATAAAACTAAAGAAATAACGTTGTTGTACTTTTCCAAGTTATACTATTCAACGTGATGTTTGTGTGCATCTTTGGCCAATGGCGTAACTCTTCTATTATCTAAATTATGCAGTTGTAAGAAGTCTAAAAGAAATTCTACTTAAGCTCACATAAAACAGATGTTCAATAAATAAAACAAAGCTCTTGCATAACCTCGCGGGACCACAAAAGATTGCATAGAAGAGGTAATAGTATCGTTGTAGTATTGTAGACTTTTCCTACACCAGAGAATACACTCACACACCATTTACGTTGTCAGTAATGCAACTAGTAGCATTCAACATAAGTGTCATATCATAAAATCATAAAATAACACTATAAACAGGGGTGAATCCAGCGTGGGGGATCCAGCCCCCCTACACGCTGAATCCCCACGACAAATAGGGGGAAGGGGGAGAAGAAGGGGAGGAAGAAGAGGGGGCTAGAGGAAGAAGGTACCCCCCCTAGTCCCCACCCTCTTCATCCTAGACCCATCATTGTCTGTAAACACCCTTTCACCTTTATCTCCTTGAGAGCATAGATGTACTCTTAGCTAATCCTTTCTAGTAAAGCATTGTAGCCTTTAAAGCATGATAGTCCATCATAATCTAATATCCCATTGCAAAGCATGGATGCCTTATCCTTACTTCAGTTGTAGCTGTACAATGTGATGCAACTGCACAAGCCTCGAATCTAATAAATTATAGATAATAAACTAAATGCAAATGTGTCATTGCACAAACCACAACTTCAACAAATAATTGATAACAAATTAGGTGCACCATTAGACAAATATACTAGACTATGGAAAAGAAATTATATTGGCATTCATGAAGCTAATCGAAAAGGAAATACTATTGGCATTCAAGAAGCTAATCGATGTCACTGGGCATAAAAAAATCGGGTTGTACCACAAAGAGCTAGGAAAGTATTATCATCATCCTTGTGTATGTCATCTTTGAGGCTACTATTGTGCGGTATCTTGTTCCTATACAGGATGATTCCTACAATGTACCAAACCTAATACATCACTAGTATCAGATCTAATACCACGTCAGTACCAGCTGATATCAGACTTGTATCAATTGGTACCAAACCTGATACCTCATCAATATCATATCTGATATTGCATCGGTACCAGCTGATAACATGGCAATTTCAATTGTTACCAAACCTAGTACCTTATCGGTATTAGAATTGATACTGCGTTGGGACTAGCTGATACGAAGGCAGTATCGTTTGTTACCAACTGATAGTAGGGTGGTACCAACTGATACCCTATTAGTACCACTGATACTAAAACGGTACTGGTTGAAAGTGCATCTAGCCCCTAACCGAGTTTTGGATGATTAATGACAATGTTAGTCAAGCATTTGTGCACTAATAAATTTGTGATGTAGAGAAGAGATGTTGGTTCATCAAGGATTGCACGATTTGTTTGACTACTGTGATCTTAGTCGGAGTTCGATGGAGTTAAAGACTTTTTATTTTTGATTTTGAGTTGTAGGAATCCCGTTGATAGTAGGGTCACAAGAGTCACTATATGCATCCATGAGTGAGCTGAATCAGTCTTAGAAGCTTAGGTTTTTTTATTTACAGAGAAGCAGGACTGGACAGCCCGATCAGAGTCGGATAGTTCGGCCATTGCTCAAAGAAAATTCTTAAATGTTGGCCGAACGGTCCGGCCCCTGACACTTTTTCCAACGGCTACATGACGTGTGATAACACTATATATTGGAACCTAGTGATGTAGCCATTGGTGAGGCTTCTAGTTCAAACCAATTGACTCATAGGGCTATCCTAGCACCTCTCAAGCCTCTCCAACTAATCCCAACACCTTCTAGAATGATTATAGTAAGGATCAAGATTAAGGATGATTGTTTAGTTGGTGTGTTCATGAGGGCTTCTCTCGAAGATCATGGATGCATGTGGCGGTACTTGAGCTTGTTACTCTTGGAGAGTGTTCTCCTAGATGGATAGGCGTCACCCGCGAGCATCCAATCGGTGTGGATCGCCTGGGAGAGTTTGTGAAGGTTCCTTCTACTCTCCGCAAGAAAATTAGGTAACTTGATAGTGGATACCTGGGCTTTCTCATAGGAGGTCGTTGGGTAGGACAAGTTGTGACCTAGGGTTATGTGGAATCGCTTGATCTCGATCTTGGTGGTCGATCAAGGATTCGCTAGCATAGAGGCGTGAACTTGAAAACCCGAGTTGGCCTTGTAAGAGAAAGCCAAGTGAGAAAAAGGATCGAGAGAGATCCCGCTCACAGGAGCGCTTAAATAGAGAGTAGAATCAAAAAATCCGAACTTTGGTAAAAAAATCTCTCGCGTCGCTATACTTCTCTCTACCGTTATTTCTATGTTTTGGTCCTCAAACCGTAGGTGAACTGGATTTCCCGTCCCCACCCCGACAATTACCATAGCCCTGACCACCCCACTCACCCTCGGGGGAACTCCCCCGGCCCCGGCCCCGGCCCTGGCGGGGCAGGTCCGTGTCGGGTCCTCTGCGCCGTAAGGGAAATTACAAGTCCTAATTACGTCAACCACTTCCAACACGAAAAATGACTTCGCTAACCAAACGGAAGTGTCATTTGGTTCAGGTACAAAATACATATAAGCACAATCAGCCTTATGGTTCAGGGCAAGCAGTGACATTTTCAGCTAAAACTTCTACAGATGAAACTCTGTTCGCGTACTCTTTGCGCAGATATGATCAATCCATTATGTCTTAAGAAAATCTACGTATAAACGCTCAGGTGCGAAGGGACTAAATAATACTACTATCTGCCTGCTGACAAACCAGGTGACTTTGGACAATTGTGATGCTGGTTTTGCTAGTTGTGTTCAATTGCAATACACAATGACAGCACATGGGGAATACCAATACGGCGTTTGTAAAGCGCCAGGAGGCTCCAATGGTCACAATAAATGATAAAGGTTTAGTGAAGGGAAAAGATACAGCACTCAAATTGCGCTTGAGATGAACCGTTGCAGAATCGGAGTTAACATGGTGAGTTACAATGTAAAGAAAAACCCGTTCCAACACTGGTCTAGTCGATTGATGTGGAACTGGCATCAACACGACCTGGGTATTCATCCTTCCAGGCACAAATAATTTGCAGATCCCAGCGCAAGGCCAGTCTTATTTAGGACGACAATTTGGGTCCAAACAAGTAAAACAACCAAGAGCAACAACAAAAATGATTCACTTCGTCCACCAGTGAAGGAAATCCTTGCGCCTGTTGATCTTCTTTTGGAGCTGGAGGACACCATACAGTAAAGCCTCAGCAGTTGGAGGGCATCCTGGGACGTAAATATCCACAGGAACAATACGGTCGCATCCGCGCACAACAGAGTAGGAGTAATGGTAATATCCACCACCATTGGCGCAGCTGCCCATAGAAATAACCCATCGAGGCTCAGGCATCTGATCATAAACCCTGCAGAAGAAGTTACGAATGTCATGACTCATGAGCATTAGAAAATTATGAGCAAGAAAGGGTGAATGGCCTTTGACCAAATAATCCCAAAATAGCATGTACAACAGAAGTTCTTCATGGGAAACAGACGATACACAAGAAAAGTCTTGATTTCCATTCAGGTCAAGCCATTCACAAGTCACAACAAAATAATTTATTGTGTTCCAAAAATATCAGTACACCACAGTACCACGCCAGCCGCTAATTGACCAACATTCAAAATTCAGAACAATAACATGTTTTTTTTGCAGAATTCCAGACATATTGCAAGAGCACATCATTAGTTCATTGCATCAACTACACCTCACCCTAATCAGAATTAGTTTATATTTGCATTGTCAAGTTCCAGATTCTTGCATAAGAAAATTCGTGCTTAAGCATATAATCAGTGCATATATAATATATTTGTATTTTTCTACAATGATGTCAAAGTATACTACTATATGGATAACATGAAGTAGTGAGAGTATCACATACCCAAATCCCAAAGGGCACTAGCTTGTTCTTTTTTAAAAAAAAATGGTATCGAGGCAAGCAAGTCCTAAATAACATATTCACCTATAATATCTAATACACTAGCACATACTTTATTTCACTAATGAGTAATCGATACAGTAAAATCCTAAGACTTCCCCACATTATTGCCTCTATGTAAATACCAGATTTGTTTAGTGTTCTCAGATCTCCTGAAAGATGATACAGGTATAAAAGCCTTTGAATTATGTCAATATTTAGTGCTACTGAATCTGGAATGCATAGGCATTGTAAGCCTGATTATCCATGGCAGCATCTTTTTGCCCCTAAGCAATACTCCAGAAAAACAGTGCCAGCGACGAATTTGTGGATGGTTCTCAAATCAAATCCAGCAAAAGGTCAACACCGAGCCATCAAATTGGCACTATCTAGATACCAAGTAAAATTTATCCTCTCAAATATCCGCAAAGCCAAAGAGTTTATATCAAAGTTATGATCTTTTTTCATGGATTTCTAGTATGAATGATCAATGATCTTCGTTGCATTCTCTGGATCATGTAAATATTTAGTACTGATGCACTATCAATGCTGGAAGGCAAGTTCAATGCTTTAACCCATCTCATTAGCCCATTTATCCTGGCCAGGCATTAGATATCGGTGCTAGTGTTGAATTTGTGGCAAGTTTCCAAATGATATTGAAAGGTGGGGAGATAAAAGGGCCTTCCTTACGATTCTACGGTATAGACAGATACTACATTAGCAATAGGTGGGTGCCCATGAGAAGTTCCCAACCAAAAGAAATAGCCATTTCTATCGAGTCTCATTTTACTCTATCCAGATAGTACTCTCCAAGATCTAAGCAGGCCAAACACCAATTTCCCGGATCGAAGCACATGAAAGCAAAATTTGGTACTGACTTGCGGAGCGCGGGAGCCATCTTGTTGGTGAGCGTCCCAGCGACGATCATGCAGTCGGACTGGCGCGGGGAGGGGCGGAAGATGACGCCGAAGCGGTCGAAGTCGTAGCGGGACGCGCCGGCGTGCATCATCTCGACGGCGCAGCAGGCCAGCCCGAACGTCATGGGCCAGATCGACCCCCTCCGCGCCCAGTTCATGAGGTTGTCCACCTTGGAGACCACGAACTCGGCCGCCTTCGACTCGGGCGCCGGCGGCGGCGCCCCCGTGTACCGCGCCGGGGCGGCCCCCGCCGCGGCTGCCGAGTAAGCCCGAGGGGCCGAGAGCAGCGCCGCCCGCGCCGCCCGCGGGAGCAGCGCCATCGCCGTTCGCGTTAGGGTTCCCCCCGCCGCCCGCGCGTGGAGGAGGAGGAGGAGAGCGAGGCGGATCCAAGGAGGTGGGAGAGAGAGAGAGAGAGAGAGAGGCGATTGGGGGTGCGGTGCCGGCCGTCGGAGAAGCTCTTGCCTCTCACGAGAGACCGGCGTTCTGGGCCGAAACTCAAATGGTCCATTCACGTTTGGGCTTTTCTCTCGACAAGGCCGATCAAATTGATGGGCCCCCGTGGCAGTGACAGCTTCGCCGTTCGTCGTATAACTGTCGGATCAAAACCATTTTTACCGTTTTCATTTTTAATTTTTTTCGGAATCAAAATCAGAAACATCGGATACGAAAATGGAATTGAATATTATCGAATACGAAAACGGCTCGAATTCGAATAAGAGCGGATACGGTAATAGAAATTTATTGAATATAACAACTCTCAAAACCGAGGTTTCAAGATCAAATTTCAAACATTAGCAACCAACCATAGTATTTTTATCATTACAACCAATTTCATAAGTCACCTTGTTAATGATTGTCTAAATATCAAATATAGGCTATAATTTATAATTATTATAGTAAAATACAAATCACGCAGATTATTATAAAAGTTCATATATCATATTATAAAAGTTTACATATCATACAAGTTGATACAAAGTTAAGTAAAGTGATTTTATATATGTTTTGATTAAGGACTTAAGGTTAACTTGCTGAAATGGACTGAGTCATTTTAGTTGATATTGTGAATTTATGTCATATAGGCCTACAGAAAAATTCCGGAAAGTCTATAAGAAAAATTCCGAAAAGTTTCCGACCGGTTCCGATTTCCGACGGATAGCGCCGTTACCGTATCCATTTCCGTTTCCGAGAAAAAAAATTCCGAATCCGTTTCCGTTTCCGTTTTCGATAAATTCCAAAAATTTCCAAACGACGATTTCCATTTCCGAAAATTGGTCCGGAACCCGAAAAGATTCCGAAGGATTTTCATCCCTACTCGTAACTCGTAAGGCCACATTGTTTGGATTTTTTTTAAAAAAATAAACAACATATTTACAAACTAGAAATAATTTATGAATAAAAAGTTTATATATGTGTTTTTAGTATCTAAAAATAACTATTAAAATAAAATTTTGATGAAAATTCTCAGAAACAACTTTAAATTTAAGTTAGAAATTTAAACTCTGGTTTACAAGTAGTATTAAGAAAACAAAAGGAGCAGGTTATAAGAGTTGGGTCGGAATCGACCAGGGTTGGCACGTGTGTGTACGGCAAGCAGACTTCAGCGAGTGGCTGCGGTTCTACCGCTTTCTCGTGGTTCGAGGAGGAGCGCAGCAAGGGGGGAGGGGCACCGGCAAAAACGCAGCATATGCCCGGAATATGTGCCTAAAATTTGGTGAGCCAGAATCCTGTGGCCAACGAACCTGCCAGGGGAATTGTCTCTTTCAATCAAAGGTTTCAGTCAGGTTCACGAGTATCGGATACGCGAAGATATAATCGTATCTTCAGGCCCTCAGCTCAGTGGAAGCGCAAATAATAAATGCCTGAAAATGGAACGGGCTGGCTGTTCGAATCAGCACTATAGGTTGGGGCTTTTGCATAACTTGTTTTTTTAAGATAACTGTCCTCTCATCATATTTTTGTTTCTGCTTAGTTTACGAACTAAAATTTAAATTTTTAATCATATTTTAAAGTTTTTTATGAAAGTTTATTTTTAAACTTAGTTTTTATATCGTTAAGAATACGTATATAAAAATTGATTTATAAATTATCTTTTTACAAATATATCGGTTGTTTTTTTGAGAAAGCCAAACAATCACCTCTATTTTATACGTTTTCCGAACGGTTAACCGGTGTGCATTTGGTAAAAAGTTTATATGCAAATTTTTGTTGCGGTCGCAGCCAGGTGAGTTGAGCCGATTAGACGCATTATGTTTCAAGCATGCTAGTTGCTAGAGAAGACAAAGCTAACCTGGCAGAGCCGATTAGCGCATTATCTGACTAAATTAAGAGGCGTATCTTTTAGCTTTCTTATGAGAAAATCAAACAATATATTTACAAACGAAAATAATCTATAAATAAAATTTTTACATGATGTTCTGAGTGATCTAAAATCAAAGACTAAAAATAAAACTTTGATAGAAAAATCTAAATTTAATTCTAAATTTAATGTTAAAAATTTAAATATTAGCCTATTAGCGTAAGCAAAAATAAAAAGATAAGAATGTAAGATACAATACAGTATTATAGAGAAGTTTAAATCAAATACGAATGATGAGACAAATAATAGTGTAGAACCCAAAAGAGCTTTTTAGACTAGAAATTTTGCAGTTTTTGGACAGTACATAGGGATTATAAAATTCTAGGGTAAAATATTGACGTCTCTAGGTACCTAATCAATAACATTACAATGTTTTTACACTAGTTATATTTTTAGCGATGCTAAGATGCTAAAAACCTATCGTACCGTGATTACCTCTAAATATGAACGTAGAAATTTAGTACTTAATATATTATCTTAAGAATAGTAAAATTTTCTAATTTTAAAACTTTAGAATCTCTAACATATACAGAGCCAGCCGAGGAAGCCAATCAGACCCATTATCTCCGTTACTTAAAAGATGGAGTCGTATGATCGTCTCCACTTAAGAAATCGAAAACGATCAAATGGTTTCTCGAGGAAAACATGAAACAACCTTACATATTTCAAAACAGACAAAATTATAAAGGTATAATCTAATTAACCCTCTCCTTTGTGGGTCTATAAAGTCTATCGTCAATTGTATACAATTTTTTTATCGGCCTTCTTTTCTTTATTGGCTTATGCAGTTCAAGTTTTCCAAATAATGTAAAAATAGTTGCTACTAGAAAAGAGACAAAGCTAGGTGACGGAGAATTGGAGTGCGCACATGTTTTTGGATTTATAACAACTCTCTACAGCGTTCTATTTTATTCCACGGATTTCGGAAGCATCTCTTTCTTTGCATACGTGAGCGAAGATTCTACCAAACTGCAATCACAATTTATCAGAATCGAGTGCAACAAATTTTCACCAAAAAATCAGACTAATCAGTTCAGTAATTCAGGAATGATTTTTCTTGGATTGATCGGATAAGATACAATGAGCCTTTACTAATTAATCGCAGGCTCAATCACACGATGCGCAAAAATCAGTCAATAGTTAATTTAGTCGTATTACAAGCCTCGCACACACATTGTTCGATCTAGCAGTTCGCGCTCGAAATGATGCGTTCGTCGCCACCATTGGTCAGTTCTTGATCCGGAGCGGCATGGGCATGCCATCCTGCACGGCGACGGCCGGCAAGGACTCGAGCTTGCAGTCGAGCGCCGGCAGGTTTCTCGCCTCGAGCAGCACCCTGCCGACCAGCCGCAGCAGCGTCTCCTCCATCTCCTGGCCGTCGGTCCACGGGTGCACCTCCGCCTGGAGCAGCGACGGGTCCTCGCAGATGAGGTCCCACACGGGGAACCCCTTGCGCGGCATCATGAAGTCGCCCCGGCCGAGGCGCAGCGACGGGCAGTAGTCGCCGCGGCCGTCGCCGAGGTAGATGACCCTCTTGTCGGCGCCGGCGGAGGCGCGGATGCGGTCGAGCACCTGGCCCTTGCACATGTTGGGCGGGCAGATGCCGAGGCCGCACCCGTGCGGGGCGGCGTGGAAGTCGTGGTACGGCGCGATGCGGAGGCGGCCGTCGCCGTCGACGGCGCCCGGGTTGGTGTTGATCTCGGAGAAGTAGCCGCCGAGGCCGTGGTGGTCGAGGATGGTCTCGATGAAGAAGCGGTTGGCGTCGCTGAGGATCCTGAGGTCGCAGCCGAGGCCGTAGCAGGCCTTGATGGCGTCGACGACGCACGGGTCGAGCGGCGCCGCCCTGAGCACCGCCGCGACGTCGCCCGCCGTCTTCCCGCGCGCGTGCAGCTCCCCCATCATGGTGTCCATGAGGGTGTTCCACGGCATGGTGGGCAGCAGCCGCTCGAACTCCTCCGTGGCGCCGAGCCCGTCCACCACCCAGTTGTCGCTGTCGACGTCGATGATCGTCTTGTCGAAGTCGAACACCACGACGATCCCGGCCATCTCGACAAGTTGCTCGATCGAGGCGAGAGAGCGCCGAGAGTGGTGTGGTTTCTTTCTTTCGATCTTTCTTTGTTTCTGCTTGGATTTGGGGTGAGGAGAGGAGGCCGCCTGGGGGTCGGCTTATATACCGGCACGGGGAGCGCGGGAGCGCGGGAAGATGCCCCCGATGCCGAGCGAATATTACGAGAGATGCGCAGCGGGGGCAGCTTTCCGTTCCACTTTGGTGCGCGCCGTTGCGCGGTTGCGCTTGCGCTTGCGTTTGCGTCGCGGTGAGAGACCACGCGTGAGGCACGCGGCGCGGCGCGGGGAAGCATCTGGAGGGAGGGGCGTCGTGCGCGAAAGTCTAATGACGAATGTTTGTGTCCGTTAATCCGCATAAATACTTTATATATAACTTTAAACATTATATATATATATATATAACTCTTTAGTGTATAATCTTCTATAAATTTATTTTTAGTGATATTGTTTATGTAGATATCTTTTACGACATCCTTTATATGCTATAAATCTATTTATACGTATAATTTTATATATGAAATCTGTAGTATAAAAATAAACCTTTGTACATAATAATACAATTATTAAAAAAATTGTATATATAAACTTTTTATTGAGGCTTCGCACGAACGCTCCTCAGACCCGGGGAATATCCTCCGGTTATCGCGTCTCTCGCGTGCAGTTGAGGTAGTGGCGTCGCTTTCGCCGCATCTTTTGGGTGGCTGCTGCTTTTGCAGGCGAGCTGTATCAATTGGTTTTGATCGGCGGTTCGATTACACGCAATCTGCTGCGGTGGAAAAAAAAACAACCTGCATGAGTTGATGAGTTTACATACGCAGCTGAATTTGTGCTGTTGTTATACTGCAGAGAAAATGGGGGAGAATTTGTACGTGATTATATGATGCAGAGGCAAAGTTATTTATTTATTTATTTATGGTACAAGATCACGTTCCTGAGTCCTGACAAGTCGAGTGACAAAGGTGCATGTGAGAAAAACTGACAACATATTTGCAGGGGCGTCGCCTAGTGGATATTCGGTGGATGCGGAGAATCTCCGGTGAGGTGGCGACCACGGACACGATTCGTTGGTCCATTCTGAATTCTGCCCGCCGCCTGCGCTCTTTTGAACCACGGCTACAACGTGAGGGAGTTGGTTTCTCGACCATTTTGGCTGGTTTCTCGATCGTTTGGCTGGTTTTCCTTCCTCCTCAGCTTGCTTTTAACTGGGCTATGCCCATCTGTCAATTTCCATACAATTTACAGGAACAGATATCCAACCCAGATTTAGAATTTGGTCAAGAAGCTGTGCTTCATTTCCATGTGCCACGTCTGTATCGAGGCCAAGGTTTCGTTTGTTGCGGAAGGAGCCGAAATCGCTAAAGGGGTAACGTGATTATCAGCAATGAATGTTATAATCACGTAAAAATCATGTGAATATGAATCTGATTTTTTTAACAAAATCGTCACGTTTTTGGAAGGGATACAGTGAGATTTGGTGCGATAATCATGTGATTTCCTACGATAATTGTGATGGTTTACAGTGAACGATGTTCATGGAGAACAACACGATAATTGTGCGATCTGGTGGCAAAATCGGGGCGGCAGCAGCGATTGTCGCGATAATCATGACAATCGTCTCTTATTGCGCAGCATGCTATCTAGATTGTTTTTTAATTTAACTCACATCGAATAACTTTGCGACCTCTTTTAGTTGATTCATGTTTTTTTTAAAAAAAATCTTCACCGCAGGTTCATGAATTACATGGTTATCACTGGGGATTTTTTTTATTTTTCTACCATTTTTTTAAAAAAATAAAATTCATACAATATTTACCGAAATTTACTGCCAAATATCGAAGCTGTCCCCTTGCAATAACCGGGGTTTCAAAAACCTGATCGAAACATCAGTCATGCGAGAGAAGCCTGATCACTTGGGATCTGGGAAGGCTCCTAGTTGCTGCCTTGTTATTCTGCATTATCATCTTCAGAAAAGAACAAGTTCTATTATATCCTACTTTCTAAGCAGAAATATTCCGTTTAAACCCCTCTTTTTCGTTAGTGGCAGCATGCGTGGTTCGCTCTTATGATTCTGTCTTCATTGTACACTAGTCCTACTACTTGGTCAGGATCACAACCTCATGAGTTGACACGTAAAAGGATCTACAAACAAAACAATTACATAAATAATTGGGTGACATTTTGAAAATTATCCATGAATCGGAAATCATAAGGCCAGACACCTGCAAAAATCCACGAAGATAACAAAAGGTAGAGCTGGAAGGCCGATCACGCATTCACATGCCAAGAGTCGAAGAAACTAAAAGGTGATGCATATATCTTCACCAACTTGTCCAAGATGGCAAAGTATATTTTTCGTATTTCACAATTTCACATGGTTATAAATCACATGTAGATCAAGCATTATTCATGTGAATGTTCTCTTGTGGAGAAAGCAGCTGGAAGGAAGCGACCCCTGCAATTTGTGCTCAGTTGATAGCCGACACATCCCCCCGTGATTAGATGCTGTTCATGTGGTTGATGCCGCAGCCTGTACGTGGTAATATTCGTGTCTCTTTGTCACTACCCAATACCAGGCATCAGCTAGCACAGTAGCACATTTTGTTGTGATAATGTGCACCAGTGCAGAGATGCAAACCAGAAATTCTGCTGCATTTAATTTCCGTTGTGGCATCGAATCAGGACCTGGGCGTTTCTGGAGTAGAAGATTAGTAGAGAACACTCAAGAAGGTCCATTGTTTTGAAATGATTCAGTATTGATTGCATTACGAACAGACATCATGGATTGGTGAGCTACACTTTTTATGGATGTTATTAGCTTGCAAGTGAAATGATGGCTTTGCTTGATTATATCAGGGATTCAGGTTGGGCATTCCCACGACAATTCAGCAGATGAGCGCTCCTATCTTTAACCTTAAATTTAAAGTTGATTTTGGAATTTATTTTACTTAAGTTTATTTTATGACATTGGTTTTTAGATCACCAAGAATATACATATAAAAGTTTTATTCATAAATTATTTTCTGTTTGCAAATATATAGTTTGGCTTTTTTCCATAGACCTGCATAAAGAAACTTCTGTGTGCGATATTTGTAGTCTCTTCCCTGTTTGAGTTTAATGCAGCAATGTATGATTTCAATTCTTCTTTATACTAGTCCGTGCTTCGCTATCGATAAAATATTTAATATTTTCTAGAATAAAGAAAACAATATTTTCAATAAACTATGTTACACATTCTTTTTCTATAAAAAATATTCACTTAATTTTATTTATATGTAGTTAACCATTTAGATTTGATTGTTTTATAATATAAATAAATGTAAGAATTAATTTGTAAAATTTATAATAGGAGTAGGTGTGATAACATATTCAAATGCTACCACCATTAACTTTTTCTCTAAGAGTGGACATAATTAATTTGGAGTTGTTCTTTTACATGAGTTTTCAGGTTTTTATGAGAATGAATAGAATTGAACTATGACATGTTTCGCTTGATTTAAGAGAAAGGCAAGCAAGATGGGATTTGGCGGGTTGTTGGACGACAGTCTCAAACAGCTTTGACAATCACAATATGAGACGTCTAAATGGCATTCTAATCTACACCTGTTGGAATATCTGGAAATAGCGCAATAGAAGAACCTTCCAGAAGACTTCACAAACAACAAATTAAACGACATTTTCCTGAGTGCTAAGGAGGATAAGAAACTCAAACTCCTGCTTTGTTCAAAACTTCTTTTTAAGAAACATCTAGGAGTCTTCTAGCTAGCTCTACAAGATGTATTGCTAGCTGACCTAGGTCCAAAGCCTCCTCCTTCTATTTAAGTTATGTTATGTCTTTTCCTAATATCCACGTAAAAAACTAAACGAGATGGGGTGTTAAGGATTATATTCCTATAGCCCATGGGCCAGGCTGGGATATTAGCCCATCAGCGTGTAAGCATCTAAAGTCCAATAATTGCTACTCTATCTAGGAGTAATATCGATATGTCCACCCGTCCTCTCCTGATTGGCTGATCTCCACGTCAGCAGAGCCATACACAGGTGGCGAGCTCGACCAAATGACTTATCCAAAGAGGCGATCGCAATAGATAGGCTCATCCTTGCAGCGTCCTCGCGGGCGCTCGCAGTTTCCCGCCACTATTTAAACCCCCACTCGAGCTCACTGCTTCCTCACCACAGCTCACGAGCTCAAAGGCGCCTAGGCATCCGTGGTCAGACCTACCTCCCTCCCGGCACTCGTCAATGGCGGCGTCCACCATGGCACTCTCCTCCCCTGCTCTCGCCGGCAAGGTGGCCAAGGTGTTCGGCGAGGGCCGCATCACGATGCGCAAGACGGCGGCCAAGCCCAAGCCCGCCGCGTCCGGCAGCCCGTGGTACGGCGCCGACCGCGTGCTCTACCTCGGCCCGCTGTCCGGCGAGCCGCCGTCGTACCTCACCGGCGAGTTCCCCGGCGACTACGGGTGGGACACCGCCGGGCTGTCGGCTGACCCGGAGACGTTCGCCAAGAACAGGGAGCTGGAGGTGATCCACTGCCGGTGGGCCATGCTCGGCGCGCTCGGGTGCGTCTTCCCGGAGCTCCTCGCCCGCAACGGCGTCAAGTTCGGCGAGGCCGTCTGGTTCAAGGCCGGCTCCCAGATCTTCAGCGAGGGCGGCCTCGACTACCTCGGCAACCCCAGCCTGATCCACGCGCAGAGCATCCTCGCCATCTGGGCCTGCCAGGTCGTGCTCATGGGCGCCGTCGAGGGGTACCGCATCGCCGGCGGCCCGCTCGGCGAGGTCGTCGACCCGCTCTACCCCGGCGGCAGCTTCGACCCCCTCGGCCTGGCCGATGACCCCGAGGCGTTCGCCGAGCTCAAGGTGAAGGAGATCAAGAACGGCCGCCTCGCCATGTTCTCCATGTTCGGCTTCTTCGTCCAGGCCATCGTCACCGGCAAGGGGCCCCTCGAGAACCTGGCCGACCACCTCGCCGACCCCGTCAACAACAACGCCTGGGCCTACGCCACCAACTTCGTCCCCGGCAAGTGAGCGGCTTTCCGGCGAGCGACGGCGGCGGACTATGCAAATGCAGCGACTTGAGTACTTTGATTCAGGCTGCGGTGAGGAAAGCTTTGCGCGATGTTCTCCTCTTCCCGCGCACCCGTATTTGCTTCGTTCGTTCAGATTGTGTAAAATAATGTTATCCGATTGATGGAAAAAAAGGGATAATGGACCTGCTTGTGTAAAATGATGTTAAATTTATCTTAAAAAAATGATGTTACATGATTCGTTCCCAGGAAATTCATTTGGCTGGAATACGAACTGAATAAGCACATGCAAAAACACAAATCAAGAGAAAATATTTTCATCTCTCGGTTAGTTATTCACTCATTTCTTGTAATCTAAATAATTATTTTTAAAAAATTAATAAAATAGATTAATATGAGATTCACTCAACAAGTATATAAATCTAAATTTAACTTCTACATGAAATAATAAATTTAACTATGAGTGCACGTAGCAGTTTTAGTTTAATTTGTTTTTTTTCCAAATTGTAGAAGCCAAATGTAGACCTATATGTTTATACGGAGTGATATATCCTATATTAATCAATCTTATTTTTTTTAAAAAAATTAATTACTATGCCAGAAAAGAGTGGATATATAACTTCGGGATGAAAATCCATCAACAAAACAAGACACCAATCTACCAATCTCAGATGAACGATTTTATAGCATTATAACAGAACACGGAGATCTATCGAAAACAGTAGCATTGCCCAAATATTGATCTGAACAAATCATATCTCATTTGTGCGAATGCTACCATGCGGTGCACAGATCCAGTTTTCTTGCTTGCATGTTGCATCCCCACAAAAACTGAACGGCTAGGGAAATTTTACAGCGCCCGGGGGGGGGGGGGGGGGGGCGAATATAGATCATGATTACTCATCTGATCGTCTCCATTAAACCCAGAACTAGTTCCGTGCAATGACTGCGAAATGCAATACCTTGATCAACTGTAAGACTGTTCTTTCTCTTTGTCGGTTCTTTTGGGATGGCGAGATCAAGGATCACGATGCGTGAATCGGCGAGTGCGAGAAGAACAATACTTCTGCAGCGTAGCTTGGAGTTGATGAAACCGATAATCGCATCTCTGCGCTTGGGAGAATTTGAGCTCGCAATGCCATCACGAAAAATGTTTTATGTTTGAGCCACTCCCCTTGCCTGAGCAACAGCACTGTGATAAAGATTTTCATACTGTGAAGCTGGAGAAACCCAGCTGAAATCGATCTGCATATCCTTCTGCACTAACTGTTTCCAGACCATGGGTTTTCTACTGTAGTACCTGAATGCCCTTTCCAAGCAACTGGTTAGATCCTACCAAAACAGGCGACACACGTGAGCTCTACCCATAAAATATTACAAATTTCACTTGAACGTACATCTCGGTATAAAACTCACCTGCTCATCAGTCCTAGCAAATGTAAAGCCATTCCGCAACTCCGCAGGTAGAGTCTCATCGTCGAAATCAAAAACACTGGAAAAGTAACATTCAGCAGCTATATCACAATATGCTATGTAAACGAAATGTTTGAAGGAGGAATATATATTCACCTGTCACTCAATCCACCAGTTTTTCGAACAATTGGCACAGAACCATATCTCATAGCTATCATCTGGTTGATAGAAACTTGTCAGACTTGGGATCGAAAAGACAATTACATGTCAAGAATTAAAAATGGTTAGTGAAAAGTTGGCTGGTTTCATAGAAGAAATTATTTGGATGGCACAACCATGTAACACTTGTATGGGATATTTATAGATAAAACCCTTCAGGATCTAAATCCATGCCTTGGGATTATATCTCACAAATGCCAATTTGAACCCAACCAAACCAAGTGGGGCACACTGGCGCACATTCAGCAATTCTAGGTCTATTTGGTTAGTAAATGGAAGATCTATAATTTAATATCTGTGGATAGATCACCTGAGTAAGGCCACAAGGCTCAAACATTGATGGAATGATAAACATGTCAGATGCCGCATAAATACAATGTGACAAAGCTTCATCATATTTCAGAATTAACCTAATATTGTTATTATTCTGGAACTGGTCCGCAACACCCTCAAATTCCCTCTGTCAAACAAATGCACAACGGTGAGTTCACATTAATAAGATCAGCTAAGATCTAAAAGAAAATAAATTATATACATCAGAACTGGACTTCTCCATGTCAAATTGAAGAACTCATAGGGCAAGATGTGAGCTGCCAAGTTGAGAAAATAAAATGAGACACTGAATGAATACACAGACCTGAATATGTGGGACTGGACTTGAACCCAGGAGCACAAACTGTCCTCCTAACTCAGCTGTTTTGTATATTGCATGCCTTATAAGATGTAGACCCTTCTGAGGAACTAGCCTTGTAATGCAGCCTACCTGCTCAGAAAGCTTTGGTTATGAAAATGCATAAAAATGGGGATCAAATATGAACATAAGTTATGGGACTAACTTATTTTAAACTCAACATGGTTTAATCGAACAGAAGAACAGAGTTCATTTTCTAAATGGCATTCTCCCCTAACAAAACTACTTTCTTGTTATGAAAAGTGGTTAAACAAATCGGGGGCTTCTTCCTCCAGTCCTACCTGGCACAACTACTACATTATACAGTTTATTTGGCTTGTTCAAGCTTTAGGATATTACTCGGTGTACTTTGATGTTGCTCTAGTTTTTGCATTTTTCTTCAAGCTGAAAATACACTATGCACTCCTGCTAGAATATAAAGTAAGACATCCAATGACTGGAAGAATTGTGATCCCAACCAAAAAATTCAAAACCATAAGCATGGTATATAAATATGAAACCAATATTTCAGGACTTCAAACTTCCTTTTCCTTAATGAGGAGAAGCCAATACTTTAGCAAGATAGCGGGGTTGTACATGCTTTAGCAAATAATGCAAGGTTACTGTAAACAAAATGTCAGTTGTTTTCAATGTATACATTAAAGAACAGAAAGAAATATTAAGTTGTGGAATCGTTAATCAATGAGCATGCCTGAAATCCTACTCACAATGATGCTTTGATTACATGAAAAAGGCTACAAAAAGATAATCATGCATTAATTAAGATGGCTATAGAACTGAAAATTCATACCAGTGGTTGAGGGGCATCCTCGGAATACAGCCCTAGCTGCTTCCTAAGAAATGCTTTGTTTGCTGCTTTACCCTGAAGATCAGTAGCACTGTATTGCACAGCAAGAAATCTGTCTGTGGAAGGGTTCCATGTTTCCGTGTCAATCCCGTTAAGTATCCCCACAAATTTCCTGGAATGCGTTTTAAGCGTATCTTGGAGCCCATGACCACCCTGGCCAATAAAAGAAAAGTTATGTCAGGGCGTCGGGCAACTTATATCAGACTCCGAACTCATTATTAATATATCAAGTAACTAGCCAAAAGCACGTGCTTTTCTATGGGTAAAATAAAATATAATATAATATTGCAGAAAATAAATAAAAATATATTTTCCATGAAATGTGTTACACACCTTTTTTCTATAGGAGATATTCACCATAGTTTGATATGTGGCAGTCCGTTTAGATTTGTTTGT
Organism: Oryza brachyantha; assembly: GCF_000231095.2. Classification (NCBI taxonomy): domain Eukaryota; kingdom Viridiplantae; phylum Streptophyta; class Magnoliopsida; order Poales; family Poaceae; genus Oryza; species Oryza brachyantha. The sequence goes on from NC_023163.2 coordinate 22,666,823, forward strand.
TTCTTAATATTAAGAAGTTGCAAAATTTACAAATGGAGTAGGTGGGTGCCAAATTCACTCTACCACCACTACCTCTCTTTAAAGAAGTATAAAAAAATGCCTTGGAAGTTGGAAATTCCTAAACCCATTAAAAATTTTACGTAGCAATGTCAGATATAAAGGCCTTAACTGCAGTCTCTTCAAATCTCGTTTAATTATGCCATATATTTTGAGCTCTCAGTTTTTACTCTGGAGCAAAGACCAAAAGAAGAAAAACAAGGATAGTCAATGAAGACAATTAATCCTACATGAACTAAGAAATGACACTTTTTTTGGATGAAGTTCCTGTAAAATAACCATATTGTTTTCACATTTATTGCACGTCAACAACTTAAATGACCGTTGCCTCAAAAAGAGATTTGATCTTCCAGATAAATGCATAGATTTTCCTCAAAAAATTCTAAATACCACGTTTCAAAAAATTGTATGTACTGTTTGAGAGACTGATCATGTATCCATGGTTGAACAGGGAGAAAACAAAGCTAACATCTAAGCCTGTGAAACTGATATAGAATTTGTAAAAGATGTTTGGAAAACAGATTTGCTGCTATTACCTCTGAGCGCACCTCTAAAGCATATGTTGGTGATACAGTTGTAACAATATTGGAATAAACAATTCCACCCTGAAACCAATAAGAAACAAAAATATTAAAATCATGACTTTAAGGTACACGTCCCAAAATCATTAATATTTCTCTATTTCTATACCTTGGCGACGTTTATTCTTCCATGTGCATTGTCTTGCATCCTGTCTGGTCTATCCAACTTCTCAACATCAAGGCCACAATATGATAAATCAGGAGCAGGTGCTGTACCTTGGTATTCAAAGTTGTGGCAAGTGAAACAGATTCTAGCTGAGCTGAAGCCTCGAGTTGCATATATATCCCAATATAGAGGTGCCTGCATTTCAGAGTAAGATACAGGATTTTTTAACATGGTAGAGAATAGTTGACACTAGAACTTACCAAATGAATCAAGGGAAAATTGATATGTTTTCAGCTATCAATGAAACAGCGAACAAAATGAATTTTCAGTTCTTACAACAAATGCAGTCTGCCAGTCATGGCAGTGGATTATATCGATTTTCTTCCCAGATTGATAAAGTAACTCCAATGCTGCACGGCTAAAGTATGAATAACGTTTAAAATCATCATGTTCTCCATAGTATTGGGCCCTCCAGAAGAATTTTGAAGGATGCTGTGGCTCAATAAAATAGACTGGAAGACCTGTCCATTGGAATTCCAGTTAGCAGACAGTTATTGACCTTTTTTAGTTCTTATAAGGGCAATAGAGTTCCTTATAACCTTCAACAGTTCCCGTCCAAACGTTGTTGCTGAACAGATTACCATCAAAATAGGATTGTATGACAACATCTAAAACCTGAAGGATCACCAATAATACAATCTTATCTCAGATTAAAGATGAAAAACCATGCAAATCGGGGGTAACCAACAAGCATAAACCTTAAGATTAGTGATCTGGTCAAGTTGCATGCAGTCATATTTGGGAAGAATAATCTCTACTAAATGCCCGTTGGTCTGAAGTGCCTTGCCAAGACCAGCAACTACATCTGCCAGACCACCAACCTGAAGAACCATTTCATATAAGCAAACTGAGATAAGATTGCATAATTAAAATGCTGGTTAGCATAAGCAATACTTCAAATACAAGCATAAGAATTTCTGCAAATATTTCTTGATGTGACAACCCAAGTAACAGTTATCCTCATTTCAACTTCCAGTAAGAATGTGGTATTTAATTTTGAAACATGAAAATGGGCAATAGACTAATCTCCACAGCCATTTAACCTTTTTCATAACTAGAATTGACTATGAGCAATTGCATATGAAAACGAACGTTAGGCAGATAACAAACCACACCTTTTATAATATTGTAGCAGTTAGGAATCGAAAACCACATGTAGAGAGGGAGATTAACTTGCATGGAACAAGCCTCTCCACTTGAGTATAACCAATACAAAAAATATTTTTGAGGGTGTTCTGGTAAATTTTACATCAATTATTCTTTGGCCAACCTGGCTAAAAAAATTCCATCAATTACACGATACAAATTCCTAGCAAGTGGGGAACTTTTTCATTAATGCTGTGAAATATTACCCAGTATTCCACTACTCTATGACTAAGCACTTGGTTTTGACGTGAAGATGAAAGAACTTTTCCTACGTCAAGTTTAAATATTTAATGCTTTAGAAAACAGAAAACAATGAAGAATAAAATCACCCATTTGCCCTATCCGTATGCTTGAGCAAGGCCTTGTTGATCATCACCAACTTAAATGTGCCAGGGAATGTGGCACCTAGTAGCAAACATTGAATGGAATTTTTTTTGAATAGTAACATTGAATGGAATTTCTAGAGCAAACTCTGGCATAGTTTGTGGTGGGTGAATCTCCTTGCTTTTCTGACTAATCAATTATTAGGGATAACATTTCATTGAAAAATTGTTTAGCATAACTGGTTTTGTATAAATTGCATGCATGCAATAAGTAAAATCAAGGCAATTTCTCATTCTCCGTCACCTTTCAGGCAATGTGAAGTTCAACCAAGAAATTTCTACATATAATTCCAATTGAATTTCAGTACATTTCTACATTATTTTGCATTTTATGCTCGGTTGCAAAGTCTTCATATAATCTTTTGAATTCAAAATGGTGTGCTAATACTTGGTTGTTGGCATTGTTCGACAACTACTAGGCAAAGGTAACTGCAGGTGTGAACAAGATTGAGCTAAGCTTGTGTGGATCAGTACCATGTCTTATCAGGCAAGGCTGCAATTCACAAAATTACATTTTCTTGGCACATAGCTAAATAAACAAGATATATTGAGCACGGAGAGTGGATAATACACCAACACAACCAAATACTCGATGGAAGTGTACAGGATCACCTTTGCCACAGGAGCCATCTCTGCTGCTATATGGACAATGTGCAAAGCAGAACTGCATTGACTGATAATATATTAGAAAAATCTTTTGAAAAAAGGTAGATAAGTTTTTTATTTCATATTTGAGCTCATCAACAATTAAGTTAGTGATAAAATAAATTTAATACCTGTTTCCTGATAATGTTAGCTTTAGGAATCCTTCCATAACATCACCCTCTTTTGCACCACTGCAAGCAAAGTAGGCTTCACAGATACGATCATCTCTCTTCCATGTCATTTCTCTCAGCATATTCGCATCAGTGTTTGATATTTTCCGCTCAAGGAACCAACCATCAATCATGAGCAGGATGTGACTCCAAAACTCTGATGGCATACCATTCGCAGAATACTCCAGTCTGCCACTTTCCTCCATTAGTTTCCCAAGGTTCTCTTGAAATTCCTCAATTAGCTGCTGATACACTTGAATGTGAGAGTTTGTTTCTTGATGGCCTTCTTGGCGATGGCTTTTTGCTGCTTTCAACTTCTGTTGCAGAAGTTCAACAACATAAGGAGAAAACTCAGATGTTCTCCCTTCTCTTACTGATGCTTCTAGCTCGTCGATCTTGTCCTGCAGATCATCATGCTGATCCAACAACGCAACATACTTATTTACATCATTTGTCAAACATCCAAGAATGTGTTGCAGATTCTCTACTTTCTCCATCCAAACATCATATTGCAGAGGGGCAACTTTCCAAATATCAGTTTGAGCAACCAGAAATCTAGATTCATGCTCCCTAATTGAAGCATCTAATAGCGACCGTTCTTTTTCCAATTTGAATAAGAACTCCTCTGCTTGAGCAAGCTCAATAATCTTTGCTTTAAGAAATTGTGCATCAGCCTTAAGTAGCATATTCTCTTCTTTTAGAACAGTCAGCTCCATATAAAGTGGAGACTCACGCAGGTGCACTGGATTGCCTCCAGTTAAAGCACTTTCTATCAACATTTCTATTGTAAATTTCTCTAAATGGTTACCAAGGACATCTGTATTTATGTCCCCTTCGGCTGCAAGTGTTTTTGACAACTTCATCTCTAGAATGTTAACCTTTTTCTGCAAAGCTTCCTTCTCAGTAAGAATTCTGCCAACATCTTCAATTGCTTGAAGATGAGCTTGATTTAGGAGCAAAATATCTAGCCATGTAAAAATTTTTTTAAAAAATCAATGCATGTATTTTCATCAGATATCATGAATGAATGTATGAATACACTTGAAAAGAGAGTATTCCCTACTCTTTTCCATGTTTTGTATCATTTCCCCCAAATCTTCAAGTTGAACGCCTGATTCAAAATGTTTATCCTTGGATCTCTGTGTTAATATATAAAAGGAGAAATTCTTCAGAAAAACTGAAACAATATCTGAAGGGCATATGAAAAACTGCGCACTTGCATAGAACAACTAGGCAGCAGTCTCCCACTCAGAGCAGTAGCATTCTAATTCTGGTGGAGATGATGGGACCTCTAAGGCTATAGCAGGTTGCCTGGTCTAACTGCTAAGATGTTGAGAGGCAATTTAGTATATTGGTATTAATAAGGATGAACATGACAAACTGAAAAGTGAAAACAAACATTACAATCCTTTATCAGATGAATTCCTATGGTACTACTACATAAGGATGAACTCAAGCACCAGAGATATCAAAATAAAATACCATCCCAAAGAGGGAAACATGTTTATAACGAGGTTGGCCTCCTTGGGAAGCAACAATGCATAATCAGTTCAAAGGAAATGATTAGAAATTTATGTCTAAAATTTAAATGGTTCTGCTATATGATTGTGCCTTTTCTGTTTAATGTTTTTTTCTGATACACTGCACAGTAGACACATAAGAAAGAGTTCAATAATCCATAACCTATGAATGAAGAAGAATATCTATTTACATTGGCTAGCTTGTTTGAAGAGGGTGTGAAACTGCACATATACCCTGATACCAAACACTCCAGTAAGGCAGTACCTCTTGCTGTTCATTACCAATGTCTGCAAATTTTTCATCTCTCTGGCCAATAGCCCCAGTGGTGTCGTCCTCACTGGATGTACTCTTCTGATGAGATTGCATTGAAGTCCTTAGACTGGTATTTGGAAGTTGTCCGTTTTCCTCAGTAGTAAGCAGGAGCTTCGTATTTGAAGAGAGCTGTTTTGGGGCAATATTTTTCCCTCGCTTCTTCTTCTGCTGAGTACTACCACACAGAAAAGCTGTCAGTCATGAGTCAAAGGGAAAACCTTCATGTCAACTGACAGAACTCTAACAATTTTAAGGCCTTGTTTAGTTCCCAAAAAAATGTTCCAAAAACATCACATCGATTTTTTAAACACCTAAATAAAGCATTAAATATATATGAACCAAAAAACTAATTGCACAGTTATGGAAGAAATCTTGAGACGAATTTTTTGAGCCTAATTAATCCATGATTAGCCATAAGTGCTATAGTAACCAACATGTACTAATGACAGATTAATTAGGCTCAAAAGATTCGTCTCGTGGTTTCTAAGCTAGCCGTGAAATTCGTTTTTTCATTCGTGTCCGAAAACCCCTTCCGACATCTAGTCAAACATTTAACGTGACACTTCTCCCAAAAATTTTCTCAATCTAAACACCACCTAAATGTGTAAAACCAGGGATTTCTAGAACAACATGGAATAGAGCGATTTTACCATATTTAGTAAAATGATTTAGCAACTGAAACACAGTGCTGTTTCAGATGATTTTTTTGACGGACAAGCTGTTTCAGATGATTTTTTTGACGGACAAGCTGTTTCAGATGATTTTTTTGACGGACAAGCTGTTTCAGATGATTAAGGGGAAATTCCATCAGTTCGAGCACTGCAGATTACAGTGCACAGCAGCCTCTAAGTCGGCTTGGACGTTCACTACTCGACGGAGCAATAACAGATACTCGACATGTAGGTCGAGACACCACAGCAGCATGCCAGGATCCATGCTCAGAGGAAACCATTTTGTGCGAAGCTGCGAATAGTGTAATAGAGACGAAACATATCGCCCACACGCTAGTCCAAGTACCCAACATGCTGCCACCCTCGTTTGCAAGGAACAACCGCGCGTAACCGCGAAATGTACTCATCGGCACTTCCTCGAACACATCGCGGGCCCCAGCTAGCGGACAGCTGATTGGACAGGCACGCACCTGAGGTTACCGGGTCGAGCGCGGCAGGAGACGGCGAAACGGCGGCGAGTGCCAGGCCCACAGCGGAGTGGCAGGAGAGCCGAGTAGTCCGCCGCCGCCGCGGCGCCGCAAGCCGCCATGGCAGAGGGGGGACGAAGAGCGCGGTGCCGCGGGTGGGGCTTGTGCCCTTCGAGAGGCTTTGTTTGCAGTTGCAGGGAGGCAGGGGTTCGCGCCCTCTCGCCAGAGCAGCAGAGCTATGGCTGGAGTGGAGTGTGCGGGAGAGCGGAGCGGGTGGCGACGGGGAGCGGCGGCGCAGCACGGCCCCCGCGCGCTGCGTCTCCTGCGGCGGCCGGGGGAGGGCGAGGCGGGGTCGAGCGGGAGGGAGAAGGCGTACGAAACGCCGAAACGGCGGAGGCCGCGTCGGTTAGAACTCACCGGGGGCAAGTCAACAGTATCGGGACCGGCCCCTCTGACTTTGGCACGTGACGGTGTGACCTCCTACGTGCTACTACGGAGTACGTTGGTACGGGTGTGACTCCGTACCAGTTACCAATGCACTCTCCGTCGGTCCGTCTCCGAGCGTTTGCGCACGTTTAATAGCGAGATTTCAATAATCCATAACCTGATAACCTATGAATGTTCATCTTATTCGAAAATGCGTTTGAGCCCTTTCTCTGTCCTGCACCATCTGTTTCAGTTTTTTTATTTAATGCCGATTTTTTACAACCGTCCATCTTATTCAAAAATATTATCCAAATATGCCACACTATAAATAATGCTTAAAATAATAAATTAAATTATAAAAATAATTAATAAATATTTTAATAAGACGTATGGTCAAACGTAAACCTAAAAGTTAATTTTATCAAACAAAAAGGATGGAGTATAATATAATATAAAGGATGGAGGCTCCGTTCGGATTGGAGGATAAGGTAACTTATGGGCTGGCACGGAAAACGGAGTAATAGATTAGAACATGATTTAATTAATTATTAATTATTAAAAAATATAAAATAAATTAATATGATTTTTTAAAATAACTTTCCTATAGAATATTTTTGCAAAGAATACATTGCTTAGCAGTTCAGAAAGCGTGCGTGCGGAAAACGAAGGAGGATTAGTTAACTAGTCTCCCATCCGAACGGGGTCGGAGTATAATATAATATGAGCATGTTTGATTTGAGGGATGTGAGGGTAGGTTGGATATATTCTTACTTTTTGGATGGGATTTTTTTTCGCTTGCCTATTTGATAGAAAAGATGTCATAATTTATTTTTTTTTGAAAGAATGAGGTTAGGTGTTATTGTACCACGTCCACCGTTAGTCTCATCATCGTAAATCGCATGCTTCCCAACTCCTCCACCAGCGCCGTTAAGATCACCGTCGCCGCATGTCCATCACCTCCTCCTCTCCATTTCCCCCTTTCTTTTCATCGTCACCACATGGATCTACACGTCGTTGGTTGTTGCTCTCACTCAGTTTACTTGCTTCTCCTCCTCTATCTCTTTATCACCGTCATTCTGTTGTTTGCCGCATAGTTCTGGATGGTGAAAGGGCTATTGGCATGGAGGCACAGGCACACATTAAAGAGTAGCGCGTAGGAGGCGCTAGCATGAGCAGGAGTTGTCGCCGTGCGCGCAGTTCGTGTGGTTAGACCAGGATTTGGAAGAAATATTCCCTTCATGAGTCCAAACCACTAATCAATAATCCGAACAGCCTCAAGAATAGATTGGGTCTGTCACAACTCGATAACCAAACACACCCTAAAGTCGGGGAATAAAATAATATAAAATTTGATAGATGAAAAATAAAGTATTGCATCAGGATCTAATCTTTTATATTTTAGGACAAAATTTAAACCCAAATCTCTTGTATTATGGGACGGATGGGGTACCTCGTACGTATGAGCAAATACTTCTCTATGTGTAGTAGAAAATTCAAACCCAATTGTCATTCTTAAGTTTGAGATTCCCTCCTACAGTGATTTGTTGCAAAGGCTCTCTCCTAATTCACTTTAGCTTGAGAATGCCCTAAACCCTATACATGTATTCCTAGGAATACAAATAAGCAGAGAGTAGTTGTGGTCGTCATTCATGCTAGCTACGCTCAAATCGAGATCATTAGAGGTGAGGATGTCGCATTTGTCTTACTGTTATTATTTTTCTTTTTGGCAAATTTAAGGTGGAAAGAAGAGCTTGATGCAACGCTATAATTGAAAATAAAGTGCTTGAGGTGGTATGTACAAAGGAACATGTATGACTTAATTAACTTTGTCTTGAGCTCTCCAGGTTGAACCCAGATAATGTATAGGTTTTGTAACCATGTTAAATATAAGATACACTAAGTGATATTCTAGTGATATAGAATGTACATAAAATAATTATAATAACAAACGAGGAGCGATGACAAGTGGAATTTCAAAAAAGTTAAATAGGAGAGATATTTACAACAAATTATTATTTTATAAGAGAGGATCTCAAAGCACTTAAAATAGATTGATACACGAAGACACACGCACAGCGGCGGAGAACATATAGGAAAGGTATGAGCCTGTCAAATATCATTTCTTTTTCGTATAATTAATTACTAGTAAATATCAATATATATTTTACTCTAAATAATGAGTTATCCAATGTAAAATATTCAATATTTTGTTCCTCATAGCTTTCGTTCACCCAATTATAATATAGTGTAATGCATGTTATGCAACTTGCTTCTTCCTCCACCCTCATATCTATTTTTAATCCATGCTTTAGGAACATTGGTATTACTAGACTAATAATCACTACACGTTAAAAAAAACTCAGTCACTATTAATTAGATCTTCACTGAACTAACAAATATCAATTATTATCTTCATTTTTATAAGTTTTTTAACATATTTTATATTTATAGTACTAAAAACTGCATAATTATTATATAAAATTGATTTTCACTCACATGTCAAATTGCAGATGTAACTGTTGTATTTCTCAAGTTTTCTCTAAATTGACCGTAATCGTGGACGGTGAGTGAGATGCGCCACAAAATGACAGTGAATAAAAAAGTATTTAGCCATACCTCAGTTTCAATCGATCGTCCACTGCTGCACACCACCATTATAACCGTAACAAAGGATCCAGCTCCCTTTGGTATGTGCTAGCTGGAGCATTTGAATACTTCCGCAACCAAATACGACTTTCCAAATATAGTTGCTCGGCTGGCTCGTGTATCAATCGTGTAATAAGAGGGTGTTTAGTTGGCAAAATAAAAAGTTTTTACGATCATATGGAACATTTGACTGGATTTCGGAAGGATTTTTGGAAACGAATAAAGAAATGAATTTCATATCTCGCCTAGAAACCGTGAGACGAATCTTTTAAACCTAATTAATTTATCATTAACACATATAGTTTACTGTAACACTTATGACTAATTATAGACTAATTAGGTTCAAAAGATCCGTCCCACGATTTCTCTCATAACTGTATAATTAGTTTTTTTATCTATGTTAAATGCTTTATTTAAATCTTTAAAGATTCGATACGATGTTTTTACGATAAAATTTGTCCGAGTACGTTGCGTTCGCAGCCTCCGCCTAGAGTACACAAAGTGCGACCAGCAAGTGCCGTGTGTCCTCATCACTGATATCGCCGGCTGGACCGACTCGATCTGCTTGTGCCGCCACCGGCCAGGCGAGCCCTCGCGAGAGGTGGACCACGACGTTGTCGTTGAGGTTGCGGTGCACAGACTCGACACCGCCTGCTGGCTGCTGCAGTGCCAACCCGCCGGCGCCACGTCCAGTTCGCTCGTGACTCGTGAGCCGTGATTTCCCTTGTTTAATTTTTGGTGTGCCCTGTTCGGTGTGTCCACCAGGCCACGGGGAAACGTGGGCCAGGCCCGCCCCTCGCCAACGCCAGCCCGGGCTCGTGCTCGTCGGATCACCTGCGTGTGTACCACCTTAACACGGGGCCCACGCGACGCGAAGATAAGTTTTACGGTTCGGTTGGCTCTTGGCTGACGTGTCTTCATTCCACCCACTACGCCACGCCTATTTATATTCGCTCTCGCCACGGCGCCCTCCCCAGCGGTCGACTGCCACATACACCACACGCAACGCACCGACAGGACCGCGACGGCGACGGCGGCGGCGAGGATGACGGCCGGCAACCCCCTCCGCGATGGACCCCAGCCGCGGCAGCGCAGCCCGCCGGCGCTCCACCCGGCCGTCGTGCCGGCGTACCCTCCGCCCGAGTCGGACGCCGACGAGTCGTGGGTCTGGTCCCAGATCAAGGCCGAGGCGCGCCGCGACGCGGACGCCGAGCCGGCGCTCGCGTCGTTCCTCTACGCCACCGTGCTCTCCCACTCCTCCCTCGACCGCTCGCTCGCGTTCCACCTCGCCAACAAGCTCTGCTCCTCCACGCTGCTCTCCACGCTCCTCTACGACCTCTTCGTCGCCTCCCTCGCCGCGCACCCCACCCTCCGCGCCGCCGTCGTCGCCGACCTGCTCGCCGCCCGCTCCCGGGACCCCGCCTGCGTCGGGTTTTCCCACTGCCTCCTCAACTACAAGGGCTTCCTCGCCATCCAGGCCCAGCGCGTCGCGCACGTGCTCTGGGCGCAGGACCGCCGCGCCCTCGCGCTCGCGCTCCAGTCCCGCGTCGCCGAGGTGTTCGCCGTCGACATCCACCCCGCCGCCGCGATCGGCAAGGGCCTCCTCCTCGACCACGCCACCGGCGTCGTCATAGGGGAGACCGCCGTCATCGGCGACAACGTCTCCATCCTCCACCACGTCACGCTGGGCGGGACCGGCAAGGCCGTGGGCGACCGACACCCCAAGATCGGCGACGGTGTTCTCATTGGCGCCGGCGCGACGATCCTAGGAAATGTCAGGATTGGCGCCGGGGCCAAGATCGGGGCCGGGTCGCTGGTGCTCATTGACGTGCCGCCGAGGACCACGGCGGTGGGGAATCCCGCGAGGCTGCTCGGCGGGAAGAAGGGCGATGACATGCCGGGTGAATCCATGGACCACACCTCCTTCATCCAGCAATGGTCGGACTACAGCATTTGAGCTGGGCATGCCGTATGCACTACTAAATTTTCTCCTTTTTCGAGCTTCGTTTGAACTGGTTCTAGTGGTGTTACTACTAACACCACAAGTGTCAACTGGTAGCCATTTATTTCTTTTTGCTTGTAATGGCTGTAAGCTTTGCTCCGGCGAGCTGAAGGTGAACCGTACTGCACACTGTCGTGCTCGTCTCCGGACGCATGTACTTGAAGTTCACTTTGTAATTTTGCGAAGGTCTTGTGGAATGTAGTACTATCCACTACCCAAATCAGCCTAACTGGTCCATGTGTTTGCTCATTTGTTCATTGCTCGTTATTAAGCTCATAAGTCATAACAAAGTAAAACGCTCGTTATTAAGCTCACAACAAAGTAAAAGATGATAAAAATGCCAGCTTTTTACTTCTTCAGAAAAATACCAGCTTTTCTGTATCCTGAACATGAGCGTTTGTCCAGGGAACATTTCTAAATTCTGAACTCTTCAGCGCACATTTTGCCTGTCTCTTCCATGTTCTTCTGTGAAGGCATGATCTGCAGCTACATGTTAAACACTGCACACCAGCCGCCCCAGCATGATCATCACTTCAGCGAAAAAAATGGTCCGCGCATTGACAATTTGAGTCTCTTTGTTCTGGCAACGAGTCAAGATTGTCAAGCCGAGTCAGATCGATAAAAAAAAATGGTCCGCCCATTGTTCATCAGTCATGTTGCATGGCCCAACCTGACGGTTCAGCAGGGCCTGCAAAATCTGCGTTGGGTCAGATCGATCAAAGGCGCTGGAAGGGATACACCATTGAAATTCAGACCGTATGCTGAAAAAACCGAGTAACCTCCATGGATCCCGCGGGGCCAGATTTTCTGATCATCGACGTTCCGATCCAACCCAACTGTGTGCAGACAAGGGCAAGATATGTTTCTTCGATTGGCTGGCAATCAAAGGAAGATGCCTCGCAGCTGATAATTTGCGCAAAAGAGGGTAGCCGAGCCAAACCTGGTGTGTAATCTGCCATTCAGCAGAGGAGAGATGTGATCAACTAATAGGGTATGGTCATGGAGATGTTGGTGCAGTTGGGCGAATGTATCGTTCCAAGTACCCGGCGAAATGGACCTGGCGCTCGATGAGTGGTGGCTGAAGACGCGCCTGAGGTTTCGGCGAGCGTTCCGGAAGTCCTTTAATTCGGTTTGTCTCCTAATCTCTTGGATGATTTGGAAGGAGCGCAACGCGCGTATTTTTGATAGTCGCTCAGGGTCGGCGCCACAACTCTTCAACAAGATCAGAGATGAAATCATTTTGTCGCTGCAAGACATTGAAACGTTTAAAGAGCGAGTTGTCATCCCCTACGTGTCTCTTCTTTAGTTCTTCCGGCTCCTTGTCGGACTCAGCTTCTCACGCTGAGTTACAACTAAGAGCAAGTTCAACAACTACTATCTTCAATTCATATATAGTCAATCTAATAGTTAATTTATACAATAGTTACCTATAAAACATTAGTACATGGTCCCATATGTCATACACACACTCTGTTTTGGAGCCCATGTGCAGCTGACTACAAATTAATAGCCTATCTATCTTCTTTCTCCCATCTTATCTCTTTAAAATATACTTATAGCTGGCTTATAGCCTGTTATTGTACCTGCACTAAGGCCCTGTTTTTTTAAGCTTGGGATTATTATAATCTAGATTATTGAGAGTAAGCTGAAAAAAACAAACAACTTATTAAAATAACTTATTATAATCTGAAGCCTAGGTGAGCTTTTTCTAGCTTACTGGGTGAAAAATTACCCACTTATACCACCCCACTCCCTCGCAAACCCAATAATCTAGGCTCTAATAATCTAGGAAAGAAACAACTCACCGCTTATTCTACTACAGATTATAATAATCTAACTTATAATAATCTGACTCAATAATCTAGATTATAATAATCTTAAGCGGAAAGAAACATGACCTAACTCTGTACGTGCTTCCCATCTTAATGAAATGAATTGGTTGGCCATTCCTGGGCCTTCCCCGCAAAAGATTGTCAAGCGTGCTGTTTGCTAGTTGTAACTACTATTGCAGCAAGTTAGTGGTTCCTTTTGTCACGAAACTTTCGTAGTTTTTGGCACTGAATTAGTACTATCCTAGAAGCATCTCCAATAAGAGACCAATATGATTCTTAAAAATTAAATTTTGGTATTAAAGGATAAAAATAGACTTCAATAGTTGTCTAAAAATACTTTTAAAATTTTAGCACCTCCAAGCATCAGTATATTTTTATCCAAATTTTGGCCTTGTCATGGGACTTCCAATCTCATGTTTTTACGCCATTTTTATCACTGTCGTCATTTTTTCATTCCATCCGCGCGCGAGAGAACAAATCCATCGTTGCCATCTCTCCATCTATCCACCACCGCCGCCCCTCCCCTCCTCCATCCATCGCCCCTCCCCTTTCTCCCACAGTTGGTCGGCGGCGCCGCCCCATCCACCAGCCGGCCGGCGGCGCCTCCTCCCCCTACAACCATCACTGCCCCCTAAAATTATCCTTAGATGTAATATATATTTTTGAATTCTGAATGAGTCGTCAATATTATTATGTTTGACTCGTGCATATGTTGGAATGGTTGTTGCAAAGGGCCACAATGATGAATTGATATATTTAAAGTTTTTGGGACTATATTTTTAGGCACCTCTTGAAAATGAAATGTTTTTTGAGTCCAAAATTTATTGACTAGCCCATAATATATGATTTTTGGGACTATAATTACCTATTGAAGATGCTCTAAATCGGTAGCGCATCTGCTCATAGCCGTGAATAAGTATTAGCTTTGAGCTCATCTGCTCATGGTTTTCGTGTTTTTCCTGTGGGCGATCCTGAAGGGCATCTTTTCGTGTTCAAACCAACCGGTTGCAGAGTTGCATTGCCTCGTAGATATTGCCATATTGGCAACTGGGCGCTCCATGGCAGCCAACCTCTTGGCTTGTCCACCATGCACTCCTCTCCTATGAATAGGACGATATGGAACTTGGAACTAATAAACACGGCTTCTCGGTGACACCCGGAGCAGTTGTCGAATACGGCAGCATTGGACATAAGATGAGGAAGTTACTGCTAGTCTAGGGCACGTCATATTTATAAACGAAACATAGTTCGTGTAATATTTTTATATATATATTTTTAGCAATATAAAAGCTAAAGCTAAAAAATAAACTCCGATGAAAAAACTAAAATCAACTCTAGTTTCAAGATTAAAAATTTAAATTTTAGCTTATAAGTATAAGCAGAAGAAAAGGACGCGTGTGAGTCTCTTTGCTGGTATGAGAATGAGGCCCTGTTTAGTTTCCAAAAATTTTTGGGAGAGAGGTTACATCGGACATTTGACTAGATGTTGAAAGGAGTTTTCGGATATGAATGAAAAAACGAATTTCACAGCTTCGCTGGAAACCGTGAGACGAATCTTTTGAGCCTAATTAAGACATCATTACCACACGTTGGTTACTGTAGCACTTATGACTAATCATGAACTAATTAGGCTCAAAAGATTCGTCTCAAGATTTCTCCTATAATTATGCGATTAGTTTTTTTGTTTCATCTTCATTTAAATGTCTAAAAATTCGATACGATATTTTTGGAAAAACTTTTTGGAACCTAAACAAGGCCTGAATGTGGACAGCAGGGACATTGCTGATGTTATATGTAGAGGATGCATAATGTTGTCTGAAAACAGCAAGAATGTAAATTATTGCTGGGGGTTTGACGCCGCCATAAATAAATTTGGATATATTTGTTTCGCAACTAAACAGCGACAGTCTGACAGATGTCTTGCATACGCAGATACGCTAGCTGCATTAATTAAAATTTTCTGGGCAATTGAAATTAATTGCTTCCCTTCGTACGTAGGCGTGCCTGCTGTTCATCGTCACTGCGGCCGGGCTGCGCTTGCATCACTTTGCATGTTTTTTGCGTAGACACCTACGCTGTGTGGTGCCATGGTGGTTGTCGAGGTCTCGAGGACATGGCATGACAGATTGCTCGAAAACGACTGATACCGACCATGCCGTAACTAGGTTTTTTGAGCGACCCCGTCGCTCGGCTCAACTGAAGAAAGAAGCGCTGCTTTCGTCAGTGCTTCGCTTGCATCCATATACAAACACAACTGAAAGCAGCGCTGCTTTCGTCACTGCTTTGCTTGCAACCCTCAAGGCATGGATTATATATATATATATATATATATATATATATATATATATATGTCAAATGGACCTTGGCTCGCTAGATCCTCTCTCACAAGAGACTCGAATAGCATATAGCAACTGGCATTATTTAAAAGATATTTTCCAAAGGATCCAGAGCTCCACCGACGGATTTAAGTCTACGTGTGTGTCTAGACGGCAGTCATCGTCTAGTTTGTCGACACTGTGATACTCCCTCCGTGACATCGTTAATTTTTTTATACACGTTTGATCATTCATCTTATTTTAAAAATTTAATAATAATTATTTATTTTTATATCATTTTATTTATTATTAAATATATTTTTATGTGTATATATAGATTTACATATTTTTAAAAAAATTAAATAAGACGAATGATCAAATGTGTATAAAAAAATCAATAACGTTAAATATTTAGAGATGGAGGTAGTAGTCAACTATCCTCTTTTGTTTTGCCCGTTGCCTGTTGTGCCGTGCGCGGTGCGCCCGTACTTACCTCGCTTTCCAAAATCGCTTCTGGGTGGTAGGGAATTGCAATGATTCGAGTGACTTAAAATTGCTAGAAATTTCAGTCGCCGCTAGAGCCACGAGAATGGATGCAGACGATGGTTGGGGTCAATGATGGGGCGAGGGAGGCCGTGGGTTGGGAAGACGGTGACACGGGGGATAGCACCAATGTTGCTTAGGGAGGACGAGACGGTGAGGGGGAGGAGATTGGCTAGTCGAGCGAGCTCGGCAATGCTGGCAGTTTCCTACGCCGACTAGCCAGGGGTAAAGCATGAGGTCAGGAGGGGAGCGATCGGCAGTGGTAAGCTTGATCTACCGACTGCTGCTCATGGGGAGGAGAAGAAAACTATTTTTTTGGGTGGGGGGGTGGGGGGGGGGGGGGGGGCAATATGAATAGTCCAAAAGTTGACTAAAATTAGTAGTATTTTCAGATTACTAAAAACCAGATAGTCCCCAAGTGCTAAGCTCGCATGTTTCTTCCCTTCCCTTCCTAATGTTGAGACTAACCTGCATCATCTTTCCATCTCCATTCGTTTGTAGATGAACTGAAACTTAGAGGCTTTTTTTTTCTCAAAAAAAAAAATCCTAGGTGTTATTGGAGGACAGGACCCCTTGAGGAATTTTACTACGTGCGCATGATTCTCTGAAACATATAATAATATGAACAAGGGTGCCAGATGTATATGTTTTTCTCATGCTCCTAATTAATTTGTTTGAAAAAAGCAAATGAGATGCACATCATTGGGCAAATGGGCAAGTTTAGTTCTTCACTGTACAAATATGGAGAAAATTACTCTAATGCCCCAAAATGAGGCGGCTACTCAAATTCTCAAATTTGCCCATGAGTTGGTTAACCTTTGCGAAATCATCTTATAGTTCAGTGGAAAACCCTTTAATTTGCCTAATTTGCCCTAACTACGCACAAATGTCCAATTCGACACCCTTTTGCTTCTTCTTGTGGCCCAATAAATCCATTGTTGGCTTCTATTCTATCTGTTTTCTGGATTTGTCTAAATTCATTTAGATATTAATAAATTAGACACATATACAAACCATATAGATAGATATATGGATGAATCTTACTAAACATAAAAAATCATATAATACGGAACGAAAAGAATACCTCTCTACCCTCGCCACTCTCAACTCCACCATTAGCCTTGTCACACCGAGTTCCGTCTCAACCGGTACGCTATCCCTTCTCCATCACTAGCCTCATCATGCACGATCTTCACCACTAACCCAAGATTCTTCCCGAACCCAAGATTTACCACTACACCCTTGTCACTAGTCTCACGCGTAGGGCTGCTGGAGCTCAAGCCTGTGTGCGATCAAATGAGATTCTCTATCTTTGTGTAGAAAAGTTAGAGATGAACAGTGCCGTGACTTTGGATGTATTTTCAGCCGTTTGATTCGCAACCAACGCGCGAGATTGATCGCTATAATACCGATGAACAATACATATGCTACAACATTTTTACTGCTTTAATTGTATTTAAAGTCAGAGTATCGTAGTGCAAGACTAATTTTACTATACATTTTTGTGACTTTTCTTTTAACAAAGTCAAAGAATCCGAATTGGTATGTGATATATTAAGTGGCAGAGCTCGGTCAAATACAGAACCAAGTAGTGATCGTTGCGGCCACAATATTGGTAGCAGGGTATTCCTGCTGCTGCAACGGTTTTGCCTTGTTAAATAGAGAAGTAAACATTGTGGCCACTATGTACAACGACCTCTATTTAGTACATATTGCTAAAACATAGTTTTATTACTTGGCGGAGTTGATGTAAATAATAAATATGTTGTCTAAATGATAAATGGTGAGTAAATTAACCATTAATCTACAATTTATAATTTCAAAAGGTAAAATGACATAAATTGATGATATATACATAGTTTACTAATATTTTGAGTGGTATTTTTTATTTTACTGTTTGGAATATAGCGTCCGCAATCCTCTATCCACTAGGTTGATGGGAATCCACTATGACCCCACTGTCTCCTACTACATAGATTACAAAATTTAAATATTTTTAGATTATTTAGGAGAGATTAAGAATAAAAAACTATAATACCCCTCAGTAAATGAGGAATGGGTGTGGTGGGAGAGTAGATGATTATAAAATGAGAAAAAAATTAAATAATAAGTAACTGATGAGATAAGTAGTATTATAAATAGTGTCATAAATACTTATATTTTGATATAAGATTTAGACCACATAAATATTTACATTTTAGAACGGATGGAATATTTAGTACCTTGGTCAACGTGACTGGCAACAGCCAAGCCGGTAGTGGTAGGAGTTGCACTCTATCTTTTCGTTTATGTTTATGTTTATAAGCCAAAATTTGAACTTTAAACCTTAATGTGGAGTTGATTTTGGGTTTTTTACATTATAATTTATTTTTCAGTATTAACTTTTAGATCGCTAAAAGTTTCATTCACATTTTTTTAAATATATTGTTTCGTTTATTTCTGGGCACCCAACAGAGCTGAGCAGGCAACCGAATCTGGACACTGGATCGATCGAAGGATGTGGTATTTTAGTGACATTGGGGCAAAAGAAAGGTTATAAGTAGTGAGATGGAGAAAAGATGGCTTAACAAAAAAAAAGAAAACTTTAATTTAGTAAAAAGGGCGCTTGCCTTTCTTGTTTTTTTTTGTTGTACTTAGGGCAAATTTGCAAAGCCGATCAACTTTAGGGGCAAATGCAAGTAGCTAATAGCACCAAACCTTAAGAAGTTTTTGCTAGCGTAACTGGTTAATTATTAACTTTTGGAAAATATTGACATCAATCCACACGCCTAGCTAATTGGAGTTTTCAAACAGTTGATGGGGCAAATTTTGGGTATCAAATCAGAACAGCCCATCAATGTAAGGGAGAGCTGGAATCCGGTCCAACTATATATTTTTGTTCCGGAGAGGAATCTGGCCCAACTGTCCCGGCAAAAAAAAAATCTGGCCCAACTGGTGAAAGAACTCACCGGACAAGTTCTCCGGCCCACCAGTGAATCCAGGCCCATAAAGGCCCAGTCCTCCTCTCTCGTCATCCCCTCCGCTCCGCTTCTCTCTCAAGTCTCACCGCAATGCCCGCCACCGGCGACGGCGGTTGCGCGGCGCGCGCGGTGGTCGCAGATGCCGGCCCCGCCGCAGGCGGAATCCCTGCCTCCCTTCTTCCCGGGGGACCGGAAGCTTCCTTCACCCGCCTCCCTTATGCGGCGGCTCCCCACCTGATCGCGCCGCCGATGTGACTGGTAAGTGCTAATTAATTTTCTTGCCCTGACATGCTAGCGTCAGAAGATCAACGAGCAGCTAGGGCCATAAGTTCCTCTTTCCTCGGTGCCGCAATTTTCACTTTCATTGATGCGCTCTCCTGCGGCGTTATTTGATTGGATTGGAGTTGATCTGGATGGCGATTCGGGATGTCCACGTTCACTTCATAGCACGTTTTGATTCTGTCTTGTTTAGTTCCCAAATTTTTTTTCAAAAAACATCACATCGAAATTTTAGACACCTAAATAAAATATTAAATATAGATAAATCAAAAAACTAATTGTACAGTTATGGAGAAATATCGAGACGAATCTTTTGAGTCTAATTAGTCTATGATTAGCCATAAGTGCTACAGTAACCAATATGTGCTAATGACGGATTAAGTAGGCTCAAAAGATTCTTCTCGCGGTTTCCAGGCTAGCCGTGAAATTCGTTTTTTCATTCGTGTCTGAAAACTCCTTCCAACATCCGGTCAAACATTTGACGTGACACTTCTTTCAAAAAATTTCTAATCTAAACGCCCCCTTAAGGATGGAACGCTAGAAACAACAATGCTCTCAATTATTGGGTATAGTACAGTTGAACCTGGAAATATGTGACTTTACTGGCATGACATCTATCTGCATATCTATCCTCTTTTTTTTTTGTAGGATATAATATTTAAAGTAATTTTAAAGAAAATCTTGTAGGAATTGTATCCTCCATGTCGAAAACAAAAATTTCATGCGCCTTATTTATTAAATACCATGGACCTCGTGTAAAACTTAACTCTCAGGATCATTCCTTGATAAGAAGTTAATTTCTTGGCTGAAATTTCCTTTTTTTTATAAAAAAAATGCTTTAGTCTATCCACACTGCTCGAAAAGTAATGTGAGCATCCGTAGTTTTCGTTTGGTCCAAAGTATAGCTAATGCACTATGTACTTTATTGCGTGTTCAGGACACACTTTACTTGTGGGGGGTCCGTTTCCTTCTGGTATACCCCCTCCGTGAAAGAAGAACCACCTTATGAGAATGTGAATACAATGTCCAGGTTCTGTTTTTTTGGACAGGGGGAGTATAAACTTGTTGTATGGGTTTTTCTCGTTGGAGTAAAGCCACAGGATAATCTAATACCTGTTTTTTTAACATGAGAAATAGATCATAAAATATTAAAATCCATAAAAACTTCCCTTGGTGACTTGCTGGCTGAGCTTGGGCAGCTGTTGGGGCTGGCCGGGAGCTCCACGACTGAGACAACATAAAAGTTGGCCTCACTTTCCAGACTTGGCCACCCAGCAAAAATTTATTGATCCAAATAAATGGTAAGAGTAAGAGAGTGAAATGTTCTTTGGACGGCCACGAGAGTGATGTGCAAAGAAAGGTACTGAAGAAAAAAGAACGCACCGTTTTATTTTTCTTCTGAGTGTGATGCATGAAGGACTGTAGAAAAAACAGCACACTTAACGTCGTAGAGCACTACTGTGTTGATTGATCTCTCCCTTATATATTTGTTTCACTGCACCATCTTTTGGGCAGGTTCACCATGAATACGCTGGTTCCTGCAGCCATAACTGATATTGCCAGTAGACTTGCATCCTCTGCCATCAAGAAATATTGGCAGCCGCCAGATGCTGAGGTGATTCTGGAGACACTAAGCAGACTGCTGCTAAGAGTTCACATCATCATTGAGGAGGCAGAGGGAAAGCGTCTTGCCAATGAAGGGATGCTCCTTCAGTTGCAGATGTTAATAGAAGGGATGTACAGAGGAAACTACTTGCTTGATAGGTTTAAATACCCAGCCCTTCAAGAGGACACAAAGGAGGTGAGTTATGTCTCTTTATCTTCAAAGTTCAATCCAGCCAAGCGTCTTTGTTTCTCCAGTCATAGAAAACCACTGTTTAGCAGCAGCCTAAAAGAGCTACAAGGAATAATTGCTACCATAGAAAAAGGCATTTCTGACATGACGGAGTTTGTTGTATTTTTGAGGAATTATCGAGTAGTGCACGACCAGCCTCGTTACACATACTCAGTTTTGGAAAATTGCATATTTGGTCGTCAAATTGAACAGGAGCAGGTTCTCAGTTTCTTGCTGCAAACAGATCATCTTGGTGATGAAGATTTGGCTGTACTTCCAATAATTGGTCCAAGAAAATGTGGGAAAAGTACTCTAGTCGAGCATGCTTGTCGTGATCATAGGGTGCGCAATCACTACTCTTCGATTTTGTTCTTTAGAGAAAACAACCTGAAGGATGTAAACATGTCAAATCTGAGAGAGTATGCTGTAGTCAAGCACCAAAACTATTCTTCAAGCAAAAGGTTGCTGATAATTATTGAGCTAGCTTGCGATATCTGTGAACAAACATGGGTAAGCTTGAAATCCTTGATGAGTTGCTCGGCCCCTGGGACCAAAATAATCATCACCAGCAGGTCAAATGAGATTGAGAGTCTGGGAACAACAGCAGCTCTTCGGCTAGACCTCCTGCATCCAGAAGCCTACTGGTATTTGTTCAAGACGCTTGCATTTGGAAGCAGGGACACAGATGAGCACCCAAGGCTCGCATCGATTGCCATGGAGATCGCGGCAGAGTACAGAGGGTCCTTTCTGGCTGCATACATCATTGCCGGGTTGCTGAGGGATAATTTCAGTGCCCTGTTCTGGTGCTCTGCTCTGAAGCACCTGAGGGCATACGTGCGCAGCCAGCTCCGCTTGCTTGGTGATCACCCCAACAACCTCTTGCGGAAGGATCAATCGGTGCATTGCTTGAGATTTGCCGAGGCCAGCTATCCCCTGTGGATGTCTAACTACTATGAGACCGACTCCTGTCCGGACCGGGCTCCTAATATCTCGGACATCATGCTAGGAGGTGACACACCTCGCGGGAGGTTTGAGGTTCTGGGATGGAAGTCCAGGATGGCGCCTTACTACAGCTACATGATATGCTGCACCACGGAAGCGCCAGGACACGCGGTCTGCAGGAAGCACAGCTAGGCGCTGTAGGGTTAGTTCTGTGATAATGGTTTATGCACTTTGTGGTGAACGAACATTTCTTTCTCCTTTTTCTTGTATGGTGAACAACCATTAATCGACACTGCTATTGTGTATTGTGGATCTCCCTGACATCCAAGTTCTGTAATCATCTGTGATCTGAACTACGGTAGTTCAGTCTCGGTAGTAATTATATAATTATATTGTGTTTCTCCCTGGCTAGCTGGTGCTGTGATGCATCAGGGTGGAGACCATCATCCTCTTGCAATATGTCTAGTTCTGTAATCAGTAGTGCAGTACTCATCTCTGCCTGCTTGTTTTCTTTCGCTAATAAGCACACTTTGGTTATAACAACTGCATTGCCGATGACAGCCTTAACAATCAAAATGGATTGTTTAGTTTGGAGCTAATTTTTCTCCGCTACTCGCATGTTTGCTTTGCTACCAATTTTTATCCACGTTTAATTTTTCGTAAAATCTACATGATGAACGCACATGATTTAAGCTTAACGAGCGACGAACGCTTAGATGTCCAATCCTGAGCGAGGGACCAGACCAGCAAAATAAGGAAATAACCTATCTAGGCCTTGTTTAGTTGCCAAAATTTTTTTGGCAAAACATCACATCGAACGTTTGACCGGATGTCGGAAGGAGTTTTCGGATACGAATGAAAAAACAAATTTTAGATACCGCCTGGAAACCGCGAGATGAATCTTTTAAGTCTAATTAATCCGTCGTTAGTATATGTTGGTTACTGTAGCCGTTAATCATGTCCTAATTAGGCTCAAAAGATTCGTCTCACGATTTCCCCAATAAGTATATAATTAGTTTTAATATTCATGTATATTTAATACTTCATTTAGGTGTCCAAAAATTCGATGTGTTTTTTTTGGAAAAGTTTTTGAAAACTAAACAGGGCCCTAGTCACAAGACCGAGGGTGTTCAACCAACCTAAAAATCCTATGCTTCACATATAATTTTCTCTTAAACTATTCATCCGGACGACGATCTGATTACACTGTTGCGTTCGTAACAATTAAATCTTTATAACAAAATAAGACATGATTATATTCTGATAAAAATTACAAATTACTTTTGTAATATATCCAAATTATTTTTAGATTTTATTAAGTTATATTTTAGACATATAAAAGTAAATTTAATACGACATAAGTAATTTACATATATTATAAAAGTAACTTAAAACAAAATAAGTAACTTGTCATTAGAAGTAACCCTCTGTTGTAGGGTGTTGATTAAATCTAATTTTTAGATAGACTTATGTTTTTATCCCCACAATAGATTTCTTTTAATGCCTAACAAGTTACTTTATTTTTTATTTTAAGTTACATCTATAATATATATAAATTGCTTTTAGATTTTACTAAATCTATTTTTATGACTACGAAGTAATTTAATGAAATCTAAAAGTAATTTAGGTATATTATAAAAGTAATTTATATTTTTTTATAAAAACATAACCATGTGATATCTTGTTATAAAGATTTAATTGTTACTAACACAATGATGTAATCGGATCGTAAATTGAATAAATAATTTAAGAGAAATTTCTACGGGAAGAAAAAAATGGTACAGTATAGTTTTTTTTTTTAGTTTTGGCTGCCGCCCGTTGATAAACATGTTGCGTCGTTGGTTAGAACTAACACGATACTGTGCGCTAGGCAGGCATGTCCTTAATTTTTATACAACAAAAATTTAAATCTACCAAAATTGTTTTGGCACTGCTAAAATTTTGGCAGCGCAAAAGTTTGCACCCGCACTGTGGAAATGGCCGACGGGTGGGCAACGAGCCGACAATGTTAGAGCAGGTACAATAGGTGCAATGAGGTACTACTATAAATATATTTTAAAAATATAAAAGGGTATAAACAAACTATAAACATATTTTGAAAAGGTAAGAGGGGAGAGAGAAGAAAGATGTGTTACTAAGCCAGTTATATATGGGCTCCAAAACAAAATGTGTGTATAACATATGGGGCTATATATTGATGTTTTGTAGGTAACTATTGTATGAATTGGCTATTAGATTGACTATAGTTGAATTAAAGCCAGTAGTTGCCTATACTATTGAGCCTAATTAATCCATAATTAACAAATGTTCACTGTAGCATTATATACGCTAATCATAGATTAATTAGACTCATTAGATTCGCCTCACGAATTAGTCCAAGATTATGGATAAGTTTTATTTACAGATTACGCTTACTATTTTATAATAAGTGTTCAAATATATGATATAACTAAGTGCTAAAGTTTAGCCCCGAAACAAACACCCCGTACGGCTTGGCCTTTCAGCTTTCCCCGTACGGCCGTATACGGTATATCCACTTCCCAGCAGCCAATCCTTCCACCGCGTGGTGGAGCGATGGGGGCCAGTCGGAGCCTTCACTCCGGCGATGCGCTCGGCCGCGCGGGCGGCGGACCTCCTTCGAGGGCTTCTCGCGCGGCGCCGGCGCACTGCACTCCACCGCGGCGGCCCGGTGGCGTGCGCGCGGACCTTGTTTGGCGTGCTTCTTCGTGCTGCCAGGCTGATCTCCGGCCCCCGCGGGCCACGCCAATGCTCGGGCCTATGGGTAAGCAACGAACCCTTGATTCGATTTGACTTTTGCAGATTGTCTACTTGTATCATTAGAAAATAAAGATGGATGCAATTGGAATGTTAAATTGGTCAAATATGAATGTAAAATGAGGTAAATGTAAGATGCCGTATGCTTGCAGTAATTGTAGATAGTTTCATCTTAGTTGATAATCCGTCAAACGCACGGCGTTGAACAAACCACGTGGTTCGCCTGCGTTGACCAAACAA
This sequence comes from Oryza brachyantha, assembly GCF_000231095.2. Lineage (NCBI taxonomy): Eukaryota > Viridiplantae > Streptophyta > Magnoliopsida > Poales > Poaceae > Oryza > Oryza brachyantha. Next base: position 22,691,736 of record NC_023163.2, read on the forward strand.
TGCACGCAAGATGTTTGAACTCATCCAGCCGGAGATCAGTTTGTGTCCTGAATCAATTTAGTATCCCCAGAGCAAGAAACCGCTTCCTCATCCATTGCGAGAGTTTCAGAATGGTTCTGGGTGATCTTTTGAGCAGATCCATATCCCTATTTGTCCACAAATTCTACCAGCATTTTATCTTAAAAAAAAACAAATTCTACCAGCAGAAGATGGGCATGGGGGTATACCTGCAATAGTGCAATGTCTGCACGATCGAGGCAACTGTCTGAGGGGCGGCACATTACAAATCAAGCGATGCTCTGGCAGCTTCGGATGCTAAGAGAACATGCACTATAAAGGATACTACTAGGTTGATACTATCAAGTTTACTGGGTTGATACTTTCAAGCATGGAATGATTGATAATGAGATGGTGGTCAATGATGAGGTTGGTGGTCACTCATTTTCCTTCCCCAAAACTTTGACCTTCCAAAGCGGCTCTGTTTCTTCAGTAGGCCGTTTAACATGTCATTTCAATGTGAGGAGGTCAAGATGCCTGGTAGCTGATGATATGAAAGAATTTGTTGTTTTCTTGAAGGGGTATCCTCACATATGCGTTAACCTGCCCACACTTTGTTTTGGAAATATGCATGTTTGGTCGCCAAGCAGAAATGGAGAGGATATCTGTTGTTACAAAAGTCTCTGGGGCAGAATATTTGGTGATTCTTCCAATAATATGTCCAGCAAGAGTTGGAAACTGAAGTAGTACTCTTGTCAAGCATGCTTGCTATAACCAGAGGGTGCATAATTTCTTCTATTCTATTATTTTCTGTATACTGGAAGTGATATTGGAAGCAAAAAACTTTTCTGATCTGACAGAGTGGTGTCGTCAAGAATCAAACTTGTGTTGCACTTGAATGGTCATGTATCCTTGTTGAATTTCTTGAGGATGGTAATGTAGATGAGGAAAACTGAGAAGGTCGTACTCTTCACGAAGCTGCATATCAAGTGGGAGTAAGATTATTATTATTACAAGTGGTCTGAAAGGTTCATGAATGCTTGAACAACTCGACCTCTTGTGCTAAAATTTTGAGAAATTTAAAGTTCTTTAGAAAGTACTTAGATGCATCAAATATAGCGTAAAATTTTGGTACCTTAGGGTACCTAGTACTTGGATACACTAAGTTTTTACACTATAAAATATAAAGTGTAGTGGCCTATTGGCACTTCCTCAGCATTCTTTCCTTCGGAAGCACAAACCCTGAGGAGAACCCATTTTTAGCATCAACATATATGAAACTAGCACCAGAGCTATTTGGTTGTTTCATAGGTGCAAATGTCTTTGTTTCCTTATACTGAGCTTTCCAATTCAGAAACACCCTGTTCTTTTTGGTGAACACCCACATACTCTTCTTTAGAAAAATCACAAAATACATCTTTGGGGAAATCTTAGGGATCCAAAACTTTTCTACCTATGGCTGTAAAACGTTACCCCAGCCCAAAGGAATGATGTTACTGGAACTGCTAATGCTCATGGGAAATTTGAAATCCTAGTGTAGAAAGCAAGAGGCATATAATGGTTAAGAGGAAGTGGTCTTGTCATTGGGGGGTGGGGGTGGGGTGGGTTTGGTTTGATATTCAGGTCCGTTGATTTGAGTATTTAGTTTCAGTTGAGCATGTTAACTTGGGCATCTCTTATGTGAAGGAATCACTATGTGTGCGCATTGAACGGATCCGGTGTGGTATTGTAGCAATTTATTGCTATTTTAGAAGTTGATTAGGCTGAATTGTTACCTATTTTCTTAATTCCAGAGATAAGCCTTTTGTGGGTCAATTCATCCAAACGATGTAAGGATGGGTTGTATCTTTTTCCGTTAAAATCAATATGAAGGAATTAGTCTGGTCTCCTCATATGTTTAGTACAATGAAAAATAAGGATCAGCTACCAATGTATATACAAACAGTATGTAAAACGTCATATCTCATTTCTTCAATGTAACTAGGGGATTACCTCGTGCAATTTTGGGTGGGCTGGATAATGAAAGTAGAATTATATTTGTTATGCAACTCTCAAATTCTATTTCTATATATTTAGATTTCTTAGACAACTCTTGGCCTATTTCCATAGATACAATTGTATTTTGTATACAACTAATCGATCAATTAACATTATTATAATTTGGATCCATCATAATCTAACGGTTCAAATTTTTATCTTTCTTCTTGGATTAATGTAGTAATATTTAGCCTCTAGAGCGAATGTGGTGGCTTCCCTTTTAGCTATATTTATATAGATAGATAGCAGTTTGCTTTTTTTTTTTAGGCAAAAGGCAGGAGCTCTTCCATTCATTGATAGAGGAGAAATAGTTATTTTGTACAAGCTAACACCTCTTATAAAGATCACATGTTATTATGTGAACAATAATTTGAGAATTTCCTCATCATTTTAGTTCTTAGCCCTGATCAATCTTCAAACTTTTGTTGCCAAGAGATACATGTCCATACATGTGTTTCTCCTTTACATTCTCAGTGGCACAATCTTCCCAAAAAGTGCGTACATGCATAGCCTCTGTTTCTGTGATGTGATAAAAGCATTTCCTTTAAGGTGGTCATCATGCTGTGTAGCATGTTTATCTGAACTGTGCCTTTTCTTCATCGTCATGCAATGTTCGCAGTGGTGTGTAGGACTGCAGGATATTAAGAAAGGCACATGCTGCTATGTATTAGTAACTTCTGCATAAGTTCTTAAATTACTCGCACTATCATAGTTCAACTGGACCAGTATACGGTACCAATGCCAACCAAGAAAGTTGCTCCTTTTTTGGGCACAACATTTTTGTCAGCGTCCCAACATATGGGAAGTTCTGTTAAGAATGTAGTGACAGCCCAAAAAAGCTATAACTAACCAAACATTTCATGCATCGAAGCCAACTTTGATCCAAATTTCCTGTGTGTACAATTGACTCCAGGCTATGTAGAGTTTCTTTTTCATTTTTGGATTGAAGATTCTTTTACTAATAGGGCTAGATGACCCCTTTCCATTAAACTGATCTTTTTGTATCTAAGGTGCAGGTCAAGAGAGTATTCTCTCCTTTCCCTTGACAATCTGGCATGCTGATTGCGAGGTTACCATGGGATTAAGGCACTTAAGACACTTCTTATATCATTTTCAGTCACCACGGATACAGAATTAGGTGGAGGATACTGCTTCCAAACAACTCAAAGTGCACAAGGCAGGTATGCTCCTCTCTGTGCCTGTGACTTCGATTTCTGACCCCTCTTCCCTGAGCTGCACATGTACGGTATTTGTGGAAATTTGCAATGTGTACCATTTCTGCTAATGCTCCAAAGTCCGAACTCTTTGAATGATAGTCATGAAAAATTAGTGGAAAGAATACACTGTGTTAGTGTGCGAGGTTACAAGTACGCCCACAGAATTTCAACCGGGAACACCATGCACACAAGAAAAGACAAGAAATCAGAGACAAATTCCAATAAATTGGCCTAGTACCGGGAAAGTGAAATGCGCCATTAGGTTCATCTGCACCGGTCTCTGTCTCACTGTGTCGTCTAGCTCCGGAAGCAACTGAGCAGCAGCAGCATGCGGGCAGGCATCCCTCTCGGCGCGGCCGATGTGAATTCGTAACGAATAAGTGCGCCGTCTGGATAGCTAGCTGCATGGTGAGCTCGCCGTTCCTTTCCTGATGTTTGCCAAGCATTGAATAGCCCAAAACATGTGTATCCCATAGTGTGTTCAGCAATCTGTCACCCTGTTCCTCACTCCTGCATCCGCCCAAGGTTTGAGATACCTGGAAAGACACCAGGACGGTTATTCTTAGTAGCGAAGACCACCTAAGCACTGTAAGTTAGTTTCAGTTCCAGTTCCAGTTCTTTTTTGGCGATGATGCTTGTGTTTTTCTTCTTCTGTTTACTTTATATCATAATCATGCAAGTTTTCTCTCCTCATCGGAAGAAGGTTGGGTGACCGACAGCATGGAGACATTCCTACCAGCGATCTTGAGCGACCTCCTCGGCCGGTCCATCTCGTACCTGGTGCAGCGATACCGGCAGCAGAGCAGCGTGCAGGACGACCTCGAGAAGCTGCGGCTCGCGCTGGTCAGGGTGCACGTCACCGTCGAGGAGGCCGAGGCGCGGCACGTCACCAACAAGGCCATGCTCCGGCAGCTCGACGTGGTCAGGGAAGCCATGTACAGTGGCTACTACATGCTCGATACCCTCACCTACCGAGCCCACCAGGAAGAGGCTTGCTCCTCGTCGTCGTTTGCGCCGTCCAGATTAAACGCCGCCAAGCGCCTCCGCCTGCTCACCGTCGACGACGGCGCCACGGAGGTGAGGCGCATGGTCGACAACCTGGGGAGAATGATCGCCGACATGAGGGAGTTCGTCGTCTTCCTCAAGGGCTATCCTCGCATCTGCAGTCAGCCTTACAGCATGCACCTGCTCCTTGACAAGTTAATGTTCGGCCGGCAGAAGGAGGTGGAGCAGGTCGTCGGCTTCCTGCTGCAGCCGGAGGTCTGCGGCGATGGCGTCGACGTGCTGCAGGTAGTCGGCGCCGCAAGGGTCGGGAAGAGCACCCTCGTCGAGCATGTCTGCCACGACGAGAGGGTGCGCGGCCGCTTCTCCTCCATCGTGTGCTTGAGCCGGGACGACGTCGAAGACATGGGAGACCATCGTGACCTCACCGTCAAGCACGGGAACCGCGCCTCCCGTGGAAGCTCGCTCGTCGTCCTCGACCTAGCCGAGGACGAGGAGCCCCTGGACGACGGGGCGTGGAGGCGGCTGCGCTCCTCGGCGATGTGCAGGGCGCGTGGGAGCAAAATCATCGTCACGAGCAGATCGCCGGAGACGGTCCGGGGCATCGAGCCGGCGCGCGCCCTCGAGCTCAAGTTCCTGCGCGAGGACGTCTACTGGTACTTCTTCAAGGTGCTCGCGTTCGGCAGCGTGAACCCCGACGACCACCCGAGGCTGGCGTCCATCGCCATGGACATCTCCGCGGAGCAGAAGGGCGGCTTCATAGGCGCGACCATCGCCGGCAGCTTGATGAGAGCCAACCTCGACGCCCATTACTGGAGCCTCATCCTCAAGAACATGAGGGAGTACACGCAGAAGCACCGCGCCCTGTTCGGCAAGCACCCGCACGACCTCCTGAGGAAGAACCACCCCGTGTACCTGTGGAGGCTGGCCGAGAGCTCCAAGATCTTCCTGTGCCATGGCTTCTACACCGCGTGCCCCGCCAAGCAGGAGATCCCCAGGGTGACGTTCCAGGAGGTGCTGTCCGGCAGGGTGACCCCCCATGGGAGGTTCGAGGTCCTGGCATGGACGTCGCAGATACCCCCTTGCCGGAGCTACCTGATGAGCTGCTCCCTGGACACGCCGTCTGCTCCACTTCGTGTCCTTGACAAGAAGAAGCGTCTCAGGCTTATGTAGATCCTGCAGTCGGTGCCTTTCTTCTTTGGGTAACTTTACGGTCGAAGATATCAAGATGTACTAAAAATTTAGCGTAAAATTTTAGTACCTAAGTATCAAAAGATACTAAATTTTACACTAAAATTTTGGTATCTCTCAAGGACTGTAAAATTGCTCTTCTTCTTTCTGTGGGGGTTAGTTAATCTTCAGTTGCTTGAAATTATGTATCCCAGGTCAACCGAAACTGTACATTGCTAAGTATTGCTACGTAAGTACGTAGTGTGTAGTTTTGCCTTTTCATATATGATTTTGTTTTTGCCTCAAGGGCTCAAGGCTTACAAATTTGGACACAAAAACTACAATTCTGTTTTCTTTTTCTTTTAAAAATTCTATATTTTGCTTGTGATAAGCAATCATTCATGTGAATTGTCGTTAACGAAGGCTAGTTCTACAAAATACATCAGAGACACTTTTTTCCCGTTCTTTTTGCCACCATTGTTAGCCTTCTAATAAACACGCTCTATTCCAGAAGTCCATTTTTATAGTATCTCAGCCTATGGAGTGCTTTGTATATTATAGTTTTAGGGCAACTAAAATAGACTTTTATAATGTACTACCTGATTCAAAATATAAACATTTATAAGATATTTAGTATATACTAAGATGATGTCAAAATTTTCTCTTCCAGTCATTTCGGTAGTCAACTTTTAAATTTTAAAATTGATTAGATTTTCTTCGTAATCATCTGATTGACTCTTGAATTATTAGAACGATTGAAATTATGATAATTAATGTAGAAATACATATATTAGATGATAAAATTTAAATCTAAAAATGCTTATATTTTAAGGCTGAGGTAGTATTAATGAAGTGCATTTAAAGAAAGAATAAAGGTGATGACAAAAATCGTAAAATTGATGCTAGTGCCAAAACAAATGTTCTATTCTGCTTAGTTTACGCCAAACAAAGTTCGTTTTTTTTTAAATCTCTAATACATCTTGGTTCGATGGGTCAGGGGGCATGGTTCACATGTCAGAGTATTCTAAAACTCTTTGAGAGGTTGTCCACTCTTTCGTTGCACTTCATCCGAAAACATTTTGAAAAATTAGATTAACAGGTGATACTCCACAAATATATAAATTAAAATATAATTAATATACATCATGACTCCACAAACATTGCCGCAAGAATTTAAAACACATTCCTCGGCTCTTGAGTGGGATGGCCTTAATAGTAACTAATAAGTTACTTCATTAAAATGCATGGATTTTATGGGGATTAGCTCGAAGTGTTTATTGCATGGTATTGTTAATGACATTTAAAATATTGAAAGAGATTTTTTGATTTAATAAATCCAAAATTCATATTAGTAAATACTGAGTTTTACTTAGTTTTTAGTCTTAATTATAACATTTCTATGTTTTACTAAGTCTGAAATTTCAAATTGCGGAGCAAGATAATGATGACATGGTTGTCCCTTTCCGTCAGGCGGTGATATGGTCGACATTGACAACGATAGTCTTAGCGCAATGTTGTATGATGTTGAGTAGCCTGATTACAGTGATAAAGGCTATGAAAACTTCGCTAAGTTGGTGAATGACTCAGAGACACTTCTATCTGATGGATGCAAGACAGAACATACGAAGAAATTATCTACTAACTTGGATATCATGAAGCTTCAGAAAAATAATGGCTTGTTAGATAAACGTTCCATGTAACTTTGGGTTTTCTACACTACCTACTTCTGGAGGATAACACGTTATCAAAGATGACGTACGGACCAAAGCAAGTATTGTGCCTATTGGATTTGGAAATTCGAATAATTCATTCATATACACAAATGATTGCATACTATAATACAAATAATATGTCAAGTTTGATACTGTAGGATCGAAACAGAGTTAAACAGACCTACCAGAGAGAGGGTGAATGGTAGAGAAAACCAAAACCCAAAAATCTTTCGCGGAATAAAAAATTACCTCTGTCGAAGAGTATCTTGATCGCCTCGCTCCTATGCCACCGCTACCTTTATCTCGCCGCTCCTGTGCCGTCGATCAGATCGTCGAAATATAGAAAGTCACCAGCGCCGATCAGATCGTCAGAATCCATAAAATCACTAGTAAATGAAAGTCGAAGACGTAAATCGAATGAACTTGACTTTATTGTATCAACTATAATTTACAAAGCGCACCAACAACGCTCCTCTCAAAATTGTTGATCTAGAACCAACAACTATTCAACTTAAATTTTCTAATTCTAAATCTCACAAAAAGCACACCGGGGGCATACCCCTCGGTACCTATTTATATCAACAAAATCTAACTCTGACTAGAAATCAGACTACTTATCCTAGTAAGACTCATCTCTCCAAAACTATCTCCAACTGCAATCCGATTTTATCTTCCGCGCTACAGTAACCGAACCGGTGCTACAGTAACCGATTGCGCTACAGTAATAACCCGCACGGCTACAGTAACCCGACCAACTCCTTTTCGCTTTTTCTCATCCGATCTTGATCCGATTTAATTCGCGAATTTTCCGATGCTTACACATGCAACATGTGAAGCCCGTTACGACTCTATCCCACACGGTGTTTCTCCACCATGTGCCATCTCGTATTCAACATCGTCACCCAGCATCCTTGATCGTCCGGACCTCAGCTACTCCCTGAGCTTAGTCACGATTCCACCGCCGGTGACCGATATTGACCTCTGAGAATCACGACTCTACTCCAACCATGTCACATGGCATTCCGACCATCCAGACCTCGGTTCCTTCCTGAACTTAGTCATGGTCCGCATCCCGACCATCCAGACCTCAGTTCTTCCCTGGAACCTAGTCATGGTCCTTACCAGCCATTGACCACAGTTGACCTCAAGTCACCAGCACACACAGAGACAAACCAACCGCTTCCGGGCACAGATATCACAACCTAACCCACATTAGTCACACACACTCACACCAACACAATAACTGTTTCCAAACTAAATCTATCAATTTACAAGCCAATTGTTCATCATAAAATATAGATCATGACTATGATCTTACAGATACATCCCTAGTATGCAAAACTTCACGATACAAGTGAAAGATGTAGTTCTAATGAAGACAGGGGATCCAACGACGTTCTCCAGCTTGCTAACGTGAAGCAGTGCTTGACTCCATTGATCAGACAGCTCCGGCAACTCTGGGAGGAGCATACGGCTGGTGGATCCAGCAGCGCGAACTGCTCCTACAGCTCTGCTACAACGGTGGCTTTACCGTATGCCCCCACCCATTCCACCCTGGCTGGTGGACATCAGAAGTAATATTGCCACTCCCAGGATTGCAGAGCGTGGATGAGCCACGGCAATTGCTTGTCTGTTGATTACTCGCTAGCTAGCTAGAGGGATACTGTCCGTTATGATGCGTCTGCATGGTTATTTATACATGGCTCCTCCATGCATGTTTAATTTATTATAACCGATTGACCGTGCTTTATTGAAGCCTTAATTGATGAGTCGATGCATGCATGCTTACTAGCTAGCTAGTGCGTAAATTGGTAATTAATTAGTTTGTTAGCAGTGACAGATCCAAAAGAAAAAATATTAGGAGAGGTTGAACGAAAAAGAACTGTTTTTAGCCCTTACTTCTCTTTAGTAATACTAGAAATTTTCTTGCGGGGGCTAAGGGGGGCTTCAATGGCGCAGATCGGACAGAGGGGGGGCTAAAGCCCCCTAGCCCCGGTGGTAGATCCACCCCTGTTTGTTAGGTATATCGGTTGAGTTGGATATGTTCAGTCGCCCTTATATATAATATGGATATATGTAGAGACGGTTTGGCAAGCGGCGTTCATATCCTCTATATTTTCTTTTCTAAGTTACAACTATGCTGCCAAACTAGACAGTCATACAAAGAGGAATATTTTCACAAGTGCTGTTCTAGAATTGGTTAGGTCGAAGATACATTAGGGTACTAGTTTGATCATGTGTGGTCGTGCTAACTCATGATGTGCACACTTGAAACTTGTGAACTCTGTTATTATTTGTGAGGTACGTTGATCCTCACTATGGAAGCTTGGTAGGGTATTTTAGCTCTGGCATAACAAATCATGAACCAATTTTTAACATATTTTGGAATACAATACTTAACTGTCTGTGGCATAATAATACTATTTTGTCGCTCCACCTCTCATAATATATTTTTTCCAACAAAAAGAAAAGCCCAAGTGGCCATTTTAACCGGAGTAGAAGGTCATTGGGAGAAAAAAAATAGATGGATGGTATTCAGCCCACAAATCATTCGAAGTCCAGGCCCACAACTGGCCCATAAGCCTCAGCCTTCTTCGTCGCAGCTCGCTAGCAAGCATCATGTTTCCAAGGCCCAGTTGGGCTCTCTCTCTCTCTCACTCTCGCCGCATCCGGTCCGGCGATGGTTGCGGGCGCGATCTCCGCCGGCCGGCGAGCGGCGCGGGCGTCCGCGGCGGCGCTGTGGTCCTGGCGGAAGCAGTGGTTGCTTCTGCACATCCAGTTCCTGCCGCCCATGCTCGCCGTCGCCGGCCGCGCGCTGGAGCTCGGCAGCGCGCTCCCCGCCGCGGCCCTGCGCGCCGAGCTGGTTTGCGGCGCCGGCCCGGTCCTCCTCCCCGCCTGACTTTCCGCGCCGGCGTGATGGGTAAATATCACACCTAATGAGCTATTGGGTGTTGAAATTTGTTGTGGCTTCGAACAGATGGAGCTTCGGTGCCCTAGATGTCGCGCTCTCTACGCTCGTAGTATTTTTTTTCCAGGTTGTATCGAGATCTCCTGCCAAGCTGCTATGGGTATTGGGGATGAAATGCCACACTCGGCTAGCGACTGGGGCACTTTCCTCAATTAATGACTATGATTTGATCTAACTATTGACTAGTCACCATTCTAAAAACAACTATTGAGCAGTCCAGGTCTCAGTGCCGAGTGCCAGAGTGTGGCATGTGATCAGTAACATCGTTGCTGACTCTGTGCTTGTTTACCCTCTGCTTGTTAATACAAAAAATTCCGGCAAAAAGAATTTCATGCTCTCTTACAGTGCTAGGTGCTAATACACATTGAACTTACCCATTCTTGCTGCAATGAACCAATGAATAGCTTCCTTTGATAAAGGTTAATGTATGTTAGCTTCCTTTGATTAGGTTAATGCATGTTATGTCTGATTATAGTTATAGCAAAGCTATTTTGTCTCACTGTTCTTAGTCAAGTATATTCTGGAAGAACTGTTATAGTCAATGCCTCACAGTGCCTTTGTAGAATCATGCTATCTAGATAGCAGCCATCTAATGATTTCGATGTGTCAAAAACGATTGTTTCTTCATGGCCTGAATGGCCAGCATGCCGGGGAACCTGATCTGGGAAACTAGAGCTTCACCAAGGGTCAGGTTCTTCGTATGGCTGGCTACGAGAGGTAGATTCCTCACAGCCGATAACCTCAGCAGGAGAGGTTGGCCCAACCAGCAGCTCTGTCCACTCAGCACATCGGAAGAAGAGACTTGCCGCCATCTCTTCTCGGATTGCGTTTTCGCTCGACAAGTTTGGGTAGCGATCAAGGGTTGGATTCAAGTGGATTGCCCGCTACAAGATCAGTCGCACGAAGACCTAACTTGGGCAATCTGGAAGGAGCGGAATGGCAAAATCTTCAATCAGAAACTGAGCACAACAGCCCAGATTTACAATGGCATTCGAGCTGAGGTCATAATCTGGAAAGAAGTGGGCATATTTAATGATGGAGAAGGCTGAGGGAGGGCCATAGAGGAACCCTCTCCCCACTCTGTTCTTCTTTCTTGTTTTCTTTTCCTTTGGACATGGTTACTGGCTAAAGCCTCGGCAGCATCTTGTCGTTGTACTGCACCCCCTTTCACCTGTACATTCCCCCTTCGGTCTTAATGAATTTCGGTTGGTTGCTTTCGGCCAACCCGGCAAAAAATTTCACAACAGTTTACCATGGAGACCTTCCTTTCTGCAGTTCTTGGTAATCTTGTCAGCAGTTCCATGTCCTTGTTGATAGATACTACTGGAAGCACCAGGGTGTGGAGGAGAATCTGCAATTGCTGTACCACGTGCTGCTGTTGATCCAAACCACCTTTGAGGAGGCCTAGGAGGCACATCACAAACCAAGTGATGATACTACAACTTCAGATGAGAAATGCGACGATGTACAAGGCTACTACATGTTTGATAGTTTCAACTTTCAAGTACCAAATTACCCCAGAAAAATCTCAAGGTGAGTTGTGATCACTTGTACCCCTTGATCCAATTTGGGCCAGCAAAGTGGTTTTGTTTATCTACTAGAACAAGGGAAATAGTATTGGAAGGGGAAGAGATAAAAGAGCTGCGAAAGATGGTTGGTACCTCGAAAAACATTGTTGCAGACATGAAAGAGTTTGTTAGGTTTCTCATAGTTACCCTCGTATGTTTGGCCAACCTTATTGCAGTCATTTATTGTTGGAAAACTACATGGTTGGTTGTCAAGCTGCACAGGAGAGGGTCATTAACTTCTTATTGAGCATGTCTGCTATGGTGAAAGGGCGTGTAAGCACTTCTCCTCAATCATTGTATGTAGGGGAAATGGTTTCAAGGGTAGAAATTTGGTACCTGCAGAAACCAGTGTAATCAATTATCAAAATCTTACCTCAGGCAAACAGTCACTAGCTATCATTGAACTTGTATATGATATGGATGATGGAACGTAGAGAAGAATACCGCACAACCTGAGGTTATGCTGCATAGTGCCTGTGAGTAAGATCGTAATAATCAGTCGGTCAGAGAAGATAGCATCTTTTGGAAATTGGAACAACAGAAACTCTTCAGCTAAATTTTCGGACCCAAGAAGCTTCTTGGTATTTCTTTAAGACTGTTGCATTTGGGAGCACAAATTCAGAAGAGCATCCATGTGTATGGAGATTGCCTCCCTGTTAAGCCAATCATCCATCGCAGCAAATGCCATTGAACATTGGTGGTGTACTCAGATCTAATTTTAATCCTCAGTTCAGGTACAAGGTTTTTCTTCGCTTGAAATATTTCACAGACAGACATACCGTTTTGCTTAGTGAATACCTGATTGTTTCAATGGTTTGCAATTGGTAATAGGTGTGCTGCTCGACATGATGATCTTCCCAAGATAACATCAAGTGATATTCTTAAGGAAGTCTGAAACCTCAAAGAAAATTGATGCCCTACTGTGGCAGTCGGGCAACCTCATTATGGGCACATTGCGAGATACTTGCACAGTCGCCATATATGGTGCCTAAGAGGAAGCATTTCCCAGCATCGGATGGTTACTTTGATCTGAAATTATGTTGATATTGTCAAACTTGTGTCGAAAAATATTGTCATGATCCAGCAGGTTGGACCCATCCATGCGGTTCACTATGTAGAATTCTGGTGTGGTCTATATATTGCTGACTTTACAATCTTTGTAACCCTTCACTGGGATCCTAAATTCAGATTCAAAATTCAGAAAAGAAAAATCAGCACCAAAGGTTTGCTAGGCAGAGTCTTGCTTCTCTGCCAATCTTTTATTCCAAGAGTCAAAGTAAAACATTGAACAACACAATCTATTCTTCAAGCAAATCATCAGTAGCAAGCAAGATAACGTCTGCTAATTCAAAGGTCCAACATGTGCGCGGAAAATCACCGCCTCTGACGAGGCTTTCGTTGGCCACTGATCGACGACCGATTGTGCAGTCAAAAGACCGATGAAAGTCCGGAGCCAACAAGCGGTCGCTGTCAATGAACGACCTAGAAAGCAGCGGCCTTGCAATGCCATAATTCAACAAAAAAAAACACGACAACCCCTTGCGTAAGTCGGATGCCCGATTGATTTCATTGTTTTCAGTCACAACACCTCACTGTGTCACCACCATGGACACCTTTTCTGCTGTTCTTGGTGATCTTCTCAGCAGGTGCATCTCCTTCGCCATTGACAGATGCCACCAGCAGCACCAGGGCGTGGAGGAGGAGGGGAACCTCCAGCGGCTGCGCCGCGTGCTGCTGCGGATCCAAGCCGTCGTCGAGGAGGCCGACGGGAGGTGCATCACGAACAGAGTGATGCTGCAGCAGCTTAGCACGCTGAGGGACGCGATGTACAGAGGGTGCTACTTCCTCGACAACTCCAGGTGCCGAACTATTCAAGCGCATGCTACCTACGAGGTGGGTGATCACTCTCCTGGCCTGTCCCCTTTCAGCCCATTGAAGCGTCTCTGTATCTCCACTGGAGCATGGAAAATTCTGCCCAGAGCCGTGGAGAAGAATGAGCTGCAGAGGATGCTCGATCACCTGGAAACCGTAGTTTCAGACATGCAGGAGTTTGTTGTGTTTGTGAGCAGCTACCCTCGTGTGCCTCGCCAGCCCTACTGCAGCTACTTGTTGCTGGAAAACTGCATGTTTGGCCGCCAGGCAGAGCAGGAGAGGGTCATCAAGTTCTTGCTGGAGCCACGTCCTCCTGGTGCTGCTAAAGGCATCGATGTGCTTCCAATAATCGGACCAGGCGGAGTTGGGAAGAGCACTCTTGTTGAGCATGTCTGCTTCGATGAAAGGGTGCGTAGATGCTTCTCTACAATTGTTTACTATGGCCCAGACAGTATTAGGGGTGGAAGTCTGACGGTTTTGGCAGACACCGGCATGATCAAACATCGAAATCCTGTCACGACGGAACAATCGCTAGTTATCATCGAACCTGGGAATGATATGGATGATGAAACATGGAGGGGGATATTGCACAGCCTGAGAGATGGCCACATAACTACTGTGAGTAAGATCATAATAACAAGTCGATCAAAAGAGATGGCAACTTTTGGAACAACAGAAGCGCTTCAATTGGATTTCCTCACGAAAGAAGCCTTTTGGTATTTCTTCAAGACAATAGTATTTGGGAGTACAAATCCTGAAGAGGAGCCGAAGCTAGCATCCATATGTATGGAGCTTGCAACCATGGTGGATGGATCGTTCATGGGTGCACACATCTTTGGTGACATACTCAGGTCTAATTTTAGTGCTCAATTCTGGTACAGGTTTCTTAAATGCTACAAATTTTACACAGATATGCATGTCCGTCAGGTAGGTGAACACCCAAGCGAAGTATATAGGGGAATAAGCGGACGCACGAGCATTTGGACATCTAAAAATCGGTTTGTCACCACAGCAACATATGCGGTGACATATAGGCTTTATGAAGCAAGTTCTGCGAATCTGGATGATCAATCCATCGTACCGGTAAACGATGTTTTTATTGGAAATTTTCAGATTCAGGGGAAAATTGATGTCCTGCTATGGCGATCAAAGATACCACCTTACTACAGCTACATTGCGCATTACGAGGTACTTGCACGACAGCCGCAGATGCTGCCTAACAAAAGAAAGCGATCCAGGCCGCTGGCAGAAGGGTTAGTTTGATCTGGAATTATTTTATGTCACTCTAGAGTTGGTTCGTAACAGCAACTGATAGTTCCGTGAATATGCTGATTCAGTTCTTAGCTAGTTATTTTAACATGCATTTTGCTCCCTTGTTTTCCCCTTTCTACAGTGTAAACTACACTATTAGTCGTGTACATCTCTTTTCATGGATGTAATATTATCTTCTGTTATCCGATCCTCTCGACCTATATGTTCTTTTCCTACATTGGGATATACTATATCATTGTATAATAAATAGAATGGTACTCCATCCGTTTCATATTATAAAACAATCTGGATTTGTCTAGATTTATTCATATATCGACGTATGTGTTTTGTATATGTGTCTAAATTCATTAGCACACGTATGAATTTAATCAAGACCAGAAAGTCGTATGATGTGGAACAGAGGAAATACATTTTATTTTACGTCCAATTTATAATAATTCACTTGTAAATTTTAAACCCACTTAATGAAAATTTGTCCACCCAGCTAGGGTTATAAGAAGGGTTGTTTTATAAAGAAAAAGAGAGTGGAGTGAGTGGAGTTCAATATTTCAACTTTTGTTTTAAGGCATCATTTTACCATGGTCATTTATATTGAGTTCGACATTAAATATGTTCATAACAAATTATTATTAAATGAGATTTGCTTCAGTCCAACAAAAAATACTTCTAGGTACCGGTATCTCGCGGTACCAAAATTATTTTTGATCATTAGATCTAACAGTGCACATCCTGCTCAGCTAGATCTAATAATAAAGAACAATTTGGTATCTCGAGATACCGGTGCCTAAAGATACTTTTGTTGGACTGGAGCAAATCTCTTATTAAATACAAAAATCTTGACCAAACGAAGGTACAACGAATCATAATTGTAGTGGTTCCACTTTGTATCACTAAACTTACGTGTGGTTAAGCTATTTGTTAGCAAAAAGTAACTTATCTCAGAATACAAAAGATTTTGTCAGTACAAATATATATCCAAAGTCTTTTATATTTTACGACGGGACTAGTACAAACTGTAAAGTTTAAACCTTGAAATGTGTGCATGTCGTGTAGATTTGTACTCCCAATATTGCAAAACATAGGATTGTTAAGCAGGGTTTAAAGAGGAAACTAATCATTAGACAAATAAAAATAAGGAATGTGCTTACATTTTTCATTGCACATAACTTTCTCAATGTAGACTAAATTTTTTAGTAGTGAGTTACTGTTTAATTTATTATTGCAACTTGTTTTTGAGAATACGCAACAACATATCTTTTTTATTGATGAAGGGGGAGGAAAAACTTTTACAACAGCCAGGAAGTTATTTACAAAGGGCAATGGAAAGGAAAAGGACTGAACAAAGCATTGTAAGTCTATGTCTTCTGGTAGACGCTGCGATCTATGGGTGAACTAGCATCCTCATCTTTTTACTTCTGCTTATGCTTATAATACAAAATATAAATATTTAACCTTAAATTTAGAGTTGATTTTGAGGCTTTTCGCTAAAGTTTATTTTCAGCCTTACCTTTTAGATCGCTAAAAATATATCTATACTACTTTAAATGTCTCTAGTGGTGGTGCCGGTAAATTTAACACTTCACTGCTTTCTACGGTTTTTTTTAAATTAGCCTATCATATTTCCTTATATTATAGAATAGCTCATATTTAGTTCAAACAAGTGATATTAATATAGTTGAGAAAGAAATACTATAACATTTTGTAATATATTTACATAGCAAGGTATGCGTATTTTCTTATATATATATATAATTTTTATTTATAAATTATTTTTTTATATAAATATGCCGTTTGGCCTTTTTCCCAACCCCTAAATTTTGTCAGACAGGCATGCCCGCAAAACGCCATAGTGCCACCTCAATTGCAGCATCTTCAGCCACCTGGACCATCGTTCTGCTGCAACCATCGAATATTCTCTCGTTTCTCTCCTTCCAAATTGTCCGAGCCAGCACGACGACGATGGTGTCGAATCCTCTGCGAGGCGCCAAGCAAATTTTCGTCCGCTTGTTGCACCACCAAGAGACAATTTTGTGTCACCGAGGGGAAGCGATTCGCTTGAGGGCATTTAACTTCTTGTCACTCTTAAGAAATAATATCTAACATATTTGTCATCTGCTGTTTATGACATATGAGCTCTTATATGTCTATGATATATGAGCCCAGTGACAAATATATTAGCACTATTTTTAAAAATAATAAAAAATTAATTATTCCTTCGCTTGGCCGATGCCCAGAAGCACTGTCCACCAAAGTTGCAGGAGTCTCTTAGACAGCCCAGCAGAATGTGATCGTTTGCTTCTTCGTGGTGATCGGAGAAGAGACATTTCGGCCGATGGGGGAGATTTTTCTTGCTCAGACGGTTGCCTGTCCAGCAGCGGCAATGGGCGACCAACTATGTGAAGTATCGGCACTTCGGTGGAGCGAAGTTCTTCCAAATTTGGGGCTACAATTACAATTGTTTATAAGCTAAAATTTAAATTTTAAAACTTAATTTTGAAATTGATTTTATAGTTTTTTTATCACGGTACCAAATTGCTCAAATAGAATTTGAGTGTTGTATATAAATTCCAAAACTTATAAAAATAGAAGCTAAAAGTTGTGTACTATACTTCTATACAATGGTATATATAGAAATAAAATTTCAGAGTGATGTATTGAATCTAACTCTATGTGAAGCTAGCTTGCTCCATGCAAAACTGCGTGGGGGCAATCTAGTATAGATTATAACCCAATATGGTTTCGAATTTTAAAGTTGACTTTTTTAAGAATAATCTTGGGGTGATCTTCCTTGGCGGTCATGAATGAGAACAGGACAACAAAAGAGACGAAGTCAGCTCTAAAGATTTGCCAAAAGTCAAGGAAAACGTGGAACATAACAGTCTTGTCTACGAATAATAATACGACATGGAGAGTAATTTACCAATGACCTGTTAATTACTTGACTCTGAAGCGTAAGCGAGCTGACGCTTGCTTATTCTAAGGTCTTGCACGTGCTCTGAAAATCGCCCATCCCCTCCACTGTTGTGCCAACACCCAACAATGAAATGAGCCAACTTTTCGACTTTTTTATTTAAAAAAATCAAATATTATATTTACTAACAAAAAATAATTTGCAAACGAAATTTTTATATATATGTAATTTTAGCAAACTAAAAGCAAATGCGAAAAGATAAGCTATAATAAAAAAACAAAAATCTTAAAAATTCAAATAGAAGAGAGAATACGTGGCTGAAAAATTTGGAACAAACTAGTTGTCGCTGTCAATGAATGACCTAAACAGCGGCCTTACAATGCAATCCAACGGCAATATGACAGCTCCTTCTGTATAAGACTATAAGTCGCATGCCTGATTGATTCTTCTAACACCTCCCCATGGAGACCTTCTTTTCTGCTGTTCTTGGTGATCTTCTTAGCAGGTCTATATCCTTCGTCATTGACAGATACCAACGGCAGCAGCAGGATGTGGAGGAGAACCTACAGCGGTTGCATCGTGTGCTGCTGCGGATCCAGGCCATCGTCGAGGAGGCGGACGAGAGGCGCATCACAAACCAAGCGATGCTGCTGCAGCTCAGGGTGGTGAGAGCCACGATGTACAGAGGTTACTACTTCCTTGATAGTTTCAGGCACCGAGTCATTCAGGCGCATGCTCAAGACGAGGTGCGTGATCACTCTCTCGACCTGTCGTCCCCTTTCAATCCATCGAAACGGTTTTGCTCCTCCAGTGCAACAAGGAAAACTGTATGTGAAGTCTCGGAGAAAAAAGAGCTCCAGAAGATGCTTGGTGACCTGGAAAGAGCTGTTTCAGACATGCAGGAGTTTGTTGTGTTTGTGAGCAGCTATCCTCGTGTGATCCGTCAACCTTACTGCAGCTACTTGCTGCTGCAGAACTGCATGTTTGGCCGCCAGGCAGAACAGGAGAGGGTCATCAACTTCTTGCTGCAACCACAACATCCTTGTGCAAGAGGCATTGATGTACTTCCGATCATTGGACCTGGCCGGGTTGGGAAGAGAACTCTTGTGGAGCATGTCTGCCATGATGAAAGGGTGCGTAAATACTTTACGATTGTTTTCTATGGTCCAGATAGTATTGGGGGTGGAGACATGGAGCTTCTTGCCGACAATGGTGTAATCAAACATCGAAACCCTGCATCAACCGAACAATTATTGGTTATCATTGAACTTGTCAATGATATGGATGACAAAACATGGAGAAGAATATTGCACAGCTTAAGAGGAAACCATGTGAGTAAGATCATATTAACGAGTCGATCAAACAAGATAGCGACTCTTGGGACAACAGAAGCACTTCATTTGGATTTTCTTCCAAGAGAAGCTTTTTGGTATTTCTTCAAGACAATTGCATTTGGGAGCACAAATCCTGAAGATGAGCCAATGCTAGCATCCATATGTATGGAGATCGTGACCGTGCTGAAGGGATCATTCATGGCACTGCACATCCTTGGTGGTATACTCAGGTCTAATCCTAGTGCTCAATTCTGGTATAGGTTTCTCAAATGCCTTAAATATTATACAGACAAGCATATATATGTGCTAGGTGAACACCCAAGTTACGCTTACCGAAAAAGAAATGGACTTACTTTCATTTGGACGTCTCAAAATCAGCGTGTCATCGCAGTAAGATACAGTATCTATCAGTCAAGTTCTGCTCGGCCGGCTGATCTACGCATGTTTACATCAAGTGATATTCTTACTAGAAATGTTGAGCTTCCTGAGAAATTTGATGTCCTGGACTGGCAATCTAGCATACCTCCTTACTACTGCTACATGACGCATTACGAGAAGCTTGCAAGGCAGCCGCATATGCTGCCTAAAAGGAAGCGATCCCGGCTCTTGTCAGAAGGGTTGGTTTGATATGGAATTTGTGTTGGTATTGTCAAACTCTAAGTGTATATGGCACATCAAACACAAACAATATAGATTTTTGGCAATGTCAACAGACAGAGTCTAGCCATTTTGTTGGTTCACTTCTTAGCAAGTTGTTTAAGCAATTAATTTGGAGGTTGTCGGTGTATTTTTCCCTTGACGATGTAAACTAAACCATATAAACTTTTGACATAGCCTAGGTTCAAAACCTCACTTCTACCTATTTATACACACACTAATTAAGCTAACCAAAGATCAAGGTGCTTTTTATTGAACCGGAGCAAAACTTGCAAAATTTTAGTATCTTAAAATATATTGTATCTTAAGGTACTAAACTTTTACACTAAAAAATAAAGCATTGCTCTGGTCATTCCTTCTGTACCGTGAGGAACTAGTAGCATGAGGTACTAAAATTCTGACCATTAGTGATGACAGATCAAACGGTCACGATTGTATGGTATCTTGAGTTACTAGCTTGGTTATGGAGTGGGTAGCGCGAGTGGGCAACGATGGGAGGGTAAAATCATATTTTCGCGTTCGGATTGATGTTTGGATCGATGCAAGGTTCGACTGAGGTGGAGAAGGACTGTAGAGTAGCAAAACCCAAGGATTGTTGTCGACGGCAGCGCGTGGTGGCGCATCCATAGCGGTCGACGGCAGCGCGTGGCGGCGCATCCATAGCTGTCAACGGAGGCATCCCCTTCACGGCGGTGGCGGCGCATCCATGGTTCTCCGGAAAGCACTGCAGAAGCCAAATCGATTGACCTTGTAGCGACGACGACTACAACTCGTGCGGCCGTGGTGCTTCCGGGATGTCACCACCCCTATGGCTACTATTGCAACACCATTATTTGTTCTGATTAACCACGACAATATGGATTCAACTTCGGAAAAAAAATTAAAGGTAGCGCTAGTAAAAGCAACGAGACAATGCTTATTGAGGACAGTGTTTTTCTTAAGTTAATCGGCTAGGGGCGTAAATACCATTTCACCATAAAAATAGTGTTAGGCCACCTCTAATAGGTACCTATAAGTTATTTATAAGCTATACTATACAATTTTTAATAAAAAATTTTTAATAAAAGAGAGATAAAAACTATCTTTTGAAAGGTGCCTCTTGCACATATTTTAATATCAAGTGAGAATGAATTGGAGGGTCATTTGTACTAAAAGTTATTTACTAAGAGCTAGATCTTGTCTTTTATAATGCTTAGAGATAGTATGCTCTATTGTTCGAGGTGGTATTAATGTCGGATTGTTTTTTCTAAATAAATAAGATAAATAACGTTTAATATATTACACCAGTTTAAAATAGCATTAGTAAAGTCAAAACTAGAAGCGACGTTCCCATCCTCGTCCTGATAACGAACAAATTTTCTTCCGTCCGTGTGCTGCTGAGCGGTGTGCAAGTGCAGCGCACTCGTGCAACCATGTTGCTGGATGACGCCTCCCCGCTGTGTTGCGTGACTGATGTACGCGTCATCATATACCCGCAAGCGCGACGCATCAGCAGCTGTACCAAAGACCTCGTCGCCGCCGGGTGGTCCGCTCCACTCCCACCCTCCGTAACGCAAACCGCTCCCTCCCCATGGCCGCCGCCGCCGCCGCCACCCGAGCCGTCCGCCTCCTCCTCTCCTCCTCGCGCCGTCTCCACGCAAGTACGCTCCCCTACTCCCGCGGATTAACTACGATCTCCGGTTCTCCACCGCTCTCACGCCCTGGGTTTCTGCAGGCGCTTCCGAGGGAGCGGCGACGGCGAGGGAGGCGCACAGGAGCTTCATCCACACGGCCGCCGTCGTCCACCCCGACGCCGTCATCGGACAGGTGAGGCCTTCCGCGCTCGCTCGCTCCCTCCCTCCCGCGCGCCGGTTTGCGCGAGATCATGAGCTGCCGCTGCGCTGGCACCGGTGTTCGTGGTACTTCAAAAAGATGCAGCACGGACGGCCAATATGTCGTGGAGCCTACGTGCTTGGCTGTTGGATTCGATCCATGTAGAATGCGTGCTTACCTTTGCCTGGCTGATGCAAATGCTCATCGTCTGAGATACTATTCGTTTGTGCTTCGTATAAAATTCACTGCTTTCTTGTAGAAAATCATTGTGCACATGTGCCTTGAACCGTTCTGTAGGATGTCTCAATAGGCCCGTTTTGTACTGTGGGAGCTTCAGCAAGGATTGGTGATGCTTGCCAGTTACACGCTGGGAGCCATGTCATGGGAGATACCGAACTAGGAGAGAGATGTGTTGTTTCCACGTAAGATCTCATTTTCCCCGACTTCCTGTTTTCCTCTCCTTTGATTGTGATACTGAAAATAGAACATTCGCATGATATCGAAAATGAAGAAGGATAGATAAAAAAAAAATCGATTCCCCCCAATAGAAATTCTAGTAAAAGTAAGTGGATTGGATTATCACTAGTGCTATCATGATTCAGTATCTTTACAGGCTCCAGATGGTGGAGCTAATATGCTGTTTTATAAGGCACTTTTAAATAGTACAGATCCCCTATTAGTCTCTCTACCAGGACTGCAGTAGTTCCAATTTTCTTTCCCCACTACACCGAGCTAATTTTTTGCCATATCTTTTCTATCAACAATCGAGCCATACCCACTTACCCAGCACCATTTTAAGACTGAAATTTGCAATATTAAAGAATACATCATTTTGCATATTTTTTTAAAGAAAATCTGACTCTTATGACATGTGAACAATATAATGTGGAATTTAACTTTCTGGCAGTGGCGCTATCCTTGGTGCAGACATTCCTGGGAAGACTATTATTGGTGAAAACAATGTCATTGGACACCACGCGGCAATTGGTGTGAAGTGCCAAGATCTTAAGTATAAGGTTAGATTCTTTTATCACCAGATTTTTAGTGATGATGCCATGCTGTGTAGCGTTTTGGTTTTCTTGAATGCAAAGTCTGTCTATGAATTATGGACCTTAATCATCATCTCTAATATTGCAAATCTTCAATTAAAATATAGGCACAGCCTCTCATAATTTCCAATTTAGACTATGAATATGCCATCTAGCTACTTGCATTTTTTATGCTTTCTGCTGAACTTTAATGCGTTTCCTACATTTTAGTCAGGAGATGAATGCTTTCTACAGATTGGTAATAATAATGAGATCAGAGAGTACTGCTCTATTCATCGGTCTTCTAAATCTTGTGACCGCACGGTATTCAGATCCCTTGTCACAAGATTTTCACTGAACTCACTTTCGCCGTCTTACTAACAGTCATCTTTTTGTAGGTTATTGGTGACAATAATCTTATAATGGGTTCATGCCATATAGCACATGATTGCAGTATTGGCAACAATAACATATTTGCTAATAATACTCTTTTTGCTGGGCATGTTGTTGTTGAAGTGGGTGATTATTTTTATATTTTACCATGATAATCTTCATCCATTTTCTTGGCCCATAGCCCATTTGTTTATTGATGGAATTCATTGTTTCAGGATTGCACCCGTACTGCAGGGGCTGTTGTTGTCCATCAATTTTGTCATATTGGGTCATTTTCATTTCTTGGTGGAGGCGCTGTGGTATGTTGTGTCAATAAACTTTCTTCTGAATTCTGTAAAATTACTAAAGTTCTTATATCAACAAATTACAAGTAATGATAATGATCAAATAAGACTAAGAAGCAGGCCTTGGGAACTGAAGTCATAGAGTTAGCATGCACTGCATGTGATGATACTTTTTTTTTCTAGAAATAGATGCATGATCATTCAAAAGTATGTACACCAGGCTTGTGTCATGTCAAGTGTCAGTCCTTTTGCATATATTTTCTTTCCAACAATATTCCTGTTTGATGCTGATGACATTGTAGTTCCGACCATACTTAGCTGTTCACTTATACCAGCACTGCAATTCCTTGCAGTCTATGAACTCTGAATAAAAAGGTCTGAGTGTATCAAATTCATTTGGTTCAATTCGAATCAGGTTGCACAAGATGTGCCAAGGTACATGATGGTTGCAGGTGATAGAGCAGAGCTTCGTGGTCTGAATCTTGAAGGTCTTAAGCGCAATGGTTTCTCAGACCAAGAGGTTTCTATATACTTCTCAAATGTGTAACCTTTATTCATAACATGCTTGAAGTCTTTATGTTCCTTTAGTACTTGAATCTAAGTTGTGTGGGAGTACTTGCCCGGTGTTCCTTTTACTGATATATAACTTAGTGGCTAGATATTTGCAACCAGTTATTTTGTTTTGCCTTATATAATATTGTCTCACTTCATAAATGAAGGTACAGATGTTGAGGAAAGCTTATAAAAAAGTATTTATGCCATCTATTGATAGTCAGAGTAGCTTTGATGACAGGCTTGCTGAATTGGTAAACACACTTTAGCCATCTTTCTTGTTACTGCCACTGAATGCATTTATTTATTTGGAAATTTGTGTAACAGGAACATGAAACTGCGTTATCAGAAACTCCTGTATCCTATATGGTGGAATCTATTCGTATGTCGTTTGGCCAAGGACGCCGTGGAATTTGCAAATTTAGAAATTGGAACCGCTGACAATTCTGAACTCTCAAGTTTTACTGGCAATTTCCAAAAAACCACTTAGGTAATGCATACAATCTTCCAACGTTTTTGTGTTGGATGAGGTGGGGTGGGAAGATAATATTGTTGGGTAGATGTGATGTCATCAGAATTAAGTTTTGCAAAATATAATCCCACTCCGGAATGAGATAATCCAACTCCAGAATGAGGAAATATCTTTCCAGGAAGGTTGAACACAACCATCAAATTGAAAGTGCCTGAAGATTAACCTTGACTTTCAAACTTGAAGCCAACGTCTTTGCTTAGGATAGTGCATGAACTCGCATACACATGTGGACATGCATTTATTTGCTCTGAAAGCTGCTCCCTGATATTGCATACTTTCTAGAATAAGTTTGGATTGATACTGGTATTGAGTTGTTTTGGTCCTCGTGTTTGCTGTTTTTTTTAGTATTCCTCGTCAAGGCTAAATTGGATTGTAACGTTGCAGGAAACACCGCTCATTCTTTGATAGTTAAAGCAAGGGTTTCCTGAGAACAGGAATACATCATACAGACGTTGAATGCCACGTACTCCAGATTTTTGCCATTATCGTCGCATCAGGATATAGGACACTCAGAAGTTGGTGTAGTTTCCTTTTCTTTTTATTTCCTCTTGAGATGAGTAGTGGTGTTCGTGGATGCACAAATGCTCCGTAGCTGTACACATTTGGCGCTGCCTCGATTTTCCTCTTGTACAGTTTATGTATGATGCCTCATAATCTCAGGCTGGAAGTTGTAGGGTATGGTCCAAATTTTGCATTGGTGTTGGTCAGACGACGTCCAGTTTTGCTAGCAATTCTGAATCTGCTTTGCAGAAACCTTCATTCCGAATAAGCTCTAGTCTGCTAGGGCCTCTTTAAAGAGGGTCTTGCAAGTTCAGATGAATGATAGCTCGACTGTATATACATTGTCAGATAGCCATAGGGAAGACGAATAAAGAGATCCACACGCTGTCATAGAGCGGGTTCGCTTGTAAATAGGCCCAGACCAGCGCTGGTGAACTGGAAGGTAGTATCAACCTATATCAAATTACTGGAGTCGGTGGTAAGCAAATTATTTTATTGGAAGGCAACTGTGGAAAAATTCGAGTTGGTTTTCGGATAGAAGTAATGAAAATAATAAATAAATAATATATCCGTATTTGACATGAAAGTTGCTGTGGTGTAGTGGTTATCACGTCAGTCTTACACACTGAAGGTCTCCAGTTCGATCCTGGGCAGCAACATTTTTTGTTTTATTTTTTTAAATTTTTTTTCCAAACGTTGTGTGCAACATTGTTTTATTTTATTTTTTTTTCAAATAATGTGTATTTCCTTTCTTTTGCAACATTTTTTCCAAATGATGTGTGCTTCTTTTGTACACCTTCTCTTGAATCTCGACTTAATTGCTTGTTATTCTGAGTTTTTTTAAGAAGTATGCAAATAACCTGCTTGGGTACAAGATTAAGCAATTCGATCATATATTGACCTAGCTATATGAAAATAACAATCTATTTGTCACCTCTTTCCTACTTACCAATAAAAATAGTACATGCTAAAAAAACAATGTTGTTACTAGTATTTATTCGTGAGTGATCTATTCTTAACGGAAATATTGTACATACAATTTGCATTAGTCCAGCCATGATATACTGAAGATGCATATGACAAAATCTTGGTACAATGGTATTCAAACTTATCAAGCTTCTTTGAAAGGGAATATAAGTTTCTTCGATTATGATTTTGTCTTCTTTCTATATATTTTAAAAGTGGCTTCAATTTCTCATCATTTAGAAGCATAAACAAGTACAACTGCAGCCTTCACGAAGGAGCGCTAGCTAGTGGATGTGATTATGTGCGCTAAACGTACCCCTTACACTCTAAAACAGCTTCGTCTGAAGAGAGAGAGAGAGGGAGAGAGATGACTATAATTTTTTTGCAACGTGTTTTCTTTTTCAAAGTCAGGACCAAGTAATTTATATTTATAGTATATCTTTTTTTTGCGAAGAGTACATTTATTTTCATCCCATCTTTATCCATCATGATTTCATAAACATAAGAGAAGTGGTCTTTTAAGCTGATGTTTCGCTTTTTTTTCTCCAATAAAAACAAGGAACTTTTACATCATGATCAAACATGCAACCATTCGGTGCCATTTTAATTAATTGTTTTCGCCCATGCTGAAAAGTCAGGGTGGGAATGGACGAATGGTTAGGTTTTGTCCGTTTATCCATATCATCCATAATATGCTCCAGTAGATTTAAAATGATAACACTAAAATTAAAATGGATCAAATAGTTCTAACCTTAAGTACCTAGGATCCATATATTGATCATTCTAGCCGTCGTACTCATTTTACCCACTTTATTAATAATCATTTAATATGTATACACTCGGCCTAAAATTTTTAAACTCATACTCACACTAATTTTTTTAAAAAATTTGACTGAAAGTTGGTGGGATGGTTTATTACATAGAAGAACATTTTTATATAAATTTTGATCTATTTTTACATGTGGAACTCATGTATGTCTTTTCTTTTACCGACTAGATTACCCATTTTGTTATTCATGGATAAATTATTCACGTAATGAGCTTGGGGATTGACCTATTAGACCATAGGTTTATAAACTTAATAAAAAAGGTTTAGGTTGATTAATATCCAAACCATTCCCATCCTTACTGAAATGGCGATGATGTTCTCAAAATAAGTTTTTGACCGGATATACGTTTGCGTCTGAGCAGCTGAGTTTGAGCTGCCTTAAACGTATGCATGACATGAGCTTCAGTTTTAAATAAACAAGACAATGAATTTGTGTTTTTTATTTGAAGCTCTTAGTCCACACATAGTTACACGTGTAAACTGTTGCCTCAGCCCCAGAACATATGAAATTTGTCATACTAATATAACAGCCACAATCAATTCCCTAATAGATTCATGTTTTATACGGAAGATGAAATTGCATCTTCGACCTTTACACGGTAGGATACACAACCATAGGTTTTGGCATACAAAAACTTCGACAAACAACAATGTTATGGGTACGGAAGCTAAGCACGTGCACTTTTAATATCATGTCATCTGAGGTGGCATAGCAAAACAATACATTATACTTGTTATGTCATGACATGTCAATAATAGTTGGTATGCTCTCTAATCTTTTGACTTATAAATCAAAATTTAGATTTTTTAATCTTATGTTTGGTGCTGATTTTAGGGTTTTTATAGTAGTTTATTTTTTAGTCGTTGCTTTTACATCACCAAGAATATGTGTATAAAATTTTATCTATAAATTACTTTTCTTTTGTAGATATAACATTCGTTTTTTTAACAAGCAAAAATATGACCCCCGTGATGAATCCTTGTCACGCCATGGTCTTTTTACCGGTATTACAACGCTGTCCAATCATGCTAATTGGAATGACATGGAAGAAATATTTTCTGGAAGTAAAATAACATAGAAAAATATTTAGATGTGGAAATAATTAAGTTTTAAAATTAAATGATAAAGAATTATCTAAAAAAATTAAATGATAAAGAGGTTTAAACAATAATAAAAATCTGGTGATCGCATTGTCCAAGAAAAATTGGGGCATCGTCTCATCCAAAACAAGGTTTTGGACTAGATGGTCATCATTTTTAAGTCTAATATTATTGCTGCACTTAAATCCAAAGTGATCAAACTAAACATATATATCCGCCACCCAATTAGAATTAGGTTCTGTAATTTGTCAGAAGTCGTCAAAATGATAATAGCCACAGGCTCCATTCAGCAATTTGATGAGGCAAAGCATCAATCAATAAGGTAATGGCATATGTATACTATGGTCTACTCTTATACAGAGTATATATTTTCTTCGTCGGGCTAATTCTATCTATTTACTCCATCTTTATTTATTTTAATTACAATTGCAGTTTTGCACGGCGATTGAATACTATTTGCTGAAAATTCGTATGTGTTAATTGGTTTTCCAGTGGACACTCATAAATTAAAAACAGTACTGGTACACCTGTTCAAAATGTGTGATTTGGAGATAAGATCATAAGATTTGAGGACCTAAAGAAATTCGATGGACCTGATGGCCTAGGCGACAATGAACATGCCACCTAATATATATATGCAGTACACAACTACGCATGCTAATTGTCTTCAAAAAAAAATAGTGCATGCTCCAATCCATCTATATATGCAATTTAACATTGCGACATGAATCACATCACGCAGCTCGTGTGTGTGTTTTGGTGAACATTATTGGCGTACGAGTTTTGACGAACGTTTTATATCTTGTAACATCATGATACATCGCACACTCTCTTGTATGGTCAACTTGGCGCAGAGTGGCGACCCTGCTGATTAGCTAGCTGGTGGTTGGTGCGAGATGAAACTAAGAGATAATAGTATACTAATTAGCAAGTAGCAACATCCTGACAGGGACGGTATTCAATTGATGCTTTGCACCTTAATTATATAATCAGTGGATGGATTGATCATCGTATATAGCCAAACATGAAGCATGAGACAGCAGCAAATTTCCACGACAGTTAGTACACCAACTATACTTCCATTGGCTTGGCTTTTTCTTGCAGTAATAGTGTAATACTTCCAGCAAAAAAAAAAAACTATTCAGGAACAGACTCCAAAACCAACATGGTCTTAGTCGAAACCGAGGCAGCTGTTGTTTTCGGGAAACAACAGAATGCATTTTAATTTTGTTGAATGAAAATATGCACTTAAGAACAAGAGAAGCGTTAAATTGGGGGAGTTTTTAAACGGGACTTTTGGCACGGCTGTGGAAACAGAATATGTAGTTTCAACGTGCTCTGTTTATCTCTACATCTACTGGAACAACTTCTCGACACAAATTGGCCACTTGATTGTATCCTTTGAAGGATTTTGTTTCATGTTCTTATCGCTTGGACGGTCCACGTTATCCGTACCCAGCAGATGGAAGCATTATCCGGTGAGATTTGGATTTCCGGAATCGTTACGTCTTCAGCAGCTGAACTGTCATAAGTTTCCCTGTACGGTTTCTGAATCAAAACAATAATCACAATCAGAGAGATGCCACCATTCTTTAATTGCATTGGTCATCCACAACAGCTAGCAGCATCCTGATCCTGTACGATGAAGCAGCTTGGAGGTTTGATGTTAGCTAGGGAAGAGACAAGAAGACAACTAATTAATGGCCAATTAAAATGTTTCAGATATATAGCATTGCAAAAATGCATCAGAATTCTCAGACGCGTGTATACAATGTGCGCGTGAGAAAGGTCAGGAATAAAAGTTTAAAAAGGGAAAAAAAGTCAGGAATATTACTGTGAATTATTGGACACATACATATATTGTGACCGCTTGCGTGCCTGCATACAGCATTCACATGTGTACTCTATTCTCGTATCTGGATTGCTAAACTAATTAAAGTTCGATCAGATGAGAACAGTGTGCATTAGCATATACAAACGATAAAAGAAAACATGCATAATTAATTCTCTACATTAAGTATGGATAAAACAAATTGCATCAACCAATTGGAGCTGGAACCGTAAGAATCTTAATTAGAACATTCTACTACTCCTGCAGCTAATGATCAATTCAAGAAGAACATTCTACATATGTAATAGAAACTTTTTTTAACATACGCCATGCTTAGCTAGTAGCTAGATCAATAGGTGGGTCAATCTAGGATTGTCTAGTTGTTATTTGACAGAAAACTACTTCAGCAATCATGCGGATTTTGGCCATCAGATCGTGCTTAATTTGAGATTCACCCGAAACCTAACCGCTCCTAAGGGTTTTTTTTTTTTTTTTTTTTTTTTTTTTTTTTTTTTTTTTTTTTTTTTTTTTACCTCCGACGATACCACCGCCATCTTAGTGCGCTGCCGTGCCTCCCCGCCCCACCCATGTAAGGCTGCAAATGGATCGTAATCCAATTCAAATCCGCTTCAATTCATTTCTTTGCTAATTAGTCTGCCAAACCAACCCGTACTAATTATTCTTCATTGGGATCCAATCCAACTTTGATTTTAGCCTAACTCGCACCAACCCATTTGTTTAAATGGATTCAACCCACCCTTATAAAATGGATGCACCATTTGATATGTATAAACTCGGACCTAAAATTTTAAAACTCGCGTTCACACTATAAAAGTTTATCAAATTTGGCTGAAATTTAGTGGAATGATCTATTATGTATAAAAGCAACTTTGTGCAAATTTTGGTCGATTTCTACATGTGGGCCCCACGTATGTCTATTATCTTATCCATTAGCTATCCAATTAAAGGATCCATTTATCCTCCATGGGTTAAATCCATTTAGAACATAAAATAATCAAACCAAATCTAGTCCATACCAATCCATTTGTCTCTATAACCCAATCCAATCTAGACCATTTGAAGTTACAATCCATTTGCACCCAACCAAGCACAATTCAAATTAAAACCAACATATTTAACCCATTTCCATCCAACCCATTAGCAGGCCTAGACCATGCTCTCGTCCCCCGCTCTACTGTCATTTTCATCTTGGGCGGCTCCTCGCCATCAAAGGCGCCATCGTCGCCGCTTCGAGATATCGCCGCCCCCACCGTTAACATGGGCCCATTGCCAAGCCGCCTCCTCTTGCGCCTATTTCATCTAACCAAAGGGAACTCCCTCTCTTTCCAATCTTAAAAACCGATATATTATGACAAATCTGTTATTATTTAATCCTAAGAGCGATAAAAAAGTTAAATGCCCTCAAAGAAAACTTTTACAGTACATATACGGCTGGTGTAAATGACCGAACAATGTATATTGATTTATATATCAACTTAAATTTATTGAAGAGTAAAATTAAAAGGGCAAACTAGTATTTCGATATTATTGTGTGTCGAATAATTTGGTAAATCAATCTATTTGAATAGCTTCCTCAATAGGTGGGGGAATGCCAAGACGCATAAACTAAGAAGGAATGGTGCCAACGACACACGTGTCAATGTCGATCGCTATCGTGGTTCGATTTTTATGCTTGGCTTTAAACTAGATTACCGTATTACTAAACTACCTTTTTTACATTGTAGTCAAATCTAAGCACATCATTGTTTATACTAATATATATACCGCTAGTATATCATACCTTGAAATTCAATCAGTTTTCCTTAGGGCGGATCTACCACCCGTGCTAGGTGGGCTAGAGCGTGCCCTATCCTATCTGTATCATTGGAATCTGTATCATTGGAGTTACCTCAGTTTCCCCAACAAAATTTCTAAAGAGAAAGAAGGGCTGAAGGCGTCGAGAGACAGTCTAGACGAAGGTTGAAGAAGATATCGGTCTCTTCTAATATTTTTTCTAGATCTGCCACTGATTCTCCTCCCACTTCTTTCCCAACCCCGAAATTTAATTGGTCGTGTACCGCTAATCGCTCTTGCCGTTGCCATCTCGTCGGACCTAAAGAAGAGGAAGGCCAACACGAATCGTGACACGGATTTAACGGTTCAGTAGATCGGAGTTAGTTCCCCCTTTTCCTGACATATTTCTCCAGCTACGTTATGTATACGTAGAGCTAGCATATAGGTGACGATAATCACGTACGTATAGGTCATCAGATGCCACTATTTTCTTTTCACAGAGACCAGATCAATAGGGATTAATCAAACCGTCCAATTGTTTACAGTAGTCATTTGGCTTGCGACATTACCAATTACTTACTGTTCGTACCTAAGTGCACGTATTCGCATTTCTGCTCGCCGTGGACCGAAGTTACGACGATGGACACTGACGAAAAGCCACTGACTACATGCAGGCGTCATCGATCTTGCTGGCTCTTGTAGCACAGAGTGAAAAAAAAAAACCGTCCAGGTTCAGTAGTTTTAGTGAACCTGGCCATTTCTACCAAGTTCAAGAACTCTCCTGCATTTCATTTCAGACTAAAAAGAAGTACGGGTAGTCTTATATTCTTGATACACTCTAAAATAGGAAAAATAAAAACAAACATTCCAGCTTTTCGATTTTCCTAGAATATTTTAGCAACAATTTGGAAGTCTAATAAAGCGCCTCATTCAGATCATTGCCGTGTGCAACAAAGAGCTTTCTTGTGTGTTAGAAGTCAAAATTACCCTTCAAGAAATAAAGAAATCAAAATCGGTTGCAACAATGGCCAATGGATTATATGCTCATCTAGATAGGAGCATATACGTACGACGGTAGTTGCCAAGTTATCATCAAGTTAGGTCTCCTAGGCCTGTAGAATATATGTTTGCTGATCAGAGGACACAAGCAAGCGCCTGCCTATGGACATTTCTGTCGCTTGACCAAGCATTTCTATATGCTGCACATACACCTTTCCTATACGAAAAAACTGTCGCTTCGACCTCTGAAAATCCTGCAAGCACAAAATAATTAGTCGGCGACAAGGACGGGCTAAGTACAATATAATTTTTCTTAGGAACTAGACATCCAGTATTTATTCAAGTATTTAGAAGTCCAAAAAAACAATAGAAGACACGGTTATCTCACCATCGGCGTCTCCCGTAAAATACACAGAAACGAAGCTGACCGGTGGTGGTTGAACTTTTCTATAGCTTTCCTTGACGTTTAGATTATGAGATGAGACGGAGAGAGATGTGTGGTGTGTGTGCGGCGCGCGGTGCGCTCGGTCAACTTGGGGGCTCAGCTCTCGCTGCTGCCACGCGCTGACGCTGCTCGTTATAACCTCCGGCCTCGATCGCCGGGGCCTCACCAACCACGCCCGCGCTAGCTAGCTTTCTTCTTCCTCCGCGCGCCCGATAGCTAGCTCCTCCTCGACGTCGTCGTCGTCATCGTCGTCGTCGTTGATTAGCAGAGAGAGGTAGCTGTAGTGGAGTGAGAGCCGAAGTGCGAGCGTACGTGCGGTGTTGTGGGGGGGGAGAAAGAGAGAAAGGGAGATGGGGCGGTCGCCGTGCTGCGACAAGTCGAGCGTGAAGCGGGGGCCGTGGTCGCAGGAGGAGGACGCCATACTCAGGAGCTTCGTGGAGAGGTTCGGCAATGCCGGCAACTGGATCGCGCTGCCCCACAAAGCAGGTACTGCATGCCACTGCCGACCGACCTTGCGTTGCGTGCGCTTCTTTGGTTCTAATTTCCTTCTCTTGAAACCGTGTGCTACACTTGACAAGGTAGTTAGTTAGGACTGTGTTCGTGCATGGTTCGATGAATAGCGGTCAAGGCTTCTGTCACATGTAACTTTTTAACGGCATGGTGCATTTCTAGTCAAAAGATTGTTTAACAGTTCCATTGCTTTGGTGGAACGTCTCTGAAATGGTTCCTAGTAATAGTATCTCGGTTTGTCGGTGGTTTGGGACGGTTAGTTAATTGACACTGGTATGTACACGCAAGGATGATGTCATTAATGTGTTACCATTTGGTTGTCATCAGGGCTTAAACGATGCGGCAAGAGCTGCCGCCTCCGGTGGCTCAACTACCTCCGCCCGGCGATCCGGCACGGCGGCTTCACCGACGAGGAGGACAACCTCATCCTGTCGCTCTACGGCGAAATGGGAAGCAAGTACGTGTGCTCTAGTGATATACTCCACTTAATTGCTTGCATAGTTTTCATGCATGATCGTACGTCTTGTGCGTATACTGATTATTATGGCTGTGCCTGCGATGCACACAGGTGGTCGGTGATCGCGTCCAAGCTCCCCGGCCGGACGGACAACGACGTCAAGAACTACTGGAACACCAAGCTCAAGAAGAGGTACTTGTCCACCACAAGAGAAGTGACGACACCACCGTCCCCTGCCGCCGGCGACGACAGCATCGCCGCCGTCGACAGTCCATCCCAAGCCTCCAGCCAACCCTCTCCTCCTCCTCCTCCGGCCATCGTCAACCTCGACGCGCCCATCCTCGACAGTACCGGGGACGACAACGCCGAGCTCCTGCACAAGTCGGAGCAGCTGTACGCCGAACTGATGGGCCTCATCGAGCAGCAGTCGATGATCACCGCCGCCGCCCCGTCGACCCGGGATGCGGCGACCACGTCGTGGTCGCCGCCGGGAACGAGTCCAACCGCTAGCAGCAGCTGTGACGGAAGCAGCATGCAGATGCAGTGGCCTGTGGACGTGCATGAGAGTACGGTGCCGTTGTCATCAGAGTCCAGCAACAGCAGCAGCAGCAGCAGCGCCAGCAGCTTGTGGTTCTTCGACGCGTTCGGTGGCGGCTCGTTCCAAGACCTGCTCGGCGCTGCTTCCTTCGACGATGTCATGCTGTCGCAAGAGATGCTGTACTACTAGCTACTAGGAAAAAGAAATATCTGTGTCATCATTAGCATGGATATACGTACTTAGCAAAGTGGTAATTGAATTACTAAGTCCTGTGTGTGTTTAAGAACTCATATAAGTATGCATAGCTATATAGTTAGTGACGAAACGAGACGTAGTCATGACATGTACTATATATGCGAGTGTGCAACCAAAAGACTAGCACTGCGCGTATACGTTCGTGTGATATAATTGTGCCAAGGTCTCATAATTCACAGGTAAGAAATAGCCATGGGGTACTGGAAGATGACATCGGGTGTGCTGGGTCGCCCCAGCTTCTAGCTGTGTTGTAAGGTGAATCCATTGACTTGGCACAAACTTTTATAGGAGTGTTCAATCAACTACTCCTTTAATGTGTTACTTTTATTTGACGCCGTTAACTTTTAAATCATTCATTTTATTCAAAACTTTTATCCAAACATGTAAAATTATAAGTCATGTTTCTTTACTAATAAATTAAATCGTAATAAAATAATTCATAATTATTTATATTTCAAATATGACGAACGATCAATCATAAATAAAAAGTCAACGGTATCATATAAAAAATCGAAGAAAGTATTATGGATCCCATTGTTTTGTTTTTTGGAAGAAAACCAAAACCAGATTGTTGTGAATAAAAAAGAATGTCAGTAAAACTTTGTCTATAAGAACTTAAAAAAAGGTAAAATAAATCACGATAAATTATAAAATTAAAATTTTGGTTTAGGACATGTCGTAACTACGAAACGATTAATGGAACCTATGACTACGTGAGTAGTGGGTGTATACGTGTACATTAGGAAGGTCGTGGATCGATCTACGGGTACTTTAGAGTCGACTCTAGTTTAGTTCATTTAGTTGAATTAGAGTTTGATCCTAAATTGCCCGTGCATCGACTCATGTCCATCCTTAACGTACGTGTGACATGATTGTGCCAAAAGTCTCATAATGTACAAGTTTTAGCTAAGATTAAATCAATCCCATCATCGACCGGCTCGCACTGGGTCATTGTACGTAGCCCAGCTGAGGCGTACTTAGCGATGACACCTTTTGCACGTACAGTCTCGTTGGCAGTTTCATCCATCTTGCTCACGCTAGCTTACCCTACTACGCCGTCGTCGTGCGTAGTACGTGGTGCCATTATGCTGCTGTTGATTATTGTCCGATTTCCAAACCTAAAATTGGAGCACAAATCCTGAAGCCTATGTCCATCCTTTGTCCTGCCAGTCGCCAAACGTCATCCGCGCACGAGGAGTCAGGAGAGCTGGAGAGCCGAGAGCGGCGGTTGCGGGTCCGCTGCTGGGCCAAAAGGCGAAACTTGGCTGGACGAAGTCTCAGCAACAGCAAGGTCAGTACGGGGTGATACCGTAGCGGGCTCGGGGAAAAGCACCGGCCGGACCAATTCACCCGGGGAAAGCGCAAAGAACGATTGCCGCGGCGGGATCGCGGAGGCGATGGCCGCGTGATGAGCCAGTGCCAGTGCGACGCAGCACAGGCGCACATCGCGCGAGCTAGCTTAGTAACGCAAGCCGCAAAGGTCACCCCGTCACCGGACTCACCGCACGTTCGCAGTTCGCACCGACCAATCGATCGAACGAACGAGTGCGCCGGATAGCGGCGGACGGCCGGCCGGGATACCCCTTCTGACCGTGTTCTGAGTCTTTTGACCGAGCGCCCGATGCGCGAGAAAAGAATCGGACGCAGGAGGCATAAGAGCAGTTCCAATAGCAAGCTATAAACTACCTATAAACATATTTTAAAGAGATAAGAGAGGAGAGAGAAAAAATGTGAACTACTAATTTAATTTGTAGCCAGCTGCACATGAGCTTCAAAACAAAATATATATATGACATGTGGGACCATGTATCGATGTTTTGTAGGTAACTATTGTATGAATTGACTATTAGATTGATTATAAATAAATTGGAGCTAGCAGTTGACTATACTATTGAACTTGCTCTAAACCCACCGACGGTGCACGGAAACTTTGACATCATGGCTTTTCACTCCGGCTTATACTTATATAAGTTAAATTTAAATTTTTAATCTTAAATTCAAGTTGATTTTAGAGATTATTTATTATTTATTTTTTAGACTTTGCTTTTAGATCACAAATAAAACTTTTATAAAAAATAATTTCTTTTTGCAAATAATTCGTTCGCCTTTTTTTAAACAATCACCCTCTGACTCTATGTGCTACATGCTGCTCTATATATGCATGCATGTATACTGGTAAGTTGTTAGTAACTTTTAAGTAATATATTTTATTAACTACTGAATTTGATTATTATATTTATTGTAATGAAATCGCTATGACAAGATTCTACATGATTATATTATAGTAACATAAAAATATATGTTTCTTTCTATTAGACAGAGAGATGTTCCACTAAATACTTTGATATTATTCTATAGTCACTGGAGAGAGGAACTGCCAGATCTGAAATGAACTTTTATGTTTGAGTCAACATTTTTTAATGTTATCGTGTGTTAAATAGACAATATTGTATGCCGCTGTTTCATCAAATAGCCCATTGTTGAGTTTTTTTTCTTTCATGTTTTTAGTGCTAGAACGAAATACGTCATGTGAGATATATCCTCCAGTATGCATGTGAAACTGACGACGAAGCAATTACAGACCAAATTGCACCCTGAACAACCTACATGAGTTATCGTGTGCCTAGGAAGTAAGCCTTCATCTTTTAGCATATGCTTATAATCGGGGACGAATCTAGCGTGAGGCTGCGGAGGCTCCAGCTCCCTACACGTTTGGATCCCCTTAAAAAATAGGGGAAATATGAGGAGACGAAGAGGGAAGGAAGAAGAATAGGGGTTGGAGAAAGAAGAATGTAACCAACTCCCCCAACCTTCATATTCTAGGTCCGCCCTTGCTTATAATTATAAATCAAAATTTAATTTTTAATCTTAAATTTAAAGTTAACTTTAGGGGTTTTTATCGTAGTTTATTTTTCAGCCTTGACTTTTAGATAGCTAATAATACGTATATAAAAGTTATATTCATAAAAAGAAATTTCATTTATAAATATGTCGTTTGCAAATATACCCCCTTGCCATCCTAAACCCTAACCCAAAACACCCAGTACAAGAACAACAAGGGGAGCACCTACAAAATGGTCAGGCCCCCCACCCCTTCTTGCGAGCCGCATTGCCACTTCTATATATGTTTTTAGCGATTTAAAAGCCTATGTTAAAAATAAACTATGATTAAAAGACTTTAAAAATAATTCTAAATTTATAGTTGAAAAATCCAAAATTTTGTTTATAAGTATAAGAAAAATTGAAAAGATAAGAGTGCTAGATTGCTAGTATTAGTGACTGTTGCATTGTGTACCAAAATCTCCCATCTTGCATACATGGGCGTTGTAATATGCTTAAGTTTTCTTAGATGAAATTGAGTTGAGCTTTCGTATAGTACTCCTTTATAATTTCTATTGTTCTGGAGAATGACACAGCCTTCGGAGCCTCTACGTGAGTATGATTTTCTATAACAATATATACAAGCATATTAATAAATTTCTTTTATTTTTATTGAAGCACATGTTGTCATCTCCTAACTAAATATTTCTAGAGTTACTAACAGTTAAAGTTTTAAAATTTTAACTTTAATTATTAAAACAATAAGAATTAAAGTAGTAGTGCTTCAGAAACGTATCTTGACGAGCAAAGAGCCTAACGAAATCAGCCAGTTTTCTGTGGATCGTCCGATGCGCGTATGCAACGGCTGGATGCGCGTATATCAATTTCAC
Source organism: Oryza brachyantha (assembly GCF_000231095.2). Lineage (NCBI taxonomy): Eukaryota > Viridiplantae > Streptophyta > Magnoliopsida > Poales > Poaceae > Oryza > Oryza brachyantha. The sequence continues at coordinate 22,729,990 of NC_023163.2, forward strand.
ACGTACGGCTGCCTGCATTGACCCCCACCGCGTCAGTCCGGACGAGCGTTGACCGCATGGCTTTAGTAAACCCACCGACTCGCCGCGCCGAGCCACCAAGGCCGCGGGGCGAGCGAACACAACTCCGTCGGCGATGAGGAAAGCGGCGGCGCTGGCGTCTGCGGCGATGGTCGCGGCCGTGGCGGTAGCGTCCGCGGTGTCGCGCCAGTGGCAACGTCGGGCGGTGAAGCGGTTGGAGCGCGCAGGGGCCGTGCTGCGGGGCCTAGAGGAGGGGTGCGCGGCGCCGGTGGAGCTGCTGCGGCAGGTGGCCGACGCGATGGCCGCGGAGATGCGCGCAGGGCTCGCCTCCGAGGGAGAGAGCGACCTCCAGACGATTGTCACCCACGTCGACTCCCTCCCATCCGGGTAAGGCCCCCCAGGGTTCCCCTTACCGCACAAGCCGCCAAAACCGCGGTACCACGCTCCCGCGGATCCCGCACGGTAACCGCAAAAACCATAAAAATCGTAATGAATTTGAATCCAAAAAATTTGAATTTAAACTCGTGCGGTTTTCACGGCTTATCACGCGATAAGCCGCGAAAACCGCGGTAACTACTTGCTGGAACAACAAATGAGAACAGCGGTTACCGCGTCTTACTGCGTGGTTTTTTAGCCAAAACCGTGGTTACCGCGAAAAAAACCGTGGTTACCGCGGATGTGATGTTAAATGCAAAAAAAAAACTTTAAAAAATCTAAAAAAATACATGAAAATAAGAAAATATTTTGTGACTATATTTACGATAATAGGACATGTATAGAGAAAATAAGAAAATTTCACATGACATTTTCTAAATTCTTAATATTGCAACATACAAACATACACTGGCATATCACCCTTCACCAAATAATTCACTCCAATAACAAGTAACGACAACTTCATTTTGATTACTGTGTCACAACTATATGTACTAAGATGCACGTATAATTTTTCTCTCTATATATTTTTCATATATCCATCGTGGTATATTTGTATTTCAACATTATGTACCCAAGTGTCTAATGTAAATTAATAATGACTTAACACAATATATTCTTGACAATCTTCCTATAAAATATTACTTGCAATAGGCTATTTTTTAATTTTGTTTCCCGAAATACTCGTTTATGATTTTTAATTACGCCGAGAATACATTTTTTTTCATTAATTTCTTTGACAAAACTATGCTATATATCAACATATACAACATATATTTTTTTCATTAAATTTTTTCTCAAACTTTTTAAATTCTCCTTAAATTTAAACTCAATTACCGCGACTTACCAAAATCATGCCTCAACGGAGGGCGTAACGCGAACCCTGAGGCCCCAGCCTCCTCACCCCCAGTACTGCACACTACAGTAGCACTCACTACCCCACCTCTTCGATTCAATTGGAGAGCGATTGACGTCGGCTGAGGCGAACTACTCCTTTCTTGTTACTTTCTCTTTCGTTATCGGGAGACAGGGTGAGGCAAATCCCAAAAGAGGGACCATTTTTCTGTACTTGACTGCTTGCGCTGCCTCGCTTTCTGAGTTGGATGCCGCTGTGCTTTCCTAGGATGATGATATGTGTTGTCAACAATATGCGAAAATTTCTGATTTACTTGATTGGATAGATTTTTTTTACGGATGTTTTCACATGCTCATTTTGTCTAGAAATCGATGTGACATTGTGACCTAAGGGTTGATACGTAACTTGATCAGGGGTATGTTTATGGCTTTCTGTCTTCTGTATGAATTCAAGGGGGAAATGAATGGTGTGTCCTAGATTCCCAGGAGTTAAAAGTAATTGAAGAATCCTGTAAACACACATAGTCCTGGCTTAATTTACATTGTAGAGTAGGTTAGTAGGTTTTAGCGAGAGCACAATAAATTTACCTTAGCTATATGGTGCAAGCTGAAATAAGCAAAGCGCCATGAATCCATCATCCGTGGTATGACTACATGAAGAGATTGTATGGCTGCAGCGTACATATGTCTGTCTGAACTTGTCAAACTGGATAACTTGTTTGGTCCATGGCTATATTTAAACTGTTTCGTGAATTTGCACTTTCAGCTCACTGTGTCTGATATCTGTTAAAAAAAACTATTGAAGGGATGAGACAGGGATGTTTTATGCACTTGACCTTGGAGGAACAAATTTCCGTGTTTTACGAATTCAATTAGGAGGAAAGGAACAGCGAGTTATCAAGCAAGATTCTAAAGGGATGTCCATTCCACAACATTTAATGTCCAGCAGTTCACATGTAACCATGTCCCACTTCTGCAAGTTTGTTCTAACCAATTATTTCTATTCCATACTAAGCTTGGCATATTTGGTGTAATTTTGATCAGGAATTGTTTGATTTTGTTGCTGCTGCATTAGCAAAATTTGTTGCCTCTGAAAGTGAAGACTGCTGTCTTCCTGAGGGTACCCAAAGAGAATTAGGTTTTACATTCTCCTTTCCAGTGAAACAAACATCATTGGCATCTGGTACTCTCATCAAGTGGACGAAGAGTTTTGCAATCGATGAAATGGTCAGTTTGGTTACCTCATTATGAAAACCAAATTAAAATCCTAAGTGTATAAGGCAAAGACAATATCCAGCTTCATTTTGAACAAAATAATAATAATGTGGCATCCTGGATCAAAATTTACAAATTATGAGTTTTCTTTTCGTTTTGTGAGATCTTATGTATCCTGTTAACTATTTATAACTTGCATGTTGCATTGAAGTCAGGTTGGCAAGTATGTTGTGGCTGAATTAAACATGGCTATCAAACATCAAGGACTTAATATGAAAGTCACAGCATTGGTTAGCTTCTTTTGATACCCATTTTAGCTTAATGGTAGAAATACTACTAGAAAACAATGTTACGACTAGATGTCCAGTTTTATTGGACTGGCAACATAGAAACTAAATTATAAAACACTACCTTTTCAGGTTAATGATACAGTAGGGACATTAGCCGCTGGGAGATATGTGGATCATGATACTATTGCTGCTGTTGTACTGGGAACTGGCAGTAATGCAGCATACATAGAGCATGCAAATGCAATTCCTAAATGGCATGGCCCCCAGCCCATGTCTGGAGATATGGTGCGTTTCTTTAGTCTATACTTCTGCAGTTATGCTTGCTAGTTACTTCAGCTCACATTATCCCAAGGTAGAAGCATACATGAAAGATTGTGCACAGCTGCTTATATTTTGTACTCCTTCCTGAATAACAAAAGGACACACTAAAGAAATACTTTTGCCTTATTGATAATTTTGATGTGTTTATGAGGATGTTTTATTAGTTACTTGGTTTTGTAAAAGGTAATAAACATGGAATGGGGTAACTTCAAGTGCACTCATCTTCCACTGACTGAATTTGATCGAGAGTTGGATGCAGAAAGTTTGAACCCTGGAGAACAGGTACTGCCCCTTGATATTTTGTTTCTCCCTTTTTTGGGTAATCCATATGGTATTTTCCCTGCCAGATTTACGAAAAGTTGATTTCCGGTATGTATATGGGGGAAATTGTCCGAAGAATCTTGCTAAAGATGGCTTGAGAAGCTGCCATTTTTGGTGATAATATACCTCCAAAACTTGAGAAACCATACGTTCTAAGGTATGTTCAGTGTTTTTTTCATTTTCATTTTGATCCAATATTTGTCAAGAAGCTCGTGATAAGGCGCGACAGCACTTGTAGCTATCATTCACTAATCTATCATGTAAAAAGGAAAAAAAATCCAGCTGAACTGCTGATGAATCTGTAGTTGCCTTCATATAGCCTATGACAAACTTCAGGGTAGCTATTAGAATTCTATAAAAGATCACGCTGATCAGGTAAGAACTGAATTGTATCAGCAAGAATATAAATTGAAGAATGTCCTCTTAAGTGAGAACACCCTTCAGATTGATATTTCTTGTAGTATAGATATGGCTAGACTACCAATGAACAGAAGCAATTTCGTCAGTTGAAGATTTAGGTTTTACGTAGCTTGCATTTGAAACTTTGCTGAGTAAAGCAAGCATTTGAAAATATTATGTGATTAAATAGAAATAAACAGACAAGTGAGAAATTTCTCTAGGCTTTACATAACTAATTTATCATATTTCCTGGATTAAAACCTTAGTGGGTAGCTCTTAAAATTAAAACCAAACTATTTACTTTTTCGACAATTGCCATTTAAAGACTAGATTTACATTGCATTCCAGGACAATCGACATGCTGATGATCCATCGTGATATATCGTCTGATCTCAGAACAGTTGCCGACAAGCTGAACGAAATCTTGGGGGTATTGCTCATATTTGGACCTTCACTAATACTGCCATTTGTTCAATTCCTACAACCGAATGATCTTATTTGGTTTTCAGATCAAATGTACCTCTCTCCAAAGTCCAAACGAGGAAGCTGGTTGTGGATGTTTGTGAGGCTATTGCGACACGCGGGGCACGACTTGCTGCTGCCGGGATATACGGCATCATGAAAAAGCTCGGTCGGCATCCTGACAGAAGGTCCGTGATCGCTGTGGATGGAGGGGTCTATAAATACTACACTTTCTTCAGTCAGTGCATGGAGAGCACTCTGAGTGACTTGCTTGGGCAGGAGCTAGCATCCTCTGTTGTGATCAAACCTGTCAATGATGGCTCAGGCGTTGGGGCTGCTCTTCTGGCAGCCTCCTATTCTCAATACCGCCAGGCTGATGAGTACTAGCTGAATCTCATTATATTCCTCCCAAAAGCTAACCCTATGTACAAGGATGATCAATATGCAATACTGGATTCTGAAGCGATAGAAGCTATACAGTTCCCTAAAGGGCTAAATGTGTAGTAGTACTTAACATGTGGCAATTGTACATTAACCCTATGTGCAATATCTGCAGTCTTCGGTGTATATGAGTTCTTTTTTTCTGCATATGGTACTTAGGTACTGCAATGTTTGTTCACCTCTGCATTGCAAGATCTGTTCAGTCTCAGTGAGTTAATAGATTGATTACTGCCATATAAAGCATGATCTTAGCAAATCGAACACGGTCATAAGATGAACTGAGACATAACGCAGCGAACAGACGAACAACACTTCTATTCATGCTTTAGTAGTAGCACACAATATTCATAACAAAATCTGCTCAAAGGTTACATATTAAGCACAACTTGCTACTTAACTTAAGTTTCCTTCCTAAACTTAAACTGACAAAAAACAACGGCTACTCACCCTGTCATGCTCGAACAAGAACGAAGACAAAAATAGGGATAGCATGTAAGAGGCAGCTCAAAGCTTATCCTCGTACTCTGACAGCGGGACCATGATGTCCTTCAAACCCTTCCTCTTCCTGATATCGGCGATCACCTTAGCCGCATCAGAGTCCTCCACGAGCGGATCAGACGGCATGATCTTCCAGTGGTCGAAGACGCACTGCGGGAATGCCTGGCCGGACGTGTCGGCGCGGAGCCTCTCGGTGAAGTCGAACGACTCGGCGACGGGGAGGTAGAACCTGAGGTTGACCAATGGCGTGCCGGGCCTAAGGATCTCCACCAGACTGCCCCTCCGGCTGTGCACCACGGTGTAGACGTTGCCCGCCACCGCCTGCGGCACCTGGATATCCACCAGGTACATGGGCTCCATCAGGCGCGGCGACGCCGTGAGCTGCGCGGCGTACATGGCCCGGCGTGCGGTCGGGATGATCTGGGCGCCGCCGCGGTGGATGGAGTCGGAGTGCAGCACGACGTCGCAGAGCTCGAAGCAGACGCCGCGCATGTTCTCCTCGGCGAGCGCGCCTTCCTTGGACACCCACTGGAAGCCGGCGACCACCGAGTCCCTGATCTCGTTCAGGTACTGGACGCCCTTGCACATGTCGACGAACATGTTGGGGCCCTTGGTCTCCGGACCGAAGGCCCAGATCTTCTTGGCCAGGTCCTTGTCCCAGCCGAACTCCTGGCAGAGGATCTTGGCGCGCTCCTTGACGTCGTCCTTGGGGCCGATGCGCTCGTCGTCAATCGCATTGGACAGCGCCTTCTTCTCCTGCTGCTGATCCTCGTCCGTGTCCAGCGGCCGGGCCTCCATGTACAGCCTGTTGTGCTTGTTCGGCGACTTGCTCAAGACGGTGCGGCACGAGTTGCTGACGACGGTCTCGCGGTAGGTGATGATTGGCGGGCCAACGATTATCTCGGTGCCGCTCATGAAGTCCTCTTGGAGATCCTTGAGGCAAATCTCCAGGTGGAGCTGCCCCACTCCGGCGATGACGTGCTCGCCGGACTCCTCGATGGTGCACACCACCAGGGGGTCCGACTTGGCGAGGCGCTTCAGCCCTTCCACGAGCTTGGGCAACTCGGAGGCGTTCTTGCAGGCCACCGACTTGCGCACGACCGGCGCCACGGAGAACTTCATCGCCTTGATCGGGTGAGCGTCCACCGCCTTCTCGTCGCTGAGCGTGGCGTTCTTGGTGATGAACTGGTCAAGGCCGACCATGGCGACGGTGTTGCCGCAGGGGACATCCTCTACGGACTCCTGCTTCTTGCCCATCCAGATCACCGTGCGCTGCATCGTCTTGACGTACAGGTCCTTCTTCTCGCCGGGCACGAAGTTGGGGCCCATGATCCGCACCTTGTTGCCGGTGCCCACCGTACCGGAGAAGACGCGGCCGAAGGCGAAGAACCTCCCCTTGTCGCTCGCTGGGATCATCTTGGACACGTAGACCATGAGGGGTCCCTTGGGGTCGCAGTTGCGAATGGCGGTGGCGTAGGGGTCGTCGAGGGGCCCCTCGTACAGGGTCTCGACGCGGTACTGCTGCGCCATGGCCGGGGACGGCAAGTGGAAGATGATCATCTCGAGGAGGGCGTCGCTCGCCGGCAGCCACGCCTGCATGACGCGCTTCATCAGCTTTTTATCGGTGAGCTCCTTCTCGTCGGCCCTGAGCGTGACCTCGAGCTTCGCCAGCATCGACCACAGCTTCTCCTTGTCGTCGGTCATGCACGCCGAGATGATCTGGCGGATGGGCTCGTAGCAGAACTGAACGAACCCGCGCTGGCACGTCGGCGAGTTCGTCTCTGTGTTCGTCCACTTCTTGGTGACCGGGTCGAAGAAGTTCTCGCCCCAGAGCCGCTCAATCATCTTGGCCTCGTCCACCTTGAACTTGGCCGCATATCTCTTGGCAAAGCTGGACAGGGTGAAGGCCCAGCCGTGCAGCCCGGCCGAGAAGGCCACCGTGCCCTTCTCCGGAGCCACCAGGCAGTTGCCCAGCTTAGCATCCTCGTACGGCGCCATGGTCACGTTCACGTTCTCGATCACGCGGGAGAACACCTGGTACGCCTCCTCGCCGTTTTGCTGCGTGCGCGCGCACACACACACGAGATTGGTGAACCAAACAGAGCAGGCAACCAACCATGTCAGAGCGCGCGCGAGGTGTCGGGAAGAGCGCGTACCTGGAGCTCAAGGAAACAGCGATCCATCTTGTTGACGGTGAGGACGGGCTTGATCCGCTCGGCGAGCGCCTGGCGGAGCACGGTCTCGGTCTGGACGCAGACGCCCTCGATGCAGTCGACGACGACGAGGGCGCCGTCGGTGATGCGGAGCGCGGCCGTCACCTCGGAGGAGAAGTCGATGTGCCCGGGCGAGTCGATGAGGTTGATGAGGTACGAGCTGCCGGCGCGCACGCCGTCGAACCTCTCGAGGGACTCTTCCGCCATCTCGTAGTAGAGCGATATGCCCGTCGACTTTATGGTGATGCCGCGCTCCGCCTCGTCCGCGCGCGTGTCCGTCATCCGCACGTCGCCGGCCACGTCCTGCGCGATGATGCCAGCCGCCGCCACCAGCGAGTCGGTAAGCGTCGATTTCCCTGCAGATTTCCCAACACAAAACACAGTCAAACGAATCGCATGCACATCCATTCTACATTACTATCCTTCGGACCTTCACCCACATGCGAAGCGACGGATAGAATAGAATCGATATTTTGCATCACTGAACAACACACCATGATCAACGTGGGCGATCACGGACATGTTCCGGATGTTGTGCTTCTTGTCCATGCTCGCGCGGAGCTCCTCCGCCGTGAACCTCACCATCTTGGCCCGCCTCAAAGATCTGCAAGCAGACGCACACCCGCGTTTCAGCGATGAAACTTGAGTTAGAATTAATTCAAATACATTATAATTCAAATCGGAAAGCAAAGATGGAGAAAGGTAAAAATGAAAACCTGACGACGAGCAGGGAGGCGCAGCTCAGGTGAGTGGGTGGAAGGACAGTGTCAGGCGTGCTGGCGATACCGCGATATATAAGCCCGAGGGCTTCTTGACGTCTACGGAAACTCAATCTGACCGTCCACCTGCGCAAACGCGGCCAAGCGGGATACTTGGGCGTATCCGCGACGTCCATACCCTTTCCACTACGGGACGCGGACGAGAGCTCTCGCTTTTAAACCCCCGGCCATCTCTCCCGGTCCCACCTCGAAATGGCCCGCAACAATGGAGTAAAATATTTCTTTTTCACTTTTGCTACTATCAAAAGTTTGATTTTTTTTCTGTTAAACGCGCGCAATACATGGGACTGAGAAGAAGATATGTATGAGTTTTTTTTGACTTACGTGCATGTCTTAAAACTATCATCTAACGGCAATGATCGGATTTGATCGATGAAACTAAAATTTTCAAACATTTGACCACTAGACGGGCCCTTCCTTTTCCAAGACATGGAAACCAAGGTTCAGTGATTTCTCATGTACTGGTAACTTTTTTATTTTTTAACTTTTTTTAATAAATAATTTCATATCTAAACCTCGGAGAAAAATATTTTCACCATATTAACCTTTTTAGCCACGGCACAAATAGCGTGGCTAAAAGGTTTATACGATAAAAATATATTTTTTTTCAAGATTTAATAATAAAACTATTTATTAAAGTTAAAAAAAAAGCCAGGTGCACGAGTGAGGCAGCCGGGTTGTAATGCCATTCACAGTGCGACGGACGTAGCGTTTCACCACGCCACTTCCGCCGCCAGTCGGCGTGGCGGAGAGAAGGGGAGGAAGATGTACCCTCACCAAGTTGCTCGTGTCCTCTGCAAGACGCGAGCGCCTCGACAGAGATTGCAGCAGGGGGCGGTGAGAAACCGCGTTGTGGAGGTCGCGTCCTCGCCTCCACTCGGCCCGACGTGGGTCCCAACGTTTCCGAGCAAAGAAATAGAGTGAGAAGGCCGGCGATCGGAGTGAGGGGCATGTGCTCGACTTACCTTCGCCGAGCAGCGGCCACCACATATCTCTCAAGCTCACAGGACGTCGTCCGTGAAGCTCATCCCACCACTGTCGCTAAGCTCAGATCTGCGCAGCTCCGTCGGTGGCCGACGCCTCCTCAATCCCGAGCTCCGCGCCACTCTGCCGGAGGCCATCGCATCCTCCTCCACCCCTAGCTCCGAAGCCGTGCCACCGAATCCACGTCGTCGGAGTTGCGACGCACTCGGCCGCCCCGACACACTCACCTTGGCGGCCCCAAGCTCACCCCCGTTAGAAGGGTATTTGTGTAAAATATTGTACTAATTTTATTATGATTCTCTTATCTTTAGGGTTTTTAGGGTTTTTATGGTAAATATTTAGACTTTATACAAATAGGAAAACTATGAGGGCTAAAATAAAAAAGTGCAGGGACTGACTTACAAAATATTAGAGACACTTGCACTATGATAAATGGTTTTTTTTTTTGGATGAATGGTCTCATCCTAGTTGGAGGGTGAGGATCCTTAACGAGGATCCATGCACCGTAAATGCCCTAATGTGATTTGGGCTGACAGAATGTGATCCATAGGGAGCCAGGTTGATGGTGGGCTGGATGGCTGCAAGGGAAGAACGAAAATAACCGAATGGATGGGCTTGACCGAGAAAAGGATGAGGCCTTAAATAAAGGAATACGTGCAGGAAAGAGAAACTGAGAAAGCCGAACCAGTTCGTTCAATGGAATATGAGAGATTCGATTAATATTATATGGCTACATTAACTTTGTGAGCCACCAAAATGTTTACATATAAAAGATAGTGCCTTTTAACTTTTCACGGAAAGGCTTGCATATGGATGGTACCGAGTGCCGACTATGGTCGGCACAATCCATGGCCAAAACCGTGATCCAAATGCTCGTGCTGCAAATGACGTAGGGCTTCGGGTCTTCGGCATTTAAGATTAGAATCAACGACTCTCTTTGTTTAAAAATACGGCCATTTCATAAATTTGAATCTTATAATAAAATGAGGGACTTTACCGCTATTAAAATATATACATATTTTTTATTACTATTTGTCTATTTATCTCATCAGTTACTTATAATTTATTTTTTTCTGTCGGTATAAACACATATTTCCCCACCACCTATCTACGTTTTCTTCATAACGTTAGTCTCTACTAAATAAATACTGAATAAAATTATCTAATCATATGGTTCTTTTGAGGCAGTAAATTAACCTAAAGTTGTCTGTGTTTGTATAAATGGCATTCTTACCTTTTTGTTGAACATTTGTACTCCTAAATACCACCTCGGTCTCAAAACACTTGGTGGTTTAATTTTAGGACTAATTGAATTATAACGATACGAGTATTTTGAGACTAATTAAATCACAACATTAGAAGTAGACTAAGATAATATACAATATACGATGAAACGAATGTTTGGAACCTGGTTATTCCAATATCATCCTCTCAGGCGCGAAAGAATGTATTAGCCACGAAGAATGGAATAAAGGCACACCTCTCGGCCGCAAAAGGGACGAGAATGCTCGTTGCCTGCTGCAATGGAATTATTCGATGCCCCTCTTCTGTTCGAGTTTTCGATATGTTTGAGAAAGCTAGCTACGTGATCAAGAATGGCTGCCTATATTAGTGGTTCAGTTCATCACAGCCTCGTCCTCTGAATCACTCGCCGACTTCGCGTTTGTGTAGCCGCCACCTAGCTCGCTCTGGGCATGGCCTGCTGCGGCGGCATGTCGTCGACGTCGAGGCCGCCGAGGGGTATCCGCGAGGAGACGCTGCTCCGCGTGCCCGGCGCGTCGGTGCACCTGCTGGACGGCGCCGAGGGCCCCGTCGAGCTCGCCCGGGGCGACCTCGCCGTCGTGCGGATCGCCAAGGACGGCGTGGCCGTGGCCACCGTGGCGCGCGTCGGCCGCGACCTCGGGTGGCCGCTGACGAGGGACGAGCCGGTGGTGAGGCTCGACCGGCTGCACTACCTCTTCACGCTGCCGGACAGGGACGGCGGCGCGTTCCTCAACTACGGCGTCTCCTTCGCCGCGCCCAACGACGCGCTGCTGGCGTCGCTCGACGCGTTCCTCAGGGCCAACGCGTGCTTCTCCACGCCTTCGGCCGGCGCGCCCGCGCCATCGAGGAGCTACACCGCCACCGCCACCGCCACTAACACGCCGCCGGCGACGACGGACGGATACTGGAACGACTACGCGCCGAGGATGGAGGGCTACAACAACGTGCTGGCCAAGGCGATCGCCGCCGGCACCGGCCAGCTCGTGAGGGGCATCTTCATGTGCAGCGACGCGTACGCAAGCCAGGTGCGTGCCCCTCTAGCCCCTCCCCTCTTGTCTGCTCTGAGCCCTCTGACACCTCCAATCCGTAGCTTAATCCGGCTTCAATTCCGTGTGCAGGTTCAGCGCGGAGCCGACCTGGTTCGTCTTCAAGCTGCCGGCAGCGTGAGCAAACGAGTCGGCGGCGCAGGCGGCGGACCTGGCCGGACAGGCCAGGCGGACGCGAAGCGTGGAGTCAACAAGAGCCTCAAGAGGCAAGTGATCCAACTAGCTACCGGAGAAATATGATGCTACCTGTACTGCATGATGCTACTTCTTGCGTTGGCTTGTTCTTCAGGGTCAGGAAGCTGTCGGAGATGACGGAGAAGATGAGCCAGTCGTTGCTCGACACGGTCATCGCGGTGACGGGATCCATGGCCGCGCCGCTGCTTCGTTCCAAGCAAGGGAAGGCCTTCCTCGCCACCGTTCCAGGGGAGGTCATCCTGGCCTCTCTTGACGCTATCAGTGAGTGTCCTGCCGCCAATTTGCTTCACCCTCGAGTTCTCCACGGATCGAGGCTTTGCTACGTCAATCAGAATAACGAATCTTAGTGCTCGGAATAACGAAGCTTATGCCCAATCTTTTGCATTGGTTGGCTTTTGTTTTGGTAGATAAAGTTATGGACGCTGTGGAGGCTGCTGAGAGGAGATCACTCGCTGCCACTTCCAATGTTGTCGCTGGTGCAGTGTCGAGGAGGCAAGGAAGTTCAGACATCGCTGCCTTATATATTCTTCCGTGTATTAGCAATTTAGCATCAAATTCTCAATCTAGCTCGGATATATCTCCAAGCAGTTGGGAACATCGGTTGTCAAACGTCAATTAGCTTTGTGCTTCGTAGGTATGGAGAGAGCGCCGGGGAGGCGACGGAGGACGCGTTCGCGACGGCCGGCCACGCCGTGGGGACGGCATGGAACCTCTTCAAGATACGGAAGGCCGTCACGCCGTCGTCCTCCCTCCCGGGGAACATGGTGAAGAGCGCCGTCAGAAACAGAAAATGACGGGCGGCGGCAGAGAACAGCGGCTACACACGACGCCGCGAGTGTGTTGCGTAGGCTGAACGATGTACTGCTAAGTTATAAACTCTCGGTCCTCTTACTTGTTCACTGCCTGGTGAAGCAACGAGGACATAACTTAATATTTACATTAGCTCTAAACTGCTACGAATTATATAAAATGTCAGTATACCGTGTTGCCCCGCAGAAGACATTCTGGAGTCTGGACATAACAGAGGAGAACGGCCAAAGCAACTAGCTAGGCTAGATTGGGCATGCATGCTACGAGATCAAGTAAATATATTAAGCATGTGCAACTGACAAACTGATATGCTGGCATGAAAATATTAATACAACAAAGCGGCTACGAAGCATGCAGGTCCAATCCACACAAATACACAATCAGGCACAAGATCAGGTTTTAACATGTAAACAAATTCTCAACGAGAGCCTAGTTCAAGGCTTTATGCAGCAGTAACTTGTGTACCAAACGAAGTCCACCTTTAGCTTGGCCCCATAACCGTTAAGACTTGTTGAGGGGAAGAAGGGATCATCAAACCACAGAATAATTTGCAAGATAAAACAGGTCGGCTTGCAAGTTACAGCCTTCCAACGAGGACTTCTAACTCTAGCATAAATAAATGTTAAAAGTCATAACATGCTATAGCCAAACTGGCTAAGTTCCTTCCACAATCACAAAACTTGACTTCAGTACTGAGCGAGGGAAAACAACAAAAACTAACAGGAACATGATTATGCCATTGCCATTAGAAACCACAGAGTTCCCCAAGACAGTAGTACAAATGACTGTTCACTTCTTTTTCCCAGCATCACCAGCCTTGGTCTGCAACAAAAACCAGCATGTCCATTAGTATTGCAAAGCAGCCAACATCTATGCTTCAAGAAATGGCATATCCCAAGTAACCAATAGCTCACCTTCTTGACACCACGGATCTTCTTAGCCCTGTTCTTCCGTTCTTTCATTTGCTTGCGAGACTTCTCAACCTTAGTAGCAAGACCATTCTGAAAAAAAGGAACAAAGGGAAATGAACTTACATGAATAGTCATAAATGAGAAGCATGGAAAAATAAAACCCAGAGTGGTGGAATAAAAATACAGTACTGGACATAGGTGGTGTCCATCACTTTCTACAACGATGAATTGCACAACTCATAGACATGAAGTCCGCTTTAATCAAATGTTACAAAATAAAAAATTACCATCAGTTTCTAGCCATTTATTACTCACGATGAGCATGAAGAAACAATTGAGTGGCATTCCTTTCTAAGGATTTATTACTCATGAGCACAAGAAAACAATTTACATTATAAAACATGTTGCTTGCTTCGTGCTGTTTCATCTAATCAGAAGAGATGCAAGACATTTCATGGGAGTACAATCTGAATGAAGCATGCTATGATATATTTCTAATATTAAAGGAATTACTCTTATTAGCTTCCAATATCACGCCAGAGAAGTGAAACAAGCACACCACAGAACGTAAAATGTTGCAGGTGTAGCCCGCATCCTTAAATTTTCATTGTTTATGTACTCAATTGCATCCGTCATACACACAGCATGATGATGCAACTGAATGACCCATGCTACAGCAGCACAGATAACGAAATCTCAGCAGTTATGGTTTACATTTTGAACATTTATTACTGATCCTGATACTAGTCAGTAGCGCGTGTTGCAACAAATGATTCGAATTCTACTAATTACACGAGGCACTGGCTACGCAGGGAAAAGGCACTATCCGGCCTCAAATAAGGAAGGACTAGAATGATACATACCCTGATGAGGCGGTACTTGGGCTCGTACTTCTTCGCGGCCTCAAGGTTGTCGTAGATAAGGCCGAATCCCGTGGACTTGCCGCCTCCGAAGTGGGTGCGGAACTTGAACACGAAGATGCAGTTCGCGTCCTTCACCTCGTACAGCTTGGCCAGCCTCTCCTTCAACTCAGCCTGCACAGCAAAACCCCCAGCCGCTGAGATCCGAAACACCGCACCTTAGCAGCACACATGTGTAAGATTTTCACCACCGAGATCTCACCTTAGACACGTTGGGCCGGCCGGGGTGGATCACCTCGAGCACCTGCGAGGGGGATAAAAGGGAGACGTGAGAGAGCCGCGGCGGCAAGGAAGAGGGAGAGCTCGGAGGATGGATAGTGCGCTCACGAATTGCTTGCGGGAGAGGAGGCGGTTGGTCATGAACTTGCGGGTGCGGAGGGTGACCGCCGTCGCGGCCTTTGAGTCCGACATGGCTGGAGTTCGCCGCGCCGCCGGGGGAGGAGAGGAGAAGTTGCGGGGGGCGTGAGGAGGAGCGCGGTAGAGGTTTGGCTGGCTGGCGGCACGAAAACCCTAGGCGAGGGTGCGGCGGGTACTTATATATGGTGGGCTTGGAGCCGGAGGCGGAGGAGCTTTGAGATTTGGGGGACAGGTGGGCTGTGGGCCTGGCCACATTAGGCCCATTAGCATTAGCGAGGTCTAAATCTTTAAGCCTATTTTCATCTTGTTCCCAATCTGATAAATAACTCGAGATTTGAAGAGACCATGTGTACGCATGCATCCTAAAGTCAATGAGATGATTAAAACGCTATGTCGGATGAGGATAAAAGAGACTCGTGCTATTTGCTCTCAGCCCGTATAGTGACATCTTTCTTTTCGTTTTCTTTGACATAGTGCTACTGCTACATGCCTACGTGCTCTGGCCTTGACTGTGACTGTAACTGTAATGTGATGAATTATCAAAAAAAAAAATAATGAGATTATGACAATATTATCTGGGTTGATATTATGTTTGACTAGTTTTTTTCAGTTAAGTTGCTAATGGATATTTTTTGTGTTGTAAAATACTACATCCGTCTCAAAATAATACTACTGTAACTTAAACCATTTGTTGTTAAAAAAACAGAGGTTGGGCTTAAGAAAAAGTTATAATTGGTTAAGATGGGAAAGCAGGTGGAGAAGTAAAATTAGGAGATAAATTTGAATCATATGAATAGTAATAGTTGCAGGAAGTATGTATCAATAGAATGTGAAAGAACAGCTTATCTAACTTAAACCTGATTTACCAAACAAGCTTCATTGGATTGAAAGACACACCGCATAAAATTTGAAACTGCTTCATTTTTACATCACCTTAGAGAAAGCAAGATTAGCTCAAAAAGAACGTTACAATACTTAGGCTCTTTTTGTTTGGGTCTAGGTTCATCGGCTTAAAGTTTTAAGCCGATTTTTTTGGCTTATATAGTTTATAAGCCAGTGGCTTTAAAACTTTATAATTAATAGTGGAGTGTCACCCCTATTCCAAATAAACCAAAGAAAGCTACTGGAGCCTAACTTTTGGTTGAATACTATAAAAGTGGCTTATGTTTTTTAAATAAAAAACTGAAGAAACTGCTTATTTGTTTTGGCTTATGTGACTTGATTAAGTCAGAATAAGCCCAAAAAAGGGCCTTAACCTTAATTTCAGCTTTTTGGGTCACACATGACCTTCTGTTATGATTCTTTTGTTACCGGTGATGATAGGACTTCTTTGATCTCATCCAAGTATCCAACGAGGCCCATATCAAAACTCACGAGAACTATATGATTTTCTATAGTTGGTGAACTTGTTCGAATAAAATCTTCTCATTATTCTATAGTACTGTTGTTACTGTGATATGTAGTACTCCACTTAACACTTGCACACATATACGTACCCCATCAACATTTTCTATCCACCTCAACAGATCGTGATGTAGTGATCTTATTGGGCTCAACACCTCAATAGATCGTGATGTGCTTTGGAGGGGGTCGGTCCCCTCTCATCGCTGAACCATTTTTTATCCACCGATTCACGAATCCCCATTTGCGAACCGATCGCTACTGCTAATCTGTGATCACCTTCCACCGACACAACAAATATTTAGTGGAGGATTAGTTTTTTTTTTCAAGATTATTCGTTGGCGTATATACGCATACTTCTTATATTGATAAATGATAATCTTTTTGGGAAAATAATATAAAAGTTAATTATCTAACATTTTTAAAATAGATTTTTTAACTTTGATATCATCATTGTAACATAAAATAGATATACAAAATCAAGTAATCTTTTATTTAGTTAACAAAAGAACACAGTTAGTAAAGAAAGGTGACCCATACATTACAAGACGTCCCTGTTGCCTGTTGCGTGGGAGAAACGAGATTACCATGACTCTCTCTCTCTCTCTCTCTCTCTCTCTCTCTCTCTCTCTCTCTCTCTCTAGTCGCTAGTGCCTGCTCCGTTAACCGACGCTATTGATCAGAAAAGTCTAGCAAAAAGACTATCGTTTTTTGGCCTTGTCACAGATGATACTGCGAGGAACGTGCTGCAATTTCACCACAGTGCAAGGAGGGCGTAGCTTTTGGAAGCAGCTGCTTATTCGGGGCAACTGATTGCAACATAAAACCATAAATCTGGCGGTGGATTGGAACGTGCTAGCTAGGTCCTGCAAATCGTTGGGAGAAACAAAAGAATGGTCCTCTGGCTACACGAGAATTTCACCATTTCGGGGTAATCAATCAACGGCTGAACTCTACAGTACAAGCACGCCACGGAATCAGAATCTTCTCCCTGCGTGCTGGAATTATCCCCCGCGAGAGGTCCGTTTCAAGTTAACAAACATCTTACGCGAGGATGATCCACTTGGCGCTACGCCTAGGCTGCCGGGGCCTGAATGCCTGATCAGCTGATCAAAGTTAACATCGCGCACGTTCCTCTCGGCGTTAAGGCTCTTTTGTTTTTCTGCTGTTCGCCTTCGCCGCAACGCAAGATGGACAATTATTGAACCGGACGTCGGACGTCCTGATTGCTCGTTTCAGAAAAATACGGTACATATGAATCTTGTTAAAGACCTGTGCAGCTCATGTTCTTAGGGTGTTAAGGAATTGCTTGGCATGGCCTAAGCCCAATAATTTTAGAAAAACAAACCCCGAGCGTAGCCCAACCCGTGGGATTTCTCGGGCTGTGTCAGGCTTTGTAGTTTTTTTTTCTCTCAGGCTTTTTCATAAATTTTGGAATTATTTTGGGGGGCTTTCGGTCATCAATGGCCTGACCCGGCGCATAATCGGACAAGGTCAGGCTTTTTTGGGTCGAGCCGAGCTTGAACAGGCTTACATCCTTCAATTTAACAATGTATCCTAATACCAACCTCTCTTTTACTTCTTTCTTCTCCCTCATCTTTTCCCTCCCTACATTCAACCTCTCCACCCACCAACGGAAGGCGGGAGGGGCGACGACCATCGAGTGTCGTAGCCTACGGGGCAACCTCAAAATTAGCTATTAACAACCTTCTCCCTCATGAGAGGCGGTGATGCTCCTGGGCCTATTCCGTTGAGGAGGACGTTCAAATAAGAGGCGGTGTCTCAGTTGCACACACCCAACGAGGAGGAGAGCTGCAAGAGGAGGGGTGGTGGCGCTCCTCATATCTTGTTCCGACACTAGTGACGACGTCTGCCATAAAGAGAAAAAAAAAGTTGAGCGCTTTAGGATCTAGAAGACACGCCTGACGCCATCTGTCAGGGGGCGAGAGGAAGCTCGGGTGGCTCGGGTAGTGTCATCCATCGATCGCCTTCATAATCGTTCTCCCTCGTTTAACTCCACCGACCCCAATGACCCCCTCCATCACCTTTGGCTTGCCTTGTCGAACTCACTTCCTCAACGGTGTTGCCACCCGACACCCTAGGGCCTTCATCCACCCACCATCGCCACACGACACCCAGAGAGCAATCTCCGCCTTCTCTAGTCGTTGAGGTTTGCCTGTGTGCAACCAACCTCTGTGGTCATAGACACTGAAGATTAATTGGGGAATGAGATGAGGCAGGGCCCATAGCTAGCAAGTCGTCACAAGTTGTCATGTTTGGTCACGGATGGAGAGATTTTTTTATCAGTCTCACAAGTCTGTTGGAGGACGAATTTTCACCAAAATTTTTAAATTTGGGTTTAGAGAGCCAACTGGCAAAACTGCTAGAGATGCTAGTCGATGGAATGATGGGGCATCGAGCCAAAAGACCACGTTTAGCTGGTCTTTTATTTTTCTGCTTATCTCTGTGAACATTGCTCTCTGATGTCACGTTGCACGTTTGTTCGCAACTTCGCATCCAGATTCTTCAGTTTTTTATAGTTACGACAAGATGGTAGGTTGCATAACTTTATTTTTGTCCAAAAGTTGCATTAGTAGATAAACTTCTAGTAAAAGACTTCTGCAGCCCATCTAATCATATTATATATATTCTCGTTACCTTAAGACTTAGAGCTCAGTAGCTCAGGAATCATGCGCTGGAATCCTGATAAACAATTCACAAGCACCAAAATGGGTTCAAATCCAGATAATCCGTGGCAATTGTCTCCGGCAAAAAGAACCTCCTTTTCGTTTTTTGAGAAGGAAGGAAATGGAGCTTGTGGTTTTATGACTACAGAGTATATTGGATAGAGATTTTTTTATTAGAAAATGGGATGAACCCTGCCTCTACATCCATATGGATGTACACAGCTATATATTGGATAGAGATGAACTAATAGAAAAGTCTTTTGTGTGCTCTTGATTCTTCTCTCAAATCCAAAGCATGCATGCAAGTAGTTTCCTCCCAATTTTTGTTTTGGTTTCTGCATATCAGTTCCGATAGTGTGTCATGAATCAATTGTTAGGTTTTTTTAATAAGTAATGCCTAGTGCCCCCCCCCCCTGCAATTCGTGCAATTTTCACAAAAGCTAATGTTAACTAATGTAAAAAATGTCCTTTCTGTTTCACAATATAAATATTTTTAACATTACCTAAATTAATATGTATGATAATGAATTTAGAGATATATACAAATTATGTATATTTATTAATAAATAAATTTAGACACAATAATAAAGTTTTACAATACGAACCTCAAGGTTGTGACCTCAGTTCAGGCTTATGGATATCATGTGGCTACGTAAATTATCTTATTATTTAGTAAAATTATCATTTGCTAACTTATGATTATCATGTGGATTATAGAGAATAAAAAGTGTGAGTTTGTTCTACTTTTATGTCTTGCTATTCTTTTCATAGTATTTTTTTATTTACAAGTTTTCTATAGAGGGATATTACTGGGAGGATTGTGAGCCAGGTCGAGCTAGGAAACAAGTCGAGCCAAACCAAGCTTAGATTTTAGCTTGTTTCCTGACCAAGCCGAGTCAAGCCAAACCAAGTCTATTTTCATGCTAGCCTTCATCAGTCGAGCCGACTCATTTCCGCCCCTAGGTGAATCATATTTAGACTATATTTGAAACGAACTCGAGGATATAAAAGAAATGATTATATTCGTCGTATAAGTTTCGTAGGAGTTTTAAACCCAAAGAAAGGGTTTCGGAGGCACTTGCAATACAATGAATTAATAAATGTCTTTTCGGTACGGCTAAAATATAACAAATTTGAGTTTGCAATTCTATATATGTATGAATAAAGAATAACTACCTGTATTACTTTTTTAAGAAAAACACTAACGTTATTTAGTATCAACGCATTTGGAAATACACCTAAAACTTCAAGTTTTAGCTTACTTTTTTGAAAGGTATATACCTTGTATAGCGACACTTCTTTCCGAAGAAGGTATAAAGTTAACACTACGAGCTATCTATTAGCTTTAAAATTTTTGTCTTTGAGGGATGTATTAAGGGGTTGTTTGTTTGCCAACCATATCTTGGCACCATTTATACTATAACCAAAATTGCCACTTGCCTAAGTTAATGTTAATCTTTGGCAGCTTAGCAATCTCAACAATGCTTCACTTCTATCTTTACTTCTATGTTGACAATCTCAAAAATTCTCCCGTGAAGCATCATTAAAAATTTAATTTTTTATTATTGGACAAAGTTGACAAGAAAAAAAAATTTCTACATAAATACTTTATTTATGTATACAGTTATGGACAAAAAAAAAATTTATTTGTGTTTAAATTTTGTGACTAGAAATATTTTATTTATATATAATGTTTATGAATAAAAACATTTCGTTTATTTATAGAGTTTACCGATGGAACCTATTTTTCCTATATATATTTAAGTAGAAGTTTGAAATTTTTTATTCACTTTTATTTGATAAGAGAACCCAATCTAACAAAAAAAATGCTGAGAAGGTTTCATACTAAATACGAGAAATTACATTTTTATTTTCCATAGATTTTTTTACGGTACAATGAAAATATTTTTTAAAATATTTAGTGGGGGTAAGTTAACAAAACCTCAAATTAAATTGTTAAAATAATGACATAACAAATTGCATGCATGCATGAGCTTTTGAGTTAGCTCTTTTATGCACTAACAGAACTAATATCCATGACGTGTTGAAGTATTCGTGGATTCTTGACACACACAACATCTAAATGGAATCAGTAAATGGGAACACAATTTACCTTTTACTTTTGTAAAATCCAAGTAAAAACACAATTAACAATAAATCTAGAATTACAGTAGCACTATGATTACATTCTACATTTTTCTATAAACAAAACATATGTTTCGCCTGAATAGGATGAAAATTCATGTTCAATACAGCTTTCGATCCACGACTATAGAATTTGCGTGGGGTAGAAGGGCTTGCACACGCAGCGGGGGGGGGGGATGGAAAAAAAAAGAGGAAAATGAAGGATAAAAGATAGAAAAGGAAAAAAGAAGATAAAAGAAAAACAAAAAGGACAGAGCGTGTGCCTAAAGATTTACGTGCCTGGTGCACTGCAATAGCTCGGGGGGTCCTCCGCCGACGGTAACGGCGACGGGGTTGGCGGCACGAGCGCGTACCCGAAAATACGATCTCGATCACCAAGTACATGTCGGTGAGTTTTGTGTCTAAGTCATTGGTCAAGTAGTTCCACCGTGCCACCAACTACTTCTTTCTTGTCGTCGTCTACTTCTCCTTCAGCCCGTTCGTGCCTTACCAGGCAACCTCCGTCTTAGTCCTGCTCATCATCGTCGTCGGGGTTGTCATGGCCAAGGGGGGCGTCAAGGACCGATGGCGCAGGTAACAGTGTCTGTCACTGTAATCTACATGTATATTTGTAAATATAATCTTTTATCTTTTATTTATCATAAAAGTAGTTTCGTTACGAAGCACGTGCATATGACTAGTCTAATCAGAGACGAACTTTGGGAGAAACCACCACATTAGCTCTAGAGGTTATAAATTCTCACATTAATCAAAGAAAAAAAAGAAAAACTTTGAAATGAACCACAACGTTTAATTTAGAGTATAAAAAATCTTACATCTCTACTACTCAAAAAACCAATTTTCCGGCACTCCCTCCCTCCTCCACATGTAGAGTGCTCACATAATGAGAAATCCATCCCCACATTGAGAAAACATAATAGAAACAAACCATTCCCCACATGGACAGTGCATCACGTTCACGACAAAAAAAATAGAACAAATAAGAAACAAGAAAAGATAAAAATACTAGGAGTTATATACAAAATCTAATTCTATTTTTTTGTTTAAAGAGTTGTATATGAACTTCAATTGTACGCCTGTTGTATGCTTTCAGCTCGTCAGTAGATTTTTCAGGTAGGGAAAACAAGTTGTTCTTCTGTCTCTTGGTCTGTAGTTGATGTATAGCTGGCTGTTGCTCGAGGCTGGACGGATTGTATGGCAAGCCGGTCGTTTCCCCGATAGATTTTTGTTTGTTTTGTATCCTTGGTGTTTTCTAAAAGCTGGGCTCAGGCCTCCTTCCAAAAAAATAATAATTATGTTTATAGAAATAGAATATGTAGTATATCATAAATTATACTTTTCTCAAGCTATACGCAAAATTACACATGAAATCTCTAGTTCTGACAAATTTAATATGTTTTTATCTCTTAAGTGCCACATATGTACCTCATGTATAGTCCAGATAGAGAAAAATTCCAAGTAGCGTTATTATTTTAGTCTGTTTAAACTGTTACACTTGCACGTCTCCCTATTTGTACAGGTGGGCTTATCTAGTCAGGATGCCTTGACTAGTCTAGTACCAAACGGCGAGAAAACAGATCAGGAAAAGAAAAAGAGACACAAAAAGAAAAAGAACCAATCAGGTGGAACAGCCGTCAGCCGCGGCGAGCCACCTACCCAACCCACGTTCGCGGCCTCTCCGTCCACTAGGCCCCTCTTCCCCGTCTCCCCCGCGCCGCCGGGGCGACCAGGGCCAGGGGCGGCTTCTCCTCCACCCTCCCTCCGGTAGCTTTCTGCGCGGCGGGGCCCGCCCTCCAGCCGCCGGCCATGCGCGCCCTTCGCTCCCGCTTCCTTCCGGTAATTTCGCTCCCCTCCCCCCACCCACACTGGCTGTGCGTCGTCGTCTCTCTCTCCGGTCAACCTCCTTGCCACAGCACCGCTCCCGGGCGTGCTTAGCTTAGCCTTATTAATTAATCATCGCGCCACTTGTATAAACAAATATCTCTCTCGCTCGCTCGCTCTGTGCTTCCCGCACTAACCACGCCACCTTTCGATCGATAAATACTCCCGCTTCCGGTAGCTGCTAGCACGGCATTGGCAGTGGCAGTGGCAGTGGGAGTGGGAGCTCCAGGGAGGCGTCGGCGTCGGCTGCTTACGTAGAGCGCCGCGCGGCTTGTGCGGGGAGGCGCGGGAGGGAGCGGCGGCGGCGGAGGAGGAGGAGGCGAAGATGGAGAGCATAATGAAGGGGATCCGGGGCGACAACGCGCCGTGCGTGCTAGACCTGGACGACTCGGCGACGGTGGGCGGCGGCGTCGGGGACACCTACGGCGAGGACTGCGCCACCGAGGAGCAGCTGGTCACGCCGTGGACCGTCTCCGTCGCGAGGTGAGCCGCCGGTAGGATAACTGGATAAGCTTGCCCTCTTGATCCGCCATACGCTGGGGCCGCTTCGGGTTTCTGTTTCTCCGCCAGAGACATGATCAGTTGGTGGGGGTTGTCATTTGTGGTGATCGCAATTTTGGCATTTCTCCCGTTATCCTGTGACCTGTGCATGTCGAGCATATTGCAGCACAAAAGTAGTGTTTCGATTAGATGCTTCGGGTTTCGATCGGATCACACATCGCTATGTTTTTGACGTTTTAATCCCGGAGTATTGCCAAATTAATTTGGTGTATGGGGATCTGAGACTGAAGTACTGGACAGTGCTACTCTGCCTAGTCGTTGCCATCAGAGGATAGGGCAGATTTGGGATCATCTATAGAAGTGCTAGATCATGTTTAGAGAAGGAGAAGCTAATCACTACACATCTTGAACTAAAGCTGCTTTGTTTTTTTGGAGCTTTATTTGGTGTCCGAAAATTTTGACCTGTTTTCTTGTGCGGCAGTGGTTACAATTTGCTGAGGGATCCTCGCTACAACAAGGGGCTTGCCTTCAACGAAAGGGAGCGCGAAACGCACTACCTCCGTGGGCTTCTGCCACCAGCAGTCGTATCTCAGGAGCTCCAGGTTCATTGCTCCTCAATTCTTGTTTTATGAGTCGTTTCATGTTTGTTCAGCTATCTGATCCATTGTGCTCTAATCTCAACAGGAGAGGAAGATCATGCATAACATCCGCCAATACCAGCTGCCTCTGCAGAAATACATGGCTATGATGGACCTTCAGGTAACTTTCCTTATTGTTCATAGTATAGCATTGTAGCTAATGTGAATTGTCCAGTTTGTTTATGCTGTTTTTTCAATATGTATTGCAGGAGGGGAATGAGAGGCTTTTCTACAAGCTCCTTATTGACAACGTTGAGGAGCTACTTCCTGTTGTTTACACTCCAACAGTTGGCGAGGCCTGCCAAAAGTACGGCTCCATATTTAGCCGTCCTCAGGGTCTTTATATCAGCTTGAAGGAGAAGTAAGTTTCTCTTCCTGGGTTTGTATCATTTATATACTATCATGTTCATGTGCATATGTAATTTTGCTTGCATTCGCAGGGGAAAGATCCTCGAGGTACTAAAAAACTGGCCAGAGAGGAGCATTCAGGTTATCGTTGTCACTGATGGTGAGCGAATTTTGGGGCTTGGAGATCTTGGATGCCAGGTAACTTAGCATGTGTATTGAACATTCATGACAAATAATTAAATTACCTCTCAGGATTTTGTGTTAATTACAACTTCTATATAGGGAATGGGTATCCCTGTTGGTAAGCTTGCCCTTTACACTGCTCTAGGAGGAGTCCGGCCATCTGCTGTAAGTTGCCATATCCAGTCTCAACCATCCTTTTCCGTTGGGTTACCATTAGCATTGACTAACATGTTATCTATAATCCTAAAGTGCTTACCAATCACATTGGATGTTGGAACAAATAATGAGGAGCTTCTGAATGATGAGTTCTACATTGGCTTGAGACAAAAGAGGGCCACTGGACAGGTTGGACATTCTCATTTGATTCTGCCTGTTTTCCTAACTATATTACAACCTGAGATTCTTATATTGTCATTTTTGTGTTATCAGGAGTATGCTGATTTTCTGCATGAATTCATGGCTGCTGTGAAGCAAAACTATGGGGAGAAAGTACTCATTCAGGTAACCTGCCTACTAAAAAGAGCTTTAATTAGAAACCAGAACGAAATATGAAAACATAAAAAACATACAAATGCGAAATGACTTTCATCTGATTCCCCTCTCTGTTTGAAAAATGTCAAATGGTACTATAGTTATTCTAAAGCTTGTTTGTGATGCAGTTCGAGGATTTTGCCAACCACAATGCATTTGATCTCCTTGCAAGATATGGAACAACTCACCTTGTGTTCAATGATGATATTCAGGTATTTGTTCTACTTTACTTGACACCTGTTAGCTTTCCTTGGATGTGATTAAGTTTACATTGTTGTCAATATCTAGATAATATAATTTATTTATTGTATCAAGGAGGTCCCATTAACTTTGTTTGGTCATCTAGGCAGACATACCAATATTATTTACACTGTTTTTTTTTTTACAGGGAACGGCTTCTGTGGTCCTCTCTGGGCTTGTTGCGGCACTGAAATTAGTTGGTGGTGCATTGGCAGATCACACTTATCTGTTCTTGGGAGCTGGAGAGGTTTCTCTTTCTCCCTCTCTCATATTCGGATATATCATTTGTTTGCACCAAAGATAGCACTCCTGTTTAATTTAGATTCAAAATTGTCTTAAATGTTACTATGTTAGGGGCTTATGTCATTACTATTACTATGTTTGGCACCAAAGAGGTGGCATCATCCCCTCGTCCACTTGAGTTCAAATCCTAGGACTCATCTGGGTGTTTGCCTCCTCCTTAAATGAATTTCAATTCCCTTTTTCCAACTTTTTTTAGAAAGAAATATCTGCTTGGGTAATGCTAGTTAGTACTTGTGAGCTGCAATATTTGACGTGGACCTACTAAATTAGCTAAGAAAACTCCAAATGGCATCAAATGTACAACTCAGACTGTCTTAGGTTATTTCTCTGCTTGTCGAGAGCCTTTTACTGGACATTTATCGCCTATTTTATAGGGTAATACAATGCCCTTTGCTTAATTGCATAATTTTGTTTAACAGCTCCTTGCAGTTTTGTATTTAAAACACTATATTATACTTACTTTATCAGGTATAGTTCTTCCATTTTTCTAGTGGATATTCGTGGAGTTTATTTGTGGACATGTACTTCAATGGAGTTTAATTGATTCTGTATTTCTCAATATTGATTCCATTTAATTTTCCTCCCAATCAATATCTCGGCACATGATTTTTGCAGGCGGGGACAGGTATTGCGGAACTTATAGCACTTGAGATATCAAGACAGGTGGTGCATCTGTTTCTGTTGTGTTTCTGTCCCTTACATCTTCGACACATGTCTAGATGAACTAATATTTTTTTTTTGCGCATGCAGACCAAAGCCCCAATTGAGGAATGCCGCAAGAAAATATGGCTTGTTGATTCAAAGGTTTTTTCTTTCTAAAAAAATATCTCCTTGCTTAGTTTAACTATTTGGGCCCAGAACTTTCTTATGTTTCTATTTGCTAAGCATATGTGTTAATCAATTGACAGGGCTTGATTGTAAGTTCACGAAAGGAGACCCTTCAACACTTCAAGAAACCATGGGCTCATGAGCACAAACCTGTCAGCAACCTCTTAGATGCTGTCAATGTATGAATAAACCCTTGAAAAACCCCATTGGATTACTAGAACTAGGAAACACTCTGTTCTGACCCAAATGCATCTTCCAGACTATCAAACCATCAGTGTTGATTGGCACATCTGGAAAGGGTCAAACATTCACGAAGGAGGTTGTTGAAGCCATTTCCTCAATTAATGAGGTAAATTTCACCATGTCAATTAATATTTCCGAGTTTGTTGAACCACTGAATTCAGCAACTGATGGTATGCTGTACAAATTCATAGAGGCCTGTCATTCTTGCCTTGTCCAACCCAACATCGCAGTCTGAATGCACTGCTGAACAAGCATACACGTGGAGCAAGGTATGATCACTATCAGCAACAGCTGTGTTTTCTCTCGAAGTTTGTGAGCTATGCAATTTTATCACTAACAGTTTTTTGTTGCTTTAACAATCTGAAATAACAGGGCCGGGCAGTGTATGCAAGCGGAAGTCCATTTGATCCAGTGGAGTATGATGGCAAGACATACGTCCCAGGCCAGGTCTGAACAACAAACCCCATCCAGAGAGATTTTATCGGTTTTAACTGAAGTGAGTTAAAATATACAATCATGTTCTGTCCTACAGGCAAACAACGCTTATATCTTCCCGGGTTTTGGCCTTGGTGTGGTGATGTCTGGTGCAATCCGTGTTCATGATGACATGCTTCTTGCAGCTTGTAAGTGATCCAAAGTATAACTAATGCAACTTCTTTTTACGCTGATTACAATTGTTTTGCTGGGATACTGTGGTTACATTTTTTTTCAATGTCTCACTTGAACTATTTGTTTACTCCAAACCAGTCAAAATGTGTGGTAAAAGTTAGAGAAGGAATTCCTTCAAATAAATCATTTTTTTGTAATATGTTCTTCCCCTGGTGTGGTACAAATTCTAGTGCAACTTCATTGATTCATGCATACTTAGGTTTTCTTTGACACATGCTTAACTAGTTAACACTGGTAACACATCCTGATCATGGTACAGCGGAAGCACTGGCTCAGCAGGTCACACAAGAGAATTTTGACAAGGGACTCATTTATCCTCCCTTCTCAAACATCAGAAAGATCTCTGCCCACATTGCAGCCAACGTTGCAGCAAAGGCATATGAACTTGGTCAGCATCCTAACTTGTCTAATACTTCTTTAAAGATAAAACCGTGTTTTTTTTTTGCTGCTAGACTTATCACCTGCTCTTCTCGACCGTAGGTCTGGCAAGTAGGCGCCCTCGTCCAAAGGACCTGGTTAAGTATGCAGAGAGCTGCATGTACAGCCCAATTTACCGCAACTACCGGTGAATTCGGTCATCCGGATCTATTCCAGTCATGTATACCTACGAACTGTTTACCGCAAAATCTCTTTAAGAACACTACGTGTTCAGTACCCCATGCTGTATTTCAGATAAGCCTACCGGAGTTTGTTCAAGCCCTTTTTTTCCCGTGTTGTTTCTGTCTGTTCTGTAATACTACTTCCTTTGCGACGTGGTGTAAAGTGCCTTGTAGCCAGTTAAGCATTTGTATTCTCATCGCAGAACGTTATTTTCGTCCTAGGGATCGATGATAAATCTGGAATAAAGTTTCTGAGACCTTTTACAATATTTACATTTCTAAAATGGTAAAGATCTGACAACTCACGATGAAAGATATCTCATAAAAGTTCATAAAAGGTACTAGAGGTACAAAGGTACTAAGGGTAAAATGATAAGGGTAAAATGATAATCGATCACATGAGTAATTATGTCCAACAAATAATGGAGGTATCGGTAGGTACGACGGAAGTGGAATCGAAGGTACCGTTCCGTGTCAATATGTTTTCAAATTTCGGCCCCAACATGGTACCTAACAAAATATATTTTTTTCTAATATATCTGGCTGTAACAAAAACTTTATATTTTTCTCTTAAAAAAAGGTAATCATGCATTTATCCTTGTTACTGGTTTATTTACCTTTTCGTTAGCTAAAAAAGATAATATTTACAGGCAATTAAAACCATGTTCTATGACTCTATTGTTTAATCTTGTAAGTTAAAAAAGAGAATAAACCTCCAGGATGGTTTAAATCGCCACCATCCATTTTGTCATCTAATTATTTATGACTTACATGGTGAGGACAAAAATGACTTTCTCTTCTATTTTGTACATATCTTCGACCATTTTGATTCAATCAATTCCCGAATTTTGGTCCAACAGAATTATGAATTTCAGCACATATAAACATTATTAGAACTGAACAAAAATATTATGATAGTCAATAACTCAACCCAAACCAAATTACATATGGTCTGTGCCGTGCGGGATAACTTTGCGTAATTAAATATTGAAAGAACAAAAAATTAGAAGATTTACATACCGAATGGCAACAAAGCAAGTTTAATGCGGAACATTTGCGAAATATAACTAGATCGATCTATCGTGCGGCCGTCTCTAACTTCGTCGAACAAAGGCAGTCCTGGACCACTTCCTCCGGGTCCTCTTCATCTATCGCCCCTCCCTCCGCCAACCCACCAACCAATGGTCAAGCCCCTAGTCGCACAAGACATCATCGGTAAATCACAGATCGAAAGAAGAAAAAATATGAGAAAATTTAAGTACATAGGCGAATACATACAGTATAGGATTACCTTTACCGGCGAACGACTGCAGTCCTGGACCACTTTAGCCGGCCACTCTTCCTCCGCCACCCCTCCCTCCGACTCAACTTTGGTCGGCGCCCCTAACTCTGGCCACGCGTCGTGCTGGCCCTGGATTCTCTCCACCTCCCTCGTTTGGGAACCGAGATCACGTAACCCTACCTAAGAATAGAATGAACTGATACGTAACCCTAACTATGAAGTGAACGAACAGAACGTAACTCTCCGAAAGAATAGAACGTATGGTAATACCTCCCCATACTTTTTTATTTGTATGAAAGATACTTATGTCCTTCTAATAAAATCGTATTTACACTAATGTCACCTATTACAATTTTTTCTTTCTATACCTTATCCCTCGTAGATCAACGGCTCACGTCACCCCCACCTCCCAATACCTCCCTGTACATCGCAAACTCAGTAAAATCTCTCAAAGTTTCTACCGTTCCTTTCTCGGTACTGTGTCTATGTTCACCTCGATGCTCTTGCATTTGCTATTGTTTTCTGCACGTACTTGCCCGTATGCATGTTTGGTTCTTTGGTGCAGACACCAGAAAAGATTCTCCTGGGGGTCGTGAGTGCGACGCCCAGACAGGAACTATTGGGAAAAGCTGGCATTCATAGTAGGGGGACATTGCTTGAAATGGCTTTGGCCACTGCATGTTTCCAAAAGCAAAGATCCAATGTGATGGTAGTACCTGACCAGGCTCTCTTTGGAGGGTGTTAAAATTACGTCCATCCGATTGACACTGTGCGTGCTGGCCCCGATTCTTCACCTTGCTGTAGCCCCGAAAGTTGAGAACAATCATGGAGGAGATCTTATGAGCAAATTCCATTTGATTGAATAGGTACCTAGCTACAGCAATCAAATTAAATTGGCTAAAGTGAGGTAAAGGAGACAGGAAATGAACTGTTGCAAATTCGGCCACCCGTACTACCACTTCTGGCATAGGTAAAAGAAAGCTACATGCATGTCTATGCAGAGTCTTTTGTCGTGTTGTGCCCAAGTTAGGCCTCGTTTAGTTCACGGAATGAGAAATTTTTGATGTCATATCAGACGTATGATCGGATATTGAAGAGGGTTTTTGGACACGAATGAAAAAACAAATTTCATAGCTCGCCAGGAAATTGCGGGACATTTGAGCCTAATTAATCCGTCGTTAGAACATATGGGTTACTGTAGACTGTAGCACTTTTAGACTAATCGTGGACTAATTAGGCTCAAAAGATTTGTCTCACGATTTTCCTTCCTAACTATGTAATTAGTTTTTTTTCATCTATGCTTAATGCTTCATTTAGATGTTCAAAGATTCGATATGATTTTTTTGGAAAAAAGTTATGGGAACTAGACGGACCCTTAATGGGAGAAATTAGATTAAAAAATTAATTAGCTGACAAAGAACATCGCAACTAGAAAATAATAGTGTATATGAGATTAAACCTCAACAATATACCATCAACAAGTGTACAACTTGCTCAACCTAAGTACCCTTTATCCAACTCTTATAGGAAAACCACTGCATAACCTCTATTATTGGGCAAAAGCTCTATTATTGGGCACTTTTGCTGTGATCAAAATTTTCACCACCAATGATAGGTGTTATGTCCTTGATGTGACAACAAATTGAAATATACACTCCAGTCACAAAAGACGAGCTCTTACATAGGGATATCATGATGTTCGTGGCATGCAACACTATATGGTATTGATATGGTTTATATATTATTGAATGCGTTGCATCTATTCTTGTGTTGTCGAATACATATCCTTTCACTACAACAATATCTCACATTTAATATGACACCAGAACATACTTTTTTACGCGAAAAGTAATGCACACTATGTTATAATTAACCCAAAACAATAATCATCCTGCACAAAGAAACACTCCTCCATGTAGCATGGTTTTCATGAGCAGCCTCCCACCCTGTGTGTGTATTCAGCAATATCAGCCGGCCCCATGGAGCGTCCGCTACGAACGATATGCCCCAGACAGGCGGGCCCAGGATAGCCCTGCAGCACGGGAGGGCCCAGATGGCAGCGGCTTGGCCCTCCCGTTTCGCGGCGCCCGTTCCACGGCCGGAGTCCACCGCCCCGCGATATCCGGGGGTTTTGGGCGATTTTATTAGCCTTAGCCGCGAGAGGGAGGAGAGTCCGACCGCGCTAGTAGGCTCAACTTCACTTGGCTCGGCGGACGGACGGACGCTGGTGAAGTGGTGATGAGTGATCGATCGCGACAGCCAAAAAAACTGGCCCCCGCCTCAAAAGCCGAGCTCTCGTGTCTACTCCTCTGATCAGAGAGGAGGGCGGGCTAGTATTTCTTTTCTCTGATCTAGCCCGCCCTCCTCTCTGATCTAGCACCGCCATCGCTGATATGTTGAGCTCACGCGACGCGGTGTAAGTATATATCCGTGGTGAATGCGGGGTGCTGATCACCGGCGCGCGCGCATGAGGAGAAGGTAGCTTAGCTCCGCTCAGTGCGCGCGCGCGAGGGAGGCGATCGATCGAGCAGTTGAGTGGGCCGGGAGAACGGAGAAGGCCGGGCCGATGCCGGGGGCGGGAGGGACGACGAAGTCCCTGTGGGCGTCGGCGGAGAGGCGGCCGCACTTCTTCAAGGTGCTCGTCGGCGACTTCAAGCAGCGCCTGGTGAGTGCACGCGCGGGTACTGCATGCCAGTTAAATTAGCTGCTTAGCTAGCTTGATGGCTATAAACGATAGCTAGCGAGCTCTCTCTCTGCAGAATGCTTGCATGCATGAATTTTCTGCGGGACGAGCTTAGCATCCGTCGGGCATATAGTCTCAAAGTAATCCGTCGACGAGTTTATATGAACCATGCATGCATGTGTGAGATTAATGCAGAAAATCCCGCCAAACTTCTGCAAGCACATCCCCTGGGAGGAGTCGAGCAAGGCCAAGAGCCTCAAGGAGGCGTCCATGGCGGCCACCCTGGAGGGCCCCAGCGGGCGGACGTGGCTGGTTGTCATCCACCGGACAACCGAGGGCACCTTCTTCACCTCCGGCTGGCCCAAGTTCGTGCAGGACCAAGCGCTGCGTGACCTCGAGTTCGTCGTGTTCCGCTACGACGGCAACACGCACTTCACCGCCATGGTGTTCGACAGAACGGCGTGCGAGCGAGAGGACCTGATAGGCGGCGGCGGCGATCGGCCGCGCAAGAAACGGGGTCGCCGCCCGAGGGACGCCTCGCGTGACACCCCGCGGCCCAAGAAGGATTCGGTTGGGAAGGAGCTGGTGACGTACCGCGCGTCGCCTAGTGGCCAGCAGTTGCAAATCTTGGATTCCAATTGGACGACGGAACCTGGTAAGCGCTCTCTGAATTAATGAAGATCGAATAGATAAGAGTATTAACATCAACTCAAAAATGGAGTACCATGTTAAACAACTAAACTGTCGAAATATGTTTCAAAATGGATTTAATGACACTAATTAATTTGATATAAGGGCAGCCACACCCACAGGCCACAGTATATATATTTACCAAGTGGCTACTAAGGATAGAATGCACAAAGACATGTAATACTTGTTTTAGTTCTCATAAATAATATGCATTTCCTCCGTTCTAAAATATAGTTATCCAGTATATGATTAAATGTATCTTAATACTCAATTCATCTCATATAAAATAAATCTAGCACTGGTTGTGATATGTTCTACTACAACAAATCTGAATGAAAGAAGTATTAGACTAGCACAGTTATAAAATATATCCAATCATATGCTCGGCAGCTATATATAAAACGGAACTAGTCAACTACATTTTATAATGGAGATAAAAGTAAATAAATAGTGCGTGCAGGTTTTATAATGGAGATAAAAGTAAATAAATAGTGCGTGCAGGTACAATAGCAGACTATAAGCCAGCCATAAGTATATTTTAAAGAGATAAGAGGGGAGAGACAAGAGAGGTGGACTAGCTGCACGTGGACTCCAAGACAAAATGTGTGTATGACATGTGGGATCATGTATTGATGTTTTGTAGGTAACTATTGTAAGAATTGGCTATTAGATTAACTATAGATGAATTGGAACTAGCAGTTGGCTAATCTATTTGAACTTGCTCTAAGCTAGCTTGGTCCTACATTTAAGAGTGATGGATGTGTGGAACAGTGGAAGAGAGAGAGAGTGTGTGTTTTAATATCTGTTTATTTCTTGTTGCTAGGAAGCAGTGATAGTGCTAGATACTACTGTTACTCTCCTACTAGTAACTAGCTCCTCAAGAGTCAACCAAGCAAGCCTTCCTAGGCTGCTTGAACAAGTTAACTTATTTTGTCATGAAAAAACGTAGTAATAGATTAGTATATAATTAATTAATTATTAATTATTAAAAATTATAAAATAGATATGATTTTTTAAAACAACTTTCCTATAAAAAGTTTTTGTAAAAAATACAACGTTTAACAGTTTGGTAAGCGTGCGCATGGAAAATAAGGAGGTAAGTTAACTTATAGTGCTTGAACAAACGTGGCCCTAGAGTATGCCCAATAGTTCTCTATATATTTATTTAGACGTTCATATAGAAATGATTTTTTTTCACATCTATTTGTACTCTAACAGATCATCCATATAAATATTAAGTATCAAGCTCAACTATATCTTATTAATATATATCAACTACCCAGTTCTCATTAAGCATATACAGTAAAAAGAGAAACTTCTGTCTTCGCATATGGATGATGGTTAAAAGTAAAGGATGTGTTAGATAAATGGGTGGACCATATTTTTTACCCTTCTCCCCATATGGATAATATGCTCCATCATCTCATACTCCATCAATAAAATAGATGATAAATGTTAAAGCATGTGGCCCGATAGTTTCTTCAACGCATTCTTTATTTTTAGCCACCATTTATATGGGAAGAGAGAAACTCAAAATCTAAAGTTTCTCTCTCCTTACCTCGAATGGAGTTGCAGGATTATTTATTGAGTAGCATATAATAATAAAAATATAGTGGGGTGTTATGGAGTATGTAATAGAGATGATCTACTAGAGTATAAACAAATACGAAGAAGTATATACACACACTTATCATTTCTACTTATTTAACATGTATTCATCTATGTACTCTCTGTCTTAAAATAATTTTTATTTTATAGTTTAAATTTGTATCCCAAAATAAATTTATTCCGGGACAGAAGAACTATAGTGTAACAAAGCGTGGAGCATCGTTTAGCTATTATGACGGATATGACAGTGAACTCAGAAATCAAATTAAACAGAATACGACATTGAAAATATCATAGTTTCTTTAGACTTAGCTCCCTCGAAATTATTGTTTTCCAAATGTAATTAATAAATATAGAGCTATACAAGTACTATCTTTGGATAGTATGTTGGTAATTGACGTCGGCTCTTTTCTTTAACTGTGTAATAATTCGTAAAACAGATAGTATGCTCATTTTATGAATATAGTTATGATATTAACAATATCAATAATAATAACACGTATTATTTGCGCGGTATACAGAATCATGGGTACATAACTTCAATTCACACGCTAGTGTCCAAATCCTATTACTCACAAATATTATAGTAGTACATGCACAAGCTAGTAAGCTTTCAATAGAGTTTACTGAAGCTCTCTCTTTGAGTGTGTGTTAAGAAAGTGCACTTCAAAGGTGTTTAGTGTACGTGCATAGTGTATTCCATGTAGAAAAGAAAACAATATCACGTGTAAGCATACTTTGAGTTCATTGGGCACTCCAAGAAAAATCTTACAGTAATAAAAAAATTTGATCATTGATTAAGAAGACCGTATTATCATGAGCAATTTTATCGAGGATTGTGTTTAATAAAACATACCCATAAGATAGTCCGATATGTTGGATCCGTGCACTGTATTTCGTCATAAATATATTTGACTACGTGTAGAACAAGATTCACTCAAATTTTGGAAATTTTACTATTAGAGTAAAGGGTCTATTGCACAATTCCAATTGTGATTTTACCTTTACCTTTTCAACTTTATGATTTTACCCCTTGTTTTTTCAAAGTAAAGCTCATATTTGGTCCTATTCGATCCGTTAAGTCCTCCTTTGTCTATATTTTCTAAGGATTTGGGGATTTTTGCTCCTGTTTTGATGTTAAATATTTTAATATTATTTTATCCCATGTTTTATAATAATTTTTTACATATTCAGTTTTTTAGAATACAGTTAAACATAAGATTGACATGAATTTTGGGCCTATTTTTAATTGGTTGCAAACATAAATTTCTATTTGAAAAAACGAGGACAAAATCATAGAGTTAAAAAATTAGGGTAAAACCAACAATTAGAGTTGAAATTAAAATAGGGATGATAATTTAATTGTCCCTAGATAAGAGAAGTTTGCGTACAATTTCAATTCCAAATGAAACCCTTTGCTCTGAACATCACTAAAATTTCTGCCCTGGAAGATGGGCTTGAAGAACGAAGGCCTAGCAAAGCAGCATTTATCTGAGGGCCCAATAACTAAACCCCACAAGAGAAACATCCCAGGCCCACTCTCGCGCCTGATTGGTACTCCCCTTTCGACGCGATCAAATCATCAAATCCCTGGACAAATTTACCCGACGTCGCACATCATGTCAGCTGTCAGGCATACGCGGCAGCTAGGCCCAGAGATGCGGCCCGTTCGCCTTCGAGAACGCCATGACAGATTTGCCAGAGCTGTTTCGTGTTAGCATCATGCAACCACGTGCGTTGCTGAACGCTGAATTGCTGCTGATCAGAGAGCAAAGTACTCTTGTGCAGGATCAGCTGCGGTCAAGAACGAGGAAGACGCCGAGGAGCCCCCGCTGCGCGCGCTCCCCGCCGCGCCGGCGCAGCGCGCGTCGCCGAGGCGCGTTCCGGAGGGGGCCCTGGACGTCGACGGCGCCGCGGCGAGGCGGGGCTCGGTGAAGACGCGGAGCCTCCAGGACGACCTGGCCCTCGCCAGCATCCCGCCGTCCATCCAGCGCTACAAGGGGTACGTGTCCCGCCGCCGCCCCGTCACCACCGCCGAGCGGCAGCGCGCCACGGAGATCGCCCACGCCTTCCGCTCGCCGCTCCCGTACTGCGTCATCCGCATGAGCACCATGCACGTCTACTACTCCTTCATGATGGTGAGCTCAAACTCTTGCACGAACACGATCGAGGAACACGCACACAAAGTTAACCCCTCAACGTGTGAAGTGCAGAGGTTTCCGACGGGGTTCTCGCGGCAGCACCTGCCGCGGGAGAGGACGGACGTGGTGCTGCGCGACCCGGGCGGGAAGGCGTGGGTGGTGCTCTACATCCCCAACACGAGGGACCGGCTGTCGCGCGGGTGGTGCGCATTCGCGCGCGGCAACTGCCTCGAGGAAGGCGACTACTGCGTGTTCGAGCTCGTCGCCGCGGCCGAGTTCCGGGTCCACATCTTCCGGGTGGTCGAGCCGGCCGTGCCAGCGGTCAGGCTCCGGAGGGTCACCGTGACCTGTTCCCGCGGCACCACGTAACGGTGATTAAGAAGAAAAAAAACTGTGGATAGCTGCGTGCAGTGCGATAGGCAATTCAGAATGGCAAGCCCTCTATGAACAAGGCTTAATTCAGAATTCAAAAAATAAGGCAAATAAGCTGGATCGCTCTCTGCAAGAAATTTCTCTGTTTTACTCTCATTTGGTTGGTGTGGTTGTCGATTGTGGATCTGCTTGGTCAGCGTGCAGGACTGCAGATGTTTGGTCCAACACGTACCCTGTCCCGCAGACCCCCAGCACAGTACGGAGGTTTGGAGCAATGGAGCTTCCGCGTGTCGACACTTCGAACTGCACACAGAAGTACTACTACTAGTAATATAGGTGTAAGTACTAATTAACCACCTTAATCTTCTCGTGGACAAACGTTGACAGCTACTTGCCGGCACGTGAAAATCGACGCCGATCGTCGAAAAATCGTGCAACGAACGGACCGAAGCCTGCGTGACTGCAATTTTACTGGCTGTACTACCTACGTGCTTCTGCATCGACGATGACATTGGAAGGAAGAAATGTTTCGCGCACTCGTGGACAGATCGAGTAGCGTTACGTTAGTCCTCAGTACTAAAAGTCCATCCTACCAAACCCACAAACGCCGTGCCACCGCCGGAGGCCAACCTCGCTTCCCGGAAAGTTGATCGGGTTCGGGTCGGATGGCCGCCGTCCCGTCGCACGCCGGCCAAAGTGATATCTGAATTCTTATTCTCTACCTCATTTTCTTGCTGCCAACTTAGAAAAATCGGCAGGGTAGTAGACATGTTTACAAGTGGGAAATCTTTCGCGCGTACACTTGCGCGTCAGTTTGTACTCATGGTCGCATACTGCCGGTCTCCTACTGCATTGGCGGAATGAGTATGGGGTGCTATGGGGTGGCTTTAGAACTCCTCGGAGAGTCAGACGTCATTTTCCCAGGCTGAAGTTAACGGTTTAGAGGCCATTATTCTGCCCAAATTGATGCTCAACCATTGGGCAATTTAACCAAAGTAGGAGTAAGCTTTTTGGGTGACAACAAATGCAGGCTGTGACCATTTATGTTGTTTAATCAGGGTGCTACCCGTCAACTAATGCAACATCAGCAAACAAAAAAGAATTCTAAATTCCGCCATCCAGTATTCCGTGGAGAGGATTTACTAATGGGACGAAAAGAAATTCAAAAGGCGACGCGCCCCTAAACATGTGTGACGCGAGCCGCCGAGAGGGCGAGCGTCCTGAGTGGACGCGTCCCAACAAAACCCGGCGATCCCCATCCTCATCGGCTGGCCAGTTGGGCATACGCCACCACGGCACCCCCTCCCGTCATCCACCGCCGCGAGCGGCTGCACGCCCCGCGCCGGTGCGCGTACGCCGCTCCGCGCGCGACCGGCTATAAATCACGCGAAATCTCCGCAAAAAAAGGGCGCACCATCTCCCGGCACGCGCCACACGCGTCTGTAACGCACGCACGAGCGCGCAGCAGCAGCACCGCACCGCACCGCAAGTCCGTCCGCGCGCGCGACCACATCCCAACCCAACGACCCCCCGTGGCAGCGCCTCTCGCGGGCTGCGGCCGAGCGGCGCGGCAGGATGGCAACGGCCGCCTCCGCCACCCCGGGCGCCGCGTTCGGCGCCAAGACCCCATCCCCGGCCACGGGCCACGCGTCCGCCGCATTCCCGAGGCCTTCTCCTCGCGCCGCCTCGGCCCACGGCAGGCTCCACGCCAACAGCCTCCACCTCGGCGGCGTGAGCGCGACGGGCAGCAGCAGCGTCGTCGGCAACGCCAGCGGTATCCACCTGGCGGCCCCCGTGCTCGCGCCGTTGGCCGTGCCGAAGATGTCCGGCGCCGTCGGGGCCCACAAGAGCGTCCTGCTCTTCCACTGCGAGGAGATGCGGGAGCTCGCCGAGCAGGTCGTCGCCCGGAACGACGACATCGAGCTGCGCTCCATCTCCTGGAGGTGCCGAGTCCCCCCCACCCCCCCGTCCCTTGTTTGTACCATATCGCTGTTTTTCCTTCGCTTAAACCCTTAATGCTGCGGTTTTTGCTCGTGCGTTCGGAATTGGGATCGTCTTGTTTACACATTTGTAGTCCGAATCTTGCATCTGGCCAACTAAAGTATCCCAATTGCTCCGTAGTCCTTAGTCGGTTGGTAATTTTAAAGCCTGTCGGATTCGCTGAAACCCAGACAATGGCATTTTCTTGCCTGAATGGTTAAAAATAACGCTCAGTGGAAAAAAAATGTCTGAACTGGACGGAGTTTTCTTGATGGATTTGCGAATTGATCAATCAGCGTTGGCTATTTTTGCTTGGTTTCACAATTAGTACGTCTTGATTATAAAGGGAACAGGGAAAGGTCAGTATGGAAAATGAACCTTTGTGGTGTTTGATTGGGAATTGGGAGTTGGGACAACACAACCTTTCTGCAATCAGCCCACTGTTATTTTACTTTTTTTTTTTGCATTCAAACTTTAGCTCGAATGTATACATTATTGAAAAATTGACTGCAAGAGACCTAGAATTGGAACGATAACTCATTCCTATGTTCCGATTATAGTTATAC
This sequence comes from Oryza brachyantha, assembly GCF_000231095.2. Lineage (NCBI taxonomy): Eukaryota > Viridiplantae > Streptophyta > Magnoliopsida > Poales > Poaceae > Oryza > Oryza brachyantha. The sequence continues at coordinate 22,769,242 of NC_023163.2, forward strand.
TGTGGGTAGGAACAAACTTTTTATTTTGTCAAATATTTCATAAAATCTGTCTCGGAGAAACTTCTTTACTTTAGCAAAAATAGACCAAGCTTATCTCTTACATTTACTTTGGTACCTTTTTCAGGACATTTGCTGATGGGTTTCCAAATTTATTCATCTCGAATGCTCACACAATCCGCGGGCGACATGTTGCTTTCTTAGCATCATTTAGTTCGCCGAGTGTCATATTTGAGCAACTATCAATCATATATGCTCTTCCAAAGTTGTTTATTTCGTCATTTACTCTTATACTCCCCTTTTTCCCAACTGGGACTTCGGAGCGGATGGAAGATGAAGGAGATGTTGCCACAGCCTTCACACTAGCTAGAATTTTGTCAAATATACCAATATCAAGAGGTGGTCCTTCAAGTTTAGTGATCTTTGATATTCATGCTTTGCAAGTAAGATTCTTTCATATGAAATTAACATACCTTTTTAAACAACAACATTAAAATAACTTGTACTTAACAACATTCCAGGAGAGATTCTACTTTGGAGACTCAGTCTTGCCATGTTTTGAGAGTGGCATTCCCCTACTCAAAAGTAGGCTTCAGGAACTACCTGATTCGGATAACGTCAGTGTTCTGATTACATGATAAAAGCTTTTTTTTACAGCATTGATGAAACACAGACTGATATACTCCTCCGTAATTTTATCAGATTACCATAGCTTTTCCAGATGATGGTGCATGGAAACGCTTCTATAAGCAACTTCAACATTTCCCAATGGTAACTATTTTGTCTGAGCACTTCCAAATCCAAACAAGAAATGTTGCTCCTATGCACTGAATAATGCTCTGATTTCATAAAATGTATCTTGATAGGTTGTATGCAACAAAGTTAGAGAAGGGGAACAGAGAATTGTACGGATAAAAGAGGGAGATCCTAGGGGACGCCATGTCGTTATAGTTGATGACTTGGTACAGTCAGGTGGTACATTGATAGAGTGCCAGGTAATTAAATTTGCCGATAGCTTGAACTTATTTTTTTTCTAGTGACTTCTTGTGGATCCTCAGCTCATCTGGTTTTGTCATTGTGGAAGTTTATGTCTGAACTTTTTTGAAGTGTACTTCATAACAGTTTATAACTATGAAGTTCGACCTACCTTCCATAAAGTGCTAACTTATTCAATTTCTTACCAGAAAGTATTGGCACAGCATGGAGCAGCAAAGGTTAGTGCATACGTGACACATGGCATTTTCCCCAACAAGTCATGGGAGAAATTTCAGCCTGATAATGGAGGTATGTACACACAAACTCTTAATATTAGCATGCTAGCAAGTTTCTTATATATTTTTTCTTCCTTTTTATTCTTGGATCTAGAGGTGATTAATACCAACAAAGTTGTTTATTTCTCATTTGACACCTTTTCATAAATTCATTGGTATATGACCAAAAAGGTGTGCATGGGTCCCTGACAGAGCTGGTTGGTTGAATTATTTTCTTTGTTTTGTTAATAATCAGTAATCACTTATTCTTTCATCTGCCTGCTGCCATGCTGTTTCACTGATCAAGTACAATTTTCCAAAAAGTAAAAAAAAACTACCCTTCACCTTGGCAGTTGAGGTCATATTTTCCTATTCATTAAGATAGCAGACTCATTCGTCCTCTTCTTCACGTAAAGCACACAACCACCGTCTCCCTTAAGATCAGAAAAGCCAAGCAATTGGTTAATCCACACTCCGGGCCCATCCAGTAGCCTGTTACAATGCATGGACATGTTACTAGGTAAATAAAGAGCATTGAAATAATTCTTCAGAGAGATGCACAAAGACTTTTGAGTTCTAAGTGGAACCCAAAATAAATTTTCATTGAATACCTCGACAATGCAGTCGTGCTGAGTTATAATCCTGTAACCTTTTCTTATTAATCATCATAAATCTTGGCACGAGGGCTCTTTTTTCTTGCCAATTGACTAGGAAGCTTCAACTTAGAACTTCTGTCACATGGTTACCTCTGTATGCATTAGATTATGGTTGGAGCAGCTTGATCGAATGAATTTCTGCTTTTCTTTGCTATTCTGGCACCTATTGTTGTTGAAAAGTACGTTATTTATTTGCCTGAATACAATTACTTGCTATATTGTGTATTGTAAAATTTCAGAGGGTCCGGAGCATGGGCTGAGCCACTTTTGGATTACTGACTCGTGCCCTCTCACTGTCAATGCGGTCAAGGACAGGCAGCCATTTGAAATTCTCAGTCTGGCAGGACCTATTGCTTCTGCTCTTCAGATTTAGGAAACTGATAGGTCTGCTTGGCCAACCCGGATATTGTTTAGTTCATTCTTCTCACACATTTTCAGGCTCTTGGATTTGTTCCTCTTTCTAGAAAGGATCTGTTGTTAATGTTATTGAAAACCTCATGGATTGGTTAAACGGCAAGGATATTCATAGGATAGTTTGCTTAATAATGTGACTGAAAAAAGTCACCGAGTCGAGCTATGTTCTACAAATAAAACTGCCCAATAAACTTTATGAGTTGTTCTCTTGCGTTTCCTTATCAGCTTACGCCATATTTTAATCATCGTATCTCTTGTGCCTGCTGTTTTCGGCCAGTGATGCACTCTCTCTTGATTTTTATTTGACTATTTATCTTATTAAAAAGAGATTTACTTCGGTTTAACAAAAAGTACCTGCCTCAAGGTACTAAATTATTCCTTACCATTAGATCTAGCTGAGTATGTACGTTGTTAGATTTAACGATCAGAATAATTTAGTACCGTGAGGTATCGATTCCTCGAGATATTTTTTTGTTACTTTTTGTTAGACTGTAAAATTACTCTATTAAAAAACTTATATGATCCCTAACACGATCCTAGTCGATGGATATGTGCCACTATTTCTTTAGCTTCACGCGAGGCGCATGCGGTGGGATCGCGTAAGCAGAGAGGCGGAGTCTGTATAGCTTCACCCTGGTTTTACTCTTGCCGTAGCTGAAACACAGCCACGCCTAGAGTGAACAAACCTTCGACTTTATAACATTTGATTCAATTGTCCAGCCATTCAGTTATTGAGCATACAAGAAACATGCTCTTAAATCAAGAACGATAAGAGCACGTATAAAAGGCTAGGCTCTCATTGTTATATCTATGCTACATGAGCTGATGTAGAAGAGAGATGGACAATAGTAGAAGAGAGAAAATAAATTATTTTATATGGAGTCAGCAAAACATTGATTCTTGGCGCATAAAATGATAAGACAACCAGAAAATTAATTTTATATACGTGTTGACTCTAATCAGAGGCGCCGACCAGATGGAACGCGAACGAGAAACTAATTAATCTATAATTATGAAGAGTCAGCTTAAAAAATTGTTCTTTATACAAGAAGTTTTTTTACTAACATGGCTTGAGATAGAACCTATAATGAGTTCTACCGTTAAATATACCCTAAGTTAGGTCTACATCAGTTCAAATTATATCAAGAGTAAATTGCTTAATGAGTCATCTTTTATTGCTAAGTTTCATTTTGAACCACCCTTAAACCTATATTTTTTTATGATAGATCTGGTAAATTTGTCATTGTTCTGGTTTACACCACCCAAAAAAACCTTTTCAATATACACGACGACCTTCAATACATTGACTCTACTATATCAACGAACTCTCCATCTATATATAATTTATATATTTGTCAAATGAGATTGCATGGGTAGAAAAGCGATTTGTGTGATTTAAACTGCAACAATAACGAATTTACTTATTCAAAAGCGCAAAATAGGTTCAATGGTAGTCCAAAGTAAAATCTAGATAATGAAAGGCAACACAATATGCAATTTATTTATTTATGCTAAGTTGGAGGAGAGTGAATGATAATAAATGGTGATTTATAACTAGCTATAACACATACTTAAAAGAACATGCGAGAGATTGTAATGGACCATACATTAATGATACAATTCCTCCATTTCACAAGTCAAAACACTATGCTCGAATAAATTTACAGAAAAATATGGTAATAAATATAAAATAAATATACTATTAAAATATATTTAATGGTGGATATAATAAAACTAATTTGATGTTGTGAATATTAAGTATAATTTTCTATAATTTGATCAAATTTAAAAAATTGACTTAAAAGAAAAATTCAAAGTGACTTGTAACACTACATCAATCCCCAAATAAAATTATTTCTACCACTCATCCTTTGTTTCAAAATAGAGGTTTTTTAACATCCTTGAAAAGGTATCTCAAGATACCATACTTTTTAGTGTAAAGAGTGTGGCACCTCGAGATAATAAAATTCTTGGTACCTTGAAATACTTAATACCTTCAAAATAAGTTATTTTCCACCTACTTCTCCATTTCAACGAGTCTAACCATACTACATTTAATTTTATCACCTACATTATTTTCTCGACAAATCACAACATTTCTCTAATTATTCACACTTGCTTTCTTAATCTCTGTACCCAATTCTAGATATTGTTATATTTTAATATGGATGGAGTATAAAGTAGGATGAGTAGTATGGTGTCCATATAGGTATGACTTTTTTGCCGTTCTTGAAAAGTATATCAAGATACTAAGAATTTTAGTGTAAATTTTTGGTACCTTAAGGTACCACATTTTTTACAATGCAAAGTGTGATACCTTGAGATATTTTTTCAAAGATGATAAAAAGCTCGTATAGATAACTTAGGGCACTATAGTATGTATGAAATGTGGGTAATAATAATTTTTACTACCTCCTTTACTGTCATGAAAGTGGATAGTAGTGGAGGTAATAGGCAGTAACTAGCAATACGGTGACTGCCTGTTAACAATGTCTTAGAAAACATTAAAACTCCCCTGTCTCCTTCACCCCACGAATAATCTTTAATGTGAGACCCAGCTTACTACCTACCCACTGTGAGAAATAAAAATAGTTACAATCTAATTATGTTGATCTCACCCTTATTAGCTCCGGTTATATATTTTTTATCGTTTTAGATAAGAATATGATAGAACTTTTAAAATTTTAACTATTAATAAAAATTTCAAAGTATTTAGTTTGAAAACACCAGAACAACATGTATTGATGAATTATAGAGATCATTTTAATAAATATAAACATTTATTTTTATATGTTTTAAAAAATACTATCAAAAATATATTTAGAAAACCATATCTTTATCTAAATAATACTAATAATCAATCTAGAGGGAGCAATGAGAATTCCCTAGGAGAACATGGTAGATGATATGCACACCATATTTTCCTTATACTTATGTTTATAAGATAAAATTTAAATTTTAAACTTAAATTTAGAATTGATTTAATAGTTTTTTTACACCAAAATTTATTTTTCAACTTTAACTTTTAAATCGCTTAGAATATATATACAAAAATTTTACTCATAAAGTTTTTTTATCTATAAATATATTGATCGCAGGGCAACCTCGCACTCTCAAATGGACAGTACCGCAATATCCGCAGTCGAGAGAAAAAGTTGATGTTGGCTGTGGCCCTGTACCGTCGAAACGACCGAACGCAACGCGACTACGTGAGCGGAAAGCGCGGGCCAGGTGATGGAATCACGCAAGCGTGTGCTCCTCCGTGGGCTGAAAGACAAGTCAAGTCGCATCCGCCCTGGCAGCAACAGACGCCCCGCGCCGAGCGCCTGCTCCCAAGTAGCAGGCGGCCCGCGCCGCCACGTGCCGGTGAAGACGGGGGCGGAGGCGCGGGCGGCTGCTTCCGGCGATTCCGCCCGCCTGTTAGGCTCGCACGACTCACCTAACGAGAGAAAGAAGAGGCGAAGTAAAGTGGGGGGCGCTCGCCTCATTCACTCCGCCATCAACAACGGCACCCACCACCGGCACGCAGCCTCTCCGTCATCCTCCATCCCCCCGCACCACCCTCCTCTGCCTCTGCCCAGGAGAATCGAACCGAGAGAGGGATCTGCATTCCGCAGTGCGGCCTGCTAATGGCGGGGGTGAGGAGGCATCACTTCATCAAGGTCATGGTCGGCGAGTTCGCCCGCCGCCTCGTGAGTGCTCCTCTCCTTGTGCGGTTTTTGTTTTTTTTTTCCTTCGGGGTCCCCTTTCTATCCAGGGGGGCCAGCATCTATCGTTGCTTGTGACATCTGATCGCGCCGGGATCCTTGCACCTATTTTTGGCAGAGCATGACATGCCCATGGATGAATGAATGTTGCATCGGTGCCCGCCATATAATTACTATATATATCCTCCTATGAAAACATTGTTTGCATGTGCATTTGTGTGCTATGTGATCGTTATTTTAATAGCTGAGATGCTGGCAGGTGTACAAAAGGGAAGTATTTTGTAATGTCTTGTTACATGATTATTTGTATAGATAGGCGAGGAAAAAAATTGTTGGTATCATTGATATTAATTTCTTTCTGCATGCATGTGGTGTGAGAGTGGAAGTGACTTTCAGATCATGAATATTGATATTGTGGTTAAATGACATCTTTATACGTGCTAATTACCTGCTGCAATAGCTTCCACAACCAAAGTGCTATTTTTAGTCGTGTGGAAACGACTTAAAATACGCCCTAACTCCTAAAGCCTCTATATGCAGGAGATACCTCAAGACTTCCTCATTCACATTCCAGAGGTGGCCTCAAGTACTTCTGACACGTCATTGCCATCATCTGCTAAAGGCACGCTTCAGAATTCAGAAGGGAAGAGTTGGCCTGTTGAGCTAGAGAGACTCGACCGCCGTGTATTTCTTACCACTGGATGGGCAAAGTTTGTGGAGGATACTTCTTTGAGAGCATATGAGTTCCTTCTCTTCAGATATGATGAGAACATGCACTTCATGGTTTTGCCGTTTGGTCTGAATGCTTGTGAGAAAGTAATTCAGTCTTCAGGAAGTCCAGAAGGAAAACTTCCAGGTGATATATTCTGCTGTAGTAAGAGGGGCAGGGATGGTGATAAACTAACAGAGGCAACCTACAGTCTCACGCCTAGTCACTCACAGGTAGGTTGAGATAAAAGATAAATCCATTATGAAGTAACATTATAATCTAATATCAAATATTTAAGTCAATCTTGTACATGTATTGTTTTTGTCCTATGCTGTAGTACATAGTATCCAGTTCATATGGAATCACTTTGTTTCTAAATAGCTATAAGTTTGATTTGCATGTCTGTTAGAATAGATTTGGAATACCAGAATAGTTGACTATCTATAAAAGCACAATAAAATTAATGTTCACTTGGGAAGATTAAACCAGGTGCAGAACAATTATTTTGAGTAACGTTAGGATGTCAAGCTTTTGAACTGTTCGCAACTTGGTTTTTCTGTTTAATACCTTTTACCTTGGGAACAGAGTGGACATGAATGTTTACAATTGTTGGTAACCTTATTAGTAATGTTGTCTCCTTGAACTGAAAACCTTTTACAACTTTTAGGTTGTTACTTTGCAAAGGAGTGCTCAAGGCCATGAGCATATTTCGTCGCAGAGTTTCCCTGATCAACATGAAGTATGTGGCTCAAAAGACGGGTTAGATGAACACTTATCATTGAAGGGGGCAATTGAGGATGATAAAACTAATACGGTAGCTGAAGTAATGAGAACATTGGATGTTGACAAAGTGACAGTTGAATTATTCTGTGCAATGCTCATTTTCTATAAATGGAATGTGGATGCGGTGGCAGAAGATTTGTACATATGTAGGGGCAAACCACAAATTCAGAATGTGTTTCTGAAGAACAAACTTCTTTTTCAGTGTAAGTTTTTAGCACCTCATGTTTTTTCATTCTGGCATCGCTAACATTGGTAACACATATCCTTTTGTATTTCAGTTGATATTGTAAAGAGGAAACTACAAAACTTCTTTCTTCCGGATGATTATTGTTCTTCTCCAATACTTGAGAGCGAGAAGAGAAGCCTTGAGGAGCCTAAGTTGTCTAACCAACCACTGCAATGTGACTCGACAGCAGTGAAGTGTAGGCTAATTGATGAGCATGATTTATGTAATTTTTCTCAGAACAAGAGAAGGAAGCGAGGTTCATTTTGTAGTCATGAGACTCCACGAAGATCACCAAGACTGGCACGTCAGAACAATTCTCGTGACAATGCAAAGGACACTTCGAAAGAAAGATCTGAAGAGCAACAACCATCACCAGCCAGCACAATAGATCAGGCGGAGGGCATAGCAGAGCAAGCATGGCTGTGCCATGATAAAATGGTCAATGGTATTCTTAGGCTCCTCTTGTTAGAAGTATCTTTTAATGCTTGATCTTGTAGTTTCTAGTTAAATCAATTTCTTTTTTGTAGTTAAATCAATTTCTTTCATTTTAGGTTCACTGTTTCAAGACTCTGAGAAAGTTAATCCAGTACATGGCGATGTGGGTTTATGTGAAGAGCCTCAACATAGTCAAGGAGAAAATGAAGGGAATTTAGATCAAGTCAACAACAAAGAAACTGGTGAAGAGCAAACAGAAAGAAATGCTGTGGACACCTCTGAGTCATTCACAAGGAGAGGTTGCATCGAGTCATTGCCAGCCAGCTGTGAGGTGCCAGAATGTTCGAAAATAAATGAGTTATGTTTTACATGGATGCCTGATGAACATGTCAACTCTCTTGAGAAAGTTTTACTTGATATCCAACGAGACAACTTCATGAAGACCATCTCACATGTTCAAGGAATCATTCGAAATCATCCTATAGACATACTGACTGCTGATGTAATTACAGCTGTTGTGCAGAAAGAAATTCTTAAATGGGATTATTGTCTTAAGGATAGGGATGCTCAAAGGATAGTGAATGCATTACTGGAACATGCTAAAAAAATCAAGGACATGCACAATTTTAACTCGGAGATGCGGAAGGAAGAGTTTTCTACAAAGCTACAGATTCAGTTGAAGTGGCAGCTCAAAGAACTAGAAACTGCATACACTTCCCTGGAATTAGATTACAAGAAGGCTACAATTGATGATAATATTGCTTTCTCGATATTGCATGAACAGAAGAAGAAATTGCAGAATCTTAAGGGCGAGATAACTGGCCAGCAGCAGTCTCTGGAGATGAAGAAGGATGAAATGCAGAAATTGGCTCATCAAATTGCTGATTATGAGATTGTATTTCAGAAGTCTTTAATGGAAAGATTAAGGATTAAGGAAGTTATGAAGAGTTATGAGCAAACTCTTGCTGAAGTTAATGTTCGGCTAACTTCAGCTGAAGTTGGATCAATTGATGTAGAGGCATTGGTGAAGGCAGAGATGGATAACATGACCAAGGAAATTGAAATGTCTAAGGAAAGCGTCCTAAACATCACTTTCAAGAAATGACAGAAATGATGATTTCATAATCATTTTCAGTTGACAGTAGTTCTTCTACCAGCAATGTTCTACTTTATGGTAATCCTCTTTTGTTATCTTAAAAGTTTGAACCTATAACATGTAAAGCAACTAGCAGAAGCAAAATATAATATGGTCATTAATGGATATATCGGTTTGTTTTGCAGAACTATGCTATAGTACTGATTGGTGAGTCTAGTTATCTACTTGTTTGCATTTATTCATATCTTAGGCCTCTTCAAAGACAAGTGCTAGGTCAGATACATTTGCTTACGACAGAAGAAATTACACCAAAACTTGTTAAGTGCCACTGACATTATGCTATATTAGGCTATCATGTCACTTATGGCAGTACTTTACATTATATAATCAATTTATTTCTGAAGAGTCGCTAGGTTGTAGAATGCTCCTTTCTTACTCATGAGGTGTGGGTAAGTACCACGTTCCACTACCTTACCCTCTCCTAAGAAGGCAATTGAGTCTACATTCTTGATTGTGTTCAGTCGATGTGCCACCACAATTGTAGTCCTTCCTGACATGATTCTATCAAGGGCCTCCTGCACAACTTGCTCTGACTGTGCATCGAGAGCACTTGTTGCTTCATCAAGTAGTAGTATTGATGGATTCCTGATTATTGCCCTCGCAATCGCAATACGCTGCTTTTGTCCTCCCGATAGTTGTAATCCATGCTCACCGCAGTCAGTATGATATCCGTCCTTTAGAGATCTGAAAAAGAATAGACTTTAGTATATCCATAACTGGGATTCATTTGACAAGAACATTGCCGCAATGTATATTTGGAAAGGAAAACTTTGAAGACTTACGAGATGAACTCATGCGCATTTGCAGCTTTAGCAGCTTCCACAATCTCGTCTTCATCAGCTTCTGGTTTACCAAAAGCAATGTTGTCCCTGACACTACCAGAAAATATTGCAGGCTCCTGGCTAACAAGAGCTGTAAATCCTCGATACCAAAGGATATTCATTTCTCTCACATCCATACCATCAACCCTTACAGCCCCTCTGTCAACATCGTAGAACCTCTGGATCAAACCTATTATAGTAGATTTTCCACAACCACTTCTTCCAACTAGACCAATACTTGTTCCTGCTTTCACATCCAAGCTAAAATCCTGTAGGATAAGGCATTGTGGTCTTGTCGGATATGCAAAATCTACCTTTTTGAACTCTATTCTCCCTTGTATTTTGTTCTTCTGATTGTCCTTTTCCACCTGCAATTTAGCTTTGTTATTTTATTCTAATACAAGCTAGGGGTGCAAGGTCATTATTTAGCTAGGCTGTGGTCTATTAATATTTTATACAATGCTTGTCTGAAAATACTTTATATAATGCTCATGAAAGTAATCATGAATATGATACCTGTGAATTTTGTGGAGAGATAGATTTCCTATCTAGCACCTCAAACACTGAAGCAACAGCATTTGCTCCCTTTGCTAGGTCGGATGTCATGCTGCCAGCATCAGCGATCAACTTTCCTGTACTCACCAGGACAAAAAATGTTTTGAAGACATCACCTGCAGAGATCTCCCCAGACTGTGCCAATTTCCCACCATACCAGAAGTCAAGTGCCCATGACAAGAATGAGAGGCAAGGTGACAGTCCAGTGGTGATCCCAGCCACCCATGACTTCTTCCTTGCTTTCTTCAGTGGCTCCTCCTGTGTATGCTCAAAGAGCTGCAGAACCTTTGATGAGCATCCAAAGGAGGTCACCATCCTGTGGTTGTAAACAGCTTCTATGGCAATCTGAGTACTTTGATGCTGAGCCTTTGCTAAGTCCCTTGACACATTGGAGAGAACTATCTTTTTGGCGTAGTAGCATATCATCGTAGTTGGCTGTACAGCGATCATGACAAGAGCAAGTTTCCAAGCTACTATAAGGCCCATTGTCACTGCAATTATAATTCCAGAAGCTGTCTGAAGCAGTAGGGAAATTCTATCTGCAACAAGGGTTTTGACAAGAGAAGCCTCATTGCTAAGCCGAGAGCACAGTGAACCACTTGAATTAGTTTCTTCATCAAACCATGCCGCCTCAAAGGTTAAGATCTTCTCAAGTACTTGGACTCGGATACGCCTAACTAGATGCTCCCCCATGTAAGCAAAATTGTAGTGTTGAAGTAGATTAACAGCAATGGATATCACGGACAATGAGCAGAAAATCAAGGCATAGCGGCTGATAATTGCATTCATCTCATTGCGGTTTTGAACAAAAAATGCAGCAATCATTCCTCCGATGGTTATAGCATAGATGGGTTGCAAGGAACCATATACCAAAGCAGACAGACTGCCTATGACTGCTTGTCTCCACTCTGGTGCATTCATTGCAAGAAGCCTGGAGAAAGATGGTGCAGGGGGAGAACCAGGGGAATCTGTTTCCTTTGAAATAGCTGGTGTAAGTGGCATTGGACTTGCTCTAGACATACTGAGACGGCTGGTACTGGTCCTTGCCACTGAAGAGGCCCTAAATTGGTCACCACCTTCTTGATCGATGTAGCTCACCATCTTCTGCAGCTTCACAAGTCGTGAATATGGGCCGCCCTTGTTGATCAGTTCATCGTGTGTGCCAATTTCTGCTATGGTACCCCCATCAACCACAGCAATCTGATCGGCATTCTTCACTGTGGAAAGCTTATGAGCTACTACCTGATGAAATTAAGTATATAATCAGTACTACGATGCCAAACAATTGTACAAGTAACCTTAGCATTGTAAAGCAAGAAGTGGAAGTGGTAACGTAGTTTACCAATGTTGTTCTTCCCATAGATGCTTGGTCAAGTGCATGCTGCACCAGCTTCTCTGATTCTGAGTCAAGTGCGCTTGTGGCTTCATCAAGCAAAAGTATAGCAGGGTTCTTGATGACTGCCCGTGCAATGGCAATGCGTTGCTTCTGGCCACCTGATAGCAATGCTCCACGCTCACCAATCTGCAAGGGCAGGAGATTGCAACCATACAGCATCAGAGGTGGAAATTAGGTGCCATAATACTTGTATTTCTCGTGATGCACATACCTTAGTCTCATATTCCTCAGGAAGCCCTCTTATGAAGTTGTGAGCATTTGCTGTCATGGCTGCCGCATACAATTCATCCATTGTTGCATCCGGTTTGCCAAACAAAATGTTCTCTTTTATGGATGTGCCAAAGAGTGCATGATCTTGGCTGACAAGCCCCATCTTGCTCCTGATCCACTTGAGCTGGAGTTCTTTAATGTTGACACCATCAACCTTGACTGTTCCTTCAGAGGCATCATAGAAGCGTTGAACCAACGCTATTGCGGTTGACTTGCCGCTGCCACTGGACCCGACCAAGGCGACAGTTTGCCCAGCAGGAATCTGGAGGTTGAAGTCCTTGAGGACTGTCATGTTTGGCCTCGATGGGTAAACAAAGCGGACAGACTCAAACTGAAGCTCTCCCCGGACTTGATCCAAAATAAGACCCTTGGGGTCATCGGCATTAATCTCTGGCACACGGTTTATCCGATCGAGGATTCTTGTGGCAGCAACTGATGCTTCTGTGAAATGCTTCAACTCAGGGAGTGCCATTCCAAGGGATCTGCAAAATTTTAATAGCTTGGTCATGGTTAAAGTTTTGTCTATCAAATGGATTCATAAGTTCAGAAAGGAAAAGAATAGAAGAACATACAGGCCACCCAAAACGAAGGAAATCCCTGCAGCATATATCCTTCCTCCGCTTTCATGATGGTACATCACCAGTCTACTGCCATACCAGGCAAGGAAAGCCCAGATGGCGAAGGAAAGGCCTGTGAATCCCACAGCCAGACCTTTGGCTATACCTTGCCTGATCCCCAGCTTGATTGTCTTGTCAAGAACCGCAGTGTACCTCTGGATGATCCTTTTCTCAGCAGTGAAAGAGTAGACGGTCTTGATCGAGCCGAGTGCTTGCTCAACCAAGGAATTTGCATTCGCATACTCGTGCCGTGATTGTCGGGAAAGGTACAGGAGATACTTGCCATAGATCAGCCCTGGAATTATCAGGAGCAGGACCAGAGGGAAAGAAACCAGAGCCAGCCTCCAGGAGAAATAGGTGGAGAATGCCAGCCCGGAGATGAAAACTGTAGAGTGCATCAGAAAGAGTGGAACCTGTTCCAGATTTTAAAAAAATGCAAGCAAAGAAAAGGGATCAGTTCAGTTCTCTGGTGTTATTTCTTCTTGAATAATGAATCCTCAATGCTAAATCCTGCTGTGGTTAATTAGTATTTTTATTTTCACACCCATGTTTCAAACTGTGCAATGTTTGTAATTGTAGCTTTCTTAATTTCCTCAACTCGGCTACGTCGGTGTTTTATTAATCAGGAATGATTATTGAACCTGTTTAGCTCGAACACCTGGAGCTATTGGCCTTGTTAATGCCTTGATTTGCTCCCGTTAGGACTAGGATACTGCTCATGTTTATATTAGAGCAGGTATGGCTATAGCCATAAGCATATTTTGAGATGGAAGGTGAGAGAAGGGAGGTGGACTACTAATTTATAGTCAGTTGCACATGAACTCTAAGATAAATTGTGTGTATGATATGTGGGACCATGTATTGATATTTTGTAGAGGCTATTAGATTGACTATAGATGAATTGGAGCTAGTAAATGGCTATACTATTGAACTTCTTAGAGCAAATATTATAGCAGGCTATAAGCCAGCTAAATGCTGATGTGGAAGAGAGAGGGAAGGAGAGAGAGGAGAAGCTGCTATAAACTTGTAGCCAGCTCAGGCACAAGAAACCAAGACACTATGTGAGAGACATGTGAGTCCTGTATTAAAGATGAAGAGCTAACCATTATATGAGTGGGCTATAAGAATACTATAAGAAGTTTCATAGTTAGCTTGTTGGCTATATTATTAACTTTGCTCTTACGGCCAACCTCCGGATCCTGATCACCAACTTTCACATTTCCGAGAAAAAAAACCAAATGCATGTGATCCTACAATTCAGATCGTCTAACTCTATATACTCGCATTACTATCATGACACAGTTCTTGCAAAATAAAATATCCCAGGATGCTGGATTCCAAAGCAAGCTGGAGAACAGCAGATTAAGACTATGTTTAATTGTTTTTATGACCAGGTATCATTAGTCAAACTATTTGATTCACTGCTGATGCATTAGAGACCTAGTACTATTATAATTAGTAGAGACCTACACCGCTCTGCAGTCTGCACGTGCCACTTCGTCTTAAAAAATAGTAGTAGTAGTAGTGCTATACCAAACAAGGAAGAAACTTCCAAGGTAGTACTGTAATTGTGTGTACTTAATAGACTGAAGATTATGGGGCATAGGGTCATTAACAAACAAAGCATAGACTAGTTAATAAAGATATGATAGAACAAGGTAACCCATGAAAACCAGGCCAAAGCATGGTTTCAGACAAACAAAATGCAAGCCCGGGGCTTGAGATAACAGATGTAAAATTTATTGTAAAATTTAATATCTTTTAGTATTTTACACTAAAATTATGATACCCACTGATATATTTTTTAAGTGCCGTAAAATTAGTCAAGGTGGAGAGCCAGGCTCCGAGATTAACCTTCTCACTGAGAACCTCCTGGATGAGCGAGGCGTCCTTGGAGATGCTGTTGATGATCTCCGAGGTGGTTGCCTCCTGCGAGTCGAAGAAGCCCACCTCCTGCCGCAGGATGGCCTGCAGGTACAGGTACCTGATTCTCAGCACCTGCCTCTCGCTCGTCCTGCTCCAGCAATACCCCTCTGCAGAAAAAAAAAATCAAGCGACCTGATTAAGAACATGCATGATGTGTACAGTGTACACATGTGTGCTCAGTGCTCATCAGTGATGAACAGATGATGCATAGCTAGACATGTCGGGTAAGTAGAAAACACTGGAAGTGATGGTGTTTACTTACCCATAAACGCCACTGCCAGCACCGCGAATGCCAGGTAGACGAAATTCAGGCAAGACTGCACGCACACGAAGAAAAAGGCAGAAAACGCATTCAGCAGAAAGCTATACAGAAATGTTGCTCCGGCGAGTGCACAAGAATATGCATATGCATGTGTGTGCGTGCAGCAGACGAGGTGACAAATTCACTAGCTAGACAGTGCACGCGGTCGGCACAGCGCGCGCGCGGGCGAACGTGACGCGACGGACCTTCTCGACTGCGCGCATGAAGTCCACGCCGTGGGCGGCCTGGCCGGCGCGCGCGTACCCTAGGGAGTTCATCACGTCGCTGGCGAAGATGAGGAGCAGGTTGGTCGAGCACCCGTCGCCGATGGCGCCCAGCGTGCCCAGTGCCATGAGCAGCACATCCAACCTGTCCGCGAACTTGAATATGCCGCGGAGGCTCCGCCGCTCCCCGCCGCCGCGGCCGCCGGCCTCGCCGCCGGTGCTCATCCTCCTTAATTCCACTACACGATGGTAAGGAGGAGGTAATGGTGCAACTGATCAAGGGAGATTTGAGAGGAGCTAGGATCGGAGAAGCAGCAGCAGCACACGGATCACTTGATTTTGCTCTGCTGCTGCAATGGTCTTGGCACTCTCAAGCTAGGGCTTTATATAGTACTGCATCTCTAGCACGCGCGGTGTTTTTTTTTCTCCTTTTCTTCTCCTTGTCTTGTTGGTAATTTGCATGATGAGAGGATGCACACCGTGCACACTGCATCACCGTGCAACAGAAGGTGGGTGACTGGGTGAGTTGGAATTCAAAGCATGTGAACAAAGTTGAGCTGCAACTAGAGATGCCATAGGCTCGCCAATGAGGCGGCTGATGACTTTGTTTATGTGCATAATAATATAATTAGCAGCGGTTTTTTTACTTTTAGTTTCCATTATGTGCTGCGTAATGCTTCTTTTTAGTTGATATATATGTACCTTATCTTTAATCATCCTACACTTTTGATGCCAATTGGACCATAGTGTGTGTGGTAGCGTTTTGTCTGTTTTTTTTATCTCTGATAAAAAGTACAGGTTTGACAGCTGATCAGTCAAGTGATGTTGCTTTTTTGGAGGTAAAGTTGACATGACAAGGTGGGTTTTTCAACGCTATCAAGCATTTAATTCCTTCGTGAATTATAATTATTTATCATACTTGGGTGTTTGGATTCAAGGACTTTTTTTTCCCTTGTTACATTGGACATTTGAACATTAATTAGAAACATTAAATATGAACTGATAACAAAACTAATTGTCTAAATAAATACTATTTCATTAGACAAATTTTTTAAGGCTAATTAATCCATCATTAACAAATGTTTAATGTAGCATCACATTCACGAATTATAGATTAATTAGGCTCATTAGATTCGTTTCGTGAAATAGTCCAGAGTATGAGGTGGGTTTTATTAATAGTCTATATTTAATACTTTTAATTAATGTCCAAACATTTGATGTGATAGGGACTTAAAAAAAGTTGCGTGGATCCAACCAGGGTCTTAACTTATTGATCAGCGAGGATATTTGTCTTTTGATACCCCTAAACGTTAATTCATTTTCTATGCATTGTCGCTGATATACAACTCATATAATCCCTCTAATGCATCATTTCTACATTGTGCTAGCTATTTTTGCCTACTATAAACATGACTAAGATTTTAGGCAAAATTGGTTTGGTGATAAATACCAGATTTAATTATGTATGCTAACTAGGAGATTCATGGAAAAACCTAAAAATGTTTGACCACTAATTAGTACGGTTTTTTTGGAGATCAGTGCTTGACCCACATAATTTTAGTGTGCACAACTTATACTAACCTGCAAGCATATACATCATGCACAATTACCATGAATGAGATGCGTTGCGTGTAATATAATAAGATAGCTTGTCATTTGCAAATAGCAATGTGATGGTACCCCTGATCGAGTAGACTAATCAAGGAAAGATAGCTACTAGCTAGCTTGTCATTTGCAAATAGCAATGTAATCATGCCGATCATCGAGTAGACTCATCACAAAAGTATGGCACGTAAAAGCTAGCACAAAATCTTAATGAAAGCACTTTATGTTTACAAAAAAAAAATACTTTGAACGAAATTTGCTTCTTTACCCAACCCACTGATGAATTCTCATATAGCTTGTAGCTGCAAGTTTCAACATGTACATGATGTACATCGAAAGCAACTAGTAATAGCCCCTTTGTTTGCTAGGACATTAGAAATGACGGTGGTCTAGGTCAGTACTATACTACTATATTATTTTCTTTGGCCGGGTCGGCTGAGATTAGCCAACCAAATTTCATTAAGACTACTATTAAACTGATCCATCGCTTTTTAGATCAGTACCTAAAGTTTTGCATTCCCTAATGTTTGAATTTCTGAATACCCACTAGACTGGTCAGTCATTCTGAATCAATTTCTTCTCACTCCATGCACGCAAAAACAATGCTACGTTGCTAGATCGCCAGGAATCTTAGTGAAGATGATCTGTCAGGTTTTTATATTTCGGGTACGGCAAAGTTTCGCAGCCATGGATGATTAAATTAGTTCGTCTTCTGGATTGCTTCAAGACAGCTATGCATTATTGGCTATATTCACTAGTACTCAGTAGCCAATACTGCTCGAGATCGAATGCAGCTTCAACCTTCAAGAAACGGGTGCGTAGCTGCATTAAGAAACTAACCGAGAGAATTTCCTGTATGCCACTGAAATTATACCCGGTTCCTTTTATGTTATAAAAAAAATCGAACTTCCTTCTGTGCCATTCACTTTATTTTTTTCCTTATATACCACTGCTGTTAACTTTTTCATCCAACTCCGTTAAGTTATTTCGCTTATGTTCCTTCTATGCCACTACATGCCAAATGACATGAAACATAGAATTGAAAATTGATATTTTTAAATAAAATTTGAAATTAAGACAGAAGAATTGAAAATTGATATTTTTAATACAATTTGGAAATTGTTATTTTTGGATAAATTTGAAATGACCCGCAACATAGAATTGAAAATTTAAAAATATCAATTTCCCTACTTTGAAGAGTACTAAATAGCAATATTTGACCTCATTCTCTAACTATCACAGCCTGGGTATCTTTTTTAAACCTTTTGAAAAATTCCAAAAACTAAGATGGTTTTAAATCTCTGAAAAAAATTAAACAAGTAAACAAAGTGACAGAAAATCTTGAAAAAAATCAATGTAGGGAAATTGATATTTTTTAAATTTTCAATTCTATGTTGCGGGTCATTTTAAATTTATCCAAAAATATTAATTTTCAAATTTTATTCAAAAATATCAATTTTCAATTCTGCTGTCTTAATTTCAAATTTTATTCAAAAATATCAATTTTCAATTCTATATTTCGGGTCATTTGGCATATAGTGGCAAAGAAAGAACATAAGCAAAATAAGTTAACGGAGTTGGATGAAAAATTTAACGGCAGTGGCATATAAGGAAGAAAAAATTAAGTGATTGGCATATAAGGAAGTTTGATTTTTTGCATGACATAGAAAAAACCGGGTATAATTTCAGTGGCATACAGTGAGTTCTCTCATACTAAAACCGTGTACACTGTAGAACTATTGTATCCAGATGTCACCGATCAATTCTATCAGCTATATGTTCTTAATCACTTAGGTTCTAGGAGTGATAATAACAAGTAAAGTGGAGTAGTAATAGATTTTAGATGATTTGCACGTGCCGAGTTGTTTATTCTGGACTGGATCGGTCGTGTCTCCATGTAGATCAAGTGGTAGACTGGTACTAGTTAGCATTGCTGATCTTGCTTCCACTGAGAAGAGCCTCTGTTCATGGCTTTTGTCCGACCAAGGTCCAAATTGTTTATGAACAAATTGCATCTGGATTTCACAGGTGGTCATCATAATTCATGACCACAATGTAGAAGCACGCAAACGAAAGGGCACATATCTCAACCAAGAGAATTGTTGAGCCGCCAATTGCACAAAAAGAAACCATTTCATTATTCTCTTGTTGTTCCTTTTTTTTTCTTGTCGTGTTACCAGTCATCTCTGTCATGAATATTGTTTTATGCCAGTGGGCAACCTGACAAGTAATATAGATGATATATTCTACTACAAAGTCCTCAATCCGTACTGTATATATTCTTTTATCTCGCTGTCGATGAGATGAAACAAATGGAGACTACTTTTTGTAAATAATTTTCAAGAATGTTAATTGTACACTCTAAAATAATGCCCATTTGGGAGCAGGAATACTATCTAATGTTAACCACTTAAGGCCTGCACATGAAGATTACACAAGAACCATGCATGCTCCCTACTTCCCTGGGTCAATTGACAATTGAGCATGTGCCATAACTAAACAGACCGTACTTTGTAATTTATGCACATGCATACTCTAGTCAACAACTAGATCACATGTACTTAAATCTTTTAAAACTTAAAAAATAATCAAATTACCATCATAGTCTCGTCAATATATAGACATATAGGTGCAGACTGATATTCCTCACCAAAAAAAAAAAGTACACCCATGGTGGTCAGTCCTGGTTGTTACGTTCTCTCAATTGCACTGATAAATTAATTAATCACGTACAACAAAGAAAGAATAAGCAGGTAAGCACCATCCCATTGGCTACTGGAAATAGGCTAGTGATCAATGATTAGGTATGTTGGCCACCGTGGGCTAATTATTTTGCTGTTGTTCTTACTGCTGTTGTTGTTGTGATGGTGGTGGCGTGTGTGTCTGAATTTTGTGGCAATCTAATGTATTTTGAGTTAGATTGTACTAGCAACTGTGACGTCTATCGACTGTCAAAATTCAAAAGCAGACAACATTTAGCAGAGCAAACGTGCAGTGACAAATTAAGAGAGGGACTTAACTTTAGCTTTATCGTTTCTTTTCCATATTCTGTATTCTTGAAAAGGACTTCAAAGCTCTTCTAGGATATGCAATTAGCTGCTTTGGAGGGCACTTCAAAAGGGACGAAGGAAAGGAGGCTGTCATATCAATTACTCAATCACGACCAGATCCATGATCCATCTGATGCAGTTAAAAATTCATTAATTTGCAACGAATGCTGACGATTGCATCATTTGATTTAAAGAAGCTACGAGGTCGTGGTTCACATGCTTAGGTTAATTTCGGTCGATTCATCTAGCTACTAATTACAATCTTTAGTTAGGGATTATATATATATAGTCTGAAATTATATTTATTAATCAATTTCATTCATGCTTCAAGATTTATATATGCAAAGATTTTCTTTCCTATAAGTTTAGTGCACAAAAAAGATTCAGATGAACATCACACACTGTACGCTTTACAGAAGACAACAGTATGCAAATCCTAAAGAAATATGCTTGGCAATAGGACTAGTGTGACTGACAGTTCATGTTTTGAGAAAGCACAGAAGTATTCGTACATGCAGAGATTGAAAAAGCAAAATAATTTGTAAGATCATGAAATCTCTCTCGAAGATCATGAAATCTCTCTCGAAGATCATGAAATCTCTCTCGAAGGAAAAAAAAAGGGGTATATGCAACAGTCCAATAAAGCTAAAACATAGCAGGTTTTGGTGGCATGGAGGGCCATACGCCATTGGGTTTTAGTAAACCCTTTTGTTTGTTTTTTGGTCGCAGTCCAGCAAAGATTGCCTTCTATGGCCTCACAGCCGATCAGGGGCGAATCCAATATTTTAGCTAAAGATATATCAGTCTAAAAAGTATCGTATGTAATTTGTTAATCCATTTTAGCAAATCAGTGAAAATGATAAAATTAACAACATGATTCAATATACCTACACTATGTAACACATATTTATATTCAGATGATTTTTTTAAGAAATATGTGTATATATTGGTATATACCAAGTATTGAGCTGTTCATTTCCTTTTTTATGAATATTGCGAACACATGCGGAGTGTCCATGAATGTACCAGAAACCATTCAGTTGATAATTCCAGATTATCGGATACAGCATTAAGCCACGACCACGAGGCAGCTTGGTTTGCTCTGGCTGTCTAATTCTCCTTTCATTTTCTTTCTTGGCTGTGTACATCCCTGACAGAATCGAACTCCGGGTGTTGTAATTTCATTTCTTAATAAAATCTTCCCATTATCTCTATCAGATATAGCATTGGCAGCTTATCAACACCAACACATGATGTTGGAGTATTAATCACTCCAAACAAAAAACAAAGTGGGTGATTTTCAACTCTTCTTTTTTTTCCAATGGATAAAAAGAACAGATGCGACATTACGACTGTACACCTTAAATTAAGAGCATTTTTTCTATTCTTGAGGCGATATCATAAGGTACCATTGTTTTCTCATAAAATTTAGTATCTCTTGGTACCTCAGATATTACAAGGTACCAAATTTTATATAGAAAACAGTGGTATCTCCCGGTACCTTCTCAAGGACAGTAAAATTGCTCTTAAATTAAAATTAAATTAAAAGAAGTAAAGTAAGAACCGAACAATCCTAACAGTAGGGGCAGCAAACCTGGCACAAACTTTTCCTGACAGGCAAACCACATTAAGGTAATCAATCCAGCAGGAGCAGCGAAGATTTGCGCAGTGAAATTTGCTTGCCACTACGGCTACCTACGTGTTTCTTCAGGCGGCGAGATGCCGCAGGATTTGATCACCAGTTTTAGCCAGTCTTCATGGAAGAATCTATGCTTTTCTTTCTCATCTTTATAGGCCGGGTCCTCCATTAGTCTGTGTTTGCCTGCTTTTCACTGTTTAGCTGTTGCCTGTTGGCAATGGCAAAGTCAGCAACGATCCCATAGAACAAAAGCAGAGGTGCCAAAGGCCGATGGAAGGATCTCTCGGCCTTAAGGTCACATTATTGTATTTCAGATTGATGCCTCGTGTTTTTACGTTCTTGGAAGTGTTATGTGGAGAGTATCTAGCTCATCAACTTATTTTAGGGAACTTTTTTGTCGCTTATAAAGATATTGGGTAAATTTTACAAACTACACGTATTATGGGTTAAGTTTACAAGACTAAATGGTTTTTTATGTGGCATATAACCCTAGGTATCATGGTCTTAAAGTTTCATAAAACCACACTATTGACTATTCTTTATTACATATAATTATGTTATAAAATTACATGTAAAATTATACCAGGTTTACGTGTTCTTTCACATATGGGGCTATTTCGTTTCTGCCCCTGCTTCAGGTTCTAATACTGATTTTATCCCTTCTTTTTAGGGTCTTTGTTTTTGCCCATACTTTTTTGAATTGAACGAACCAGTTGCCCCTCCTTTGGATGGAAGTACTAACGGTGCTAAATGACATGTTAAAGGACTATTTTACCCCTGTACGAGAATATCATTTTTATCTTTTTTTTAGTTATTTGTGTTGTTACCCTCTGTTATAAATCATAGAAATATACAAAAGCAATATATTATTAATTCAAATGACATGTTTAAAAACTTGTAATTTTTTTAAAATATTTGACAGAGTTTCAAAACTATGTCAATTTTTTTAAAAAATTATAAGTTTCATAGAAATATACAAAAGCAATATATTATTAATTCAAATGACATGTCTAAAAACTTATAAATTTTTTAAACAGGGGTAATTTCGTCATTAATTATTTCAGGAATTAAATCTTTTATTTTTTAAACTAAATATATTGGTCAACTAACAGTCAACATAACTTCCATCCAAAATAGAGGCAAACGGTTCATTCGGTTAAAAAAAGAGGGGCAAAAACGAAAACCCTAAAAAAGAGGGGTATTAATATTAGACTTGAAAATCAGGGCATAAATAAAATTGTCCCTTCACATATCATATACAAGTTAGCCATATAAGATTTAAAAAAACTTTTATTATGCTATAGTATTACATTAAATTTGTTAACTGTGTGGGTTTGTGAAACAATTTAAGCATAATACCCAGCGTTATGTGCAAGATGTCAAAACCCGCATGATTTTGTGCAATTTAGATTATAATAAGTATGGTTTTGTAAAATTTGCTCAAATATTTTGAAGGGGTTAGTGAAATGTGCTCAGTGAGATTTTCTTTTCCTTTTCCTTACGCTTTGGAATTGGGTGCTCTTATTTACTCCTATCATTTGTGCACGAATAAATCACAAACAGAGGATATTTGACTTGAATCGAATCAGTGGAAATGCTAACTTTTACTTATGGAAAATAAAAAATAAATAATATTTGGTAACATGAATAAGAGCATCTTTGCTCGCACATAATTACGTTATCAGAAGAGCACTTCAAAATGCCAATCTAACCTATGGACCCGCAAAAATCCATGATCTTATCTATGTAATTCTTTAAAGATGTGCATGCTGGCGCAGCAGTAGGGCGTGTTGTTTCAACCCTGAGACTCAGCATTTGATTATTAACTGTTCACTCCGTTCCATATTATAAGACTTTTTGGTTCGTATAAATTCAACGTATATGTTATATATATATATGTCTAGATTTATTAGCATATATATGAATCTAGACAAAGCCAGGATGTCTTATAATGTGGAACGTACGAAATGCTACATTTTTCGCCCCCATCTTTTCGCTTTTTCTTATGCTTACAAGTCAAAAATTGAATTTTTAACATTTTTGGAGTTAATTTTGAGTTTTTTCACTGAAGTTTATTTTTCAGACAACTTTTAGATTGCTAAGAATATATATATATATATATATATATATATATATATTGTATTCATAGATTATTTTTCATATGCAAATATGACATTTGACTTTTCATAAAAACAAATAATCACGACTAAGCATTTGTGGGATTTTAGTAGGAATCAAGGTTGAGAAGAAAATATTATAATGATTCTTAATAAATGATGAATGGATGAGAATGAAAGAGTAGATGGATGTAAAATAGGGAGAATCTTGAATGTGAAGTGCTTTGTGAGATAAGCAGTAATGTAAATACTGACATAAATAATTATATTCTGTTATAAGATTTAAATCCTAAAAATACTTACATTTTAAAATAGATGGAGTATTTCACACCAAGTTTTAACTTGATTATCCTACGTTTTTATAACATTTTTCACTCCTCGCTTTTTCATGGCGATTTCTAAAGATGTGCAAGCTACCTTAGTAGCAGGGGATGTGATTTTTAAAGATGCATTCATGCACATGCTAGCACACTATGTATCATCAGGTATTAAAATTATCTAGAGGTATTTTATTTTGAATTTAAAATTTCCAAATATTATATTTCCTATGTTTTATATTATAAGACTTTTTGGCTTTGCCTAAATTCATATGTGTGAATCTAAACACATGTATATTAATACATGGATGAATCTAGGTAAGCCTAAAAAATCTTATAATATGGAACAGAGAGCGTAGTTGTGTGTTTAAAGTGTTTTCTTTAGCATGGTGTCTTCAATTTCCCCTATATAGTTGCCTCAAGATGTCAAAATCAAAATTCTGAAAAGAATACACAATGATGTCGAAAAGACGATGAGTAATTAATCAAAAGAGGCTTAGTTCTTGTGTAGATATCAGCTTTCTGGTTGAAGCGAAGAATCTCGCCTTCTTCCTTTGTGCGTTGGTGGACACTGCGGCACGTATGTGTGCTTTAGAGATAACCCGTCCCTTCGCTTTTATGATTACCTTTTCTTTTCTTCTCCAATTCCAGAAAACGATTGATCTTTTTCCGAAACAAACATTATTTTCCTGTATATACTCCCTCTATATTTTTATATATGACACCGTTCATTTTTAGGTCCACGTTTGACCATTCATCTTATTCAAAATTTATATTCAAATATGTAAAATTATAAGACATACTTAAAGTTACGATAATAATAAATCATATTATAATAAAATAATTAATAATTATATATTTTTTAAATAAGACAAATGGTTAAACGTATATCTAAGAGTCAACGGACGTAGAAAAGAATCAGAGGGAGTATGTTTGTTTCCTTTGTAACGTCAGAGGACCGTGAGTCTGATAAGTATGGTCCGAAAGCCAGAAGATGCCTCCTTTTTCCCTGACTTGGAAGTCATTCTATCAGACCAAATTACTTCATCTGTTCACAACTTCACATCAGTCTTGCATACAATTTTTTTACTTCGTCAGTGCGTGTCCATCATGTCAAATACTCTTTCTTGCCCGTCTCAACCAATTCTGTAGGAGCATTGCCAATCTGAATCCTGAAACACTGATGCTTTTTTGTAGCAAAATACCAAACCGATGCCTTCGTATAATTCCTTCAAATTCTTGCATTGCAGACAAATTAGTACTACTATATTAATTAATTGAACGCTCAAACAAGTTCATTCATTAACTGATCTGCGAGCCTCGATCGGTCGTTCCAAAAAAAATAAAGTGAGATGGACTCTTGCCAACGTTGTATGCATGAACCATGCATATTCCTTCCAACCAAGGCAAAGGGCGCAGCCGTGCCACAGTGCAGAACATAGCAGCAAAAGCTAGACTAAAGCGATCAACAACTCGTTGTTGAGGCCAGCATATGTACGGTATTGTGTTTTTATGTTTATGATACCAGCATATCAACAGCTACGAAATTTCTTCGAGAGCCAACAAAGCCAAAAGATAATTAATCAAAGTGTTTTTTGTGCTTTTGGATGCAACATGCATAAACATTAGGCCACATGGCAAACATGCTCTGAATAAGAGTACGTATCTGGTGTAAAAAGTACGGGAATTCAGGACGGAGAACGAGAGGTACGTAGACATAATAGCTTTAAGGCCCCCTCGATTCAAAGGAAAAAAGGAATTTTGGAGAATTTCATTCTATAGAAATTTTTCCTACAAAACTGTTTGAATCAAATGAATGAACCCTATAAAATTCTATAAAATTCATATGGAATGCCTCATCCTATATAAGTTTTGGAGGAAATTTAACAAGAGGTAAAACCTCATCGAAAAAAAATCTTTTGAGTCTTTATCTCTCCTAAAATTCCTATGTTTTTCCTGTGGTCCAATCAAACGGTCGTTCCTACGTTTTTCCTGTGTTTTGCAATCCTCTGTTTTACACTTATATTCCTATCAGAATCCTATATTTTGTCATTTTTTTTTATTCCTAGGATTCAAATGGGCCTTAAAGGGGCAAAACACATACTAGTACTATTTGATATCCCTTATTCCAGTTGCTATGAATCTGTACATGTTTTTTTTTCCCTTTTTTCCCTTTCATGCATGCTTGGGTTGCAAATCTTAGTGCTTTGGAAGCGTATAGTAAAGTTAAAAGCTTAATCGTTTAAAGAGATTCACAATTGGATTTGCCCACTTTGTGTGGTAGCATGGACATGCCACTCCGGGCAACTTGAATTTAGAATGAGAATAAACAGGACCACTACAATTTGATCCTATCATGAGTACAACTCTAACTATATATAATCCTAGCATGCACTATATATAAAACTGAATACACAATTAAGCTAGGTAGAGTTTAGTTATTGGAACCTCATGTATCCGGTGGTTCCTTTCAAGTCAGTGTTGAGCCAACAAACCTAAAATATCGAAAAACTGTACTAACTAAAAGGAGAATAGGACGTAGGCACAAAATAGACACAAGAGAATTAATATAGAATTCAAGATTATAGGACATATATAACGGTTTCAGTAGGACATAAGCTACTTGCCTTGTACTTATTTTCTTGATTCAACTGATCACGTTTTTAAAATTGACTAAATATAATAGCTGCTCAAACAGAGATTCAGATAGCACACCTACCAAACCCGTAGGAATCCATCTAGCAGCTCTAATTGTATGGGCATCCCTTCTGCCTTTTCCTAGCAAAAGTTTTTTTCTTAAATACCAAGGGCCCATAGAAGATAGCAAGACTGAATCATTCATGGATAGTACTGTATGTTTCTATTCTCAAAGACTCAGAAAGGGCTAACTTATGTGTGTTAGCAAGTCGCACACTAATCCTTTTTCATGTACAGTGTCAAACATGCTCAAAGTTGGCATATTTTGCACTCGCTGTATATTTGGCTGGTTGCTAGAATGCTAGT
This sequence comes from Oryza brachyantha, assembly GCF_000231095.2. Classification (NCBI taxonomy): domain Eukaryota; kingdom Viridiplantae; phylum Streptophyta; class Magnoliopsida; order Poales; family Poaceae; genus Oryza; species Oryza brachyantha. Next base: position 22,796,416 of record NC_023163.2, read on the forward strand.
ACAGTTTGTTAAGAGATATATATGGCAGTCAGAGATAGGATTATTTATATGGATTTTTTTCTTATCTCGAGATCATTCCTTATCTCCTCATATACTCTTATTATATTGGTCCGGCTCCTTTGCGTCATTTGTTTTGGCTACATTGATTATGGTACAAAGGGTTATCATATTATTATTGAGTTTTCTTGTTGATTTTTTCTCCAGTCTAAGCGTCTGCGTTGCCTATAGTTGGACTGCGGAGGATATTAGAGATATATTACAATAAGATTTATTTGTATGACCTCTTTCCTTTTCTCTAAATTATTAATTATTTTCTCCCCCATATACTTGTGTGTGTGTGTGTATATATATATATATATCTCAACTCCCAAGGCTTAATACGATGAACCCACATAAGTACATCTCTAGTTCTCTACTGTCCCAACGCAACACAGTTCTGAAAATGCGATTCTTAGGTATGGGCTGATTGACAACACTCCTAATTCCACCTTGATACTCTCATCCCCACTTCTTAAAAGAAATAAAGCCGCGACTGCTCCCTAGCCCTCCAAACAAAAATATTTCTTAGAAAATGTAGATAGCTACGACTTGGGGTCACGCCACCTTTCTCGTGAAGTTTAAAAAACAGTGGCTGACTCACCTCACCTGTACCTTGAGCCTTAGAACACCGTATCCGATTTGGCGCAGATTAAACTCGTGCTTAACCATGAAGATTAACTAATGCAATACACGCACGCACGCTCGATCGCACGAGAATCTCCGGGGGCATTAGTAGCGATTGGATTAATTAAAACTCTTACCTTTGCTTTGCGTAGTGCGTGTTTCATGGGCCGGACCGCAGGAGGAAACCGTACGCCACGGCGCCCCGCTGCGTCAGGCAGCCACCGCCCCGCGCACCTACGGGGCGGCGGCGTCGCGATCCCGGCGTCACCGCGCACGTACACACCGCGACGATCTCCGGAAACTACACATCGATCGCGCAGTCGCGCGTGCGCGAGCCGTCAAGCGGACGCCCGCCGCGCGACGGGTCGACGGCGCGAGCGAGGGGCCTAGCTTTCGGCGGACGTGTGAGAGTCCGGAATTTTTTTTAATTTTTATTATAAATGTTAAAACTATTTTTATTTTAAAAAATAGCAAACCTAACCCCCAACGGCTGCGTTCGGAACAGAGGGTCACAAAAGCTAATTAGCCACACGGAAAATGATAAACATAATTAACACATGATTAATTAAGTATTACTTATTAAAAATTTGAAAAATGGAGTTATCTGACCTTTTAGAATAATTTCTATATAGAAAATTTTTATACAAAATATAATATTTAATAGTTAGAAAAGCGTGGTAACAAAAAACGAGAAGAAGTTTAGCCTAACATGCTGAAACTAACGCACCCAACATTGAGCTATCGGGCTTGAAGGCGGTGTCGGACAAATGGTGACACATTTATAGGCCGTCTCATTGTTGTTATATAGTTGGATGTTTTATCACCTAGAATATGCAAACACACAAGTTAGACGAGAGGGGAGGGGGGGGGGGTCAGGGGCTGGTTATTTGACATATGACCACTTACCGCCCAGTAGCTGAGTAAAAAGGAGGCTGCTTGCAAAATTCACATTATCTGCCCAACTATTGTTCCTCTGACTCCTCTCATCACTTGTCATATGGAATATTACGTCTAGTTAGCAGGTATATTATATTTCACACCCACTAGTTGGGCGTTGGAGTGTTAGGTTTGCTAATTTTTTTAAAAAAAAGTCTAAAATTTGAATAAAAAAATCGAGAGTCTGTGGGAACGATTGGGCCGGGTAGAGTGGTTTTAGGCGATGTTTTCTGGTCTTTCGGCCTTTGGGTTCTTTTAGGCCTTGCTTCTTTCGCGGCTGAATTTCACAAAGGGGAGCCTTCAGAGCATCATGCTGACGTAGAATCGACGCTTCTCTCTGCAATATCCAGTTATCCACTGTGGTGCAGGATATCGAATTCAAACAAAATGGGCTTGTTTGGATTGAAGCCAGCCGAACCAAAATTTTAGTATGTCAGTATGTATATGTTTGGTTGGGCCCTGGTTCCTCTCTCTGTTTTGTTTCGTCCTTGATGTTACGCAAGCTAAGTATGTATCTGGTTACTCTTGTTAATGTAATTAAGGTGGGGGAACCTCTCCCCTCCGGTGACCATTCAAAAAAAATGTGTATGTTTGGTTGCTACTAAATTTTACCCCATATAACAATATAAATTCCACAATACCGACAAGCGGATTGTAGAGTTGAATTTGGCGTGTCACTGCTACTTTTGATTCCGTAGATATAATTGTAATTTATATATAATACTTCCTCCATTTCATAATGTAAGATGTTTAACTATTTTACATTCAATATTTAATCATTTATCTTATTTAAAAAATTATGAAAATATTATTTATTTTGCTTGTGACTTACTTCATTATCAAAAGAACTTTAAACACGGCTTATCATTTTTATATTTGTACTAAATTTTTGAATAAGACGAATAGTCGAATGTTACAATAAAAAAATCAAACATCTTACATTATGAAGCGGAGGTAGTAATATATTTTCAAAGTCAATTGATTTTGATGTACAGCTCTTAGTATATAGTGTTCCCGTAGACATGATTGTATTTTATACACGATAGGTTTAAAAAAGAGCAAATTTACGGTCCTTGAATACGTACTAAGAGATACCAAAATTTTAGTGTAAAATTGAGTACCTCCTAGTATCCAAGGTACCAAAACTTTCAATGAATCTTCTCAAGGACTGTAAAATTGCTCTTTAAAAAACGGGTTAATTAGATCCATGTCATTATACATATGCCAGTTTTAAAATATGTCATTACTATTCAACTAATTGTAAGGATGCCATTATAATTTTAAAACTATTCGAAATATGTCACTCTATACCCTTTTAGTGCATTTAAAAAAAGGACCATGTTCTCCCTCTATTGTTCACTACACCCTTTGTAAGTGGAAAGAGTAATTTGGTCTAAATTTTTTTAATGACATATCTTAAATAGTTCTAAATTATAATGGTATCCTTACGATTAGTCAAATAGTAACGGTATATTTTAAAATAGTCAAATTTATAATGGCATGGATCTAATTAACCCTTGAAAGTATGATTGGATTTCACATGTAACCCTTAGCTTATGTTTTAATAATCATATTTTATATAAATTGGATGGATTTTGATCTAAAACATCATAATTTGTATATGACATGATCGAGCGGTTAATATTAATTTTCGACTAATGCAATAATTTATAGTCTCCGGAATAAACATGGTATCTTATTTTGAGTTATATTTATATTATAATAGGTAATCAATAATATAATAACATACAGATATTTCCAGATTATTTTATTTCAACAATATTTCTTGAAATGAAAAGGTGTAATGTTTTATAAAATTAGCCTGACAAGTTATTAGCTTATGTGTAAAATAAACGGACAAGCGGGGATAGCTCAGTTGGGAGAGCGTCAGACTGAAGATCTGAAGGTCGCGTGTTCGATCCACGCTCACCGCATATTTTTGGAAATTTTTACGTTATTTTGATCTCTGAATTTTGCTTTATTTGACGTTTTTTGGAAATTTTTTATGTTATTTTGATCTCTGAATTTTGCTTTATTTGATTCTATTCTTACCGTGATCTCTGAAATTTTACTTTATTTAGAATCGATTTTTACAGTGGTCTCTGATTTTTTTTTTTGGGCTGCGATGGTGTCTGAATTTAACTCTTCAAACTTTTATGGTGGTCTCTGGGTTTTGGGCTGCGATGGTCTCTGAACTTAACTTTATTTAGATTCGCTTCTTACGATGATCTGTGTGTGTGTGTGTGTGTGTGTGTGTTTTTTTTTTTGCTGTGATGATATCTTTATTTAACTCTTCAGGTTCTTACGGTGGCCTCTGAGTTTTGGGCTGCGATGATATCTGAATTTTACTTTGTTTAGATTCGCTTCTTACGGTGATCTCTGGATTTTGCTTTTCTAGCTGCGATGATATCTGAATTTAAAGTTCTTCAGATTCTTGTGGTGGCCCCTGAATTTTGCTTTGTTTGGCTGCGATGATATCTGAATTTAAAGTTCTTCAGATTCTTGTGGTGGCCCCTGAATTTTGCTTTGTTTGGCTGCGATGATCTATGACACTTGTATTATCACTCTGCTAATTATTTTAAGAGTAAAGTGTACCAGCGATTCCTAAACTTGTGTGTATGTGTCATCTAGGTCCCTGAACTCTTAAATTATATTTTTGGGTCCCCAAACTTATTCGGGGGTGTCATATAGGTCCAAACGGACTCCAACCCGCTCCATCCGCTGACGTGGCATACCACGGTGGCGTCTACGAGAAGGGAGAGAAAATAATAAGGAGGAGAGAGAGATAATGACATGTGGGATCCGCATGACACCACCAACATGTAGGCGTCACCGTGGCATGCCACGTCAGCGGATGGAGCGGGTCGGAGCCTGTTTGGACCTATATGACATCCCCGGACAAGTTCAGTGACCCAAAAATGCATTTTGAGAGTTCAAGGACCTAAGTGACATATGCACACAAGTTTAGGGACCGCTGGTGCACTTCACTTTTATTTTAATGCAATTCAGGTGGGGAGATTCCCCCAACCCGATCCTTTTAAAAAATATATTGTCAAAAGATATATCTTTTGGAATCCAGGTGCTCTGAATTTTACGTTTTCCCGGTTATCACAAGGTAAATTTTAAAAAACTCACTTGCATTTAGGTACATCAAACTAGTGTTGGCATATAGGCGTATAAAGTTTTTCTCCCATCCTTCGTTACATGTTATGCGGTACTGGTACCTCACGTTACCAGACTTCGTTCCGTCGTTGATTGCTGAGGGATATATGGGCATGAGAAGATAGGGGTGTGTGAACTTTATCCAACATATCTCTCCTATCACATCTGCATCTTACGATAGTCGTTGCATAGGTTCTCATCTAAGGAGGAGGACGAGCGCATCTGCAATCGTCGCCGTAGGAGTGGTGACATCTCGGTGTTAGAATAACGACAGGCAAATAAACGATGAACATAGTAGATCAATCACAGAAGACACGAGATTTTACGTGGAAAACTCTCCCAAAGTAGGAGAGAAAAACCACGGGCGCCAGCCAGCAAAATATCTTCACTATTTCGATATGAGGTTACAACGCCGCACGGCGGCTTACAAGAGATATATATAAGGTGAAACCCTAAATTCGCCTCCGCTTCGCTCCGGCCCAAGCCTCCCGGCGACGGGTCTCCACTTTGCTCCGTTGAAGTCGGCCTTTCATACTAGAGATTTGGATCATAACTCAACACTCGGAAGCGCCGTGACGGTAGGAGTCGTCATCACGGTGGCTGAAAGGTCTGCCACCGCATTGGCCAGCACAACCACGGTAAGGGCCGGCCCTAAAGTTGGAAGGTCAAGAGCCGAGAACCATGGATGCGCCGTCGCCACCGCAAAGGTGATGCCTTCGTCGACAGCTATATATAGATGTGCCGCCACTCGCCACCGTCGACATCAATCTTAGGGTTTTGCTACTCTGCGGCGCTTCCTCACCTCAACCGAGCATCGATCCAAACATCAATCCAAACACGAAAATATAATTATATCCTCTCATCGTTGCTCACTCGCGCTACCCATCTCACAACTAAACTAGTACCTCGTGGTACCATATAATCATGACCGTTTAATCTGTCATCACTAACAGTTAGGATTTTTTACCTAGCTATACGAAAGAAAGGACCAGAGGAATGCTTAAGCGTATAACGCTACTTGCATACAGGAATTTAGACATTAGCAACAGCGTGTCTCTGCTATTTAAAAACGCAGTAGTCCGTTCTCTCTTTCCTCGTGTGTTCCAACCCTAAGAAATCAAAAGTGCATCATGACCCTTCCAGAAAAAATGCATCATGTTCACAATAAATAAACAACTTCTATTTTCTATTCGATCGATGTATTCAACTCATTCTCAATAAACACATAAAACAATTATTAATATATCATAGCTTAGTGTTCCATTGCAAAGCATGAGTAACTCATCGGTTAATGCAAACATAGTATTAGTCAGTCGTTTTCATTCATCCGTTCACAGGTTGGAACATCATTGTGAAGTTGAGAACTGTGGCCTGGGGCCTTTAAGCCTTTTGGGGTGTTTGGTCTTCCCTCTCCAACAGATCAGGAATATTTGTTTCCGGTTGCTCCATCTGATTCTCTTTTGTCGCTTGGTCAGGCTTACATACGCATGCCGGCGACATACTAATTATTTCATCCGATCCGTTGAAAGTTTCTGAGATAATGCTCCAATCAGCCAGGAACTCAGTGATGACACCGAGAAGAGACTCTGGAATATTATCTCCGCGATTATGCCAAGATGCTTAGGCCTTACCATTTGGCTTTCTTGCACTCGTTTGTTCCCTTCGAAAAATCTCACTGAAGGCAGCACAAGTGTTCAGAGCTTCAGAGTTCACTGGGTGCGTGCACTGGTGTATCAGAGCTGTCATGCAAAAATGCCAAAAACAACTATGTCAACTTGGTGTTCTTGAACATATCACTCAGTTTCGGCACTGCACTGCACTTAGAAGAATTCAGCACGAGTGCTTTGAGCTTCAGAATTTTCTCAGTTTCGGCACTAGTGTCTCAGAGCTGTGAGCTGTCAAGCCAAAAAAAAAAAACAAACATGATACTGCTATGTTTCACATTATAAATCACTTTGTGTTTATCCTAGGTCAAAATTATTTATGTTTAAAAATTTTATATAAAAATATAACAACATTTCCAACACACTATATACTATGAAAACATGTTCAATGATGAATTTAATAAAATTAAGTTGATATTGTGGATGTTAGTGTATTTGTATATAAATAAATTTGAAGAGTTTTAGAACAAATTTAAAATAACTCATAATACGTATGAATCGGAGGTAGTAACTTCGTGTTCTTGAACATATCACTCAGTTTCGGTACAGCACTGCACTGCACTTAGAAGAACCATACACCAGATATATCCTACTCAAATTCATTGTGATCCATCCACATCAAAGGAGACAAATGGCTAGCTCCAGGATATTTAACCGGCCGCCGGCATCTTGTAAGTTGTAACCAAGTGCGAGGTTTGTCGCGCATGTTTGACACCGTGCTGTTGGCCACTGACCAAATCCACACGTCCCTGCAAGCATGGCTGAGCAGCAGCAGCAGCAGCAGCACGTACAAGAGCCAGAGCCAGCGGAGGCGGTGAACGCACCCCGACACGACGGCGCCATCATGGAGATACTGAGCCGGAGCCTGCAGAGCATGGCGAGCCCGGACGTGAGCGCCTACTTCTCCGGCGCGTCGTCGCGGCGCCCCAGCGCGGCGGACGAGGTCGACGACGAGGAGGCGCTGCGGTGGGCCGCGCTGGAGCGGCTGCCGTCGTTCGACCGCCTGCGCACGGGCCTCATGCGGGCGGACGCCGACAGCGGCGGCGGCGGCGTCGTGGGGCGCGGCCGCAGGTGGTACGCGCACAGGGAGGTGGACGTGCGCACGCTGGAGCTCGCGCAGCGGCAGGCCTTCGTGGAGCGCGTGTTCCAGGTCGCCGAGGAGGACAACGAGCGCTTCCTCAAGAAGCTCCGCGCCCGCATAGATCGGTAGAGCTAAACGAGCGCAAATGGCCGTGGTCCCGTCCCGTGGACACCGACACGCCCCGGCGTGCGTTGCGCAGGTACGTCTTCGCGATTGATTTAGCGTGATCGCACGTTCGTTCTTGGCAGGGCGGGGATCCAGATGCCGACGGTGGAGGTGAGGTTCAGGAACCTGAGCGTGCAGGCGGAGTGCCACGTCGGGACGCGCGCGCTGCCGACGCTGGCGAACGTGTCGCGGGACGTCGCTGAGTCGCTGCTGGCCCTCGTCGGCCTCAACTTCGCCAAGAGGAAGACCCTCGACATCCTCAAGGACGTCTCGGGCGTCGTCAGGCCGTCGAGGTACACGTTCGTGCATTACGCATATGATCGACGACGACGGCGAGCTTGCACTCTCAAAATCGGAATCACACCAACTGTCTGTCTTGCTCGATCTGCCACACCTGCAGGATGACGCTTCTGCTAGGCCCGCCTTCATCTGGCAAGACGACGCTCTTGCTGGCCCTGGCCGGCAAGCTCGACCCAACCCTTGAGGTGGATACACTGATACACATATATATGATCTATTGATCTTGTCATCGAACTTTTGACGCAACCACCGTGCCGATCGACATGAAGATACTTTGTAATTGACGTCGGCCGGTGCGTATGTGTAGGTGAGCGGTGAGGTGACGTACAACGGCTACGGCCTGGACGAGTTCGTGCCGCAGAAGACGGCGGCGTACATCAGCCAGCACGACGTCCACGCCGGCGAGATGACCGTCAAAGAGACCCTCGACTTCTCTGCCAAGTGCCAGGGGGTAGGCCAGAGATACGGTGAGTCATGTGGCCCTTCGACGTGGCAAATAAAAAATACATGAACTACACGTACGTTCACTAGTGCTGACGTGGCGCTCGTCTGCCGTGCGTGTGTGTGCAGAGCTGCTCAAAGAGCTGGCTAAGAAGGAGAGGCAGCTGGGCATATACCCAGATCCAGAGGTCGACCTGTTCATGAAGGTGTGCCGCTCGCTTCATCCTTGTCACTGATCATTTCGCCATTTTTTTTCAACCATGTATTCGATTCACGCTGACGACGTCCGGCATTTTGATTTGCTGCTTGATGTGTAGGCAACTTCAGTCGAGGGGAGCACTCTCCAGACAGATTACATTCTCAGGGTACGTACTAACTACTAGCTACGTTCCATTCTTTCTTTTTACACGAATTGATCTTTTTGTTCTATGAAATCATCTCTTTACTAAAGGAATAAGTTTACTTGAGGTCCCCCAACTTAACGTCGAGTTTGTCTAATATTCCTTAACCTCAATACCAGAAATATGTACCCCTAAACTTATATATACCGTTCAAAACAGGTCCCTCGGCAGTATTGACTCAAGTTTTGACCAGTTTTGCTGACGTGGCATATGGTGGGTCCCACGTGTCAGTTTTTTCTTTTCCCTTCTTTTTCTCATGCGGTCGCCGCCCAAAGTCGACGTCCTGCTGCCTCGGTCGCCGCACGCCGCCATCCCGACCTAGCCGCCTCCTCCGTAGTCACCGCCTACTTGGCTCGGCCGTGCCCAACTAGCCACTCCCTGGCTGCCACCCGCTTAACCCGGTCACCAAGGCCAAGCCTGCCGTGCCTTAGAAGGGCACATGGGACCCTGAGAACCATGTCGCCATCCTCGCCTCCCCCGGTCCCCCAAGCTCATCAGGCCTACCATGGCGACGATGACGGCACGTGGCAGCCGAGGCTGGAGGCGCACTCCTCCGAGCTCATCAGGCCCACCAAGGCGACAACGACGGTGCGCGATGACCGAGACAACGTGTGGCAGCCAAGATAGGCTGGAGGCGCACTCCCTAAGCTCATCAGACCCACCACGACAACGACGACGGCACACAGCGGTCGGGACGGCATGTGGTGGCCGAGGCAGGCTGGAGGTGCACTTCCCTAAGCTCATCAGGCTCACCATGGCGACGACGCCGCGTGTGGTGGACAAGGTAAGCTGGAGGCACACTCCTAGAGGCGCAGATCAGCGCGTGCGATGGCCGAGGCGGGCAGGCGGCGATGACGTACGGCAACCAAGTCGGGTGAGCGGCGATGACGTACGACGGCCGAGGCAGGCTGGAGGCTCAGAGAGCGGCCGGCGAGCTTGCGGCAGAGCCACGCGGCGGCGGCCTCGGTCGCCAGGCCGGGCGCGGACTCCGTGAAGCTGGACGCGTTGCTCAACGAGATCAACATGCATGTGTACTAGTCTACCAAAACACGATCCTGCCGATGCAGTGCAGCAGGACGATCTCCAAGAACTCGCAAACAACGTCGTTCACGCTGGTGGTTGCGTTCCCGTTTGGCGCCAGGGAGGCGGAGGCGGTGGGTGCTGTGTACATGGACGACGACGAGCGGCTGGAAAAGAAAAAAGGAAGAAAACAAAGGAAAAGAAAAAAATTAAAAAAACTGACACGTGGGATCTACCTTATACCACGTCAACAAAAACCGATCAAAACTTGAGTCAATACTATCGAGGGACGTTCTATAAACGGTTTCTACAAGTTTAGGGACACACATTTCTGGTTTTGGAGTTCAAGGGACCATAAACAAACTCGACGTTAAGTTAAGGGATCTCAGATGAACTTATTCCTTTACTAAACTGAGCTAATGAGGAATCAGTTGGCCCATTATCTCAGAAGAGATGCCCATAGACTGCACAGCCTACGTGGCCCATGTATTTGGGCCCAGTGAATATAGCCTCTTTACCGTCCAGTTAAGCCCAACTGCCCGGCTAGCCTTACACAGCCCACACGGCCACACCGAACCATTGGCGTTCGGTTTTATTTTATTCCACACTTTAGCTCTAGCAGAGCGCGAATCCGAGGAGGAAGTTGCAGACGAGGTGTTCGATCGTTTGCCGCAGAGAGGAAGTGGGAGCCGGGGAGAGCTCGCTGCTGCATTTCCCGCTCCCCTCGCAGATCGGAGATCGCGATGCATTTGGTGATGTACCAGCGCTTGAATCTGATGGCACTGGTGTGTGCAGATCCTCGGGCTGGACATGTGCGCCGACGTGATCGTCGGCGACGAGCTGCGGCGCGGCATCTCCGGTGGCCAGAAGAAGCGCCTCACCACAGGTACGTAGGCATCCCCGCGTGCGGATGCGGTGCGTGCTCCCCCCTCTCCTCATATTTTGTTGTCTTTCGCCCCTGCGATCCATTGGTGAAATCCGGTTGTGGATGATGGCAGCGGAGATGCTGGTCGGCCCGACCAAGGTGCTGTTCATGGACGAGATATCCACCGGCCTGGACAGCTCCACCACCTTCCAGATCGTCAGGTGCATCCAGCAGATAGTCCACATGGGCGAAGCCACCGTCCTGGTGTCTCTGCTGCAGCCAGCGCCGGAGATCTTCGAGCTTTTCGATGATGTCATGTTACTCTCCGAGGGGCAGATCGTGTACCAGGGCCCCCGGGAGCATGTGCTTGAGTTCTTCGAGAGGTGTGGGTTCCGCTGCCCCGAGAGGAAAGGTGTTGCTGATTTCTTACAGGAGGTTTGTCATCAACGTAACAACCTTTTTTTAATTTGCTTAGCAGACATTTTTTTTTCCGGGGACTTAGCAGACAAATTTGACATGCTTTTATTGTGAAGTTAGTACAAACTCCAACTCCTATATTAGCCTGTTTCAAAGCAATGGTTCTTTAGACCTTTACGAATATCAAGTTATTATAGGCTTATAGCTAGTAACTGTCTATGATATGACCAATAGAAATGCTACTAGGCACTAATCGTAGTTACTTTTGACAAAAGTTAGTAATTTATACAGGTTACATCAAAGAAAGATCAGGAGCAGTACTGGACACAGAGCGAGAAACCTTATCACTACGTATCAGTACCTGAATTTGTTGCCAAGTTTAAGAAATTTCATATGGGGAAGAGCCTAAAAAAGCAGCTTTCAGTTCCTTTCAACAAGAGGAAAATCCACAAGTCTGCTCTGGTATTCTCCAAGCAGTCTGTTTCTACTTTGGAGCTTCTCAAGACCTCGTGCTCCAAGGAATGGCTTCTCATGAAGCGAAATTCATTTGTCTACATTTTCAAAACAGTTCAGGTATCTAGATTTGAGATCCTTGATAGCCTTAATAAATGAAGGAGTGCTTATTTTTTTGCACAGTAGTGGAATGATCTAAACTATCTAATCATATAGCTGTGCCATCATTTGAATTGTGTCCCTTTGGTGCAATATAAAAAAATATTGTATATACTAGAAGACTAAGGTGTTTGAGTTCATATCTAATTTTGTCTCTTTTCTTTTGAAGGGAATATTAGTTGCACTAATAGCATCAACAGTTTTCTTGCGGACACAGCTCCACACAAGAGATGAGGATGATGGACAAATCTATATAGGAGCACTTATTTTTGTCATGATAACTAATATGTTCAGTGGTTTTGCTGATTTATCTTTAACTCTGGCAAGGCTCCCGGTATTCTACAAACATAGGGACTTCCTGTTTTATAGGCCATGGACTTTTGCACTTCCAAATGTTCTTGTGAGAATCCCTAGCTCGCTGTTCGAATCAATAATTTGGGTTGCAATAACCTACTACACCATGGGATTTGCCCCTGAAGCTAGCAGGTGCACCTTCTCAAAGATTCAAACCTACTAATGTACTATACCATTTTGAATTTATATAGTTACTCTCTGCCCTTAACATCCCTATGTTCATCTTGCTGTAGGTTCTTCAAACACCTGCTTGTAGTCTTCATGCTTCAGCAGTTGGCTGCAGGACTGTTCAGAGTTACTGCTGGCTTATGCAGGACTGTTGTGGTAACGAATACTGCAGGGTCTCTTGCAGTTCTGATCATGTTTGTGCTCGGAGGATTCATCCTACCAAAAGGTATCTGCTCATATTTTCTGACACGTATTTTCTCTTTATCCTTGCAATGGTGACATGGGTATTAAGGGGATGTAATGATTCTTAAAAATCAGAGTGCCTTTTGAAATGAAACACAAATACCAGGACTCTTACTGCAAAGGTCCTTTTTAGTAACTTTTTATAGTGGCTACTCGTCAATGTTTACTGTTGATGTGGCTGTTGAAATGAATAAAGGATCACTGTGAATTAGAATATTAGTCAATTCATGTGTTACTTGAATTTCAACCATTCATATTCATATTGTTACAGATGCAATCCCTAAATGGTGGGTGTGGGCTTACTGGTGTTCACCTCTTACTTATGCATACATTGCCTTTTCTGCCAATGAAATGCATTCTCCAAGGTGGATGGACAAATTTGTAAGTTCACTCTTTATCACCTTATTGTGCCATTCCTGGGTAGGTAACAGTGGTTATTGTCTTCTTGACTTTCTGATTGTGTATTAGTAGGTATCTGATGGAAAAAGATTGGGAGTGGCAGTTCTAGAAAACTCTGGTGTCTTCACCAACAAGGAATGGTACTGGATTGCAACTGGAGCCCTTCTAGGATTCACCATTCTGTTCAACGTGTTATTCGCGCTATCGCTTATGTACCTGAACCGTAAGTAGCTACACTGTACTTAGTATCAATCAGTTTTGAGTTGCATCCAAACAACAGATTATCTCCTTAACTTCGCCTGTTCAAGTGAGCAGCTAGTGCACTTAGTATAGTATAACATGTATAGTGCCTCTGTTTGACTTTCTTCTGCAGTTCCAAATATTGATTCAAGTAGGTAACGAAAATCTAAAAATTTTAAATTTATAAATTTAAAATCATAGATGCCAAATAATAAGATCGTGTTCTGCAAGCCCAAATAATTCTGGATTCTTGATTTTGTTTTTATATCTTTCACATTCATTGGGAGCTATTTCTCTCATTAGCACACTTCATCTTTAGATATTTCTCTCCATCTGTACCTCTGAATTAAAATAATAAGAATGTTTAGTTAATTTTGTCATTACTTATCAGCCGTAAATAAATACAACACCTGTTTCAAAATATAAGCATTTTGAGGTTGTTTAGCAAATACTAAGGTTTAGTCAAAAGATTTTTTTAGTCACTTCAGTGGTTGAAATTTGAATTTTGAATTGCTGAGATTCCCTTTCCAAGCACCTGATTGGTTGTAGAATCATCAGAATCAGGGAATTTATGAGAATCAGCGTAAAGACAATGTTTATATTTTGGAACGTAGGGAGTACATTGGATACATATAATATATCTAATTTCTCTGAGAAATAGTTATTGTCATTCAAAGACATTGTTTTGACATTTGGCAATGGCCACTTATTCAATTGATTATTCTATTTCTTGAATTAGCTGTTGGAAAACCACAATCCATCCTCCCTGAAGAAACTGATAGTCAGGAGAACAATCAGGAAGGAAAAAAGAACGCACATTTAAAACAGAGAACTGGATACGAAACACCAGAACCTGTATCCCAAAACTCAATCATCACCCGTAAGTTTATTTCCGATTTGTTGTCATATTCTCTCTTCCTCATGTTCAGAAAGATACTTATCTTTTTTGTCTTTAGCACTCTTTCTGAAATGATGCTTTTAACTGTTTCTAGTGGATAAGGTGATTCAGCAGTTGCGTGGATATTCCGCAAACACTTCTGATAGGTCATTCATGAATGCTGCTGGCAGAACTGCTCCAGGAAGAGGGATGGTTCTTCCATTTGAACCTCTCTACATGTCCTTTAATGAGATAAATTATTATGTTGATATGCCTGTGGTGTGTATGCTTGTCCCTATTCATTCTTCTTCATTTTCTGACCTGGATTTCCATTTCATATTGTTATAGTGATCACAAACATTCCATACGAAAACCTTCGTCTACATATGGATTTCTTGTTCTGTAATACTGGTTTCTCGGAGAAACTCTCTTCGGATTGTATTATTTAGCTTATCACCTAATGGGTGTAGGTAGTAGTAGTTTGTAGAGACTTGGTGATGCTACTTAACATATTTTTATGGTAGTGCCTTTTGAGTGTGCAGGATATATAGCTTCCTCAACTCAAGCTTTTCATGTGCTGTAGCAACATTAATTTTCATAACTTGTAATCTTATTTTCCAAGCTGTGTATATGTCAGGAAATGAAGAGTCAGGGAGTAACTGCCGATAAGCTTCAACTGCTGTCAGGAATATCTGGAGCTTTTCGACCTGGTGTTCTAACTGCCCTTATGGGTGTTAGTGGGGCTGGAAAGACTACCCTCATGGACGTCTTATCTGGGAGAAAGACAGGTGGATATATTGAAGGGGAAATCTATATATCGGGTTACCCAAAGAACCAAGCAACATTTGCTAGAATATCAGGCTACTGTGAGCAAAATGACATCCACTCCCCACAGATTACTGTAAGGGAATCCCTACTCTTCTCTGCTTTCCTGCGCCTATCTAAGGAGGTCAATGATCAAGAAAAGAAGGTCTGTTCTTGTGCTACGTACTTCTGCTTGCAATATTTACTATCAACTTGTGTCCATATGCAGTGAGTTTATGCTACTAACCTTTTTTAATGTGATAAAATCGTGAATGAACCTTTTCTTAATGATGGATTGATAAGTAGTTTGAGGTGGACTTTTGCGTGTAGATCTTTGTGGATGAAGTTATGGAGCTAGTTGAGCTTAGTGGTCTGAAAGATGCTATCGTGGGCCTCCCTGGTGTGAATGGGCTGTCAACAGAACAAAGAAAGAGGCTGACAATTGCTGTAGAGCTTGTGGCAAACCCCTCAATTATCTTTATGGATGAACCAACTTCTGGTCTTGATGCAAGAGCTGCTGCTATTGTTATGAGAACTGTACGTAACACTGTCAATACTGGAAGAACCGTTGTATGCACTATTCATCAACCAAGTATTGACATTTTTGAAGCTTTTGATGAGGTATAGTCTACTGTATACATTATTTCAAAATTTCTGCTTTACTTCTCTTTGTTAATTGAAGATCTTGATTTTTCACCATGCAGTTGTTGCTACTGAAAAGAGGAGGCCAGGTTATATATTCTGGACCCTTGGGTACAAATTCTCATAAAGTTGTTGAGTACTTCGAGGTTTGTTATCTGATATCCAAACTACACTTATCCCCATAGCTTAAATTTCCCTGTAATCGTGTGGCAGTACCTTGTAAGAGATTCTGCAGTTATGTGTATATTCTTTCAAGCTCCTTTGTGAACTATGCATCTCAAAATATTCTTTATTTTTTGCCCACTTTATCAAACCAGGCAATTCCTGGAGTCCCAAAGATCGAAGATAATCGCAACCCAGCCACATGGATGCTGGATGTGAGCTCTGCTGCATCAGAAATTCGATTGGATATTGATTTTGCTGAATATTACAAGTCATCGACTATGCATCAGTAAGTGCAATGTTCCTTCAATAGTTCAATTTCTTCCAGGAGTGAAGGCAGCATTACATTGTTAGCATGCACTCTCCACCTTGAACTTTAAGATCTGGCAATGAAGCAAAAAATGGACTTAGTCTCTTTTAACTCTCAAGGCATTTATATAACAACTATCCTTTTTCTATGGCTAATTATTTCCAGGCGAACCAAAGCATTAGTAAAGGAACTGAGCAAGCCACCTCCTGGATCGGATGACCTCAACTTTCCTAGTCAATACTCGCAGAGCACCTTTAGTCAGTTCAAGCTCTGCCTCTGGAAACAATGGTGGACTTACTGGAGAAGTCCTGATTACAATCTTGTCAGGATTTTCTTTGCGTTGTTTACTGCTTTAATGTTGGGGACTATATTTTGGAGGGTTGGTCACAAGATGTATGTATTTTTTATCAGGCTAAGTTATTATCTGCAGAGTCATTTAATCTTTTCATAGATACCTATCACTGGGTACTTAACTGTTTCTCCTTTGGCAGGAAGAGTTCAAAAGATCTTTTGGTCATCATTGGATCAATGTATGCTGCTGTCTTGTTTGTTGGATTTGAGAATTCTGTAACTGTTCAACCTGTTGTTGCTGTGGAAAGGACTGTATTTTACAGAGAGCGGGCAGCTGGAATGTACTCAGCTATACCTTATGCTCTAGCTCAGGTCAGTGATATTACTCAGCTCAATTGAACCCAGAACACCTTAAACCTGTCGGATGTAATATCATGGAAACTTTAGAGCATTGTCACAATCATGCAGCAGAAATGAGACAATAACAGCATTTCAATATATATGTAAAACTTGTTATAACAAATAGTACACCAATGTGTTCAATTTTGTCAGGTTGTTGTGGAGATACCATATGTGTTCGTTGAGACTGTCATTTACACTCTTATTGTCTACCCAATGATGGCGTTCCAGTGGACACCAGCAAAGTTCTTTTGGTTCTTCTATGTTTCATTCTTCACCTTCCTCTATTTCACTTACTACGGCATGATGAACGTCGCCGTATCACCAAACCTTCAGGTTGCTTCTATATTGGGTGCTGCCTTTTACACCCTTTTCAATCTCTTCTCGGGATTCTTCATCCCAAGACTGGTAAGTCGCTTTCTTATCTATATTCAAGTTTAAAACCTTTTTGCAGTACAGTTTCTGTAAAGTTGATCCGATTTACATGTATCTTCAGAAAATCCCAAAATGGTGGGTTTGGTACTATTGGCTTTGCCCGGTGGCATGGACAGTATACGGTCTTATTGTGTCACAATATGGAGATGTGGAGGATTCTATCAAGGTCCCAGGCCAACCTGATAAGCAAGTCAGACCTTTCATCAAGGATTATTTTGGCTATGACCCGGACTTCATGGGCGTCGTGGCTGCAGTCCTAGCTGGCTTTACCATTTTCTTCGCTTTTACATATGCTTACTCCATTAGAACCTTGAGTTTCCAGCAGAGATAGAAATTATTGTCATTTGCTGTGTGATGCCGTTCACATGGAAGCTGTAACTATATATCTCTGTCTTACTGATTGCACGAATGAGTGGCTGAATCAAGGAACTGTAATGGAACTAGTCTCCTTGTTAATCTCTTGTACGTGTAAGTGAAACCGTGCAAACATAAGGAGACAAATATGTAACCGAAAGTTCAGGATGCAGAATGTTTATAGTGCAATTTATATAATGTGATATTTGATCTACAAGGTATCCAAGCCCGTCTAGCTCAGTCGGTAGAGCGCAAGGCTCTTAACCTTGTGGTCGTGGGTTCGAGCCCCACGGTGGGCGACTATATTTTTGCATAGATCATTCTTCTTTTATATTTGCTGAAATTTAGTGCTCGACAAAATTTGGACTTTATATAGTAATTTCAATTTTGATATAGATCTCTAACCTCGAATCAGAAAGACTACGCTGATCATGTCCCATCTAATTGGTTTACCAATCACTGTCCGTCATTCACCATAGATACTCCTTTCGTCTAGATCTGTGACATGTCTACTACCCCGTTTCATAATAAAGTTATTTTTTAATTTCTATGTTCAATGCTTTGACAATTTGTTTTATTTAAAAATTTTGCACAAAAATTTAAAAAAATTAGTTACGCATAAAGTATTATTTATATTTTATCATCTAATAACAATAAAAATATTAATCGCAAAAGTTTTAAATAAAACGAAGAGTCAAAACATTGTATTTAAAAACTGAAAAATGATTTTATTTCAAGACGAAGGTAGTAGAAATTTAGCGTCGTAGAAATGCATGCACACAGCCAAAGTGTGAATAGCTGAGCAGGAAATCAATCACAGGTGGCACCTCTAATTCCTCTACCAGAAAGCATAAAGACACATCACACAACGTGTGACTGCCTGACTGGCCAGTAACCACTAGCCATGTACACACCCACCCAAAATACAAAACGTTCGCGTCTCTTTGGACGGGGCGGCAGCTACACCACAAAAGTACAAAGCTGATTCCCTGGTCTCGTCTCGATCTAGCGCACGCGCCATACAAAAACAGTGAACGTGACGATGGAAGCAATTTTTAGCACACGGGTGTATATACGCCCGTTGCTTGATGTCATCTAAATAGTCATCAAAAGTTATGAAAAAATTAACAAGATAGTTTAATATGAGTTATATCACTCCACTAACATGCAAGTTTAAATTCAACTTCTGCAAGTTGTAGCAAAAATAACAAAAGCAATTATAAATATACGTATACTTAGTTTCAGTTTTGTTTATTTTTTTTGCTATAACTTATAGAAGTTGAATTTAAACTTACATGTTTGTAGAGTGATATAAATCATATTAATCCATCTTATCAAAAATTTTTATATTTTTATTAACTATTTATATGACATACAAGCACACAGATCAACCTGCTAAAAACTATTCCCCACGCGACAACGAATACATATGGCTTCCACGCTAGCTTAGCTCGTGCAAACCGCAAACGGTGCAAGAACAGCCATCTAGTATCCATTTTCCATCGCTCGCTCGCCATTTGGCACGACATGATGCGCCAAGAAGCAGCAACCAGAGCACACGACTCCGGTCACCGGCCGGCGGCGTCCATGGCTGACGTCCCCTACGACGACGGGAAGGATCAGGCGGCGGCGACGTGGCACGGGTCGGTGCGCGCCGCGGTGGAGGGGCCGACGCCGGACCAGGCGTGGGCGCTGCTGGGGGACTTCTGCTCCCTCGACCGATGGGTACCCTCGGTGCAGACGTGCCGGAGGGTGGAGGGCGCCGATGGCCGGCCCGGGTGCGTCCGCTACTGCGCCGGGCCGGTGAACAAGGCGGAGCCGGCGGCGGCGGCCGGGTGGTCGAGGGAGAGGCTGCTGGAGCTCGACCCGGCCGGGCGGCGGTACAGCTACGAGGTGGTGGAGACCAACAAGGGGTTCGGCCGGTACACGGCCACCCTCCAGGTGGAGCCCGACCCCGCCGGCTGCGCCGTCGCGTGGTCGTTCGAGGCCGACCCTGTGCGGGGCTGGACGCTGGAGGGGTTCGTGGGTTTCCTCGAGGAGCTCGCGCGCGGCGTCGCCAAGAGGCTCGAGGAGGAGATCATGACCCAAGATGACGCTCCTGCCTTGCAAGTCCTCCAATCTTAGTTTTTTGTCCCTCGATCTGTTCCTGGTGTCTCTCAGATTCGTGGTTCATGCTCGCATGTTCTTGATTCATTTCCCAAAACAGATTCATAGAACGGTTTTAAACTTTTTGATCTCCACACGTTGGTTGATCGTCGTGACCATATCCCATTCCAAACGTGCAGCATGTATGTATGTATTCAGTAAAACATGCCGCGTGTATTCAAGCTCGGTTAGCTCGCAGCGTCGCAAGACGTACGCTCTCCGACAGTCCGGGTGCTACACTCGCTTTCCTGTTCAATGAGCTCGCGCGCGGCTATTGCCTTGCTGGATAGCTGCTCGCTCGCTCTCCGGCTGGTCTGCTTCACCCCAGGTTGGAAGGCGATACACGACGACGTTCGCGAGCATACACGACGACTGGCCTGCTTCATCCCACATTCGTGGACGCGTCCCGCTCCTTTGCCTTCCAGATCGGCAGCACCCAATCCCCGTCTCCTGGCATTCCTACTCCGCCCGTATCTTCCAGCATTTCGCTGCCTACCGCGCGCGTCGGCGTCGCTTTCGTCTTCTGCTGCGGCGCGGCGTGCCCTGCCCCTGCCCCCCTACCTCTTGCGTCGCTCGGCTCTCTCCATCACCAGTTCACCACTCTCCTTGTTGGCTGTTGCGGACCGGAGTCGAAGCTCATCATCACCGTCACGATTTGGTGGCATCGCCGCGTGGCGTCGTGACCAAGTTCCTCTAATATACTTCTCACCGCCACGTGATCACTAACACATAAACCCACCGTGCCCACATCAGTAATCTCCCCAATCCGTCAGTGGTGTTGGGGGTGTTTTTACTGTTTCCTGCTGAGTTGGTGTCATTTTCGTCCTAATCCGTTCCTGCCCAAACTCGATGGCCGCACGCCCATTAGAATCCCCGTTCAGGCCCATCTAGAATGGACCGCACATTGATCACAACCCCGTTCAGGCCCAATAGGCGGCACGCCAAGTCTCGTCCAATGGGCCACATGTATGCTAGAAGGAACCCCGTTTCGGACGACCATTGCGGACAACCATGATTACAGCGATTGAAACACATGGCAAGGAACATTGCAGGATGCAGTGAACATGTTTGATGAAATGCGGAGAATAAGGGTGCCACCAAATAGCGACAATGATGGTGGTGTTCTCTGATTTTGCGCATGGGGGGTTGGTCGATATGGGGATAAGTTTATTGAAGCGGATGGAAGAAAGGGATATCAGTTCTCTGATATGGGGAACGCTCGGCGCATGTCAAAAACATGGGAATTGCAGCTATCGGTTTGCTCTCTGTCTCATTGATTTATTTGCGGTGCACAGTAGACAAATATTATTTTATAAAATCAAGAAACGATTAATCTTATGTCTATTGTTGTTATGATGCCCTCCTGATATTATAAGATAACACCTCAGCATTATGATAGTCTAATTTACCGGCATAAGATGTGTCATCGATTTCAATAATATAGTCAGGACATAGCTGATTTTTATGGAGTGAAAATTAGGCAAGTGAACAGCACTCTGAACTAGTGGCGGAGGGCACTCTCAATGCAGACCTAAGGGGTAATATGACATAAGCAAGCAATTTAGTGATGTGGCAGGTTATTTATTGAAGAGAGAGACAAAAATGAAGGAATTAGTTCTAGATTAAGAACTAGTGTCTTCACATAAAACAAGACTGATTGTGAGAGAGATGAGTAAGCCATATGATAACAAGATACAAAAATGCATTGTGGAAGATAGTTTCTTGACACGATGTCCTAGAGTATAGAAACCATGGTAGTTTTCGGCATTAGGAGTGCCCTAATAACACCACCATCTTATCCTTCATTTGGCGTTTGATGATTATTTCAAATGTGATATATGGCTATCATTGGTTAAAATTGTATCAGCACTTGATTTGCTCGAGTTAGATTTAGGCCTTGTTTAATCCAGCTTGAGATTATTATAATTTGACTTATTAGAAATAAGATGGAACAAACTGATAGATTATTGTAACAGATTATTATAATCTAGAGCACAAATTACTATAATCTGATAAGCTCATCCAAAGATATTTTTCTAATTAGTGGGTGGCTTTGAACCCACAACACTTGGACACTTTAAAATAATTACTTACATTTATCATTTCTTTCTACTTTAGCTTATAATAATCTAGCTTATAGTAATTTGACTTAATAATCCAGATTATAATAGTTTTCAGTTGAAACAAACAGAGCCTAAATAGGGGATTGCCCTGCACAGTTTTGTACGGAGCAAGATAGCTCATGTAGAGTTAGATTTAATATACAACTCTAAAATTTTATTTCTATAAATACCGATGTGTACAAATGCAATAGGATTTCATATACAATTCTTATATTCTATTTATATAGGTTTAGATATTGTATACAATTCTTAACTTCTATAAATAAGGTTTGAATTTCTAAAACTATTATATTCTAATTCTATAGGTTTGGATTGGAATTTATATACAACTCTTAAATTCTATTGGCTCTAAAATGTATATAACTATATCGATCAATCTAGTCTAGAATCACAATGGTCTAATGGTTAAGTTCTTTTTCTTAGATGGAAATAAGGTTTGGATTTTTTATATATCTCTTATATTTTATTTCATTATGTTTGAATTGGATTTCATGTACGACTCTTAAATTCTATTGTCCCTAAAATGTATACAACTATATCAATCAATTTGTATCGTTATAATTTATACTCACCATGATGATCTAACGGTTAAGATATTTTTTTCTTTTTTCTTAGATTAATATGGTAATTTCTAGTCTGCAGAGTAAATATGCTGACTTTTTTCAAGCTTTTTTTTATAATATAATAGATAGATATATAGATGTAAAAATATGCTTTGTTTCTGTCCGCTGCTACTCTTCTAGAGACAGTTCCCTCACATTCCAGTGCTCATGGAATATTCTGGAGTATTTGAGATATTAAACGTTTTAATAAAATATCCACCTTGAATAAATCTTAGGTTAAGATTGGGGCAACCATTTTTTTTACCCCGGAGAGGAAACCCCATTTGACTGTAAAATATTCAGTCTTCTATTGCCTTTCCTTATCAATTCCATTGCATTTGGCACCATACACAGCAGTATCTATCATCAAGATCTCACATGCTTTTGTTTTGAGTGTAGCTAATTAGTTGGCAATAGACTAATAATCTTATGAATGCGCAAATTATGGATTCCCATGGCACTTGGTGATGATGCTGTTGTCAGAAATAATCCTTTCTTAGCAGTAAAAAACAACTTATTACAGGTCTTGAGTAACTCGAAAGCCGTGCTGCTTTTGGCAAAGCATGGCCTGGTATGGTACCCCACTGCTGTCAAGACAGCAAGTATAGAAAGGACTCACGGGTGCATCATAGAGGATATAAACAGAGACATCTTTTTAACTTCACTGGAATCCTCCAACTTCCCTTCCGTTGCATCACCATGCTAAAAACAAGAACAGCATAGCCAAAACGCTCTTCTGTTAGGCACAGAAAGCCATAGCCAGGAGCAAGAGCAGCACTGATGGGCTCCATTGGTAACGGCCGGAGCGGCTCAGAGGTTGGCATCCAGATGCCAGCGACGGAGAGCAAGGAAGTGCTGGAGCGACCTACCTCACCAAGATGGCCACGGCTAGGCATCGTCATGGTGGCGACTAGAGCCGTTGCCCTGGTGATGGCGCTGCTCTCAATGGCTCTGATGATCTCCGCCAAGGAGCGGGGCAGTCTCAAGATCTTCGGCCTCGAGATCCCGCTTTATGCCAACTGGTCTTTCTCTGATTCCCTGGAGTAAGTGTTAGAAGCAGTTCTATTTTTGAAATGCGTTTAAGCTCAGAGAGAGAGTACTGACTTTGTTCTGATGGTGTTGAAATCCCCGATTTCAGATACTTGGTTGGGATGTCCGCGGCTTCAGCTGCCTACTGTCTTGCTCAGCTTGTATTGATTGCACACAAGGCCATGAGGAATGCTCCCGTGGTTCAATCCAGGAACTATGCCTGGCTGCTGTTTACTGGTGATCAGGTTCGTCGTCCATACTTGTTCATTTGGCTCTCGACCTTAACTCTCTGAAATCACCGGCGCTTGGCACGGGGTTGAGAGGTTCGCCGTCGCTGGTAGGTGTGGGGGGTTGGCCTACTTTGCCCTATTGGTAGGTTTGGTCCGCTCCTTCCCCATTTGATCTTATTTTGAAATGACGAATAGGTTGCTTAATTTGTTTTTTTATGCCGTGACTGTGATGTTTGTTGGATTGCTGTTTTTTATGCTTTTATTGTCATGTATTCAGTATTTGATGGAACAGTCAGTAGCCAGTACTAGTATAGGCAGTATTCATTGGTGTTGGGTTAGTTCTGATATAAGATTAGAGCAAGTTTTTGCTGGCAAGCAGCATCTTAGAACAGTTCATTTAGATTTCAAAAAAAAAGAACAGTTCATTTAGTCTTAGTGGTTGTCAACCTGCCACGTTCATATGCAGGCTATAAAATAGTTTCTGTAACTTGGTTTAGATTTCCTTTTTCAGTGATAAGAAGCCATTGGAACTATTCCTTTCGGAGCTTATAATCTAAACATCATTCTGATTCTTGTGAATCTGGTTGTGAACTGCTCGAGGGAACTGCAATTCTCTCTAGGTGATTGAACTTTAGAGACTAATTTATTCATGAAATATGCAGAACATAATCACTTTATTTTATAGAAAATATTTCTTTTGCTTTTGTGGGAAATGTATTTGAAATGCACTCAAACTTTGAAGAACATGTATAGTTCTACTGATATATATGTTTTCCCTGTGATACACCTCCAACTAAGCAAATCACTATGCACCAAAAGAGCTGGGTTTAGCGAAAACAGATTACTATCGAGAACTTCTCAAGCCATACCTAACAGGCAAATAAGCAAGGAGAAAAATAAAATGTTCCTAACTTCTTACAGAAAATGTTCTTTCAGATTTTTTCTTTGTTCAATGCAATTTGTGCAGAAAAATGTCTGCTGCGCAATAATGGTCTTTTTGTTGCAAAACCTTATTGCAGTTGTCAGCTGATAGCTGATGACAGTAATGATATTTGAGCTTGAGTACACATAGCCCAAGTACTATACACAAAACATCTTGAGGGAACCTTCACTCCTTTTCTTGTAAGTTCATTTTCCATGGGAAAAACTTGACTGCAGTGTCCTGTCAAGATTCCTTCACACCCATCTTTTGCCTTATTAGTGGAAAAGACACGACATATTTGCAAATAAAAAATAATTCTTAAATATAACTTTTATATACGTGTTCTTATTGATTTAAACTCAAAGGCTGAAAAGTAAATAAAAAATCTCGGAACCAACTTCAAATTTAAGATTAAAAATATAAATTTTGGCTTATAAATATAAATAAAAGTGAAAAAATAGGCGCTTATTCCAACGGAAGGCACCAAAGTTTCTAATATATAAATTATCTTCGAGGAAGTCTAGGGCACGATGTAATTGACGCGCTATTATGCTGGATTTTTATGTTTCCATGTGCTTCAATCCTTCATTAGAAGCCCCTTTCATGTAAGCATATTTGTGTAGTCTGGCCCGGTTAGACTTAGATATAGGTCTTGCTGGAAAAAATCGATGAATCTTATGCTTAGAGCATTTGCATACTACTTCATCCCTTCTAAAAGATAAACATTTATAAGAATATAAGCATTTATTCACTAATTTCCATGATTTCAATCATTTCAATGAATTATAGGACCAATCAGGTGGTTAAAAAGAGAATCTAATCAATTCGAAATTCAAAAGTTGACCATCTATTA
The DNA here is from genome assembly GCF_000231095.2 of Oryza brachyantha. Lineage (NCBI taxonomy): Eukaryota > Viridiplantae > Streptophyta > Magnoliopsida > Poales > Poaceae > Oryza > Oryza brachyantha. The sequence continues at coordinate 22,821,725 of NC_023163.2, forward strand.
ATAGAAAAATGAGCCTTCACGTCGTTTCTCACGGGCTAGAAATTCTGAGATTAATCGTAAAAATAAGAAAAAAAAAGAGAAAAGATCAAATCTTGTCTTGTCCGATTCAAAAATCTATCTTTCCTCTTAATTTCCGTATCGAACCCGTTAGATCAGGTTCTAATCTTGTCCGTCCGATTCAAAAATATTTTTCCCTCAGTCATGTATTGGTTTATAAGTTTCTGTCCCATGTCAATAAATAACCAAAAAAACAATATTAAATAAATAAATAACTCATATACGGAGAAAATCACACGTTAATAAAAAAATGGAATTAGAAATACAAATTTAGAATTAAAATAAACAAAAGTAAAAAAAGAATCCATGTATAAATAAACTTAAAAAATATGACATTTGGATTAAAATAAAAATAGTTAATATTGAGTGAGGAGTTCATCTAGAAATACCACACTTATGGGTTAGAAAATCCCACATTAATAAAAAAATACAATTTTAGAATTAAAGATAAAAAATAAAAAGACCATGCGTAAGAAAATTATCTGATGATATAGAGAACCGGACCGTAAAGAGTCCATGTATAAGAAAAATTATCTGACGATATAGAGACCAGGTCAGGTCCAGGTCCATGCGTAAGAAAAATTATCTGACGATATAAAGACCAAGTCAGGTCTGGTCCGAGCACCATGCATCTGATCTGATCTATATATGCTATTTGAATTAATAATTTAAAATTAATTATTATCAAGATAAGAGACCTTATATATATATATATATATATATATAATGATGCTAACCGTGCAATATGCGTGAACCACCATACTAGTTGAAGTGACTCTAAATGAATCTTTGGACATATCGTTTGTTTATACCACACAACTTGAAAATATCTATATGAGATAGTGTATCATTTATCATAGTTATAAAATCTGACAAATCGCAAGCAAAGTAACCCACCTAACATCCAACCACGCAATTCAGCGTTCATAATTCGTATTACTCCATAGTAGGATAATCTAGGAGTCATTTTCCTTTGCCCTCGACCTTTTGTTTGCTTCCAAAATGTTCTTCGGTTGACGGATCGTTCCAGGGAGTATACCTACAATATAATCTCGGTGGTTGCTCCTTTAGAAGATGATAACTTTCTTTAGCTCAATACGTACGTGGCACCTGAACATATGTACTTTGCGTGAGTGCCAGGTGTTTGCATATGCAATGATGAGCGCAGGATCGGCGGCGGCGGCGGTCGCAAATCTGAACCGCACCGGCATCCGGCACACGGCTCTCCCCAACTTCTGCAAGCCATTGCCACGTTTCTGCGACTTGTCGGCTGCCTCCATCGCGTGTGCCTTTCTCAGCTGCATCTTCCTGGCGGCATCTGCTGTGATCGACGTCATCTGGTTGTCAAATATGTGATCTCTGAGATCAGGTTGTTAAATATGTGAGAGTTTGAGAAGGTTGTAATTCCTTAGAAAGTACTATCAGGGTGCTGTACCTGTACCTGCACTGTGAGTCTGTGAGATAATCTACTGAACCCAAGATGTCGCAGGACATGGGACATTTGCTGCTTGTACAAATGAGTCGTCTCGCTGCACTGCACAGCATTTCCTTGATGTCGATGTGTGTAACTCATCAAATCTTTTGAATTGGTTGACTCTGTGTACCACCAAGAATATTCTACTCTCAAAACTTCATCCAAATCTCACTATAACTCCATGTCCCCATCAGCAGCACACCTGCTTGTTCCAACCACTTAAGCATATGCTGATGACATGCACTAACCATGGTTTTGTTTACTGTAGAGGAAGCCCAAAATCGCTGCACCCCGGTACTCTATTTACCGATGACTAGTAATCTTGCATGAGCAAAGCACGTTTCCCACTATGTCATAATAAACATAAATAAATTTATTATTTTTTTCCTGACATGTCACACAATATATATAAAAACGAAGTTAATATGTCACATAACTCTCCCTTTATATTGTGATCTGCACACACACACATATATATATATGTGTGTGTGGGGTACCATCAAATATAATATTTTTATATTATGAACAAAATATATCCACATAGAAAAATAATATAATGTTATAGCATGAACTATTATACTACTAGCATAAAGAAGGTCAAATCATAACCATTCGGTAACACCATGGCTAATACAATATAATAATTTAATCAAATCTATCATTCAGCATTAACAATATACTTAATGATATCTCGTGCGGCAGTAGGTATGTTGCTTTTACACTCATTCTCTTGACATGCTAATAGATGTATCAATGAATATCTCCTTAGCTCATAGTCATCCTACACATACATTTATTTATAAATTAGAATGTTATGTACTATTATAAATAATAAAAAAATGTTTTGATGCTAACCTTAAAGGCAGGCAATTGTAGTTTATCATTTCTCCATGCAATATATATGATAACAGAAATGAGCAGTGTGTGACTTATTGTCCATTAGAGCCAGCTCTCTAGCATAGGAAAAGGTTGTATGGTGATCTACTGGACCAACATTAACCACAACAACTGCAACATCAATAAAAAGTCAAAAGTTAGTTTGAGCAACAAAAGAAAAACAACTCAAAATACACGTGTGATTGTATGTCACGTGCCAACAATGGCTCCGTTTGGGAGATTGAAAGGTTGAGAGAAATTCATAGTTAAAAGTAGCAATGAGAGTCTTTACTAATGATATTTGGAGAAAGGAGAAGAAGGCTAGCTTTATGCAGGGGAGAGGGGACGGACTACAGCACCTTGGAGAAGCACACAGCAAACGCGACAGCAGCGTTTTACTCATAAAAAATGTAAATATCATTTTTTACTTGTGTTTTACAAAAATGTAAATGGCAGCGGAGATGTTTTAAGCATATTTCTGGCAGCTTTCAACTCTAGTCATAGCAACACGGATAGTAGAGCAAGGAGAAAAGAAAAAGAGTACTTAATAAAATAAGATTTCCATATATATGTATGTTAGCCTCTGCTTGCATTTTGATGACTTCATTAATAACATGATTAGCTCATATTGGACAGAGTGAAAATAATGAATGAAATTGATGACCTGCATCTCAAAGCATGCCATTGACGATGAACACACAATTCATCTATTTGGAAAGTTCAAGTCATCCGTTGGCATGGTCAGACAACAAAGTGCCGCTGGAATACATTGCTTGGCATGGTCAGACAATGAACTAAAAGATGACCATCATGTCAGGTACATAACACAATAAGATATCAGTAAATAGTTGGACAAGAAACACCTTAATAATTCAGAAACAAACTGCAAACTCAGTACAGAAAATGAAGATTTGCTCCATGTAACAAAGGGACGGTACGACGATGATGAACCGGACATATCAGGTAGATGTAATCGTCATGGCCCTAGAACATGAGCACATTTTCAAGGCCACAGCCCTCAGAGTAAGCCCCAATCTTGGTATTGAACTTTGGATTATGGTAGTCTCGGTTCTCCTTGGAGTACCGCATATTTTTAGACACGGTTTTCAGTTTCAGTCTAAGATAAAAACAAAAAGCTAATTGTTTAAGAATCTACAATCTTTTTTATCTGCCTTGAATAGCTTGCTCGATGTGTTCTTACCTTGAAGTGGACGTTACATTCGTCGAATGCGCAATCAATAAGGGAGGTGTCGCCTGAAATACGATGCAACACACATACACAAAAAATTTAGATTCAGATATGCGTGGGGGCAGCAGCTGGTGGCATCCGTCGGCGGTAGGACAGAAACGCCATGGGCGCAGCGGCCGCCTGCTTTGTTCCGGGAGAAGGCAGTGGTCGTCGGCGTGGGAGGGCCCAGCAACGGGGTAGAAACAACGTGGGGCAGGAGCAGGCATCATCTGACGGTGTGGGCGTGACCGGCAATGGGCGGGAGCGTAGTGTGCAGCCGGCAGATGGCGTTGGTGTGGGGGCAGGAGCTTGCGCCGACGGGGAGCGTCGACGCGACGGCGGTGGACGTGGGGCGGTTGGCGGCGGATGGAGGCACGAAGCTGTGGGGACGACAGTCTGCGCCGGCTGGTGGTATCTGGGAGCACGTAGTGGCGGCTTGCGGCGGGCAATCAGGAGCGTGGGCGACGGAGTCACGGAATAGATGGGGTGGAGGGCGTCGGTGGCAGAGGAGGCGGCTAGAGCGTTGGGCGGCGGAGGCGACTTGAGCGCCGGGTGGCGGCGACGCCCTGCGCCGGATGGGGGCGGCGTCCTGCCCTAGGGAGAGGCGGCGGCTTCCTGCGTCAGGCGGCGGTGGTGCTGGGTGGCTTGTGTTTGGCTGCAATGTCGGGATAGCGTAACTTAGGGGCGTGTCCTGCGTAGGACTGCAAGAGAGATGTGTTTTAAAACATTCTGGACCACTGGATATGTGCATCTAACGGTGGAAAATGTATCTGCTAAGTCCTCTGTACGTTTGGTGGTGTGACCATATAAAAATTCAAACTCCTCTTTTTTACAGTAGTATAGATAATCGCATAAAAGTATAAATTTGAATTCGAAATTTTTAAATGAGATTGTCACGGTTTTGGTGCCACGTGATTTGGCACGATAATCGTGGCACTTTATAGTAGACGATTTTCACGGAGAATTGCGCGATACGAAGACAGAAAACTTGCCACGATTATCACAATAATCGCTCTTGTCACGTGGCATCCTGTCTACTTTTTTTTTCAATTTAACTCAACTCAAATCATTCTGCGACATCTCTTGATTGATTCACGCCATTTTTTTTAAAAAAAAAATCCTTCACCACTAGATTCAGTAATTACGTTACCATTACTAGGACTTTTTTTTATTTTCGACCCTTTTTTAAAAATAAATCTACAAGATATTTATCCCAAACCAATCATCAAATATCAGACACCGTCACTCGCAATACTTGCGATTATCATGATAAATGCCACGGTAATCGCGGTTTCCAAACCCTGGTATACTAACCACTCAAGCCACCGCGGCGATGCAACGCGCGACACGCGCCCCAAGGGAGAATTTAGAAAATTTACTCCGGATCATTCTCTTGGGGGAAAAGCGGGATCGATGAGGTCAACGTCGACGAGTTCATCAGGAGCGGTGACTTGCCCTGCGTGACTTCACCGGACTCGAGTCCTTATCGACTTCGCTTCTTCTGCTTATTCTATTCTACCGCCTTGCTCTCGCGGTAATGCCTCGAGTTGTCCTCGTGCCCTCCTCTCTCTCCCACTCCCACTCCTCATCTGCCGTCTCCTCCACTGCACCGCTACCCCCCGCCGCAGCGCAGATGCCGCCCAAGGTGGTCGCCGTCGCCGCCGGCGAGGCCCACACGCTCGCCCTCTCCGGTAAGTAATGGCGCGCTCGCTTGCTCCCTCCCTCCCCGCGAATTGTCAAGACATCGACGGAATTCGGGATCTGAGAGGTGACTCTTGTGGTTTTTTGCTGTGCCGTGCGTTGCAGGTGACGGGGAGGTGTACTCATGGGGCCGGGGCATGTTCGGCCGCCTTGGGACCGGGCGCGAGGCCGACGAGCACGTGCCCACCGCGGTCGCCGGCGGCGGGAGTCCACGGCCCAGGTTCGTCGCCGTCGCCGCCGGTGCCTACCACAGCCTTGCGCTGGACGGTTCGTGCTTTTGCTTTCACTCGTTTCGTGATAGGAGTAGCATCCTGTGCGCGGCGCACAAAAAAAAGAGAGTAGCATCCTGTGCAGCTATGTGTAGGAGTAGGCAATTAGGTTTGAAAGTACGGAGGTAGTTGCAGAATTATGATTTCTGTGCGGTTTGTGGAGAGCGTCCAATCACTAGCGACTGGTAATTTGAATTTTGTTTTACTGACTGGCTGTGACCCAGTGTGTGTAATGCCATGCGTAGTTTTCTCAATCTAGTAGTTTACTCACCGGTACTGTAGTTTGTAAGTGGCTTCTATGGTCCTGACAAGTATGTGGTGTGTGGGGCTATATTCTTGTGCAATGTGAACAGGCCATGCCAACATTTTCGTTCCCTTGAATTTTTGTGCTATTGTTACTGGCTTTTTCAACATGGTATGAGTTATTACCTGAATTTGCTTTATGGCCGAATTGCTTAACAAGTGAAATCGAAAGATTATTCATTGAAAAGAATATTAGGCTTCCCATACTGTATAGCACTGAATTACACAATCCCTTCTTTGCAACTCATTGATTCACTTAACATATAGTCTACATGTCACTGTGACATCGATGGAAAATAATGAACACATGAATAGTTCAGTTTACTAGTATTAACCGTAAATGGTTTCTTAGCCCAGGTGTTAATCAGATGGAATTCAGTAAGATGAAGGTTGATGATAAAATGGCTTTGGTTCTGAATATTGTCCAATATTGCAGATGAAGGTTCGCTCTGGTCATGGGGTTACAACATCTGTATCCTTCACCATTGCTTATGTAATTTGAGCTTTGGCAACTTAAAACCATTTTATTAGTATCCCAGTCAGCACTTCTTATGTTCTTTCTTGACTGTTTAATGGATGGTCAGCTTGGCTATGGGGAAGAGAATTCTCCTTTTCCATGTTTGGTTGAACGTTTTCAAGATTTGGGATCACCCGAAACACTGCAGGCTGAAGCACAGAACAGTGGCACACAGTCCTCATTGAAGGTATAAACTTCAACGCGTGAACAGTGGCACTCTTTCTCAAAACAACGACCAATGCTGCAAACTTGTAATAGTACTTAAATATTCAGCTTCGTGCTTAACCAATCCTGCTGTTTGTTTTGTTGCAGTTGTCTTCTGTCAAAGCTGGGGGCATGATGTCATTTGCCATAGACACTCTGGGGGCTATGTGGATGTGGGGAAATTGCCCACAGCAGACGGATGCTGGAGAATTTTGTATAGCAGCTAGCTCTGTCCCACTACCTGTGTGGGATTTCCATGGTCACACTGTAGTTAAGGTTGCCTGTGGTAATGAGCATGTCGTAGCTGCAGTCAGTGCTGGAGAGACCTATACAGGATGTGACCTTGTTTGTTATGCCTGGGGCAATAACAACCATGGCCAGTTGGGTCTAGGTGACAAGGAAAGTAGATCCCGTCCTGTGCTTATCTCAGGATTTGGCGAAGGATCTTCTTGGGATGTGTATGAAATCGCCTGCGGGGCTTGGCACACTGCTGTTCTCACCAATAAAAAGTCTTTTGACGTGGATCTTGAATCTCGGTGCTGGACATTTGGCCTTGGTGATAATGGGCAGCTTGGCCATGGGACCACTGCCACCATTTGCTCTCCACAGCCTGTTGATGGCTTGCCAACTGGTTCCTTCCTTATTTCTCTTGATTGTGGATTGTTCCATACAACTGTAGTTTCCTCTGATGGAGAGGTTTGGTGCTGGGGAATGGAGAGAGGTCTTGGATTATGTCCTGATGCTAGCTTTTCAGGAGTTGATTCAGGGGATGCTCTGCGTCCGATAAGAGTTCAGTCTCCTGAGACAAATGGGTTCAAGTTTCTTGGTCCAGTGCAGGTCACCTGTGGAGCTGCTCACACTGTTCTTGTTGCTGGTGATGGGTATAGGATGTGGGCTTGGGGCAGAGGCCGCAGTGGCGTGCTTGGGAGAAACCAGACTGCTGACAGTTACATACCATGTGTCGTGATGTGGCCTCCTCTTGATGAGAACTTCCAAGAAATTCGTGAGGATAGAGCACAGGCATCAACATCGGGAGTGAATGACCAGAATAGCGCTGAGTTGGAACAAAAGCTATCTGCTGCCTCAGAAGAGCTGCAGTTTCTTCGGTCAAAACTGACACTCATGGAGAGATATGCTAACATACTTCACATTTCAATATTTCGCAAACCTCTAGATGAACGAACACTTCCGCGTTCCCTTCAAGAATCTCCTGTCTTTGATATCAGAAAGGAATTTGAGAACATCTTGGATACAGCGGATACTGATGAACTCAATCGCCTGGAGATCTTCTACCGCAGCATGCTTTCTGGTGTGAAGGATAAGCTTTTGAAGAGAAGAGTCCAGGAAATGGTCCAGGAGTGCATTGTTTCGCTCTCTGCAGGGAGACAAACCCCATGAGGTCAGTGAACTAGATGATTAATTGCCAAACTGTAATTTCTATCGCATTACCTGCATCAAAATTGTAATAAGCATTTATGCTGGCAACCTGTTGTGGTTAAATTATAGTGCGAAAAAAATGTAAGGGCTCCTTTGGAACACAGGGTTTCAAAAATACAAGAATAGGAAGAACGCAGGAATAGGATGTCACACACTTCACATTCCCACAGTATTTCAAAACATAGGAATTTTAGACTTTGGTCATCTGGATGGCTTGTAGGAAACAAAACAAAGGAATTTTAGTGGAAGTATTTTTTTTTGGAAGAGTGCTAGAGAGAGACGGGAGAGAGTGCATGGGACTTCTCAAAGGAGAATAAAAAACATGAGGTAGCAGCATGTTTATTTTCCTTTGGAATTGAGGCATAGGAAGCAAATCCATAAGAATTTTCTCAACCATATTTCTTTGTTACAAAGTAGATAACAGGAAAAAAATCCTAAGGATCGAAATCCTTCAAATTTCCTTTGAAATTGCTTCAATCCAAAGGAGCCCTAAACCATTCGATATAGCTTACCGGTGATGGGCACACGTCATTATGTAATTTCTCTTGCTTCCTTTGAAATATATTATTTATCTTGTAAAAAATGTGCAATATAGTATAGTAAGGTAATAGCAGGACCTAATAAATATAGATAAATCAGTAGTGGTTTTCAGTGTAAAATCTTCAATTGAACCAATTCTGTTCTCCGCATGCAGATAAAATTTGGGTTTGAAATGTTGTGCTGTTGTAGTTGCATGTCGTGTCAATATTGTCAACTTCTTTTCAGAATTTTCCATGTCTCAAGTGTGAATTTTACGGGCTTGGCAACTGAGCACCGGCCTCTAATCCGGTAGCATCAGATATCCTCCCTATGTTATATTTACGTAGCACTGTTAATGTACAATGTGAGTTACAAGGTGATCCTAGTATGATTTCTATCGTGCGCTTGCCTTTGTTTATAGGAAATACGTTGCTTATTCTGCTGCGAATTTCAGATGATGTATTCATTCTTGATGAGTTTGCTGGACAATAACCACTATCTCTGTCAACAACTGTAAAGCATATGGAGTCCGGAGGAATTGCAGAGGGCAGGTATTTGTGGGGTATCAGTATGCTCCCAGCCTCCCATCATCTGACTATTCCATCCATTCATTTCTCCAAATATAAGGGCCAATTCCCTATATGCTCCTTAATTTCTCCTAATCCCTTCTACTTCCCTGACATTTGCTTAATCTCTTATATATCCTTGATTTTTTTATTTGGATCCCTTAGAACATCTCCAATTGATTGATTATTTCTGGTTTTTCATTTGTCCATTTGGCCAGCTTGCCAAAAAAGATTCCTCTCTATTCCTGCTGCATAGTCTAACAGACTCTTCGTTTCCAACTCTCCAAATGCTTGTTATCACTTACTACTTTAATTCAGCTTTCTCTAACAAATATGAAATATGCATACCCGAAAGGTAAAGTACATTAATCTATCTGAAGATGAAGAAAATCAGACAGCAAAAACACAATCAGAAGAATTGATTCAACCATAGAACAGAAGAAAAAGAGAGAGAACAAACTCAATCAGTCAGAAGGTAAACGCAACTATACATGGATGTACGCGTTTGTGTAGAGTTAATCATGAACACAAGCATTCACCTCAACCAAAATAAATAAATAAAAAGGAAATAAATCAGAACATGCTCCTCAACACCACGCTCCTTCGCCTCGCTGCAGCCGATCCAGCGGAGGCGCCGCTGCGACGGGACGTGGACAATCTCCTTGAGGGCCGGCTCCCGGCCTCCTCCTCGCGCGCGCGGGCGGCGACGACGACGGTCTCCGCGGGCGGCGCTGGCAATGGCCTCCCCGGACGGTGACGGCCTCCACGAACGGCAGCGGCGGCGACCCCAGACGGCGACGGCGAACGGCGACAGCGACGGCATCCGCGGACGGCAGCAGGGAGCTCGCGATAGGGAGGAGAGATGGGAGCTGGCGGCTGTGCGTCTCGGGATGGGAGAGGTGCAGTGTGGGTGAGGCCGGTCTGGCAAGTCTGGTTTGGCTGGCGAACTTTGGCGAGTAGGAGGACTCAGCCGGATAGCTTGGCTATCATGTTGGTCTCTGTTGAACTGCGATTTTAAGACTAAATTGTTAAATTTTAACGTGGAGGGGTATTTGACCATGTTATTGGAGATGCTCTTACGTGCCTATTTGGTTATGTTGAAATGATTGTATTGCCCTCGGTATATTGCTAAAGGCTAGAAATGCTTGATGTTATCTGGGTTGTGAAAAACAGTAAGAGATGAATTACTAAATACTTCATATTTTTTTATATGACGTCGTTGACTTTTATGTTCACGTTTGACCTTTCGTCTTATTAAAAAAATTATATAATTATTAATTATTTTGTTATAATGTGATTTATTATTATAGGAACTTTAAGTATGCTTTATAATTTTGCATATTTAGATATAAATTTTGAATAAAACAAACGGTCAAACATAGATTCAAAAGTCAACGGTGTCTTATAAAAAAATATGGAGGGAGTATGTGTTATGAATTTTAAAAAATATAACATAATTTCATTAAAAACTCGATAAATAGTTATTGTAAACCAATCGAGCTCTGCATCAAGCTTAAAAATTACTTTTCAATGAATATATTGAGAAAAAGATTCATTGTAAAAAACAAGGGGATGGAATTATTTAATCACAAATTAAAAACATATTTAAAATTTTTAAATAAATTTCACATCAAATTTGATGAATTTTGTACTTCTTCCCAAACATTTAAATCTAAATAACATATAATTTTAATTCTCAATTCTGTGGTGAAACTAATGTATGGATTTAATCATATTTTTCAAAATTCAAAAAATAAGGTTTATTTTCAAGTTTGGCATTAAATGATTATATCCCTTTTATTTTAGTATAAGTTAACTTTTTCACGTAAAAATTTATCAAATATGTATCAGATATGTATGAGAGGGGTAATATAGTCATTTTAAAAATATTTAACAGTCAATTAATGATTAACTAACAGAAATGTTACAGAGGGGATCCAAAATAAAAAAAACTCAGGGCCATGTGAGGGATGATGTAAAATTTATAGGGGGTACAGAAGAGACATGGCAATTTTAGGGGTAAGTAGGGAATTTTCTCCAAATATAAACACTTTGAATTAGTACCGAGCCAAACCATTTTGCCTGACTATCCATAGAAAAAAGTTCATAAAGATTAATGTTAGATTTATCGTAAAATAGACTAGTAATATAAAACTCTTTATCTAAAATAATTTATTTAAAACTCCTTCCCCTCCAAAATAATTTTATTTTTCACCAATTCCATACATCACTCTATCAAATTCTAATTCAATTATCTCTTTATTTAATTAGTTCTAACGTATTTGTTTTTGTACTTCTATAAATTTCTCCAATGACTGCTCAAAGATAAACTTATTTTGAAACATGCAAGAAGGGATAAAAATGATCGTATTTTGCTAGAGAGGGAGTACCACACCAAGGGTATGCACAATGTAAGTAAAAAGTGGTTCATATAGCTTTGTATATGCTACTTTATCATGGTGGAAATGAGTATTATTAAAGAAAATAAGATGAGCAGCCCATAGTTATATTGATACCCATATAAATACATTATCTCTCTCCTTCCATGAGAGAGCTAGGACCGTTGGTGTTGGATGTGATTTATTTGTTAGATCCTGTGTTTGGTTTATGTCCATTGCTTCTTAGGCCTTGTTTAGTTTGTAAATTTCTTTTGTAAAAACATCACATCAAAATTTTAAACACATATTTAAAGTATTAAACGTAGCCTAATTATAAAACAAATTTCAGATTCCGCCTGGAAACCGCGAGACGAATCTTTTGAGTCTAATTAATCCATCATTAGCACTTGTTGTTTACTGTAGCACTTGTAACTAATCACGTCCTAATTAGGCTTAAAAATTCGTCTCACTATTTCCTCCATAACTGTGTAATTAGTTTTTATGTTTATATATATATTTAATGCTTCATTTAGAAGTTTAAAAATTCGATACGATGTTTTTAGAAAAAGTTTTTGGGAACTAAACACCCCCTTATACATTGTGAAAATTAAAACAACAACAAATTGAATACTTGCGTGAGCCCATCTATATCAACTACTTAGCCTTATATTTCGTAGATAGAGTAGGGATGAAAATATTACATAAAATCCAGGCTGTTTCTGTTTGCCTCTCCGCACTCTTGTCCTCATCGGCTACATTGCCTGTGCCGTGCCGCGCCAGCACCAGGCTTGGCTTGGCCTGCCTGCGCCTCCCACCGTCGCCCTCCCCATTGCCGTTATCTGGCCTGTCGTGGATCAACCCATGCTGCTGAAACATCTCTTCCTCCTCCTTCCCCCAAGCCCCGGCTACGGTGGATGGCTGACCTCCACGGCTCCACGCTACTGTGCCGCTTCTATCCCGTGCCTGCACTTATCCCCGGGATGTATCTCTTCCTGAACGTATCTCATGGAACAATATTAGTAAAAGTACAATCCTACAATATTATCATGCGCTTGTCCAATATGGTCTATCAATCTATCATGGTTCCATGAGCTCATCATGTCATGAAAATTCTTTCCTCCGTTTTATAATATAAGATGTTTGATTTTTTTACCAGCAATGTTTGATTATTTGTCTTATTCAAAAAATTATTAAAATATCATTTATTTTACTTATGACTTACTTTATTATCAAAAGAACTTTAAGCATGACTTGATATTTTTTATGTTTGTACGAAATTTTTAATAAGACAAATGGTCAAACGTTGTAACTAAAAAAATCAAACATCTTACATTATGAAACGAAGATAGTATTTATTATGGACTCATATCTTGTCGTTAGGGCTGTCAAAAAAACTCGAAACTCGAGAGCTGCTCGAGCTCGGCTTGTTTCAGGCTCGATTCGAGCTCGGCTCGAGCTCCTAACGAGCCGAGCTCGAGCCTGATCGGAAGCTCGCGAGTTTTCTCGAGCCAAACTCGAGATTCTCACAGGCTTACATATACATGTTATTTTTAATTTGATAAAATAGTAAATTAATAATAAATTATTATATATTTAAATGATATATTAATTTGTTTTAGTATTATATATTAATTTTAAATCTTATTTATAATTTATTTAATATAGTTGACTTAAAATTATTATTTTATTTACACATATCATAAAAATATATATATATATATATATTATATACTCAAACCGAGCTCGAGCCGAGCTCATGAGCCTAACCGAGCTCGAGCCGAGCCTATCTAAGAGCTCGAAGGTTTACTAGGCTCGAGCCTGTGTCAAGCTCGAGCCTAGACAGGCCAGCTCGCTTGAGCTCGGCTCGTTGACAGCCCTACTTGTCACGTCGGTGTGTCCTCTATCCTATGAACTTAATTTGTGTGTGATGTGATGGTATGATATAGGTGAACTTTGGTTATATTACTTGTCAAACTTATTGTCAATTTGCTATATTGTTAAGCTTTTGTCCACGGCAAACTTATTATTTGTGGTATATACTTACGTGGTCAATTGGTTATGAATGACATTATTTTATTACGTATGACATGATGTATTGACATGGGTATAATTGTAAGAAGTCCTATGGTTGTGCACTCATGCATGAGCATGACCGAATATACGCTATTCTAGTTCATTTGTTTTCGATATGAATTTTTGACTTGCAACCATTATCAATACAATTACTTCTTAAGGTTCTATTTCCAAAATTCTGATATTACCGCGCTATCGTTTCGTTTTTTAAGATATAAAAACGATAGAGACATTCCAGATCGTTTTTATCCTAAACACATAGGGTGTACTAACAAAATGGCTGCAAGCCTGCAAAGGATACGAGCCCGTAGAGGCGTAGACGATACTATTAGTTAGAAAAATGATCTCATCTTTTTTTTATATTTATGTTTATAAGTTAAATTTTAAAATTTTAATATTAAATTTAAAATTGATGTGGTTTTTTTACCAAAGATTATTTTTAGTATTGGTTTTTAAATCACTAAGAATATATAATATATAAATTTTTATTTATAAGTTATTATTCGTTTGTAAATATATCATTTGTTTTTCTATAAAGCACTTAAACAATTATTCTAATATTGCCTGGCCCCATTTTCCCCTAGTGTTGGCTCGAGGAGCAAGCGCATGACACATCGGCACCAGTGAGGTGGGCGTGTCTGCCTCGATGATTTGGGTTGAGAATTTTCAAAAATATTGGAACTTTGAACTACATCAGGTCTTAGGCCCCGTTCAATTAACAAAAAAAAGATCTTAGGCCCCGTTCAATTAACAAAAAAATTTGAGAGAGAGGTCACATCAACTCTCATAATTTTCTTCATAATTATAATTAGTTTTAATATTTATACATCTTTAATGCTTTTAGATGTTAAAGATTTAATATAATATTTTTAAAAAAAGTTTTTAGGATTTCTCTCTAAAATTTGATACTTCTACTGAGGAGCGATGCGGCGGTGGACGGGATCAGAATTAATCGACGAGACGACGACGCCTGGACCAACGCAACACCAGTGTCCGAAGTCCGAACGCAGCCATCGCCGTGGCCGACGCCCATCCGCTCCGCCTTTTGACTTAGCTTGCGCGGCGCCACTGTGCAGTTCACGTGGGACTAAGGGCCCCGTCCGGTCCGCTCCACCGGCAGAGCAGTACACTGCGCTCCGTTAGAGCATCGAACAGATCATCCATATATTTATTCGGATGATTATCTAAAATAATTTTATCCTCTATATCTTTTTTACTTTAGTAAATTATTTATATATATATATGATATCCGCTATATTTCTTTAAAGGATGGAGAGAACATCTAAATATAAAGTTTTTATCTGAATATGGATGACATCTAAAAATAGAGAATAAGATGGATGTTTTACTGGAGTTTAATCGGATGAGATAAATAAACGGTTGGAGATGCTCTTAGGAGAAAATTGCTATTTTGCCATCGTCAAAACGTGGTTTCGCTAGAATAACACTTCTAGTTTTGAATTCACTATAATACCATTCTCAAGTCAGTGCAACAAGTTGTAATGCCATTTTCAGTCATTTGATGCAGAAGAAAATGTTTTTGCTCTTTCTTCCTTGATGAGTTTACCATATTACCCCCATAGTATAGGTAATAAGCTATTTTAGTAGATTAACTGGCATGGCAATTAGAGAAATATTTTTTAAAAACAATAAATAATAAAGTATATAATATCAAATAAGGCGGTGAGTAAGTCATATATTTATTACAAAATAAAATACATATAAAAATAAAATAAAATTATATATACACCAATACACCACTCAATCATAATTCTAAGGACTGTAATAATATTTGAGTAGTTAATTTAATTAACATTTCGCATCACAATTGTAAATTTTATGTTAGAATTTTAGGTTTCCTTCACACTCAAATTTGCAAGTTAAAGTCTTTTTCAAGTCAATGGACTAGGGGCGTAAATGCCATTTCAATGTAAACAACAATGCAGAATTGAATTTTTGGAGGAAAAATGAGGCAAATGGTATTTTAGCGTGCTGCATCGGTTTGAGAATGGTATTTTAGCGAAATCAAAACTAAAAGTGGCGTTATAGCGAAACCGCTTTTTGAGAGTGGTAGAATAGCAATTTTCTCTGCTCTTAGTTCCACGTTACGTTACGAGTTTGTCTAGATTTATTCATATATCTGTACTACTTTAAATATTTCTAGTGATGGTGGCAGTGAATCTGTCATTCCACTAATTTCTATATTTCTTTTGCAAATTAGGCCATAGTATTTCCTGATATTATGGAATAGTTTATATTTGGTTCAAAACAAGTGATATTAGTATAGTTGATAAAAAATTTCTATAACATTTTATAATATATTTTCATAGTAAAGCACGGGTATTTTGCTAGTCAATATATATATTTTGTATATATATCTAGATTTATTAGCACATATAATATGAAGGAAGGAAATAGTTGGTTTAAGAGCAAAGTTTTATAATAAAGATAACGTCACTTTTATTTTGTCTGCATAAATAATTATTAATTAAGATATGATATATAACATATCACCTCTACATTAATTTATAGTATACTAATTTCAATTATTGATTACCCAATCTCTAGTTTATATTTCTCCTTTTTCTCTTAAAAATTATGTAAGTTTACCCCTTGCATAAGTGACAATTTATTCTCTCTCTTCCCTTCTCCCATTCATCTCACCATTTAACCATACATGTCATCTTGTGATATGTGTCAAAAGGCTCATATTACTTGCTCTAATTGATTCCATTGTCCCTCCACTCACTCTGCAATTTGTGCAAGGTTTTGTTTTACCTTGAGCTAATAATATGGAGTAATTTTCTATACAAAGGGTTCATTGTATTTACATGTATTATTCCTTGGTTTTTTATCCATGCTTACCAAACTGCTAAATAACTCCTTGATGCCTAACAGAAGATCGGTTTCTGCATTAAATCGTATTTCTGTTCGTCGTTGCTTCCCGGATTGAAAAACAGAAAAGATCACAGCTGGCTGCTTCTCTGGAATCAAACAGAGAAAGATCGTTGTTGGCGGCTTCTCCGGACGAAACAGAAAAGATTGTTGCCGCTGGTTTCTGCTGCATCATTCTCTGGATTGAAACAGAAAATAACAACTTGTTGCTCTTCCGGCTAAAAAACAGAAATTACTATAGCATGATTGATCCAACAGTGAAATTATGAAATTTATATTCCTCCAGCAAGAAAACAGAAAATATTGTTGCTGTTCTTCCGGATTAAAAACATAAATTAGTATCACCTTTCGAAATTTGTATTCATCCATCTAGAAAATAGAAAATATTGTTGCTTCTCTTCCAGAATAAAAACATAAATTAGTATTACCGTATTTCAGATCGTTTCTGCTTCTCCGGCTAGGAAACAGAAAAGATCGTAGTTGTATTCCTCCGGCTAGAAAACAGAAAATATTGTTGAAATAGAAATAACGTTAAAACAGAAATTAGTATAACGTGATTGTTAAAAAACAGAAAATAACGTTAAAAAAACAGAAAATATTGTTGGAACAGAAAATAACGTTAAAAACAAAAAATATTGTTCAAAATAGAAATTAGTACAACGTGATTGATCCAACACTGAAATTTTGAAATTTATATTCCGGATAAAAAGCAAAAAATAGTATTACCGTACAGATCCTTTCTGCTTCTCCGGCTAGGAAATAGAAAAGATCTTAGTTGTATTTCTCCGTCTAGAAAACAGAAAAGATCTTTGAAACAGAAAATAACTTGCGTTGCTGCTCTTTCGGTTAGGAAACAGAAAGGATCATTCAAACAGAAATTAGTATTACCGTATTTTAGACGTTGGATGCTTCTTCGGCTAGGAAACAAAAAGGATGTTCGTTAAAAAATTGGTCTGTTATTTTTCCACCCTTTCAAATGTTTAGTATAAGATGTTTAGTATAAGAGTAGCTACACCTGGTAGTAGGACAGAGACTTTATATATATATATATATATATATATATATATGATCATCTTATATTTCTAAAATAGTTTTTTCAAATTTATAGCAATTAATTATATCTTTTATTTATGAAATAGCTAACATAGAAATTAGATAATGTTTCGTCTTTATCTAACAAAAGAATGCAGTAAACTATACACAAACTCTATGAAAAAAGAGAGAAAGAAATAGTACATTGATCAAACAATGCTTGCAATCAGTGTATTAGAGCTATTACAGAGGTAATGTGTGCCATCTCTTACTACCTCGTCTTTTCACTTCTACTTATACCTAAAAGCTAAATTTTATTTTTTTAACTTTAAATTTGAAGTGTTTTTTGTTTTTATTGTACTTTATTTTGTATCATTAACTTTTAGATCGCTAAGAATATCTGTATAAAAAATTTATTCACAAATAATTTTTTATTTTCAAATATGTCATTTGGCTATTTTCCATAAAAACAAACTATCACCCTCTTATTTAATAAGTTCTTTACAAGTACAAAAGTGAAGACAGTATATATCTCTATTATTAAACTACAGACATTTATATGCTGATCTCAAGATCTTGCCTTAAAAGATGACGCGAAGGGAGGAGAGAGAGGACGAGTCAACCCTTATGCTTGCTCTGTTTTTTACTTTATATGATTGACTTTTAAATTCATATTTAGTCATTCGTTGTATTAAAAATTAATTAATATTTTATTATGATTTAATTTATTGCTAATTTTTAAAATGATTTATAATTCTATATATTTAGATAAAATTTTTGAATAAGATAAAGAGTTAAATATAGATATAAAAGTCAATGACGATAAATTTTAAAAACCTTGGGAGTACAAGGCAACCTATACGCACTAGAAATAGAAAAGTTTTTTTTTGTCCTTGAAATAGAAAAGTTGATCCGTAGATATAGTACTTGTGCTACTGAGATCGAAGCAGTATATAGCACACGTTGGTTTTAAACTTATGTAAATAAACAATGTTGATAAAATCGGCGGTACATATCATTTCTTTCATAAAACTTGATCCAAGTATACTTTCTGCGAAAGATCGAGATTAAAATAATCCAATCCCGAGCAGCCGGACGGGGTTGGGGACGTGAGGAGGTGAGGTACATCAGCACAAGCTCGAGCCCTCACGCTGAAAGTTCTGTTCATCTGCTTTTCTGCTCCAGTGGTTTCTGTCATATTTAAACCGTACGTTATCATATTTAAACGTAGATACGTGGCCCGTGCATGGGAGCCACCTCGAAGTCCCCAACTCCGACGTGCGGCCCCCATCTCTCCACGTATCCCCCCTTGCGAGGCCGCGGCCGAAAGGGTGTAGCCTAGCTGCTAGCCCTTCACTCGGCCCAGCGCCCTCTGAAATGTGGGGGCGTCGTAGCGCATACGGGGAGCCCGGCCTCACCGACAGCGACTCGTCACCCGATCGATGGGTAATTAGTGCGGTTTCGACAGTACGCTCGCTGGCTAATCGGGGCATGCTAAAAAAAAAGATGGCCGGCCAGTCCGCCGCTCTCTTGGATAACCAAGTGGCTTACTACTGGTGGCTTTCCTAATCCGCTCCTCCCCCCTTGGTTCCTTCCTCACGCGCACCGAGACGGCAGTGGGGCGCCGACAGGTGGGCCGCCACGGAGGCGCAGGCCGGCTGTCATCGGCGGTGGGCAGTCAACAGGTGCAGCGCGCGTGTCTCCGGGTCTCCATGTTTTCGGTCGCCCGGCCGTTTCCATTATTGGTAGCGCCACGTCAGCAGGGTCAGCTCCCCCCCTGTTCTTTTTTATACTCGTGTATATTCCGCAATGCTTCCGTTTTTTCCGTCCTCGTGTTCGACGCAAATCTTCTTCGGAATCGCCTGCGAGAGACCCTGAGCACATTACTATTAACAGTATAGAACTGTTGAAGGGAAGGTAACCGGGAGTAGTAGTTAGCGGCGTGCACTAGCTGGTGGCCAGTGGCCACGCCTACTCCATCGCCTTCCCCCTTTTCTTTTCCCGTGGTGTTGATGAGCGGGGCGACGTGTTTTGTGGCGTCCAGCGTCTTGTTTTCGTGCCGTCTATATCTCTCCGCGCGTTTGGAGTTTTCGGGTGGGTTTTTGGTGGGTAGCGGCGTGGCGCGGGGGTAGCAGCAGTAGCAACGCATCAGGAGCATTTGGTTAGCTAGGCAGTTTCAGGGGAGAGCTTTGCTGCCGCTGGTCGCTGTGCATTGAAGAGTTGGAGCTGACCTGCTTGTGGCTTGCTCGGTTCGAGGGTAAGGGTGCCGGGCGTTTGTGCGGCTGGGAGGCGGCTATCGAAGCTGGGGAGAAATTAAAGCAGCAAAGGCCCGCGATTTTAAAGCGGGTTTGTGTGGCTCGCTGCTCGCCGCTACTGTGTTCCTCTCGCATCGCCTCGTCTCGTCTAGTCTCGTCTGGCTTCTCTTTCTCCCTCTCTCTCTCTCTTGCGAGGTTCTCAGGTCAGGTCAGGTCGCTGCCGCGGGTCTCAGATCCTTATCTCCTTGCTTGCTCTGCTGCGGCCTGCGGGAGCGGGGCCATTCGGAGCCTGGATATGGGGTCTGTTGAGCAGTGGGTGGAAGGGGAGGGCGCGCCGAATCGGAGGTGATCCGGCCATGGGGTAGGCTGGGTGGGTGCGGCGGGTATGGAGGGGTCCCGTGTGGACGCCGTGGCAGGCGGGCGGCGGTGGGGGAAAGGGGAGGAGGGTGGAGGAGGAGGAGGTGGTGGCGGAGGGAGGAGAGGAGGGGAGGACGGGGGTGAGGTGAGCCTGCGGGAGTGGCTGGACCGGCCCGGCCGGGCGGTGGAAGCTCCAGAGTGCCTGCACGTGTTCCGCCAGGTGGCGGAGTCGGTGGCCATCGCGCACGCGCAGGGGGTGGCCGTAGGCAGCGCGCGTCCCTCGTGCTTCGTCGTGTCGCCGCCCTTCGCCCGCGTCGCGTTCATCGAGTCCGCCTCCGGCTCGGACGCCTCTGGCTCCTGCTCCGGCTCCGATGGCTCGGAGGAGGGCGACCCGGACACCTCGCCTCCGCGGCGACGACGAGACGGCGCCGGCCGAGGGGAAGACCGCGGGGGCAAGACGTTCCCGCTGAGGAGCGTGCTGGCGATGGAGCTCAGCTGGTACACCAGCCCCGAGGAGGCCGACGACAGCGGCGGTGCTACCTTCGCCTCCGACGTGTACAGGTTGGGGGTGCTTTTGTTCGAGGTGCGCGCGGTACTTGAGATCAATGTGCTGTTATTTCTCAGCATGCACTGCTTGTCCTCAGCTCATCGCTGATTTTATGTATACGGCTGTGGCTGCAGCTGTTTTGTACGTTCGAGACGATGGAGGAGAAGAGGCGAGCAATGGCGAACCTACGGCACCGTGTCCTACCTCCACAGTTACTGCTCAAGTGGCCCAAGGAAGCATCCTTCTGTCAGTTGCTGATGCACCCTGTGCCGGACACCCGACCGAAGATGGGGTGCGTGTCATATGCTCATGTGCGGTAAAATTAGCAGTATAGCTAGGAGTTGTTTGTTTCACACTTGACATCAGGAAGTACTTTATTACTAGACTACTGCTAATATACTTCACCAACACGTTGACACTGCATTTGTTCCCTATTACTCCTAATAAATAGGTAGATCGTACACTACATGCTAAAACTATGTTATTTGGGTCGGATAAGCATGGGATTAAGGATTAGGCCTAGATTGATAATGCATACAAAAACTTCATTGTTCAAATCACTGCAATAGTAGAAAAGTTAAAATAATTAGCCAGCCCTCATGTAATTGCATGGTCTAAACATTTTCAGCCAATGAGCCAATGTTCTATAATCCAAGGTTACTTGTATTTCCTATTCCATAATTAGTCATGAATCATAGCTTCATGCGTACTTGAACTTCAATGTTTTTATATAAAAGAAATTTTCTTTGTTGCAATTGAAGTATGTGCCTTACAAAGTGAAAAACAGAAGTGTCTGTATTTCCCTTTCATGTAAATATGTCATGTTTCTTGATACTCAGTTTATTTTGCCTTAATTAAAGATGAGGTTTGTTTAAGAACATTATGGCATTTAGTAAAGCTTCACCCTGGTAGATTAATTATGGAAAGCATACGAACCTTTTTATCCCAATGAATGAAACTGTATTCTTTTTGTTTGACAGTGAGGTGCTACAAAGTGAGTTCCTTAATAGGTCAAGAAATAGTCTGGAGGAGCGTGAAGCAGCACTTCGATTACGTGAAGAGATAGAAGAACAAGAATTACTGCTGGATTTTCTTCTGCAACTACAGAGAAGAAAGCAAGATATTGCAGACAATTTGCAGGATACCGTTGCATTTCTCTCTGCTGACATCAATGAAGCAATGCACCAGCAGTCAGCTCTGGGGCAATGTGGAACCTTCTCATTTGAGTTGGATAAAGAGGTGTGCTCTGAAACTGTTGAAGATCAGAGCGATTGTGGATCCAGAAAGCGTTTCCGACCAGAGTTACCAGCTGTAGATATGGAGGAACAGAATCGTAGTCTCGAAGAATGTTCAGGAACAGTTCCATCATCTGTGCTAATCCAGGAAACTGTGTTGTCTAAAAGCTCTAGGCTAATGAAGAACTTCAAAAAACTTGAAACAGCATATTTTCTGACAAGATCCAAGGTGGCAAAGCAAGTTGGGAATCCAGTAAGTAGTTGTCATCAAGTTGTGCGAAGGACTACTGGGTCGCCTGTTGTGACTGAGGGAAGTTCAATAGATGATTTTGCTTTGGAAGGGCATTATGGTACAAGGCAAAGAGGTTGGATGAACTCTTTTCTTGAGGGATTGTGTAGTTACTTATCATTCAGTAAGTTGAAAGTGAAGGCAGAACTGAAGCAGTGCGATCTGCTGAACTCATCAAACTTAGTGTGCTCTGTAGGCTTCGACCGGGATAAAGAGTTCTTTGCAACTGCCGGTGTAAATAAGAAGATAAAAGTGTTTGAATATAATATGATTGTAAATGAACATCGTGATATTCACTATCCTGTAGTTGAGATGTCTAATAGATCAAAATTAAGTTGTATTTGCTGGAACAGCTACATGAAGAGCCATATAGCATCTAGTGACTTTGAAGGTATCGTACAGGTATGCACTCCTGTGAGGAACATTTGTTATATTTGCATTTGATGAAATGACCGTTATTAAGTATCCCCTTATTTTTTAGGTTTGGGATGTTACCAGGAGCCAAGTTTTCGTTGAAATGAGGGAACATGAGAGGCGTGTGTGGTCGGTGGACTTCTCGCTTGCGGACCCAACAAAATTGGTTAGCGGGAGTGATGATGGTTCAGTGAAGCTGTGGAATATGAATCAGGCAATTCTATTCTTGCACCTGGTGTATGTCAGCTTTTGAACTACCGATAACATGGTTATCGAAACTTATGTCTGCAATAGTAGACTAACTGTGCCTCTACCACAGTAACATTTTTCCTTGACCTTTGCAGGCTGGGAGTGTTGGGACTATCAGAACAAGAGCAAATGTATGCTCTGTGCAATTTCAACCTGATTCTGCTCGCTCCATTGCCATCGGCTCAGCAGATCACAAAATTTACTGCTATGATCTTCGAAATATACGAGCTCCTTATTGTACATTACTTGGCCACACAAAAACAGTTAGCTATGTTAAGTATGTGGATGCATCAACTATAGTATCCGCATCTACTGACAACTCATTGAAGCTCTGGGACTTGTCCATGAGCCAGGCAAGGATAATTGACAGTCCGCTTCAGACATTTACAGGTCATACGAACACAAAGGTTAGATAATCCTGCATAGCATTTTTTGTTACAGTGGTAGGCTTTCTCCGGATATTATTCTGGACATGGTTTTTTATATGTAATATAATGATTATCCAGTGTAATGCAGTTTTTGGCTTTTTGCACAACCCTAAATCGTTGTTCATGACCAGGCTTAGCGTCAACAAGTAAAATGTAATTGAGCAACGTTCTAGGTAGTAGTTGAGCAGCAGAGAAGCCTCTAGTGCCTAATCATTGACTGGTTTGGCCAAATTGGCTAGGCAGGTCGTTCGCAGAGCACCTAAGCACTGCCTGGGTTGGCTAGCTGGACATCATTAAGGCCACTTGCCTACTTTCTTGAGATTAAAATTGACTTTCGATATTAAAGTTGTATCATATGCCCTTTATTGGCATTCTTTTTAGTTTCTTTCATGCTGGTAAGGAAGAATACATTGTTTTATAGTTAATTAAGTTATTCCTTATACCTGTTGAACAGAATTTCGTTGGACTTTCTATATCTGATGGTTACATTGCTACTGGCTCAGAGACAAATGAGGTATGTTTGCTAAGTTTCCACTGACTTTTCTGCTGATCATTTGAAGGTTATTGCAACGTCATACAATGATACCATCTTTTATGCAAAGCTATTCACTACAGTTGCTTTAATACAATAAACTTTGCTTCAAGCATGCTCCTGATTATTATTGATTGATAGTTTGGCCATTTCTTTGCATGCCTTTGTGCTGAAATGTCAATTCCAATGATCACTCAGGAGCAATATAGTTTCTTTGGTAGATATGGTAAATTTTATGGCACCTTTT
Organism: Oryza brachyantha; assembly: GCF_000231095.2. Taxonomy (NCBI): domain Eukaryota; kingdom Viridiplantae; phylum Streptophyta; class Magnoliopsida; order Poales; family Poaceae; genus Oryza; species Oryza brachyantha. The sequence continues at coordinate 22,845,807 of NC_023163.2, forward strand.
AATTTATTTACTGAAACTTTTGTATTACTTACTTAAGAGAACATGGCCAAAAGGGCCTATAAAGTGCCATGAAAAGGGATTATTTTGTTGTGTTGTAGCTTGTAACCAATCAAATGTATGCCAAATTTATGCGAATGAATGTTTTTGCTCACCTATACCCTTAATGTGCAAGGGATTTTGTGCCTTAAGATGATATTTGGTATTGAAAACATAGGTGTCAAACCTGAAGATACTCGTGTTGTTTTACTACACATGGCTGTATTTTTTTTATCTTTGGTTTATATTAATTCAAATGTCTAATTTTCCTTTCCATCTCGTGTTACTTCAGGTTTTTGTCTACCATAAAGCATTTCCGATGCCAGTCTTGGCATATAAATTCAGTGTCACAGACCCTATATCAGGCCAGGAGATTGACGATCCTTCACAGTTCATTTCATGCGTGTGTTGGAGAGGGCAGTCTTCAACGCTTCTTTCTGCTAACTCCAGCGGGAACATTAAAATCTTAGAAATGGACTGACCCTGTGCAAACGGTGTGCGCGCGCGCATCCAGTTTCCAATAGAAATGAACTGACTTGACACTAAGGGTGTGTGTGCTCTGGCGTTGAAACTTGGCACTCAAATGCAGAGAAGTCTATAGGGTGCGATGTAACTTTACTAGAGTTGAGAGTTAGGAGATTGATAGAACGAGTGGTAGACGTATCAGAGTTAGCGTAGGGATTAGATAGCAAACGTAGCATAAATAGAGAGTATTTGTGGTGCTGGCTGTCCAAGAAGGAAAGGTTTTGTACATCATTGGGAGGTATACTTGTATAGGCAATCAATCCAAGCTTTTAGGTAACATCAGGCTTCAGCCGTTCGTATTTTGCATTCCTCCCGTTCTGTTCCTGTCGTGTTTGGAGTTTTGAAATACAAGGAGCTAGGTCCCCTAATTTATTTTGTACCAAGGAGTAGGTAGAGCATCTTCGAGAAAATGGTTATCTCACTTGTCATAATTAAATTTGGTAACTTTGAACAAAAAATGTCTTTTAAGAGAGTGTATTTGAATGATTAAGTTCTCAACGGTCAAATCTAGTAACTCATTTTGGTCTTATGTGGGTGAGGACTCTCTTGTTATCCTTCCCTTGTTAGGATTTGTTAGGATTTAAAGAGTGAGGATGGATATTCTCTTGAAGATGCTCTATGAATTCGAGTTGCCAAAACTAAAATGAATAGCTAAATTTTGATTTGGAGAGTTAAACTCTTAAAGATGCTCGATGGGATTTATTTATGTGCATGAGTTCCTCGCGTTCCGAAGGGCCTGAAGCAACAAAGTGTAACACGCGGGTCTCGCAGCGTCCGCGTGCTTGGATTCCGTCGTGAGCAAACTAGGGGCCCAGGTCCCAACTGCCCAGCGGCCAGACTGGTTTTTAATGAATTCAAATCGGATTCGTGATCACGGCGCTTGCCGATTTGAACTTTATCACGCTCGGCTCGCTACGAAAGATCTTCATACGCGGATACGCTGCACGACCCGTAGCCGCCGTAGGCCGTAGCTCCGTAGGTTGCAACTAAACACAAACCAATCATTGGCCAATCAATCACAGCTCAAACCCTACGCGTTACTACGTCGTCTTCACAACTGATTGCGGGGAGTGTTAGCATGGCGCCACTGACCGTCGGGGAGGCAAGGCCGAGCGTTTCCTCCGACAAGTCGTGGTTGCACACCGCCGCTATACCATGCACGACAATGTTAGCCTTGCCGGCCATGGTGTTCGCCGCTCCTTCCTTCTTCATCGCCGTCCCGTGGCGGCTGCCGATGTTGATCTCGTGGGGCGTCTACGTGTCGCTGGGCTTTGCCGTCTCGTGACATACGTGAATTTGTTCCTGCCGCTCACTCCGGCGGCCGTGGACGAGGACATCCGCAACGTCGGGTTAGGCTGGATCGGCGCCACCCTCGGGCTAATCAACGGCATCCTTCTGACCCTGGGGAGCAACCTGCTCATGATGGCCTTCACTTGCGTTGTTTCCGTGCTCATTGTCGGCATGCTCGTGCTCTGGGCATTCCTCGTTGGAAGGTACGGCCGGCCGGAACGTGTTCCTCTCTCCACGTCCACGTCCACATCCACATCCAAACCCGCCGAAGAAATTACATGGCGTGACATACATTGTGTTTATGCCGAAAGAGAGAGTGTACCTCTCTCCACCACGCTCGGATACCAATCCGCCGAAGAGATTACATGGTGTGACATTCCTTGTGCTTACACTGAAGGACAGGTGGTGAGGTACCGACTCCAGATCACCTAGCATGTATATATGACACAAAGGGACTGAGATCACACGCACACGCAGTCATAACTAGGACTGCAAGTGAGTGACTGTATGAAATTTCATCCATTCATTTTTCAAGCTAAGGTTGCAGATCAAATGCTTCGGTATCCTCACTCTAGTGGTGCACAATGGTTTTTCCTGTGTGAACAGAGGCTCTAACATATTAAACCCTTATATGCAATTTGAACGGTTCCGATGTAATACCGTCATACTAGCCACTGCACACTAACCAAATGCAGCGCGGAGAAGATCGGACGGACGAGGATGACGGGATGGGTCAATTGGGTTCTCAAGCAAGCAATTGTTGGGCCGTGATAGGGCTATACATCGAGCTATTAAGGTTTTATCCAGACCATTGAGATTTGATCCAACAACTGATGTTCTTTCAGATGACGTGGATCCAACACAAAATAGGAAAAATGTAACAAGTACAGTACTATATAGGTGGTTTCACTTATAAAGGTTTGGGTAGGTTTATAGGATTGGCAATACTCATGTATCTTCCTGAGTCATTTTATGAGGTATAGAACAAACGGAATGTGTAGGATCGAACAAGATCAAACAAATCTATCAGAGGGGGGTGAATGGTAGGGAAAAAAATAAAACCCAAAAATCTTTCGTGAAATAAAGGATTACCTCTGTTGAAGAAATTGACGATGGCTTGCTACCTTGATCGCGTCGCTTCTGTGTCGCCGCTACCTTGATCACGCCGCTCATGTGCCGCCGAACAGATCATCGAATTGCGCCACTCCTATGACGTCGATCGGATCGTCGAAATCCAAAAAATCACCAGTAGATGAAAGCCGAAAAAGTAGATTGAATGATCTTGACTTTATTGTATCAACTGGTATTTACAAAGTACACCAACAGCACTCCTATCAAAATCGTCGATCTAGAATCAACAACTAAATCTCATAAAAAGCACACACTAGGGACACACCCCTCGGCACCTATTTATATCAAAAAGGTCCATCACCAAACAACTGTTGTTCTTTCAGATGACGTGGATCCAACACAAAATAGGAAAAATGTAACAAGTACAGTACTATATAGGTGGTTTCACTTATAAAGGTTTGGGTAGGTTTATAGGATTGGCAATACTCATGTATCTTCCTGAGGCATTTTATGAGGTATAGAACAAACGGAATGTGTAGGATCAAACAAGATCAAACAAATCTATCAGAGGGGGGTGAATGGTAGGGAAAAAAATAAAACCCAAAAATCTTTCGTGAAATAAAGGATTACCTCTGTTGAAGAAATTGATGATGGCTTGCTACCTTGATCGCGTCGCTCCTGTGTCGCCGCTACCTTGATCACGCCGCTCATGTGCCGCCGAACAGATCATCGAATTGCGCCACTCCTATGACGTCGATCGGATCGTTGAAATCCAAAAAATCACCAGTAGATGAAAGCCGAAAAAGTAGATTGAATGATCTTGACTTTATTGTATCAACTGGTATTTACAAAGTACACCAACAGCACTCCTATTAAAATCGTCGATCTAGAATCAACAACTAAATCTCATAAAAAGCACACACCAGGGACACACCCCTCGGCACCTATTTATATCAAAAAGGTCCATCACCAAACAGGAGTATGACTCCTTATACTAAAAGGACTCATCTCTTAGTTTTCCTAATCAAATCCAACATATGCCAAAATCAGACACGGCCGCAGAAGGCTAAACGTGCTACAGTAGTCCGACTGCTACAGTATCCGCCGCGCTACAGTAATCCAGGTCCGCCACAGTAATCCGATCCGGTTGCTATAGTACCGTGCGCTACAGTAATCCGGCACTGATTACTGTAGCGAATTTCCTTTTCTTTTCTGTCCAATTTTGATCCGATTTACTTCGTGACTTTTCCAGCGCTTACACATACAACATGAAGCACGTTACGATTCCATCCCACACGATGTTCTTCCACCGTGTATCATCTTATATCCAATATCGTCACCCGACATACTCGATCATCTGGACCTCAGCTTCTCTCTAAGCCTAGCCATGATCCCGCCGTCGTTGACCGATACTGACCTCCAACTCACCTACACACAGAAATAAACCAACCGTTTTCGGGCACAGATATCGTAACTTGACCCACATTAATCACACACACTCGCACCAATACCTTAATTGTTTCCAAACCAAATTCAATTTATAAACCAAATCACAAGCCAATTGTTCATCAGAAAATATTAATCATGCATATAATCTTACATAATGGTGTGGTACTTCTATGTGTCCATCTCCTAGCATATTACCTGGATTCTTTTGTTACCAATATCAATGGTGTATTTTTTCGTGAAAGATAAAAGTTTGTCTAATATTTTATAATTATTTAACACTATAAATAATAAAATTAACTTCTATAAAATTTAAAAACTACTACGTACTCTATAAATGTAAGATAATGAACTTCTAAGTATATTTTTTTTGCAAAAAAAATACATAGTTTAGCTCTATGAGAAGCGTGCGTGGAAAAAAAAAAGCAACCCAAGTGAGGTGATGTGTTACACTTTGTTTAAAGGGCAAAAAAGAGAAAATAATTGTTTTATGGAATATATATATATATATATATATATATATATATATATATATATATACTCACATAATATCGTTATTGCATAACAACTGATTTACTGGATGCGGCAAATGTTAGTGCACCGCGCACACGCCACACACACACAAACTGGCGCCACATTGTAGAGGGTGCGTACTACGCAGGCACACACCACCCCTGCACACCAACGGGCCCGCCCAACACGTTACAGCGCTAACCGGAGGCCCGGCATTTCTTGGGGTCTCGCGGGCCGAAGACGAAGTTTCCGGCGGAGTAGCGCCCTTGCAGCCCGTCGGGGAGCGGCACGAACTCGCGGAACTTGAGCGGCGAACCCTTCCTCCGGCCGGGCTGGAGCGGCACGCCGCACGCCCGCGACGGCGACCGCGGCACGTACACCCTGCAGTCCTTGCTCGCGAACGCCGCCACCTGCTTCCCCGTCTGGATCAGGAAGTAGCCGCGCGCGTCCGTCGCGCCCCACACCGACAGCGCCCATTTCCCTCGCCTGCACCGCAGCAGCGCCGCCGCATCTGCGCATGCAGCAGCAGAAAAAAAAATCACGCTAGTTTTCAGCTGGCCTTGCTTAGTTCCAAAAAGATTTTGTAAAAACATCACATTAAAATTTTTAGACACCTAAGTAAAGCATTAAATATAGATGAATCAAAAAACTAATTACACAGTTATGGAAGAAATCTTGAGATGAATCTTTTGAGCCTAATTAGTCCATGATTAGCCATAAGTGCTACAGTATCAACATGTGCTAATGACGAATTAATTAGGCTCAAAAGATTCATCTCGCGGTTTCTAGGCTAACCGTGAAATTCGTTTTTTCATTCGTGTCTGAAACCCCTTCTGACATCCAGTCAAATATTTAACGTGACATTCCTCCTAAAAATTTTCTCAATCTAAACACCACCTTAGAATCACACGTCCTAGCCTTTAGGTGGCGGGTGGTACTATACTCGGGAGGGGCGACGCGTGCTTGGACTTGACGTAGCCGGCGTAGCGGCAGGCGTTGCACCAGACGACGCCCTCGACGCCGATGGTGAAGTTCACGTCGCGCGCCGGCCGTGGCAGGCCCATGGCGCAGCCGCGGAGAGGGAGGAAGCCCAGGGAGAGGAGGACCACGAGGAAGCCGGACAGGCAGACCGGCTGAAGGTGTCCGACGAACCTAGCCATTGTTTGTTTTTGTCAATGGGTGAAGCTCTCTATGCGTTGCAATTAATGGGTCGTGGCAAAGCCTGAGCAAAGATGGCGCAATTTATAGGATTTGAGGTGATCGATCAGGCCGAGCTAGCGAGGCTAGATTCCGTTTTGTACGTACGGATGATGCGTGTAGGCTAGGCTTTATAAATTCCCATTATCTTAAAAATGCTCACATAGGGGAAAGGAGCTCATGACGTATATGCATGTGGGCTGTGTGACCTACTGGGGTGAGTTGCAAGCGATCTGCGCGCAGCCGGATTCCGGGGTGGCGCCGCTTGCACGCACTCGTTAAATGGATAATGTTGATCGAATCACTTGTTTCGATAGGCACACAAGTAGGCCCACTTGTTCTAAATGTTGTAATCGAGAGGCCTAGGTTAATTAATCATGTTGTGGACTGGTTAGTACGATCTGGTCGGTTGTTCGACTCATCAGGTGTAGAACATGATGCAGCAAACATCTTCGACAAATTTGCAGTTTGCAAATTAACCATGCATGAATAGGCCAAACAAATGAGGTAATAGTTTTTTCGGTACTTGGATCATGTCATTACACTTTTTTCATATTGAAAATATATCACTGCTAATTCATGATATATGTTGTGTATTAATGGAATTTTGTAAAATGTGAACAATGTCATTACCGTCACGTTTTCGGTCATATTCTCCACTTTGCTAGCTACTCCTTATTCATCGTCTCTATATATGGACATCGACTCTAAAAACAGTCACCACTACCATGTCTTTCCAAACATGACTTCCACCGACACTCTCCTCATGGATCATCTGAGCCGCAACCGAGCTCTATTGTCACCAATGGCTCCAGCTGTGGGAGGGGTTGTGTGCAGTAGCGGTGGAGGGTGGGCTCCTCCGGTGGTGGCGAGCGATGGCCCCCATTCGCAAATCCTCAATGTAGACCTCAATATGCACCGTGGATGTGGCAAAGAACCATGAAGATGGTGACTAGCATGACCCCACAATAGTTACGATGATCGGCTTGCTCCGATTTTGATCACCTTGAAATTCAATGGACGACATCACTTATGGCTCCCCCCGACCCCCGCACGTGCGCGCGTGCTTGATTTGACACTTCCTCATCCGCAATGCTTGCAATGAGAAGCTCAACAACGCCTATCATCATGACATGCTCGCCGCTACCTCCTCTAACCACTAGGGAGAGGTGGAGAGAAATGGGAAAGAGAGAAGAGGGGATGGTGGAGGAAAAAAATAGAACTGATAAGTAGCAGATATTATGAATTGTAATGATATTTTGATCAATACAGTAAATTTATAATGACATGAATCTAATTCTCTTACAGATTAATTCAGACACAACACTAGCCCATACCAGCAACAGATTATCGTAACGTTCAAATGTTGAGTGACCATTACAATTAAGCAAGCTAGTAGGGATTAGGAAGTCATGCATGCCATCTGTGTCAATGCACTAAATCTAGACTAGCTTCTTTTAAAAAATCTGGATGCTCCAAATAAGTTATCTAAGGCTAAGTTGGATTCAACGCTTTCCCACGCTGCTGTCCCGTTTTTTCATACACGCACATTCCAAACTACTTAAATGTATGTATTTAATTAAAAAATTATACATAAAAGTCCCTTTAAATATCATATAAATCAATATTTAAATTTTTGTTAACTAATACTTAAATGATTATGCACTAATTTACGCTCCCTTTTGCGTGCCCCCAAACGAACACAGCTGAGGCTGCGTTCGGGAGTGGGGTGGGGAGGGTAAGTATCCGGCGCGAAAGACGTAGTAATAGATTATTACATGATTAATTAATTATTGATTATTAAAAAAATATAAAATAGATTAATATGATTTTTAAAACAACTTTCCTATAGAAACTTTTTACAAAAAATACACCGTTTAGCAGATTGGGAAACGTGCGCGCGAAAAACGAGGGTGATTAGATAACTTACATCGTAGCCGAACACGGCCTAAGTCTTGAACTAAACCTGAATTTGTTTGTTCAAATTTCAAGCTGATTCCTAAACATAGAGAACAAATTCTGTGCATGAATCGGTTGATTCGCTTCAGGTTTTGCTCCAGGCCCCCCGGCTAGCAGAAAAGGGTTGCCGATACTTTGATTTGCATACAAAGGGATGTCTTTCTTCCTGATTGTTTGATCGATGGCGTCTGCCATCGTTCGCCGCCCCACGACGCACGCACGCACGCAGGCCGCAGCTCATGAAAGTCAACCCACCCCGAACAATTTTAGCCGCGGCATCGTACGTATAAACTGAAACTTCGCCATGTGCGCGCGTATCCCTGCCGGCCAACAGTTTTGTCATGGATGGAATGGATTGACCAACAGAACAGCATTGGGTTTCACCCTGAGGCGATATTTAGTTCCCAAAAACTTTCTCCAAAAACATCACATCGAATTTTTAGACACATAAATAAAATATTAAATATACATGAACATTAAAATAAATTACACAGTTACGGGGGAAATCGTGAGACGAATTTTTTTAGCCTAATTAGTATATAATTAGTAATAAGTGCTACAGTAACCAAGCTGTGCTAATACGGATTAATTAGATTTAAAAGATTTGTCTCACGGTTTTCAACCGGAATCTAAAATTTATTTTTTAATTAAACTATATTTAATACTTCAAATATATAACCGTATGTTTCGATGTGACGTTTTCACCAAAACATTTTTCCATCTAAACGGCCCCTGAGTATCCACATTGCAAACCACTAGAGCCTATCGGCTGCGTTTCTCTTTCAGTATTTCTCCTCCGTCCCCTCCAAAAGTCAGAACTGTCTTCTCATAGGCCGTACATATATCGGTTCTTTTTGGGACGTGACGGGCTTTTGGTTGGGCCGGTAATGACTGGACCGGAGCAAACATTTCGCTCCGCTTTCCCCTTGACATCACGTAGCATACGGTAGCAACTATAGCAAGCTAGCACATTCTACGTCCTTCAAGCAAATGAGCAAATCATTATCACTTATCAGTACCTAGTAATATTCCTGTGTGTTATAACGGGTCAAATCCATAAGATTAGAAATAAGCTAGGAGGATAAACTAAGAACAAAGCACTATATATATACTACGATGTTTGTGTGCACGACATAGAAAGAAGCGTATAGACATATTTTACGCAGGACTGCACGTTAAGATTAGAAGAGGGAGGAGGAACAGTACGTTTTATAAGTATTGTATTTTTAAACAATGACATGATCTTTAAAATCAATGTATTTTTTAAAAAATATAACTATAAATAATCATTTACTTTTAATTGTACTCATTATGACTCATCTATACCTGATGTTTTAGTGTTTCTAAACTAAATATTTTAAAAGTTGTTAAGAGTCACAGTTTTAAAAGTTTTTAATTACACTCTGTCCAAAACAACAATAATTATAGATTTTTTTGAGGTAATTGACAGGAGCTCTCCGCTCTGCCTATTCATTAAGAGGGGAAAAGGTCTGATACAAGGCCCAGTCAGGCGTGGGACTCCTAACTGGGTGATTACATCAATAATTATATATTTAGGAGGTGTTTAGATTGAAAAAATTTTTGGGAGAAATGTCACGTCAAATGTTTGACCGAATGTCAGAAGGGGTTTTCAGACACGAATGAAAAATGAATTTCACGGCTAGCCTGGAAACCACGAGACGAATCTTTTGAGCTTAATTAATCCGTCATTAGCACATGTTAGTTACTATAGCACTTATGGCTAATCATGGACTAATTAGGCTCAAAAAATTCGTCTTAATATTTCTTCCGTAACTGTGCAATTAGTTTTTTGTTCATCTATGTTTAATGCTTTATTTGGGTGTCCAAAAATTCGATGTGATGTTTTTAGAAAATAAATGTTTGGAACTAAACAAGGCCTTATAGGGAGCTGAAGAGAAACTTATTGTTTAACAGCAAAGTGACGATATTTTAATTATTAACTATTCCTGGTCGTCTATGTGCTAACTGCATTGCGTCTTCCGTTCTAATGATGGCTCTGACTCCTCACATTACTCAAAAGAAAATAAGAAATGGATGTTCAGTGTTCTCTTTATTCTGGTGGCTATACTAAATAGACCAAAATGTACAGAGCAGAGTGGTACTTGAAAATTATGACTACACATACTAGTCGCAAAATGTACGCTTCCAATTCTTTCAAGGACTGAACTAGTCACTGTAAACAGACTCCCTTTGGTCATAAATATTTCATGCTTAGAATAAAAGTCAGTTAAACTATTAAATCTTTAGTTACTAATTTTATATTAGAAACAATAAGTTTATAAAATATAATGATCAGTAAAATTGTGGTTGTATTTTTTAAAAAAATCAAATATATGTATATCATTTTCTATCTTTAGACTAAGCATGTGAGAAGCTATCGATATTCAAATTTTCAAAAGTTCGATTAAAATATTATTCTAAATATCAAATATAATATTTGTGATCAAAGGGAATACAATAAAACTCCTCTGCCGTGAAATTACTTTGTTCCAAAGTAGAGTACACAACTACACATCAACATTTACTGTTAAAACCAGACTAAGTCTGGCTACCAGTAGTCAGTACTGCATCCTGTACTTTGTCTTTGTTTTGGTTTCAATTACTGAATTGGTGTTACCCTCTGTTCTAAATAAACAGCGGTGAATTAATTACAAACACATGGCGATCTAACAGATACATTCTAGAAGGGGTGTGTGTTAGATTGATCTTTAGTCTTATTAGTCCAACGGCTAATAGGTCTTGATCGCACCCTGATCAGGGGCGTCCAGCCCAAGTAGGCTGGTGGGCCCCCGTCACCCTGCGCTATACAAACAGGGGGTGGAGGCTGACTCGGCACGCGTCCCAAAGTTCGTCGCCGCCACCGCTCCACCCCACAAACCCTGATCCAATCTAGAGAGACGTAGCTAGTGACGGGATACGCCACCGCCGCACCTCAACCTCGCCGGAGCCGCCACGACCTTGCCGAGAGCCTCCCGACCACCATCACCGCTGTCAGCCAGAAGCCGAACAACAACGACGATGGCCGGGTTGTCTTTCTCCTCTGCAAGCAGCTCAACTGATCGGTATCCGAAACCCTAACTCCGTTTTCACACCTGTACAATTATCGTTTATCCATGCAATAGAGAAAACCCAACTAGACCTAGAACCCTAGATGATCCAAATAGACTCTAACAGTGTGTAGTAATATCTGAAGTCTGAAACTTTTCAGGGTAACCATTCGCTCTCGGCTCTAACAATCAGAGGCTTAACAGAGGCGACGACTTATAAGATTCTTACTTCCAGAGTTCCAGTGGCTATTGTTTGAAACTTTGGATCTAGCGAATCGGATGGCCTAGATTTCAACATCTTAAAAAATTTGCAAATTTGCAAACGAACAAATCATGGAGAAACCACCAATGCTACACTCACAAGTCATAACAAGCGATCGAAACATCACAACTGCGCTACCTCTCAAACTAGAACTGAAAGTCCGAAACACACTGGCTAGCTAGCTTGTGGCTACTGCAAGTGGCACACGTTGACCATACGTATGCCTAGTTGCCTACTTAATTATTGCTACTTACTGTCCCTGATCGATCGATCGATCAGCCGCATGCAGTCACGCACCTCGATCGCCGGCGTACGGCCGGCCATGAGCTCAGCTGCCGCATGCAGTAGGGAGTTAGCCGGAGGGGCACTGGCCGGTGGCGGGGCCGTAGAAGAGGACGCTGTTGGGGCAGTAGATGGCCTGCAGGCCGACGGGCGGGAAGCTCCTGGTCTCCTTGACGAGCGAGAGGCCGATCCACTTGTTGGGCGGGTAGATGGCCTTGTCGCACAGCGGCGTCGGCGACGAGCCCAGGAACACCTTGCAGTTGCGCGCGTTGAAGTTCTCCAGGTCGTAGAACATCACCAGGAAGTAGCCGCTCGCGTCCGTCACCGTCCCGGTCATGTTCACCACCTTCTTCCCGTAGCACACCAGCTGCACCGTCGCCCCTGCAGCACCGCCCACGACACGCACGGTAAGGGGAGAAAAAGGGCATGCGTAACAACAGGCCGGAGACAGGTTAAGTACCAGTACTCGAGCGACAGACAGAGAAGAGGATGCAAACCTTGGAGCGGTGACGCGTTCAGATCGCTGTTGTAGCCCCTCATCTTGCACGACTTGCAGTAGACAACGCCCTCCACGACGATGAACGGCAGCGGCAGCGGGGCCACAGCCGGCGCTACGGCCGTGCCATTGGATGACGACGGCGACGGGGCCGGCGGCACGGACGTGCCCGTGTACGGCGACGGAGCTGGCGCCATGGTCGTGTCAGTGTACGGCGACAGGGCCGGCGGCACGGACGTGTCTGTGTACGGCGACGGGGCTGGCGCCATGGCCGTGTCAGCGTACGTCGACGAGCTGGCTGTGTCGCTGCCGGAGGCATCATCGCCTTCATCGGCCATCGCGTGGTGCGCTGGGTGCAGCAACGCAGCGCCAAGTATGAGCAGTGCCGAGCAGAGTAGGGCTGTGTGGCCCCTCATCTTTGCTCAACTCCTTGGCACTTCTTCTGCTTGGCGCTAACTTTAGTTTAAGTTGCACTGTGTGATCAGCGTGTTCCCCGCAGCGGCTAATTTATAGGGCGATCTGGGTCTCGACCTGGGTTTTTGCCGTTTGACCAAACAAACAGCCCGGCTAAATAAGATTCCGTTCGCAGTTAATGCATTTGCCGTCTACGAGAGCAGAGGGGACGAGTGCATTGGGAAAGTTACAGTTCTGCCTTGTTGGCAGCTGTACAACAACACAGGACAACAGTAGTAAAAAGTTTCCGTTCAATTGGAGCCCTCAGTTGTGCGATCCAAAGCTCCAAACGCCCAAACCTCCAAGACTAAAAATTAACGTTCTTCTCGGCTCACCTCTCTCTTCCTAGATTTGGGAAAGTGTGTCGACGATGAATTTTGTGTTGCGTTATCGGTGCAGCGAGATCGACCCGTTCGTGAGGATGTGCGCGGTTACTTGGTTTCGAGCGGAGCCGCGACCTGGTTTGACTTCACGGGTGATGGTGACTGCGCCTTCCTCCGGCGGCAGCCTCGCATCCCGGCACGATTGTTTAGTCCCGGCGATAAATGCACACCACCTGTCCAGGTAATATGAAACCCTAGAGTGCGGTTAATCTGCCGGAACTTGCTATATCAGATTCCGGTTTACTGCGTTAGGTGCTATTCGATCGGATCTGCGGCGCCGGCGCGCGACGCCTCACGCCTAGACAGAAGAGAGCATGAATCGCGGCGCTGACCGTTTTCACTTTCACGGCGCATGCTCCGCGCGCTGGATGCGCTCCGGTTGTCAGTCTGGGTGAGTGTCTGAAGCCGAAGGTCTTCCGCGGCAGAGATGTTCCAGCGCTCGCGTTAATCTCTGGAACCTGTGTTTAATCTGCAGCTTTCGCGATTTGCCTCCACGGACAAACGGGCGCGACGGGATTTCGCAGCCAGTACAGGTGCAGCTAAAGATCGTGCGTTGCGCCGCTGCTTGCATTGCCCACCTTTACAACAAGGTGCTAGATCGTGTACACCAACTCACCAAGGGAACGGACATTATTATAAGGTGTACAAGGCTGGATTGCTGAGTGTGATTCATTCAACTACGGTTTAGAAATAAAATATATGATTGTATTAGCAATGCAAATAACAAGGTCAGAATGTATTAACGGTTAAACATAAATCTATCTATTACTCCTATCTTATAATAGAGGTTCCAAAGTCGAAAAGGCGGAATCACGTTTTATTTGGAGGCTAGTGCTAGGAGAGTTAGACGCGTAGCAGAGACACATAAATAAATTAACGTAGAAACCCCTATAGAAAAAAAAAATCATGGGTAAAATCATGGGTGTCGACTAGCAATAACCGCTGTGAGAAGATGATTACAATGTAAAGCAATACAACGGGTTATCTCATTCTTCATGTACAGCTTGCAAAATATATATAAACGGGAATCTAATAACCCTAATACGAAAATATTGCGGGTCTTATTTAAAAACTCTAGGAATCCTAATATAAAGAGACTACAAGATGTGTTAGAAATCCAGTACTATAGTCCAAATACATTGTATATCTGACACCTATAAATTACTATATTAATCGATAAAAATGATCTTAACCATTAGATCGTGATGGGTCTAGATTAGCGGTATACATTGATTGGTATAGTCATATATAAAATACAACTATACCTACTGAATAAAAATTGAGAGTGTTTATATATAAAATTGAAGCCTATAAAACTACCGTAAGAGTTGTATATGAAATTCAAACTATATAGAAATAGAAGGTAAAAGTTATAGATAAAATCCAAATATAATCTTAATCATAATATTATGACAGATCTAGATTATAACAGTATAAATCAAATATACAAAAATAGAATTATATTTAGAAAAATCGGGTAGCCTAGAAGTTAAAAGGGTTGTATATGAAATCCAACACCATAGAAATAGAATCAAAGTGTTATATATATAATCCAAATTATAGAAATAGCCTCCTTATTACATATTGTAAGATTTTTTGACCCCGAGTTACCAAGATATATACATGGATCAATGAATATATATTGTATACGTCTCCGAATTCATTAGCAACTATATGAATCAAGTGACGAAACTTCTTACAATGTAAAAAGGATAAGGTATAAGCTCAGAGTTGTACATAAGAATTGTATATGAATTCAAATATACTTTTGCATATAGTGACATTTATAGAAATAAAAATTAATAGTTCTATATTAAATTTAACTTTTCATGAATTATTTAGCTTCATACATAACTGTGTGTGGGGCAATCGACTGGCTCTTATTATTGAAATAATGTAGATCCATAGCATCTCATAATTAATATACGATCAGAATAACTAACAACAACTTATAGCATGGTATGCAACGATGAGCATCTGGCAACGGGTGAACTTTTTGTTTTTGGGCCATAAAGGCCCAAATTTTGCTATTAAATATGGGCCTGGCCTAGTAAAGGCTTGGTGCGCGGATATGAGATCTTGTCCATCAATGGTTGATCAGACGGTCATCCCTTCACCAGCCTAGGGTTTTCACGCCGCCATCGGTAGGGAGCCGGCTCTTAAAAGCCCTGGGGCGACCTAGGAAACCCTTAGAGCATCCCGCAGCCTCCACGCTTCTTTTCCCCGCTCTCTGACTCGATTTTTTCTTTTATTTCGTTGCTCTCTCACGATTTGATTTCTTGGCGTGGTTCGCCGTTCTATCAGATTGATTCACAAAGATTTTGGAGCAATGATGAGATTTGAGTATGATCTCTGAGATGTGATTGTTAATCTCTATCGCTACGTTCTTACTGAGCTCCTCTGTTTCGCCGCTATTGTTTTGCTTGCTTAATTATTCCTAAATACTGAGGCGTTTGTTTATTCTTAAGTTTGGAGTCCGTTGGAAGTGAGAAATTTGTTGCTGAGATCTGTCTCTACCTCTCTCTTTTTTTTCTTCAATCGTCTATGCTCTTTTTTTGGTTCTCAAATCTCAAGTGAAAACAATTTAGAGGAAGAGAATAGTTCAGTAGTTTCAGATGATGTTGCTGCCTAATACATGACATACAGGAAATTCCTTCAGAGACAAAGTATAAAACCTATTTCAAACGCTTCTAGAATTAGGTAGTGCTTTCTTACAACCCGAAAATTTCCAACATAATCTTCCATAATATGACAGTATGACACTAGAGCTCTAAACAGCAACAACGCAGAATATCTGAAGCTCAAGATTACATCTTTTCCTAGTTGAAACCTACGTTCCATCTGTTCCTAGTTGAAGCCTGCATAACACCATGCATTTGCAAGATACAGTCAGATCACCAATTCAATTCATACATAACCAGGTGCGATTCATTCGAATGACTAACCAAGTTTAAGGTCCAGCCCATTGCTTAGTGAGGTTGATCCACATTCCACATCTTTCAGGGTCTGTGCATGAGCAATCTGTGCAGGAAATTACCAGAGCAATATGCAAATATTGAATGAGTAATCAAAATATCAGAAAGAAAGAAACAAAAAGGCGACTTTCAAAAATCAAACAAAAGTTTTGGTCTTTTTCTCTACCCATGTAACCCAATAGTAGGCTACTAGCTGCTCACTGTATAGTGCCTAGGTAGGCTCCATGAGCTAAGGTTGATGCAGTTGCTTTCACGAATTGAAAGCTGTTCCACTTCCATGGTATAAAGGGGTTCCATGAAAGAGTCTACATGTTCTAGGTATGCATACTTGTCTCTTGTACCTTGTAATGGAGCACTGCTCTTGTCTAGCTTCAGTCTACTGCCCGTGTATGTATGTACTACCATGAGTAGCGCATGCACGCTTCCTCTGATTGTGGCTTCTATAGTGCTATTACTTGGGTCTATCTTTATACTGCACAGTATATCTTATAGTCTGAAAAGAATGAGATATACAGGCCCAGCAAGAGAAGGGAAAAAATGCTGTAAGATAAAACAACCATGGTTTAAGGATTGCTGTTCTGCCCTTTTATTTTTGGAGGAAAAGTTATGCTTCATGTTCTGTCAAATAGAATAAACCAATGATTTCTCAGCTAACGATTGCTTGTAGGCGTTCGCTTAGTTTGATGACTAATGCAGAGACGAATTAAAATCTTAAGTCAGAACTAAAGGGACCAAAAATACCAAAGAATTGCTATGTATCTCAAACTTAATTGAGCTTGATTAGTTCAATGCCTTTTTTCCTCAGATGTTGGTTCAATATACGCACCTAAATACCATTACCATTCATTTTTGTTGCAGTTTTTTTTTTTTGTCTAGCATCTGTCAACAGTTACCTATACATACGCCGAAGTTCTCTTTTTGATCATTTAGAAGCAAAATGATGATGATAATAACTGCAAGCTACCAGAAAATAACGCGAGTACGACTAGAGAATACGAATACTCATTCCGTTTGCAAATACTTGGCAAATAAGGCACTAGTTCAAGTGCTTTGACTAATCGTCATTTTTACCAACACCCTCGATTTTTTCCACTATCAGCATATTTACAAACGAAAATAATTCATGAATAAAACTTATATATGCATAATCTTAGTGATCTACAAACAATATAAAAATAAACGATGATAAAAAACTTCAAAATCAACTTTAAAATTAATGCTAAAAATTTAAATTTTGGATTATAAATATAAACAAAAGAAAAAAAATGAGTCTTACGGAAAACCATAAACACTTTATAAAGTATCATTTATGAAAGTTTGCTGCACAATAAATGTAACTACCAAACGAAAATAATTCGTGAAAGTTTGCTGCACAGTAACCAGAAGGATTATGTTCTTCACCTTGTCGCACAGTCCGTAACGCTCCTCTTGCCGCCCCCTAATCTGCACGCAGATAATCGAAAACCGCATGTATATTAGCGATGTCAAACTCACGGCCACACGATCCCATCTATGAAACTATCCTGACGGCTCACATATGGAACGTATCAGTAGTGCGACTGCGACGTGTTAAAGGAAAAAAAAAAACGCACAATGTTCTGAAGGTAGCTGATCTCGCCTCCGATCTTGCGGTCCTTCTCGCAGCGCACCTTGCGCATGGCCGCCTCCAGGTTGTGCTCCAGCGCCTCCAGCGACGGCACCGTGTACTGCTCGCCGTCGTCCACCGTCATGAACCTGCCAAAATTCAAGCACGCCTCGCGTCAGCTCGTGTGAATGAGTGAATCGGGCCGGGAACGCACACCAACGTACACCGCGCCAAGAAACCGGCCGGCGCCGCGTCTGGAGATCGCCTGAGCTGCTTGCTTGCTTGCTTACCTCAGCTGCTTCTCCAAGAGGTCGCACATGTTGCCCACCTTCTCCAGCTCGGCCCGCCGCTCCTGCATTCACGCGCGCGCGGTGCCAAGCAAGAGAAATCGCTGAATACAATCATACGACCGATTGCTGCGGTTGTTGCGTGCGTGCGTGCGTACGTACGTACCTGCCTGATATCTGCCCAAACCTTGGTGTGCGTCGTGGCCTCGTACCTCTCGACAAACTCCTTTACGCTGCAGCAAGAAACAAGAGGCAGACGACGATTAACTAATCTCCAAGCAGGCAGCGTATATACACATAATTGACGACGAAACGGTCCAGCTTACGACGGGACGGTCGGGGAGAGGAAGTGGTAGAGCTTGCCGGAGGCGGAGAAGAGGAGGAGGAGGAGGTCGGCGTCGCAGAGCACGGCGAGCTCCCTGGCCTTCTTGAACAGGCCGTCCCTGCGCTTGTAGAACGTCGACTGCCGCTGCGTGGGGTTCTCTATCCTCTTTATCTCGCTGCGCCCCCTCCCCATTTTAGCCGATCAATCCTTCCTCAGGTTCCTCCTACTCCTCCTCCTCCTCTTCCTCCTTCCCGAACTCGCAACCGCGGCGCGGAGCAGGCGCTGCCCGTTACCGAGGCGTTGCGAGAATAAGGAAAGGTTCGCCGCTGTAGTGTATGGACTATGGAGCGCGCCCAGGGACGCACACGGTATTTTTTACTGTTTTAATGATGGCAGGAGGAGTAAGGTCCTGTTTAGTTCTAAAAAATTTTCCCAAAAATATCACATCGAATTTTTAGACATCTAAATAAAGTATTAAATATATATAGATATTAAAACTAATTACATAGTTATGGGGGAAATCGTGATACGAATCTTTTGAGCCTAATTAGAACATCATTAACCAGTATAGAATCTGAAATTTGTTTTATAATTAGACTACGTTTAATACTTCAAATATGTGTCTAAAAACTTTATGTGATGTTTTTGCAAAAAAAATTACAATCTAAACCAGGCCTAAGATGAGGATGAGGGAGGGGGTGGCGGTGGTGGTGTGGGAAATGGATAAGATGGTGTAAGAGCTCAAGTATAATAACAGGCTATATGCCAGCGAAATGTTTATATAAAAGAGAGGGAGGAGAAGAGAAGAAACGGGTTATAAGCTTATACCTAGTTTGGACATAAGAATAATATACTTTATAAAGGAGACATGTGGATCTTGTATTAATGATAAAGAGCTAACTACTATATAAATAGATTGAAAAAACTATAAAGATTCTTATAGTTAACTTGTTTGCTATATTTATAGCCTTGCTCTAACCCTGTTGCATGTCAGGAGCCGCGTGCGTGATCGATCTGACTCCTGCTTGCTTCGCTGCAGGGATGGTGGGGAGCACGGCTGAGATGGTAGTACGCGTGACATTTGCCGAAACGACGGCGACGCGTCGATGGCACAGTGGGTTGCAGAGGGGGGAGAGTCTGCTGCTCACGCTTACGTTGTACTACTACTGTTACTCCTGCTGCGCAGCGCGTCGCGACTCGCCCGGAGCTCACTCGCTGATCGCCTGCGAAATCGCTACCACTACGATCGAGCAGTTACTGCTCACTAGCTTGAGAGTACAGCATTTGGTTGGTGTCCATCGGATCAAAGCCTCAAACAGTGGTGAACAATCATGCCACAGCATTTTGTTGCACAACATTTTTCCAGTTTTTAAGCACACTCAAATGCGCCTTCTCTCTAAACGGCAAAAGACACCGGATCGGTATAGATGCGTGGGAGTTGGGAGGGAATTAAGGGCAAGTGCAATAACAAAGTAAACAGCTAGCTATTAGTAATCTCCACGTCATGTAGAGCCAGCTTAAAAATAAGCCTTACAATAAGATAATATAGGTTGTCTCTATGCCATCTCCTATGCATGATGCATTTAATGCTTAAAAGATAACCGTGGAGTTTATATAGGATCACCCGTAAACATCATATTTGGCCCTGTTTGGCACGGCTCCAGCTCCCAACTCCAACTTAGCTAGAGCTGGAGTTGTGCCAAACGGTTTAGATTCACCAAAAGTTGGAGCGGAGCTGGGAGAATCGCTCCAGCGTTTTGTACCAACGAGATGGAGCAGCTAAAACGTGCTCCACAGCTCCACTCTGAAAATAATTATAGCGCCACCCATCCCCTTTCACTGAAATTACAGGAAAATACCATCGCACTACCCCTATCCAGTCGAATCGGTACGGGCATTTCCCATCCACTCGTCGTATCACAGAGAGAGGGGAGACAAGCGAGGCGGCGACGATTGGGACGGCGCGCCGCAACGACTGCGACAGCACCGGCGGCAGAGCTGCTCCCTCCCTCTGTCCTCCTCTCGGCGCACGGCGGTAGAGCTGCTCCCTCCCTTCTCCTCTCGGCGCACGACAATGGAGCTGCTTGCTCGGTGTGGAGGCGACGGCGACGACAACTTTCGGTGTGCAGGCGACAGCGATGACGGCTTGCAGTGTGGACCTAACACGGTGACAGCAAGGTTTGGACCACGGTGAGAGCAGCGGTGTGCAAGTATTTCTCCAGATCTGTACGCAAGGTATCCCCAAATCCTAGCAAATCACTTTGATTCAGATTTAGCACATGAAAATACATGTCTTGGTTTTTGTATATGACTGAAAGTTCATGCATTATCACTGAAACCAATGTATGAGAGACTTGTGAGAGAGTACTAGTGCTAATGATGTGCTATGTTTAAACCAAAAGAGAAGAAAAAAATATTGTGTCTTCTTTTTGAGCCTCTGATGTTGCTGTTCTTTACCACCCTTGTATGTCACAAGGTCCTAAAAAATATTGTGTGTTTCGTTAGTGTTGAAGCACAAGGATTATTAGAACCATAAAGTCCTAAATGCCAGCCGGTTTCAAGGTTTGGAGGGCTCTCTGTAATTATTTTTGCCTTTAGTTCAATTACACCCTTAATGTAATTTTACTCCTTTAGATCTCTATCATGGGTATTTGGAGAGAGCTTGAAAGACTCTCTGGCTGCTAAGGTTTGATTGCTTGCTGGGGATTTATTGCTCAACTTTGGTTAATTTTTCTCCTCAAGTTTGGTTAATTTTTTTAGGGATTGATTGCTTGATTGTTTGATAAAATCATGGGAGAATAACAATATATTATTATGGTTGTAGTACACCAAACATATATATGGAGAATGACAATGCTCTAGTTATTATTACTAGACATTTATATTATTAAATGTATGTCATGCGATAACTTGAGTATCAATTTATTCAAGTACTAATTTTTTAAAATATTTTAAAATGACTAAACATGTTAAAATTATTTTAGAATAAGCCGTTGTGCTGAAATTTTGATAGAAAAGTACATATTTAATCCTACATAAAGTCAAGTGAAAAAACACAAGGATAACATTGTCTATCTACCCCCTATATATTCTCTCTTTCAGAATTTCTGAAGCTGAGCAAGCTAGCCAAACACTCTGGAGCTGAGCTAAGCTAGCCAAACACTTTCAGACCACCTTTAGCTCCTAGTAGAGCTAGCTCTCACTGAAGTTGGAGTTTAGAGTTCGGAGCTACAGCTCTACCAAACAGACCCTTTGTAATCCCACTGAAGTTGGAGTTTAGAGTTAGGAGCTAGAGCTCTACCAAACAGACCCGTTGTAACCATTTGTGGTGTGAGCTGGTCAGTTAGAGACTGCTATAAACAAACAAATCCAACGACCATCCCGTGACAGAAAAAATTATGAACAACATGTCTAATATTCTCACAATTCATTTCCATGATAGTAATTACCGAGCAATCAACTTTGAGAATAATTTAGGTTAACAAAATAAGATTGACATAAACTAGTCCATAGTTTGACAAAATAACTCAGTCCATTGCAGCGATCCGTACATCAACGATTGATACCAGAAATGACGCCATTACAGTGACCCATACAGTAAAAACACTTATACTAGACAATGAGAAAACAAGTTAACTTTGATGCCAACGGTGGATGACTAAAAACCATTTCATAAGTAGCTTTCCTTGCTGCAACAGTGCGAAAATAAGCTGCCAAACTGAGCATCTCCGATACCTGTAAAATCGAAACAATATTATGTGCATAGAAAATGAAAGCCTAATCATCATAGAACAACTGTAGTACATAAACTGGAAAGCAGAACTAAGACGTAGCTATTAGGAAAGTATACTATACTTAGCAGAAACAAGAAAAAATATTAAGAGTGTTTGATTATCTCGTTCTTTAGACTGTTTGTAGATATATACCTCCATAACCATATAGGAGAAATCACCAAATAGCTAGCATCAAAGTTTGCCATGCCCCTGAAAGAAATGAATGAACTGATAAGTGAATATGCCCATTGCTGTAAATAAAAATGTGAAGTCAAGATGTTTAATATCCTACCCTAACTAAGTGTGATGGATATGACCAAACTTTTGCCAAATATGTTCAACTAAGTCCTTTTTAAGTTGACAATGTGGTTCACGAGCATGTATTGCGGCTTTCCTACGCAGCACATCACTGAAGCACATGTTACCACCAGTAGATACTTCAGAAGGTAGAACAATTGCTTCTCAGTCCTGACAGTGACGGTTTCTTCACCTCCTCCTGGTGCTGCTCGTTGAGCAGGATAGTAATTAGATGGTATAGAAGGTTGATAGTTCTGTAAATTTGATGGATCCTGAAAATAACTTAAGAAACCACCAGGTGGATGCACGTCCGTACCACTGCAAAATAGGCAAAGATGCCAAATTATTGCCATATATCATGCTTTCCACAATTTTTATTCTTAATCTATACATACAGTAACCTATCGTCAAATAATTCTGTTGCAAAAAAAAGCTCTTATGTATCTGTATGTTAATTTGATTGGTCACTAACCTATGTAGTAATAGTTATTGATATTCAGTCTATATCTATGCGTAGTTCTTGCTAACAAAAAATTGATAAAAACATATCAGATCAATATGGGGAAATTAAAATACATATTGAGAAAATAGCAGGAGATGTGCTAAATTCCTAAAAGCATATATACATATTGAGAAAATAGGAGATGTGCTAAATTGCTAAAAGCATGTCAGATCTACAGGGAGGGAATTAGAATACGACAAGAATCAAATTTAATTAGTCAAAATGTTTAGTTTGCTAATCAAGAAGGAAGCAACGACCAAATAATCAGTAAGTGCTGAGGTGCTTGCAACTTGCCAAAAAGAAAAATAATAATGCGACACCACACAAAATCGAAGGCATACCACTCGTGTAGATCTGACGAAGAATCCTCCATGGCACTATGATCCAGACCTTGCTTCATTTGGACCAAGTGAGGAGCAGAAGCACTAGCGTCGTATGCATATGACGACGCTGCATGCGCTGGCTGCGGCGGCGCTGCACCTCGCTAGGCACCAATGGCAAAGGAAGCCTGCATCGGTGGAGTGGCCAACCACATACCAGGTGCGAAGGATCCCAGCAAGGCTTGAGGCGGCGGCGCAACTTCTCGTTTTGATCGACCCATGCTACGAGCAGATTGACACAAGGAGGGGATTTGGAGTATGCAAAAGAGGATTCAGTGTTTTGAGGATAAGCTTTGGCGCGATTTCTTCCCGCGCAGTGGGGATTTGCCGCCAACGCTTGGCATCCTGGCGATTTTTAGATGGGGAAAAGAGACATGGAGCACGGGATGCAAAAGGCCCCACAAAACGTTCGCTTATCGACCGCATCGACTACTGCATCGACTGTATGCTTACTGCATGCATCTTGTTGCTCGTGCTAAGCTGTCGATTGCATGACCGCCCACTACCTTCTCTCACTTCTTTTCTCTTTCCTCAGCTTAGATTGTGATGATTTGGACTGGCTATAGTAAGCTGATTAGTCATTATTGTACTTGTCCGTCTTTCCATGGGATTTTTCGTAGGATTCGGCCGGGCAGCCCGGGCTTGGGTGGCGGGCTGGTGGGTCCTTTCCTTTCCTCATAGGCTGGCTAGCTGCCTATCCATGGCCCTGGCTAAGAATGTCCTGAAACAAATCAATTTTTCAGATGTTAGTTACAATGTTTAATTTTTCGTTTTATTTAAAAAATTTTACAATTAATAATTTTATTTTTATTAGACGATAAAATATGAATAATATTTTATATGTGACTAATTTTCTTAAAATTATTTAAAAGTTTTTTAATAAGATCGATGATTAAATATTCGATATAAAAACCAAAAAGTTATTCTTTTGGACGGAGGGAGCAGTGCCTTTACAGGGGAAAGACCGAAACACGACGAGTCGAGCTCTCTCAGCTGTACAGGTGCAACAATGGTTCTGGCTAGCTCCCGGCCACTACTGATGACTGACGGCGACGCGAGGACTGCACCTGACACGACCTATCCTCCCTGCATCTTGTGGACGAACGGCTCCGGCTCATCTATCTCATGCTTTTTCTTAGCCAACTGCTAGCTCCAATTTATCTATAGTTAATTTAATAGTCAATTCATACAATAGTTAACTATAAAACATCAATACATGGTCTCACATGTCATACATATATTTTGTCTTGGAGTCCGCGTGTAGCTGGCTACAAATTAGTAGCCCAATTTTCTCCTCTCTCTTCTCTTATCTCAATAAAATATGCTTATATCTGGTTTATAACATGCTATGGGACCTGCTCTCAGGCCCATAACGTCGGACTAGGATAACAAGCTAGCTACTCATGGTTGTGGGGGGCACTGTAGAGCGTAGAGTTGTAGACATTATCGTCACGTAGCTACGTGGAATAATTTGAGTTGTTTTCTGCTAGCTAGTGTACTGGAGTGGTGTACTAGTGTACTCAGGTGCCAGCAATTTCTCTCTTGCTCAAATTGAATGCCGCGCTGGTTTTGCGCTCGTACTGATGATAGTGATGAAAGACTGAAAGTGGTCACTCCTTGAATTTTATCCTCGGCGACCTATATAATGGATGTTTGTAAGTTACTCTATTCTTACTCTAGGTTAAACGGATTTGATTCTTATATTATAAGGGTAAAATTAGAACTAAAATATATAATATTGTAATAAATTTGTGTATAATATTTCATATTAAAATAGATAAATTGCTAAGTATATCTTATTAAAGTTTCAAATAAAATATTTAATATACTTATAAAAATATATGGTTAGATTTAAATTTTATTACACTACTAGCCTTCTTACCAAAGATACCATAACAATACCCATTATTATTTGTTCCTGACAAGCGGCGTAAAAAAAATACACATCTTACATGTTCTTGCTGGTATACCTCTGAGGGTTGGGATATATAGGTGGTATTTAGGACAAGGGACTTATTTTTAGTCCCTTGTCCCATCGAATGTTTGGACGCTTATTATTAATAGTAAACGTTGACTATTAATAAAACCCATTTATAATCTTGGGCTAATTCGCGAGACGAATTTATTGAGCCTAATTAATCCACGATTAGCCTATATGATGCTACAGTAAATATGTTCTAATTATGGATTAATTAGGCTTATAAATTCGTCTCGTGGATTACAACTCATTTATGAAATTAGTTTTTTTATTAATCTATGTTTAATACTTTAAATTAGTGTCCAAACATCCGATGTGACATGGGGCTAAAAACTTTAGCCCCATCAACCCCATAGCCATGTCCAAAAATGTTAAAAAGGAAATTGTATAGCTAGGGTGCAAGCTACCTCATCTATAGTCCGACATGTGGACAAGCTACGGATCTGACAGACCGCCCCCAACTCAATTCCAAGTGGGCGTAATAAGAACACACGTCTGGATAAATGTGGTTTTCCTTCGACATAATAAATATTTATGCTGTGGGTCCAATTTGTTCTTCTAGTAAAACTCAATTTGGGCTCCGAGCTCAATACGTTGAGAAGAGATAAGAATGAATTTCTTCAGGATGTGGCTAGCCTAAATCAAGCATACCTTTAGGGTTTCTTCAGATCCCAGGAATTTTACAGGATTTTCAGAGAAAACAATTCAATTTCTCCATTTTCCCTTTAAAAATCCTTTAAACAGAAGAGACCGTTAGAGCAAGAGCAGTTGGTTGGGCACTCCATGATGTAGCTAGTGGGCCACCGAAAAGGCTCACTAAAACGTCTTGCTCACCGACAAATGGAAGTGGTGTTGGAGGACATTAGAGGCGGCAACAGCGGTAGACGAGGGAAAGGGATTGTGAAGCCAACGAGCCTAAAGTCAAACAGAGTGAGCCATTAGATTGGTAGCTAGTCCATGCATCGGTCATCACTCATCCGAGGTGGGTTGCGGATGAGGTCACTTGTAGGCCACACCCAACCTAACCGACCTCGTCGCCGACACAGAATGCACGGCCGACTACGATATACAAGGATACAACCATGGACACTCCCAAAGCTATTTCTAGAATAAGAAAGCCATTACATCTCCACGGATTCACTTGGTTCCAACTTATGGTAATATGTGCAGGTAAGTAGCAAGTATAGTTATGGAAGCAAGTCTTTTGTTTGTATAAATAAGTACAAAGCGGTGTGATCATTCAATGGGCAAGACCTTAAAACTTAATTTAAGGTCATTAAAATCCTGGTAGTAAGTGATGAGGGTAGCTAATTATGCGTGGCCCATAGGCCGTAGCCACTTTGCGTAACAGTATTGTTTTAGTGTTTGTTGTAATCACAAGCCCCAGATTAAGGGACACTACGCGCGTAGGAATGCACAATTAATTCACCTTTGCGTACTATACCTGCTGTTGCGGCTTCTTGGGGGTGCAGTGAGCCAAGCAGGAAAGGCATGGGTGTTGCGCTCGAATGTCTATTTCGGCTTAAATTTGTCCTCTCTTAGAACCGTCAAACATCGGTTAAGTTCGTGATCATAAATACATTCGATGAAAATTGTAACGTTGGACTAGCGCCAGTACAACGTGGATGTAGTGTGTTTTTTTTTTCCCATTTTGGTTGGGTTCACTCAAGTATTACGAGATCAAAGCCTCAAAACTAAAAAACACAGTTTGACTCTCAACTCTAAAAAAAAAAGTTATGCTTGGCTAGCCGTGGATTAGCGCGATTGGCCGGGAAACTCTTCTTAGCATATAGATAGATATCCACTCATTTCTTACAATTATCTAAATAGTTACTAAAAATATGAAAAATTTAATAAATAAGTTAATAATAAGACATATCACTCTAAAAATATGCAACCTTAAATTCGACTTTTACATGTTGTAATAAAAATAACAAACATAGAATGTGTGTATACTGGTTTTAGTTTAATTTTTTGTATGACTTGCAAAATTCAAATTTAAAAACTTGAGTATTTTTGGAATGATATATTTATTATTATTATTATATTTTTTTTAATTGTTTTTATTTTTTTCAATGACTATTCAAGTGATAGGCAAGAAACGGTAGGTGTTCACCTGTGTGTTCACCAGGATTGGGCTGCTTGGTCCTTGGTTCGTCGCATTTGGGCCGTGGGTGGTTTTTCGACGGTAGGCCTGGGAAGTTCTACATGGATTTGGGCCATGATTTGTGGACAGCTTTGGTGTTCTTTTTGGTTCTGGGGATTAACTGGCATGATGCTTCTTTACCATTTTGACTATAGTAGTACTGTATCATTTATTAACCTCTTCAAGACTGTCTACCAGTGGTTCTTGAACAATATCTATGTGAGACATAACAAGTAGTTGAGGACTGTCACCGACAGCGTACCGCTGAAACCGAAAATCTGAAAGAGCGGTGCAGTTTTAACCACAGTTCATTGTACATAACTGGTTTTAGAAATTTGGTAAATGGACTCTCATCCTAAAATTAGGGGATTTTTCATTAAAAATCCAATCCAACAACATTCTTGTTTTCAGCCCCAGTTTTTTCGGTCTTCGTTCGTTGGGACGCTGGTTCCGTTCCCAATCAACGAATTTTTCCTTTCGCGCGTGCTGAAAGAGATGTTGCCACCATCTAGCTCCTCCTCGTGCCCTCGTCCTCCGTCGGGCCGAGTTCCTCGGCCGTCGGTGTCTCTTCGTCGCAGGCGGCAAGAATGCCAGTGTCGCTCCCCCAAACATCTCTGGCACCGGCATTTCTCGTGACGACTGCGCGTGGAACCGCGAATCTAGGCAGCAGAGGTCAGCCACCAGCAGGAATGCTGGCGTCACTCCCACAAGCATCTCTAGCACCGGCTTTTCTCACGGCTGACATAGCTTTGTTGTGCAGTAATTACATATCTTTGCATCAGCTGGCAAATAGATTCTTGCGCTGTAATATCATCTTCAACAAAATGGCTACATGCCTCGTCAAATTGGATTTTTTGGGTGAAAATTCAGCCACCAATAGACTTTCATCCCAATGGCTAAGTCAACTAAATTGATAAGAGTCTCATTTTTTCGCTTATGCTTAGATTTATAAGCCAAAATTTTAACCTTAAACTAAAAATATATTTTGATTTTTTTATCGTAGTTTATTTTTCAGTCTTAGCTTTTAGATAACTAAGAACACATATATAAAATTTTTATTCATAAATTATTTTTTATTTGTAAATACGTTATTTAGTTTTTCTTTAAATAAACCAAACAACCGCTTCCTATAATGGACTTGCCAAATAGTGGGCCAAACCATGATTTCGCCCAGTCACCCTTGGTCCTCCTCCCCTCACCACAACGGCACACAGACAGGCGGCGGCACATCCATCTCCCCACACCTGCGCGCTGGCGCCGTCATCCCGCTCCCGCCTCATCATCGTTTTGGGTCCTGGGCCCTCCCCATGGCAAACCATTGCGGTAGCACTCTAGGCACACACAAGCCACCATCTCCTAGATGTGTCACTGTGCTTCTGCCTTCCCGCGCCATTGCCACCGTTTTCGTCCCTGCTGCCTTTCGGCTATCCTCCCCGCATCTCCGTTGGACAATAAAAGGGAGAAAGAGGAGTAAGAAGCAGGGTCTTACATATTGGTACGACTATTATTTTGTGGAGGCTAGGAGAGAGGTTGTTAGAGAGAGCACCTATTGTGAGTGGCTAAATCAAATAAAGAGCTAACTACGAAAAAAAAGTCAAACAGACGTATTTATAAATAAAAAATAATTTATAAATAAAATTTATATATATGTATTTTTAGCGATCTAAAAGCTAAGACAACTGGAAAATAAACTTCGGTAAAAAATTACAACAATAACTCTAAATTTAAGGTTAAAAAATCAAATTGACTTATAATCATAAGCGTAAGCTAAAAGATGAGAAAGAATCCGATTTAGACAGTGTGTTCAACATGCTCTAATGCTTCAGGTATATTATATTTCTTCCGTATGACCGATCTGTGGAGAGATTGACAATGCATATCGCGGAGACAATGGCACAACGCTTTCCATCAAAAGTTGAGTGATGTTTGTCTTTTTTTTAAAAAAAAAAATCAAAGAACATATTTATAAATAAAAAATAATTTATAAATAAACGATTATATACCTTGTTAAGAAGGGTAGAAAGCCGAGTTCGTGATCGGTCCACCAGGTCGAGCATATATTGTTACATAATTCAATTCAATCATAAACAATAGATTACGAATTTAAACCCTAATCAGCACATGATCATCGATTAATTCAAATGCGGAAAACTAAATAAACCTGCAGATGAAACCATCTGATTCTCTTATTTTCTTTTCTTCAATTCCGTCTTCTTTCCTTCGTCTCCGGCAAGATTAGGTCGCCGGTGATTTGATTTGAATCTCCGACCTTCGGGTCTCCAACGGCACTGTCCTGGAATCGCCGCACGAAACCCTTCCAGCGCTTCTCTGATCGGGAGAGCTTAATTTCGAATTTCTAGTTTAGAGAATAAGCGACACGAGCGTCCCCATGGGCTCCTCTCCTTTTATATAGCGCTGGTGGGCCTCGGGGGCTTTTCCTAATCCGATTCTGACCCGTAACCACTGATCGCAGTTACGGCCCATAAGGGTTACGAATTTCAGAGTTAGAGATGGATTACGGATAGAATTACGGTGGTTAAATCCTTTCCTAAATATCGGCTAACCGATAAATCAACCAACATTCTCCCCTTGATTTAGAGGTTAATTACAAGTCCATCATACAATACAGCTCCCTAAAGCAATGTGTCACAACAACATTTCGCATCATTGAGACGACAAGACTTATAGTTCACAATATCATACGAATAAACCCTTGATTAATTAAGCGGGTGTTGATTGAACTTAGTTGCCCCGGTTTCCAGGATCTTTATTCAAGGTCATTACACAATCCCATGTTGGCCACATGTTCTTTGAACAAGTTGGGAGGTAAGCCTTTAGTTAACGGATCCGCAAGCATTGATTTAGTGTTTATGTATTCAATTTTGATTGTTTGATCCTGTACTCTATTTTTCACAACATGGTATTTAATGTCAATGTGTTTGGCAGTTTCACTTGACTTGTTGTTACTCGTATAGAAAACTGCGGCTTCATTATCGCAGTATATAGTCAGTGGTCTTTCAATGCTGTCAACCACTTGTAATCCCGGGATAAAATTTTTAAGCCATACAGCCTACCCCGTTGCGTGATAACATGCCACAAATTCTGCCTGCATTGTCGACGATGCAGTCAGTGTTTGTTTAGTACTTTTCCATGAAATGGCTCCCCCCCGCAAGAGTGAATATATACCCAGAAGTAGATTTCTTGGTATCTAAACACCCTGCGAAGTCAGCATCCGAATAGCCTATAACTTCAAGCTTATTAGATTTTTTGTATGTGAGCATGTAATGTTTAGTTCCTTGCAAATAACGCAATACTTTCTTTACTGCCTTCCAGTGGTCCATACCTGGTTTAGACAGATATCTGCCAAGCATCCCGGTTACAAACGCCAAGTCTGGTCGCGTACAAACTTGAGCATACATTAAGCTTCCGACAGCTAAAGCATATGGTACCTTAGTCATTTCCTTTTCTTCCAATTCATTTCTCGGACTTTGGAATGAACCAAACTTGTCCCCTTTCATAATTGGAGCAGGTGATGTCGAGCATTTGCTCATATTATATCTTTCCAATACTCTGGAAATATATGATTTCTGTGATAAACCTAGCACCCCTTTGGACCTGTCTCGGTGAATCTCAATATCCAAAACGTACGATGCATCACCGAGATCCTTCATATCAAATTTCGATGACAAAAATTCCTTAGTTCCTCGCAGCAGATTCTTGTCACTGCTTGCTAATAAAATGTCATCTACATAGAGTACTAGTATAATGAATTTCCCACCTTTAATTTTGGTATAAATGCAGTTGTCCACCTTATTTTCCTTAAATCCGAATTTCTTGATAATTTCATCGAACTTAAGGTTCCATTGCCTTGACGCCTGTTTAAGTCCATAGATGGATTTCTTAAGTTTGCATCCCATATGGCTCTTTCCTTTCACAACAAAACCTTCCGGTTGAGCCATGTAAACATTTTCATTTAAGTCGCTGTTTAGGAATGCTGTTTTCACATCCATTTGATGGAGTTCTAAATCATAATGTGCCACTAGCGCCATGACAATTCTGAATGAGTCTTTCTTAGAGACAGGAGAGAATGTTTCATTGTAATCAATTCCTTCTCTCTGCGAAAAACCCTTTGCCACAAGCCTTGCTTTGAATCGTTCGATATTTCCTTTGGAGTCCAATTTAGTTTTGTAGACCCATTTGCAGCCTACTGTTTTTACTCCTTTAGGAATTTCTACTAGATCCCACACTTTATTTTGGCTCATTGATTTGAGTTCATCTTCCATGGCTTGAACCCACTTGGATGAATTTTTACTGCTTATGGCTTCTTTAAATGAGGTGGGGTTGTCTACCTTCCCAATATCTTCACCCATGTAAATTTCATAATAATCAGGGATGGCAGATCTCCTGTTCCGTTGTGATCGTCTTAATTCTTGATTTTCATTATTGACCATAGACGGTTCAGGATCAGGTTGCGGAATTTCTTCTTCATTATGTATCACAGGACTCTGTTGAGGCTCATTATTTTCATGGGTTTCAATATTTTCCTCAGCAGTAGCCGTAGCGCCAACTGTGGGAACTACATTATGATAAATAGGGACATTATTCTCTTGGATTTCCGGAGGAGAAGAAACACTCACCCGAATTTCCTCAAGATTAATTTCCCTTTCCTGTGAGCTCCCCATTTCATAATTTTCCAAGAAGACAGCGTGTCTGGTTTCTACAAATTTAGTGACACGGTCTGGACAGTAAAATCGATATCCCTTAGAATGTGACGGGTAACCGATAAAATGACAGCTCACAGTCTTGGGGTCTAATTTCTTTAATTGAGGGTTGAATAATTTCGCTTCTGCACGGCAACCCCACACTTTCAAATAATTTAATGTCGGTTTTCTTCTGGTCCACAGTTCATACGGAGTTTTCGGCACGGACTTGCTTGGAACTCTGTTTAGTATGTGTGTAGCCGTTTTTAATGCCTCAATCCATAATTTATTTGATAAGTTGGAGTGACTAAGCATGCTCCGCACCATCTCCATGAGTGTGCGGTTGCGTCTTTCTGCCACTCCATTTTGTTGAGGCTCCCCAGGCATGGAATATTGTGCAATAATCCCATGAATCTGAAGATATTGAGCAAATGGACCAGGACTTTGCCCAAATGGAGCATGTTTTCCATAGTACTCACCACCACGGTCTGATCTCACTATTTTAATTTTCGCGTTGTGCTGGTTTTCAACTTCTGCTTTGAATATTTTGAATTTTTCGAGAGATTCAGAACGATCACTTATGGGGTAAATATATCCATAACGGGAGTAA
The DNA here is from genome assembly GCF_000231095.2 of Oryza brachyantha. NCBI lineage: Eukaryota > Viridiplantae > Streptophyta > Magnoliopsida > Poales > Poaceae > Oryza > Oryza brachyantha. The sequence goes on from NC_023163.2 coordinate 22,878,346, forward strand.
TCATCCGTAAATGTAATGAATGAATCAAAACCATCTACAGATGTCACTGGGAACGGTCCACAAATATCAGTGTGAATTATTTCTAGTGGACTCGTGCTCCTAGTGGCTCCTTTCTTAATTGATTTAGCAAATTTTCCTTTAACGCAATCTATGCAATGATCAGCGTCAGAAAAATCTAAGGGGAGTAATAATTCTTCTTTAATGAGACGTTCGATTCTCCCCCTAGAAATGTGGCCTAAGCGACAGTGCCACAATTTCGATGAAGTCTCATTTTTATCATTGCAGGCATTTATGACATTCATCACAATATGATCCAAAGAGAGCAAGTAGAGTTTGTCTCGCACGAAGGCAAGACCAATTACTTTATTTAGATGCTTAATGTAACAAGTTCGGAAGAATAACAGTCATATTCTGTCTCTGCTAGGACTCTGACTGAAATAAGATTTCTTTTAACGGAAGGAGCAACTAAGACATTATTAAGTATTAAATTGTAGCCACTGGGAAGCTTGAGTGCGAGGTCTCCAACAGCCTCCACTTCAATCTCCGCTCCATCAGCTACTCTTAGGATGTGCTCCCCCTTTCTTAGCGTCTGGACGTCATTCAATCCCTGTAATGAATTAGTGATGTGCACGGTGGCACCTGAGTCAACCCACCAAGAATTCCGGGAAAACTCAAGATATAGGGATTCATTAACGTTGGAAATTTCATTAATTTCATTTATACCTTTACGGGCCAACCACTCCTTGAAGCGGGGGCAGTCTTTGTGCCAATGTCCATCACTGTCACAGAAAGTGCAGTGAGGATTCTTGAATTTTGGCCCAGCTGAAGGTTGAGCAGTTGATTGAGCAACCTTACTCCCTCCTTGTTTCGGAGGGTGAGGTGGCTTGCCCTTTTTCTTTGATCCAGAGGCTTCTCCTTGATAGAACTTCCTCTTGCCCTTAGAGTTCATGAGGTTGAGCTGGTCAATGTGTTTCTGCCTTTTGGCCTTTTGACGCTCTTCCTCTTCCACTGCGTGGGAGATAAGCTCTGAAATGGTCCACTTTTCTCTTTGAGTATTGTAGTGAATTTTGAACGGATCATAATCAGAGTTTAGTGAGTTCAGGATGAAATGGACAAGATAGGCTTCCGAAATTTCCATGTCCATCGTTTTTAGTTGATGAGCCATGTGTGACATTTCCATGATGTGTTGTCGGATGTCTTTCTTTCCATCATAGACAGAAGAGCCCATTTTCATGATAAGAGTACTGGCATAGGTTTTGGTACACGCCTTGTAGTTTGATTCAATGTTTGCCAGATACGTCTTAACATTGTCAGAGTCAGCAATCCCCCCTATAATAGAAGGAGAGATGTTGCTCTTGATGTACATTAGGGACACTCTGTTTGATTTCTTCCAAGCGGGCCACTTTTCATCGTAAGCCCACTTGAGATTGATGTATTCCTCATCATTCTCATCCATGAAGTCAGCTAATTTTGGTTCCATAGGTGGAACCTCTCTAAGTGCGAGATCATTTTCCAACAGCCCCAAATTCAGGAGCATGTTGTTTTCCATTCAGCATAATTAGCCCCATCAAGTGGCTCAATCCTTTTAAGCTGTGACAAAGCTGCAGATGATAATTTATAATATAAAACATTTGATCAAAAAATAAAATAATATTTGTATAATACCTTTCCAAATCTAATCACCGTTGGGCAGAAAAGACTTAGAAAATAAAATAAATCCTTAATTATATCACCGTTGGGCAGAAATAATCAAGGAAGAAATAATCAAATTTAAATTGACGTGAAATCATAAATAACATTGGTCAATAAATAACTTCACATCATAAATTCTTTCTAGCAAACTTCCCGTTGGTTCCATTTGACTAGAAATAATTTTCTGAGCAATAAAATATATTTTATCATTTTTTTTTGCAATTTTAAACAGCCCATAACAAGGTATAAACTAATTTCTGGAATTTTAAAAAAAATTAATCAATTTTTTTTTGCCTATCCATTTACCAGGCCGGCCCACGAGAGGCCGACCCGTTAGGCATCGCGCAAGTGCGTAAGGGGCGTCGGCCCATGCGGCCGAGTCAGCCCATTAAGTGGCGGCGGCCCAGGAGTGAGTAAGGGGCTGATCGTGGCCGTCCGATCGAAATCAACGGCCGAGATCCGGTGCGGCGAGGCTAACCCACCCGTCGGCCGAAAACCCTAACCCTAGCCGCTTTTTCTCTCTTCGGACTCCTCTCTCTCTCCTCTTTCTCTGGCGGCGGACGACGAGCATCCACGGCGCAAGATGGTGGTGGCGCAGTGGTCCGGCGGGGAGGGCGTGCGCCAAAAGCGCGGACCATCACCCACCGGCTGGGGGGGCGAGCGCGCCCGAAGGCGGTGGCACCCAAGCCGGCCGTTCCCGTCGGCGCGGAGACCCGGCAACGGTGACGGCGCACGCACGGCGGAGCTGGCGTGGCCGGAGGAGGAGAGCGGAGGCGGCGGCGCCCTCGCGCCGGCGCGCGGCAACCACGCACGCGCGCGTGCCACGCACGGGTCGAAGCCCGCTCGGCGGCGGCGGCGGTGGATGGCGGTCGATCCCCGGCGCAAATAGCGGCGGCACAGGTGCACGCACGGATGGGCGAAGCCCACCCGACGGCGACGGCGACGACCGGTATTGCTCCGGTGAGCTTTCTTCAATCCGAAACCGGATCAAATAGTTTGATTGATTGCAATTCGATCTAGGGTTTGAGATTTTTTTTTTGATTTCTCGGTTTGGAATTCGAATCAATTATAGTGTATGTGACTAATTTGAATCCTTCACCGATTAGATCATCAACAGGCCAAAATAATTAATTAATTCATAATTAATCACTGATGGGATCAAATACGACTAGGATTGGCTCTGATATCACAATGTTAGATAATTCAATTCAATCATAAACAATAGATTACGAATTTAAACCCTAATCAACACATGATCACCGATTAATTCAAATGCGGAAAACTAAATAAACCTGCAGATGAAGCCATCTGATTCCCTTCTTTTCTTTTCTTCAATTCCGTCTTCTTTCCTTCGTCTCCGGCAAGATTAGGTCGCCGATGATTTGATTTGAATCTCCGACCTTCGGGTCTCCAACGGCACTGTCCTGGAATCGCCGCACGAAACCCTTCCAGCGCTTCTCTGATCGGGAGAGCTTAATTTCGAATTTCTAGTTTAGAGAATAAGCGACACGAGCGTCCCGTGGGCTCCTCTTCTTTTATATAGCGCTGGTGGGCCTCGGGGGCTTTTCCTAATCCGATTCTGACCCGTAACTACCGATCGCAGTTACGGCCCATAAGGGTTACGAATTTCAGAGTTAGAGATGGATTACGGATAGGATTACGGTGGTTAAATCCTTTCCTAAATATCGGCTAACCGATAAATAAACCAACATATATAATACACATACTCCATATTAATTGTACAAGAATAGGTAGTTTCGTGAAACAACCTCTGCGCGATGATCATAAATCTCCACCACAGCTTAAGAAATGGTCAGTAGCCAGTACATCGTCGGTGTCTGCAGTCTGCCTGGCATGGCGCTGCACAACGACGCGTGGTCGATCGAGAGTACATGCCATTCCTATGTATATGCAACTTATGGGAGCAGACCAATGGTAGGTGGAACAAACAATACTTGAACTATAGCAGATACAGTAAAAGACATGAACTCACGAGCCATGTGAGTGTTAAAGGTGAGAGGCTGGGCCTGTGCATCGGAGATGACCTCGCAAGCAAACGCTGTTGTTCATTTAAGGGAGGAAAGCAGGTGAGGAAACAACATTAACACCACCTGCGCATGCAGCAGATCGAGCGAGGAAACAAGCTCATCACCACGTCCCGGCGTCCCGCGCTTCGCGGCGACCAGCCGTGCCGTGCCGACACGACGCGCCACCCGCGTGTGCCCATCACCCCAGGGATGGCTACCTAGCTGACACGCTCACTGGCCTCCGGATCGATCAGTCAAGAGAGCGCAGTGCAGCCAGACCGCTCCCACCCGGTGCAGAATTGCAGATCAGCGTGTCATGCACCTGGAAGGAAAATGTTGCCGTATATTTCTCCAAGTGTGCGAGAGTTTCGCTGCTAGGCGCGGAAGCTGGGGCAGCTGGCAATCGTGGGATTTGCAGCGCACTGTGCAAGGGAAAAACTCGACGCCACGGCCCATCTTATTTAATGAGCTCCGTGCAGGTACGCTGGGGTGCCCAACTAACCTCCTTCGCAACGCATTTACACACGGGCATGGCCGGTGTGTGTAAACCGTGCAGGCATCGCATCGCAGTGCAATTGCTGCTGTTAAGTCAGTAACATGCGCGTGTCCTGCGGAGAGGTGTGTGCATGCAGTGGTGCATGGAGGGCAGGCAGAGCACGAGAGCTTTCGTATAAAGACCAACCAGCGCGCGAGCTGCCACTTCAAGCATCGATCAGATCATCAGCTGCGCTGCGAAGCAGGGTGCCCATCCGGAGTTGCGAGGTGGTTGCGATGGCTAAGGTTCTCGCGTTTGTGTCAGCTTGCTGCCTGCTCGTGGCGTCCTCCGCCGCGGCGCGTAGCCTCGTCGGCGTCAACGGCAGGGCGTTTGGTAGCCGGAAGGACTACTACACTCCTGGTCCATCGACTGTCCCACACCACTCTCCAGCAAGTCCCAGCCGTGCGTACATTACCCCGTCTCTTTCCATATCTTGGTACTGTTTGGTTACTCCATCGGGTCAGACGTACGATGTAAAGTTTATGAGTGTGTTCTCCATGCAGATTCGGGCCCGCCATGCTCGCCGACGCCGCCACACGGAGGTGGTGGAGGCTACAACCCGCCCTCGCCGTCCACCGGCGACGCGCCACCCTCACCATCCAGTGACACCTCGCCGAGCACACCGAGTGGAGGCTACTACCCGCCCACGCCGTCCGTCGGCGACGCGCCGCCATCACCGTCCAGTGACACCTCTCCCACCACGCCGGGTGGAGGCTACACGCCGACGCCGAGCGACACACCGCCCTCACCGTCCAGTGACACCTCTCCAACTACACCGGGTGGATGCTTCAGTCCCACGCCGTGCGGCACACCACCCTCGCCGTCCAGTGGAACCTCGCCCACCACGCCGGGTGGAGGCTACACGCCGACACCGAGCGACACGCCCCCCTCGCCGTCCAGTGGCACCTCTCCAACTATACCAGGTGGATGCTCCAGTCCCACGTCGTGCGGCACGCCACCCTCGCCGTCCAGTGGTACCTCTCCTACCACGCCGGGTGGAGGTTATATGCCGACACCGAGAGACACGCCACCCTCGCCGTCCAGTGGCACCTCTCCCACCACGCCGGGTGGAGGCTACACGCCGACGCCGAGCGACACTCCGCCCTCGCCGTCCAGTGGCACCTCTCCCACTACACCGGGTGGATGCTCTAGTCCAACGCCATGCGGCACGCCACCTTCGCCGTCCATTGGTACCTCTCCTACCACGCCGGGTGGAGGCTATACGCCGACACCGAGCGAGACGCCGCCCTCACCGTCCAGTGGCACCTCTCCCACTACACCGGGTGGATGCTCTACTCACACGCCATGTGGCACGCCACCTTCGCCGTCCATTGGCACCTCTCCGATCACACCAACACCAGGTGGAAGCTACTACCCACCAACGCCATCCATTGGCGACGCACCACCCTCGCCGTCGAGTGACACCTCTCCGACCACGCCGGGTGGAGGATACAACCCGCCCACACCGTCCACTGGCGGCGCACCACCCTCGCCGTCAAGTGACACCTCTCCGACCACACCGGGCGTAGGTTCCCCGTCGACGCCATGTGACACGCCGCCCTCGCCGTCTAGTGGCACGTCCCCTACCACGCCTGGTGGAGGCTACAACCCGCCCACGCCGTCCATTGGCAACGTGCCGCCCGCGCCAGCCAGTGGCACCTCCCCAAGCACACCGGGAGGAGGCTACTCTCCGCCTACACCGTGCAATGCGCCGCCGTCGCCTTCTAGTGGCACCTCCCCATCCACACCGGGTGGAGGCTATTCTACGTCCACGCCGTGCAATGCGCCGCCGTCGCCTTCGAGTGGCACCTCCCCGACCACACCGGGTGGTGGATACTACCCGCCCGCGCCGACCATTGGCGACGTGCCGCCTTCTCCGTCCAGCGGCACCTCCCCAAGCACACCGGGTGGCGGCTGCTCGTCCTCACCCACGCCGTGCGACGCGCCACCCTCACCGTCCAGTGACGCTTCCCCGACAACACCTGGTGGAGGTTACTACCCACCCACGCCATCCGTTGGCGACGTGCCGCCCTCACCGTCCACCGGCACCTCGCCTTCCACACCGGGTGGAGGCTACTCTCCCTCCCCTTCCACCGGCGGCTACACGCCGACTCCGGATGTTCCGATCAGCACCCCGTCGACACCCTACTCCCCACTGGTGCCCACGCCGCCGTCGAGCACCACCCCGACGCCCTTCGATCCCAACACCGCGCCCTTCCCGTGCACGTAACTTCTTCGTTCTTTAATTAGCTCATATCCACAAGTACATAATACGGGAGTTTGTATCAGATGCATTTACTAACCTAGCGCACGTGTCGTGCGTGTTCCGTCTGATCGCAGATACTGGCTGTCGCACCCGAACGTTATTTGGGGCCTGTTCGGGTTCTGGTGCCCGCTGGTGCGTCTGTTCGGGCCGACCGCCGCGGCGCCGTTCGGGCACGACCTGACCGTGACGGAGGCGCTGGCGAACAAGCGCACGGACGGCGTGGGCGAGCTCTACCGCGAAGGCACGGCGTCGCTGCTCAACTCCATGGTGAACAGCAAGTTCGCCTTCAGCACGCAGCAGGTGAAGGACGCGTTCAGCGCCGCGCTCAGCTCAGGCGACGACCGCGCCGCCGCCGCGCAGGCGCAGCTCTTCAAGAAGGCCAACGAAGGCCACGTCAAGCGCTAGGCAGCATATGCATCTCCTGTAACTTGTGGGTACTTGCCGCGGGCCGGCGGAGCTTTGCTGAGCCGGATGCCATGCGATGGCACGCGGGGCAGCATGCGTACGTGCTGGCCGGTGGGGTGGGTGGGGTTATCTGGCACTTGCATTCCGTTTGATGTAGTCTTAGACATGGGTGGGAAGCATGATGCGAGTGTTAAGTATGTTTTATTATCCCTTTTAGAGCGCCTGCATGGCCGCGAGGAATAACTGTAGGACTGTTCTGCTTCCTTTTAATTCAGTATGTACGTATGGTTTAAGCTTCATATGTGTTCTACTTCCTACTTCTATAATATGGAGCATAGATAAATCAAATGCGGCATAATTTACGATCCAATAATGCAAAACCTTGTGCATTTACGTTTGGTATGTTTATAAATGAAAAATAATTTATAAATAAAACTTTTATATATATGTTTCTAAATTTAATTTTAGGAGTATAGTCAGTGGAGTTATGGATTTGCTCAAACCTAGCTCTACCTCTTTATTTTATTTTTTCATATCACTTTAGTCAACTCCACTCATTTTATGTGGAGCTAAAATTGTTTTGCTGAGCCTTGGCTCTAGGAGGGATTAAGCTAGAGTTAGAGTTGTGTCAAATACACCTTATCTCTACTACTTAAAAGCAGACTCATCCGTCCTCTTCTAATCCGTCACTCATCATCTTCTAGTCCGTCACGCAAAAACCATTACTTTCACAAAAATCAGAAAAAAATATCAAGTGATTTGTTAAACTAAACCGTTTTTTTACCTATGGACCTATATATATCTTCATTCTTATAGGTCTAGTGCAATGCATTAGTATATTATTAGTATATATAGTATATAGAAAAGATAGAATACTGAATTTCATCAACAACCATAGAAATAATAATTAATAAAACCAAACATATAATATCTACTCACTGCTTGCGAAGTTCGACCATTTGTCTTATTCAAAAAATTATGAAAATATCATTTATTTTTTTATGACTTACTTTATTATCAAAATAACTTTAAGCACCACTTTTCATTTTTTATATTTATACTAAATTTGTAAATAAGATAAATGGTCAAACGTTGCAAAAAAAAAAATCAAACATCTTACGTTATGAAATGAAGGTAGTACGTAGCAAAAAAAAATAAAATTTGCTATTTTTCTTGACGTGTAGATTTAGGTTAGATAATAACTTATAGCATCATAGATCTTATCAAAATTTATCAATTTTGTCATAACAGTTTAGGTTGCATACGCATCAGGTACATAATACATTGTAATTACGTGTAAAAGAACTATATGGATGGCACTCTTCTGAACTGTGCCATGACAATCCTGAACCCCTTTTGTTGGACCAGGCCAAGACTGCTGCTGTGCCGAGCTGCTTCTTTGCAAGCCATCCTAAGGTTCAGTAAACGGAATGGGCCGGATTGGGCTTGTTAGTTTTGGGCCCAATGTCCCGAACTGCCTCGAGTTCGGCCAGTAAGAAACCACACGGGACTGTTTGGATTTTATAAGAAAAGTTTCCTCACCATCTTATTGAGTTATTGGTCCCGTATATCAATAAAAAATATGAAAATTTTGCTTCATCGTAATTGGTAGCTATGTTCTTTCATATTGGCTGGCCAAATCTTAGTCAAATGAGGTATAACATTATGGTTACCATAAGAAACTCGAGTCACATAACCAAACAACCGAGCCATTTTGGTAGATGCAGTGCCAAATCCACCGACACCTTTTTTTTTTATCGCAGTTCAAACACATTTTCTATATACACGCACATATGCTCGCTCGAAATATTAACACACACGGACACGCTAATCCTATAAGTATCGTTGAAGATTTAGGTTGGTATCTCTTGAGATTAACCTATGAGCATTGTTGAAGATTGGACCTTATCTCTTAAAATTGACAAAATTGACGAAGTCATTATAGATATGATTTTTATTAGAGCGAGTACAATATGTGATGTAAGCGGGCTCTAAAAATTATCACATCATATTTATGCTTACGTAGAGGGAGAGAAGAAAAACGAGCTACAGATTTATAACTAGCTGCAGCACAAACTCAAAGATTATGTGTGTATAAGAGGTAGACCATGCATTAATGATGTAACATATGTTTATGTGTAACTATTATATAGCTTGGATCTATGTTAGCTCCTAGTGACATGAAAAGATTTTAGAGCCAGTAGTTAGCTCTTCTATTAACATTGCTGTTAGATATGTCATTTACTTTTAAAAGAATAACTAACCGTGAAAGATGGGGTTCCATCACAATCAGGGTGATCATTTGGCTTTGTGAGGAAAAGTCAAACCATATATTTACAAATAAAAATAATATTAATATAAATATATTATATGTGTTCTAAAAGAAAAGGCTGAAAATAAACTACAACAAAAAAATCCTAAATCAACCTATAATTTAAGGTTAAAAATTTAAATATTTTATTATAAGCATAACCATAAAAGACAAGATGAGACTGAATAAGAATAACTAGCTAAGCAGCAAGTAGGGTTGTCAAAAAAAGCTTGAAGCTCCTGAGCTGCTCAAGCTTGTCTTGCCTCTGACTTGGTTCGAGCTTGGCTCGAGCTCCTAATGAGCCAAGCCCGAGCCTGGTCTGAAGCTCGTGAGTTTTCTTGAGACGAGCTCAAGCTTATCTATATATGTTGTTTTTATTTTTTATTCGAAGTTTTTGATCTTTTTCTTCCAGTCCAGTGGCTAAAGATATCAATCTCATCCTGCCAAACCATTTTTTCGCCGGACCTTCTGCCAAACAATTAGGCCGCCCGTGCATGCGTGCGACTTACGGGTGGAGGGTAAAACTAATAGCTACTTGCACGTTGTTTACCAGTTCAAAATGCAGCCGTCGTCAGTAGCATAGTGCACGTACTGCAAGTTTGCGACAGCCACCGGTTCGATTGGAGACTACACGGTAGTCCCCATTCAGCTTAGAGGCGTCGTGGTTGGGTTGCGGTGGCAAATTCAATACGGCCGGCCGGTGCGAGAGCCCTCGCTCAACCGCCGTGCAAAATCCGCTGCATTTATTCGTCAGAGGCTCAGCTCAGATATGGATCACACGCAGTTGTGTCCCCCCAGGTTTGACATTCGGTTGATTCGCGACTTCGAATGAAAGAACCCCATTCGATGGATGTACGACGCACTGACAGTCTCTGAAAGATCGGCACATCCCTTGTTTCCCTTGTTTCTGATCGATCTGTTGGCCTTCGTCCCCATTTTGACAAAAGCTTCTCCTTTTGCAGCTCAGGACAGTTAAGAAACGGGGCCCCTTCATCATGCACGTTCTGTACCTTCTAGTTCATACTCCATAGAAATTTCGGAGTTCAGACTAAGCAAGTTCATGCAGGTTTGTTTGGTTGAGTTAGGGTTAATAACCACGTAGAAATATGAATAAAGCAACAAGGATAAAAATCATATATTTGTACAAGGGACCATCTTAAAGATTGTTATAAGTGGGATTTTTTAGGTCGCGAGAGTGCACATAAGTGGCTTTGTTTTCTATTACTTATTATTAATATAGTATATTGTAAACCTCAAATACAGACGTAAAATTGAAAGATTAATTTATTAATAACATCTAAACATCAGATGCAAACATAAAGTTGAAGAAATAATAACTTTGCAGCCGGTTGTTACATTCCCTTTGTACCAATTGATTTTATCCATGCATTGACATAATGACATGGAAAAGATTGATTAATGGCCATGTGGCTACCTATATAGAGTTCGGATTGTTTTGTAATTTTTTTTGGACTTTTCTCTTTTCCAATTTGAAGGTCCAATAGGGAGGCCACAGTTTTGTCACCACATGACTACGTATGTGTTCTTTTACAATGCTACAGTGCATATTATTTTTTGGTTTTTACGTGATATGCTAAAAGGTGTGTATTTTTTTAAAAAAATATTCCCATATATAAATTCATCATCTCATATTTCTAAACTATATTTCAACTTTGTATTATTTACTTTTACCGTTTACACCACTGACTAACAAAATATCAGATAATATTTCGTGACTCATCTCTCGTCCATAAAAGAACACATACATGAGGAGCCTTTTCCCCCTTTTTTCCCAATCAAATCATAGTTGGAATAGGTTGGTGCTATCCATCTCTTGCAATTTGTCTCTTTTTTTTCTTTCTTAGAAATCTTGATATTTTTTATGGGTATAATTGTATTTTCAGACAATAAATTCTATCTATCTATATCGTTATAATTTAGTCTTACTATGATATAACGGTATAAATTTCCTCCTTTACTCTGATGAAAGTGGTAATTTTCCCTAGAGTGAACGTGAACCATTATTTCAAAACTAATTAATGTGATTTTAATCTACCTTTAAGCATTAATTGTTAATATTGCATTTGCTTATTTTGCCACGTGAATATGCATGACTCTAATTACAGCTCCAGGGCCAAATGCATATAAGATATGCCCCGTTTCCTAATATGATTACAGGCTCCAACACCTATTACAGGCTCCAACACCTATAACAGGCCAACTACTCATTCGGCTAGCTGGCGCAGGAGTATAATTTTGGGCCAGGAGTCTGAAATTAGAAAACGATATCATTTGGAAACAGTTTGTTACGTTGCGCTTAGGGTGAGTTGATATCAATTAGGACTAGATCAATTAGCACATACAAAACAAGGTAAATCGTCAGAACATAGTTAATTATGTTTTTACAGAAAATTTCGATAGAAAAATTACTTTAAAACCATAAATGAATCTATTTTTAAATTCAAAATAATTAATATATAATTAATCATGAGCTAATGTCTTAGCTCATTTTATGTGAGCTAATTGGTTTAGCCCTACTTGGCACTACCAAACTCACCTTTAGTCCACAACTGTAATGTACAGTTGTATTTATATACTATTAGTTCTTTGCCATTAAAATGTTAAAATATGGGATCATCGTGATCTAACGACGACGTAGTTTTTTCAGCATATAATTGCTAGCTAGTGATTTCTTTCAAAGCTATTTTTAAATTATAATAGATAGATTTTAGAAAGTGGACTAAAATATCATCCAAAATTAACTTTAATATTAAGTTTTGGATGCGTCTGATAGGCCAACAAGCAAACGATAATTCAAATTCAAGTGTATAGATGCAACTCACTGCCTTCGAACCTGCTGGATTTCAAAAGAAAAGGTTAACTTACCAGATGTATCGAGTATTGGGTTTTCCCTGTTCGAAATTAAAGAAATGCAGATGTAGGGTCACTGCAAACCAGTCCTCCCTTGTAGATTGTTGTTCACGCAATCATTATCAATGCGCGCAACCATCGAAAAGCTTGGTACCAAATCAGATCACTGGATGATTTTCACATGGATTTGTTTGTTGGCAAATTGACTCCCATGAAAATGTCAAACTGTGGTGGTTATCTTTTGATGTACTCCATCTGTATTGCGCGCACGCATCCCACGACAACGTTTGTTGCAGATTTGCACGTTTGTGTTGTGGAGCTCTGGTCTGATGTAAGTGCGCTGAGGTAGCAGATCACCAAGTACTGTGCATAACAAAGTCGTCGTTTGAGGTGTCGAAAAAGGAGCGATTCATGAATTCAACGCAGTGCTGGTATCAATTTATTACTCCCCTCTAAAATATACGTATTTATATGGTTTAAATTTTATATCAATATATAAGGAATTCTGTATATAATTTCTTGATTCCAATTATTTCAGTGATTTTAGAACCAATTAGATACCTAGAAAGGAAATATAATCAATTTAGAATTAAAAAATTAACTACTAAAATAAATGAGAATTTTTGACATATCATTAGTCTATGCTTAAAAAACTAAAATGCTTATATTTTAGAATTAGATAATACTCTCTCTCTGTCCCTAAAAAAACGAACTTATCGGTTTTTTGTCGAGTGTTTGAATATCCATCTTATTTGAAAAAAATTAAGAAATTTTAAAAGAATTAGTCATACATAAAGTACTATTTATGTTTTATCATCTAATAAAAATAAAAATTTTAATCGTAATTTTTTAAAAAAAGACAAAGAGTTAATTTATTTTCTGACGAAGGGAGTAACGGTATACTAACAGGCTCTGATTTTGAGCCACGTATGCTGTACCCATCTACCCTATAATGCACCAACTCAGTTTACTCGTTTACTCATTTATTCATTGGACAAATTCAAAGACTGATATGATTTGCTTTATATCGGACGATCCACGTCAGTCAGTGGAGCGCAAGGCTCTTAACGTTGTGGTCGTGGGTTCGAACCCCACGGTGAGCACTGTTTATATATATTTTTTACTCTCTTTTGCCCCTGTACACACACAATACCGAAACAGCTAACGTGCTCACGTGTGACGTGTTACCGTTAAAGCAGCACACTGCGTTTCCTTTAATTCTTTTTCTTCTTTGTTTAAAGATGACCAGCACATAATAATATTTGTTCTTAGAAAGATCAGTAGCAGACTGCACACTATACCATGGTTTGATGTTGGCAATGGATTAATCTAACACGTAGATCCGATCAAAGCCTCCTTGTCACGACTAGCTGCTAAACACACCTGGCCATTGGCCGGCCATTTGCGTGCAAGGAACACTTATCTATCCTATAGTGTACCAACACAAAAGACTCATGAAATAGATCCGACGCACACACACATAATCATCTGGAACGAAAGAAACGACTCAGATCATACATGAAATTGGTATCTTTTACATTCCACTTTTGCACTTTGCTTGTCGGCAAATCATGCATGCAGATAAATTGCAGTGCATGCTAACTTTCCATAATACATGGATATTTTTAGAAAGAGTAATAAATCAAAGTAATCAATTACATATAATATATATGTATACATCCATGTATATATAAACACGAATGATTAACCGTAGACCCCAAATCAACGCCGTTAAATCAAAATAGAATGGATCTTAATTAAAAATATATTATATATATAATCTAAAAATTTTATATCCCAACGTTGAATTTTAAGTCATCGTTTAATCATTCGTCTTTTTCAAAGTTTTTTTACACACGTGGAATATTATACTTCATTTTTATAGTATCTTAACTAATAATGAATGAAAATCATAAATAATTTTTCATATGTATATATATCAACACAAATGATCAACCATTGACCTCTAAATCAACGATGTTAAATAAAAATAGCACCGATATTAATTAAACGATGTATCGTTATATATATATATGTATATATATATATATAAAATATATATATATATATACACACACATATATAATATCTGTATATACGTTTGGGTTGGCAATATGAAATAACGAGAAATATTTTTTTCACACGGTGGTATTTGTAATATTTTCTCGGTATTTTATTAAATATATCAACACGAATGAATCAACATAATCAAATTGAAAATGAATGAGTATAAAATAAATTTTGTAATATACGTGTACATATATTATTTAAATTATAAATATGTCTGTTCAGATTAACTTATAGATAATTACGAGAGCTATTTTTTTATAAGGTAGAATTGACTCATACGTACATATATTTTATAAATTTTTTGACAAGGTAGAATAAATTTATACACTTTTCAAGTATGTAGCTCTTATAATTATGCTATATATACATATACATATAATATTTATGACTAATTGTATATAAGATTTTTTTTATTTCTGTTAGATTAGGATAAAAGAATGTTGTTAACTCAAATTGCACAAATTTGCCTAAATAATTCATTTTATATGAACTAGAAGATAAATCTTAATTGCATTAATTGTATTAAGGACCAACACACATCTTCAAAAAGATTCTAATTTAGTATATCTTTAGTATAGACATATCTTAATAGCATAGCATGGTGTATGGTGCACATTGGCCATGACATTCATTTGGTTGAACATGACTATTGATATATAAATTGTGGAATATCTAAAACATAAACTTTATTTCAATCCTTTAATTTTTATTATCAAATATCACCATACGTTAGCACATGTATGTTTGATATATGACTTGAATCAAATTAAGATGCAATTAGACCTATTTTACAAAAATTAGTTTAACTAACGAAATTAAATAATATATGTATGAAAATATTATAATACCATAGCGTTAGCACAGGGATATTGTTAGTATATTAGAGTCACGGGAGTACAGACTACACAGCCACTAATATCCTTACATGAGCTCCACGCTTTCCTTGAATTCCTTCGTCAAGGGATAAGTTTGGGAATGCTGTTAAGTATGTAGTACTGTATATGCTTTTCCAGGCAATCTCCCCGTGTAAAAGTATGATGTATATACAAGCGGACATGCGAGGTGTTACTCATAGAACATTGGGCAAACTAACCCTAATCTTTTCACTTCTGCTTCTGTTTACAAGCTAAAATTTAAATTTTAAATCTTGAACTTAGAATTGATTTTATGTTTTAAATATTTTTTAGATTTAATATTTTAATTGTTAAGAATACATTTATAAAATTTTAATTCATAAAATATTTTTCATATGCCGTTCACCCACACAGTTTAAAGTATTGGAAAGGGGCCGGGTCCTGCTTGAAGTAGTAATAGTAGTAGTAACTAGCAAGCCGAAACGACATGACTACTGATGATCTTCCCATCGGCTGTTGATCCACTGTTGACTCTGACCCCAGCTAGTGATAGCCACAGCTCGTCACCGTTATCCATTGATATCCGTGGGGGCAGTTCGGTAACAGGCTAGGTGCACGGACACGCTTGGCAGCATTTTGCACACTGGTCCCCGGTACGGTAAAAATACAAGTCTCCGTTAAACCCTAGCCGGTACGGTGTAACCTGGGCCTCATCCTGGGATAAGTAGATGGGCAACGAAGTCAACGGGGCTTTTTAGAGAGCTTTTTCTGGCTGTAGCTTTTCTCAGAAGCTGCTTTTGCTATAAGCTGACCTAAACAGTTCATAATTTCTAAGAATTTGTAGTTACAGATTCTGAAAAATAAACAAAGAATCTAGAATTTAGAGATGTTTAAGAGCTTTTTCAAATTCTCAGAAGCTAGCTATCAAGCAGTTGTTTCTTAGAATCTAAAACTGAGGCCTATACACACGGACCGCGCTTCTGGCTATCGAACAGTGTAAGAGTTATTTGACATTAGCGGGACGTAGAAGTAGGGAGTTCTCAGAAATGAAGTCGCTGCTGCGAGTAGCAGCGAGGTCGTCCTGTGCGCCAAGTTCACATCGAGTCTTCAGCACTAATCACGATTCCGACGAGGCAGTTGACAGTAGTACAGCACAGGTATGGGTACGAGTTTACGCGGAGCTATGCCAATGCCATGCAGGCAAGAGGCTAGCAGTGGGCTCTATCGTTGCCAAGTCGGTTGATACCGGCAGAAGTGCTCCATCCCAGGAGCCAATCATAACAGCCAAAATCGATGTGCTCGTTCTCCAGGGTGGTGTTTAGATTAAGAAAATTTTTGGGAAAAATGTCACGTCAAATATTTGATCGGACGTTAGAAGGGGTTTTCGGATACGAATGAAAAAACGAATTTCATGGCTAGCCTGGAAACCGCGAGACGAATCTTTTGAGCCTAATTAATCCGTCATTAGCACATGTTGGTTACTGTAGCATTTATGGCTAATCCTGGGCTAATTAAGCTTAAAAGATTCGTCTCAAGATTTCTTTCATAACTGTGCAATTAGTTTTTTAGTTCATCTACGTTTAATGCTTTATTTAAGTGTCTAAAAATTCGATGTGATGTTTTTGGATAAAAATTTTAAAACTAAACAAGGCCTTAATTCACAGGTTGTACTAACTGCTGGCCACTGGCATAACTCCGACTGGCCGCCTGCCACCACCCCACGCAGCATTCAAACAAGAAGCCTGAGTCAGACACCAGCCAACTCACTCGCGCGACGCGAGCTAAGTCTAGCCGTCACATGGGAGAGATATCGTGCGTACGCTAAACAAACGAGACAAGGCCACATAATAATGCGGGCGCCTGACCTGTTAAAGGAGTTTTCAGTGCATGCGATGCGAGTGCGACGCAGCAGCGCTGCACCCGCACTGCAGAAGCGGATAAGCGTTTCGACCGATCGATCGGGGCCGGCGAGGCGCGGCGTTCCGCGCGCGCGTCACCGTCACGCCCGTGTCGGTGGTCTCCCTGGCCTCGCGGTTCAGGTCGCTTTCCGGGCTCGAATCCGGCAAGTCCCATCGCCCCCCATTCATTCGGCTATTCGACCCGCGCACCCCCGCCCTCCGCCGCAGCCAGATTCGCCGCGCCCTGCCACCTCCCACGTCCCCGCCCCTCGCACGCTCGCACACTGATGCGCGCGGTGATGCCCGCACCGTGACCCTGCTCTCTCTTTCTTTTCTTTTTTTTCTCGGGCTTTCCTTTCCTTCCCTTCCCTTCTCGTGCTCCTGCCCGCGTCCCCCCACCCAACCCACACCACACGCACACGCGCGGGGGCGCCGCGTACTTAGCTAGCAAGTTAGCTAGAAGCTCCCATACTGCACGTACGCTGCTCTCCCATCCTCTTTTGCTTACACAGAGGCTCGCCTCCTCCTGCGGTAGTAGGGAGTTTTATCTAGCTCGGTTCGTCCATGAACGCGCTGCGTCGCTGGTGTGAAGGGAGCTAATTAAGATAGAGACAATGAAGGTGTACATCACGTCGGCGGCGGCGGAGGCTGGCGAGGCGACGAAGGCGAAGGCGGTGCCGCACCAGCAGCAGCAAGCAGCAAGGCGCGGCTGCCGGTCGGCTGTCGTCACGGGGTTCCTCGCCGGCGTGCTCCTCTTCCGCGCCGCGCTCCTCGCCATCGAGGCCAGCGCCTCCCTCTGCCCTTCCGCCACCGGTAAGTTCGCGCGCGTCACCGTGGCCGTAACACGTACAGTACATGTGTTTCGCCCCGCGTGCTGCCTAGTGAATTTGCCCATTATTTTCCGATTGCAATCACTGACGCGATTGGGCAATGCTCCAGGATGCTTGGACTGGAGGGCCGGGCTGGGGGACTGGCTCTACGGCGGCAGCGGCGACGCGATGGAGGTGAGTTTTACTGATTCCAACTTCCAAAGCAGTGACTCAGTGAGTGGGGTGTGTTGGTGTTAGGCTGGCTCGTGTACTGGTCCTTCCATCGTGCGAGCAGGGAAACAGGAAGGACTTTAGGCGCCTGGGTTTTGACATTTGTTTTACTACTTTTGCGCGCGTCGGGGATCGAAAGCCAAGTACGGGACGAAACACGCCGCTCGGCACGGAGCTCCCCACGCGGTCTGGCGATATTTTTTCCGCGCGGTTCGGCTCGCTAGCAGTAAGCGCCATTCACGGGAAGGGGAATGTCAGGGCCGCGCGTCGGCAGCACGTCGCGGCGTTCCGGAGGCCGGGCTCCTACCACGTGGCCGCCGCCGCCCACGCTGACAGGTGGGCCCAGTCGATCTAATCCAGAGTGCTGCATGCATACTCTGGATTCTCGGTTTTTTTTTCTAACCTCTGTCATAGTCGGCCGCTGTCAGTTCTCGGTCAAACGTTCAAAAGATTTCGCCCCAGCACCGGTTGATTCAAATGCAAACCAGTTAGCTAAGTGCCCACTACTGTTATTATCTCTTCGAGAAGTAAGTACAAGCTGCATGAAAACATAGTGAATCAGTACTCTTTATTCAGTCAACTTGTACCAGAAAAACAGCCTAATCCGACGAGGAGATATCTATGCACTGGTTGATGATTTGAGCGACGTGCCATTGGCATCATTCCGCGAGGGCCCTACCATAGTCCATAGTTGGTAGCGGCTTGGGAATTGGGATATTGTGTGTTGCCAGCCGCTACGGAGCCCGCGCGCCTTGTGACGTGCTCGTGAGGATTCTCTCGCGCTAGTGGCCTGCACTCCAGCTAGGACATGCTCGTCAAGATGGCGCCCTTGCGTTTGGAGCTACGTGGCCTTTTCAGTTCCCACTGTGCTGCGGCCTTTTGGCCCGTGACCGTGAGCCACTAGCTATTCATGCACGTGTACGGTGGGCAAAACCCTTGTGGTTTTTAGTGCTATCCTGTCACTCTACATGGACTGGACGCATAATGTACGGGATCCAATCAACTATGAGCTAATCAGCACTAGTACTAATGGCCACTTTAAGCAAATCAATGCTACATTTGTTGCAGTGACAGTTTGTGTATTTTTTTTTAACTGCGCGTGAGTGTGTGACTAGCTAGCTAGCTACATCCATTCTGATTGGGGTTAATGGATGTGTTGAATGGTCAGGAATTCAGGAAGGAGTGGAGGAGAGGTCGCAGGGAGGCCAGCCTGTTGGATCCCGTGGTGGTGGAGGCGGCACCGGATTCGCTGGACGGCCTCATGGCGGAGATGGACACCATGCTGGCGTCCTACGATCGGTTGGACATGGAAGCCGTGGTGCTCAAGATAATGGCCATGGTATAAAACTTATCAGCGCCCATATTCCGACGCGCTTTCTCTATTACGAACTTTGCTAATCTTTACTCAACTTTTTAATGGTCTTGTATCATGCTTGCATGTTACTGGCACCTTTGCTGAAGCAAGTGCTTTCCACGCCTAAAGACCACATCATATGGTCCGTGTACTGTTCGTGCATCCTGTCTTGAAACTAGAGAAACGGAACGTATGGTTTACGTGTGCATTATTCATGGTCATGCATGTCCCCCTCAATCTTTTCGGTTAAAACATGCAAATAGTAATTTTTTAGGCGTGTCCAGTTGAAATGCCTGCAACTTGATGTGGTCTATTGTAGGATGAGGATTATATTCTTTTGTAGGAGGAGGATTAGCATTAGACCGTGTTGACACTTGACACTACACTCCAAAAAATGAAATACCAAACTCTGATCCGTAAATAGTACCCATATATTACAAGTTGCAACAACTATATCTCTCGATTTTTATTGAGGTTAATTTGAAGCAGCTGCTGAAAATGGATCGGAAGGTCAAGTCGTCCAGAATTAGAGCTCTGTTCAACCGGCACTTGGCTTCGCTGGGCGTCCCCAAGAGCATGCACTGCCTCACCCTGCGGCTGGCCGAGGAGTTCGCGGTGAACTCCGCGGCTCGCTCTCCGGTGCCGCTGCCGGAGCACGCCCCTCGCCTGACCGACGGCTCGTATCTCCACGTCGCCGTCGTGACCGACAACGTGCTCGCGGCCGCCGTTGCCGTGGCTTCCACAGTCAGCAGCTCGGCCGACCCGGCGAGGCTGGTGTTCCACGTCGTCACGGACAAGAAGAGCTACGTCCCGATGCACTCGTGGTTCGCGCTGCACCCGGTTTCTCCGGCGGTGGTCGAGGTAAAGGGCCTGCACCAGTTCGACTGGCACGACGGCGGCGCCATCGCCTCTGTTATGAGGACGATCGAAGAGGTTCAGAGAAGCTCAATGGAGTATCACCAGTGTGACAGGTCAGTTGTCAGGGAGTACAGGAGGCTTGAAGCCTCCAAGCCAAGCACGTTCTCTCTTCTCAACTACCTCAAGATCCACCTCCCAGAGGTAAACGAAATCGAACTATCGGAAGCAAGAATTGGACAAGATCCGCATCTGTTTAACAACTGACGTCTGAAAATCTGATTCTCGAGCAGTTCTTCCCGGAACTTGGGAGGGTGATACTCCTTGACGACGATGTCGTGGTGCGAGAGGACCTGAGCGGGCTATGGGAGCAGGCCCTCGGCGAGAACATCATAGGAGCCGTCGGCGGGGACCATGCCGGCGACGACGGGGCCGTCTGCAACGAGAAGACGCTCGGTGATCACCTGAATTTCACAGACCCGGAAGTGTCAGCGCCATCACTAGGCCTCCAAAGTTCGCGATGCGCGTGGTCGTGGGGTGTCAACATCGTCGACCTCGACGCGTGGCGAAGAACAAACGTTACCGACACGTATCAGCTCTGGCTAGAAAAGGCAGTTAGACCCCGCCCCGAGCTCTCTGATTCTCTCAACACGGAAGCTGTTCTTGGTCATAGTACTGATGACAAAACATTTTTTTTCCTGTACTGCCTGTCTTGGCAAATGCAGAACCGGGAGTCGGGCTTCAGGCTGTGGAAGGTGGGCTCGCTGCCGCCGGCGCTGATAGCGTTCGACGGGCGGGTGCAGGCGGTGGAGCCGCGGTGGCATCTGCGGGGTCTCGGCTGGCACGCGCCGGACGCCGAGCTGCTGCATCGTTCAGCCGTCCTTCATTTCAGCGGGCCGAGGAAGCCCTGGCTGGAGGTCGCGTCCCCGGATCTCCGGAAGCTGTGGCTCGGACACCTCAACGGATCAGATAGCTTTCTACAAGGATGCGGCGTGGTCGAGCAACAGTAAAAGGCACACAGTACGTACTACAGCGGAAATCGAGCAGGGAAAGCGTATAACGTATAGGGTAAACATCCGTGGTGATGCAGAGCTTGATTTTTGAGGAGAGGGAAGTAGGTGCTGCCTTCAGTCTCTCCCCGCACTGGCTCTGCGTCATGTTCATGTTCAGCGACACAATGTAGAACTGTATACTGATGATGTATATAATGGATGATTATTTATTTCTTAGGTACTATTTCCTCCGGTTTTTATTTAAAGTAGTTAATTTTTGGATCTACGTTAAACAATTTTTTCTTACTCAAAACTTTTGTACAAGTCTGCAAAATAATAAGTCATGCTTTAAGTGTCTTTAATAATAAATCAAATCATAATAAAATAATTAATAATTATATAATATTTTGAAAAAGATGAATAGTTAATTATAGATAAAAAATAAACAGCGTTAAATAAAAAACATGGAGAAAGTACGTCACAAAATGGAAAAAAGTTTTGGGGTGAATTTTATGGTCTCTACGTGAAAGGACTCGCTGTACAAGTGACCACACGTACTCTACGCATCCTCGGGTCGGGCCGAGTAGCGGCCTGCGGCCTATAGGCCAAGACTTAGTGTCTTCCATGCCTATCTGGCCCAAGTTGCTTTCCTGCACCCTAGTAGTGCGGTACCCAGACCGGCGATCGCCGCGCCGCCGCCTCCGGTTCCTCAGGCGGATCCACCACCGTCCCCCCGCCGGCCGCCGCGGAGATCCTCCGCGCGCCGTTTGATGCAGTCCCATGAGCTAACTTCAAACAGGCACCTATTTGCCCTTGAATCGGTGCTGTGAGCGAAGGTGAGCTCGGTCGCTCACGCCATGTCGAGGTTGCGGGCGCTCTGGCAAGCCTCCGTTAACGCTACTAAGCGAGGTAGCTCCCTTCTCGCAAATCTCGGCTTGTAGCTTGCGCTGCTACGCACGTCGTCTGATCGGTTTATTTCCTCAACGAAACTCGCTTAGCGCTGTTTACATTTTTCCTGCCCGTAGGCTTGTTCATTCTTAAGGCCCTGTGAAATGTTTACAGTATACTCCTGCCGCTTCCCTCGGAAAAAAAAAAGTCTGCTGGATAAGGTTCATTTCAAGGCCATGCTCTATGCTGTAGCGTTGAGGACTCCAATTTATGGAAGAGCAGCTCACAAAGATCAGTGAACCATTCGGTTGCCAGATATGAAATCCCCAATTGATGAATAGCTAGCATGCAGGTTTAGACATGAGATGAGAATTGATATGTAACAGCTCAGTATAATTATGTTGATGTTTATTTAGACAATTAGAGATTTCTTCAATAGCATTTCGATTTATTTAAAATGGACAGGGCACGCTGCTGGATCACAAGTTTCCTTTTGTTGTTAGCTATGACATCCTATGATGCTTTTAATCGTCATGCTTAAGTAATTACTCATTATGTTGGTTTATGCCATAATTTTTCCATCCTACATACAAAATTTGCAGCAATTGTATGGAATTCAGAAGATCTAATCCCGCCAAGTGAAAAGTACATCTTCAATTTTAACTCAAAAGATGAGCTGAAAAGATGGCACTTGTATTCGGATTCTGAGTATGGAGGTAATTGCCACTCCACCAGGTCGGATGAAACTGGCATGCATCCTGGCTCCCAGAACCCTCACTTACAAAGTTTTTCTTGCAAGAATATAGTTTTCATGATTGTTCAAATAACTGAATAGTAAAATAGGCACTCATGGAACATTCATGTTCTAAAACTTTGCTTGACACTGAAAATGTTCCATTGTTTATATTCTCAGAATATGTGGGGGAGAAATGTGAGTTCTCAAGGGCTCATTTTTTTTTTATATGTGTATGTTACGATTCATGTTTCATTGTGATATTTATGCTTGGAATGAAAATGAATGCTAGGCTAGTTATATTTCAGAGAACATCAGAAAAAAAAATCCCTTGAATTCTCTTAGCTTTCTGACATAGTTTGTGGATATTCTAAAATAGTTTCCATATATGTCAATCACTTTTAGCTTCATTCTTCTCAAGAGGCTTTATTGTCTACTTATTATACAGTTCAGTGGAAATATTTCAGCTCATCGATGTATTCACTTTTCCCTCCACTTTTGGCCTACATTTGGTTTTTTACTTTGTACCATCAAGAATGTTCTGCAAATACCAATATCTTGCCACTTACAGTCTGTTATAGTGTGCCAAATAGGAATCTACCTGCCCCTTGTTCTTTCACCCCCTGGATGTTCTGCAACGGATTCATCAGTGTATTATCAATTGGTAGTAGTTGCTCAACCAGTGGATTAGATAGTGTAGGATGTAATCATGTAAACGTCCTTCAGTATGATGGTAAATTGTTAATGCTTCGGTGTGTGCCTGTGTGGTAATATGCTAACAGCTTATTCTTATGATAGTACCTGGAATGAATGAATGCTTATTTCTTTGTCTTTTAGATGGTGACATTTCTGGCATGTTCATTAGCTTCACCAATATTTATTGACACCGTTTCTAGCTGATATAAAGCTCTGTGTTCATGTCTATGGAAGTATTTGATTGAAAGGACTTGTTATCCAGGTTTATCTTCTGCGTCATTGGAGGTTACTGATGGTGTTGCTGGTGGGGATACTTCATCAACTGGTACTCTGATGTTCCGACATCAAGTTTGATTTTGATTGTTTTTTCAGTACAAAGACGGAAATAGTTTATTTGTCTGCAGTTACATAGAGGTTTTGAGTACAACTTAACCTGTTGAACTATGGAATGTCTTCTAGTATTGGTATTCTCATCTGTCCTTACAAGTTCCAACTTACAATAATATCAGCGTGCTGTCTTTGCTTTTATAATTGGAAAGAAAGCATGTATTTTCTCATTGTTTCCTTAGATTGCATTCCAGATTAATTTTTAAGCTTTGACAGTTTTACGACTGTTTTTCCAACATGTGCATTCTGGAAGGTGTCTTTTCTGGCAACCTCTCTCTGGATATGTCCGAGGGATCAACATGGAAGATAAGGCGTAGTGGTTTCTGTGGAATGAGATCAAAGAAGGTAAGGTGATTTTGACTTGGTTACTATATCTGTAGATGCTATTCTGCTGACAAACCCTTATTTATATTCTCTGTGTCAGTTTAATGGTTTCATTGATCTTGATGCATATGATACAATAGCAATGAAGCTCAGAGGGGATGGAAGATGCTACATATCTACTGTATGTATCCTCATTCTGAGGCAGTACTGAATGTGTGATATCAATTCAATGCATTGCTATATAATCTGAATCTTAAACAGATATACACAGAGAACTGGGTGAATTCACCTGGACAACAGGAAGATAATTCGTGGCAGGCCTTTGTGTACCTACCCCAGGACAGATGGCAAATCATGAAGGTAATTTCAATTCAAAAGCTGAATATGTGGTTTTTGATGATACAAGAGTACTTGCCCTACTTTTTTTCAGATCCCTCTTGATTCGTATCTACCTACATGGAGAGGAAATGTGATCGAAGCACAGATGGAGATGAACCCTGCTCGTGTTGTGGGAATGTCTCTCTCTGTAAATGTGGAAGGCGGTGTACCTGGTGCAAAGATTGGACCAGGCGATTTTAGGCTAGAGATTGATTGGATCAAGGCTCTGAGAACACTGTAATTTTGTAGTTTCCACAAGTTGTTCTGTAGGATTTCGCAGGCCTGGGAATTTCTTATAGCTTCTACTTTGATCGTCTAGCTCCTTCACAGAAAAAAATTCCTTTTTATGTGATAATTACTGGATATCATGAAGCATGGAGAATAACCGATCGTATTTACAGATTGTCAACTGTTTTATCCACTTGAGAGGCATGAGGTTTGTATCAGTCAATAAAACATGATATTGCAAGGATGACGCTGTTGAGCGCTAGTAATGAATACAGATGTGTCACCTGTTCGGTTCTTCCTGTTGTTTATGACCGTCTGAACAGATGTTACTTGTTACTGTGTCCGTTGAATGGTTATCCATTCAGCATCAACTGATAGCTGCAGTTGAAGGTTTGTAATTGGTTTCCTGCATTGAGGAATTGATGTGGTGGAGCTTACGAGCTCTTGCTGGGTGGCAGCTTCGCCCTATGTGAATATGTGACAATTTGCACGTTTTGCCCGAGTTGGCGATCAGGGTAACCCTGTTTGGTCAAAGTTTCAAAGAACACATTATCTTCCACAGCAGCAAAAAACCCGTGACAGACTGACAGGCAGCACGAAAACACTCGCAACGGAAACTTCCCCGCGCATGGATAAACAGCAGTGGATATTTCAAGACGATCTTTCAAAATAAGTGGATATTTCAAAATACATTTCATGAATTGTACACAAAACACGCCTGAATTAGTCCATAATCAGAAATCCTAACCGAGCCTCTGTTCTCAAGAGGCACACATGGCGAAGCTTCCTATCACGAAAGCAAATTTTTTGTTCGTGGACCACACGTCCACACCATGACACCACAGCTAAGGGAACGAACAAAAAGAATGGGAGCACCCAGTGCAGCCGAGAAGACAACAAGTGTGTGGCGCGACCAGTCCGCTCTACCTCGCATGCATATGTGCACAAACGAGGCGTCAGCCCCCGTGTCATCCTTCAATGAACCCGGTCATCCGCAGCACGGAGTTGCGCAGGTGGCTCAGGTCACGGCGCGCCCGCCCCGTCCCCGACCGCAGCGAGAACGCCTCCCCCTCCGACTCCGATCGCCTCCGCGACACCATCACGTGGGGCGGCACCATCGTGCCGCAGCCGCCGTCGTCGTCGGCCTGCTCGGCGCCGCCGCTCCACTGGCGCGCCGCCGCCCTGGGAATGTCCACCGGCCGAGAGCTCCCGGTGGCGGCGTGAGCGGCGGCGCACGGCGTCTGGCCCCGCCTAGCCGGCGTCGCCGTCGCTCTCGCCGGCGGCTGGACGCCGTGCGGGCGTCGTGGCGACTGGTGATCCGGCCACAGCACCTCGGACTCGTACAGCTCCTCGCCGCCCGCCGTCGTCGCCATGCGCGCCCCCTGCTCGATCGCTCGCGAAGCTACCTGTGAAGAGCGTCGATGCGTCTGGGATGTGTGAGCCTTTGGTTTAGCTTCCTGAGCAGCGACGGCTGCGGGGCGTATATATAGGCGTGGTGGCGCCACGTACGCATGTATCGCGTGGCTTCGCACGTACGACTAGCCGCGCGAAGAAGAGAGAGGCGCCCACGGAAATGGTGAGACTGTGAGAGGATATATATCATGCCATTGATGCGGGTATCTACCGGGTCCGGTCGTCCGGATCGGATCAGATGACGAGATCAATTACGGAGTCAACAAAAGGCTCGTGTCGGTCAATACAACCAAAAAAAAACGTGGCTCATCTCTTCGTCAGAGCAGCCGTCTGCCCGACATGATGAAACTGAAGTTGGTATGATGGCATGTACGTGCATGCGAGATAAGTGAGGTGCATGCTTGCCACCTACCCTGAACAGCGCTAGCAACACACAACACAAGCAGGCACTGGATTTTACTTGGATGGGTAAGTTTTGAAGGGACCAGAGAGGATATATCCTTTTTGTGAGAACGCTGCCCACGTGATTAGAGTTTGACCCAATGACCCAGGTTAAATACTAGTAGACTATGAATCTGTTTGGAGATATTTAGATTCTGAGAAGCTGCTGCTTGATAGCCAGCTGGTGAGAATCTGAGAAAGCTCCCCAAACTAGCTTCTGTAGCTTCTGAATTTTTAGTTCATTTTTCAGAATATGTAACTACAGATTCTCACAATCTGTAAATCGTTTAGAATAACTTCTGACAGAAGCAGCTTTTGCAGTAGGAAAAAACTTCGCTAGACATATATCTCGGTTCTCGGATGCCTCAGCTGCGCATCGTCGCCGAGCGTCCACGCGTCCTCTGCCACGCATGTACTCGCGTAATCTCTTGTCTTCAGCTGGGAAGCAAAAGGAATATAATCTAGGGGTTAGCATTCTTAATTCTAGCTTTACCTTTCTCTTAAGTCTTAACCATCGTATCAGCACCTAAAAAAATTGCAAATCGAAGCATGGTTCCTTGTAGCAAGGTACATCGCGATCTCCGTTTCGTCGTTAGCGTGCAGCTAGCCACCGAGTCCGCACGCGCCACGCGGATATGCGTACGCGGCGCCCGGACGGATGAAGCGTCGCGAGCTAAAGGCTGGGAAGGGATCCACGTACGCTGCACTCAACGCGTCCCGTGACAAGGAAAGGGAAGAAAAAAAAAGGGGACAAACCAAACGAGAAGAGATTAAGCAAAGCTACTAGCTGTGCGAGACATGGCCACACACGGGACGGGAGGAACTTAGCGTACGTGAGGCTTGGAGAGGAGCCAGATGTCCAGAAGGACGGGCATTTCAATTCTCTTCAGTTTCTGTTTCCCTTGAAGCAATGGTTTTGCCCTGCACCCTGGTAGTGCCCTTCAGATTCTCGAGGGATGAATAGATGATGAATTTGATTATATGATGGATGGTGTTCGAAGTTCGATGCTGGTGCAGGTCAAGTAACAGTTGGTACTGTTTAAACTTAGATATGTGCCACAGGCCCAAAGCATTTTAGATTTTCAGTAACAATTGGTGTTTTATTCGGTCGCATTTCCAAACCGAAAATGGAGATGGATGACAGTGACACCAAACAAATTTAAAAAAACAAGTCATTTTGAAGCTCCGTTGTAATTGGCCAATTCAATCGGACGAGTATATTATCCATCATCTTGGCACGCAAGACAGTTGTTGGTTGTTGCGTTTTGGATAGAGGAAACAATAGACGCTTCTGGTAAGTCAATGATCAATTGCTGAGTTGTTTAGTGCAGCACACTACTACAGCTGGGTTCGTTGGATATGATTATTAATAGATTTTTTTTCTTGTCTTTTACGCATACGTTTTTTAAACAACTAAATGGTATACCTTTTATAAAAAATTTTAATACAAAACACTAGACACTTCTGGTAAGTCAATGATCAATTGCTGAGCTGTTTAGTGCAACACAGTACTCTGATTGGGTTCTTTTGATAAGATTTTTTTAGATTTTTTTCTCGGCTTTTACCTATATGTTTTTTAACAACTAAATAGTATATTTTTTATGAGAAATTTCTATACAAAATCTTATTATCTCATATTTATAAAGTAAAATTTTAACTTTGTAATAATTAATTTTATTATTTATACTATTAAATAGTGATAACAAATCAGATAATCTTTTGTCCATATAAGAACGGAGTTTACTAGGCTACTAGCACCAATGAAAGCATATGAGGACAGAAGGATAAACGGGTGGATTGCAAGCTGAAAGGAAATATAATGCGGCATTTCCTCAGTCTTGCCGTTGTAAGGAAGAAACGTCAAACATCATGCTTACGCAGCTCACTTCCGATTGGGCCCAGGTAACCAGTGCGGAGCTGGGGATAATCAGTGCACTAAAGTCAGCCAAAGGTTAATGTCATGCTCACAACTCACAAGCTGCCACTTGTACAGGATGAATTTCACGTAGGCACCTGTACTGATCTTCATCCGGGTGGATAGGACAGTAGGACGTGTGGGGTCCTTCAGAAGTTCAGATGGATGGAGCCATGGAGGTAGGAGAGAAACTTCTATACACTTTATTGTGTAGTAGTAGCAAACAAAGAAGATAATGTTATATACGACGATCCAATTGTATGTTAGGGAGGGAGTAATTTAATCCATTGTCACTTTAGCACAGGTCTTCCGGAGCTGTAAACCTCATCATGAATGTTCAGCATGGAACTTTAATTTTAAGAGTCCTGAAAATATATTGATTCATTATTGATTGATAAATCATAACTCTTTTTTGTTTTGAGAAAAAGGTTTTCAGGCTTTCAGCCCTAATTATTATTAACTAGCATCATGGCCCGCTCAGATTGCGCGGCTAGCTTCGTTATAAAATTTCTTATATAATATTAAATATAGTTTTATATTATATTATAAAATATATAATATTAAAGTGGTAATATAGTTTTAAACTTGGATCTAACTTAGATCAAACTTTTACATTTGATACACCGCAAATTAAAACAATGACTTCTTTTATATTATCTTAATAACATAATATATCTAAGAATAATGTTACAATAAATCAAAGTTGTACACAATTTATGGCATAATATCTCTTATTTCGTTCGTCTTCCTTAATTACGTATCTTTCATACATATTACTTATTTATGATTGTCCATAACCTGTTTCAGACATATTTTTAGGCATACGAGGATTTTTTAGTTTAATCTTGCACGATATACTAGTAGGGATCGGATGGCAGCAACGCCGATTAAAACATTCTGATTTTTTCCTTTCCTTGTCCGATTTCCAAAAAATATTATCTTTTCTTTTTTATCTCTTATTTTCCTTCGATGGCTCGATCAAAAAAATCTGATTTTTTTCCTTTTTCGTCCGATCCAAAAATCATTATTTTCTCTTTGCTTTTCTTGTCCGATCCAAAAATCATTATCTTTTCTTTTTTCAATTCCAAAAGATCACTTTTTATCCAAAAAATCACGTTCTTTTTTCCTCCTAAACAACTTCTTTTGATCTCTTATTTTCTTCGATGGCTCGATAAAAAATTCGATTCCAAAAAATCATATTCTTTTTTATCAAAAAGACAGTTTTTTCTCCTAAAAATACTGTTTTTCAATCTATGCTGTGCGTCCATAGCGGATCCTACTGGGCCCAGGAGACTAAGAAGCAATACGTTCTTCCGATTAAAATTTTTTTTGTCCGATTGATTTTTTTTTCTGTTTTTTGTCCGATTGATTTTTTTTCTCTCGATTAACGTAGGATTTTCTAGCCCGTGAGAACGAACGTGGTGACTCCTTTTTCTGTTACTTTATATATATAACTAGCAGGTTGGCCCGCGCATTTGCGTGGCTAGATTTAAGTCATTTTATGTTTTACTCATATTTGTTTTAATCTTTAATCTCTAAAATATTTGATTGTTTACTTATCTTAATTGTTTACTATTTAGGTATAATTCTACTGAATATTTTTCTATTTGTATTTGTTATTTAAACATATGTTAATTTTGTTGTGGTATATCGTAAGCTTGGAACCATAGCTACGTGAGAATCTGTGAACTACCACCCCTTAAACTCACTTAATACTATTATATCCTGATCGTTAAATATGGGATCACCGGGATCTAACAATATAAGACTTATTCTTCTTTTTCTCTAATTAAGATGGTAAATTTTACCATCTAGAGAGAGCGTGGTAATGATATATATGGTACAAAATTTCTTTAATATCTAAACAGGAAATAAGAGAAATAAGAGAGATTGATGGGCTATAACACACAAAAAGGCTTTTGTGAGAGGAAGAAAACAAATGGAAAAAGGTGAAATCATATGACAATAGCACTTTGAAAGGATCAAATCCAGCGACAATAGCGCCTTGAAGAGATTTGTTCTTTCACAATTTTGTTGGCTAGCTGATCTATTTGGCTCATCCGACTATAGTCTTATTGAGTTTGCTTGGTATTTATTAGGGAGAGAAATCTGGCATTATTGTGTCCTATTGCTACTCTATATTAGCCATACAACTTGAATATATTGTAATATATGGATGGATCTCAACCGTTAAAATTAAGACTTGATCCGGTCTTATGCTATTAGAAATATATTATTTTCTATTTCTAAATATATAATTGTACTTCTTATACAACTATAGCTACCAATCGACACTGTTATAATCTAAACCCACCATGATCTTACAGTGTAATTTTTTTCGATTAACTTGGTAATTTCTAAAATGTAATAAATTTGAGATATTATAATAATACTTTTCCAGTAGAATCTATGTGTATCAGTTGTCTTATATTTAAATTAAATATTTAAGGAATTATGGATATTTGGAAGTTTATAAGTTTGATCAAATATTATTCTAAATAATCTATTTTTATCGGAAGGAATAATTAATTAAAATCAAATTAACTTAGTACAAACGTGTGGCGCCCATGGCGGCATCAACGATGGCCATGCCGCTCGCTAATCCGTGCTCCTGGTAGGATTCTATCTATTTTGGTGCAAACTGTCTAGTCCCCACTTGGATTTTTTTAATTAGTAAATCATTGTATCTGTTATTTAATTTTTTATTTTGATCTAGATATAATATGATCTAATGGTGTATATTTTTTTTCTCCGATTAATCTACACCATTATAATCTGAACCCACCATTATCTAACGGTGCGTATTTTTTCTTTTTCTCTGATTAACATGGTAATTTATAGTCTTCTATTAATCTACCGTTATAATATGCACCCACCATGATCTAACGGTTCATCTGCATGTGCATCGTCTGTTTATATCTCTAGTTTTACTTTGAACAAATACAAATTCGTTGTAAACATGGAAATTTGATGATTAAATAAAACATTCTTCAATATTTAAACAGCCTCACATGTATTAATTACCATTTCCGTTTGCGAGTGTGTTATCCGTTTGTATCCCCGTGTATGTATTTCGTAGTAAACACCGTTTAAATTCAGTTTTAAACATCTATTATCCAAATTACATAATTATAAATTAATAATTAAGAGAGACATTTCTTTTATACTTCATCTGCATATATTTTTTACTTTTTGGATATGTTAGACTCTTCGTTTTATTTGAAAATTTTGCAAATAATATTTTTATTGTTATTAGATGATAAATATGAATAATACTTTATGTGTGATAATTATTTAATTTTTTATATAAAATTTATAAATAAGATGGAGTGCTCGAATGTTGGATGCAGAAATAAGAAGTTCTATATATATATTTTAGGGACAGAGGTATCACTGGTTAAGATTTAGTTTCATTATGTAATATCACTTTTTAGCTATGCATTTATTAGAGGCTGAACCATTGAATGCTTTGAGACAATTAAAGAAGGATTTTGTGGTTGAACGTCACCTTCCCTTCTTCACTTCCATTATTTTCTTCCAACCTCCTCTTGCCTATTGATTTTCCTCTAGATCTTGAGTTCAGCAGGTCAGTGCCTTCTCCATCCATGAGTTGCCGCCCCCCTAAGATTCATCTCAACCGTTGTAATCCCTCTGCAGGTTTTTGTGCTGGAGTCTTGAGGTGCTTTTAGGGTCAGATTCGTTTATGCAGCTACCAATCGATTTCAGCTGCAGATCTGCGGCATGGGCTACGAGTGCGGCATGGGCTACGAGTGAAGGTTGTCGATCTGGTTACCGAAGTGACCATTCTTGATGGTGAACCGGTACTCCATGGTGGCCAGCTCCCGCCCTTGCTTACCATTTATGTCTCTTATCTTCCATCCAGATTTGTGGTCTAATCTATTTGCTCTGCCAAAATGATGGTTTTTTTTTACATCGGAGGATGTAGGTCTACAACTACTGATGTGCAGCAGCATCTGATCGATGGTGGATGGTTCATCACGGATCAAATAATCAGTCCATTAGGTAAGGACTGAAGGGTTTTTTTTTTCTTTATGGCCATTCGACCGTGCAAGATGCGGCTAATAGAGATTTTTGCTTATAAATTAACTTTTATTGTAAAAATAGTTTTACTGGTTGTTGTCGAATAAATTGATTTCTTAATAATATATACATAATTATCGAGCATACGTTTTTGTTATGCTTGTAGAAAACAACATAGTAAACATATGTCTATATTACTTAGTACATGTTTGAGAACAGTAAGTCAATTTTCAAATATTGTTTTTGAATGAAACGATCATTGTTTTATGTATGAATAAGCAAGCTTTGTTTATGATTAAGAGGTGTTCTTATCAAATAAATCTTACTGAATACACCATTTGTCTCAAAACTTTAACATCATAAAAGAATTATAGTTCATAGTTAGAAGATCTCCTTGTACACAATGTTTCTGGCGATGTCTTAGGTCGTGGGTTAGGAGTGTTTTTCCTGGTGATCCTTGTTTCAATTGGTTTTATTTGTGTAAGAAGTCCAATAACATCTGCAATATTTAAGAGATTCAAAATTAAGTATTGGCAATACCATATTTTTAAAATAAACACATATACAATATATTTTACCTGATAGATGCTGATCTTTATTTGCTCGATCTTGTAATGTGTCGATGGTAGCAAAGTCAAAGTAATATTTCAGAAAAATTTCAACTGATTCTTTGACTTCTTTGACCTTCGTATTATATAGGAAAGTAATTTTAAGGTCATTGTCTACTGGACGATATCTTTGGGACTCTTGAACCTTAAAATTATTGAATATATAGATTGAACTCTCTTTGATCTTTGCTTTGTAGTTGTCTATCAAATTCTTCCATATAGTTACATGAATAACATCTCCCTATGGATAAAACAGAGATGCAATTAGTATTTTTTGTAAAATATGCGAAATCGATTGTTTACATAAGAGAAGGGAAAAAACATGTTCGTCCAGCAATATCATATCAAGACTCAATAGCTCATCTGTTACCAAATTTATTGAATCCCATAGTCTCATGACTTTAACTTTGATGTTCCATGTCTGTTCCCTAGTTGTTAGCTCACTTAACTTCTTGTATGCCATAACTATTTTGCCTTTAATATAATAAAAAAAATAATCATGATCATTATATTGCTAATGAATTTTTAATCAATATGTAAATAGGAACATAAGAAGGAGACATGGACAAACATACCAGGTATCTGACACTGAAAGAAGGCTTAGAAAATCACCTGTAGCTTGGCTGCTACGATCAAAGTGTTTGGTTGCCTGGCGCAATAGCCGAACCTGCTTTACTCCGTGAAGATTTGATGACCTGGTGATCAAAGTGTTTGACTGCTTGGCGCAATAGCCGAACCTGCTGTACGCCGTGAAGATTTGACGACCTGGTTTATGCCTAATGAGAGTTGATGAGGGAAAAAAAGTAATCGAGGCTGTTGTTTTATAGTGTTTTTTTAACTTCTAATCGGACCAGACTACGATTCGTTTATAGTAGTCACATCCGGTGTCTAACTTGAAAAACAAACAACAAACAGATACGTGCATGTGTGAGTCTCTATGGAGGTCTCACGTATGTACCAGATTTTTCAGCTTATTAAATCACAACCATCGATATAGATTTATCACAATCCAACGGTTATTTATTTTCTTATTTTTCTCCGATTAACGTGGGAATTTCTAGCCCCCAAGAGCGAACGTGGAGCCTACTTTTCGGGTTGTCTTTATATTATAGTAGATAGATAGATAGATAGATAGATAGATAGATTGGTAGTTTTGTTACTGCTATCCGGTTCTTAAATATTAATAGAATATTTTTATATTTTAACTATTAATACAAAACAATGAAAATATTTGATCATGTATGAATAATGTTATTATATTTCTCATCAACAAACTCTCGTAATGTATAATTCTTTTAAAAAATAACTTACTATTATAAATATTGTTAGTTAAAGTAATATATTGATGATCTACCAAGATCTAAAAGTAATTATATTTTGGGACATAGGGAGTAAAAATTTATAGTAGTTTTGCAAACTTTTATTCAGATTTTTCTTGGGTTGGTCTTCACGTCGATAACCAAACAGATAAATTCTCTTGGGTGCAGCTTTCTCGGATTTTTATATGAAATTATCACTAAGGTGTCATACGATGGTAAGTAAGCTCTTTTCTTAAAAATTGGAGAAATTCTGAAGCAAAAAATCAAAGTGGAGCGGTTACAAAAGATGCTATTAGAATTCATTAACTTTTGAAATAACAGGATGGGTCCGAAAGGAATTTGCAAACAAAACTAGGAAAATCACAGTAGCATCACACAGCTGATCTGAAGTTCTGAACTGCATTTCACAGCACGGAAAAAAAAAACCGCGTTTTACACCTTCAGCGTCCGTTCTTCCTCCGCAATGTCCAGTCACAATTTGACGATGGACACATGCAGATGAATCACGGAAAGAACAAAGATCATATGAATTCGGTCGCACACACGTAAATTCAAACAAAACGAACTCAAAACTGTTCTAAGAGAAACGAACATTTGACATTTCCCTCAAAAATGTTCAGCTCTACTCGCGCATCACCATCGTCCTCGCCTTCCCCTTCGGCACGACGAGCGTCATCATCGCCTTCTCTCTCTTGGCCCTCCGGTGATCAACGAAGACATGCGGTGGCACGAAGACATGGCTACCGACGATGATGCTGCTGACACCGGCGCCGGCGCCGGCGAGGGTCTGGCCGAGTTTGCTGAATCCCACCGGCGCCTTCACACCTTTTGCGCCCTTCCGGGTGGGGATGTCGATGGGGGAAGAAGCTTTCTGCTGGCCGCACGGCTTTCTGCCGGAGTGCTCCTCGCCGTCGTCGTCGGCGCCGGCGTCGACGAAAGAGTAGTACACCTGGGCAAACTCCAGGTCTTGTGCTGCATCCGGCCATAGGATATCTGCTTCTTGGAACTCCTCCTCCTGTTGCTGCTCTACGCGTAGCATCTTGCTTCGGTTGGAACTTGCAACTAGGATTTAGGAAAGGATAAGCACGTATTAAGTAGTAGTACAATTATGTACACATTTAGAGGGCTAGATCAACCAGTCATTTTGCGTGTCATGATTTAATAATAGTTGGGGAATGCTAGAAGTTACTGCCCAAGTGCCCATAGATACGGCTGTCTGAACGAGTCATACTACTACTGAACTGCATCATGCAGGGGTCATCACAGTTACTGAATCAGCAGCGAGTCAGCAGCGTTGTACACGTACCACGTATTAGTGTATTGCTAATTACCCAGTAATTAACCCCACTTGCATTTTGACAAGCACCATTTATTTGTTTGTCTAATCAATCTGTGCATGTACACGATACGTTTGCATGATTGCATCCATCAACAGAAGTATTTATTGACCTCACATTTCGAACCAATTTACAAAATGCCATCGAGGAAAATGTGTCGCAGATATGATATTAAGTTATTAACCAACTAATCAGACCGTGGCGAGAGCGGCCAGTGCCCAGTGGTCTCGCATGGCCGCCGCCGCCGCCGCGGCGCGCTGGCTAGCTAGCTCTCGATGAAGCCGGTCATGCGCAGGACGGAGTCGCGCACGCGGCGGAGGTCCCGGCCCTTGAGCGTCCGCCCCTGCCCCGAGCACATCGAGAACGCCGCCCTCCGCCGCGCCAGGAGAACGTGCGGCGGCACCACCTCGCCGCCGCCGCCGTAGTCGCCCTCCCCGTCCTCCCTGTCAATATCCCGCCTCGCCGCGCCCGAGGCCGCCGGGATCTCGATCGGGTCCGTGAACGGCCGCCGCTCCTCCGCCCACGTCGCGGCGCATCTCGCCGGCACCGCCACGGTCCGCTGCGACGCCATAGCCGATCACTCCCGAGATGAGCCGGAGCGGGAACAGGTGCGAGCGACAAACTATCGCCACGCGCGCGCCTGTCCAAATCTCTGAGCTTCCTTTCGCCGCAGCTGGTGCGGCGAGGCGAGAGATTTATAGGAAGCGCGCACGCGCGAGCTGGCGCGCGCGGCGAGCGGGACAACCAAGCTATCCTCCCCATAGGCTTAGGTAGGCAGGTGCCGTGCGTAGCTGCACCGCTTTGTGTGACAGAGAAGTATGCGGCTTTGAGCTTTGACGGGGAAGGGAAGGAATAATTCCGCTGATGATCAGGCTGGAGAGAACGTTTAACTCGGCTCAAACCCAATGCCTTGCACTAATTCATGGGCAACTAATGCGAATTGTTTTGCTTTCCAAATCAAAACTAATGCAGAAACTATCGTATCCTTGTTGTTACTGAGAGGCGTGGCTAGCTAGCTTTCGGTACGGTTCATTTCAGACGACGCCCTATGGCTCGCTCTATCGTTTTGGTTGCACATCGGCGCAAGTTAACCGAATTGAACCGCGCGTGCTACCAAGATGCTTAATTAATTGATCGATCGATGTGCCTTTGTTGAGATCCCATGTGTTTGTCGTAACGCCACGAAAGCCAGTACACTCATGCTCCGTGATCGATGTTAGCTGAGGATTGGTTTAGTGGTCTGATCGATCGAAGTGTTTGGTTTCGTGATTACACGGTATCCCCACGTGTGTGCGTCTTGGGGGTGCATCAGTGCATGTGCACGTTATAACGATGCACTCATGCACACTGATTAGATGCAGACGCCTCGAAAGAAAGATTTGCCTGCGCGGTACTGCGTACGTATGCTATCGATGGAAAAGATGTCATGTTGTTATCAACCGCCAAAACCGTGGCCTAATTACTGGAAGAGGTTAGAGGAAGCTAGGTATACCTCGTTCGGAAATTGCACATGCCTATTCGATGTCAGCTGGCACGAGTGTTCTGTGCACGGTTTTCATGCCAAAGTTCACTTCACCGGCCGAAATGAGAGCTTTGCCCACTGTCGAAAAATATTTTTGCAAGGTTTCTTTATTTTTTTTTGCAAGCAGACAAAAATATTTGTCTGCAAAAATGAATTAGACTACCCCAGTTAAAGCTCATATGTGAAAATTGAATCCCTCTTCCACTCTTTCCTCGTTTTTTGCACCGGCCTCGATAGGAATGAATATAAGGATGGCAATTTTGTCCACAAGCACGGATATCCGCAGGTAGCTAGCTAACCCAATGGGTATGAGCTTAATGCTTTTCTCCTGAATACTTCTACCTTCGGATTTCACTTCTCGTTTTACAAGCCAAAACCGTGTGCCAATATGACAATTGTTGGCGCGATAGTCATGATAATCACATGAAAACCACACAAATTTGAATTCAAATTGTTTAAATATATTCCTCATGGTTTTGGGGTTAAACTGCGTGGTTGGGAACGATTATTGCACAATAGGTATTGATTATCATCGCGGTTGTGGTGAAAACGATAATCACAGTATTTGGGATTCACGGCATCGATAATCACAGTTTTGTGTGTAAACCACACGATATATATCACGATTATTGCAGTATATCACCATAAATTTTTGGGACTTTTCTTCCAAAATTTTGAATGCTCATGATATTTACTGAACCAAACCACAATTTATCTTTATTATGTTATGGCGGTATGGCCGATTATCGTGATATTGCAAACCATGGTATGTCTGTGACCTAAAAACCTAGTGGAGGTAGCCAGGTTTTATATTTCACTCATGGTTAACCTATGCTCGGTCCAATATACATGTAGAGGTTGATTTTGTCCTATCTCTCATGCATCTTTTTTTTATTGACCCATTGAAGTATTTAACTTTAATGAAATTATGATGCTTTGTGTTGGTGATAATTTGTGTTGCTCTTTTAAATTGTTGGTGATGATTTTACATTAACCGATTACGTTGATCTTTGTTAAATTGTTTGTCTATTGAGATATTACTCATGTGAATCCACTGGTACCCATTAGGTATGCATGAAGTTTTACATGCCAACCCTATCAGGCATGGATCGGGCAGACAAAGGCGGGTATTGAGTCGGCATGGATTTTCTCTACCTGTATCTGTCCCGATCCATTGTCATCCTAGACGGATCCACTACTACTAGGACAGGATCACTGATGATGACACTAGACTCGTGAGGGTTGGATCTAATGCTATCGGACTAGAAAGGGCTAGACCCGCTATCATTAGCATCTATATAAATCTAGTCAATGCTAGAAAATTTTATATTGTGAAATAAAATTAATAGTACCTTTGGATACTACGTACATAAAGGAACCAATATTTGACTTATAATATTAAATTTGGTATATCAAGGTATTTTATAAGAAGCACACAAAATTTAACTCATAAAAGACCGTGACCATGGAAGGAAACAAAAATCAACAGCTGAAATCATCATATTTGCATTACTAGGGGTGAAAACAGTCACGAAAATTCTTGATCTGCCATCTATCATTTCCAAAAATTACTGACCGAAGGAAATGGAAATGATTTGGCAGAAATGATAAATGAAAATGGTAAATAATACATAAATGGTAGTGAAAATGGTTTTTCTATTTACCAACCATTTAGTTAGTAAATGGTATTATTTTGGTAATTACCATTTATGAATACCAAAAAAATACCCTTTTTCATGAGGCCCGTGCGGAACCCAAAACCGAATTGCTCGCCTATGATGATGGGATGATG
Organism: Oryza brachyantha; assembly: GCF_000231095.2. Lineage (NCBI taxonomy): Eukaryota > Viridiplantae > Streptophyta > Magnoliopsida > Poales > Poaceae > Oryza > Oryza brachyantha. Next base: position 22,917,538 of record NC_023163.2, read on the forward strand.
AAAACTTGAGGGATCTAATGGCAAGCCATATGTGGTTGTCAACCACCTAATGTTCAATGCAATGAGTAGTATTGTCTAGTGCATCTTATGTATTGCCCTATGTTACTAACTTTTTTATTTGTGTATTGATTAACTTATCTATCACTTAAATATCATTGAATTCTTGAACTTATTATTGATTTAATATGCATGTAGTTCGTTTTCTGATTGAATTTACTTGTTTGGAGTCTTCCGACCATTAGCGACATGCTTCCAATCGAATAATTCTATTTCCAATATATAGATATTTTTTATACCGTTTTCATTCTCTACTTACTATTTCTGATTCCGTTTTCGAGAAATAATATATATGAAATTAGCTTTCCTGTTTACCGATCGTTTCCATCCCATTACTACTTCTTGGATTACGAAGGTGGTTAAACTCTCATTGTTTAAATAAAAAGGTAAGCAACTGTTTGTTTATATTTTATATGCAGCCTAATTTAGTAAAATATTTCAGTGGCACGTCATATGTATAACGATAGCAACGGGTCTGTGTGTGACAAAAGCAACAGGTGCTAGCAGGTCAGCCAGGTTGCATACACAGCTAGAATGCTGCTTGTAGCATACCAAACACGCAACTTTCTAATTTGATTAGGACAAGAACCATTCCACTTCCACAGCTAGAAATACTAAGCCCGTAACGAACTTAACGTACATAAACTGGTTAAGTTAGGATGGAAACTAAACACACGTCGATGTCTCAGACTGAAAAGCAAAAGCAAAAGCGTCGTTTCACGTTGCTTGACTGGATGGGCCAATGTCAAGATTGTAAGCTACTGCACGGTAGGCTTATCCGTCAGGACATACGTGCATATATAGCTCGACGCACGGAGGTGCACGCTTTCTGCTGAAAATGCTACATTCAATTACCCTCTCTTGCATGTTAAGTTGCTATCCATTTCGTCGTCACAGTACTTTAGAACCCTATTCATGATTCAGACTGCATCAGACCAACCGATCAGTCTTCAGTACTGATGGCCATGCTCAACAGTTATTATATATCTCAGTTAGAACTCTTGCGGGAACGACTAAAAAGACCTAATCATGGGGCAATGCAGGGATCATGTATAATTCAGCCTGACGATCATTGTCCAGCAAACAACTTATTAGGGCAACTGTAATTTTGGATGAACATGGCAAATAGAACCTCTGTCAATGTCATTAACCCAAACGCGGCCTTGTGCCGCCGTGCATGCATCTGACGCTTGGCCGTCGTTTTCGAGTACTTTATGTAGACAGAACCAAGTTTACACCAACGCAGCCGCTGAATTTTCAGCGGTTTTTTACTCCGGAACGGACAACCTAGCAGGCGATCCGTACAGATGAACCCATCGAATATCCTGCGATCCCCTGTTCCGTAGCTACGAGTCCCGTGTCGACGGGATTCTACCGTGGCAGCGATTCAACGCGCACAGTGTCGTGCTGGCCTGAGCTACCGGCGTGGATCATACACCTGTAACGCTTGTGCAGTTTGGACGAGGGGAGAGGGCAAATGGCGGATTGGCGCTTAGCCTGTGGTACTCTGCACGCCACAGACACCGGCGAGGACGAGACGATATTAGTATTACTACACTGGCGTTTTGGATAAGGATATGGGTAGGGGTTGACATGAATGATTGATTGCAGCAACAACGAGGTAAATTGTTTCGAAATTTGGAGCGGATTAGTTTCACAAGGGTTTTGTTGTAATTGTAGGGCATGGAATTTTGCTCTGAAAATCTGAAATTTGCATGCAGACAGTCGAGGATTTCTATCCAAGAAGGAAGAATGTGTTTCAAGTGGTGATTGCTTTCTTTTTGCTGAATTTATCTGCCACAAGCATGGTTCCAGGCTTTCGGTTGCATTTCGCTTCTTTCAAGCGATGCATCGTGAGCAGTAAAGAGCAATCAATCTGTAACCCTAAGAATGGTCACGCGACAAGAACGGCAATAGGGCTCCTCACGACATGGACACCGTCGCTCCACGTATACGACCCCGCCACAAACTGCCCGTTTACGCGCCAACTGCCTCTCCCTTTGGGCTCGATCTTTATCCTGAACGACTTCTTCTCGCCGGTTCGCGTGAAGCTGAGATTCCTCGGCGACACCTTCACCGAGACGCCCATGGGCTCGACCACGGCGACGGTGTACCGGACGTTGCCCTGGCCGCCGACGTTGGTCACCGCCCGCTCCACGGTGACGGAGCCGTTGAGTCCGTGGATGGCCAGCGAGGGGTGGTTCAGCTGGTACGGCGGCGGCGGGGTCGCCGGGCAGGGCAGGGAGTGGTCGAGCTGCGCGCCGCCGCTGGCGCACGCGAAGAGGAGGTAGTCCTGGTACGACGCGTCGTAGACGAGGCCCGGGTCCAGCGCGTGCACGGGCCTGATGTGGCCCGACCCGTAGTCCATGGGCCCCGCGACCGTCCCGTCCGCGTCCATCATTGGGCCGCCCTCAGCGTTGCTCGTTGTGGCTGCGAATCGATACGTACGTACGTGCAGATCAGTTAACACGGGGTGACCGATGAACGGAAGTCGATTCGTTGTCAGGGGGTCAGGACGAGGCGTCACCGGTGGTCATGATGGCCGATCGGATGGCGGCGGAGCTCCAGTCAGGGTGGGCGGACTTGAGGAGGACGGCGGTGGCGGAGACGTGCGGGCACGACATGGACGTCCCCGACATGATGTTGTACTTGACGACGCGGTTGTCGCCGCCGAGCTTCGTCGGCGACGATGCCTCGCTCCACGCCGCCAGGATGTTCAGCCCCGGCGCCGTGACGTCCGGCTGCATGCATACATAGGCAGCATTATCTCGCAGACAATAGCTGCCGCCTTGCCGGATTCCTACACACGTTGCCGATATGTACCTTGAGAATGTTAGGCTCGTTGACGTTGGGGCCACGCGACGAGAACTGCGCCATCACCGGCGACGGCTTGACGTCCACGACGGTCCTCGAGGGATCCAGCACCGCTGTCGGGTTCGAGCTGGAGTTGATGTAGCCGAGGATGGCGTTGATGTCGACCGTGGAGACAGCGGTGCCCGGGAGCACGTGCGCGTCGACGGGGACCTCGCCTCCGAACGCCGGCGGGTTGCCGAGGATAATGGCCGCGCCGCCAGCTTGCTTCACCTCGAGGCCCTTCTCCACCCTCAGGCCAGTCCCCCTCAAGCACACGACGATCTTGCCCCGCACCTTCTCCGGCGCCAGCGATTTCGGCAGGCATTGGCTGCACCCGTACAAAACTGTGAGATCCCCCAGCGATTTCGGAAATGTGTGTTAGTTCAGTTGGTTTGTGAATTGTGAGTTGCTGTACTTTGAAACGTTAGCGGGAGTTCCAGGGACAACGGCGTTCGCTGCGTATACCAAAGGATACGCCTTGTTGCCCGGCAGCTGGTATGGCGTCACAGTTTGACCCTGACACACGTACGTACAAGGAAAAACACATGTCAGTCCAGTTGATTTACATATGAACAGATACAAACATCTTACGTTAATTAGGAGTAGCAGGGAAGGAAATTCGTAGCGTGGTGTTTATTACCATGATCACCATGCCGTTGCCGAGCTTGATGGGCGAGATGAAAGCGCGGTCGATGCTGCTCGCGGCGACCGTGAGCATCCACGGCGCGAGGTTCGACACGGTGGCCGGCTTGGGGCCGGAGTTGCCGCCGCTGCACACGAACACGACGCCGCGCATCGCGGCGTGCAGCGCGCCCACCGCTATGCCGTCGTCCGCGAACGCGAGCGGCTTCCCGGTGGACCCGATGGAGACGCTCATCACGTCGACGCCGTCGCCGACCGCGTCGTCGATGGCGGCGAGCATGTCGGCCTCGAAGCAGGTGTTCTCGATGTTCGGGTTGGGCCCCGGGATGGGCCAGCACACCTTGTAGACGGCGACGCGGGCCAGCGGCGCCCCGCCCGAGGCCGTCCCCGGCGCGAACCCGCCCAGCGCCGCCACGCCCGGCACCGTGCGGCCGGCGACGGTGGACGCCGTGTGCGTGCCGTGGCCGTCGTGGTCGCGCGGCGAGCGGTACGCGTTCGTGGTGTTCACCGCGCCGTACCTGGCCTCGTACGCCTTGACGTAGTACCTGGCGCCGATGATTTTCCTGCGTAATACGCGCGCGCGCGCATGCATGTTGGCGCCAATCAGAATCAATCAACCGACGTGACGTTTTACCGCGAAACCCGTCCCAAAATAAACCAATTTATGTGTTTTTTTTGAATTTTTTACTCTTCGTCTTATTTAAAAATTTTTTATGATTAATATTTTTATTGTTACTATATGATAAAACATGAATAGTACTTTACGTATGACTAATTTTTTAATAAATTTTTTAAATAAGATGATGGTCAAACGCTCGACCTAAAAATCCAGAAATCCTCTTTTCTTGGATACGGAACTATTATTATTATAATATAAAGACATGTTTGAAAGAAGGCTCCACGTTTGCTCTGGAGGCTAGAAATTACCACGTTAATCAGATAATAAAGAAAAAATATCAACCGCTAGATGGTAATAGGATTAGATTTCAACTTAGATTAACTTGGAGGAGAAGAAAGAGTCAGAATAGAAAACAATATAAAGAAGTCGGAATAGAAGATATATGGTATGCAATTTGTTTTGCTAATCTTACGGTGAAATTCTACCGAAATTTTGACGCAGTTCTCCATACCTTGGGGCTCGGGATTATATCCCAACAAAAATAGCTGGTACATATCACAATACCATCTAAAAAGTATCAATCTACCATCACGTGGATTCAGTAACGCTAAATCCAACAAATTATTGACATAACTACAAAGAAAACTAGCATCATATTCACTCAATCACTCTGGAAACTAGGAAAAAAGTCTCCACGTTGTCTCTAGAAATTCTGAAATTAATTAAAAAAAACTTAGAGAAAAAAAGAAAATATTTTTTAATCAGACAACTATATGAGAAAAAAGAAAGAGAAAAGAACGGGGCAGGTGTTAGCTGATGATCAAAAGAGAAGAACGGGGTGCGCCCCCGTTAAACAATTCCAAATTTTACCTCCAGGCCCATATAAGTATTTGTTAAGAGTTTATCTATAAATACAATTTAGAAACATCTAAAATTCTGGTTAATAAAAATCAGAGCAGAAATACAATTTTAGAATTAAGAAAAATAATAGAAAAGAGTCCATGTATAAATAAATATCAGATTAAATTTTTAAAATAATTGATATTGAGGGAATAGTTCATCTATAAATAAAATTTAGAAATATCTAAAATTCCGGTTAAAAAGAATCAGATTAGAAATGCAACTTAGGAATTAAAAATAAAGAAAAATAAAAAAGTCCATGTGTAAATGCAGTTTAGAAAAAAACAAATTTTGATTAAATTTTAAAATTAATTGATATTGATATAGAGTGGAGAGTCCATCTATAAATACAATATGTAAAGATCTAAAATTTCAGTTAAAAAGTGGGGAAAAAAGAGAAGGTCAATGTATAGATACAATTTAGAAATATCTAAAATTGAATTATAAGTTAAATATTACGTAGAAAAGAGTCTGTGTAAAAGTACAATTTAGAATAAAGGTAAGTGGGTTTCACATAAAAATATAATTTAAAAATTTTAAGTTCAAATCAACAATTAAAAAGTATTTTTTATCATGTTAAAAAATAACTATATATCTATAATATCGATGCTAGCCGCACAAATGCGCGGGCCACATACTAGTTATGTTTAGGGGTTGTTTAGTTTGCAAAAAAATTTTAAAAAACATCACATCAAAACTTTAAACACACATTTGAAGTATTAAACTTAGTCTAATTACAAAACAAATTTTAGATTCCGCCTGGAAACCGCGAGACGAATCTTTTGAGTCTAATTAATCTGTCATTAGCACGTGTTGGTTACTGTAGCACTTATGGCTAATCACGTCCTAATTAGATTCAAAAGATTCGTCCCACTATTTTCTCTGTAACTGTGTAATTAGTTTTAATGTTTATATATATTTAATGTTTTATTTAAATGTTTAAAGATTCAATGTGATGTTTTTTTTAAAAAAAAATTAGGAACTAAACAGCCCATTAAACGAAGTGCAAAACAGCGCATGAATCTTATGTCGACCTGCAGAGGCAGCGTCAGCAGAGCATAGCTCGTTGGTCTCGGAACATCTGACACTCTGACTGCCTGACAGGGATCTCGTTGGGGGGCTTGGGGCGCGTTGCGAGGAGGGTGTCACGGGGTCACCACCTACTACCGTGCCACCTCCACCTACTACCATGTACCGTGCAGTTGATGCTCTAGAGGAAAACCTACCCTGCCAAAGAGGTTTTGCGTACTCCATCTGTCTTTAAAAAAACGAATTTTCTGTTTCCATATTCAATATTCAATATTTGATAATCCGTTTTATTTAAAATATTTTAGAAAATTAAAAAAAAATTAGTCACATGTGAATTACTATTTATGATTTATCATCTATTAAAAAATATCAATCACAAAAAAAATTTAAATAAGACGTAGAGTTAAAAATTAAAGATAAAAATGAAAAAATTAGTTTATTTTTGGACAGAGGGGAGTATGCTAAGGTCACGTCTCGGTGCCGTCCCGTTGTTTGTCTCGTTCCGTTGCATGCATGGCGAGGAGTCAACTATCCTATCCTATCTGCAGTGACTCGAGAAGATGCCAAGCTAGAGTCTGGCTCCAGATTTCCCCACACTGGTAGTCGGGTTTACGTTTGGACGTGTACACTGGTTTATCTTCTTTTCCATATATCTTGAAATAGTAACCAGTAAGTTGTATCTGAGCAAAATTGTTTATGAAATAATATATATCACTCTATAAATATATATTTAAATTTGATTTCTACCAATTATAAGAAATTAAAAATATATAATTATAATTGTGTTTAATTTTTTATAGTTTATAGAAGTCAGAACTTAAATTTTGTGTGCTTATGTAGTGATATATCTTCTATTACTCTATTTTATTAAAAAAATTTATACTATTTAAGTAACATATCAAAAACGAACGGATATTTATCTGAGTGCTAAAAGTCCATATCCTAGGGACATGGGTTATTTTTGTGAACATAAATCATTACCAAATTTGTATTGAGTTGAATGACCAAAACTGATAAAGAGCCAGTTTAGGGAGCTTCTGGTAACTACAACCTCCCACATAATCTTTAGAAGTTAGAAGCTCTCCCAAATAGAAAAAGTCTACTTCACCCCTGAACTATCAGGGTTGGTCTACTTAACCCCCTAATATATGAAACTGGATATTCATCCCTGAAGTACAAAAACTAGATCAAATACCCCCTGAAGCGGTTTTGTAGGTGGTTTTGCCATGTAAGATGCTGACGTGGTAGCGCTATTGCTTGCATGGCACAAAGATTGACCCATTAAATCTAAGTTGAACCAAATGTTTCTTTTCACTAATTAATCAACAATCCAAAAAATTACATATTATCACTAATGTTTATCATTCTCAAGCCAGTTCACTTATGGAAAAAAAGTACTGAACTGGCTACCACCATGTCACTGCCCCTCCATAGTCTACATGGCCAAAACCACCATCATGTCATCATGTACTTAGCAAAACCACATATAAAATCATTCTAGAGGGTTATTTGATCTAGTTTTTATACTTTAGGGGGTGGAATATCCAGTTTCATACATTAAGGGGTTAAATAGACCAACACTGATAATTCAGGGAGTGAAATAGATTTTTTCCTCTTCAAATAGTATGCAACTTCTGAGAATGAGTTATAGAATCCAGAAAATAAACTAGAAAACAGAAGCCGAGAAACTCATATTTTCTAGACTTTGAGAAGCTTACTTTTGCACAGTTGCCTCGCAAAATATTAAGGTACCTAAACAGACCCAAAAACAAACAACATATATTTAGGATCGGACCAGAGTAGAGTTACCTGTTGCAGGACGAGGGAGAGAAAGAATCTCCTCCTTGGCACACCCCTTTCCACCGAGCCGGCACTGGCCCTAACCCTTCGTCGACGAAGCTCCTTGACTCCGGCCAAATCCCTGTCAAACACACACATATCAGTATTATCCACTGATAGACTCCGACATGTTCATAGAAAAGCTAGTGCAGGCATTAACACCCGGCGAGCGAAGGGTTTCGTGGTACCAGATTAGTTAACCTGATATTGACGAAACATGCATGGTTTACGGATAGACAGAGACGTCGGGCTACTCACCGGAGTCCAACACGCCGACGATGACATCCTCGCCGCCGGCTTTGGCGCCGGGCGGCAGCCGGCCGCTGCTGTCCGGGAATCGCACCCCTTCTTCCAAGCCCAGAAACTCCCAAGATCTCGTGGTGTGAGGGCTCCACATGCCCTGGCTCGGGAAAGTAGACACCACCTCTGTTCTTGCTGCATACACGGTAATCATACATGAGCCCAAGCAAGCACAAAGATACAATCACTTGCAGGCCACACATAATTGATTATTGCCGACCGCTGAATAAAACACAAAACACTCATTTGTACATTAGTACTACTAGTACATACACATATATATGGGGTGATTATTTTTTCATAAAAAAATCCAAACAATATATTTATAAATAAAAAATAATTTATAAATAAACTTTATATATGTGTTTCTAGTGATTTAAAAGTCAAAATCGAAAATAACCTCCGATGAAAAGATACAAAAGCGAAAAGATACATTTAAATTGTTCTATCGTGTCACCGTGCATGCGGCATCTACGTACCTGACAGCTCTGTGGCCTCTTCCTCGGAGAGAAGAGCCGCGAAGCCATTCAGGCTGTGCTTGTAGCTGTACAATAGCGACGCCCGTGCCTCCTCCTCACTGTTGATGGACAGAGAGCGTGTTGCATGATTAGTTACGGGAGGCTTACGGTTTAATCGAAGCGAGTGATCTAATCCATCAATCTCACATCAGACAGCTGATGGAGCTACAGAAGAAGCGCATCATTAGATGCCAATGATGGTTTTGTACAATCGGCTAATTGCATCATTGTTTACCTGCCCTTGACGGAGAGGAGGAGGCCATGGTGGCCGGCGAGGATTTCTTCCTCTCCCTTGTCTCCGGCGTGCTCGCCCAGGTACACCACGTACACCTATTGGCAATGGCGAGATGCAGGAGTTCAATTACTGAGTCCCTCCTCGAGCAAACCAGTGCATGGAAAGTATACGTAGGAGGAAACCACAGCACCATTATGGCATGTAATCTCCTGCCGATTAGTAGGAGAAATGAGGCTCATGATTACCTGGCGTGCTTTGGTGGAGGCAGAGGCTGTGGAGAAGGAAGAGAGGACGACGAGCAAGAGAAGGATGGACATGGCCATTGCTCCTCTCATCGTCTTCGTCTGAAGACGCCCGTATCCTGCTCTCTGTAGTTTGACTCTTGCTAGGCTGTTTAGGACTTCAGGTGTTTATATACAACAACGCAAGTGCTGCCGATTGGTGATGGGTACTATATACAGACAAGATGTATACCTATATAGGACAGGGGGGCAGATAAAATCAGAGATTGACGGGAATCTGAATGACTGATCCTCCGAGCCTGACATATTACGAGTATCTTTCATTTTCTAAACCCTTTTCACTTGCATTTTCTAGTGCTCCTTGTCCCTCCTTCCCTGCAACTTGAAGTAGTGGTGACTAGACTTGGAAAATCGCTGGACTGGATTGGACCATGCACACACCACTGCAGTGCTCCGACGCTGCAATGCACGCATGTTTTCCGCACCCACTTCGCGATGCGAGTGCGAACGAATACTGCAGCCGTGCAACGATTGGTTGTATCGGCCGTATCGGAATACGATGGCTCGGGGCCGAGCACGTAGGCCTCATCTATTGCACATACTCCTCTCTGGGCGTCCACATCACCCTTTTGTCCGGCGTCGAGGCACGCTCGCAGAGATGCCATCCGAGAGGGAGACGATTGGTTTTGGCTTGATCGCTAGTTGGATGGATACGTGGAAACCGACCGGTTCGTCGAAACTAGAATGTCTCATTCTATGAGCCATACTGCCATGCGTGTAAGTATGATTGACCCAAGAAGAAGGTTGTGTATTTGGACATTGTTCAATGGCTACAAGCATGGATGTAGGATGATATGGCTGCTGGTCCCTCGTCATCGTCAAATCTAGATGAAATTGTGCAGAATCTAAGAGGTGCCAATCTAACGTAATCACGTCTTACTCAAACTCCTACTTGCAACACATACGCTCCGTGCAATCCTTTTCAAATTCAAACTGTATAAAACGCTCCGTGCAATCCTTTTCAATCCTGAACTTTATAAACAGACAGCATACATCGTGAAACTGTTACTTGAGAGTCGAGAGACTCAAGACCGTAGCGGCCTTGGTTCCATTGTAATGTTCTTAGAAAGGGTTCCTTTTTGGTTTCTCTATATGGTCAGTATTATACTCCCTCCATATTTTTTGTATGACACCGTTGACTTTTAGAATCACATTTGACTAGTCGTCTTATTCAAAATTTATATCCAAATATGCAAAATTATAATACATAATTAAAGTTTCTATAATAATAAATCATATTATAACAAAATAATTAATAATTATATAATTTTTTTGAATAAAACAAATGGTTAAACGTGGATCTAAAAGCCAACGGTGTCATATAAAAAAATATGGAGGGAGTACTACTAGTGAATTAATCTAAGTAAGTGATTAGAAGAGTATTTTACTACTTTTTTAACTAATTGATTAGTAGTATTTTGTAATTAGATTTTTTTTGCAAACAAAAAGATAATATGTATGTGAGTTTTGGCCGTCTAGCAGAACTCAGAAGAGAAGATCGCTTGGTCCGTGTGTGCATCCGTGCATCGGTGACGGTGAGGCCGTGATCTGCGGCCTTCTGTATCAATATGCATTTTGTTATGGGCTGAGCCTTAATGGGTTAGAAAGCCTAACATGCCGTTCTTCTAATCCGCTATACCAGCGTGAGAAGGCCCCCATAAAATATCTTGGGCCGGTAGCCTAATTGTCTGCTACACGTTCTGCAATTCTTTTCTCCAGCCCAAATTACCTCCGTGTCGACCTCGCTTCCACTCCACCGATGACCCTAGCAGGAGGAGCCCCTCGCCGCCGGCGAGCTACACGCTCGCGTCTCCCGGCCCCTCTCCTCCTCGCCGCCCTCCTTCTCGTCGTCTCCTCGAAGCCCCCTCGTGCTTCTGCGCTCCGCGTCCCGCTGCGCCAGGTCGCCACCTTCCTCAACCTCTCCAACTCCCTCCTCACCCGCGTCGCCGCCGCTCGCGCGGCCCGTGGCGACGACATTGCGGCATCCCGCGCACGCAGGATCGCCTCTCATCTCTCCCTCTTTTCCTCCCGCGGCGCGTGGGCCCTCTCCTGGGACTACCTCCGCCACTACGCCTTCTCATCGGCAGCCGGGTGCGGCCTCTCCTGCGCCACCTCCGCCGCGCGCCTTCTCGCTGCTGCGGCGGAGGTATCGCGTCTACATTCCGCCACCGACGCCGCCCAGTGGCTGCGCCGCAACTACGGGGACGTCCGGGACGCGGGCGGGCAGCTCCTCAACGGTCTCCTCGTTGCCTTCTCCGAGCAGGTAGATTATAGATGACATAGTACTCATGACTTCCAAATTGCAGCTATGTTTAGTACTTCAGTTCATGGATATCTGTTTTGGGGTTTAGGGGCCTTTACGAGAGGTGGTGATGGATGTGAAGTGGGAGGTGGAGGAAGGGGAGCTGCTGAAGGATTGCCTTGAGGTGGGAGCGAAGGACTTGGAAGGGTTGCTTGTCATTGCCAAAGATCTGATATTTGGGGCTTCAAGGACTTCACGCCATAACGAACTTTGAGGTTGGTATTCCGAGGACTTGCTGTGCCCATGTTTTCTTTACAGCTGATGCAAGTAAACCTTCTTATGTTCAGTTTAGAATTAACATTTCTATCTGTGTCATATTGTACTTGATTTTTCTTACCTGAGAAAAATGCTGTGTAAGGAAGTGCATAGTTGCAATATATCTTCTACTCCTATTTGTCAATGAATCATAACCATTGCGGAGTGTTCATTATCGATACACACCTTCTGATGCGTAGTGAATGATAAGTTGATAACCACTGCAAAGTGTTAATTATGGATACACAGCTTCTAGTGGTTAGTAAATACTGAATGCTCAATGGTACTGATCATTCATGTCTGATCGGATTTAGTGTTGACTTCGTATGTAACTCATACTCATTTTTCTACTAGTAACATGCCCCTGCACTGCAAGGGACTGTATGACTGAGGATGAGCTGCACGAGCTCATAGGGTAAAGGGGAGCAGTTTTTTTTTAACCAACACATGATTTTTTTTCCTGGTTTTTTCTGGGAGGTGGCGGTCACGCTTCATGCAACGTGGGGAGGTGCAGACGGACGACTCTACTTTTAAGTTGTAGAGATATAAATGCATAAATTCAGGGCGAAATTGTGCATCTTACATCCATATGCCACGGTTGACTCTACCAGCATAGCAGAGTGTATGAAACAAATAATGTTATGTAAACTTCACATCTAGATAGCACAACATATAAGGTGACAGATATTCTTCATTTAACAAATTCCTGATGGAGCAATGATTGCTTGTTAATTAAATTAAGGGAGAGATGGTAAAGTAAATAACTAGGCTATTTCTGGTCAATCATGCACATCAACATGGATTAAACTATGTGTTTGCCTAATAATATGAAAATTCAACTATACATAACCCATGGCCATGCACATGGCGCACCTCAACCTGTGCTGCAACCCGTACATCTTTCCATGCCTTCGGAGACTCTCTGGTCTGGTGTGTTTTTTGACTAAGTTTTAATACTCGTGGCAATTTAAATTTGAGTTATAGGAGCAAGATAAGTTAAGTGTCCTAAATCATGTAATGCTATGTAATTTCTTTAGGCCCAATATGAATACTTTTTTTCTCAGAGAAAAGGAGAATTCCATTACGGTTTTTCACATATTCAGTTAAAACAAAAAAAAGAGCGCGAGCACAATCTTGACATGCATTTTGCCTCTGTTTTGTTATGAGTGTAAACACCGTTAAGAGGACTTAATGGAATGGGGGCAAGCACAAGCTTTAGTTCAAAAGAGGAAAAATCATACAGTTGGAAAAGGAGAAAAAACAATAACGAAGTTGAAACAGGATAATAACGCAATTTCCCCGAAGTAGAAAGTATAGAAGTTCATTATGTCCGCCACCAGTTAAGAATGCTTCTGATTCAGCAGTTCTTCTTGCCAACACATTTGATGCCTCTCCATTTCGGTGATCCTGACAATTTGTAGATTGAGCACTTACGCTTGTTAGGTGTATATGTATTCGTAGTCTTATAGACTCACCTTGTACGTGTATATATTCGGGTCTAGTGCCCTCATATTGAATACAAGTGCTATTCATCACATGGTATCAGAGCGCTATCTTAATATCTTATGGTCTTCAAAAGAATATCATTTACAAATATAATACCCTACATTTTAGTGATACCGCAACTTTAACTATGATAAACTTTAACTACAGAATTGATGCTTACATTTTAGGGTTCTTCATGCAGCAATATGCAGCCAAGAAGTACATTATGGAATTAGCCACTGTTAATATGATCTAGGGTGCTTCACCCACAAGAAATTGCTATATAAGGATTATGACCTGCTCTCCAGCATAAGCCCCTGATATCGGTTTGCTGAGCAGCGTAGATTTATTTATTTATCCTCCTTAACACAGTTTGTTCCTGACTATGGCCTCCTTTGTAATGATGGAATTTTAGGAATTGAATTAACTCCTTTGAAAATCCTGTAAAATTCCTGAGTTCCAAAGGAGCAGTAACATTATTTTAATCCTTTAAACCATGAAGGCTCTTGTACTCTTTGTTTCAAATATGGATCTCTTATAGTCTTATGCCTTCCAAATGGTGGATCTAGTACAACTTGTATTCATTCTGAATAACATCATTCTTTATATTTTGAAAAAATATATAATAAAACAATATACTTGCTGTGGTGTTGCCACTATTTGCACGTACAGGTCCAAACAAGGAACCTGTGATAAATATCAAACTTTGGAAGGAAACCCTGAAGTGACGTTTCTTTTCAGCCTGGGTCAAGCCAGTAGAGTACCTGTACTCCTAATCATCTTTCAAGAAATCCTCTTCCACCTTGACCTGGTCAGGTAAAGCAGTTGATCTTATATTGAAAATGATTAGATTGTACCTTACCACAATTAACACTTAATGTACATAAATTTGAAATCCAAAAATGCTGAGATATTCTGCATGCCAAACCTTGTGGATTTTAAACCAGAGTAAAGTGCATATCAAATTGTCTGTAAACAATATTTCGATATAACCGTGAAGCACAGTCCACTATATAAGCACATGCAGGGTTCACTGGTTTTCAGCTTAAGGATAACACTACAATGGGAAAAAAAATTTGTAGCAACAGACCTCCAAGATAGCGGTTGGCTAATGTCGTCTCGAGACATTTGATAATATGTTATACTTATGATGCGAGTAGCATAAAATTTGCCATTCTGGCCCACATCCAGTAACTCGGATGGCCCCGCATGTTAGGGAGAGAGGGAATGCAATCTGTTTGTCTCAACCATGCTTGCGAAAATAGAAAAAAATAATTCCAAAGAGAACATGGCCGTGTAGCTTTGCTAAAGCACATTTTTACATTTGCTATAGAGATGCCATTAATTTTCAGCTTCTTCATTGTTTGCTGAAATATCGTTTTGTTAATTGGTGCTCTCTGTCCTGCTCCTCCTTGATACTTTATGTATAGCTTGAATGTGGCTAGTTTGGCATATTATTATTGGTTAAGACTGTTGACCACTCCCATGTACTTAAATGCTGCCTTTTGAGCAGTTCTAGCATGCTTCAGTTCTCCTACTATCCTACATTGTGTCACTTTCCCAGTAAGCTGTGCAAAATTAATGAGCTAGGACTTATTTTTGCTTGTATTTAGGGCCGATTTGCCTTGAGATTCCTCTTCCATCTGTTCCTAATAGCTTGGTGATCAGTATATTAACTCTGCAGGTCGTGCAATCTAAATTACCTGTTTACATTTTGTCTAATCTTACAGTTAGAGTTCCTGAAAATTTACAAGCAGGCTCATAGTCAACTAGATAGTTCCAAGACTTCACTGTTGGATATAGATATTTTGAACCGAGCATTATTTAATTAGCATCGCTCTCCATCTGATCCCAGTTTTTGCTGGTAATGCAGTTGAGTGAAACTTAAATGTGCTCCTTGTACAGCTCAGAACGGCTCCAAACTTTGTTAGTCTATAATAAAGTAACATAAATTTTAAATCCTGATAATTACTGTATTGCACAATTGATGCTCTGTTGTTACCTTATTTTCATTTTCTTTTATCATGTCCTTGATTTCTTGTGTTAGAATGTCTTGGTGGCAGTAGCCACAAGTTTAGCTAAAACTTTGATGAAGTTTGGAACTAGTACGGTGGCCCGCGCATATTGCGCAGCGAGCATTATTATAAATTATAGTTATATAGGGTCTCTTATCTTCATAATAATCATTTTCAATTGTTAATTATATTTTTACGTGGAACCACATTTACCTATATTCTAAACTATACTTGTACATAAATTCTTTTCTATATAAACTATACTTCTAAATTGTATTTATATATTGACATTTCTCTTAATTTTTCCTAATTTTTAATTGAATTTTTAGATTTGGAATTTATAGATGGACTTTTTCCCCAATATCAATTATTTTAAAATTTTAATCAAGATTTGATTTTTTTTCTAAACTGTATTTACGTATGGACTCTTTTTATTTTTCTTTATTTTAATTCTTAAATTGTATTTCTAATATGGTTCTTTTTAACCGGAATTTTAGATGCTTCTAAATTATATTTATGGATAGACTCTGATAGCAGTAATTCAACCAAGAGGATGCGTGCACAAATTCCATCAGATGAGATAAACGTATTGATATATGGAATACCACCAACGAAGAGTTTGGAGGACCAGGAGCCAGGAGGAATAGGCACGTGCACTCGAGGGATGGAGCAGCTTCACCAACGGAATCGCCGCGTTCTTTTCTCTTTTATTTTTTTCTAATAGTTGTCCGATTAAAAAAATATATCTTTTTTTCTTCTATTTTCCTTCGATTAATCTAAGAATTTCTATGTCGTGGGAGACAACGTGAAGGCTTCTTTTTCTATTACTTTATATATATAATAGATAGATGGATTTGGGTCTTTGCTGGTCTGAGGCCCTGTTTAGTTACCAATTTTTTTTCTAAAAACATCACATCGAATCTTTGGACATCTAAATAAAACATAAATATACATGATCATTAAAACTAATTCCTAGTTATAAGGGAAATCGTGAGACGAATCTTTTAAGCCTAATTAGTACATGATTAATCATAAGTTCTACGGTAATCAATATGTGTTAATAATGGATTAATTAGACTCAAAAGATTCGTCTCGTGGTTTTTAGGTGGAATCTAAAATTTGTTTTGTAATTAGACTACGTTTAATACTTCAAATATGTGACCGTACGTGTCGATGTGACTTCTCCCCCAAAAAATTTTGAAAACTAAACGGGGCTTGAATGGTTAACATTAGATTATGTACAAAATTCAGGCTGAGCCAAGTTATGTTAGTGACAAACAACTTCCGACCCCGTTGTAAGCGTGCAAAAGAGGTCAATTGAAAGTTTAACCACTGGAAATGCTACTATCTCCTGTCTTAGCAGTTGGTTGAGTTGGAATTAGTGGTTTGGGCGGGGCTTCATGCACTGTAAGCGGTTACTTCGTTGCTGCAATGTGACCGTTTATTAGATCCCTCCGGATTATTCTATATATTTCGGGGTATGCAACTCAGTGTTTGTTCTACGTGAAAGTTCGCAATGATGTTTGGCTGCTTGCCATAGATTTCATTCATGCGTTTACATTTGAAACTGCTCTAGATTGAGTGCAGATATTTCAAACAATAAGGCTTTCTCAATAGGCAGCTAAGCACTTTGATATCCATCAGGTAACTAATACACCGAGGAAAAAAATTGCTAGCGGGAGCAATAATGGATGGGTTGCTTCGCCATCATGCTGATAGTGTTCATTACGCTAGTTCTTAGCGCTTCAAGCTGTCTAGTACTTGAATGCTGGGATGTGGCAATACGATCAGAGGAATTAAGGCAGAAAAGCACCTAACCATGTTAGTATGTCTCATGCATTTGTTCATTAATGCAGCTTGATCCGGCGTTAAAAACGGCTTGATCGGGCTGCTGTGTTCTGTCATCATCCCTAAGCAGGGCGTTCGACACCAGATCTTCACCTATATTTGAGGCTAAGTTGCTCACCAACTTGTGTTTATTGCTAGATTCGATCCCTTTTAGGCATGCTACCCAATCAAACGAAGCCCTCCCTACTGTTCGGAATATAATGCTGTGCTAACAAAGCCCGAGCAAAGCCAGGCAGCTTGCTATGAATTGCTCATGACATGGAGCTAGACTTGTAAATGCGGAATAGAACGCTAGCTGGATCCAATGTTTTCTGCCTTTTTCTTGTTGAAGCTGGACTGGAGCCTGGACGATCCCTCGTTCTTAATGAAAAAATGGCCCGGAGTTAGGATCTGATTGAAGACGGTGACCACATGAACCATGTTTGCACAATAGCTCAGCAAATACAGCAACTTTCCATTATCGAAGTTAACTAGTAAAAGCTAATGACCCCAGATTCCTTAATCTGGCACAGTGCGCTTGCGGGGATCGATCATATACATAAATGCTACTGCCTCTCCATATTTTATTTTAGTACTTATTAATTTTTTTGTTGATTTTTCGTTATATGTTTAACTATTTATTTTATTTTAAAACATACAAATGTATTTAACAACAAAGTAAATCATAACTATATAAACTTTTTGAATCCGATAAATGGTTAAACATCTAAAAAAGTTAACGCTGCTATTTATTAAAATAAAGAGGAAGGACGTTGCACGGCACGGATACGGTGATACTGTGACAGGATAATACAAAAAACTAGGGATTTGAAAGAGTATAAAAGAGATGGCTTTTCAATTTTATCAACAAGACAATAACGTATTCCGTCCATCCCAAAACCAAGAGTAAATATTACTACCTCCGTTTCAAATTTAAGACTTTTTAACCTTGTCTAAATTCATCAATTGATGAATGTATGTAATATATATATATATATATATAGACGTTAGTATTCATATGAATCTAAATAAAGTTAGAAAGTGTCTTGTACTGTGAAACGGAGGGAGTAACTTTTCTTGGAGATGCTCTTAATCACCGTAGAAAGAGTAGGTCGAGGATACTTAATCTCTCCGGTCTATCACCCTAATCTTTTTGCTTTTGTTTATGATTATAAGCCAAAATTTAAATTTATAAGATTTAGGGGTTTTATTAACATCGTTTATTTTTTTTCCTTAGCATGAATATAAAAGTTTTATTCATAAATATTTTTTATTTGTAAATATGTTGTTTGGTATTTTCCCTAAAAGAGTCAAACATTCATCACCCCCAACTCTAGTTGCAACCTTCTACTCCCTCCACATCCATGACCATGCTAACTTTGCATCGTTAGGGGCGGAGCTACGAGGAATGTCAGATATCATGTGGATTTTAGAAGTTAACATATGTATATACGTGTATTTCAAAAAAAAAACCTCACCTAAATACATTAGAGTGAGCAGCACCATGCGGCATAAAATGAATTTACCAAGCTGTATATGATAATTTTGGGCGGATATACCCTTAGTTGAAATTTTATATCCGCCGCCTCCAGAACTGAAATGCTAATTTTAACCAGAAAAGAGTCTCTGCCTGGCTCGTACGCTGCACGTACGCTGTGGTACGAGTTCCATCAGTATGCATGCAATCGATGATGCGAATGAGTTAAGCAGTAGAAGCGCGTTGCCGGTGAGAGTAAAGCACCGCCGTGGTAGGTCAGGTTGCTGACCCCGGCCGCCATCTATCCATCCGTGAAGTCACTCTAGAATGCTACTACTAACTTCGTAGCTAGGAGCACTCAGCTAGATCTCCTGTCCCTGAATGCATGGCACGCATGTGCGCCATGAGTAGTGGCCTTGAGCGGCGCAGAAATGGAGGCCAGCTCGGCTCTCAGCAACGCTGCTGGCTGTGGCTGCTTTGCGAAGGCACAAGCAGGGGAAAATGATTTAGGGGGTTGCTGTACACTGTACCGTCGGCGCTGCTGGCACTTGAAGGCGGTCACGGCCCCTCCTCCTACCGCCATTAATGGAGCTGCCCAGCTCCATGTAAATGTATACTACTACTACTCTCCTCCTCCATGCTGCCGTCTGCTCCATCTTCTTCCAAATTCCTTTGTTTTTTTAATTAACATTACTACGGTTTGTTTGGGAGGAGGAGGAGGAGGAGAGAGCAGGGCAGCTGCAATGCTGCCTTATCTCACGGGTGATCTAGCTGGTCAAGGTGCATTTAGCAGCTGCTGGTAGCAGTTATCGGGTAGTGAGTAGTGACGAGCAAAGATGTCCCACCACACTGGCAGTAATAACTGCAATGATAGATTTGGCGTTTGGTTAAGATTATTGATCTTCTTGTTCCGGCAGCGTAGTGTATAAAGGTTATCTTTGAAATTTTCAACACTACTGTATAGCTTTCAACTACTTGTCCAGAAACTTTCATAAGTTATGGAGTAGCATGTGGCGAAATTGGATGGGATTATTTGGCGAAAAGGCTTAGGGGTGTTTGTTTGGTTTTTTTGGGTAAAAAGTCAAACAATATATTTATAAACGAATAATGATTTATAAATAATAATTTTATATCTAAATACTAAGAATGAAAAATAAACTTCGGTAAAAAAACCTAAATTTAACTCTAAATTTAAAATTGAAAATTCAAATTTTAGCTTATAAGTATAAGCAAAAGCCAAAAGTTAGGGAGATAGCCATGTTCGGAAGAGTTAAAATATCATACAGACACCAAATGTTTCGCGTTTGCAGGCATGGCGAAATTGCAGGCTTTCTCAACGGTGGCAAGAAATAAACGACATATTTATGCGCACACTTGCTCGCAAGTAGCGAGCTCTTCCTTTGTTTGTTTCTTAATTTTCGCCTGTGACGAAGAAAATAATGCTTGTGGTGGCCACAGTTAAAGCACAGTATGGGTTAAGCAGAGTGACCAAATCACACACTGCTACGAGTAGTACTCGCAGTTACTAATGTATCTACGTACAGACAGACAGACCACGCCAAGACAGAGAACGGGACATGTCTCAACCACACGCGCGCAAATACCGCACTGATGATCGAATCAACTGCAACCCCACAACACAACTGTTACTGCAACTCCACTCCGCATGCACACGGTACAGTACGCACCGAATCTCACGCAGCAGTAACTGGATTTGACTCTCGTTCGTGCGTGCACGCAGCGCAGCGATAACAAAATGCGCTTCTTTCACTGCGTCGTTGGCCGCGGGCGGAGAGCGGCCGAAATAAATGAAGTGGGATCAGATCCACCGGGGCCGTCTGGTTAATTTTTAGCCGCAGATGCCTTGCGACACCAGTGGACACCGACGAAGCTTCACTGCAGATCACTTGTTATCTCACTGGTCGACGTACAGGACTACAGATAGGTAAACTTCTGCTTGACCGCGCCATGCGTGCATGTCGTCGTGATGTTTAACCAAGCAAGAGGACACACGGCCATGCATGCACGTTACTGCAATTCAATGCACGGTCCAAAAGGAAAAGAAATAAAAATTAGGCCCTTTTTAACTCACAGGACACTACTGCGTACTACTCGTACAGTCGTACTAGCTGGAGCAGTGCAGAGTGCAGACTTATTACAGTTTACCGGTAGCTAGCCACCAATGCATGCAAGTGTGCAGAATTGTTATGCGGCCCCTGCGAGTTAGGCGCCGGTTAGCCAGCAGTCCTGCACCTATATAAAGTCCTGTGTGACTCGTGCTCCTCAGGGTTATTCGTGTGATCTTGCCAGGCCACCATCACCCTCCTTCTTCCTCGGCCGTGTGGTCAGCTAGCTAGGTGGAGCGGTAGCAATGGAGCTGGGGAGGTTGCTGGTGGTGGTGGTGGCGGCGGTGGTGAGCTCGGCGCTGGTGATGGTGGCGAGGAGCGACCCGCAGGCGCCGTGCTACTTCATCTTCGGTGACTCGCTCGTGGACAACGGCAACAACAACTACATCGTGTCGCTGGCGCGCGCCAACTACCCGCCCTACGGCATCGACTTCGCCGGCGGCCCGTCCGGCAGGTTCACCAACGGCCTCACCACCGTCGACGTCATCGGTAAGACCCCCCAACATTCTTGCTCTGCCGCGCCGCCGGCCGCCACCGCAGCAGCAGCTAACGTACAAAATGTAGCCCTGCATGGAGATCTAGCTAGCTCCCCATTTCCAGCCTTCCAGGGCTGGGCTATAGTAGCCTGTTGACGATGGTTTTATAGCCGTCATGGGCGATGCATGCTGAGCTCGTTGAGCGATCGATGATCAGGTGGCATCTCTATCTATTGGAGAAGAAACTTCGGGACAAATGCTAGTTAATGGGGGAAATGGTAGCTTGTGGCTGGCCTGTGGTAGGCTTGCCCGTGTACGTACACAGCAGTGTGGTACAGTTCGGTGATCGTTGCACGGAAATTAATGGGGCCAGGCCTGTACATAGATCCATGTATTCATCGTTCCATAGTCGTCGTTACGCGTAGGTCTACATGTGGAAGTTGCATGGCACGTACGTGCCAGGGCATGATTAATTCCTACTGCCAAAAACTTTTCGCACGATCAGATCAGATGTGGAGCCATGTGTTAGTACGTGCATTAGTGCACTAGCTACTCGATCGTTTCTCTAATTTTGTGCTATGGTTTTCCGAATGGCGCAGCTCAACTCCTGGGCTTCGACAACTTCATCCCGCCCTACGCCGCCACGAGCGGTGACCAGATCCTCAACGGCGCCAACTTCGCCTCCGCCGCCGCCGGGATCCGTGCCGAGACAGGCCAGCAGCTGGTACGTAGTACGAGTAAAGTACTAGCGCAATTACTCAGGTGACCGTCCGCGCGTGCTCGCTGGCACGAGTTGGTGGAGTAGCAGGCTAGCAGCTAAGCTAACCAAGCGTGATCTGCGTGCTTGGAAATGCAGGGAGGCCGGATCCCGTTCGCCGGCCAAGTGCAGAACTACCAGACGGCGGTGCAGACGCTGATCAGCATCCTGGGAGACCAGGACACGGCGTCGGACCACCTGAGCAAGTGCATCTTCAGCGTCGGCATGGGCAGCAACGACTACCTCAACAACTACTTCATGCCGGCGTTCTACAACACCGGCAGCCAGTACACACCGGAGCAGTTCGCCGACACGCTCATCGCCGACTACCGCCGCTACGTGGAGGTGCTGTACAACTACGGCGCGCGGAAGGTGGTCATGATCGGCGTCGGGCAGGTCGGGTGCAGCCCCAACGAGCTGGCCCGCTACAGCGACGACGGCAACACCTGCGTCGACCGCATCGACTCCGCCATCCAGATCTTCAACCAGCGGCTCGTCGGCCTCGTCGACGAGATGAACGCCCTCCCGGGAGCCCACTTCACCTTCATCAACGCCTACAACATCTTCAGCGACATCCTCGCCAACGCCGCCTCCCTCGGCTTCACGGTGACCAACGCCGGGTGCTGCGGCGTCGGGAGGAACAACGGGCAGGTGACGTGCCTGCCGTACGAGGCGCCCTGCAGCAACAGGGACCAGCACATCTTCTGGGACGCGTTCCACCCGTCGGAGGCGGCCAACATCATCGTCGGCCGGCGATCCTACCGCGCCGAGTCGCGCAACGACGCCTACCCGATGGACATCAGTACGCTCGCCTCCATCTGATCGATGGATCGATCGGTAGCTGCTCGGCCCAGTACATACGCATGCAACCACATCCACAATATCTTCCGCCCATAAGCTAGGGTGCAACGCTTTTTTTTTTTTGCGATGATTAATTATTACTTCGACTTGTACTGGATAGGAAATAATTGTTTCCACAAGGATTGGTGTCTTCCTAGTCGTTTTCAACCTACTGCGTGCCTGGGATCTTGACGGTGAAAGAGAACTGGGCGTTCAGCTCTTCAGTTTCTAGATGTGTTCAGTGTTGGAGTGCATAGACATATATGTTTCAGACAAGATATATTTTAGATTCAGAGAGTTTCATATATACAACTACTGTACACCGAATAGACGTACATGTATTCCTCATTCTTTGTTTGCATGACAACCTTGTTCTTAAGCATCCAAGTATCTTGCCACTTTTGTACAAGTATCCTGCCATTGACAAGCCAACGAACATTTCACACGCACACGGCACACACAAGTACAGATGGGGGTGAAGTAAGCTGCAAGCCTGCAATGCGCGGCGGCCAATATATAATTCCATTTGCTTCTCCCCCCGTCGGAAAGAATGCCTTCAGTTCACCTCAAGCTAAAACCATTCGTTACGCTCTCTTTGCCTCCTGCTCTGCCTGCACAAGAGAGAAAAAAAAAAGCAAAAAAAAAAAAAACACGGCATCAGAAAAGGAAACAAACATTCCAAAACCTGCAGATTCCTGCACCGGTTGGCCCTGGAAGAACCACACTCACAGCTCGGATGATGTTGTCGAGGGCGTCAGGGCCGTGGGTCTCGATGAAGCGCTCGACGGACTTGCGCGCGTCGAGGCTCATCATCTGCAGCACCTTCCGCTGCCGCTCGTTGTAGTTGGGGCTCACGTACTGGCCGATCTTGAAGTAGCGGCGCACGTGGGTCTCGTAGATGTAGGCCGCGCCGTTGAAGATGGGGAGCACCAGCCAGCAGCAGAAGAGGAGCTTCATGTACGGCCACAGAGGGAACCTGACGTCAAAAAAGAAAATTCAGTAACCTGACCAACGTTGTACTGTTGGTGTCTCTGCAGGAATGAGCTTCAGATGCATGCTGCATACCATTGGAGAACTTTCCAGCATGAGAGCTCGAAGAGGGTGATCAGGGAGTACAGGACCCAGTAGGTGAGCCATTGCTGATCATCCAAGGTAGAAGGGCTCTCGATCGCACGCATGGACGCGTATCTAATCGTTCAAGAAAAAAATGAATTCCTGTTAGAACTGACATGACGGTGCTGGCTGTTTTTTTTTTCCTTTCACTTTTCATGCCAAAAAGCGTTTCTAAAGAAGTAATGACTTCACTTACAGAGGGTAGAGCAGCATGATTCCTGGCCTGCCGGGTACAGAACAGCAAAAACAATAGTTTCAGAAAGTTAAGCTTAAAGTTTAAATGGGAAGTACCATATGTGGAAATGGACTGAAATGCAACAGATGTATCAAATATTGTAGGCACGAAATGAGAAGATATTGCAGCATGCTCTTACCCAACAAGGGCATCCATGTGCCTAGCAAGGGCACCAAGAACACCCATGATCCCTTGTTCCGATGGGTGATGAAGAGCTTGTACTGAATTTTCTTGATGTCCTCGATGAATCGTTGTGAGAAGGTGTAGATGGCAAGCGATAGGCTAGGTGGTTTTATACTTCTGTACTAGGTTTTTAATATAGGGTTAAAGGGGCAGAAGAAAGGCATCCTTGCAGATACTATTATTCACTATGCGAAGTCTTCTTTACTCTTGGTCCAAGGAAAGAAAGAACAAAACCGGGTTGGATTTTGGAAGGCTCTCAAGCAACTGCGTGCATCAACGCCTTGTCGAAGGTTGCATAATCAGAAGAATACCAAAGTACAAAGGGGAGGCATCAAAGCTCACATGTTTAGTGGACTCAGGTTCAGAAATGGTGCTGCTTACTTTGACCTGCTTGTCTCACTCTGGACATTAGTTAAGGGCAAGACTGACGAATCTACAAAAGGAACAAAGCACTGAATGGGCATATCAGGAAAAGGTAACAAACAGTACAAAGCAAAGCAAGTTACTGCCAATCCAACTAGCAGTACGTGACAGTAGTAACCACCGCCTCCGTGCCGAAATAATCCATTCATCATAAAATAAGTTTATTAATAAGTTTATTTTTTAATTTTAGATACAATTGTTTAACTCTTTGTCTTATTTAAAATATTTTTACGATTAATATTTTTATTGTTACAAGATGATAAAATATAAATAATATTTTATACGTAATTATTTTTTAAAAGTTTTTTTACAATTTTTAAATAAGACGAACGATCAAACTTTGGACACAGAAATCGAAAAATAAAATATTATAGGACAGAGCTACTTAAAAAATAAACAGTCAATGATTACTCCACTATACTCTTTCGAGATTATCACTCGATTTAACCGATATGCATCCAATGATCAGTGCCACTCCGCTCCTCTAGGGGATCAAAAGCCGCAGCTCTTTCTATTATCCTAGTCAGAATATACCCTGCGAAACAGAATGCCTTCGATATACTCTTTTTTAAGGAAAAAATGTTGCCTTGCTTGTATCAGATATGGCATGATAGTATATAAGTATATTTGATATCATATCAAGTATTCTCCAAGTTTGATAGGAGAAGTTACAAGAATAGAAGTACTCCGGTAATAGCTAAAATTGCACGTTTTTTAATGTCGAAGATTTGTTACAATATCTTCCGCTGGCAGTATCCTTGCGACTATTCATACACCAAAAACTCCACAACTGAAGCTGAAACGAGAACACTTGGCAGTTTGTTTCTTGCTTTCCACTATAATGCAGCTGAATTTATACTGTTATCAACTGAAAATTTAGTGGAATATAACAGCTTGGAGTGATCACTAAGAGTTTGATCTGGCATCAACATGGCTTTAGCTCCTGTTGGCAGCCTTCCAGTAATCGACCTTGTTTCAAGAACAGGAACTGGACCTGAACTGGCCCTCACATTATTACTTTCGTTTATTGCCATTTCCAAACCATGTCCTGCTACTTTACTACCAAAATCAAGTATCCGAGGACCAATTGCATCATCCAGTGACCAGCCAAGTGAATGCCGTTTCATGTCTCCAAACAGTGGTGCCGTTAAGTCCTCTTTGTTCACCATAAGTTTCTTTGCAGGTTCACGTGCAACACTATTGATGTAAGCTGGTCTCTTGTTTCTTTGATTGGCGAAAACAGCACCCTTTATGCAACCTGTGTTTGTAGGTTTGATGGTACATGTAGGGCTAACGGTTGAAACAAAATTAATTGGAAAACTAGAAGCAAGAGAAGGGTATGCATGTGGTAGGGATCTACTAAACTCAGCATTATCAGTAGCACAGTCTAGAAAAGATATGATTGATGTGGAAGACAACTTTGCTCCAGGTACCTGGCATGACTGGTAAATAGGAGAAGTGCTAGGATCATCATAAGAAAACAAAGTGGATTTCTGGTACTTTTCCTGAATGCCCGTATTTAGAACCCATTGTGTAAAGGAAGAAGATTGAGTTACTGCTGGACCCAACAAATTGCAATATTTTCCTTGTAAGATTGATGCAGGAGTGCTTAACCGACAGTGCTGATTCTGGGATGTGCATACCACCTGTGGCTGTGGCGGTTGATGTAGGTCCATATGCCTGGCCCTGGAGTTGACATCAACAGTGGTCGCCTTTTTTACTTCAGCTTGACGAATAGATTGGCTGCCAGAGTTCCAAATGCAATCTCTAGCAGTTGAAGAAGCACTATTTATTGGTTGTAGCCTATGGTTTTGAACATTACCCATAGTACCCCTTGCCTCTTGTAGAGTAGCACTGGGAATCCTCTGTAAGATATCTAGAGATTCATTGACATGAGCACTTGGTGTCACAGAATCCGGACAAGGAAACAATCTCTTTTGAGGAAAATGGCATGAAGCTGATGGTGGGTGGTCTTCAATAATGGTATTGTCAATCCACACTTTACCCATAGTTGACACCCTGTGCTCCTTGCTACTCTCACAAAGTGAGACAGTCTTGCCCATCAAGCGCACTGTGGGTTGGCGCGGATGATAAACATCTTGCCGTAAATAACCATTTAAATTTTTTTCCCGAACTTGAGAATCACTGAAACCAGTTTTTCTCTGACCTTGCACTGTATTGGGCACACCAATCACCACCTGCTGTTTCTCGCATCTTATTATATTTGATGGCCGCCCATTGGTAAACCTGTTATCACCTGTTTCAAGGTTGCAGCTTGAGATCTCCATCCTTTCAAGACCAGGTAGCTTCATAAAAGCTGAACCAATGCTTGCTGGAGTGCAAACTGGGTGAAGTTTTGGGTACCAGCTACCCTGGTCCTCTTTTGATAACGGTGTGCATGTATCAACAGATTTACTACCTTCATGGCACAGGTTACTTGCAAAGCTACCAATGAGACCAGAAGTGGGAATACTGTCCTGGGAAGGTATTCTCTTGCAAGAAGACATGCCATCCGCACTGGTTGCTGCACTGGCAGAACCCTGCGGTAGTGCTGAGGACAAAACACTGCCTTCAGATGAAATATGGCACTTAGTTGGAACCAATGCACAAGAGGTACCGGTGCTCTTCTTGCCATTAAATGTCGTATCTCTGTCACTTTCAAATGCTCCCATTCTGGTTCTTACAGTGACTGAACTTGTAGCCGAAAAAGTAGCGGATTTTCTTATTTCCTGACAGTAGTTTGTATTCATACAGAAAAAATCTTGTTGAGTGTTGGCTCTGTTGCTAGAACCAGACTTTAGACCGTCGTTAGAATAAGAACTTAAGGCAGGAACATCATTGGATTTCACCTGACTATCACTGAGACCTGTTTTCACCATGTTGACACTACTTTGATTTAGGCAATCAAAATCAGCAGAGGGGGGTAGGCTCTTTTTTGCATCATTGTGTAAGATGCATATTGACTTTTTGGCAGGAGCTCCTTCCTTTTTCACCAAGTCTTCAAGGTTGGATGATGTCTGCACTGGCATGTCAGAAGGTATTAGTTTCAAGGACACATTTTCTGATATGGTATCTGCTCCACTTTGATCTGTTACAAAAGAATCTTCTATTACAGTAGGGAGTTCATCAACTGCGGTATGAAACATGATTTTAGGACTTTCCAAAAGAGGGAGATCTCCAAAAATATCATCCTTGGGAGGGTGGGTTACATTCTTCGCTGATTCACAGCCAGGATTTACAGGATTAATAGTTGGCTCACTGGTCTTTACATTTTGTTTATTCGCAGAAGAGTTTGCTGCCTTTTTCCTGACAGGGGTACCAGTAGAAGGATCCATTCCTCTGATATACTGCTTATTCAAACTGTTACCATGAGTTGGCATGCAATCATTTGTATTTTGAAACTTATTCCATGCTGAGAGTTCTCTCTGTGCTCGCAAGGTAGAACCTTTGTGTTTTCTCAACAGTTGCTTATGTAACACATAGTGAAGTAAACAAGATGAGGTTTTCTCCTGTTAATGAAAATGACTTAATTATGAGATGAAAAGGAAGGTAAGACAACTAGATGAAGAAACATGAACATCATGAACTTAGGTCTCAGGTTACCGAGGTGTGTCTTTGAACCAATTGGATTGAAAAAAAAACAACTAAACAGCATGCATATTCAATGATGCCATATCTTCTTCAGAACATTCTCATGCAGCAAAAAAATATTAAGAAAAGTTTGACTGAGAGGTGTAAGTGTTAATTATCATTTGACAGATAGTAGATGTTAGAAATTAATCTTGTTGTTTCTTAAATTTAGCATGTTTAATTATGATTGCATAGTAGGAGAGCCACATGTATGTGTTGCGTGGTATGGAGAGCTAGCTTTGTAGTGCTGCATGGCTTGATTAGTGAGTAGAGTTTGGCAGTGAGTAGTGAGCCAATAAACAGCCAGGAGGTGAGAGCACGGATAGCTTAGTTAGTTGGCATGCAAGAATGTTGCCGGGTGATTAATTAGACGTACTACACAAGTCTAGAAAGGAAATGGTCAGCCTGCATGGTATAGATCGTGTGTGGACGCATGTGCGTATATGCATTAGGTTAGGAGTTTAGTTAGTGGTTAGTTAGTAGTTAGTGGCCGCTGTTGCCGGCGATTAGTGTTACTGTGTTGCTAATAAATACACAGTGTAATCAGTCTATCCAGAGGGTGAATAATAAACAGAAAAGAGTGCTATTACGCACTAGCAAAGCTTGTGTTCTTGTGAGATTGAGTGATTAGCTTTGATTTCCAACAGTAGATTGACTCAGAAAACCTAAATTTTGATCATATAACTTATTAAAGGGTTAATATCAATAGTCTAACAGGACATGAATAGAACTGACATAGATTACATGGCTAATGGCGAAATGGCTAAAACTTGGCACATATTTCCTCCAGTTTTATCTGAAATGCCATGTTCGACGCGTTCTAGTGGTGTTCATGTCTACTGGCACAAACATACTTCTGCATTTGAACATGCAAGGATCATACAATTCACGTTTCCAATGTTCTCGGGGCCCTCCTAAAACCTAGCAGCCCACCACCCAAGCAGCACGCAGCACACAAACCCTGAAAAGCAGAGGCATACCTTACGCTTCGCAAGGAGGCCAAATTGGAGAGATCGCCGTCGTTTCCTGGCCCTCTCAGCTCTGACCCTCCCGAGGGACCCCTTCCTCTTCGTCCCCGTCCCGGAACCATCTCCTCCCCCGACGCCGCCTCCAGCATCCTCTGTACCGGTCGCGCGAGATTCCAGCCGAGCCCGCTCCGCCGCCAGCTTGTGCGCCCACCACCGCGACCGCTTCGGCAGCTCCATCGGCGGGAGCGACGGCTCCCCATTCCCGCCGCCGCCGAAAGGCCAGCACTTGGACGCGTCCACGGCCCGCATCCCCGCCGCGAACCCCCTGCACCATTCACTCGACCAGTTAACCTTCAGCCGCCCGCGAGGCTCACAGAAACCACTCCACCCACACCACAGTACCACACACAAGCGCGGGAAACACACACGTCGGAGCAAAGCAGAGAGAGGCGAGAAGAAGCGGCGGCGCTTACCGTATGGTGAATGGCTGGAAGGCGGGGGCCGCAGCCATCTTTGGCCTCTCCACCTCCTCCAGCGGCGCGCTCCGCCGGCGACAGGCGAGGGGCGCGGGTGGTTGCGGCGCGGGGGGGAGCGGAAGCCGGAGCCGGAGCAGCACAGAGAAGAAGGGGAAAAAAAAACTCGGAAAGCGCGGAAGGAATTACGAAAAGGGGAAGTGGAGAGAGCGACGAGGGTCGCAAGGGCGGCCGTGGGACCCAGGCCGCGGCGGATTTGACGGCGGGACCCGCCCGGGGGAGCGTCGCTGCTTTGCATTTACAACTCCGCGCCTCGGGAGCCGAGCCGCGCGTGTTCCACGGTGGGAGCAGCAGCACATCGTGTGCTCTGCCTCCTGCGGTGTAGTGGCTGGGCGTGGCGGTGGGCGTGGGCCGGGGGAGACGGGACGGGAGCGACGGCCGGGGAAGACGCAGAGAGAGAGAGAGAGAGAGAGAGAGGGGGAAGCGTCGCGTCTGTCACCGCCCGAGTCCACGCAAAACTCGCCTCTTTCCGTCTCGGCTTCTGGACAAGCAATGACAAAGGAGAGAGCAATGCCCGAAGCTTTTTGGCTGGTCTGTGGTCGGTCTCCCTCCAGACCCACACTCTCACCTGCCCTGCTTGAACGCTGTTAATTAAGGGGGTGTTCTACGAGGCCAAATAAAATTTTTTATGTGTTACATCAGACATTTGATCGGGTTGGAAGAGGTTTTGGACAAGAATGAACAAACGAATTTCATGGCTGGCATGAAAACCACGCGACGATTCTTTTGAGCCTAATTAACTCATCATTAGCGCATATAGGTTATTGTAGCACTTATGACTAATCATGTACTAATTAGGCTCAGAAGATTCGTCTCACGATTTTTCACATAACTGTGTAATTAGTTTTTCGATTTATCTATATTTAATACTATATTTAGATGTCTAAAGATTTGATGCGATGTTTTTGAATGAAAATTTTTGAGACTAAACGGGGCCTAATTCTGCGCCTGCTATGCCCCTGGCCCCGGCTAACATGTTTATAGCACGTCCACGTAGACATCACCAATATTCAGCGGTTGTTTTTTTTCCATGTCACATGACACTAATTTGAAGCATTAAACATAGACTAATAAAAAAACTAATTTTATAAATGAGAGCTAATCCGCGAGATGAATTTTTTGAGCCTAATTAATCCATAATTAGCAAATATTTTCTGTAGCATCACATAGGCTAATCATGGATTAATTAGGCTCATTAGATTCGTCTCGCGAATTAGTCCAAAATTATAGATGAGTTTTATTAATAGTCTACGTTTACTATTTATAATAAGTGTCCAAACATTTGATGGGACTAGGGGCTAAAGTTTAGCCCCTAGAAACAAACACCCTCTTAGAGCATTCCAACAGCTCATCTATCTCATCCTCCATCCTAGAAATAAAGGATAAAGAATAAAAGTTGAGCACCAGCAAAACATCTATCTCATCATCTATTTTTGGATGTCATCCATATTAGGAGAAAGAAACTCTATATTTAGATGTTCTCTCTCCAATACTCCAAATAGATATAGAGGATATCATATATAGATGATCTGCTAGAGTGCAAAGGGATATGAAGGATGAAAGTGTTTTAGATTATCATCTAAATAAAGATATAGATGACCAAATTTAGATAAGCTGTTGGGATGCTCTTGTTACCTAACTTCTAAATAAAAGTGGGCTCTACGTTATCGGGTATTAGTTATTGTTATAGCTATAATAATAAAAAACAAAAGTAGGCAATAAGATACCTCACCATCATTGACATGAGAGAGAAAAATGAGAGAGATCATTTATTTATTCCTTATAACTAGCTAGTAAATATTTACTTGTTACTACCTCTATCCCGTAATAACTTCATTTTTCGTTTTTCCGAGTCCAACATTTGGCCACTTGTCTTATTTGAAAATTTTATAAAAAACTTTAAAAAATTAGTCACGCATAAAGTACTATTTATGTTTATTGTCTAGAAAGAATAGAATTATTAATCGCAAAAAAAATCAAATAAAACGAAGAGTCAAAACATTATATAAAAAAACTAAAAAAAATCTTATTTTGAAACGAAGGTGGTATTAGCTTATACTTACTAATCCCACGATGTATATAACCTGGTAGTAGTAGTATTTTATTCCTTACTACCCACTCTAGATACTACCCACTTCAGATGCACGCTGTGGATGCCCAAAGGCAAAATGAAGACATTTAACTTACACAGTCGGTCATAAAATGATTTTAATATTACAGCTTTGTATTTACTCCCTTAGTTAAATATATATAAAAAAATTAAACGTGTAGACAGAGAATATCTTACTAGAATAGATGGAATTCTACGGGTTCGTTTGGAAGTGAGGTTTGGCTTTGTTCATTATTTGGTTTCGTATAAGTTATTTAATTGTTGAAGACTTGAGGCATGTGTTTTGTGCAAAAATTTCCATCACGTGACTTTCTGAAAATGCCAAATGTATTTATTTTCAAGTTTATAATAGTTAATATTTAAATAATAGTGTGTTAATGGGTCAACTTGTTTCGTGTGCAAGAATTAGCTCACCCACGACCGCTGTTGTGAACACTGCTTAACTCCAACACATTAATCTCATACCTTATCAAATACTAATATATTTGTCCCCACGTTATAAACTGAGATATATTTATCTATAATTTTTGCAAACTTAAAATATATTAATTATTTTAAAATTAAAGCATTAATGGATGACTAAAATGGCAAAAAATAAAGCCTCTATATAATGGAGGGGGTACTAGCAAAGACCGTGTCCACATGTATGTATTTGTGTCATCCAAAAAAGATATTTAAATCTGATAACTGAGCTAATGACAATGCACAAATTAATTTTAAATTTTTTGTTTTGTTAGGACTACTCACAAAAATGTCATTTATGTGATGTCGAAGTATAATAAGCAAGAAAGAACATTTGAACACTAATTTAATGACTTCAATTTTACGTCACAAAAGTTCTATTATAACAAGTAATTGTTGGTTAAGGACTTATCAAATAATTAGCTAAATATTCATGCTTTGCTATAGATAAAAATGAATTATGCAAGTGCTAGCATTATTTGAAACAAATTAAATACGAGCATTGTTTGGCATGATATTAACTCTTACATATTTGTAGAAGTATCTTTTAACATTTAAGGACATGGAGTATTTTGTAAAAGATCAGCCCAGGAAGGTGGGGTGGCAGATTCACTAGCACTATTGTTTTCTTTTAAATAAGTATGAAAATAAAATACTTATTTCAAAATGGAGTATTATCATGAGAGCTTCCTCAGCTTAATTTGGGCACCGTGCTGTGGCTGGAGAGTCAGCACGGTGTGCGGTGCGTGGGTGTAGGACGGTGAGAGCTCGAAGGAGAAGCTCTGGAGGATGGTGGCGAGCGCCATCTTGGCTTCCATCATCGCAAAGCTCTGCCCAAGGCAGATCCGAGCACCCCATGCAAACGGAAAGAAAGCGGCCTGAAACCTCGTCGCCTTGGAGACTCCATTGGCGAACCTCTCCGGGTTGAACTCGCTTGCATCTTGTCCCCAGATGCTGGGATCATGGTGAATTAATAGAACGGGCAATGTGAAGTGCGCTCCTTCAGGGTACTTGATGCCGCCAAGCTCCGTTGCCTTGTGTGTTCTTCTTTGGAGGAACACCACCGGTGGGTATAACCTAAGGACTTCGTTTAGGATCATTGTTACCTGCAAGAACACATCAAAGATAAAATACCATTGGTGCAATTAGTCCAAACATGGAACATTAATATCTGCATTATTAGTATTTCGACTGAGTGGGGAAAAGATGGACTCAGTCATCAATTTTATGGCGAATAGACAAATTTGACGTGTTTTTTAACAAGTAATCCTGATCTTACTGGTAATTATTCAGGCAATCAAATACCACTATGAAACTGAAGTTGATATAAACTACATTGTGACTTTGGGGAAATATAGGATAATGTTGATATCTTATAGTACTTACAATCTTTAGACGACTCAAGCCATCATAATCTGGTGTGGTTCTTCCAAAATGGAGCAGCACTTCCTCTCTTGCTCGCTCTTGCCACTCTGGGTGCATGCTTAGCAGAATTAATGTCCAAGTGAGCAACACTGATGTTGTCTCCGAACCTGCAGAGTAAAATAACTTGCATTCCTCGATCATATCTTCTATACTCATTCCTACATCTTCTGTTTCATTTGATTGCCTCATATTTGATTCCACCAATAATCCCAGCAAATCATCATTGCTACTTTCACCATTTCTTATTGCCTCGTCTCTTTTTACAATTATTCCTCGCAGAATCGTGCGTATTTCTCGATCAATTTCCCTGATCCGTCTGTTGTTTTTAATTGGCAAGTACCTACATAAATGAAATAAAAGGACAGGAAAATGCTTCATCAAATTGCATGTTGTTTCTCTTAAAGAAAACAAAATCAACTGTGTATATTTCTTGGTACTCATTTCATCCATTTAAAACAATAAAAAGACCAGCTAGCCCTTTTCTTTAATGTTTACACATTTTGCGCATGGGGTTATAAACACAGAACGCACTAGAAAGTTTACAGAACCACGTGTAATGTTAGACAGTCCAACAACATCAGTGTCATATGGTTATCTTTCCTTGCCTAGCTTGCCAAAAATAACGATATTGTTCTCATGAAAAAAAGACTCATGTTTTCCACTTGCAATATAACTGAAGGGTAAAAAAACAATTCAATATACTTTCATAATCGTTATGTACTAATCGAAAGAACCATATTAGAGGGCATTCAGTATTTTTTTTTTTGAGAGACAAAGCTTTTCCTTATTTCGCTGATAGAGAAGATAACAATAACTACTATTCACCAAATTATTGGAAATTTGACTCAAGAAGACACATTTTTTTCACGCCAAATGTATGAAAAGCAAAGTACTGGAGTAAGTACCAACCAATAGCCCGGGATGAAGATTCTCTGAAAAGCTTGAAGTACGCGTTTAGCTTGCTCTTCTTGTAACTGAAAAATTCTCCACCCCTCTTGGTAGCTGCTACCGAATGCCGTTCTTGAGATGACATCTCCAGTAAGGTTTTGAAATTCATCCCGAACGTCCAACTCAGATAGTCCTTCAGAAGACATTGAATTCCTCCATCTAGTGATCATTTCAGTGCAACATGCTGCAAAAACTGGCAACATCCGCTGCGAGCCAAAAATATCAGTGTTAGTCAATTACTCAATTTAGAGAGTGGATAGCTCAGTAATTAAATTTATGAATGCTACATATTTAGTAAATAAATGTAACTGAAAGTATTTTTTATTGAACAAGGACGCATCATGTGGGAATATGTACCTTTATTTTCTCCTGGTGGAAGGCAGGGTTGAGAATTCTCCGATGTTTTGCCCATTTCTCACCTTCATACGTTACAACTCCTCCAACAACAAATTTAGAAATACCCACAGTAACTTGTTTGCAGAAGTCGCCAGACTTGTTGGACAAAACCTCCCTCGCTAGGTCTGGGTCTGTGATAATCACCATTGGCTTTGGGCCTGTCCAAACGAACGGCAATCTCCCTGCATTTGAGTTAAGAGTCTGATGAGAAGAAAGACCATAGAGCCATGGAGATGTTAGTACGTCCAATATGTTCTACTCCTACAAGCTATGATTAACAGCGGATATTTGAATCATTTTTGTGTCAGGTTTTCAGGTATGCACGCACAAAAAATATCCTGCACATCATTCATTCATCACCTGCCTTATCACAACATATTATCTGCATCACAAGTTGACAACCCGAGAACAAATTATTAAGACTTATTTGGTTTGGGGGAATTTTAACCTATAGGAATAGTAAAAACATCAACCTATAGAATTTTTTTCAAGAGGTTTGAGTACATTGAAATTTTCCTATATTTTCTCTTTAATTTGTAGAAAGAAAATTTTTCTTTAGTTTCCTATATTTCATTCCTACGAAATTGGATCTTTTTTTCCTTCGAAATGAATAGGTCCTAACTGTTTACTACGAGTCTACGATGCACGAACTGAATTAACGTTTGATCCTTCACATCTAGTATATCCGAGATGAACGAACAGCAACGATCGATATGCTAGTCAGTCGCAAGCTCAAAATATCACTATCCGAGAAGAACGAATTCGGAACAGATGATGATGGGGCGCACGGTGGTCAGGCGGTAGGTGTTACCGTGCTCTTTAAGGACGTTACAGAAGAACGGGGCGACGCGCTGGACGATGTCGTGCGAGCCGAGCGGCAGCGGCCTGGACGCGGCCTCCCTGTTGAGCCGGCCGTTCTCCGCCACGTCGCCGATGAAGAGGCGGTACCTGGTGCCCCGGAGGCCCTGCGCCCGCAGGGCCCGCTCCAGCCGCCGCGGCGTCCAACACGCCCACTGCAGCGTCCAGGCGGACAGCCACAGCAGCGCCACGGCCGCGCCCGCGCCGGCCAGGCTCCACGGTGAGGCCTCAGCTCCCAGCATCAGCGCCGGTGCGTGCAGCTCTCCTTCGCCGCTAGCCCTCAGCCCTCTCAGGTGGTGGCAGTGCAAGCCGAATGAACGGCGGTGCCGCGAGACCGACCTGCGTGGAAGCACTAGTTGTAATTTGCATAGTCCGGCGGGCGGTTTGGTCGACGGCGTACGCGGCTTGTCCACGACCGGTCTACTTCGAGAAATCGAGGTTGACGAAGACGTCGTTGTGACACGTCGTGGGGACTGGGGGATGGGAAGTCGACGGATTTTTGGAGAGCTCACTGGTTACAGGCGGGAGTCTGAACAAGTCACCCGGCACTGTTAGATTGTTCCTCAGTGTAACTAGGGTCGTTGGGTCTGGTATCCTTTGTCTATTCTGATCTTAGGTCTGGTTTAGTTCCTAAATTTTTTTTTAAAACATAATTTATGAACATCTAAATAAATCATTAAACGTAGATAAACTAAAAAACAAAAAACATAGATAAACCAAAAACTAATTGCACAATTATAGAAGAAATCTTGAGACGAATTTTTGAGCCTAATTAATCCATGATTAGCTATGAGTGCTACAGTAACCATCATGTGGTAATGATGGATTAATTAGGTTCAAAAGATCCGTCTCGCGGTTTCTAGCCTATCTGTAAAATTCGTTTTTTCATTTAGGTCCGAAAACTCTTTTTAACATCCGGTCAAACATTTAACGTAACACTTTCCTCATAAATTTTCTCAACATTTGACATGACATTTTCCTCCAAAACTTTCTCAATCTAAACACCTCCCTATTTGGGTGCCCGATCTTCGGCCATTCTGGCCAAAAATAAAAGACGTCGTTGTCCCGTTTTTCTTGGAGGGCGATGACTTCAGCGCCATGTATCGAAAAGTCCTCTGCTACGTCGCTAGAGAGAGATGGCACACGGAATGACGGAAAGGTTCGCACAGGTAGTCGCACAGTCACAACACACAAACTTCAGATACACGACGGACATTTCATCCAGACTTTTTCGTTTCACATGACATGTAGAGTTGCCGTTGCCAATCACGTGTGCAGCGGATACGTGACTAGTAATCCTTCTAGTACAGCGGCAAAACAAGCGCGCATTCCTCTCATTAATTCTCACGGGAAGGGTGCGTGGCGCTTCATCTCCGTGGCGGCGACGTCCACGGCGAACCCCTTGCCGTGCACGCGCCAGTAGTCGGCGTTCGGGTTGATCCACTCCGGCTCGTCCATCTCAACCCTCGCCCCCTTCAGCCCCTGCGCCGAGCTGTCGATCCTGTACCTCTCGTCGCGGCCGCGCACGAGCTCCGCGCGCACCCGCCCCGGTTCCGCTGCCTGCGGCGACACCATCAGCGCCGGGGCGCCGAGGGGCAGCGCGTCACCGCGGTCCACCTGCCATGTGCACCAAAGCTTGCCGTACGTCTTCGCCATCCTCGCCATCTCCGAGCTCTGCAGCGCCTCCGGCACGCCGACGTCCGTCCACAGCCCGGCCTTCACCTCGTACGCGTGCGAGTGCCACAGCTTCTGCTCCTCCGGCGGCAGGCTCTCGAAGATGGCGTCCGTCACGATGTACTCCACGCCTACACACGGGGACGGGGCCAATTCGCATCAGCCAGCCGGAAATCGATCGCCATTGCGTGCAGCGCTGAAAAAAAGGTGAAGTTTCGCGTACCGATGAGGCGGGCCGAGGGCCTGTCGGAGTCGTAGACGGCGCACTGGAGGACGTCCTGGTTGAGGCGGGAGACGAAGTGGTGGACCTCGACCTGGCGTCCCAGGTCGTGCGCGTACAGCGCGAAGCTGCACGCGTGCTGCTTCATCTGGTGCACCGGCTTCAACGCCTGCACGGCTTGCGCACCCATGTCGAGCAACTGGGAGGACACCGTCGTGGCCTTGCCCGGCGGCGGCACCGACGTGCCGGTGCCGCACGCCGGCGTTGGTGCTGGGTTCTGATCGCTGGAGGACATCGCCAACTTGAGAAGTTCGGAAACCTCAGGTAGACGAGCGACCTCGCTGAGAATGTGGGTTTATCTCTGTGGCTCGTACCAACATCTCGGACGCGTGCCCCCTAACGTGGCATCTCGCTTGCAACAAACGAGGCACACGCATGCAACCGGAGCATCGTAGGAAAGCACTGGACGTGGCATCTGTGGAAAGATACACTCGTACACGTATCAAAGGTTTAGGAGAATTTTATCTTGCCAAACTCGTAGGAGAATGTAGTTGCTTCACAAGCAACGGACATTTTACAGTCACGGTGAATCAAATTATATTAAGAGCACCGGAGTTCAATAGGAACCAGGAAGTTGCACCTTACCTGAGTTATCTCCAAATTGTCGTTGCCAAGAACTCTTGACACAAACGGTATGCATTTCACTTAGGAACAGGGCACACAGTGAGTGTGCGACTCAGTCACAAGTCACACGGTGCAAACCAGTTGCGGCTCGAAGGCAAGAGCTTACATCAAACTAAATATGTAGTGTTGTTGTTCTTGAAAGAAGGGTATAATTCACCACGCAATCAAATAGACACAGTACGTAGCTAGAAAATAGTAGTATTATTTTGCAGGAGAATAATACAAAAGTGCCTGAGAATAATATATAAAAAATGCTCTGTTTCAAAATATAAATATTTCTGGATTGTTTAGCAGTGAGTAAGGTAACTATAGTGTTCCTCAATAAATATGAAATAGAAGTAATATGAGGATAGGTAACGATAGTTATAAGAAAAATTCAAATGGAAATGATTGATAGAATAAGTAATACTATATACAAAATCAGATATACTTATATTAGGGTAAATATTTAAATTTAGAAACAATATTTACAAAATGTAATGGATAGAGTAAAGTTTAAGAGACTTACAATTCTAGTAGTAGTTTATTGTGTGCTTTAACGCAACATGCTCCCTGAAAAGAATAAAATTAACAAAAGTGCCACCTCTCCGCAAGGTAGTTACTAGTAGGAAGAACTTAGGCTAAGTTTGAGAGGGAGGGAAAGACGCAACATAAGAATAACCTGGATATAAGTGAGTTATTAGCACATGATTAATTAAGTACTAATTATTTTATACTTAAAAATTGATTAATATGATTTTAAAGAACTTATATATGTAAAGTTTTTCTTTAAAGAAAACACTCCAGAAGCATCCTCAGAACCGAGTGAATTTTCATCCCCTTCACCCACAAATGAACCCAACCTTAATGAACAATTGTCATAATCCAAAGTTTTCCAATTTTGAACAAATCGCCTGTGGCTCTAATTCAACAAAAACGGGGCAAAATATTGATGGTGAATATGTAACAGTATATGTATGTGTTATTGGGCAAAAGATGTTAAGCTATTTTGCACCGGTAGCATATCAAGCGCTGCATTTTTTTAAGCAATCAAGCGGGAGAATTACAAAATAAAAAGGGCCAACCATTGTAGTATATGTCGTTATAATCTACTCCATCCATCCTCTTTTTGTCCCAAAATAAGCTGTCTTTTTAAGTTATCATTACATTGGATTTTATAAAAGTAGAGAACAATGCATTAAAACTAGATAATATAAGAGACAATTGAATTATGATTTGATAAAGTGAAAGGTATACTTTGCAATGTTTTACGTGTGTTGGTTAAAAAATGAAATTTTTTTGGGCCGGAAGACTGATATATAGGGCTTTTTTCTGTAGGTCTGCACTACAGCACTGCTCAAGATAATAATGAATAATGGATCTTATAACATGCCACGTTTGATCTCTAACTATTCCAAATTCTATGGTGTATGGCTTCTATTGGTTTTAGCATGCTAAAATAAGCTAATCTGGCATCCTCATGACGTTCGTATCAGATCAATACTGATTTTAGGCCATCTAGTTGAACAAGCGATTGCAATGCTAGTAATATAGGATATATTGGTAACTAGTAAGTATTGTTTCGATTACCTTTTTTCTAACAAAAGGCAGGATCTTAGCCATCACAAACATAGCAAACATTACTGCCTCTGCCTAGATCTGCATTATGGATGCACTCATATACCATAAAACTAACTGCAAATTACCTACAATCTACTAGTAGTAGATATCTACACCTAGCACCGTGCCTATGGTTGTACTGAGCCAGGTAGTTTATTCCTGAAGTAACAGATAAGTTGCCATCAGAAGGGACACCAGATCGCTTATTATCTCACAGCATTTCGGCCACACGTGCCTATGAATTGCTCAAAGCCCTTGCGCAATAATCCCAGCATCACTTGGCAACCTAACAAAATTGTTTTGCCTGCACGACCACAATCAACAAGACAAATCCAAACCTTACGAAGCAAAACACGAAAAGAGGCTCAAAGACAAGTTCAGAAAACGGCTGATCTAAGGGAGAAACGAGCTGATGGCATCAGGAGGGATAATACCATGATTTTAATCTCATCGCATTAGGCAGAAACCAGCCACGAATTGCTCAAAGCCCTTGCGCAATAATCCCAGCATCACTTGGCATGACAAGTGCGAACGAACAAGATCGCCTCTTTTCGGAATCAATAAACACACTTCAGATTAACACCAAAGAGAGAGAACATCGTTGCTAAACCAGAAAGAGAAGAAAAGCATCCGCGACTGCTTGAGCGGTTAGGGTTTGGGGCTTACCGAGAACGGCTGGCGGCGGCGGAGGCGGAGGCGGGGACGGAGCTGAAGGGAAATTTATAAAACCAAAGACTCTCCGGTCCTTGTTAGGGTTCAGACTCAACTACCCGTAAACCCGTAGGAAAAGCGAATTTAGCGAAACCAGCCATACCGAGCGGAAGGCGTATTTTGTAAATACACAATCGATAAGGGTGAGGGCGACCAGCTCCTGCTTGGCTGCTTCGAGTTCTCAATGCTCACGTCGCAGTCTCGCAGAGTAGGCGGGGCGACAATGGCGGGCTCTCTCCTCCGGCCGCTTGCTCCCGTTTCCCCTCCTCCGCCTCGTCTCGCCCCCTCCTCCCGCCCCCACTTCATCCTCGCGCCTCGAACCCTGCCCCTGCTCCCTCGCGGGCCGAGGGTTGCGCCCCGCGCCCTCGTTTCCCCACCGCACGCGCTCCCGGACAGCGCCGCCGGGGCGGCGGAGGCGCTCCGTGGCGCGCTCGCCGACGCCTTCCTGGCGTCTCCGCCGACTTGGAGGTCGTCCGCCGTGAGCAACCTCGCCGTCTTCGTCGCTGGCTCCCCGGTGCTCCTGTCTGGCCTCTCCGCCTCCGGCTTCGCCGCCGCGTACCTACTAGGCACCCTCACCTGGCGCGCCCTCGGGCCCAAGGGGCTCATCCTCGTCGCCGCCTACTTCGTTTTGGTGAGTGGATCCGGTGCTGCATTGCCAGTTTGGCGGTTCGAAGAGATGGCTTAGTGATAAGTATGGTCTGTATGGAATTCTCCTGTATTATGTCATGGGACGCTTTTTAGTTTCTGGGTAGCAGTGACTGTGGATATTTGTAGTATTATATTGAACTTATAAGGGCCGGTCAGAGGTGACTCATGATTCCAAATTTAGAGCCATGAATTAGTCAATTAGCTTTGCATATACTATCAGTAACATGGTATTTTTCTCTCTTAATTATGTTTGAGAATAAACTGGCCTAAAATTAGAGTAGCACCAGTATTGTACACTTGACCTATCTGAATCTATATAGGTATGAGAGATTAGTGCTTGGTAGTAGGGGCACAGATTGTCAACTGAGGTGTGCATGAGTGGCATATGTCCAATTGTTTTAAACAAATATAGTCTCTGACATAGCGAACGATATGTGCCAGTGATTGTGCCATTCTGTATGCTTCTTATAGTGATTCAGGATAATCTGGATGTGCTGATCTCATCTAATAGGAAACTAAAGCAACATTAAAACTTCATAATTTTACTTTGTGGTACTGCTCGCCTGCTCCCCCTAGTGCTCTGATCAATCTATGATTATTGGATGTGTGGTAATATTTTTGGGGAAAAAAATTCCTCCTTGCTCTTTCTCACTATATTTTCTAAGCATGCTGAGGTTGTGCACTAGAAAAGCACTGCAATTAAAGTTTACACTTGCTAAAGTAGGATAGAATAAGTATTCCTTTCTAAATTGTTGTAAATGCTTTTGTGTGATTCTAATGTGCATATGGATTATCCTGCGGTATGATTTCTTCTAGTGGACACTGGGGGAATCATCTCGTATTTCTGTCTTTTCCAAGTCCAATTAAATAAGTCAAGATTTGCAATGGAGTTGCACTTCCTGTTCAGAATTAGTCACCAATCTAATTAAATGGTTTGTGGGTTCTATGGTTCATTGATTTTTGGCTTCATATAGTGGCATAACCTCCTTAGGTTGCCCATGCTAATTGACAATACCAGCTAAACATAATTCTTATGTTTATTGAAAGCTTGGATCATGATGGGTCTTCAGTTTATTTTTCGTTTTTCATGTCCAGGGCACAGCAGCAACCAAGTTGAAAATAAAGCAGAAAGAAGCTTTGGGGGTGGCAGAGAAAAGGGGAGGAAGGAGAGGGCCTGGAAGTGTTATTGGTTCAAGTGCTGCTGGTTGTGTCTGTGCTCTGCTATCAATATACAATGTAGGCAGTGCAGCGTTGGCTGAGCTCTGGAAACTTGGCTTTGTTGCTAGTTTCTGTACTAAACTAAGTGACACAGTTTCCAGCGAAATAGGGAAGGCCTATGGAAGAACAACGTAATATCCCTGACACCACATCATTCAAACAATTCATGGTTCTGCAATATTCCCTTCCATAAACCTGTGTGTATATTTGTGCACTCATAGTGAACTTAACAGATTATACTTAGAGCTCAGTTTTGGTCTTTTTGTAGAGTAGGTACCTGGTGACAACACTTAAGGTTGTTCCACGAGGTACAGAAGGTGCGATCAGTATTGAGGGTACCCTAGCTGGAATTCTTGCATCGATTGTTCTTGCAAGCGTTGGTTATCTTCTCGGGCAGGTAAGTTATTTATGTAGTAAATTTTGCAAACAGCAGATATTTTGGAAAACTATTACAGAAGTACTACATATTTAAGCAACTTTCGCCAAGCCTACAGGTTTAGCACTGAATTATCACAGAACTAATATGGAAATTACAGTGATCTGTGAGCATATACTCCCTACCCTTTGCTCCAACATATGATTATTGTAAAAAAAAGCATGCATTTATCACAGGTCAATGTATCACAAGGCGCAGTATGTGTCCTTGCATCGCAGATTGCAAATTTTTGTGAGAGTTATATTGGCGCCACATTACAAGATAGAGAAGGTTTTGAATGGGTGAGTTTGCACTTTTAGCTGACTAAATACTCCATATAGAGTTTTCCCTGTAAACTGTATTTGCCTTTTCGTTTGTGTCCTAAAGTTTCTTGTTGTTGAAGACAGTATCTTGTTTTCTTTATTGAATTGGTTTGCATCTGAATGGCATAAATTGTAGGCACATGGGTTGAATGCGATCATGAAAATTTTCTAATAGGAAAATATTTCATGTATGTTTTAAGCCTTTAACTATTCTATCTCCTCCATGCTCATCTTTCTCAGTTCTCAATTGTGAATCACTAGATCATTTACAGCATGATTGAATGGAGGACATTTTCATCGTATGGAACCATGCGACTGCCACCATGTGGTTTCTGTTTATTAGTTTACTTGTTATATCTATATAGTGGATAACATTTTCACCTTGACATCACATGCCATTGTTCTAATATATGGGTGTTGATATACTTATTGGATTATTATACATTGACACTTCTTATTGACAAGTGGATGGCATAATTTGCTACTTTTATATCCTTTGTTCATTGAGAAAATGGACATCAGAATAGAAATTAAATCCAGCAGCATGGCAGCATCCAATTGACAAAGTCAAACTAAACAACACTGTTTAATTTTGTTTTTAGGCATGCCAAGTAATCTTGGGACATTTCACTTATTAGAATTATTTCCAATCTTTATCGCCTGAATAATACCAGGAATATGTATTTACAGTGGTGTACTATAATATACACTGACATTTGATTTGGACTGCAGGGTTAATAAAAGTTATATCTTGAGAAGTTTTCCCACAGCTAACATTGTTATTTGGTCATGTGCAGCTCACCAATGATGTTGTCAATGTACTAAATATCTCAACTGGTGGTATATTGGCTGTTCTGATGCAACAGTTACTAGTAAGTTGGCACTCTTGAGTACTCTTTTATGACTTTTCTGTGGTGTCTTCATGGTTATAATAATTTAGGAGCAATTACAAATTTTCCATTGGTTTGGACCAAACAACTGTCATTAGAAAATTTCAAAAAAACCACTGAAACTATTATTCTAGTGTCATCCTTGTAATATAGAAAAACAGAGTGGCAAATTCGCAAAACCCCCTGTAATTTATTATGGAGAAATGACTGGTCGATGTCAATGTCTTACATGCTTCTGCCATTGAAATGCAAGTACAGCTTCTGGTCTGAGATATGATATTTGAGCGGATGAAGATTTGTGTATGTAGTTAGCGTTGTTCTGTGTTTAATTCCTTCTTGAACTGCTAGTGGTAAAATATGTGATGTTTGTTAGGAGTATGTGATTGGGTACTTGATTGTACAGTGATACAATGAGCTGCGTGTTACTCTGCC
Source organism: Oryza brachyantha (assembly GCF_000231095.2). Taxonomy (NCBI): domain Eukaryota; kingdom Viridiplantae; phylum Streptophyta; class Magnoliopsida; order Poales; family Poaceae; genus Oryza; species Oryza brachyantha. The sequence continues at coordinate 22,962,490 of NC_023163.2, forward strand.
ATCCGGCCATCCCCAAACAATACTGGCTTCCCTCGAGGTGCATCCGTGTATGGGTGATTGGGCTTGGCCATGATCGTGAGGTGATGCCGTTGCAGGCTCAGAACCCATCGTTCTGGCAAACTATCGCATGATCACATGGTGCCTACTTTATGGAGAATCTGAATTTGATCAGTCATATCACGGCTGCTGCTGTGCGGCGTGGTCGTGCCCGTGCTTCCTATTGGGAAGGTTGGGCGTCTTTCGTCAAGTCAGCAGTCAGGTGGGTGGTGTTGTCACGGCCCACACCTGAACTTGTACTTGAACTCTTGGAGGCATGCATGGAGTACCTATTCTGCTCAGGCGAGCTCACTCTTTTTAAGAGAATTTCTCTTGGGCTGTGTTCAGATTTTTATGAGAAGGTTATATCAATGCGTACGATATATTTGATTGAAGTATTAAACGTAGTATAATTATAAAATAAATTTTAGATTTCACCAGAAACCACGAGACGACTCTTTTGAGTCTAATTAATTTGTTATTAGTACATATTGTTACTGTAGCACTAATGGCTCAAAAGATTTGTCTTACGATTTTTTCATAACTATACCATTAGTTTTAACGGTCATGTATATTTAATGCTTCATCCAGATATATAAAGATTCGCTGTGATGTTTTTGGGACTAAACGGGTCTTTTAGTGAAACTTTCTGCCTTGTATGCTCCGTGTTTTTTTGGTGTGTATTGGGAATAAGATGCAATATTGTTCTTTTACTTTTTTTATGACTTTCTGCTCTTTACGTTCCAAAATAGAATAACTTTTTGATTGGACGTGAATATTACCAAGGCTTTGTTTAGTTTGCAAAATCTTTTTGCAAAAACATCACATCAAACTTTTGAACACATATTTAAAGTGCTAAACATAGTCTAATTACAAAACAAATTTCAGATTCCGCCTGGAAACTGCGAGACAAATCTTTTGAGTCTAATTAATCCGTCATTAGCACATGTTTGTTACTTTAGCACTTAGACTAATCACATCCTAATTAGGCTTAAAAATTCGTCTCGCGATTTCCTCCATAACTACATAATTAGTTTTAATATTCATGTATATTTAATGCTTTATTTAGGTGTCCAAAGATTCGATGTGATGTTTTTTTGGTGTTCTCTCATTTCTAACGCTACCATAGTACTATTTATCACATTAATTACTTCTCATTAAAGATCGTTTTTTCTATTTTATCCTTACTTCCGCTACCACCCTCATCCATTCTTCATTTATTAAAGAACACCATAGTTTTTTCTTCTCAACATTAATCCCCGCTAAACAACCTATAAATACTTATATTTTTGGATTGGAAGTATTACAATATAAATATAAGAACTTATAGGATCCAAATTTTATTATATAAGCAATTCTTTGACTATTTATAGTACTATATGTCCCATGAGTTCTGTTCTATTCAAATTTCTTTACATCTTATCACATATTATCATATACTCATCAATTCATTTTTTTATAAACAACAAAGTTTTTTTCTTCGCCTTAATCCTTGCTAGACAATGTAGACTAGATGATTATGTTGGGATTTTGTGGAATTAAATAGGGGATGTCATGATTCACTGAGAAGAGAAAGTATATGGAGAAATTTAAAGAGGGGAATATTATGATGGGTGAAAGGAGAATACAATCAGAGAAGCCACTATATTCTAGTACAAAGATATAAATTACCTTATATTCTAGCCACAATACATCATTAGTTATATGAGCATGTTGCTATTCATGCATATTATTAATAGTCAACCAATCATGCATGTCTAAGACCACATTCGTTTGCCCCCGTAAGTTAACTTATCTTTTGTTTTCTGCGTACATGTTTTCTGAACTGCTAAACGGTGTATTTTTTTAAAAAAAATTCTATAGAAAAATTGTTTTAAAAAATCATATTAATCTATTCTATATTTTTTTTAATAATTAATAATTAATTAATTATATACTTAATCTATTATTATATTTTTCGTGCTAGAGATAACTTAACTTACCTTCTCAGGCCGAACGCGGCCTAACTGGCCTCTCTGGACATGCTCGTAAATCCATTTCTTGCCAGTAGTTTAATCACTGCCAGATCAGTCAAATTACGTACTTGCGCTATCTGTCATCCAGTAGCTGAGACTGCATTACTATTTACGGTTCCTGTGGAAAATACGACGTGCAAACTGTGTGCACTTGCACTGGTGCCCCCTCTGTGCAGGCAGCGCTTTACTGCACTCGTCAGGTAAGCTAAGCAATGCGGACCTTGGGCTCCGCCTCAGCGCGATCACGACGATGATAGTGGAGTGGCTCGTTCGAAAAGCGTGTTACGGCCGAGATTTTTCCGCGCCAACCAAGCTTGCGAGGGTCTGTACCGTTCTGCTTCCATGTCCGGGCAGGGGCCCTGGCTCAGTGGCTTTCGTCACGTCAATCACAGCACCAGCTGCTACCGGCTCGCGCACGGGCGAGGTCTCCTCTTAAACCCCACCAAAACCACCCTACCGGTCCACCGGACCGGAGCACAGCAGCCCCACCGGCGCAGGGCAAGATGGCATCCTCCGTCGCCGTGTTCATTTGCCTGCTGTCCGTGGCCGCCGCCGCGGCCGCGTCCATGGACCCGGCGGAGAGGGAAGCGCTGTTCCTCGTCATGGATGCGGTCTCGTCTGACCGGGACTGGCGCTCCGAGAGCCCCGACCCTTGCGGCGCGCCGTGGCCGGGGCTCGAGTGCAAGCCCGCCGGCGATGCGGCCTCGGCGACGCTGCGCGTCACACGGCTCGACTTCGGCGTCGAGCCCAACCCGTCGTGCAAGGACACGGCCGCCTTCCCGCCGCTGGTGTTCTCGCTGCCCCACCTCCAATCTCTTTTCTTCGTCAGCTGTTTCAAGAACCCGGCCGCCAACACGACCCTCGTCTTGCCGCCGGCCGCCAACCTCTCGTCCTCCAGCCTGCAGCAGCTCAGCATCAGGGCCAACCCGTCCCTGTCCGGCGTGATGCCGCCGCAGCTGGCAACCCTCAGGTCCCTGCAGGTGCTCACCATCTCCCAGAACGGATTGATCCGCGGCGAGATCCCGCAGGGCATCGGCGAGCTAACGTCGCTGGTGCACCTCGACCTGAGCTACAACTCGCTCACCGGTCCGGTGCCGCGCGAGATCAACGAGCTAAAGAGATTGGTTGGTCTGGACCTGAGCTACAACTCGCTGTCCGGCCTCATTCCGAGCCGGATCGGCGAACTGCGGCAGCTACAGAAGCTGGACCTGAGCTCCAACAATCTCACCGGCGGTGTCCCAGTCAGCATCGCCAACCTGAGCTCGCTTACCTTCTTGGCGCTAAGCAGCAATGGCCTGAGCGGTCACTTTCCTCCTGGACTCGCCGGCCTCCGGAACCTCCAGTACCTGATCATGGACAACAACCCAATGAATGTCCCCTTACCTTCCGAGCTCGGCAGTCTCCCTCGTCTTCAAGAACTCCGGCTGGCCGGCTCCGGCTACTCGGGACAGATACCCGCTGCGTTCGGTCAGCTGGCGAGCCTCACGACGCTGTCACTCGAGAACAACAACCTCACCGGAGAAATCCCACCGGGGCTAAGCAGGCTGAGCAGGATGTACCACCTGAACCTGAGCAACAACGGGCTGGGCGGCGCCGTGCCTTTCGACGGCGCGTTCCTGCAGCGGCTCGGCCGGAACCTCGACCTGAGCGGCAACGCGGGGCTGTGCCTGGATGACCGGATGGTCGTGCGGGGCGTTGGCGTCGGCGTCGGCGCCTGCCGCGCCGGCGGCGGAGATGGCGATCGCTCGTTGGCGCCCGGTGGAGTTACGGGGGGAGCACGAGCAGCAGAAGTGACGAGGGGCTCCGTGGACGGTTCCCCGTTTCGGCTGCTCGGCCCTGCGTGCGTGGTGGTGTCCTGTGTCTGGTTTGCTTTGAATTAGCACGTGTAGGTTTGTCTCGCTGTGATGTACTACTGCCTATGTTTAGAACTAAGTATTACGTAGCTGTGTTTTCAAGCGCTAATTAATCTGCAGATAATTAGTACTCCTATAATGAACAGACCCCGTGTGTTCCTTCTCCTTTTCTCCTCTCTTCTCGCGCTCAAGCGCCGGATAACATGCAACAAATGATCCGTCGTGCAAAGGTACACGCACAAAAAGACGGCTCCGGCCAGGCACCAGGGGCAGGGGCAGCCGCACGAACAGCGAAACGCGAAAGGGGAAGCAAGCGAGCGCGCGAGCAACAGTCGCGACGACTGTGGACGCCAGCAACTGCCTGCTGGATCAGTAGCCTTCGCCTGACCAAACCCATCGCCGCATGCCGCGGCCTGTCTGGTCACTTGGCCAGCGAAGTGGAGCACGCCACACGGGCCACGTGCACTGTTGCGCTGCATGAACCTGACGCTGTTCATGCACGACGACCAACGTGGGTGTGGCACGGGCGCACGGCCGGCGGCAGTCAGTGGGGACGCCTCGCACGCCAAAAATGGGAGCGCGTGTGAGCGACTGGCACCCATAAGAATTTAAATAGAATCTAACCTCTAGCTAATCAGTAATTCCAGAAAATCTAGACTGTGGAGGTTACCGACGATTGAAGCAAAGCCATCCTTATACTATACGTCCATACCACTATCAATTTTGCTCTTAGCATAAACCTAAGACAACATATCGGAGTCTACATGGTGCCTGAATTTTATAGTCTAACATATCGGAGTCTACATGGTGCCTGAATTTTATAGTCTTCTGGATCATCTTGTCTCACGTTAGGTGGTGTTTAGTTATCAAAATTTTTTGGTAAAAACATCACATCGAACGTTTGACCACATATTGAAAGGGGTTTTCGGACACGAATAAAAAACGAATTTCACGGCTAGCCTAGAAACCGCGAGACGAATCTTTTGAGCCTAATTAATCCATCATTAGTACTTGTTGGTTACTGTAGCACTTATGGCTAATCATGGATTAATTAGGCTCAAAAGATTCGTCTCAAGATTTCTTTCATAACTGTGCAATTAGTTTTTTGGTTCATCTATGTTTAATGCTTTATTTAGGTGTCTAAAAATTCGATGTGATGTTTTTGGAGAAAAAAAATTTAGGAGCTAAACAAGGCCTAATATTCTCGAGGCATGGATTATAGCCAAAAAAAACAAACCATACACAGCAGCGGATACACTATGGGGACTGTGCGGGCTCTAATCCCCCTTACACGGTTGATCCCCCGTAGAAAAATAAGAGAGGGAAGGGGAAGAAGAAGAGGGGGCTGGAGGAAGAAGAAGGTAACCAGCCCCCCCCCCCCCCCCCCAAACTTCATATTCTGGATCCATCCCTGACCGTGCATGCTAAGCAAGTTCTAGCTAATGGCAAATTGAAATAAGTCAAGCTTAGTTATATGTCATACACTGAACATCAGCCAAGCTAATGACAAATCTAATTGACACAAGCTTAGTTATATGTCATAGACCTATCTAAAATATGGAGTACAAGTAAGAAGCTAGCTAGTATTGTACGACACTATCTGTCGTCGTCTCTGGCGAGAGACGTGCGACGCCTCTGTCATGGCGGTCGTTTAGTAATAGAATTCTCCGACGACGACTGCTTGTGCATTACATTTGCTAGGATGTTGGCCTCGGTGAATAGGGCCCGGTAGCGTCTGATGGTTGTGGCGAACGCTTGGGACACCACGAGTTGCGTCGGCGGCATGATTGCTAGTGCCTCCTCGCCGGGCCTCCCTGCATAGACGGCCGCGCCCCGCTTGACTATCTCCCTGAATGTGATAGCCTTCCTCATGACAAGGGCGACACGACTGTCGATGTTGTTAGCCTAGGCCAACTCCTCTGCGTAGGAACATTGTCGTCCCGAAGCTCCAACTCCATGGTCTCACGTGCGGTGTTGATCAGCTCCACGATCTCCGTTTCGACAAGGCCGTCAATTGTTGCCAGACTCATGATGTGGTTGAGGTGCTTGTCCTGCGAGAGGCGTGTTGTCGAGACAATTTCTGTCGCCTCGGCACGGCGCATGTCAAGCCAGACGGAGTTCTTCCTAAGCGCCTCCTCCTCGGGCCTAACGGTTCCGAAGAACACGGACAAGCCCCTCCTAAAGTCCATCAACGTGGACGTGAAGTCATCGGCCATCTGTCGGGCGGTGAGCTCTGTGCCGATGGCCCACTCCAATTGTTCTGGCGAGAGAGGGTTGGGGTCATCAAGATACTTGGTGGCTATAGACCCGTGTCGTCATGGACTCCTTGAACTCTTGATCGTTGGCCTCTTCCTCCGGGCCTGACTACGTCAGCTTGTCAATCAACTGCTGGAGGTTGTCGCCGATCGCCAGCACCATGCCCATCATTACCGCAAGCAGAGACGTAGACATATGATATCGCAATCAAAGGCAATGGCAATGGGAATGACAATAGGAAGGAGGCAACCCTTCAATTTATAGCCATGTCGCCCCCTACCGGATCCAAGTAGGAGAAGGTGTCACCAACACCTGCCAGTCAATGAGCCCTACATCGCGCGTCCGTGATATCCAATAATTGTGTTTGCGTGTAGGTTTTTGGTTTGTTTGTGGCTGCTATGATAGTGGTCTCTTTGATTTACTCTTACAATAACATTACTTCGATCATGGCTCAGAATTTGATATGCTTCATTTGAAAACATTACTTGGTTCATAGTTTGGAACTTAAGAGTAATACACTTCATTATTTATAAAAGGTATCAATGTATTTATGACATGTTAATATAGTATATTGTAATTGGCAGATCACAAATATAGCATCACACAACCAAGTTGTTCATAATCTTACTCGGCATTTCAACTTAAGACTCTTAGCCCTTACTGTACTACCGCTTATCCAATCTATTCACAACTGCTCAAAAAATGTCCAAAAGTCCTCTGACCTTATTATATTCCGAAAATATAAGTTTAATTTTAGAGACACCGGATAAATTTCCAAAGTCGAATGTGCTTACTTCGAGAAGATTAGATATACTCAATAGTCTGCCCAAGTATAGAATCATCTCCCACTTTGGTTGGATCTGGGTTGTGTTCTCGGACAATATCTTGTTACTTCATTTTTCTTCTTCTTGTATGAAATAAATTTTTCATCTACAATAAGCAAAAATCAGCAAACTACACCTATAGATTTCTTAGCTACAAGAAAGGTAAATATATATCAAACTACACCTACAAATATTAACTTCTTAGCTATAAGAAAGTTTAATATATATCAAACTCCACCTACAAATATTACCGTTAAATTGCTACACTGTAGATCCACTCGACATTAGCTCATTGGAACCATTGTAGCTCTTAGCATGTAGCTCTTAGCATTTAACACTATATCGCGTATATTCAACCAACTCCGTTATGTTAAAGGGCATAAATAATGAAGTGACTGATTGTTTAGCTTTTTTATAAGAAAAAGCAAACAACATAGTTATAAAAAATAATTTATAGATAAAATTTTTATATACGTGTTCTTAGTGATTTAAAAGATAAGACTGTAAAATAAACTACAATGAAAAAACTTCAACGTAAACTCCAAACTTAAGGTTAAAAAATTCAAAAAATTGACTTATAAGTATAAGCAGAATTGAAAAGATGAGTGTAAGATTACAACTAGAAAATATATTTTTGTACGTGTGCAGACTGTAATCAGAGGCACCGATCAGATGGAATAAGAAAAAGAATTAAACATTTAACTTGGACTCCCTCTATTACATAATATAAGACATAATTGTTGTGACCTAAAGTCACAAACACAAGTGAATATGCGACTGAAGCAAATACTCTTCGCCTACTCAAGGTGAACTCAGATGTAGAAATGCTCAAATACCCTCATATTGTGTTGTCTGATTAATCTTTAATTTTACAAGGTGGTGTTAAGCCCGTACGGGCTTTTATAGCCTTGGAATCCCCTAGTACAATTACTGGAATAACCTATAGTGGTTACTAATAAGATATAAGCGTATTAGGGTAATGTGCCCAGTCTCTTGGGACCACTTTGGAAGCCATCATTAGCACTTGAGTGCTGGTCCCTAGCCATCTTCTAGTAATATTCCTAGGAGTCGTGGTCTCAAACTTCGTCTCACTCTTAGTCGAGTTGTGCCTTGAATGGTCTTGCTCCTCTTGCATAAAAATACTTGTGTGGTCTCCATATGTTAACATGCTCGAGGCATATAGAACATCACTTGTCTGAAAGTAATGTGACCTACTTGTCATATACCTACACTCGAATAATCTATTAACACATGAACATTAGGACAAGCGTATATAGCAAAACATGTAAATAAACCGAGGTGAGCATGTACACTGAATCGTGTATATACACCTGAGCGAGTATATACGCCGGGATGTTTATATGCATCTCGATCAACTTCGCTAGCTCGAGCGAATAGGGGTCATGTGCGTATACATCCGAATATGCTCTTAAGGCATATACATCGGATCACGCATATGCATCGGAAGATACACATACATCAAAATATGCATATACATCGAAATATGCACGTACATCTAAATATGCATATACACCGCAATTATGACTAGCAAGTAGAATATTCCAACATGCTAGTAGTTAGAATACTCCAACATGGTACTTCAACATGCTCAACTAAATGAAATACTTCAACATGCTCAGTTAAGGTAAAAAATACTCCAATATACTACTTCAACATGCTCAGCTAAGTAGAATACTTCAACATGCTTAGCTAAGGTAGAATACTCCAACATCCTCAGCTATTGTAGAATACTCCAATATGCTCAGGTATGTTGGAATACTCTAATATGCTCAGCTAAGTGGAATACTCCTACATACTACTCAAGCACTTAGGCGAACAGGGTAAGGTGGCCTTGTACCAACAATAATATTTTTTCTTTGTTCCATAATATAAGGTGTGCATGAGCATGCATTAAGCAACACATATTTTTTTCTCTACATTTGATTTATTTTAACTTCATTATCATCAAAATGTCCACCCACATTATAAGCATGCATACATACACCTGATAATTTAAACGAGGAGTTGGTTATAACTCTTTATTGATCTTTGTGTTAGTGTTAGTTAGAGCAGGTACAATAGCAGACTATAAGTCAGCTATAAACATATTTTAAGAAAATAAGAGAGGAGAGAGAAGAGTAGTGAGCTACAGATTTGTAGCCAGCTGCAGCATGGACTCTAAGACGTAATGTGTATGACATATAGGACCAGGTATTAATAGTGTAGTATATGTTTTGTAGCTAACTATTATATGAATTAGCTATTAGATTAATTATAGATGATTTAGAGCCAGTAGTTGGCTATACTATTAAGTTTGCTCTTATACTTTATATATTATAGAATGGATGGAGTATGAAATAAGGTCTTGTTTAGTTTCCAAAATTTTTTTCTAAAAACATCACATCGAATCTTTGGACATCTAAATAAAGCATTAAACATAGATGAACCAAGAAACTAATTGCACAGTTATGAAAGAAATCTTGAGACGAATCTTTTGAGCCTAATTAGTCCATAATTAGCCATAAGTGCTACAGTAACCAACATGTGGTAATGACGGATTAATTAGGCTCAAAAGATTCATCTCGCGGTTTTCAGGCTAGCCGTGAAATTCATTTTTTCATTCGTGTCCGAAAACTCCTTTCGACATCCTGTCAAACATTTGACGTGACGCTTCTTCCAAAATTTTTCTCAATCTAAACACCCTCTAACGGTGACCGCACAGACCTGCAGGCCTTTTGATGATCTGTTAAGCCACGCACCTGACTTCGCCCTCAAACTTGTTAATTAATGATTAAAAATTTAAAAAATATAAGCATAAGTGAAACAGTTAGTGAATGATTAAAAATAATTTATGAATAAAACTTTTATATACGTGTTCTTCAAGAGAAAAAACTAAAAAATAAATTGTGGTAAAAAAACTCTAAAATCAAATTTAAATTGAAGTTTTAAATTTCATATTTTAGCTTACAAGCATAAGCATCCGCCGGCAGAGCAGCAAGTTGGAGTAGCAGGAGCAAATCAGCAAACATGAGTAGCAACTGATCAAGGAGCAGATGAGCAAATAGGAGCAAGCAGAAAAGGAGCCTGCTGGATGCCTGGATCAGAACAAGCTGCAATGTGCTTTTTGCTGAGATTTTGAACAAGTAGCATCAGAGCACAGCCAAAATTTATATAAATTATGTTAAGATGTAACCTGAGATTCATGTATGTACTTGAATCGCATTGTGTCGATCAAAATTTGTTGATGAAATTAGCTGCAATATATACAACTGAAATGTGCATACATGGAGGATATTACATGCAAATTGTACAGGAAACTGCATGGAGTACAGGGTTGCATAGCTCACATTGGCGGGTTCTAATTTCTTGAATCAGGCGTATTTCAAAATGGTCGAATTTATAATGTTATGGTCTAATTAACTTCTGTTTGTATGACACCACATTCTTCAATAAAAATAGTCAAATCGATTTTACATTATGGCAATTACATTGTAAGTTTCGATATTAGCATTGTTATTTTTCTAATATATGCAATCGAATAGTGAAAAAATGTGACTAAAATTCAAAATTAAGTGAAAAATATGAATGTCATCTTCTTAGTAGTTTTTTACCCTTCTTAAAAAGTAATTTAAACCATAGTTTTTAGCGTAAAATTTAGTACCGAAGATATAACATAACATAAGATACTAAAATTTTGCCCTAAATTTTTTGTTAACTTATAGTTAAAAAAAAAACCTTTTAGCAAATATCGACAGTGTGGGTATAAAGATAAGATCTTTCGCCAGTTCCTATTGTCATGGCAACTCAAAACTTGCCACAGATTTCTCAACTCAAATTGCAAAATCAACAATAATAAATGTAGCCGCCATATTCTTATCAAACCATACATTACAGGGGAGAAATGAAAATCACTTCTATGGCTTCCAGCCTCCAGAGATCGCGATTTAGTACCAGGAAAGACCGAAACAGTCGTTCTTAAATTCTCAGATCCAGCGAGACAGCGGGGGCAGAGAGTGCAACGTCATCTCCGGGCGTGGGCTGCGCCGGCGGCGGGTGGGTCGCAAGAGAAGACCTGGTGCGGCAACCTCCACGCCTCGGCGGCCCCGAAGCACATGTCGTCGAGCGCCTCGCTGCGGCACCACCGGCACCTGCTTCCGCCGCCGCTCGCCACGCACTCGCCCAGCGTCGCCAGATCCGAGCACTCCACCTCCGCCCGACCTGTCCCGCCCTTCTCCTTGCCCGCCGCGGCCGCCACCGCCGCCGCGCAGACGAGGAGCAGCGCCAGCAGCCACGAAGATCTGGACCTGCCCATGGCGAGAGACATGAGGCGGAGGATCTGGGATCAGACAGGAGTCCGGAGCGAGACAGCTGCGCCTCCGCGAGGATCAGCGGGCGAGGCAAAAGAACTGAACAAGTCGACGGCTTCACAACTTCTTTTCTACTCGCTCCGTCTTAAAACAGAAGAGACCATTTTATTTTTTTAACCTATTTCACACGTAGTATCAATTAAAAAAATCCTAAAAACTATTTTATTTATTTTTTTAAAACATCAATATTGTTGCTCCATATTTTTTTAAATTCCAAGGCATATGTTTTCCACTTTATTAAACTTTAATATAATAATTATAATTATTAAAAATAAAGTCTTTGCGTTATAAACTAGGAAGACAAAAATAAATTCTTTCTAAGGCCCTGTTTAGTTCATAAAAAGTTTTCTCAAAAACATCGCATTAAATTTTTAGATATCTAAATAGAGCAATATATATATATATATATATATATATATATATATGAGCATTAAAACTAATTATTGGGATGAATCTTTTGAGCCTAATTAGTAGTGATTAGTCATAAGTGCTACAATGACAGATTAATTAAGCTCAAAAGATTCGTCTCATAGATTCTTAGAATATGTAGTTTATTTTATAATTAGAGTATTTTTAATAATTAAAATGTGTGTCCGTATATTGACATGATGTTTTAAAAAAAAATTACGAACTGAACTGGGCCTAACACGTAGGAAGCCTTCCGGTTTGAGACAGCCGCATGGGCATCCGGCCCACAGACCATGCAGCAGGCCGGTGTGAGCTTTTTGGGGTCTCGGCACAAAGCAGCAGCAATGCAGCATCTCTGCATGTTTTGGCAAAAAACCAAGGGAAGAACAAAGCTGCACTCTGCCCTGTTTTGTTGATGTTTGATAAAAGACAAAAAAAATATCTGATTTTTATATAATTATTTAATAGTATAAGTGATAGAATTATCTATTATAAAATTATAGAAAGTATTTTAAAACTATAAGATAATGAATTTCTATATATAATTATAAAAAATATTATTTAGTCGTTAGAGAAACTTGCGGATAAAAATCTTGAAAAAAAATCTGGCATTAATCTCGGCAAAGAACATAGTATCCAACTTTACGGTGTCTCACATGGGGAAGTAAAGCAGCTGTGGATCGATGCCCTTGGGAACGTGTCTAGAAGGAGCGTTATCCACAGAAGCGGCCAAGGAGTCGGCGAGGCTCCGCGCAAATGCCATGTAGCTCTGGTACTCGTCCTCTGTTTTGACCCGTCCACTAGAAGCGGCAGCAGCAGCAGCAGCAGCAGCAGCAGCAGCATTGCTGGTGGCGTTGTTCGGCAGGACACGAACGAGGCTGTGGTTGTACTCCCAGTCCCCGGTTTCCCAGTCGAAGGCGTAGAGCGGCAGGAACCGGTGGCCGAAACTGGCGACGAAGTCGATGGCGTCCAGCACGAACTCCGCCTCCTGCGTCGACGTGTAGTAGGCCAGGCTGACGCGGGTCCACCCGGGGCGCACGCCGTGGTAGCCCATTTCCACGGCGGATTTGATGGCCTTGGCACGCGCCGGCGTGATCCCCAGGAGGCGGTGGCCGTAGGGCCCCGCGCAGGAGCAGCCCCCGCGCGCCTGCACGCCGAACAGGTCGTTGAGCAGCTTCGTCACGAACCGGCAGTGCAGCTGCGGTCTTACGGCGCCGGCGCCGCGTTCTTGCTCGGTGCAGTCGCTTGGTGGGTGCACCACGAAGGAGAGCACGGGGAGACAGCGCCCGCTGCTGGGCCGATCGCCGCCGAGCAGCAGGCGCAGGTTTGGGTTGGCCGACGCTTGCATCCGGCTGAGAGCAAGAGCGAGCAGCTGATCCTCGCGCGCCTCGATGCACGCCTCGCCGACCCACTCCTTCACCCGGAACGCCAGCGCTGCCCGGACCTTCTGTATGATCGCCGGCGTGCCAGCGTCCTCTCGCTCCTCCGTGTCCTCGCAGTACACCGTGTCGCCGTAGGCGCTGACGTATACGACGGTGCCCCCGCCGCTGGTGGACGGCGCGGTGCGGCGGAGGCGATAGAGACGCTTGGCCATCGCCAGGACGCCGGGGCTTCCGGGTCCCCCAAGGAACTTGTGCGGGCTCAGGTACACGGCGTCATACCCGTCCTCCTCGGCGGACCGCATGTCGATGCCGACGTAGGGCGCGCTGCACGCGAAGTCGAAGCAGGCGTACGCGCCGTAGCTGTGCAGCAGACGCGCCACGGCGCGCGTGTCGGTGCGGATGCCGGTGACGTTGCTGCACGCCGAGAAGGAGCCGAGCAAGGGCCGGCCGGCGCGCTCCGGCGCCGCAAGAGCCGCCTCCAGGGCGTCCAGGTCAAGGTGGCCGTCGTCCGGCCGCAGCCCGATCTCCACCACCTCCGCGAGGCTCTCCCGCCACGTGAGCAGGTTGGAGTGGTGCTCGTACGGCCCCACGAAGACGACCCACCGCTCCGACGTCGGCAGGACATCCAGCGCCACGGAGCGCAGCGTCGGAGGCACGGCCATGCCCGTCACCTCCTGGAGCCGCTTGATGGCGGCAGTGCACCCCGTGCCGCAGAAGAGCAGCACGTCCTCCGGCCCGGCTCCCAGGCTGCGCTTGACGTACTTCGCCGCATCCATGGCCAGCTTGCTCGTGTGCAATCCCACGTAGCTATCCATCGTATGCGTGTTGCCTAATAAACCCATCTTGGTTAATTTCGTTTCATGAAGGATGCAGATTGCAGAATAGTAGCAGAGAAATAGTTAGTGCATATGGCTAAATGGCACGCACCGTAGTAGGGGAGAACGTTGCGCTGCACGAACTCCTCGACGAACCGCAGGCAGCGGCCAGACGCGGTGTGATCGGCGTAGGTGACGCGGCGGGTCCCGAACGGCGACGCGAACTCCGCCTCCGCGCCGATGACCTGCGACCTGAGCCACGCGAGCTTGCCCGTCGGGTCGTCGGCGTCGGCGTCCGTCTTGTCGTCACTGCCACCACCGAGCACGAGATCGTCGAATAGGATGCCGTCGTCGTCGTCGTGTGCCGCGGCGGCGGCAGGAGGCGGTGTGCTACCGCAAGCATCAGGAACGCTCGAAATGGGGATGGGCTGCACGACAAGAAGAGGCATGCCTGCTTGTTTTGCTACAGGATTGGGTTAGGTAATGTACGTTCTTTTTCTGTGTTTTCAGTAGCTCGGTAGCTCCTGTGCCGACCAGTCGGGAAGGCAAGGGATGGTAACTGAATTGGTGGATACATTGATATTTGAACGAGAGTATATATAGTGCTAGACTTTAAAGCTGTTTTGACTTCATCTGAATAAATTAGCAAATACTCCACGCAGTAGTATCACTGCTACATCAGGGAGATGATCTGTGTGCTTCTTTCCGTTCGTATTAGCTAGCTTCGCACTTGCTGTGTGTCTGTGATCGAGCTGGTGCCTTGCCGTGGGAGATGGGCAGGAGCGACGAGTAAAGTATCAAGAAAAGAAAGGTCAAATACCATCCACGGTCGATGGACGCCGCGGGCCGTTGCCGGTTAAGTGAAGTCAGGTTCATGCACGCCCGCGCGCCGGCGTGAGTGGAAGAGGGGATTGAAACGGTGGGGGCCGGAGACGATCGGTGGGCTAGAGGATGCCTTCGATTCGCACTTAAGGCCGCGTCACGCGACCAATCAGGGCAAACCAACTCATTGCGCCAATGCAGTGCCTCGGCTTGCCTACTACTCCGGTGGCGCCGGCCCATTGATCCAGTAAAAGGAAACGGTCCTGTATTCCTGTAAGGGTTAATTACAAGATAAATTTCCTTATTATATGCCACTCTAAATTAAATGGTTTTCTTCTACAATACTTGACACTGGTTATTTTTCCACCCTAGTAGTTACAATTTACATACTCGTAGGCACATACAATTAGCTCTCATTGTCATATCTATCGTTGCATGCTCACTGATACGGAACAGAGATGATAGGAGGGAAAATAAACATTGATACGGAAGAGAGGTGATAGGAGTGAAAATAAGTTATTTTACATGAAGTCAGCAAAACATCGGTTGTTGGTGCTTAAAAAGAGAAGACAACCAGAAAATTTGCTTTGTGTGTGTGCGTTGACCCTAACTAGAGGCGTCAACCAGATGAAATGCAAACGAGAAATTAATTAGTCTATAATTATGAACAATCAGCTTGAGAAATTGTATAAAGAGTTTTTTCTGCTGAAATGATTTAAGATACAACTCATAATGGCCTCTATCATTAAACATACTCTTATACCGTTGCACCACAACAACGTCCGTTCACTGTTAAATCCACAGGAGATGGACGCATTTGCCCTTTTTATAGCCGGTTGTACTCATTGGGTGAGATTAGCAGCTACTTGGTTCATTTTGTATATGGCTCTCATTAGATAATTCCCCGACTCTTCTTTCAGGTATTGGTCAACCAGAAAGTGGCAAAATTGCAGCCTCCTCATTGATCTCATGAGTTTGAATCAACATGGAAATTACCTTGGTGGTGGCATCTAGGCAAACATTTTTAGTAAAGACTGATCTGAGCAGGGTAGTTTTTGTTTACTAGATCATAGCAGTTCACAGCTACAAATTTATTTGTATTTTAATAGATTACACTGTTAACATTTTAGTACATATTTAATCATTCATCTCATTTTAAAAACTTATATGATTATTATTATTTTGTTGTGATTATTATTATTATTATCAAATAGATTTAATTATAATTATTTTTTACCAATACCATCTTTTCACTTCTGCTTATGCTTATAAGCTAGAATTTAATTTTTCAACCATAGATTTTGAGTTGATTGGGGATTTTTTCCACCATAATTTACTTTCGAATTTTAGCTTTTAAATTGCTAATAATATGTATATATAAAAAATTATTCATAAATTATTTTTAGTTTACAAATATGCCGTTTGGCTTTTTATGAAAATATCAAACAACCACCCCTACAGATTTGCATATTTTTAAATAAGACTAATGGTTAAATGTATGAGAAAAGTTAACGGCGTTATCTATTAAAATACAAAATATAATAATACAGAATGAGTAGTTTGCTAAAGAAACACGGAGGTGTTTAAACGGTGTGACAATGGGAAACCAAACCAGCTCATGGGCAGCTCATGACTAGCCTGTTTTTAGCTCAAAGCTTGAAAGATGCCCTAAGTTATTTAATTGTTAATATTTATATATTTTAATTTGAATTAATAGAACAAAACAAAACAATATTTGTTTTCTGGGCTTCAGGCGTTGCTAGGCTTGGGCTTTGGGAATTCTGGACGGTTTTTGAAGAGGAGAAACCTGGTCGGCCCCGTTCCTTGAACAAGTCTAGAAAGAAACTATAAATGACAAATGGCCTTACTTTTTTTTTCATGTGCTAGGCCTTTTGTGGTGAAGATAAATTTCTACGATCTCTTTTTTAAGAAGGTAGACCGGCCTTGCAGTTTTGTGTGATCATGCATGTGAGGCCCAATAGTTTCGCGCAGAATATCTTGCTTGAGGGTCCGCAATCAGGATCATCCACACGATACACGTACGAATACTTCTCTACCTATATTGTGTAGGATTATAAAAAACACGGTAAAAAGCATTCTCCATGGTCTACTTGTTGGCTAGTAGAATTCAACAAAAATATGAATTTTCTGGAACATTGTTTCAGAGTTTAACTTGGGGTTTCTAATCGTAGTCTAACTTTTTTATTTGGCTTTTAAACCGACAAGAATAAATATTGATAAATTATTTTTGATTGTTTTGTTTATCTAGAACTTATCAGTCATAGATCTGTCAATAGTAGAATAAACTAATCTCTAGGTCCAATATTATAAGTCACTTTTTTCAACACAAAATAAATATGCAATAAAAATATATTTAAGGATGTGTTTAATGAAACTAATTTAGTGTTGTGCAGTTAGTAATTTTTATGTAAACATGACTAAACTTAGAGATGTTTGATTAAGTTAAACCGAAAGTGACTTAGATGGAGTACAGTATAAGCTTCATGTCAGTTTAAATTATTATACCCTAAACTACCGAACCGTCTGCTCTACAACCCTATTAAAACGTCTAGATTACGCCGTAATTAAGAGCATCGATAATCAGGGAAGGGAGATATATAGGCGACAAGTTGGTACATCGTTTTCGTCCAAGAACAGTAGTACGAGCTCAATGTTCCTTCGGACACATCAATCTTTTCTCCATTGTCGGCCTTATCCAAATTCTTTGTCATGCACACCATGAGAAATAAAAAGAATTCATCCGTGTTCCGATGATATATTTTTGACAAACTAAATATCTACCTGTCGTGCACAGCCTGCCTTTGAAAAGGCAAGCTTTCGTTATATAACAATTGCATAAGATGTTGCGCACCACATCACTGCGATTAAATAAAAAAAAAGGAAAGGACAAACACTGACCCCTAGGAGGTAATCTGTTCGTTCTAAACAACAAACAATATATTTATAAAAAATGATTCATAAATAATATTTTTATACATGTTTACAGTGATAGAAAGATTAAGCCTTAAAAATAATCCATAACGAAAAGACCTCAAAATCAACAAATTTAAGGTTGAAATTTAAATTTTAACTTGTGGTGAAAGTTTTATTTGCATATATCGCTATTAACACATATAAAATTATTTATAAATAATTTTTGTTTATAAATATATGCTTGGACCTTTTATTTTAAAAAACTAAAGAGGACCTCTTTAATTAACAAGGAAAAAGGAAGGAGTGCAGAGAACATAAAGCAAAAGCAGCCCGAACAACTGAAGCAATAATATAATAATATCTCGGATGGTTTGAGTTGCTGGACAAGCCACGATAATGGAGTATTTTAGCATTCAGATCCCAGCTGACTTCTTTGGATGCATGTTTAAGTCAGTTTTGACCTATTTGGATTTGACAGAATTTTCACTGATGTGAGTGTGCCCGTTGAAAAATACGAATATCGTCTGGACATGTTACGGGCTATTTGGAATATCGTCAGGACATGTTATGGGCTATTTGGATTTAGGGTTTTTTTTTAATTCTGGTCATATCAAATGTTTAGATATTAATTAGGAGTATTAAATATAGACCGATAACAAAAGTAATTGCATAAATAAAGGCTATTTTATTAGACAAAATTTTTAAACCTAATTAACTAACGATTAGCAAATGTTTACTCTAGCATCACATTCGCTAATCATGAATTAATTATGGTTAATAGATTCGTCTCGTGGAACAGTTCAGAGTATGGAGTGGATTTTATTAATAGTCTATTTTAATACTTCTCTAGTTAGTATCAAAACATCAAACAAACGAGGTCTTAGTGCTTCTGTCCCATTGCCAGTGAGTTTCCATGCCACATCTTAAAATATACTCGGTCTCATTTTTTCATGATTATGATTATAAGTGGAAATTGAATTTCTAACCTTAAATTTAGAGTAAAATTTAGGGAGGTTTCATCAGATTATTTTTTTCCTTGACATTTAGATCGCTAAGAATATATATATAAAAAACTTATTCATAAATTATTTTTAATTTATAAATATGTCGGCTGAGTTTTTTTTTTTGAAAAAACAACCCCCATTTTTCTTTGTGGGGAAGTTATTACCACCACAGTCATAATAATAACATCACGAATTAACGGAACATTCTTATGTATTCTCAGTTCGTTATACATCCATCATCGGTGAATAGAGTTGAAAACGGTATGAAAAATACCGACCGCCGAGTATGTTGTTTTCGTTTTCTCCCGACCATTTTAGCTGGTAACGAAAATTCTCAGAAATAGAAACGGTAAAGTTGTTCAGAAACGATAACGTAAATGGTAATGCATTTTTTACTACAGTTTTATTAGAATTCTGTATTGAACCACAAATTTCCAAAAATTATTAAAAAAAAATTCAAAAGCCCAAAATACCCTAGCCTAGCCAAGTCTCAGAGACACAGCCACACAACCCATACTCCATCTAACTCTAAACAATAATTGATCTCATGTCCTCTATACAGAGTATAATATTAATTAATATGATATGAATATTAAATAATATTGTTATGTCTCTATATTTATACTATACATATCGTTATATTTGGCATATTTCCGTCTACCCATATCTATTCCGCAATTCTGATATTGTTTTCATTTCCATTTCTACAATTCCGTTTTTTGTTTTAAAAAAATATGAAAATAAAAATGAGAGTTTTTCTTTTGACCGTTTGGGACCGTGTACGTCCCTCCATGTGAATTGTAGACATCAGCTATACTACTAGCGGGATTTGAGTTGTCAGCTTTATCATCGGATAAGCGCGAGGGATGCAGATATATCTCACGGTTCGATCCCATCATCATTTTGCATTCCGAAAGGACAATGACAGTGCTTTCTTTGCTCGTCGTGTTTCTTTGCTCCATCGACAACCATATTCTGCGTATGGTTGTTTGTTTCTTCGGAGCTAGAGTGGCTGTTTTTTCCCTTTATTTTTTATGATATTTTCACGTCAACATCGGAAAAGTCATCATGTTGTTTTTCATACTCATGCAGACTGACGGTCCCACGCGCAAGATAACACCACATCTTTACAATCTTACTGGCTAACATTTAAATTTAAAAATTAAATATGGTGCTAATTTTGGAAATTTTAAATTATTCTTTATTTTTCTGCCATTGTTTTCTAATTAATTAGAACACGTGTATAAAAGTTTTAACCACAAATTATTTTAATTGTTAGTAATCCGTTTCGCTTATGTCTGTAGAATTCGTTGTAAACTGATAAGTAACATTAACTACTCCTTTGATATCGGTTAGCTTATTTTCAAACAGGTAAAATATTGTATTTGGTGCGAAAATCTTTTATATAGAAGTTTTTTAAATAAACAAATTCATTTTCAAGTTTTTAATACTAACTTAATTATATAAAATCATATTTCTTGTTTTAGTAAGGCTAATCGAGTAATTTTAACTTAAAAAAGAACGTGGCCATAAAAGCCAAAAAGACGAGCTTTTACCGTAAGGAAGCTATTTTACTTTACCGTATGGAAGCATTTCATGGAACACCATTTTGAAACCATTCTAGTGAAACACTTAACCGTGTTCTCTGAATTAACTCGTCATGATTCTCTCGCAAACGCTTCTCAACAGAGCAGTCTAATTTGCATACAGTATCCTGCAGTGCACAGTGCTCCTTATCCCAGCTGCAGTGAGATGTGCGATCGAACAATTATTAATATTAATCAGTTGCGTAACAGTTTTGGTCTGTCTAGTTTCTAAAAACTTAAAAATACATTATATTAAATCTTTGGACACCTAAATAAAACATTAAATATACATAAACATTAAAACTAGTTACATAATTATAAAATAAATCGTGAGACGAATCTTTTTAGTGTAATTAGTAGTACATGATTAGCCATAAGTACTACAGTAACCAATATATATTAATGATGGATTAATTAGACTCAAAAGATTCATCTCGCACTTTTTAGACGAATCATAAAATTCCATATGCGTTGACGTGACCTTTCTCGAAAATTTTTCCAGGCTCAACGGGACCTTTCTCTTTGCCGCGCCCTCGATCTGTTTGGTAGCATTTTTGTCGCTGACATCTTTTTTCATTATTCCATCCTCCCAAAATAAATTTATTTTATAATTTTTAAATAAATTATTTGTTTTGTTTACATTTTTATTAATATTAATATTTTTATTATTAGATGATAAAATATGAATAGTATCGTCTGCATGACTAATTTTTTAAAGCTTTTTTATAACATTTTAAATAAGATGAATGATTAAATACTAGATACATAAACCAAAAAAAAAATGAAATATTTCTCGACATTAGATTTTTTTTCATCTCCCTTCTGTGTTAGGTGCTCGCTTCAGCTAGCTACGAGCCACCAAAACACCAAACCTATCAACATCAATTTGAATTTAGAAAACCCAGCAAGTAGCAGATGTCGGCGTCTCTTTCTTCCGAGACGACTCTTGAGTACCGAACAGCAGAGGGGAAAAAATTCAGCGACGGCGAAGAGCATAGCACGTCGTAATAGCAGGATATTTAAATGTTCTCAATTCTTATATTTGTCATTTAATCGATAATATTTTTATCTTTTCACTTTTATCTATACATATAAGCTAAAATTTATTTTTTAACATTAAATTTAAAGTTAAAGTTAAAGTTTTTTCCAATCTTGACTTTTATCGCTAAAAACATATATATGAAAGGTTTATTCTTAAATTATTTTTTATATATAAATATGCTATTTGGCATTGCTTTTCTATAAAAACCCAAAAATCACCCTAGTCTCACATGTATAGATATATGAAATAACGAATCTATAAACGTGATACTATGGTCGTGAGAAAAAAATGGATGCTCTTGTTATAGCAGAACTACGTTCGTCCAATGACAGGTTGCAGCTCTAGTAGGATGATTACATTATAAAGCTTCAGATAGCTTCGGTTCTATGGCAACTGTAAGAGCAACGCAGCACCAACACACAAGAGACTTTTCCATCAATTCGTGCTGCGTTCCTTTCTAAGGAAAAAGAAGTAGCGACATGTTAAGCTCTGTTTTTTTCGTTTCCTTTTATACTTATAAATTAAAATATAAATATAAATTAGATTTTAATGTTTTTTCATCATACTTTATTTTTCTACATTGACTTTTAAATTACTATTAATACACATATAAAAAATTTATAAATCATTTTTAATTTATAAATATGTCATTTGACTTTTTTATGAATAAGTCAAACAATCACCGGCATTTGTCAAATTCTTTCCTAGCTCCCCTAGTTAATAGGGCTATTTTTCTGTCAAGAGAATCGATTAGCCGATTATTACCTTACCTGACGCAGAGATGAAGAGAGCTACGCTGTATCCGCGGGTGACAGCGATATAAAACGGGAGGCATGACACCGGGGAGCGCTACGCTAGCTGTTCCTCTCCTAGTTGCGGAGCAGCAACGTATTCCTACATCTTCCCGTGGGCAACGTGGGAAATACTTACCACAGCTTGGGGGTATTCGGG
The DNA here is from genome assembly GCF_000231095.2 of Oryza brachyantha. Lineage (NCBI taxonomy): Eukaryota > Viridiplantae > Streptophyta > Magnoliopsida > Poales > Poaceae > Oryza > Oryza brachyantha. The sequence goes on from NC_023163.2 coordinate 22,984,785, forward strand.
ATCGCGAACCACAACAGCGCCAGCCCGCACGGCGCTACCTCGCTGGAACGTGTTGAAACGAAAGCGAGCAGGCACATCCTCCGGACGAGTCCGCACGGGCGCGCGGAAACGTAGGCCGGATAGTGCAACAACAGTGAATCCTATCGGGGGAGCCTTCCGTCACCGGGACCGGGAGCGCCCGCACGCTCACGGCGTGCGTTCTTATCCGTTTCGGCGTTTCCCCCTCTTTTCTTCCGCCGCGGTGAGCCGGAGCGGCGCGGAGGGTGGGGCACGCCACGCGGCGGAAGCGGTGCGCTCGATCGCCTTGCCCGCGGCGATCCACGTCGACCCGGTCAAGCCATATCCCCATCCCGCCTCACCAATCCTCTGCCACTATTATTATATCACACACGTCACCGCCCCCTCCTGTCTTCCTCCCTTCCTCCTTTCCCCATTTGCTTCCTCCTCCTCCTCTTCCCCTATCCTCTCTTCGATTCCGTCCGAATTCCAATCTGCGGGGAGCGGCGACGAGCTAGAGGGTGGTCGGATCCGTGGCATGGAGATCTCGTTCGAGGCGTGGGAGGGCGTGCAGCGGCACGGCCAGGACATCGCGGACCGCCTCGCGCAGGGGTTCACGGGTCTTCTCCAGGCGCAGCCGCCGCAGTTCCCGTGGCCGGCGGCGTCGCACAAGCGGATTCCGTTCGAGATCGATATCCCCGTGGTCCCCTTCGCCGCCCGCGGTGCTGGGGCGGGGAAGGAGTTCCTCCCCGCCGCGGCCGTCGCCTCCGTCATCGACATCGGCGGGAGGCTTGGGCAGGCTGGCGTGGAGATTGGGGCTTCTGTCGGTGGGGCCGTGCAGCACGCGGTGCGCCAGCTGCCCCTGCCGTTTCGGAACGGCCAGATCCGGCGCCGCAAGGTGCCGCCGCCGCAGGCGCCCTCGCCGCCGGCTGCTGTGGGCGAGGGGGCCGTGGGTCTCTCGGTAGAGAGGGCTGTTGATAGGTGCCCTCTTGAGGCAGCGGCGGCGGCTGCTGCCGCCGCGACCGGTAGCGCGGCAGCCTCCTCAGTCACTGGTGCTGTGGGCGGAGATGACTTGGACGAGGAAGATGAGGGATTTGGCTGTGAAATTGGGACTTTTGGAAACTTTAAGAAGGCTAAGGTGCGATCCAGTTTGTATTTCTAGCATGGAGTTTGGCTTTTAGTGTAGTTTGTATTTCGATTTAGTGCGCAGCCATAGTTTAGGGTTTCCTACCGTCGGAGAACTGATTTTTTTTTCAATATATTGGGAATGCTGTGATTTGTCTTGATGTTTGACCTTTGTTTTAATTTAGGTGCCTCATTTACTAAAATTGATAGGTTTATTCTTAGTACAAATATAGGCAATGTTTGCACATCTGCGATGAATAAATGCAAGTCAACGATGATTGGAAGGGTTTGGTACCAGAGTTATGATATTTTACTGGTAGTGCTTATGTTAAAAGGAGAACTATTCATTTGATTTATGATCTGAAGTCGTGACTTATATCTGTAGCTTAGTGATGCTTTTGGTACTGAAGTGTTCTTTCGACCTATTGAACTTACAATTACCAGTAAATACTGAAATTATAGTTCACAGATATGAAGAAATTGGTTTGTTAATCCTCTGCAAATTACAATTATCTTAGATAGGATGGCAGTGTGAGGTCATGAAATCCTATATCTGAGTTACTCAACATAATGCTTGGCTCTTTTGTTGATCTCTCAGGGTACAGTAAATATCTCGGCAGCATACAATACCAGGAACCATGACATTGAAAGTTCTGTTGTTGCACGTGGAGACCTTTGGAGGCTGGAGGCTTCACGCGGCAGTTCAACTTCTGGAAATGATAGCTCGCCTTTATACCTTGTTCAGTTGGGACCGTTACTGTTTGTTCGAGATTCTACACTTCTTTTGCCTGTTCATCTATCAAAGCAGCATCTGCTTTGGTATGGTTATGATCGCAAGGTACCAATATCCTTATTTACACATACTGGTCTTTTCTATAAGCCTATTGTACTGCTTTTCAATCTTTTTTTGTGCTTTCTTTCTTTTATTATCTTATTATACTCTGTAAATTTCTCACTAGAAGTGACTTTTTAATTACAGAATGGAGTCCATTCTCTCTGCCCTGCTATTTGGTCAAAACATCGGAAATGGCTGATGATGTCAATGATGTGTCTCAATCCAGTAACTTGTGTAAGTATGACATACCCTTTGGTTAAATTTCTGCATCATAGTATTTTCATTATCTTATATGTTGTCGCTAGTTTGAACAAGTTTACTGGTAATCACCATCCACTTTCCTAATAAGTAATAACATGAAAGTAATCCAGTTGGGCATACTTTACTGACCTAAAGGCTTTTTTTGTTGCTTTCTGTTGTGTAATTGAAAGCCATGTTTTTTTTATGTTGATGGTTTGTGAGTGATGTCTGTTCAGTCACCTTCTGCTGTATACATGGCGTTTAAAGTCATTAGCAGACATTATCCTTGTGGCAGTCTGCTAGATTTGTTTGATATATAACACCCCAGCAATTTTCTTTGCATTTGAAGCTGGAACATTGATACCATCTAACAGTGTAACATGGTTATTTGTTGCAGTCCTTCATGGACCTGCAGTTCCCCAATGGACAGCTAACATATGTTGCCGGTGAGGGGATAACAGCGAGTGGTTTTCTTCCATTATTTGGTGGGTTGCTTCAAGCTCAAGGGAAATACCCAGGAGAAACTAGAGTCAGCTTCTCTTGCAAGGTTAGCATGTTCCCTATTTATCTTTTCTCATATATTTAGTTAACTATGATATCTGAAAATTAGCATGTGCCCTATGAGTTGGTTAGTTATACCTACGATTGTGAGCTGCTCCTGCAAATTTACAGTGCCCCTGCTCTTTCTTGGGAAAAGAAATTCTAATGCAAGTTAAGCAATGGCTCTTTTAAACTTCACATCATCGTTAATGGGCTTCTGATCAGAAGAAATACTACCTCTGTCCCAAAATGTAAGCATTTCTGGATTGCTGAGCAGGGATTAAGGTTGAGAAGAACATACTATGGTGCGCCTTAATAAGTGAGAGATGGATGGGAGTGGGAGAGTAGGCAGTGATAAAATGGAAGAATTTAGAATAGGAAGTGGTTGATTGGACAAAGTAGTACTGTAAATAGTGACACAAAAATGCTTATATTTTGGTACAAGATTCAAATGCCAGAAATGCTTACACTTTGGAACGGATGGGAGTGTGTTTTTTAATTTGTAGTATCAACAAATTTATGCTCACATATTTTTTTGTTTATGATCTCATTTCATAAATTAGGAAGTGAGCACATGCGCAAATGTGGGCATTTTCTCTTATTTGTGTTATTGCAATGGCAATCTTTTGTATGATTTATTGTGTACCATTATGTTTTGTTTTTTCCTCTGCATTTGCAACTTGATGTTTTTTAGCTCTCTTCTGTTGTGCTTATTCTACATTACTGAACTGGTCTTTCACCTGTGGTAACATTGACTTTTTTTCCTTTATTATAGAATAAGCAAGGCACCAGGTTCACCCCTATGTTTCAATGGCCTGACAAGTCTCTATCATTTGGAGTTACTCAAGCCTTAGCATGGAAAAGATCAGGTCTTATGGTGAGGCCCAGTGTGCAAGTCAGGTAGTTACTGAAAACATACTAGCAATTCCAATCACTTGTTTTTATGCCACAATTTGGCATTTTAATCTATTGACTGGAAAAATGGAAATTAACTTATATTATCTCTACATTGTTTAGGCTTGTTGGCATTCTAAAGGCATGCATCTGTTTTGCTTGAATTTGTCAAATGACTAACCAACCTTGGTAGATGTTATTGTTTCGACTTATTGTATAGTTGATGCTTCTTTGTTTTTGCCTTTTTAATTTTTACTTTAAGGAGTAGATCTTCTGCTTGGATGTGTATTATATTCATGCCATTGGTTATATATGGAGCCCTATAGCATGCACCCTGTTTTTAGTTGTTTATCCTTGATTGTCCTATATTAAACACATGTTAATGGCATTCTTCTATTCAACAGTTTATGCCCAACATTTGGAGGAAATGACCCTGGGGTACGTGCAGAGGTTATCCATTCATTGAAAGAGGAATTGAATGTAATGTGTGGTTTGTCTTGCTCACGACATCCATCAGCCTTTACTGCCCTTTCTGTAAGCTCTTATCAAAACAGAGTGTTTGCTTAGTTTTATTGAGTTGTTTGGTGCTAACTGAACTTTCAAATGATAGATTGGGAGATCCAAATGGAATGGTCAAATGGGAAGTTCCGGAGTTGTTGTTACCTTGGAAACACCCCTTAATAACATTGGAAGGCCATCTTTATCAGTTCAATTGAATGGTGGTTTTGAAATATAACGTTCTGCACAGTATTTTGTACATACAACTGTACATAGCCCCTACTAATGTCCATGTTCTATTCCTGTGGAGATGGTTGCGCAGCCTATGAATGGTATCTGGAAATGGGTTTCTGCTCGTTTTTGTTATCATAGTTGTTAAGTCTCAGCTTAACAAATCAACTGGTTTATTCCCCGTGCCAACAAAGGCATTCATTAAACCTTTCAAGAGATAGTGAACAAGTGTGTAGGCAGCTCAGGAAGCTGTGAGATCAGCACTAATCACTTTCTGGAAGTTGGTAAAAGGAAAATGCTATGAGGTGTTTGTGGCCATGCAAAAAGCCAAGACGAATGTGGCTACGCAAGAAGCCGAAGATGTTCACCCAGAAGCTTTATATTCCTTTGGAACCAAGACTGACCATACTTGATAATTGCCGAGAACGAATTACTTGCTGGCTTTGCAACTTGTGCTGGACTTTATTCTCCATCGTAATTGGTCTGTTGGACAATCAGATTGTTGAGACAACTTTGATGGAGGAATTGGTGTGCCTTTTCCCCCTGCACTCTTGTATTCTTCATGTAAAGACTCGTGATCAATGAATGTAAGAAATGCTGCTGGGATGGGATTGAGGGCCTGTCCTGGTGGCACTGTCAAACTACACATTGTTTCGTATGCATGCCGAGAGTAACTGCTGTTTCCACGTCATACGTACTCTTGACTCTTGAGCTTTCAAGGCATAATGAGAGATTATTCATCGTTCAATTAAATCTTTTACAAGAATGAGTCGATCTATGCATGTAAAGCATAACCTGAACTCCCAATTCACTGCTTAAATTTACGAACATTAATCGATCAGAACGTAAGAGTAATTAAGAGGCATGTAACCGTGCCACTGTCGATATAAAGGACACCAAGCATGCGGATGGACTAGCCCATTCTCATCTCCGGCGAGAACACCAGTCCACCGAGCCGTTTTAGCCTCAGAAAGTTAAGGCATGGAGATCGCTCCGTGCATTTTGCTGTCGCTCATTCTCCTCCACACAATCGCCGCCGCGCCCTCTTCTGCCGCTGCCGCCGCCGCCGCCGATGAGCTCGCGCCCTCCGCCTTGGGTCCTGCGGCCGACGAGCACGGGTCGGACATCTACGTTGTCTTCGTTAGCCGCGAGGACTACGTTGATTCGGTGGACTACGACGTCCGGCTGCTCGCCTCTGTCGTGGGAAGGTGATGGTGTTCCAACACGCGCTGATATCAGACAGCCTCTCCCCCCCGTCTTTCAGGAAAAAAAAAGGCTCGCAGCTTCGCACTAATGATTTCCCCGTTTCGTGCTACGTAACAGCGCAGCGGAAGCGAAGGCGGCGATGATCTACCATTACAGCGGTCTCGGGTTCGCGGCGAGGCTCGCGCCAGAGCAAGCCGTGCAGCTGTCAAGTGAGTGCCTCTGCAGGCTTCTGCTGTAGCTTGCTTGGATCAGTTAATCATGTCGCTTTGCTTGGACCGACAATTTCCAGTTGTTATATAGCGTTATTGAATTTCAGAGAAGGAGGGCATTGCAATCTTCAAGGACCGGATGTACCATGTTGAGAAGGAAGAAGAAGGTGGACGCTTGCCTCGCTTCTTTGAAGAGAATATCTGACGCCTGAAGTTTACTCACTACGAATTAGACTACCAAACCATGATTCCGTATATTAGCACGATCGGAAACGAAATTATGAAGTTGTGGGCGATTTGTTAAGTGATTACACAAAATAAGTTGGCACAACGTATACAGCATAAATTTGCATACCGTATGCTAAATTTGCATCGACATATAGCATTTCGTGAATTAAACCAGATATAAGCTATTCGTGCCAAAACTATGATGGTTTCCTCCGCCTATATCTTCGTCGTGGCATGTCTCTGTGGTTCATCGGCAGGAAGAACCGGCCATCGCTGGCCCCTCTGTCAATGCATTATGCACAGGACCTCCCGCTGACTGCTAGCTTTCGTATGATTCTTAGTTTCTTATTTTTGTTGCTTAGTTGCTATGAACATACAATCATGAAAGCGGGAATTCTAGAACATATGTTTTCTCGCAAAAGATTGGAAATTATGCCATTATCTCAAACCACTGTAATTTTCCGAATTTATTACGATTACTAATATATCCGTGCACTGCAATAGGTCTAGAAACAGTCCATATAACTAGATGGACTGCACATGCCTATGAAAAAAAGAGATTTAATTGAATGTTTGCGTGATGTTGGATGGAGAGAAGACGGACAACTCCTCTTTCGAGCAGTAGAGACATTTAGTCGCCCACCTACAATTGGAAATTTTATGCACTTATATCAAACCTTTGCAATTAAATTTAATCAGACATCGAGACGCTCACACACTCGTTCAAACATAAATATTTTGAGCAATTTTACGGTCTTTGAGTAGGTACTGTGAGATACCAAAATTTTAGCGTAAAATTTTAATACCTCTTGATATCTTCTCAAGCACTATAAAATTGCTCAAATATTTTTCAAAACTAATAGGCACGTTGCATCTGAACTAAATGGATCCGGCTCTATTGTTATTCGACCAACGAAAGACTTCACCCTAGACGACCTTTTAAACCTTTGGCACTAAACCTTATACAGGCCATGGTAGTACTTTCTCTTGTACCACTCATGGTGGCAAACATCGTGATGATTATTCACCAGAGGGCCCTCGAAGAAGAGGAAACGGGCATCCATGGAGGCCCGGCTGTCGAGGCACAGGAGCTCCTGCTGCTCTCTGACCCATTCGTCACCCAGATGCTCGCTGCAACCTTTATCTCCCATGCAGTGGAATTCCATGGTGTTGAGAAACCTGCCCCTGCCGTGGAGAAACTTGGCCATCTCCCTTTGCCATTCGTGCCCCCTGTAAACCTCGAACACCACTTTGTCAAGGTGATTGTCGATGCAGGGGACAGATCTCAGCACGTCCCAGGATCCTGGCGCTGCAGCTTGGACCTTGGACCAAGTGTCTGACTGCAAAGACGAATAAATCAATAATGATACACCAGGGTGAGCAGCCATGGTCGCAATGCAGGTGACAAAACGATTGTATTGTACCGACAGTGTAGTGATCAGGTGGGTGAATTTACCCTGATGTAGAGAGTTTCTAGGCAAGGGAACAACTTGAGGAGCTGCATGAACCAATCGATGTACCCCTCGGAGGTGTAGCTCAATTCGACAGCAACTGTCTTCAGACTCGGCATCAGGGTTTTTACACCAAAATCGTTTTCCTGCAGGAATTAATTCTGATCATATGGTGTGCACATGGCTTGCCAATGTTTGAGAAATTCAGCTGAGAATGCGCTTGCCAATATGCCATGAGGCCCATGATTTGATCTCTGAATTCTGATTGCTCCATAGGTTGAGTGATAGGGCACGCTTACCGTGAAAACAGTTTGCCCAATCTTAATCATGCCGAAGCTCATGCCGAGGTAGCCCAAGAACTCCAGCTTCGGTGCGTGCGCGATCTTGAGGTGCGGGTTTCTCGTGTACATGGAGTTGCCGTACACCTGCTCCAGGTTAGGAGCGTCTTCGATGAAGAGCTCATCGAAGTCGCCGCTGACGCAGAGGGTCTTGAGGCTCGCAGACCGGACATGGATGCAGTCGCAGTCGCCGATGCTCCGCATCCTCAGGTGTTCCAGCGCCGTGCACTCAGAAAGCAGGGCATTGAGGGATTCCTGGGAGATGTTGACCCCGAACAGATCGATCTCGGTGAGGCCGGGAAGCGGCGCGGCGACCTGGGTGGCGTCCGGGAAGGTGCAGCAGTCCGCGTGGAGGCGCTTGAGGGAGTTGCAGGAGAAGAGAGACTCGGGGATCCTCTGCCACCCCTCGCTGAAGGAGAGGGAGAGTTCCTGGACGCGGCGGCCGGCGAGGTCCTGGAGCCAGCCCCCGACGGAGGGATCGTCCTCGTTGGGGAAGTAGAGCCAGCTGGTGTGGAAGGAGCGGACGCGCGCGGCAAGGATGGTGTTCACGGCGGTGACGACGTCGCGGCCGGGGGCGAAGGCCCTGAAGTCCAGGAGGGTGGAGGGGAAGAGGTGGCGCCAGCGGGTGGAGAGGGCAGTGGACCTCGCCGCGTCGTCGAGCGGGAGGAGGGACAGGATGGAGACCAGGATGTTGTCGGGGAGTTCGCTGATGTAGTCGCACGGCGGCGCGTCGCCGTCGTCGTTCGCCATCTCCGGTGCAGTGGCGTGATCGTCGTATGCCGCGCCACGGTGGGTCGATTTTGGGATTTCTGGGGGTTCCGCCCGGTCTATTAGCTGTGCACGAACATCCTATTTAAGCGATACGTATAGGCATATAAACTTTACACTATAAACTTTAATCACATAAATCTTAGGTGTATAAACTTTAAGTATATAAACTTTGAATTCGACTTAAAATTAAAGTCAAATATATATGGATATATGTATATATTTTGATGATACAAAATTTACATGTATAAACATTTTTAAAAAGAAAACAAAGCATATGCCAACAAAGAAAATAGTGAGCGCTTGTATAGATCTGGGATGCACAAACGTTCGCTAAATAGCCCTTTTGGGGTTATGCAACGGTCTTGTGGGGGACTAGGGACACTGTTGCGACGGGATGATACATGATGGATTTATATCGTTGGATCAAAATCTCACAATCGCATCCGACGACTGGACTTTGGTATATTTGTTAACTAAGGTAAATTACAGAATTTTTATTAAGTAAAACGTGTTTGCTACGAGCCAGGTAAATTTTATTCTACAAAATCAATATGGGAGGATAGGAGCTCATCACTAATTATGATCATACTTTCTCATACATGTATTTTCCATAATGCGACAGTATTGTCAATTTAGATATAACATGGGCATATCAGGCACACATCATGCTAACATCAACAACTATATTTTTGAACCCTTGTGGCTTGTATTTGTTATGCTAAGGAGTGTTTGAAACTGTACAAGGATCCCTAGAACAATTGTTAGAAGTATTTATTTCACCATTCACACTATTGCAGCTGATCCAATGCTCAAATTTGCTTTTGGAGTCATAACCATGTGAAAAACTTGCATTTTGCTAGGGCCTAACATTCCCAAATGATTGTCACTGAGGTTGAGGGTACGGAGCCTAGAAATTACATTAGCAGGTCGGTCTTGCCGTATACCCCCAAGGTTGTCCATTTCCATTGAATTGTATCCTCAAGTTCTGGCTTTAGGGTCATGTTCGTCCTTCACAACTATTCGACGATAATGAAGAACTATGTTACCAGTGGTATGGTTAGGTCATACCTTATGTCATCAATCCATTTATCCTCTGTAGGGCATCAATCCTTCTGTTGGTCATTCCTGATGCGGCACTAGAGTTGGAGTCCATGGAGCAACCTGCAGCGCATGGGGTGCGGTGTGCGACTGTGGTGTCACGAGTCGTCCCACTGCTGTTGCTCCAATGAACTACCTCAATCGAGCATTGTATCATGCTAGGACCATCGTCTTGGCGCACACCCACGCCCTTCCTCGTCTTCTTTATCTTCATAGTCCCGCCTCGTGAGTCGGCCTTCTTGACAACCTAAAATTAGGATGGTCCTTGGGTTTAGTGTTGTGCCATTGACAAACCTAGGGCACCAAAAGTGGATACGGATGGTTAGGAAGGGCCATCAAAGTCCGATGAACGTGACAAGGAGAGGCTGCTCGCTCTTGAGCTGATTATTTAGGATGGTGTGGTTTTGTAGTCTTTGGACTGATACAAAGTACAATAGAAGATCGACTATCCTTCCCTCTAGTGGGCTTCCGACATCATTAGAAGTGAAAGGGTGCATACCAATAAAGACAGGAGCCTGGTTGGCGTCCTAGGGGGGAATGTGGTTAACTTGTTGCGAGGAAGGTTGTCGGGGTTTCACATCCCCGCATAGCATTTGAAGAACACAATGTTGTTCCTCTCCACCTCAGCATGCTCAATCTGCTCAAGCACACAAACGTCCCCCATTATCTAATCAAAGCCTTCTATGTTCCATTTTATTATGCCCATGCAAATACCGCATCAATAATATACGGAGGAACTTCTTGTTGCCATCGTGCTTGCATTTTGGTCTACCAAAGAACCAGACAATTTTCAATCAAAGAGCAGATACGCTATTGACTACCGTCTATTGAGAAAATGATGGTTAATTAAATATCATTAGTCAACTACTTGGAAAGGCATTAGTCAGCTACTTTCTTGAGAAAACGATGGTTGGTTGTATAGCAAGCATACAATCATCAGGATGGTGATGTGTTGACCTGACATCATCAGGCCTCATGAAACAAAATGCAATGCACTGAAAGCAGTACACGTAGACGGATTGCAAAATTTTGCGGTTCCTTATAAAGTAAATTGAGCTATCAAATTTAGAAGTTTTATGGTCTCCGAGAAAGTAACCACAAATTTTTAGTGTATAGTTTTGATACCTCTAGATATCTAAGTATCTAAATGTACAAAGTTTTTATATAAAAAATATGATATCTCTAATTATCTTTTGAAGGATAATAAAAAAAACTGCAATAAAGTTTTCCCATAAAATTTCTATGGTAAAGAAGCACATCAACTTTTTACTGTAAAATTGTGATAGTTTAAGTTACCTTGTAGGTATCGAAGTTTATAATAAAAAAAATATGTTACCTCGTGGTTTGCTCAACAAATATTTCTCGTTTACGAGCTATGAATTAATAATACAAAATATATATTCATCGTTGACTACCATGACAATAAATTTCTACTTCCTCCATATTTTTTATATAACATCATTAACTTTTTGAATCATAAATTTAACATTTATATCCAAATATAGAAAATTATAAAACATACTTAAAATTTTTATAATAATAAATTATATTATAACAAAATAATTAAAAATTATATAATTTTTTAATAAGACAAATGGTCAAATATGGATTAAAAATTAACGTCGTCATATAAAAAAATATGGAGTGAGTATATTACTAAGGTTGCCATACATCCAAAATTAAAACACCAAAACAGCTATACTACTATATGCCAATGTTCAGTTTCTGCGATTGTATGCTCAACTGAATTAAATGTTGTCGTCGAGAACATGAAAACTAATCAAACTGTTCCTCAGACTCAGACACAAGGATCAAATAACTTATGCAAGGCTCTTAATAGCATCAGAGGCAGATTAACCCTCAGGCGACAAAGAAACATCGCTACTTATTCCTTTCCTACTTGAACTACCCTCACATTTCAGACCTACGGAGTATAAAACATCAATAGCTTCTATCATTTTTATCACATGCAAGTTACTACTATGTGAGAGCAACTCTCCCATCCTTTTGGCATCGATGGGGGCAACAGTGGCACAGGTATAGGTTACTGACCGGCCAACTAAGTTTGTAAAACATGAACCTGACATCGGCCGAGGCTCTGTTTGTATAACCTAGAAGCTCTAGCTGGTTACTTGCCCAATCTTTGCTTTCTAAACAGTGGAAATCGACAACCCTCAGAGCTCTAGCCATCCCAAGCAGAAACGTCAGAAACCTCCACTGACACTCTTCCCCTGCAAAATTCTCGAAGACTAATCTGTTGATGGAATGTTCAATGCACTGGACAGATGTTTCTGTGTCCCAGTCTTCAAGATCGACCGGCCGGCAAATTGACCGGCTGTCTGGCTGCAAAGATCAAACGCTTTAAATGAACAGTCAAGATTCAAGACAGAGCCATCGCTCTTTATTTTTAACTGCTAAGCACACCCAATTTTATGGTACCTCGATATGAAGGACCTCAAGGCATGGGAAACATTTCAGCAATCGAGCAACGACGAGGGTGTGCCCCTTCTCCGAGAAGGGCACCTGTATAGACAAAGTCTTTACGCTGCTCATCAGGGTCCTATATTGCACGATGCCTCCCTGCAATACAGAAACCAGAGCAATGTCAGAACAATCAGAGTTACAGAAGCAGGGCTGCAAGCCTGCAACCAACAGAGCAGCCAAGAATTATTACATCAAACACGGTATCATGCATCAGGAGCAGGTGGACGCTCTTCCCTAGGTAGCCCAGAACCCGCAGCTTTGGCGCGAAGACGATCTTGACCTTCGCTGCACCGAGCGGGAGGCTGATTCCCACCAATTCTTCGAGGTTGGGAGCGTCCTCGACGACGAGCTCGCTCAGGTAACCGAAGTCGCCGAAAAGGCGCACCAGGCTCTTCGACCGGACGCGTATCTTGTTGATTCCGGTGATGTTCTTGAGCTTTGCGCACTCGAGGGATGGGCTATTTGAAATCACGGCCTGCAGGATGTACTGGGACGTGAAGACGTTGGACAGGTCTAGCGTCCTGAGGGTGGGGAGCCACAGCGCCAGCACCGGTGCCGTCCAGGAAGGATGGATGAAGCTGCAGTTGAACACTCTGAGGGACTCCAGCGAGGATAACTCGAGAAGGGATCCCGGGAGGGTCTGCGTCGGGGCCGTGTACAACATGTCGACGTCGAGTTGCCGGACCCCGCGGAGCGCAAGCGCGCGAAACCAAAGATCGACGTCGGCCAGGTGATCGACGACGCCCTGCCCGTACATGACTAAGCGGAAGCTGCGGATAGGGATGTGCGGGCGTGCGACGAGGATGTCGGTGATGGAGTGGATCATCCACTCGCAGCCGCGGCCCTCTTCAGGTGGAAACGGTTGGCACGCGTTGAAGTCCAGAAGAGATTGATCGAACAGGTTTCGCCACCGCCAGGAGAGCACGGCCGTGCGTGCCGCGTCCCGGAAGGGGAGAAAGGACAGGATCGACACCAGGATCGCGTCGGGCAGGTCGCTGATGCGGTCCCTGCCGTCTCCGTCCGCCGCCGCATCGTCATCGGATACGCAACCACCACCACCACCGCCACCGCCGCCGCCGGGCACCACGCGAGCGCGTTTGGCCGGCCTGGCTTCCAATTCCACCTCGGGGCAGACAGCAGGGGCGCGCGGCGAGGACGTCGAGTCGCCGGAGTACGATCTGAGAGAAGGCGGCGAGTCCGGGGCGATGATCTGACCCCGCCGCGACGAGGTCGCGGAGGCGGAAGGGGAAGGGCTCACGCAACCCATACGCCACCTGCGTGGGTTTCGCATATGACGAGGTCATCAATTTCTTAGAAGAAGGGAAACCCGTTGCCTTGCTCCGTATATGACGAGGACTCGCGTGGTGCTATGCACGATACATGTGTCACGCGAAACGTAAATACTGTGGCCGGGCAAGTACGGGGTACGCGTGGGTACGAGTGTTGTTGCATCACATTTCGTCTTATACAGGTGTCACGGCTCATGTAAACAATGTGATCAACGTTCCAAAATCCGGCCCATCAACTCCGGACTTGTTTAAGGGGTTAGGCTGTGATCTCGAAGCCTCGAACTACCTTTTCAAGTTCAACTTCCGTCACTCACGCAACTGATGAAAGTTAAATCTGAATTTGATTTTGTTGAGGATACATTTTTAATGTGACAGAGAGGTGCCTTCTGACATCTGTAGATGATTGGACGTATTACAGGCAACTAGGCGATTCCCAGCAAAATAGATTTGAATTTAATATGCAACTCTTATATACTCTATTTTTATAAACATAATTATGATTTATATATAAATCTGAAAATATAATTGGATTTAATATACAATTCTTGAAAGGAATATGGTTAGATTTCACGTATAACTCTTAATTTACATAAAACATATTTTAAAAATGAAATTAGTTTTATATATAACTCTTACTTTTTTTTAAATATATGTAGTTGTATTTGAAAAAAACTACATCCTTCAATCTATGTCGCTATAATTTAGATATATGGCGTAGATCGTTTTTTTTTCTTTGATTAATATGAGAACTAGCACGTTGGCCCGCATCGATTATACGGTTAGCATTGTATTAAATCTCGGTCCAGTAATCAGTCTAAGTACATACTATGATAAATTAATAGTCAGTTCTACGACTTAGAAACAAATAAAAACAATTGTGTTGACGCTGAAAATAACAATAACGGTCACACATATAGGCCTGAGAGTTAATTTAAGACCACTTAGTGCAGGACCTAATTCTTAGAATTGTTGGTCGTGCCTGTCAGTTTGATCCTGTAACTAACAAGATATAATATGAAAAACAGTTAAATCCGAAATTGCTATCGGTCGGATAGCCGATAACGTTCCAGCACCCTAGCCGATGAACTTGGAGATCGGCTAGGAATTTCATGGTGATAAGTGTAAATATGCTCAACGGTCGAATCAGTAGTAGAATAAACACCAGACAAACAAACCAATCAACTAATTAATCTTAAAATATCGGATTTAACCAAGATAGTTTTAAGATTAATCAGTCGATCGGACCGCTCTAGTGCTTATCGCACGTAAAATCAATAGTCGATAGGAGACTAAACATGGAATGTAACGTAAACTGGATTGCTGTACTAATTACTAGTATAAAACAATAATAAATAATCGCATGCATACTCAGGCTAGACCTAGAAAATCGGACTCAACCAAAACAGTGTAGGTCTAAGCATAACCATGCAGGGAATCAATAGAGTATTGCAATACCAGTAACAAGATATCAAATCGGCGTATTCTGCCAACTTTCCATTAACTTCAGCTGATCGGATAGATTTCTATAAGCATATCGAACTACTCACGCGTAGATCAGACCTAACCAAGACAGTATGCGATCCAGCACAATATAATTATAGAAATATGAAGATCGACAAACTTAATGGATAAACTAACAGATTACCTGGGATAATGCTGGCTAGAACTCCAGCGATAAACCCTCACGAGTACTCAATCTAATCTGATAACACAAATCCGGTCAACTAGATTGATCGGATCAAACCGAGACATAATCAAGTTGGTTAGACTCATGCTAGCAGATCGAATAGAGGAGCTCGCGAGGACTTCATCGAGAACTACTACTACTTCAAGCCCAAACAAATTAAAGTAATAATAAAAATCAGCCCGTCGATCAACCAGGCAAGACGCAGGAGATTGGACTTAACCGACACAGTCCTGTTCTAGCCGATCGACGGGTTTTGACGAGCTCGAATTTACACTGCGAAGCTGACAAACCCCGCGCCGAAAGCCCAAGCAAGTCGAAGAAGTTGGCGATGCGTCGAAGTTATGTGATTGATCTGATTGATGATTTACAATGACCCCGGGCACACATATTTATACCCTCGGATCTACCTAACCTAATCGGATAAGGATCCGTATTGGAAACTAACTTATTATATCCAGACTTGAATTAAATCTAAAATCCTAAACAAACTCTAAGATGATAGTTAACCAATTTACACGGACTCACAACTAATACGAATTTATCTCTAAACTCCAGGCACATCGGACTCCAATTCCTGTCCGACTCAGACTCTATCGGCTGCACTCGTGCCATTTCCAACCTCCTGTCTCCGGCCGATCTGTCCTTTCTCGTCCGAATTGGTCTTTAGTTGCGTTTTAATCCATAAGGACGATTTTACCACAATTCAACGTTAACAAATTGTTGATCAAAATGGAAACAAGACTAAAACCATCTAATCTTTAGTTTGACGACAACGGCTCCACACCATAGGCGTTCTTGACGACGGACTGAACCTTATTTCAACCTTAGGAGCAACCTTCTGACTTAGGCTCCGGCACTAGTGGGGAAAAATTTAGCAAGCTAAGTACAAACCACGGTGCTCGGAAAGTAACAACACCCAAGAGAGGAAGAGCAATGAATGCAATTAGGTATCAAGGATAGGTTAAGGTTAATTTGCACAAAGCGACATTTATAAGTAAAACAGTAGACAAAATAGACTGAATAAAAAGTAAAGTAAGCATTTAAAATAATCATCCACTGTCCAACGTTACACCACGTTGCGACAGGCCCAGACCGCTGTCGAACGTCATACCACGTTGCGACAGGTTCAAACCATTGCCAACGTTACACCACTTTGCGTAGTACGGTTTTTTACCTAGATACAGTGTGGAAGATTTTAATATTTGCAGGAGTTATAAAAGCCAAAAATCTGGTGAGCATTTGTTCCAGGCTTGTGATTAGTTGTGACTGATGCTAAAGTTTATCTCACTAACAACGTTCTAAAAAAGGGTAACATGGGTACAAACCTAAGACTCGTTTAATCGATCACTGTTAATGCCTGCTCAAGTATTCCAATATACTGGACACAAATTCACACGGTACAATCTCGTATACGTTTCTTTTCCTCGCCGCTCCAACCATAGAACTGTGTGTGGCTCAAAGAGCCCTGGTCCTACAAACATTTGCATGTTTGGCTACAGCTGCAGTAATGCCAAGCATATATGGATGGTGCACGTGGCTGCAGCGCCAGCTAATCCGAGAGCAAGCCCTACTCCTACAAAAGCAAAAGTGAAAAAAAAATGGTAAAATGGAACATACATCGATAAGCTTAAGCGGAAGAAAAAAAGAGACCTTTCTCCTACATTGGATTGCATACGAGAAGAGAATGACATAAAAAGATGATAGAACATGCGAGCGTTTAGTGCTAGAATCATAGTGTAATTAACCTGTAGTCTGTAGGGAACTAAAGATAACCTTAACCCCACAACTTTTCTAGAAACACATCGTGCACTTATATTTTTATACTTATAAATAATTTAAAGTTTTAGGAACTGACCCTACTAAAGCATTAATGCTAATCGACTCCATTGGGTAAAACCTGCTTCTTCATTGAAAGCCTCTCAATCTCTCGTGCATTAGATTAGACTAGTCTTAAGTGGCCCAAAACTTCGATTGTACATGTATAGGCATATTTCCAATTAAACATGGGTCTGGGATGTGTTGTTCTACCATTTTGCTACAGTGTGTTTGTGCAGTTTAGTATGAGCAATTTGTCAACTAGAAGGTACCATTATTTTATATAAATTTTAATAACTTTATACCTCAAGATATTAAATTTTTAAATACAAATATTGGTGCTTAGAGATATTTTTAAGGACGATAGAATTGCCTGATGTGAGCAATTTTACCCTAGCTTCAAATGTTTTTTTGGCAATAAGACACCGTTGTTCTCTTTGCAAATGATGATACTCTTCCCTAGCTTCAAATGTTTTAAGAAAAATAATAATCCAGTTGTTTCTTAATATATGACGCCGTTTACTTTTAAATATGATGTTTGATTATCCATCTTATTAAAAATATATAAGTACTATTTGGTCTGTTGCTATGTGTTTTATTGTTAAATATACTTTAAATATAACTTGTACTTTTGCATAGTTAAACTAGAAAGAATGATCAAGCATCATGTTTAAAAGTTAACAATCCATATATTTTAAAAAAATGGATGTGGCGTGGGATTTTATTTATACACTACTCAAAGAAAGAGGTGAAGGACAAGTTACGTAGAACACTTGTATATATGCGTGCCTCATGCTTTGAAAGAAGATTGAATAAAACATACTCCCTCGTTTTACAATGTAATTTTTTTTATATTATCTAGATTTATATGAATGCTAATGAATCTAGACACATATATAAATTATATATATTTATCTATGAATAAATTTAGACAAGGCTAAAGACTTACATTATGAAACATTCGTTGTATGTCCTGAATTTTAAAATGGTAGAAGTAGAATAAATTTCTTTTATTTTAAAATGGCTGGTTAAAGCAAGCGCGTCGAACTTCAGAATTGAAATTAGGGTTAGGAGTGCGCACCATCGCCCCAGGCCAACTATAACCAAATAGCAGAAGTAGAATAAGCACACAAGTAGGAGCTTGGGATGAACTTGGGTGGTGAACTGCGCACACCCATGGCTCGCACCAAATACAGCCAAGTGACATTAACATATTACACATTTACATCTTACAGAGTGTTGATCAATGTCAACTTATGGAAAGACAAACGGGCATGTAATACGCGAAGAAGAACACGGACGTCCAACTAACGTCAACTCGGTGCAGCTAGCTAGCTCCTTCCTTCCTCTAGGAAACTGGGCCCATGCATAGACTGGAACGGAAGCAGAGCATGTATGATGAGCATCCATCACAAAACTTTTTTGCATTGGCAACCGGAGAAACCGATCGAGCGACCTACCTAGCTAGTGCCCAACGCCAGGGCTCGGCACGGACCGCATCAGCCGCTCCGTCCTCGGCGCCGGAGGTGGCAATGGCATCGCGCGCGCATCTCCCCCGTCGCTGGCCGTGTACACCCTATGCACCACCACGCGAACGCTAGCTTCGAAGCTGCACACCACCCTGCCTCCTCGCACCCCCGGCGACACGCGGCCCTGGCACAATGAGCCGCAGCAGAGCAGCAGGCCACAGTACAGCGCAAGGAGCGGCGCCCGCCTTGGGCCGCGCGGCTGCACCGCCGCACGTTCGCTGTTGCTGCTGCCTACCGCGGCAGTGAGCAGCCCCCCCATGGTGAGCAAAACGGCGCAAGAGGAAGCAAACGAACGACGACCCTCGGCTGGATCAGCGCGGGCGCTGGATCAGTTTCGAAGGCTAATAAGCTGAGCTGGTTCGGGAAACGATCGAGATAACGTTGTTTGGTGTCTCAGGGCGCATTCTAGAGGGTGGGTGGGAGTAGTGCTAAACACTACGCGCCAAACGAAAAATGTTATTAGTATATAATTAATTAAGTATTGAGCATTATAAATTTAAAAATGGATTAATCAATTTTTTAAACAATTTTTATATAAATTTTTTTAGTAAAATATATATTATTTAACCGTTTAAAAAATATGCGCGTGAAAATTAAGATAAACATTAGCCGGATAATGGCTTTACGAACGTGCCCTCGTGTGTGACCTCAGGTTCGGATGTGGAGTCAGTCACCACTCCACGAGGGACGACTGCGAGGACGGCAGCGCGCGTGCGTGCGTCGGCGTCACGTACACCACCGGTTACGCGAGCCGCCGGTATATATGCGCGCGGCTCGGCACACAGAAACTCCTCGTTTCCGCCGGGTTTTCTCGCGCCAATTGGTCGCGCCGCGCGCGGCGGGGGCCCTTATTGGTTAGCCGAGCCAGAAATGCGTAGGCCGCCGCCCGCGCGCGTTACTTGCGTGCGTGCGTGCGTACGTGCGTCCAGTTGCGCCCGGTCGGCCCCGGGCGTACGTGGCGATCAATTTGCTCCCTTTTCCGGAACGGCGTGCGCGGTCAAATTCTGCTCCTGCCAGGGCTGCCGTTTTCTGCGATTCGTGTAAAAGCTAATGCCAATCGAGTAATGTGAGTATGTGACATGGACATGCATGCTACGTTGGTTTTCACTAAGACTGGTTTAGTTCCTAAATTTTTTTTAAAAAACATCGCATCAAATTTTTGAGCATCTAAATAAAACATTAAACATAGATGAACCAAAAAACTAATTGCATAGTTATAAAAGAAATCTTGAGACGAATCTTTTGAGCCTAATTAGTCCATGATTAGCTAAAAGTGTTACAGTAACCAACATGTGCTAATGACGGATTAATTAGGTTCAAAAGATTTGTCTCGCGGTTTCTAGGCTAGCCGTGAAATTCGTTTTTTTATTTGTGTCCGAAGACCTCTTCCGATATCCGTCAAATGTTCGATGTGATTTTTTTGCCAAAAATTTTTGGTAACTAAACACCACCTAAAATGGGATAACCTTTGACCTCGCCACCTCGGTGAGCATCTCATCAGAGTGACGAATTAAGCAACCGGGGTATGAACTAGGGTTGTCACTGTGCGCGTCCAATGTTCTTTACTCCTTAAAAAAGGATTTTTTTTATACCTTGGAGTGCACGTGAGCCGTCCACTGCAATTGATCCAATAGATCAAATGGATTGGTACTGTGCTAGCTGGTTAGATTGTGTAATAATGTAGCAGATGGATAATATCGGAAAAAAAAATTGTATGGTATTGTTGTAGATAATTAGCTGACGAAGGGTATCCTTTCAGATCGAACAAATAAGGAGTGAAAGGAGCGGAGCTAGGGTGGATTGGGCTACCTGGGCGCCACCGGCTTTGCCCGCCGGACATGCCTTTCTCCGGCAGCTTTGGCTACCCAGGCAGCTCTGTCTTCGTCTATCGGTCACCCCTTTCCTCCCGTAGCTTGGGCTATCTGGGAACCACCGCCTTTGCCGACCAGCCCCGCCTTCCTCCGGTGGCTAAGGCTACCTAAGCATGCCCCAGATTTCTCCATGTGCTGGCTTGGGCTAATGTGTGGGGAGAGGGATGACTTAGGGATGGTGACGACTGAACTTCGGCATGGATTGCGATAGGTTTGCGGCAGCCGTGGGAGGACAGCGCGAGCAGCCCGATGAGGCAGCAAGGTAGACGCTCTCTCCGTCTCAATCCGCACTTCCGAGGCTGAATACTCCGGCTGTTGCTAAGCAAATTCAGCCTAATTAACCAAATGACTAAATTGATCCTCCACCTCAATTAATCAAATAACAAAAATAACCATCAAAATCAATGGTGGAGATTTGTTCCTACCGCGCTACTACCGCCCTGAGTGGGAGATACTAAATAGACTAAAAAAAAAAATCTAAGGACCTAACAAAGAATTACTCCGGGAAGAATTGATAATAACATCTATCAGTGTGAGAGGGATGTGCGTATACCTTAATATAAGATGGATTCATTAGTTTGGAAGTGATTCTGCAAACTAAATAATCCCTGCTTGGTTCCAAAAGGAATGAATAAGAATGAGCGATCCCGTCCACATAAATTTTAGATGCACTCCAGCAACCGGTGACATGACAACAAGGACCACACAACTTCACCCAGTGGATGACTTGTCGGCTTGTCCGGGAGATTTTTACTCATGTATCGACCATATTGGTCCTTTTTTAGACGATAAATACAAACATAGTAATCTTTTTACATGTGTTTATAAGGTAAATATAAATTTCAAGCCTTAAATTTGAAGTTAATTTTGAGGTTTTTCATAGAGTATTTGTCAGCCTTTAATTTTAGAGCGCTAAGAATAAGGTTATAAAAGTTTTATTTATAAATTATTTTTATTTATAAATATATTGTTGATTTTTTTTCTTGAAAAAGAGAAAAGGTAAGTATGAAAAGCGGAGGCACTTAGAAATCCAGGTCACCTTAACATTTCTTTCATCTCCATGTCCTTCAATATCCAGTTGATTCTTTTCCCTGGTACCCTTGCATGATGAAAGATACTGCCATTAACTAGTTTCTCACCTAGGACCCACAACCCAATTTCCATCATCTACATTTCTGTTCCCTTAAACAAGAATATCGCCCATTTCTTGTTCACCTTCTTTAAATTTAGCAAGAAAAATATGTTTTCTTGTTCTTACAGGGAATATTTCTTCCAAGTGTTTCACATCTTGCCAATTTGATATTAGGCCCTACCTAAAGTGTCAAATTACTATGGGTGGGAAATGGATAAGGATAAACCATTTTATCTGGTACATAAAAAAGTGTCATCCGTAGTGAAATAAACAAAAACTATTCTGTAATTTGTACCATTATTTGGACATATCTAATTTAAATGGAGGTTATATGTGTTAAGTTAAGAAAGGGTGATTCTTTTTGGGTGTGTGGGGGGGGGGGTCCCTATTCAGCAGAAATGGATACAATCAAGACTCAATCGTATTATCTGTGTGCAATCCCAATATTATTTTTTTTCTGATTACATTTACATTTTTATTTCAATGTTAAACAAAATATGGTTTTACATCCCTTAAATTAGTGGCATTAAACTCATTTTTACAAGTTGTTATGTTCTAAGATATCCAACATTCAACCGATTTGTGCGAATACTGGACTCAAATTTGTGCCAATTTTAACAGCAAGATGCTTAGGTCTGCCTCCGGCCTAATATCCAACTGTTTGAACATTTTTTACATTATTTGAACATATTGATGCTTGATTCATCCCGACACTTTATACTTTATCAGCTCTTACATATGAATATTTTGAATGATCTTGCACAAATCATGTATCTTGAAGAAATCTTAATTTTAGAGCGCAACCTTTCTAAGCTACTTTTACGAAGTAGGCGAATTTTAGCTATGCAAAGGGTTCATACAGATGGAGGTCTAGATGCTTTCATGCAACAAAGAAAAGCTGGCACTTGGCAACCATTCGTAGTGCTCATCGTAGCTGCCTAAACAGAATAAGATTGTAGCCGCCGACATCATAGATGCTGACCCATACTTAGCACAATGTGTGCAATAATAGCACACATCTGCCAAAGTGTGGTAACAAGAGAGCAGGCAACCAACAATCCCTAGTTTCAATAATTGTTGTTAATTATCCCCACAAATCATTTTGCACTTCGTGTGTTGATTGCAAGTCTATGTTTTCTTCAATTGTTTTACCGGACCAGAAAATGCTAGGTATCAAAGGATGAGCTTTCATATCGACATATTAATGGCTTGTTTGCTTCGAAAGAATTTCTTCCTATACGGAAAAAGTGGATGAATATGAATGCATGCATAGATTATTTTATACTATCTCCATTTTATAATGTAAGATGTTTGACTTTTTTGGTTATAACGTTTGATCATTCGTTTTATTAAAAATTTTGTACAAATATAAAAAATATCAAGTCGTGCTTAAAGTTTTTTTATAATAAAGTAAGTCACGAGTAAAATAAATGATATTTTCATAATTTTTTGAATAAGACAAATGATCAAATATTGCTATAAAAAATCAAATATCTTATATTATAAAACGGAGGGAGTAAGAATTAGAATTTATAAGAGGTTAAAGTAGATGTAAAATTTTAAATTGCTTTATTTTTTTATACTTCATTCCTACGAACAAATGAAAGCTATAGAAATCTAACCTTTGTTTTCCCTCTAACCGAACAAGACCTTGAATGTGAGAAACCTGGAGTCAAATCCAGGCCCAACGAGTAGCATTGTTAGCCTTTCTACCGCAATTAGTTGGGCTGTATGTGTCAAAGATCAACTTAGTAAGAGAGATTAAAGCTGAAATTTTGGTTTTGCAATTCTGTCAACCATGTCTTTTCAAGCAATTCCGATAAAAAAAATATCGGTTTTTCCGTTTCAAATTTGCATTCCATCAAAATTCCACTATGTCAACATATTTCGGCGGTGGGGTTTAAGACTAGGATCTCGCTAGATTAGAAACACAACACACTGAGAACACACTTCATTCACCCATGTTTGGACCTCCTAGGGGATTATAGCCTAGCTACTCCGGGGCTTTTAACTTTTTACCACTCTTACGAATTTTTATAACAGATTTGCTACTGGACTCACCTGTCATAAACTCATGAGAGCCTATATGTCATAGACAGCGAGTGACAAATCTGTTTTGGCCGTTTGTAAGAGTAGAAAAAAGTTAAATTTCTCAGCTACTCCTGCTTAGTTTTCTCTATGGAATAGGAATTAGAGTTCTTACAGTGTTAGATGACTGGAATCGACAAAGTCCCTTGCTCTCTTAAGCTTCGGGTGTCTTCTGTACTTGGTCTATGAGTTGTTTGGATCTAAACTCCACCTTCTTTGCCTGGTCTACACACCAGCTTATATATGTCTTTTTTATATCTAATCCTTGTAGAGGTCCTGACATAACATTGTGCAAACACATCATTATCAATATTGTAGCTTGCTAATACACCACCTACAGCCCCACCATCATTTATATCCTTAATTGGACATGACCATGTCTTGTCAATGCAGAATGATAGGGCATATAGGAGCATGTCTCCTCTACCCTAAAGGATGTGACCTACCTAGCCTCTAAGTCCTCTTGGACACCCCTTGATAAGGGCATACCACGTGTCTCCGGGGCACATCTAAAGAGTATTTCAAAGCTAGATGCACTATCACGCATCGACTACCAATCAACCCATATGGGTAGTCTCAGGCTGAGCGTGTTGTTGCTCGTCGTCTTCTTAGAACACCCCCATCAGCTTATCTAAATTTGGTCATCCATATTTTCACTTAAATGATCATCTAAAACAGTTTCATCCTTTATATCTTTTTTACTTTAGCAGATCATCCATATATGACATCCTCCATATCATTTTAGAGGATGGAGAGGGAACATCCAAATATAGAGTTTCTCTCCCCTAATATGGATAACATACAAAAATAGAGGATGAGATAGATGTTTTGCTGGAACTCAGTTTTTACCCTTTAATTTTAAGGATGAAGCATGGGATGAATGTATTGCTAGGGAAGTACCTCGAGTTAAGCACACTTTTAGTAGGTTTTTATGGTGGTATCGGGAAAGCATTGTACCCGTGATGCTAACACCCTTTAAATTGACTCAAACCGGCCTGAAACCCTTAAATTCCACAAT
The DNA here is from genome assembly GCF_000231095.2 of Oryza brachyantha. Taxonomy (NCBI): domain Eukaryota; kingdom Viridiplantae; phylum Streptophyta; class Magnoliopsida; order Poales; family Poaceae; genus Oryza; species Oryza brachyantha. The sequence continues at coordinate 23,009,359 of NC_023163.2, forward strand.
TTTACCGAAATTGTAAAGCCTGATTGTTATGTGATGCCAAACTGAAGTTCAAGGCACGAGGAGAAAACACTCAAGGGCCTACATGTAAATACGAAATATTATAAAGTTCAAGTTGCAAAGAGGAACAAACGAGAAAAATCGGGGAAGAGGAGTGGCCCAGAAAAACCAAAATAATCAGAGTCCGCCAAGAAAACGCACCAAAAAAGCAGAGCAACCCGCATTACCCCACGGGATCCAACTGGATTCACCTCGTCCTGCTCCCCCTCTCTCCCTCGCCGGAGCCCGATCGAAGAAGGTACGCCGCTTCCCATCCGATGGCTCCTCTCCTTTCGCCACCGCTGCTCGCCGACTCGGTGGCGAAGTTCCATTGCCCCTCCACGCCCACCCCCTGCGCTGGCAGTGCCCGGCGATGGGCTATCACAAGGTTCTCCGGGGCCGGGAGGAGGAGAGACTGCCACTGGAGACGGCGGACGTCCGGGAGGAGAGTTCTGACTGTTTCTGCGGTGGCGGCGGAGTCCCCGAGCTCCGGAGGCGGCGTCGCCGAAGATTACTACGCCGTTCTTGGCGTTGTAAGTGTGAATTTCCATTATTATCTGAGAAAGAAAGTGTGGGTTTCCATTTTCTGTGCATTAAACCAATACTAACTAGGAGTATATGAAACTGTTCTCTATTTTATTTTCTATCCTATGGAATGGTTAAAAAAAAAGAAAAGGTAGATGGTACTCCATATCTTGCATTATTCAATATTCACAGAGCTGTAGAATACCGAGATTTGAATTTATCGTTTCATGCTTTCAGATGCCGGATGCAACACCCCAGCAGATCAAGAAAGCGTACTACAATTGCATGAAAGCATGCCATCCTGATCTCAGTGGGAATGACCCCGATGTGACGAATTTCTGCATGTTCATCAATGAAGTTTACACGGTAACCTGGGCTCTGGATAATGTTTATTTAGAGCAATTTTGCTATCCTTAAGAAGGTACTAGGAGGTACCATTATTTTTTACGTAAAATTTAATACCTCTTGGTATCTTAGATACTAGAAGGTATCAATTTTTACATAGAAAACAGTGGTATCTCATGGTACCTTCTCAAAAGGCAAAAATGCTCGTTTATTTATCATTCTGTTTGTTTTTCAAATATCTGTGATAAGTTAACATGAGCAAGGGGCGTGCAGGTGCTTACCGATCCCATCCAGCGAGCGGTGTATGATGAGATTCATGGATATGCCGCAACAGCAACCAACCCCTTCTTGGATGACAGTGCACCCAGGGATCATGTGTTTGTCGATGAGTTTAGCTGCATAGGTAGTAACGACTGTAACTGACAGATGCTTATCTTAGACCATATATTCTTAGGTAGTTATTGGCTTCTAATTCTGACATTTATACAGGATGTAAAAACTGTGCTAATGTCTGTTCTAAGGTCTTCGAAATTGAGGAAGATTATGGACGGGCAAGAGTTTACTGCCAATCAGGGAAGGTCGATCTAATTCAAGAAGCTATAGACACATGGTGAGATTGTCAAATTTCCAATTGCAACATCAGTTTACCCAATTTATTAGTTATCTACAAACTGAAAACATGTAAATTTTGAAACAAATTTATGTGCTATCCCAATTTATATACAAACTAATATTTATTGTTCTGGATTTCTGATATGCAGTCCAGTAGACTGCATCCATTGGACATCAGCTGCACAGCTTTCACTCCTCGAGGATGAAATGCGAAGAGTAGAGAGAGTGAACGTAAGGAAAACATCAGAGACACTTCAAATATTCTCGTGTCTATCAGACAGTAGTTCATCGATTTGTTATTTCGAAGGGCAAATTTACCATCCTTAAGGAAATACCTTTATAGATACCAAAATTTATACTTGAAATTTTGGTAACTCCAGATATAAAGTACTTAGGATTACCAAATTTTACAACCCAGTCATTTCTTAAGGATGGTAAATTGCTCTATTTCGAACTACCAAATTGTACTACCTTACAAAAAGTCTATTAAAATTCTTTCCATTTGAGCAGGTTGGTTTGATGCTTGCCGGGATGGGAAGTTCCGTTGATGTGTTTCGGATGGTAATTTCTTACTGGATGAGCCCATTTCTTGCAATATTTTGTTATTCCACATTTTCAGTTCGAAATATGATGCAAGTTCACCCCAAAAGCATGGTTCATAATTTTTAGTTGCACCCGGCACTAAAGTTTACACATGTAAATACAGTAGTAGTAGTAGTAGTAGTTCAATACAGGACGAGTTTTCTGAAGTTTGAGCCACCATTTTTCATAACTCCTTAATTAGGTCTGTTGGTTTTTCTGTTTGTCAGGCAAGTACACGATGGGAGAAAAGACAGGCAAAAGTCTTGGTATAATTTCTCTGTTCGATAGTCGATTCATTTTCTTCTGTCACACTTTCCAGTTTAAAGTTTTAGGACCATAAACTGCTTGGCTTTCTGAACCTGTGTATGTCTCGCAGGAAAAGGTCAGAAGACGTGTGAGCCAAGATGATTCTAGTAAGAAGAGCTCATGGAGTGATGTTTGGGGAGCACCAACAAGATATCGAAAGAATGGTAAATCTATCATACTCGTACCATTTGGATTCACATCCACGTACCCGTCTTAACGCTCCTGCCAACACATTAACAATGAGCAGAAGAGGAAGCAAGGGAGAGAGCAAAGCGAGCAGCGGCGGCAGCAAGGAGGTGGAGAGAATACTCGAGGAAAGGTGCAGACAAGCCTCCTACATTCAAACTTCCAGAGGCAGTGTCCAACAAGGAGTGAGAACACAGTCAAATGAAAATTTTTATCCAGCAGTACTACCTAACCCAAATTGAAATCATGTATAGTCTAATTATTTCCAGGGAGCTGTATAGCATTTGCTCTCTCACCCTCAATTCCACATGATGACCACATGCTATATCTTCAAATATTTTGTTAGAGATAATCGGTGTTGGTCACCCCATAGAATACATAATTGCAGATTACAGATGTAAAAGTAAAACAAGGGTAGATGATACTGTACTATTGCTACTCACACAGTTATGGTATGAAAGTTTAGAAACTTCGCTACACTGGTACTGGAATTGTGCAAACACAGGCTAAAAAGTCAGCAAATTTTTATCCAAACCAGAGATAAATCTTTTACTCATGGATAGAGTAAAAATGAAGAAATTGACTTACAACATTCCAACAAGATTCTTAACTAATCTTCCCTGGCAAAAAGAGATTCTGAACTAATATGGGGTTACGATGAGTCTTTCACTTGACCGAGCAACCAACAGCATGAGCCCATGACCTGACCTGATATGCACCTTCATGGCTGGGCCATCGCTTATTCGCTTGGGTGAGGCATCGGCAACGGCGAGCACCGCACTGATCCTGACACATGTCCATGAGCTCCTCGCAGCCACAGCTGCTCTCCTCCTGCCACTGCCACTGGTGCCGCCGCTCCCTCCTTGACGCGCATCCGGGATCTTTGTGGCCGCATGCAGTCACCGCTTGTCTTATGGATCGCCGTAGAATCCTTCTCCCTGGGCTGCAACTCTTCGGGTCTAGGAGGAGGGCGGTAGTTCATCTGCTTGGTTGGCATACCGTGCTGATTAGAAGGTAATTAACAGGCTAAAAGTCATTGAGGAGGGGCAATTTCTTCTTTAAGGTAGTTACTCGGTCTTCTCGATCTGGTCGTTTCGCACCCAGATGTTCAATCGATCTACGTCCACCGTGCGTCTTGCTCATCCGCACTATGCTGGTCTCTGTCTCGTTCATCCACCCCGCCGTCCCTTCCTCGCACGTCTTTGTTTTTTCTTGGCATGCTTTTAGTCTCAGCACATCTCAGGTAATATTTGATTTGGTAAGCTTGGATGTTACTATTAACAAACAATCTTAGTTGAGGGGCATTGTTACGAGACCTTCGAGAAGAAGAATACTAATATAGTAAAATTTAGATCTAACCATATACTTTTATAAGTATATTAAAAATTTTATTTGAAATTTTGATAAGATATATTTAGTAATTCATCTATTTTAATATAAAATAATATACAATTTGTTGTAATGTTATATATTTTAGTTTAAATTTTACCTCCATAAATTTTGCTACTAGGTAGTATAAAAAAAACAGATCCGATAGATCTAAAATAACGGATGACTCATAATTATGGAAGTGTATCTTAAAAAAAATCCTAGTTAAAACGGCAGCACCCAGCAAAGGAGGCCAATCAAACCATGTGTTATTCTAGAATACATCGTTGCTCTTGCGATCGAGTCCAAGAGGAGCGGCTGGACGCAGCGCGGCGGAGGAATCGCATGGTAGCGGTGCGTCACGGCGTCACGATTGGACGACCGGCCAACTCGCTCAAGGATAAAATTAACCTTTTTCAGTGATATTTAGAATATTGATTACTCCCCTTGTTTCAAAATGTAAGCAATTCAGGGATTTAAATCATATACTAAAATATAAGGATTTCTAACTTTATTTATATTAATACTTATCACCACCTACCTTTTCACCTCATCAATTCATCATTTATTAAGTGATATCACAGTCTTTTTAGCCTTAATCTATCCTAAAGAACAGATGAATCCTTATATTCGGAGACAGAGGTACTAATACATGCACTTCTCAACCGACTTCGGTATAAATAAGTATGATTGTCAAATTGTCTGCCTGGAAAGACTTGTGCGGACACTCAATATGTTGCTAGCATCTGCAGGGCCCAGCTGTTGGGAAAATCACCCCCAACAGAAACGATTTTTGCGTGAAATAGCTTCGTGACCGGGTGGTTTAAAATTTTCAGCATTCCGGAAATTTTAAAACCCTGGTTGCATGTGCATTGTTGTACTAATACACATACTTGCATCTCAATAATTGTTTGTAATAGCATATACTAAATGCTTGCAATTGATGCCTAATGTTTTTCACATTTTATCTGTGCTAAATACTTTTTTAGATAATGAAATCTTTCATGGAACTCAGCCTGCGCTAAATATGTATACCGAATTACCGATCCATGGTGCCAATTCAAAGGTTTGGGAAGACCCTCTTATTTTAGGGGTGATTGTTTGACTTTTTTAACAAAAAATACAAATGACATATTTATAAAAATGATTTATAGTAATATATTCTTAACGATCTAAAGTAAAAGCTGAGAAAAAATATAATAAAAAATTCTAAAACCTATTTTAAATTTAAGATAAAAAATTTAAATTTTAGCTTATAAGTATAACCCACTGGACCTTTAATTTCCGTGTCCTACGGATCGAAATCGGTCAGGAGTACGAATCTCACGGTCACAGTTGAGCGTCCTACGAACTGCAGTACTAGCATCAACCTGCCCTTGGGAAGAAAAATACCATTCGTACCACTTGGTCTGACAGTAGCTTGATTAGCTGTAGAGCGTTTACTTGGGATTGTTAATTCCCTCGTGCAAGTGGATCGTACTTCGCGATTTTCTTTCTGGTGAAGCAAATTAAATTAGCATGTGAGCACATTGGAAGAGGGGGTCAAACGATAAGTATACGCGATATGCTGTCAAGTGTTCGCTGCTGCAACAAGCCAAACCGCAAGAAAAGTTGAGGCAAAGGATATATATGAATGACCATTAGGAGTACAGATCAACAGAAGCATAATAAAACTACAGTATCTTCGATTCATTTGTCGCTGCAATTCATAACATGATATTCTGTCAGACTATGAACAGGACACCCTTTTTATTGCAGATGAAGGCATTGTTCAGAATTTGGGTCTGACACGAAATCGATAGGTGAATTAAACCTTTTTTTTTTCCTGCGGTCATGATTCATGAACAATTCAATGTTATCCATTTTCGCAACATGACAAAGACATCGGCAAAGTTTGTAGAGCAAAAGATGGAGTTCCAATTCTTATGTATTTTTTTCTCTGATATTTATTTATGTATGTATCCATTGATGGTGCCAAAGGAGAAAACAAAAATCTTCAACCAAACCATTGACAAGATGACTTGTCTCTCTCAATTCTTCCTCCAATCAACACTGTCCAATAGTACTCATACTATATCGAATATTTCTGTGTGCTATTGTAAAAAACAAAAACAAAACAAGGAGGGGAAAAAATACTAACCGACAATTGGCAAGTGAACAGGAGGCCAAAAACTACAAGAGCTTGTCTGGTCTTATTGGAGGCCGGACCGGGCCCACCTGTCTGTCAGGCATCATGTCATGGCAGTGCTCTCCGCCGGCTGCTCAACCTTAACCCCTCCTGCCATCGCCAGCCCATCGCCGGCGTGCCGCCGGAACACCATGGCGCACTCCGGCAGCTCGCCGAGCCCCTCGAACATCGCCTCCTCCTCGCCTAGCACCTCCCCGCCTAACCCGCCGACGGCGTCGCCAAACTCGTCGGGGAGGACCGCGGCCGTGTCGACGACAGCGCCGCCGAAGAACATCGGCTGATCGTATAGCTGCATATCGTCGGCCGCGTCGATGTCGGAGGGCGAGGTTGACGAGGTGACGGACACGACGTCGTAGAGCCACCGGAACTCATCGCGCACCTCGATGGCCGCCGGGCCACCGCCGGCAGCAGGTCCGGCGGGGATGCCGTGGTGCGTTTCCTCAGGTTCTAACACTGGCTCCGGCGGACGGCAGGTCGGCGCCTTGGGCTTCTGCGGCGCCGCGGCCTGTCGGTTCTGCGCCCTCGGCGCCATGGCGGAGTGGTTGTGCTCGAAGGAGTAGGTGACGATCACCGTTTCCGGGTCGGCCCGGCTCCTCTCCACCTGCTTCCTCGCCGGGCACCCCTTCGAGCTGCTGCACCGGTAGTAAGCCCTGCTCATCGACCACGAAGCCCAAGCCAAGATCAGCACGAAAACTCCTCCATGTCCATGCATGCCGAAACTCTCATCAATTACGCCGTGCTGGCTGCACAAGAATGGCACGACTCCAGGGGATCACGAGGATTACCTTGGGAAAGGTGAGCCTTTGATGGGCTTCTGCCCGTACTTCCGCCACGCCCACGAGTCGGTCGGCGTGTTGCCCTCCCCGACGCCCTTCGGCCGCGGCCCGCTCACGTCGGCCAGCGGCACGGTCACCACCCGCTTCTGCGCCGACCGCCTCGGCCTCCCACTAGGCGACGCCGCCGCCCCCGCCGCCGACCGTTGAGCGGCTGGTGACGGTGACACCGGCGACCCGGGGCAATCCACCGCAGCAACAACGACGCCCTCCCCGGCCTTCTGCACCCCGCCGCCGGACATCGTCGGCGACGACGTCACAGCCCCGTCGCTCCACTCACCGTCCATGTACACACAAGAACGACGCGACCGATCGACCGGTCGGCCGCCGGCGTGATCTGTCCGCCGTGAAGGGATCGAGCAGGCGGTTCTTGGGATGGATGTCGTCACCAGCGCCAGCTACGACAAACGAGGCGTACGCCACGGGATATAAAGAAACTGGAGATGAGGGGCGCGCGTGTCATGTGTGTCGTCGTGACGCTGTGGTAGCAGCGGTAGCGGGGTTCGGTTCGTGCGCGCGCGCGCGAATGCGAGATCGGACGTGGGTTTGTGGCCGCGCACGCTGCGTTTCGACGGGGAGATTAAAGAAAACGAGGCCGGGTTTGGGAGAGAATATTACGAGCGTGTGACGGCGACGCCTCCCCAACTATCCCATGCATGGCTGTGTGATCAACAGTGCGCAGTCTAATCTATCAAGCATCAGCCGCTTGATTATTGCTTCCTCTCGTAGGCAAGTAGTAGACGAGTAGTAGCACGTTTGTTTAATGTGGAGCAGAGAGTAGTGTTCATATTTGCGTTGGAGTGGTTGGCGAGGATCGACTACTATACTTGCTGTCCCTGCCGTTTCTAACAAGGATAATTGAAGAATCACGGTTCTTGATTCGCAGTTGATTTTTTCGCTAGACAGTCGAGATAGAATCGTACAGAACCAGTAATTAAATTTCTTGGTAATTCTGGGCAGGACTAAATGTTCATGGTTTCTTTTGCTTGGAGGAGAAACAAAGATATTTGATTGGATCTGTTAGGAATGGCAGATGTTATACACCCTATATACGTTTTTTTTTTAAAAAAAATAATGACTAATTCTTCTGACTTTTGATGTTATGGGCCATATCTCTTCATCTTAAACACTCAGGGCATTCCTAACCCATAACATTAGATATAGTTTCCATAAACTCCATATCATCAAAAAACCAGTACTAGACACTATTCTTCCAATGCAAACACCACTATTCCATACTTCAATTTAATGCTACTTATCTCACATGATATCTTAAATGTTGTGTAGAAACCATGTCTTATGCGAGACATGGTTTTATTCTCTTTCCTCATTTATTTACTTGTCACATCATATTTCATCCTAGATGATAACTTAATTAATGTTATGAATACCATCCTAGTCATTGGGTTGAAAATGCTTGAAGGCTGGATGTAACTCAGAGTGTCATGTCAGAGATATTCCAGGGGAGTTTCCTGATTGACAGTCCTAACCGCGTTCGTCCAATTGTGGTGTTCGACAAATAATAATTAAGTACAGAAAGCTGTACTGCTGCAAAAACTCTAAAAGGCTGGACTAGCTAGAGACAGATTGTGCATTTGATCGTCGTGCATATATTAAGCGACTACTATACATTATTATTATTCTATAGTTGATCAGTTCAGGTATCGCGTCACCATCGTTTTCAGTCTTACCTTTCTTTAATCCTCGGATGTTGTCATCATCTCATGGGTCTTGACTTGTTCCCACTGCGGTCTCAATTATGGGGCGCATCATCACGCCATCATGCAGCGCTCTGCCCTCCATATATGCACAAATTAAACTCGGTCGTTTTGACAAACTAAGAGCTCAACCAAACCGATTAAGTTATCTGGGAGATGTTGCTGCTGGCCCATCATGGCCAGCCTCGCTTGGATAACAACGTGGAAACAGCTGTTTAGTTCCATAGAAAACGAGACTGCAAGAGACGATATTGGGAGGTGGACAGGCTGCATGTCTGACAGCAGTTCACGCCGCAATCTGTGTGGCTGGTAGCTTGCTTAGATCCATACGTGATACGCCCTCACCTGATCTTGCCCTTTAGCCTGACACTTCAAAAACAGTGGCAGTATCAGGTGTTAGCCGGTTAATCCATTGTCAGCTGGTTTACATGGAATGAGATTATGGACTTGCTACTTGCTACATACACTGTCACATCTGTCCCCGAAGCTCCTACAGTGAGCTTGCTAGATGCAGCAGTTTAATAGTATTGCTGAATGTACTGCTCACAACAGCATGTACTGCTATGTACTGCTCACTAACAATAAAGAAGTCAGGATCTACTTTCGTAGTCAAGACGAAAGCTTTATGAACCCAGCAAGGCCCAAAAGTTTTTATAAACGGCCCAACGTGTTCAGAGGAGGCAATTCGAACTTCGAGAGCGTACTATTAAGTCTGACATCCGGGGATACTTTTAATAGCGAAAAAAAATAAGACTGAGATTTGGTTTTGAATAATTTGAATATTCGAAGGCGACAGTCGTGGCCATGGACGAACTGTCCAGAAATTCTCTTTTGGTTTGGTTACAATTTACGAAAAGGGTTTTTGGACATGTGGGCCCGAAGTGCAGCGACACGCGGCCCAGAGGATTCGGAGCCGCTCAAACTGTTGGAGCATCCCCTCCGCAAGCCCCGTATCTAACCACACCGTGCTGCTCGCCTCAGGAACTCCGCGCGCTTCCCCCACTCCTCCTCGCCGCCGCCGCGTTCGTCGCGGCGCGGAGATGAAGGCCATCGGGAGCGGCGGCGAGTGGTGGTGGAACCTCCCGTCCCTCCGCCGCAAACCAGACCCCCGCCGCCGCGGCCGCCGGAACCCGGACCCGCGCGGCCGTCGCCGCGGGCCCCCGCCGGAGCCGCTCTCGTCGTCGTCGGAGTCCATCGGACAAAGCCGTGGCTGGCCCATGGACTTCCCGTTCACGCAGGCCGTGACCGCCGCCTCGCTCACGCTTACAGGAGACACACTCGCGCAGGTCCACCGCCGAATCGTGGACCGCCGCCTCCGCGGCCCCGAACCCGACAGCAAGGTCTGTTCTAAACCCTAGCATATTTTTCTTGGAAACATAGATAAAAAATGAAATTATGCTGTTGTTTAAACCTAGGCACAGGCTTGCTAGTGGTGATAGTCTTGTATACATAGAAATCAACTGAAACCAGAAATAGTTGAGTACTTGAGTTGATGAAAGTCGACTTAAATGTTGAGTTCAACCGATTGTTTTGTTTCACATTGTGAAGTCTGTCATTCTGACATCTGTAGAGGTCCTCCTTTCAGGGTTTTCTGCCGGACATATTGATGAACCATGATTGGCTACGCGCCCTTCGTATGGCTTCGTATGGATTTATTCTTTATGGTCCGGGGTCACACGCATGGTACCAGTTCCTTGATCAGTGTATGCCCAAGCCAACGTTTGTTAATCTATCCACTAAGGTGAGCTTTGTTTCCTCCATGTAACATAATAACGCTTTTTAAGTATTTTGTCTCACAATAGACCAGTTCCCATTTTCGTTTTGCTGTTGTCGCAGGTCATATTGAACCAGATTGTGCTTGGTCCTTGTGTTATTGGTATAATTTTTGCCTGGAATAACTTATGGTCTGGGAAACTGTCAGAACTGCCATCTAAATATCAGAACGATGCCCTTCCTACACTTCTTTTCGGTAGGCATTCTGACTGAATACATTATTAAAGGAGCTTGTGCACAAAGATAACTGATATTATGGCATTTCTCACTTTGTTCTGAAATTGCAGGGTTTAGATTTTGGATTCCTGTTTCGATCATTAACTTCTGGTATAGTCCCTTCAAACTTTTTTCTTCATAGTTGGCTCATCGTTATTGTGCATTTCAATGTTTTATTGAATGGACAAATTTAATTGCTAATTTCTTTCCATCTCATCAAAGTAACTGATTCTGATCCTAGTATTTGATTCCTCTACCAGGATGGTTCCTTTGTCTGCTCGTGTTGCCTTCATGTCCTCTTGTTCTATTTTTTGGAACTTCTACCTGTCGTCCACTATGAGCAAATGAAACCTCTAGTATATCTTCAGGTTGGTCTGGGTACATTCTAAAGTTTGCTTTAACTTGTTGCACATAACTGTGAATTAAGTTTTTCTGCAAATTTGGGTGAACTTTTGTGTTGCCAGACTCACAGTATCTGATGCATAATTGCATTTGTTTTTTATAATTCTATGCTGAACAATCTAATATACTATGTCATAGGGCATGCGCAAGCTGTATTCTTCATGTTAGGTGACTCATTGCAAAAGTTTTACTTGGGTTATTGTGGGGATTCAGTCGGCTGCTGTGGAGGAGGGTTTGGAGCTATTTTTTGCTCTGGTGGTAAAGTAGATGGTAGACTCACCTCCTGCACGATTCTGGCGGCTGCCTCGTGATTGACTGAATTCTTGTCGTGGTCTCGAGGACAAGGTTGATGGAGAAATTGTCTGTCTAAACATGTATGAGAGGCGGGAAAGGTGCCTGTAATTTTCTTTTTATTTGTTCAATAAGCTACAGTTGAATGACAAGGACATACTGATACCTAGACTCTGAATAAATGCACGATATTCAGATGGGCGCAATTTTCACGTGTATTGTTTGGATTGTCATACCCTTTTCCCACTCTACTCAGCTGTGTAGAGTGGATACTCCTACACGGCAATTTTGATAACACCGCTGAGAAGTGGGAAACATGCACGTTGGGCGAATGCCACGGGCAAATACAAACGGCTCAGCCGATGGGTTCTCTGTTTCTTTTATTTATCTGGCGCAAGTCACGTCCGAAGCTGAACATTGAAGGCATCGAAATTCAAAATATTAGATTAAATAGAGCCTTGAAAAAAAACGAGACCTAATATACAATGAACTGTATATTGTAGACCAAATAAACTTTATTAACAATGCTTCCAAAATACAGATTTAGCATGCCTTTGAAAAACTACAAAGAATATTTGACAGAAAAGAATTGCTATGCCATTCCTATCATTCTTAAAGATGCCGAACAATATACAGACTAGCGAACAACCTACGAACTGACACAGTTATGGCCTAAAGGTACAGAGTGAATAAATTATGGAGGCTGAAGTAACTGCTTATAACATCTATCACTTCTAATGTTTCTATCTCGGAGATCTTGTGGAGATGCATCTTCCACATAAGATAAGCCTTGATACAGCTCTTGACCTTCCACTCCTGACCCTCAACGAAGATAGCTGCAGAGAAATGATTCCATGAGTAGCTGATAAGACAAACTACCATGCAGAAACATAACTGTAATTTAATCAGGATTCACAAACTCTTCCACCAATCCATCACACGCACACATGGTGAACACCATTTCTGTGCTCAACTATCCTATGTTCTCACCACTATGAAACAAGAGCACAGAATGTTCACTTCAAATCTACGGTCATATCAATCAGATGCCCCAAAAGAAAATCCCGCTTGTTAATTTGATTGTCTGTGGGAAGTCCATCGTGAATGCAAGAGGTCAACCTTTTAAATTCAGGACTCAGCTTGATTCCTTTTACTTTCCATTTTGAGTTCCAGTTAAGAAAGTATGCTCATCTAAAGAAAATAACACTTAAATTTGCCAAGCCGGCCGAAGGAGGCCAGCCAATTTCATTAAGATTGGGGAAGAACAGTTACGAGTTACAAAATCATCGACAATATAGTGCCAAAACAGGGCTCCAAGTGAACCAACATCACTTCCAACATGTGAAATGACATTATTGAACTCCACATGGTCAGTTCAAAAGGGCGTTTAGGGGCTTACTGATAGCTTTTGATGTATTCAGATTCTAGAAACCATCTATTGAAAACACAAACTGCCCATAGTACATCTCTATAATTCCACATGCACAAATGATTTTTACTCAAACCAATATATGCTAATGAATAGTCAGAAGGGAAATGCAATGTTCCATGTCATATTCAAGACCCAGTAGCATAAAATTTTGTGGGGACACAGATTACGACATAGCACAAACAGACATATTTACCTTCCGTCGAGTCCTTGAAGTTCTCCAACAAAGTATACTCCTTGATCTAGGTTCCAATCTCCTGTGCACAAATAAGCAAGCAAATTGGAAATATGTAACATAGTAATTTTGAATGGACAGATGCGTTCTCAAAAAGGCAGTGTCTTAATGGCTTAATGTTTGTGATAAAAATACTAACTGGATGCTGTGCCTAATACACTTGTGAATCAAGGTATAATATTGTAGATAGTTACTTGTGATGTTCTTTTCCTACAATGCATAGGTGTAAAGGTCTGTCATGAGATAACATTACTTACAAATTCTCTTGTTCGAGCTTTTCTGCAATTGACAAAGCTTTTTGTCTAGACCAGCCTCCTCGCTGAGAACAAGCTTCTGCCTTACCAATAACATGAGCAAGAGATACCTTTCCTTTGACTATACTGTTCTGTCGACGCTGTTTATTCCCATTTCTTCTTCCTTGATTAGACATGCTATTTGGTGATGTCAAAGATTCTTCTTCCCATGCATTGTCCTTTCTTCTTTGAGTTACATCACGCACATCATTGTTTGCTTCATCATGCCAATGCATGTGTGAAGGCCCAACCTCAATGATTTCTCCTTCTGTCAATATATGAGGATCAGATTGCATCCATCTGGTCTTACTAGAGTTTGCTCTGTCTTTTTTGAGCCTCCTACGTAGATTCTCACCTCCAGAAGAGATTGGACTATGTTTAGTGGAGGATCCCCTTAATGCCATGTTGGAATACACATTCTCCCCGTGAGATAATATAGGTGAAGCACGACTGGCTCTCACATCATTCTTTGATTCATATCGGATTTCAAGAATTATAGCAGAACGCAGAACAGACTCAAATGCCTGCAGAATTTGTCCTCGAAAGTTTTCAGCTTTGGACTTGTTGACACGTGAGCTGAATATTAGTTGCACTGTTGGTGCTGTAGGAATAAAGAATCTAATGTCAGGAAAAAAAAAGGGCAGTTCAAAAGAAAGCTTAACCCTAAGTATCCTAAGATATGAAGGTGTACACATATCTAGGTGTGGTCACGACTTACTAAATGAAAGTTCCACTGGCAAATGTGTGCTATATAAATAGGACTTCCACACTAAAACAACTAGAAGCTATAAATACTCTATAAATCACTAATTCCATTCATATACTTTGACTTATAAAAAGAGATGTGTGGACTATAAAATAAAATGATTTTATCAACCCAATAACTGAAGTTTTGAACTTTGTTGAGAGGAAATATTGAAGTTAATTACCATAGATGTGTTCTTTCCATGAGTATTGAAACTAACTTCAACAAACCGAAAAACATTACCTAAAAACCAATACTAAAACATAAACAGCTGGCTTACTTCCTGGTTACGAAATTTAACAGCATGCGTGACTCATGTGGCATGATAATTCTCTCTGTGTTTTGTAAGTGCTAAATCAATAGTATATATCTAGAGCAACAAGAGAACCAATCTCAGGTAGCAAACTTACTGCACGACGTACTCTTTAAAAACTTAATTTGAAGCCAGGTGGAGATTCTTACCTGTGCCTAGACTGACGGAGCTTAGCCTTCCCTCTTTAGCCATCATTTTTCTCAGTGTATCTGACTGAATACTCTCAAGTACAGCATGCCAAATCAGTTCATTCTCGATTTTACTATTTCTAGATTCTACATTTGCTCTGGGAGCAATGGTTGATAAGAAATGCCTATTTCCTGTATGTTCAACAGGTCTCCTTTCCCCATAAGAAGTGCTTGCCACATTACCATTATGCTCAAGAGCTGAGTGTTTTGCCATATCCCTATCGGGAAAGGAACCGGCTAACACACCATGGTTTAAACTTGTACTTGTTGATGAACTTGGCAGTACATACTGTTTGTCAGGAGCAAGCTGAAGCAGAGCAGCTGTAAGCCAGGTTGTCTTGTCATTAGAGACCCTCAACTGCTTTTCAGCTTCAGATAGTGTTTTCAAAGCCTGGCGTAGTTTTTCCATATCATCTTTGGACACTGAAATTAGTACACAAATACAATGACTATACGAATACAAAATCTCTATTGTAAGAGAACAAGGGCATAGCTAGATGCAATTTGACAATCATATGCACGATGAAAAAACTCAACAATATAGATGTTGAACTATCCACTGGTTAATGGAAATGTTGCTTACAGGTTGGACGTTTGAAGAACTTTCTTCGTAGTTTTTCCCGTGTAAATGTATAAGAACCAGCAAGGATGTCAGTAATTATTGTGGCAAGTTGAGACATTAGTGCCAAAGGCTCAACCCCAGTTTCTGTAATGTCACGTAGAGTCTTCACTGTATTTACAGTGTCAGCAGAAAGAGCCAAATCAAGCAAATCTACCAGTTTATCATCAGACACCAGACCAACCTGTTACAGTGACCGAGAAATTGACGGTTTATTGTTGTGAAAAATGTAATAGAAAATGAAAGCATGGCTTGATAACGACAGTAATTCTTTAGCTATGTTCCCTTCTTTAGAGGGAAAACTTAGATATATCCCTAGCAAGACTTGAAAACACATGTTCAGTGAAAAAGGAAGGAAAGTACTACGTTTATACTAACAGGATAAGGTTCAACGCATACCGATATTCTAACTACTCCCCTGTGGCTGTCCTTATCTACTATATGTGGCAGCCGAATTTGCATACAACACATCATATGCAACAACTATCAAACAAAAGTAGTTTCAAACTGTTTCAGAAAACTACACATTTAGTTGCATTCTCCTTAAAGTGTCAGTTTGTGAAACGTTTACCAACTGAAAGTGTTTTTCCTGTGAAACTACTTATAATTGCAGCTAATTGCATTTGTAGTTACACAAAGCTGCCAATGCACAGCCCCCGGCCAACATAATTACTCCCTCTGTTCTATATTGTAAGTCATTTTAGTTTTGTTCCAAATCAAACTTCTCAAACTTTGACCAAATTTATTAAAAAATACACCAACATATACAATAACAAAAAAATACACTATCAAGACATATTTCATGATAGATTTAATGAAACTAATTTGACATTATAGATAATGATGCATTTTTCCTATGAACTCAAGACAAAATTAGAGAATTTTAACTTAGGATAAAACTAACATGACTTGCAATATGGAACGGAGGGGGATAGCTGATATTTTCTATTCCTACCCAGATGGTACTGAGATAGACAGTAGATACAAACGTATAATTTGGTTTGCAAAAAAAAAAAAAAGCTATGGGAGCAATATTAAGCTCGAGAAATGTCTTACAAGTTCTTGGACAAGAGATAGGGAAATCCTCTGCCCCAGCAAACTCAGCTGATCAAGAGTCATCTCTGCATCCCTCAATGATCCATCTGAACGGGATGCAATTAACTTCATTGCATCCCTATCAACATCTAAACTTTCGCTGGTTGAAATCCATTGCAAAGTGTTAACAATGTCGCACTCCTTCAATTTGGGAAAGAAGAACTTCTGACATCTCGATAGTATTATATGAGGAAGGTCAAGGTTGGGAGTGACGAGGATGAACACCAGGCGGCGAGGCGCCCGGTCCACTACTTTCGAGATTACGCTCCAAGTGTCGGCTGGCAGTGTATCGCAGTCATCAAATATGAACACCCTGTAGTGCGATGGCGCCGGTGAAAGCATTACATTGTCGAGGACATCAACAATGCCGTCCATGTCGATGTTGCCGACGGGCCCAATCTCCATCACACTCCTGCTCTTGCCGAGATTTTGTGCGATGCACGAAGAGCACGAGTCACAGGGCCTTGGGTGCTCGGGGGAGTGGCAGTTGAGCGCCTTGGCGAAGACGCGCGCGCACGACGTCTTCCCTGTACCGTGCGGGCCGTAGAAGACGTATACCAGCCCAATCTTCCTCCTCAGGACGGCGTTCGACAGCGCCTGCACTACCAAACTCTGCCCGACCACGTCCTTGAAGGTCTTCGGTGCAAACTTCTGCGTCAGGCTCCGGTGCCGTCCGCGGCCGTGCTGCGAGCCACGAGACTTCTGCCCCGACCGCCCCTCCGACAGGAGGTCGGAGTCCATCTCGCTGGTCTGGTTGGAGAAAATTCCAAGCTCGCCGGAGTAGCTCCCACCGATGCCGCCATTACGCGTACCGGAAACGGCCGCCTCGACAAGCAGAGGCAACGCGTCGGAGTCCGAGCTAGTCGAGGAGGCCAGCCTCTCGGACTTAACAGGGAAAAGCGAGTGCGACCCGTTGAAGTGGCTACGCGAGGCGGCGGCGGCGGCTTCGGATTTGCGCCCCGCCGCTGACTTGGGATCGGATAGGCCGCACGCGAGGCTGCGGCCAGCCATGTCAAGAATAGACTTGCCGCGGTGGTGGAGGCGCGACCAGTTCCATGGAATGCCGCAGACGTTGCGCGAGTCCTGCGGCACATGCTGCTGCAGCTCCTCGTGGTCGTCCTCGCCGTCGCGGAAGAGGTATTTGTTGCCGCATACGGCCTCCTGGGAGCTGGAGTTGACGGAGAGCGCCGCGGCGGCGGCTGCCGAGCGATCTGGGACCTTACTCGCGGTGCCAGCGCGGCGGCCAGCACCACGTTTGAAGCGGCGCCGCGGGCGGCGAGCGAGCTTCGGTTGGGGGTTCTCAGCGAGCTGGTCGAGGAGCGTCTTGAGCGCCCCGGTCGTCGAAGCGCTGCGTCGGGACTTCGGGGGGAGATCGGCGTCGTCTTCTTCAGTGTCAGCGTCCGGGTCGGCCGCCACCTTGGAGGACTCGACGGAGCGGCGCGTGGACGGGTCACGGAGCGACCTCGAGCGCTGCAGCGCGAGGAGGTCGCGCATCAGCGCCGCCGACGCGACGGACGTGGGACTCCTCCTCCTCCCCGACGACGACGCCACTCCGCCTCCCCCTCCTCCCCCGTGCGCGTGGTGGTGCCGCAGGTGGATGCAGTTGGTGAGGTGCGCGTGGCCGCGTAGGTGCCCGCCACCCCGCGCCGTGGCACCGGCTCGGTCAGGCGTCGGCATTGCAGCTCGGCACGGAGCGCCACTGAGATGCGGGGAGGAGGAGGAGAAGAGCTCCGGCAAAACGCTACGCCATTCGGGGTCTCCTCCTGTGGCGTCGGTTTGGCCTGGTGCGTGTGCGTGCGAATTATGGCGGTATGGTTCGGAGATTTCGCCTTTTTGGTTGGATCCCTGGAGGATTTCACGGGAAGCGAGCGAGAGCCGCGAGAACCGAAGGGGGCGAGGAGGACTGGAGGAGGGTGGGTGGGCGAGTGGCCTCGCCTCGTGCCGGGTGTAGGAACGGGCGGTGCTTTCGGGGCTCGCGCCCGCGTCGCCGGGGCAGGAGAGGTAGGCGAGACCGCGAGAGTGCGGGGCACGGGGGAAGCGGATCCGGCTCGGCTCGGGGCGGCGGCGTCATCGCCTGACCGAGTCACTGGCCAGTGATCGGGTTTGGCACAAGCGCGCGGCCGCGGGGAGGGCGATTCACTGTGGCGCGCTCGCACAGTGGCCGTGGCGGCGGCTTGTTGGTGAACGCTGGCGCGATTGTCGTGTCATCCGCGTCAGCTGGTGTTAAACAGCAGCTCGAGATGATTGATGATAAGACGCGACGGCAGCCAGTACAGTGTGCTCCAATACAACAGCTCGGTTCTTACCACTGGTCACTTTATTTAAGGCAGCATCAAGGGGGTGTTTAGTCGGTGAAATGAAAATTTTTGTATGATATGTCAGACGTTTGATCGGATATCGGAAGGGATTTTCGGATACGAACAAAAAAACGAATTTACGGCTGGCGTGGAAACCGTGAAACGAATCTTTTGAGCCTAATTAATCCATTACTAGCGCATACGGGTTACTGTAGCACTTATAGCTAATCATGTACTAATTAGGCTCAAAAGATTCGTCTCACAATTTCTCACATAACTGTGTAATTAGTTTTTCGATTTATTTATGTTTAATACTTTATTTAGGTGTCTAAAGATTTGATGTGACGTTTTTGGGTGAAAATTTTTGGGAACTAAAGGGGCCTAAATATAGATGAAAAAAACTAATTGCACGGTTATGGAAGAAATCTTGAGACAAATCTTTTGAGCCTAATTAGTCTATGATTAGCTATAAGTGCTACAGTAACCAACATATGTTAATGACGGATTAATTAGGCTAAAAAGATTCGTCTCGCGGTTTCCAGGCTAATTGTGAAATTCGTTTTTTTATTCGTGTTCGAAAACCCCTTCCGACATCCGGTCAAACATTTGACGTAACAATTCTCCCAAAAAAATTTCAATCTAAGGCCTTATTTAGTTCTCAATTTTTTTCTAAAAACATCACATCGAATTTTTGGACACTTAAATAAAGCATTAAACATAGATGAACTAAAAAACTAATTGCACAGTTATGAAAGAAATCTTGAGACGAATCTTTTGAGCATAATTAGTCCATGATTAGCCATAAATACTACAGTAACCAATATGTACTAATGACAAATTAATTAGGCTTAAAAGATTCGTCTCGTGGTTTTTAGGCTAGCCATGAAATTGTTTTTTATTCGTGTCTAAAAATCTCTTCTGACATCCAGTCAAACATTTAACGTACACTTTTCCTATAAATTTTCTCAATCTAAACACCGCCTAACCCCCCCCCCCCCCCCCCCCCCACCCCCTAACAAAACCATCCCGTGGCCGTGGTAGCCTGTACGTCTTTCTAAAGCTGCCGTTGACGCGCGAGCGCGCGCTACACAGCGGCGGGGAACGTGATGTGGAGCAAATTTCGCGTGCACAAAGCAGCCATCCGCCCTGTAAAAACTGAAAAATCGCGTGATGGTGGTGCGCAGTGAGGGCAGCGCAGCGGCCAGCGGCGTACTCGTACAATCATAAGCTGCATTTCCTCCCTCCCTTACTGCAGGTGGGTGTAACCCTACTACTCTGTACTGTGTACCAGATCGGACGCTATGGGGGTGGGGTGATGGGTGACAAACAGTTTATTTGTAAAAAAATAGTTTGTTAATAAAACTTTTATATATAAATTCTTAGTAATCTAAAAGGTAACACTAAAAATTAGTATAAAAAAACTTTAAAATCAACTTAAAATTTATGATTAAAAATTTAAATTTTAGCTTTCAAACAACAGAGTAAAAACAACACGAGCGTATGTAAAGCTAAGCTGTACACTCTACCGGATCGGACGAGTTAACGTTGGCGTGTACTGACACGGTAGGCCCCAAGGGCGGTCGATCACAATGGCGGGTGGTGACCACCGGGGGTTTTGATTTGCGATTTGCCATCGCGCGCAATGATTTGGGGATCGGATGCCCTCGTCTCATCAATTCTCCCCGGCCGGATAGCGACAGGCACGGCTCGACTGACTAGTCGAGCGGCAGGACGCGTCGCACGTGGTTGGCTGTCTCGCCGGACGCTGGCCCATACGATCAGCCATGAGGCGCCGGAACTAGCGCTCCGCCCATTCTCCGCTCCGATGCACTCGCTCATGATATACACGGTGCACGCACGGCGACTGAAACCCTACCGGAGCACAGTAGGAGTGGCATCCTCACCGCCTCCGCGGCGCTATCACGGGCAACGCTTGTAGCTTAGAGCAAGTTCAACGGTATAGCCAACCACTGGCTTTAATTTATTTATAGTCAATCTAATAGTCAATTCATATAATAGTTATCTATAAAATATTAATACATGGTTCTACATGTCATATACATGCTCTGTCTTAAAATCCGCGTATAGCTCACTACAAATTAACGAATTAGTAATCCATCTTCCTTCTCTATTCTCTCATCTTTTTAAAATATACTTATAGCTGACTTGTTTATAAACAAGTATTGTACCTGCTCAAACAAAGCATCGTCAATCTGGAGAAATCGGACACCAGTAGGAGGAGACGTGCATTTTCGCCTCTTTGCCGGCTCCGCGCGCGGCAAAGGGGGCGCTGAAAGCGAGGAGGTCCCATTCCCCTTGCCTTCTGCGGCCAACCTGCCTGCCTGCGCTGCCGCCGTTCACCAACCAGTGTACCGCTTCCAAAATCGAAGGGAGAGAAGTTTGCAGCCACTACCAGCAGTCTACCACCGTTCTACGTACCGGTTGATAGCCATGAGGACCCAGCGTGGCAACACGAGAAATTAAATGCACACTGTGTGGAACAAATTTAAATTTTAGAAATACACTTAATATAAGACAAAATTAATACAGTACTACAGATCATGCAATGCACTGGATGGCGATGGGTAAATATCTATCGGTATTGGTACCCTAGATTCATACCCACCAGTAAATATTTGTACCATCAAAATACCTATACCCGTTACAGGCAGGAAAATTTCTCCAGACCTATACCCAATTGGGTAAACCTTACCCATCGGGTCACCCATATACCTGCAACAGTTTAAAACAATCTAAATTGTATAATTTACATATAGTATTTTACACTAGATAGTTAAGACATCACATATTCATATAGTGTATTGGAAAATATATAGATTGTTTAAATACTAGGGTTTTGGTTAATTGGACTAGGCTAATTTAATATTGGGTCATGACGTGCATTTAAACTTGCGGGTATTTATTACCCGTGAGTAAACGGATATGGGGATCATAAGAATATTTTTTGTACCCGCATATCCATCGGGTGAAGGCATTTGTCCGATTATATACCCACAAGTAATATATTTAGTTTATACACATGGAGTAAATACTCATTGAGTCTCGGGTTACGGGTCCCCGTTGTCATCTGTATGCACTACTGACTGTATACATGACTTCCGACAGCGCAATAGCTACACTGGTACCTTGAGATTCATCAATTTACTGTCACTGTACACTTAACTCGGCAGAAAATCGTCTGATATTATTATGTTGTCGGCCAAATAAATCGCTTACCACATCGGATGCAGGTACACCAGCAAAAGGTAAAGACGTAAAGAAGCAGTAGCGCATTGCCTAGCACTGGCAACGAGTCGCTTGAAGTCTTTCTGGTTACTCAAATCTATTGAGCGAGACATCTTCCATATGAAATCCTAACCACCACCCTAGCATAATCAAGTATGCAAAGAAGAGCCATTTTTCGCCAGCAAAAGTTGTTGGCAGAAACACACCCAAAGCTTATAGTACTGCTCCCTCCAAATTTTTTTATATGACGCCGTAGACTTTTAGGTCTACGCTTGACCATTCGTCTTATTTAAAAAAATTATATAATTATTAATTATTTTGTTATAATATGATTTATTATTATAGGAACTTTAATTATGCATTATAATTTTGCATATTTGGATATAATTTTGAATAAGACAAATGATCAAACGTGATTCTAAAAGTCAACGGTGTCATACATAAAAAATATAAAGGGAGTATATAGCAATGCTAAATCTTATAGACACTATGATTAGAGGTTAGGAGTTTGATAATATGGTCCAACATACTATGGATGAAGTTGTGGGCTATTGCAGTACTTAAAACTAGTAGTATAGAGCAGTTAGCTCTAGCAGCTGTAGGCAGAATCCTGCCTAATCTTCATCTCTGCATAAAACTACGCCACTTCAGCTGGGACTTGGGAACCAGCGCTCCAATCAGACGAGGCTTGATGCCCAGCTCTTCATCGTGCGTGCCGCAGAAGTAGAAGCTTTTGACATCTCCAATCTCCATGCACATGGCACCTCGATCGACCGAATAAAAGTAGCTTTGGAGCTCGTTTCCTCGCACTTCACTAAAACACTAGTAGTGCACTGAGCTCACTCATCAGCGGCCAGACTTTTTATTCCTCCTGCCTCAGCTTTTGCTTTCCTAGACTTGATTTTGTACTGTTTCCTGCAACTAGCCATAAAACTGACAGTTTGGTATAGGAGAAAGCGTGCACGGGCATCATATTTGAAGTGGTCTTTGTCTGTAGCTGTAGGCCACGCATTTTGGGTTACTGATATCATCATGTGTTTATAATGTGTGTCCTGGAATCTATTAGTACAACTGTTTAGGAAAACAAATAGAGTACTCGTTGGAATTGACGATACTATATCTTCCCTTGATGCAATAAGTCCAAGTTATTTTAAGTAAGATTCTTGCTCTAATGCTAGACTGTTCGGATTGTTCGGTAAGGAAAAAACGAGCTCACGAACACTACGGCCAAACGGGTCGGTTTTATCATGGCAATTGTCAAAGATACTACTGCAAGAAGCATCCTAGGCTCAAAGACTGGAGCGATGGTCCAACGAACTGCTTCTGCATCCTGATCCATTACACTACATGAGCCCAAAAGTTGAGATCATGTGATCCGTCACGATAAAACTCGAGCGCTATTCGGATCTCAGATCCGGCATACGAACACAAGGCATCCTATACAAATCATTCGTGAACAACGGCCCTACCTGCTGCTCTGAATTTCTTTTCTTAAGGATTACTGCGATTGATGTGATTATTCACCCTTCCAAATTAAGTTTCCTGTATGCTTCCTGTGGAAAATATTGAAAAGGAGAAATCATATGATCTGTTGTGATCTATTGTATTCTATTGTATATTATACTAATCCTCATGGGTGTATTTATAGGGTACATAGCAGATAGAAGCTTAGAGTACAAGATAAATATTATATCGTATCTCTCTAGGACTTTATCTTTATCTCTAGAATTTCTATTGGACTCTGTTATCTCTAACCGTATGTATCCATATCTCTAACATTCTCCCTCAGTCGTAACGGGAGCAAAACGAACGATTGCGACTGGATTTGAAATCTTATGTTTCACCATTTTTTCTTCTTTGTTTCTCTATCATCAATTGTATCTCTGATGGATAGTCCTCCACTTTGGTGACGGTGTCTCCTTCTGTGTCGTCTCGGTCCTCCACCTTGGTGACTGTGTCCCCTTCCGTGTCGTCCCTTCTCTCTCCTCTATTCCCTCCCGCAGTCATAGCGGGAGTGTCATGGACGATAGCGATGATGCAGACGCTTTTGGCTGGAGTTGTCGAGAATGATTTGTTGTAATTTCCATCGAGGTAGTCGATCATGTGGTAGCCGTGGTCGTCGTAGACATATAGCCGCATATAGCCGAAGGCCAAAAAAAATGGAGACGGAGCTGAGATCATAGATGAGGCACCTTGCAGATGTCAGAGGATGCCGTTGGAAGCGTCTTTGCATATGTCAGAGGATGCCCTTGGGTTATCTTGCAGATGTCAGAGAACGCTGTTGTCGTCGAGTCACCATTTTTCTTATACTCCGTACGTCGTGTAAGAGGTCACCACCGTGGTGATGCCAGGTTGATGCAGTCTTTGTCCGTCGTAGATGACGCGGTCGATGCCGTCATCGATGAAGCGTCTTACAGAGATTCTTGTCAGAGGACACAAGATGAATGTCCATCATTATGGATGTAGCGACGTCGTGTTCTTCCTATGTTAGCGTAGACCATCGGCGGTGTTACTTCAATTCATGTTGATGGTGGCCGTGGAGACTTGTTGAAGACGTCAGTTATTTGATGCAGTGTTTGCTTGCTGGTTGATTGATGTCGCCGCTACTCTGCTTCTGCCGCTAGAATTTAGAGGGTTTTTATAGTCAAAAGAAACTAATCTAATCTAATCTATAGATGATATATGATGGCTAAAAAGATATTGATCTAATACTAATTATTAGGGAAAATCTAATCTAGGAATAATCTTTAGAGTTGATTGACACTATTTGAAAATCGGCAATGCATGTCTGTCGTCCTCGTCATCTTGCCATTGAAAAATTGATGACGCGCGCTGCTGTCCTCGCCATCTTGCCGTTGAAAATCGACGATGCATGGCTGCGCGCTGTCCTTGCCATCTCGCTGTGGGCGGGAACGATCTTGCGGATGGGCTCGCCGGCGGCAAGGCAAGCTGCCGCCGCCGTGCCGACGTAACTTAAAATCGACGACTAACATTTAGGATCTAGGCTCTAATGCCATATAAAAAATATTGGAGAGGAGAAATCGTATGATCTGTTGTGATCTGTTGTATTCTATTGTATATTACATTAATCTTTATGGGTATATTTTAGATGCATAGCAGATAGAAACTTAGAGTACAAGATAAATATTATATCGTATCTCTCTAAGACTTTATCTTTATCTCTAAAATTTTTATTAAACTCTATCATCTCTAACCGTATGTATTCATATCTCTACCCATCACTTCCAGTAATGGGCGACGTATAACGTTTGGCTGACCATTCCGCATTTCTGCTGCCTGCGTGCCCAACCCACAGCTCACCTGTTTTTCTTTTCCCCAACTATAAAAGAAGAGGAAAATCGATGCCCGTGAGTCCCGCCATCATCATCATGCATTCTGCAGTGTGTACTCACTTTACAGACCTGAAAGAAACTTCTGTCAGAGATGTAGCCTGCGGATACGAGACTGTACTGCCAATAGCATGTACCCCATATATATATACACACACCCACAAAGAGGGGCACGTATTAACGTTGCTCCGCGTTAGGCTATCCTATAAGAGCAAGTTACTTTACTCCATCCGTGCTAAAATAAACTAATTTTTTACTTATTTTTACTCTTCATCTTATTAAAAAAAATTTTGATTGATATTTTTATTTTTATTAGATGATAAATCATGAATAGTATTTTACGTGTGACTAAATTTTTTTAATTTCCTAAAAAATTTTAAATAAGACGGATGGTCAAACGTTGGACACGGAAACCGGAAAATTTGTTTTTTTTGACAGAGAGAGTACTACTTTAATTTATCTATAGTCAATCGAATAGTCAACTCATACAATAGTTACCTACAAAACATCAATACATGGTCTCACATGTCATACATATATTTTGTCTTAGAACCTGTGTACACCTGGTTACAAATTAGTAGCTCACCTCTCTTCTCTCTCCCCTCTTATCTCTTTAAAATATGCTTATAGCTGGCTTATAGCCTGCTATTGTACCTGCTCTAAGTTAACTAAGTCTCCCTCGTTTTTCGTGCGCACGCTTTCCAAACTGTTAAACAGTATTTTTTAAAAAAATTTTCTATAGGAAAGTTGTTTTAAAAATCATATTAATCTATTTTATATTTTTTAACTAATTAATAATTAATTAATCATGTACTAATATATTATTACGTTTTCCGTGCCAGGGCATAAGTTAACTTATGCACATCCCGAATAGGGCCTATATCAAACCATTTAGATATATATATATATATATATATATATATTCTAAAATATAATATTTTTATATATCATCTGTCATCTACCCCACAGTCAAATCTCTTCTATTTTTTGAAAGCAAAATCAACCGAGACATATATATCAAACAATTTTCATTAACTCTATTTTAATAACATGCTAATGATATATTTTAATAAAATTATGTTAGAACGAACGAGTAATATACTATTTTTTTAAATGAATCCGAACTGTTATAAACACCGCAATGCTAAATCCATCGGGTGAAACCAACAGCATCAATTTATAAAAACGCAGGTGGCAGGTGAAAGTGTGCTGGACAAATCCTGCTTGTTGACAAGGAAAATTTACAAACATGTCATTATAATTTTGTAAAGTTAGAGATATACTATTGGTATCTCAATGACATATAGGACCCGTATGAGTCAATGACATATGACTAAGGATGACATATCTTTAATTTTATAAAATTATAATAATATTCGTGTAATTTTCTCCAATGGCAAACGGACCTGCACAACCACCAAAGGAAATAGTAGAGCATTTTAGCGTTCTACTATATCTTGCCACTAGGGCAGCCTTCGGCCTAAAAGTGGCAATAGGTAGATACCCAATGGATACCATGATCTCGTACCCACCTCCATGAAATGAAATTTCACACGCTGGATTATTCATTTATATTTATGGGTACAATTTTTTCTCATACCCATACCCACGTAAGTATTTTTTACCCACGAGTAATCCACACCCAATTATTACCCATAATACAATAAAAATAACAATACAAGATCAATATCAATTGTAGTCTTGTGTTATAATTTAGCAATAAACAATGAGTACTACAAAAGCAGTTGGCTAATAGTTTACCTCATAATTAGAATTTTTTATGTTGGACCGAATTTTTTGGGTAAATGATATAATTTATTTTTATTTATTTTTGGGTACCCATTAGGTGATAGGTATAGATACTACCTGCTCATACCCAAACCCAATTACCTATTGGGTATAAAATTTTCTCAGTAAGATATCCGTGGGTACAAAATCTAACTCATTTAGTCACCCTAATAGAGTAAATACCCGTCGGGTATCGGGTAATGGGTCCACATTGCCTCCTTTAGTTCGGCCGGCACCAATAAGAGCAAGTTCAATAGTATAGCCAATTGTTAGCTACAATTGTCTATAGCCAACTTAATAGCCAAACAATAGTCATATACTATATAATTAATATCTGACCCCACTTGTCATATCCACATGTATCTTAGAGTCCGTGCTGTAGCTGGCTACAAATCTGTACCTGCTCTAAGCCTCTAACCCACCTTCACCCTCCTACCGAAACCGAAACGCAGCCTAGGGAGTACCGATCAATCCTAACCGTTAAATTATTTAATTGTTTTATTTATTTTCACTTTCTAATTAATAACACCCTCATTTTGTTGCTTTTGCTTACCAAACTTTGAATTTTCAACCACTAAAAATTGTTATATCATCTATAGCAATATAATAACCGATATATGCAATTTAGTTAGCTACATATACATATTAAAACATTAATACACTGGCCCATCATATTTCTCACAAAATTTCTAGAAGTTCGTGTTGCAGCCTTCCTACAGATCTAGAGCCTGCTTCTTTTCTCCGCTCTCTCCTCCAACTCACCAGAAATATGAGGTAACAACTCTTATAGTCTGCTGCTCGGTTCTCCAACTCATAAAAAATATGAGATGACAACTCTTATAGTCTACTTACATCATACATGTTTTGAGCTAACTAACAGTAGCACTGAGGCCGCGTTCGGCCCTGGTTACAAGTTAACTTAACCCCATCCGGTTACAAGTTAACTTAACCCTATCGTTTTCCGCATGCATGCTTACCAAACTGCTAAACAGTGTATTTTTTAAAAAAATCTATAGAAAAATCATTTTAAAAAATCATATTAATTGATTTTATTTTTTTAATAATTAATCATGTACTAATCTATTACTACGTTTTTCGCGTAGGGTAAGTTAACTTATCTCCTCTACCGAACACAGCCTGAGTATGTCTTTTTTTCTAGGTTTCCTTGGCCTTCTCGATGCACGGGGGTGGAAAGACTTTCATCTTTTCACTATTGTAACCGGTTATAAACCAAAATTTTAAACTTGATTTTATTTATTTGACATGTTTTTAAGTTAATATTATGGACATATATAAATGTTTTACCTGTAAATTATTTTTTATTTGCAAAAACAGAGTTTTGCTTTTTGCAAAAAAAAAAGAAAGAAAACGATGGGAACCTGGGAGAATGGAGAGGGTTTAATGGAGGTGCGTTCACCGTTCACTGCGATCGTTCGGAGGCCGCAGCACCGATCTAGCGAGGATCACGCTTGAATCCTGTGTGAAGCGTCAATACTCTACGTGGGACAGATCGGATTGAGATCGTCAGCGGCCACCTTAGATGTTTACGTTGGAGAATACTCTTATGAGCAAATCAACGGATCGGGATTGAGGTTTTTAAGTTAGTTAACATGGTCAGTGACATATGATGATCATACTGGTGATGGATCACCATATTACCGGCATCACTGTGTTGGAGAATTAATTTCTAAATCACGTAGCTACAAAAGCAGTAAAAGTAAATCTTCATAAACTACTACTACTCCCCATGTAACGTGTGTTTCTAGATCTAAACAAACAAGCACGTCGATAAGGCTGTTCGTGTTAAGCGACGCAAAGGAGCACTAGAAAATTAGGGGTCTTAAATCGGAGAGGCCAAAACTATTATATTTAGTTAATTCTTTTTAAGTTAGTATATATTTTTATATTACTACTATATGATAAAATAATAAATTTATAAATTATACAGATGATTTAAATGAGATATAACTCATTAACGCTTGTGAGTCGAGTTAGCCAAGCCAGGCCTTTAGTTCATTAACGCCAACGTCTTAACAAGGGGAGTCAAACTAACTTGTTAAAATAATAAGCCTAAACTACCTCTAGTGCCGGCTCTGTACAGAGTACCAACCTTGTATCTCCATCTTTTATTTTTGCTTAATACTTATAAGCTAAAGTTTATATTTTCAGCCATAGCTTTAGATTAAGAATATATATATAAAAATTTTATTTATAAATTATTTTTTTTTTGTAAATATGATGTTGGACCTTTTTACGAAGAAGCCAAACAATCGCCCAAATCACTTATGACCGGTAATTATCCCTAGTGCCGGCTCTGTACAGACTACCAACCTTGTACCTCCATTTTTTATTTTTGCTTAATACTTATAAGCTAAAGTTTATATTTTCAGCCATAGCTTTAGATTAAGAATATGTATATAAAAGTTTTATTAATAAATTATTTTTTGTTTGTAAATATGACGTTGGACCTTTTTCACGAAGAAGCCAAACAATTGCCCAAATCACTTATGACCGGTAATTATCCGGGACCATGAATCTTGCGTATGTTTCGTTCTATAATTCTTTTTAGCTACCTGAACTTCAAAATACTATAAAGTAAATATTTCTCTTGGAATGAATTAATTTTTATCAGACCCGGTGTACTGTCAACGAATATCGACCGAGCCTGAGAACAGTAAAACCTACTTTTAGCTTTGTCTATCGATCCTATTGTACTGTTGCGATAGTAGCCGTAACAGTCTTGACTCCTGAGTTCGTCTCTGCAAGGTCGAAAATCAGGGCGATCATGGCGAGCTGGCGGCTGACGAACTGAGGCAGCGCATACACTGATAGTCTCGTGATACAAGTTGGATCTTGGATAGGCGGGTTCATCCTTCTGGGCTGGAAGCCGAACATAATGGCCAACATATAGGTCTAAAGTATATATGGGCCAAAAAAAATGGGCCTAAAAATTTGAACGGCGTAGGCCTTGAAGTTTTGAGACCAATTTCCTCCAATCCGTATCATAAGAATTTCTGTCATCATCTAAATTTATATATGTGCTAGTGAATATATATACACTAGTAATTGTGCATGCGTAATGCACGTTTTCTCCATAAAAATATTTAAATAGTTGTTAAAACAGAAGGAAACACTGCTTAAAAAAGGAATACATGCTCTAAATAATTCAATGGAAAAAAAAGGAATACATGCTCTAAATAATTGCTTCATAACCCATACAGTGAACAAATGCAGCATGCCAAAGTAACAAATTTAGGATTGAATAAAAACTTACCAGCATTTAGAGTTTCAGACAGACATACAACTGACCAAAGTTACAGATTCGATCAAAAAAGGATTGCCAATTAATTCCATAAATCAATTATAAACCATTTGTCGAGTACTTATAATTCACAGCTCAGACACAACAAAGTTTCAAGAAGAAGAACACAAAAAATAATGCATGCTCT
The DNA here is from genome assembly GCF_000231095.2 of Oryza brachyantha. NCBI lineage: Eukaryota > Viridiplantae > Streptophyta > Magnoliopsida > Poales > Poaceae > Oryza > Oryza brachyantha. Next base: position 23,039,787 of record NC_023163.2, read on the forward strand.
AAATGACTACTTTATAACCCATACAGTGAATCATGTGTTATCTATACTAATTTGGAAGCCGTAGATGTTAAACTCAAAATAGGAGAAAATTGGTGTATATTTTTTACCTATAAATTTGTAATTGTAGACAGTTGAGGTATATAGCATCCTGTATTTCCTATTGAATTGAGTTGATTCGCAACAAAGGGTATCACCAAGGGGCAGAATCAGCAGGGGAAGATCAGTAGCAGCAGCAGATTGACATGGTTAGGCAGCGCCTTGGAGTGGACGTCCGAGGCTTGGAGTTGACTGACAACGCGGCCGCAGCAGACGATAGGCTACGGCATAGATGCGGCCGACACTGGTGTTGGAGCGACGGATCACAACTCTTGGAAGTGTGACTGACTATGGAGAAGAAGTGGCGGGGTGACAGAGGCGACCATCGGCAGAGGGCGGTTGTGGATGAGACCAGTGCTGGTTCTGCAACAATAGGCTGCGGCATGGCTGAGGCCAGTGGTGAGGAAGAAAGAGGGGGGTGATCAAGAAGATGACCGGCAGAGGGCACCAGCATGGATACGATCGGCAGTGAGACAACAACGGCTGGACGTGGTATGGACGGAAGAGCAGAGAGCAATTTTCGCGCATAGATTGCGCTCACTGTGGAGTGGTTTAGGGATGTGGCCTACGTAGGATTGCAAGAGAGGGACTGCTTAGAGTGTTTTAGGCCATTGGATAGACATATCTTATAGTTGACAATTGATGAAGACAATCTTGTGTATATTTTTTGAGGTGGTCATAGAGAAACTATAACTCCTTCTTTATATATAAATATAATATTGATACATGTATGAATCTACGATAATCTAGAAAATCTTATAATATGGAACGAAGAAGTATGGTTTTAGGTTGTCAAGGGGCACTTTTTGCTGGCTGCCCCTTTGCTGCGCTCCGTTAGAGTTCTTTAATCTTTATATAAAATAAATTTGTTGGTGTCGAATTATAATAGAAATGCTAACTATAAATGGTCTTTTTGTAAGTGCCTCCTATCAGTGTAAAAACACTTCAATAAAATTGACAATAAAATTGATTGCAAAATAACCAGTGTACGGTTCTTTCTCCTTCGCCACGACACACTCTTGTCATATGTCATATCTCTATCTTTACTGTTATAAAAATTGATATTGTTTTTGCCAAAATGTTTGATCATTTGTCTAATTTAAAAATAGTATATAACAATAATTTATTTTGCTATAATTTGTTTTATCATTGGAAGTACTTTAAGCAATAAGTATGCTTATACCAATGCATATTTGTACAAAATTTTGAAAAAGACAATGGACAAATGTATATGTCAATAGTGTCAAACCTTAAAATTAAATAATGAAATGTTTCTTTTTTTGCTTGTTGATTTACTTCACTATAAATTTATTTTTTTCGTTCACGATCGCTACATAATAAGAAACTTTGCTGCTCACAAGTAGCTAAATCAAATGTGAGCATATTTTCTTTGTAGCAATTAAGGCTTCGATTTGTTGATAGAAATTCTGATAGATTTATGGCCTTATGCTCTCTATATACGTACCACCGTCGTCGTTGTATTCGGCCGCTTATCAGATGGAGTGTACAAGTGTATTCATGTTCCTGATGCCTTAACCCGTAGCGACGCACGCATATTTTTTAGTTACATGAAACATTCATTTGAGAAGGTATTTTTTAATAGAAACTTCCGCAAAGAACTGGGTGTAAAAATGTAATGTTTTGGGATGAAAATATATACTTTTATAAATCTTAAACATGAATATATATAGAAGTAAAAGGTTTCCATAAAATAGATCCACACATGTCGGCGTGTCGCATATCCTATTAATTTTCCTTATCGGTGGAGACGGAACCAAATAGTGTGATAATGACACCCGAAACGTAAAAAAGCAGAGCAACAAACGCAAGCATATAGTAGTAGACAGCTTCCGTCGCACGGATGTAACCCCAAATGTCAAATCCAATTGTATCACCTTGGTGCGCCTTTTCTTTCCCACATGAGTGGATTAGATAAGTACTCCCTTTATTTTAAAAGATGATGCAACTCACAGATTTAGCCATTCGCTTTATTATAAAAAACAGAATAGGTAAGAATTAAGTTATAACTAAATATATTTGGTAATAATTTTAAAGTTAATAAAATAAATAATAACTATAAAAGTTTTTTAATAAGATAAACAATCAAACGTGTATAAAAAAAATAAATTACTTCATCTATGAGTGAAATACGGAGGAAGTAGTACGCAAGTACTCCCTCCTATATTTTTAATAGACTCCACTGTTGAATATTTAATTAGCGTATTTTTAACAATTTGTTTTATTAAAGAAACTTACATAATTACTATTTGTTGTAATTGTATTTAGTATTAAATGTATTTTGTATAAAATTTCTGAATAAAACAAATGATAGAACATTTGTCCAAAACGTAACAACTTCGTTTATTAAACTACTAGTACATAGTGCGTGCTATCCCACTAGGCAGATAAATTAAGTCCGGCGTTACGACTCCTTTACAATCCAACCAAATCGTACAAACATCGAACGCCACCTATAAGCCTGCGTTTAGTTCCCAAATTCTTTTTTGAAAAAAGTCACATTAACATATACGGTTATATATTTAGAGTATTAAACGTAGTCTAACAACAAAATAAATTTCAGATTTTAACTACGAAACCGCGAGACGAATTTTTTGAGTCTAATTAATCTGTCATTAGGACAGGTTAGTAAATGTAGCACTTATAATTAATCATGTACTAATTAGGCACAAAAGATTCGTCTATTTCTTTCATAACTGTGTAATTAGTTTTAATGTTTATACATATTTAATGTTTTATTTAGGTGTCAAAAGATTCGATACGATGTTTTTAGAAAAAGTTTTTGGACGGCTAGGGTCTAGTACACACGCTACACAGGGGCAAATAAACGTCTTGAGCCGGTGTCACCTCGATCATCAACGATGGCGAAACGCCGGGCGGTACAGTGCGACGAGACCCGGATGACAGGCACGTTTCACTATTCGGCACGACCATGTCGCACTCGCTCGATCTCACTTCTCCTCCCGCTTTCCGGAGGCGAGAAAGGGGCAGGCCTGCGACTTCGGGGCCGTGCCTGACGCCGACTGCACGGTAGCCGCCTCCGCGAGCCTCTCGGCGAGTTGGCGCGTGGCGCCCTCCTCCGCGGACGGCGCCAGCAGGGGCCCCTTGAGAAGGCCGCCAAGTAGCTCGCCTGGGTCGTAGTACACCTCCACGTCCTCCGCCCGCAGCTGCTCGTCCACCTGCGCGTGCAACCGATCCACGGAATCCTTGAGAAAGTTGCAGCTATGATCTATCTGATCATAGTGGTAAAGATTTGGGTAGAGTCGAGCGTGCACCTTGAGGACGGCGACGCCGTAGAACTCGACCTTGTCGCCGGTGGGGGCGTGGCCCTTGTAGGGGCCGTCCATGTGGCCCCAGTGCCGGAACTTGAACGTGATCACCGGCGGGCCGGAGTACACGCGGATCACCTCCCACGCGAACCCGCGCGGGAACGCGGCGCGGAACAGGTCGTGGGAGGACTCGAACGTCTCGGCCGCGGCGTCGTACGCGCCGGCGCCCGGCAGGATCGGGCTCGTGAGCAGCGCGTTGTAGCTGCCCACGGCCAGCGTCTCCTCGCCGGTGAGCGCCCTCCCGCCGTTCACGGACAGCCGGAACAGCCCGGGGCTCACCGACTTGAAGTCCTCGAGCCGGGCCTTGTGCGACAGCTCCATCTCCCACGTCTTGATCGCGTTCTGCACCGTCTCCTCCAGCGACCCCGCCGGCCACTCCTGCGCGCGCGTGCGTACGTACGTCGTCGAACACCACGCATGCATGCAAATCAGTACTGTACGCGCACGCTTGTGCATCGACATGATCTAAAGATACGAGAGTGCGAACGAACCTGCGTCCTCTCGGCCTCGAAGAGGCTGTTCACGGCTTCGAACGTGGGTGGTGCGCCGTGCCGCCACACCGTGTTCTTCTCGCCGTCGCCAGCCAGGTGAGACCTGTACTTGTCGCCGGCAGAGGTATCGGCACCTGCCATCTCCGATCTCTCAGTTCGCCGGTAATTAAGGGTATATATGTGGTAAGGACGATCGATCGACGATGTCAAATACTCCGGTCCTTGCTGTGGTTTGTCCAGTCGCCTATGTGCTATATATATGAGTTGCCAAGTTGAGTGGCCTATGGCGTTTAGAGCAAAGAGCTTTTTATTTACACCAACTTGTATCTCAATTTATGAGGTGATATAATTTAGTCATGCATCTTGTAATTTCGAAAGTGCAACGTAGGATGTAGCACGTGGTAGCTGGTCGCCAGCTACCATCAGTTGCCATTCACCTTCGTATAGCACCCGGCTTAACTGTCTACGAAGATCACCTTCGTTCGCCTCTAACGTAGTAACGTAATAATGTCTTATTCGATAAGATTATGGAAGACCCCAGAGTATAATATGGAATGGAGAAAGTATTTAGGAGTCATATTGTCGCAGAAAACATCGTTTCTTGGGACAAGATGAGCAAGTCCTCCGTTCATTTCACGATACAGATCATAGCACAAAAAATAGAGTGAAGTGCACCAGTGGTCCCTAAACTTATATGTATGTATCATCTAGGTCCCTGAACTCTCAAAATGTATTTTTGGGTCCCCGAACTTATCCGGGGGTGTCATATAGATCCAAACGAGCTCTAACCCGCTCCATCCGCTGACGTGGCATGCCACGGTGGCGCCTTTGTGTTAGTGGTGCCATGTGGGTCCCACATATCGGTTTCTCTCTCTCCTCCTTATTCTTTTCTCTCTCTTCTCGTAGGCGCCACCGTGACATGCCACGTCAACGGATGGAGCGGGTTAGAGCTCGTTTGGACCTATATGACACCCCCGGATAAGTTCGGGGACCCAAAAATACATTTTGAGAGTTCAGGGACCTAGATGACACATGCATACAAGTTTAGGGACCGCTGTTGCACTTCACTCTAAAAAATATATAAAAGATATTTGGTATGGAGAATTTTATGGTCCTTAAAAATATCTAGATGGATCAAATTTTTTGTAAAATATTACTAATATCTAAATATATCAAGTTTTTATACTAGAAAATGTGATATCTAAAGATGATATATGTTTTCTAAGAATAAAAAAAATGCTCATTTGATATTCATTCTGATTGTGTGTGAATCTTATTTGTTGTGTAATTTTGACACTGTTTAGGGGGTTTCAAATAGCTACGGTTATCCTAAAAATATATTACTTTCTGAATAGTCCACATTCTTACTCCAAATTATAATATTCAGTAGCACTATACTATATAGATAAAAACAAACTATAGTAGCCAGAATTTATTTAAATTCCCACAGCTACATACTATCTTCTATACACATGGACAAATCCTTGTGCAGGTGCATCGATCAAAAGAAAAGATAGAATTCTTACATGCATGGAATTCTAGTTACTTATTAAAAATTTAAAATCGCCCTTCCAAAACCAATTTTGCGCTTATTGAAAAGATTCACAGCTTGATTCAACTAGCAGATTCCGAAAAATTGAATACTGCGTTTTTGGGGAATGTGCAACCGTGCAATTGTTTCACGGTGCAAATTGTTCCAGTTTCTCTGTGCAACAGTGCAAATTGCACGCAGATCGTTGGCGACGTTACCGACGGTGTCCACTTGTTCCAACTTCCAAGACGATGACTCCGGGGGTGTCTTTTGCCACAGGCTGGACAGAAAGTTTCCATTTTCTGCACTAGCCAATAGTATAGTTTAGTATTCGGTCAGAAGAAACCCTTAATCCGGAGTTTTATACTTGTTCTTATTTGTGTTAGTTAAGCTGGATAGTTCAACTTGTATGTCCAAAGTCAATCTATCAAAAGTCTTCCTTATAGGCGCACCCAGCTGTAAGAGAGTAGAAGCAATCGGAGTAGATAAATCCCATAGTGAAATGAGCGTTAGATGTCAGAGCATCCCAACGGCTCATATATCTCATCCTCTATCATAAAAATATAGGAAGAAGACTATAGATTAAGCTCTAACAGAATGATTATCCTATCATCTATTTTTGGAATTTGGATGACATCCATATTAGGAGAGAATCTTCATATTTAGATGATCTCTCTATCCTTCAAAAAGATATAGAGGATACCATATATAGATAATCTGGTGGAGTACAAAGAGATATATATAAAGGATAAAACTGTTTTAGATGATTATTCAAATGAAGATATAGATAACTAAATTTAGATGAGCTATTGGGATACTCTTAATTAGACAAAACTAGCTAATACATGTAGCAGGGTAACTTTTCCTTTTTTCTCGGTTATGTGAAGTAGAAAACTCGCTATATTTTAATGCAAGCTGGTTGAGCTGAATGAGTTGTTAGAATGGCTCAACCCTCACTTAAAAAAAAGAGAGAGAGAATGGCTCAACCCAGGCAGCGCTAAACTTTTCTTTTCCAGGCAAATCTCACATCGGATATTTGATATTTATTATAAATATTAAACATAGACTATTTATAAAACAAATTATATAAATAAGAGCTAATTCATGAGACAAATGTTTTAAGCCTAATTATCTATAATTAGCGTATATTTACGGTAGCATCACAATGACTGTTTATGAATTAATTAGGCTTAATAAATTCATCTCGTGAATTTGTTCAAGACTATAGGTGTGTTTTAATAGTCTACGTTTAATATCAATAATAAATATTAAGTATCCGATGTGACGTGGGGCAAACTTTAGCCCCATCCAAATATCACCGGACTACTCCGCCGGGTTGGCCGTTTGCACGGTGCGCGCGAACAAGCCGAATAGTCATGTACAAATACTGACATCACATGCATGGGAGGCTTGGGCAGAGGCTTCAGATAAGATCAGAGATTCACAACTCACAATCATGAGAACCAAACATACATACATGAGAACAAAGCTACGTGTCACTCGCCAGTGAGTGTTTGCACAGAGGTGTTAAGAGTGAGGCCGATCTACGTGTTTGCAGGCCTTCCTTCCATTCCTTGAACAAACTAGAAAGGCAAAGTAAAGTTTAACTTGACATGGTAGTCATTAAACATAGTGACAATTAAAAAATAACTACTTACCATGATTGTAAATGTAGAATTCGTTTTAGCCTTGTCGACTCTTTACTAACGGGCTTTTCTACCATCCATAAGTGAAAAATATATTGGTATACCACAGCTTCTATTATAAAAACTTATAACTCAGGACATCAAAATTTTACATTAAAAAAGTATTTCTATATATTTTTGAAGATCGTAAAATTTCCCAACCTATATGTTATTTTAAAGTCCTTATGAATAGACAAAACCAGAGCTGCGTTCGGCGGGTGAGTTGTTAACTGGCGTGGAAAACACAATAATAGACTAGTAATGATTAATTAATTATTAGTTATAAAAAATTAGAAAAATAAATTAATCTGAAATTTTAATGAACTTTTCTCTAGAATTTTTTATAAAAATACACCGGTTAGCGTTGGGATGCATGCGCACCAAAAGGAGGGAATTTGGATTATTAGTACGGGTGAACGAACGGGCCAGGTGCTCTTAATTACTATTATAGAAGAAGGATAGGATGATTACTCTCCTTATTTGGTCGGCTATGAAAATAAAAGGTTTGCATGTACTCTCCCTGCATTATAACATGTCTCATCTCGCTCCTCCAAACCGAACACGGTAGTTTCTCATCATAAAGCTTTCCATGTAGAGTTTAAGATTATAGCACATAGTCTCTAACGCTATTGTCACTAACTCGAAGTGTCTCATTATGAGAATGACGATTCGCTAATGCTCGACTAAGTTGTCAAACCCTTGCGTTGACCGTTCACTTTCTCACCGTAGCCTACTTTCGGGAGCAAGTCACGTACAATTTTCCGGGGTTTCAGGCCTAGGATATGTGTACTTAGAGTTTACGGTTACATATCTTCTACCGCTACTTTTTTTTCAACTTTTAGATTATTCTATATTACTAGTTGCTGTCATGTTTGTCCACCAGGGTAGTATGTATGAGACCCCCACTAATGTCGTTATAAAGCTACCTTAGGAACAAGACGGCAACAGGAACAGTGGCGCGCACGGTGACGGCGGTGGCAATGGAAACGACAGTGAAGCAAATACCAGTGGAGGGTCTTTCTCGGGATATACCGCGCTCCCTCCTCTTCTGTTTACTGTTTTAGAGTGCATGTTAGCAATGTTTTCATTGCTACATGTATATGAAATGTATGTTTATGCTTATTACAGGTTAAGCATGCTACTAGATGTTCTATTCCTATGTTTTAGATTATTCTCGATAAATGTCATGCATACTATTCTACTATTTTGGATTAAAATATATCGAAATGTGACCATATTTTCAACAATTTGTAATTCCATTCTTCTTTTGAATGGATTTAACAGTACCCCTTTGGAAAAAAATGTGCACCCTGATTAAGGATGATCGGAATTCAGCCATTTTTTTCTTATTACATAAACTGATTCAACATCATAACTAACCCACGACACAAGAGTAATAATCAGGCGGTATTGAGGATAAAAGCATGTACCTGATGTATGCAGAGACGAGAAACGTGGAAACCTGGATCATCGTTTCACTAACCATAATAAGATTAAAAGAGCAACCCAAAAAGGGGTTAAACACAGTCAACAAGCTTACGCAAGACATAAAAGAAGTTACACGTCGTTCTCACAAAATATTTAATTACCAGAGTACCAATTTTTTGGCAAGTGAGTGCTCCTGCCATCAGTAACATCGCATCTCACCTTCACAACACGGATAATCTTCTTTGCTCATCTCAGCAATGGTTCTAGAACAAAGAGACCAGACCAATCCACTGAACTACTGAAGCAAAGCAAAGCATAAATCAAGAACATGTCACCTTCAACGATGATATCTTGTTAATAATAATATCAATACGAAGAACAAAAAGCTGTTTCTTCGGGGACAAGCATTGAATACTGCTTGCGATGATGTAGTATTACGGAAGTATAGGCCATTCCTGATGCCTTGAGCCCTTGACTACTTGTGCAGCTACCTGCAAATTTCTCCAAACTCATACATATATTTCTCGATGCAACCTACATGGTCATGCACCAAGAGAAAACACAATTAATCAATAAAAAAGCTCAAGTGCGAAACAACCCAGTTAAAACTTTCTGAATCTAAAAGATATTTGAAAAAATTAGTAGGTTCCATACTTTAAAATGGTCAAACAAGTCCTGTATTTGCAGAATTATTCATGTATGCTAGCAATCACTTCTGTACTCATTGACTATGCAAGTTCCTGCTCTCAATTGCCTCGTCCTAGTGGTCTCAGCTTCTAATTAATTAGTTGCTTTTAGTGAGCTGTTTCCGCCTTTTGAATTACCTAGATGCAGTTCGAAGCAATATTACATGAAACTCCAATCGTGCATTTGTGTTAACGTAATCACTTAAATGGCTAAGGGTTGGTCTTGCCAAATTGAGGAATGGGGGATCACATGGTTGCCTGATCAAACTTTATGCTAATAAATCTATATACATATATAAAACATGAGCAATTTTACCATCATTAAAAGATATCATGAGTTACCCCGATTTCTAGCATTAATTTTAGTGCATTCGACTACTTTATACCTCAAGTTATTATAATTTTAAGTACAAATTTTGGTATATGTATGTATTTTTTAAGGACATTAAAATACCCACAAAATGTATACATTCATTCATAGATGAATATAGCCCAAATAAATAAGTCTTATAAAATGAAATAGGTGAATATATAAAAGTGATTTAAGATTTCAGGTAAAAAAGGAGCATGAGATAGCCAAACGGGAATTTCGAAGTATATGCTTAAGGAGCTGTGTTGTGGCTTTGCCTATAAATTTGTACATAACTCTTCTCTTTTGATGGTAGCCAAGTAAACAAGTTGCAATTCTACGTGGCCCAACAATGGCATGAAAGTTAGAAATCAAAAGATATTTAGACGGAGAAACCAGGGAAGCATAAAAGCAATCAGTAAGCATGCCAGCAAGAAGTTACAAAAAGGTTGCGTTCTCCAACAAGTATGTTCCCTCTCCGTTGTAGTTCGTGTGTTTGCCACTCTTCGGCCATGCCATTCTTCCATGAATTTTTTCACTTCCAGCCCAATAATATTTTGGGCATCTGAACCACAAATCTCACAGCGCCTGCATATATAGTAACTGATGTATTTATATGTCACAAGTTAAGAGTTCCAGATCGCAAAATTGTTATGAGATAGCCAATGCACAAAAGTTTATAAACTATATAAATACGTAGAGGAAATTTATGGTTATTGAGAAAGTAACTTGACGTATCAAATTTTTAATCAAAAATTTTGATAGCTGTAGTTGCCTATTGCTGAAGGTATTATTTTTTATATAGTAAAAAAGTAACTTCAGAACAAAAGTATGTTGTGCTAATTGAACTAGACGCAATTTGTTGGTCTGTCACAGTATCCAAGTGTCTGTTGTCAAAAGGAAGCCACTCGCATGTCCCGAGTGATCTAGGATAAGACAATCACGGGTCACCAATAGCATAGGCCGAAAAGCATCATCAAAGTATCATCGTAAAGTCTTTAATTTATCCTAATGGTGGATATCTGCATAAATGTTTAACCCATCGATAGACTCTAAGATACGTGTTATATATACCTCATATATAGATCCTCTCTGTCTCAAGGTATTTGTCAACTTAATGAAAATACATTTCATATCTCAAGATAGATCAGATGGCTGGGAGACTATGGACTCGTTCGCGGCTGCTTGGGACAGCAAGTCTAATCGGCACGGGTACGAAGAAAATCATTAGCACATGATTAATTGAGTATTAGTTTTTACAAACTTAAAAAATGGATTAATCTAATTTTTAAATAACTTTCATATATTATTTTAAAAAATACGTCGTTTAACAATTCAGAAAGTGTGTGCGCAAAAAAGGGGAACTTTTGTCTCATGTCTCACTTGAGAGCGCACCCTATTAGCTTCATCTTTGGCTGTTTAGAAACATAAGTAAAACTGTTTATTAATAATTAAAAAAATATTTGTAGATAAAATCTTTATAGATATGTTCCTAGCATAAAAGTATAAGCTAAAAAATAAATGACAATTAGAAAACCATAAAATCAACTTAAAATTTAAATTTTAACATATAATCATAATCATAAGCATAAGCGAAAAGATAGACTTACACAGCCGTTAAGACCGAAGGATAAAAATGTGTCCCTCATCTACGTTTTTTTATTTTTTGATAATGCCTCATCTACGTTTTTACTTAAGAGATCTTGTTTTAATTGAAACCAATCTGTAAGGATGCTTTTGCTTTGCTTCGAAACTCCTGCACTACCAACATATACTTTCTCTGGTTTTTATTTGATGTATTTAACTTTTAAATATATTTGACTGTTCATCTTGCTCAAAATGTTTGTACGAAATATGTAAAATTACAAGTCATTTCCTTTAGTAATAAATCAAATTATAATGACTAATAATTATATAAATATTGTGAATAAGACAAATGATCAAACTTAGATCCAAAGTTAACGACGTGAAATAAAAAAACTAGAGAGATATTAGGCAATAACCCTTTACTATCCTTAAAAAAGCTTATCTATGGCATTGGACGGAACAAGGAATTTACCTAAATAATTTCATAATGTAATTTTCCGGTCAGGTGTGGGGCTCAAGCCTAAGCTGCCCCACGCCTAGCTCCACCTGCCATTAACCATCTCTCAGGAAAACCATTTGGTTCCTTGGTTCAGCTATGCCAATAACCATTTGTCAGAAACAAAGAATTGCCTCAGGTAGTTCGGTAATCACTTTGGTTATTAAAAAATGTGCGCTCAGGTCGACTCTAACGTCTAACCTGAATCGTTTCAAATAACCAAGGTGAAACTGTTGTAGGAATTGTGAATCGAAGAATGCATGCTCACGGCATTGCCAGACTTCAAGCCGTAGATGCAATGGCTGATGGGCAAGCGTTGTTCTCGTGCATACAGCATTCCTAGCAACCGAAAGAGCGCAGTCCTCATATCACTGGCAATATCAACACCATGGCAGTGCCATTCACTGAGTAATTACAACAAATACCTACCACGCAATCCTAAACACAAGGCACAGCGCACGGTTTCAGGATTCGAGCGAACGTACCTGTCGCCTTTGATCCTGAACCAGGCCTCGGCGCAGTGGTGGTGCGCGGCGCCGAGCTCGTCCTTGCAGCCGCAGCCGAGCCGGATCACCTCCGACCCCGGCCCGTCGTCCCTCTCCGGGACGAGGTGGCAGATCCGGCATGCAACACCGGCCGGGGCCGCCGGTGGTGCCTGGGGCTCCCGGCCCTCGACGTCAATGACCACCGCCTCGACCTTCCCCCGCGCCTCGGCTGCTACCGGCGGCGAGGCGGCGGCCGCGTCTCGCCGCATGGCCCAGGTCGAACGATCGGGGCGCCCCGTCGGTCGTGGCCGTATCAGGGCCAAAGTGTTCGGTGCATATTGGTAGAAGACGCGGGAAACGATATAAGAGTGTAGCGAGGGACTGGAATCGACGACGGACGAGGGCGGGCGCGCGGGCGAGGCCGGCAGCTCTACAGCAGGCCGAGCCGAGACGAGACGACGCGCTGCGGTGATTCGTTGGTGCGTAGGTCCATGGACGTGGGTGGGCGATTCGGACGGCTGCCGGCCGGACACAGATACAACGCGGGCACCGCCCGCATCCACCGGCTTGATTTGGACGTACTATGATTTGTGGTGCGTGCCGTGTCGGGGTATCATCAGCTGCCGGTGCAGCAGCTGCGTAGTGACTTGTCCGTTCGTTCTCGTTCGCAGGAGCGTTTTGCTTAAAAATGTAAGGGCAGCCTCAGTAAGGGTTTTAGGAAGGTTTTAATCGTATTAGATAACAGTAATATGGATAAAAATAGTAATGTGACGTAGAATTTACGATCAGATAGAAGTTAAGTTTTACGAGGATGAAACTTAGTCTATACACTTACCTTAAATAAACTATAAAACTGGATTGAAACCTCCATTGACAGTAATTTATTCCATCTTTACTTATTTAATCAACCTCTATTAGTCATCTGAATAAAATATTTAAGTAATATGTTAGCATATAAAACCATGAAATGAAATTTTATATTAAGAGCACTTGTTTCATTGATCCATTTAAATGTATTTAGATAGTGTGACACTAGTGGAAACCACACACTAAAATATTACACTGATAATGGCCTAATAAACTGGAGTAAGTGGCAAAGCCAGTAAAACAGTCGAAGCCGGGCAACTCGATTTCTGGTGATCAACCAATTTTTCCATGCATTAACAGCGGTCTACAGTGGAGGAGGCAGCGACAGAGTCCAGCCGGCCATGGGACCTGCCCGGGAGTTGGATCTGCCACCGACGGTAGGTAATTGTAGTCACTCAGATTCCTCGTATTGTTCTCTGGCAAAGGTGTAGTGCTATGGGTGTTCCATATTACTCTGTTGTTTTATATTATAAGTTACTTTTTAAGTTATATAGAAAACTACAGTAGTATTTTTCAACCCAAATAAATATACTTTAAAAATATATTCAATTGTGGATTAAATAAAACTAATTTGGTGTTGTGGATGTTAGCATATTTTTTTATAAATTTGATCAAACTTAAACATATTTAACATAGGACAAATCAAAAGTAGCTTGTAATATGAAAAGGAATGAGTACACAGCTAGATCCAACAAGAATTGTGCCAGACCTCTCTTTTTCTTTTCTAATACCTACCTCAGAGACATACGTTTTAAGCCAATTTCCACTAAAAATCAAATTCAGATAAACAAATCGCCCTATGAGACAACAGAATCGAGAAACCTGAAAAAACTTAAACTTTGTCCAACGATCGGCAAATTCCTGAAGATGTTGCAGTCATGATTAACAAAACTTTGAAATAGCTGCAAATACAAATAGTTACTACTATATCACGATTTTTTACAGGGAGAAACTTATGAGCGAACTCAAGGCTCACCATGGCATACAATGATCTGCACACAGCACACATCACCCTTCAGATAAAATTGATGAAGATCAATATTTTATAGTCAATGGGTCGATCACTCAATAGGCATGTGCTCGAGCAATAATGCATGCCCAAAAGTATAATTTGCAAGCACAATTTTACCCTTGGAACCAACAAATCCAGTGGTGAACAGTCTTTAGATGATGGCACAGCGTGCCAAGGACTTGAAGGAGGATTGCCACTAATTTCCAGACTTAGAAGCCTGTTGGCTCTCAGGTCATATGTGTAATACAAAAGAACATAGACAAATGTAGTGTAAGACCTGACTATGAAAGAAGAAATGAATGGTAACCATTGTAAGCCTCCTATTATCATAAGCAAGCAAGAATAATGTAGGCAACAAAAATTGTTCATCCAATTGATGAAGAGAACAAAGAAAGAACAGGAACCATCTCCAGAAGAGAAACCAACTGAAGGATTTCACGTGACTTTTGTGGACCTGGGACATACACTATGCAGTTCACATATCTTGAGAAAAATAAACTTGACATAGCTTACCACAAACAGACCATCTGTAAAGTTGCTGGGGGCGATAAGAATATTAAGGGGCTCGCCATGCTTGCTGAAAATATGAAATGGAAAGACTAAAGTCTCAGAGAAGTATCCAGTAGGTGCTGGGGTTGGACAAGCATTTGTGTGTAAAAGCATCCATGTATAAATCATCCAGGAATGGGGATGCTTTAGAGAGCCCATTGCAATGCTATCATGACATGACCCAACCTGATGTTTGCCATTTTAAGCTTTAGAAATTTAACTCAGATATCATAGCACGTAGTGTATTCCCCTTGTTTTCAACATTTCAAATACTACAAGAACTGTGGCGTGTAACTCTATTGATTGAAATTATGACAGTGATTAGATGTGCCATGCAGGTTGTTTTCCTGAGTAGCAACAGAGGATGCATGACCACTCAATACCAAAAAAATATGAAATCATCCCAGTATATTCCATGGTATTCCCAACAGAAGAGCGAGCTTCATGAAGCCTCAAAACTTAAGGCGAATTCAAAATAAACACAAGCAACTGAGATAGAATAAAGTTCTCTTGGGAAAAGAGAAAACTGGAAATGGCAAGCCTTTTCAACCATGCATACTATCAGAATCAAGATCAAGCACAATCCATATGAAAAGTCAATCGGAAATATATACTTGCGTTTTCTAACAACCCAGATGACTACAAATACTGACACTTCATACCTAGAGAAAAAGTTGCAGGTTCACCACACTCAACACATGCACTTCTATGTTTAACTTTCACTACCACATAGGCTCATACAGCTCGTAGCGTAAAAGGATAAAGGGAAATAAGTAGTGCAGTAATAATCTATAAAGCTCCCAATGCTTTCAAAGCAAGACTTTAGAATGTTGTACAACACAACAACAGGTTCAACCAAGTAAACTACGTACATGATGCAGTAACAGTAGCAGTAGCAGAATTTGTAATTAAATTGCAACTCAATGTCTTAAGGCAGATCCATTAGCTAGTACGCTCTCATCAACGGCTATCGGAGAGACCCAACACTCAAAACAGAAAGGAACTAAAATTATGTAGGGAGAAAGGAAGCACAGGTTGCTGCATCCAACACGCGCGCATCCATGCGGGGTCGGACGAGCAATAGCTAGCAGCTGGCGAATTGAGTCAAGATCCCTAGATGGGGGAGAGGAGCTGGGAGAGGCGCGGCTTGGGCTCGGAGTTCATGCCGACGAGGATGACGAGCGGGATGAACCCGTAGTGGGCCACCACCTTCGCGTTCTTCATGGCCCACGTGGTCCACTCCGCCGCGAGCCGCGCGGCTCGCGCCGCCGCCGCCGCCTCCTCTGCGTTGGCCGGAGCCTTCCCTTTCTCCGCCGCCGCGGACGCCATGGCCGAGAAGATTGGGGAGAGATTTGCCGATTTGGTGGTAAGGATTGCGATGGAGGAGCACAGAGCCAGGACCCAGTCAGAGGACCGGGCGGTTTGCGGTTATGCGCGAACCGAGGGGCTTATTGCAAAATAACGCTATGCTATTAATTATTCCCAAGGAGGGTTCGCTTGTAAATGCGCGCAACCTAACCGGTGCGAAACCTGAATAACGTAATAAAGTAAGGGTTTATATGTGAAATAACCAAACTAAGGCCGCAGCCTTCGGCTCTCCACCCACCGGCGACGAGCAGAGCTGCAGAGGGGGATGGTAGGAGAGGAAAGAGGAGAACCGGTGGCTCGAGGAGTGGAAGTGTGGAGGCGCTTCGCTGGGCGCGCCGCAGCCGCGCGTCGTCTCCATCCTCGTCTACAAGGAGGACATCGTCCGTGAATTCGTACGCGACCTACCTTCCTCCTGAGAATTTGATGATGGAGGACCTCCACTGCCCTTCCCGCTGCCATCGTATTCCTGTTCGCTTGTAGGCTATAGCCTCTGCCGTGTTCAGATTATGGTTGCTCGTAAACTGCAAGTATGCACCCATTTGCTCCAGTGAAATAAACTTTTTAACTCAATGAAGTAAAAACGCAATCTGCCTCTTTCAAATTTAACATCATTTTCCGCAAAACGTGTTTATGCAGTGAACTATTCCGGACTTGGAGCTCTGAATTCATCATCATCTAAGAAGGATCAATGAATTACTTGTGTAGCCCTTTTCACATCATTGTGATCTTGAACCCTTGAGTTTAGTATGAAAGAGATATAGAGGACTGCCTTCTGAACAACGAGAGCGTTTAGAATAAGCAAATGCTCTGTCTATTCCACAATGTAAGTCATTTTGAGTTTGTCTTAAGTTAATCTTCCTTATTTAGTTTGATAAAGTTTAGAGAAAAATTCAGTAGCATTTTCAACACAAAATAAATATACTAGAGAAATATATTTAACGGTGGACTTAGTCAAACTTAAAGGATAGTCCCAAAACTTTTTATAATACGAACAGAAGGAGTGGGCATTAGAATCTGTCATGGAAACTATATAGCTGAATTTTGCATCTAGTTCGCTTCTCTTAACTCACTATCAATCCCGATTCCTTTTCTTATAGAAGTCCTACTGTTCTAGCTTTGTTGCGGTTTCCTCCCTGTTTCTTATTCTGGATGCAGACCAATACTGCAAGTATTTGAGACAGATGCTGTCCTACAGGCTATAGAGTCATCAAATTGGGTCCTTCCACATGATTTGATAGCAATCATGTACAAAATTATCCATGGAGCATATAACTAGGACTTTCAATCCAAGAGCTGAATGATTTTTTTATTTTTTAAACCTTTTTAAAAAATAATTTTATTAATAAACCTCCGGAAAAAATATTTTCACCGCATAAATCTTTTGGCCACGCCATCAACATTGGCGTGGCCAAAAGGCTTGCCAGCCACGCCGATTAGGCTGCGTTGTCTTGTGGCCAAAAGGTTCAGTTTTAGAAAAAATTTGCCCAGAGATTTAGTAATAAAATTTTTCTTAAAAATGTTTATTTAATAAAAAAATTTCGAGCTGAATATGATTAGCATCCATGGCAAAGAGGATAAACATGGATCATATATCCCACAGAAACCATCTTCTCATATAATGACACTGATTTTAGGTAGGTCTACTTTAGGAGGGACTGTGCTACGCTGCTGTGTGCTATCTCCATTTATTTGGCACATGCGGAGTTACTGACCAGGATTGAGGGTTTTCTAAAATTGAAGATAAACTACACCATGGTTATTAAGGAGAGAACAGTTATGTATGTTTTGTCAAACTCTCTAGATCTTCATCTGAAACCAGTTGTTTGTTTATTTTATTTTTGTTCTTACACTCTCACTGAAATGATATTCTTTTGGATTTACATTTATGCATGATACATCTTTTTGCTGATGTTAATACATTTGAATGGGTTCATAGTCCCGTCTTTAGTTTTTTATTATCCTATGGTAATATGTAAAAGCTATTTGTAATGTAGTTTTGATTGTAAAAGCTATCCGTAGTATAATTCCTAACAAATTTCTGCAGGTTTTACCTGATAAAATTATCTAAGATAATGAATTAAAACAATATGGGAGTTATACTTGCTTGGTTTTTATTCTTTAAATTTTCTGAAGCGTAGCACATGCAAGATGAGGACGCTGGAAGACATTGAGGATGTTACTTGTAGCCAACCGTAATCATGCTAGTTTTGTTTTAACTTTTAAGAAACAAATGCTATTGCTTAATCTTGGCGTTACCAGTCTGAGAAACATGGTAATAATCGGGTCTGCTTGCAAGCTTTTAATTGCTGTGCTTTGCTTTAAGTTTTTTTTTTCTGAAGAAAGGGCAAATGATATGCCGCATTTTTATTAACTAGCTAAAATATGTGTGTTGCAAAAGTTACCAAAAATAGTAAAATTAAGACTTATTGAAAAAATTAATTGGTTGAAACAAGATCTTATGTGCATCATGCTGTTTTTAATAATACACAAAAAAAACCTTTGATCTGAAAAAACAAAAATACCATATAAAAAAACCGAGTTGCAAAGCTATACAAATACAAAGAGCAACTACTGTCGTTTATGCTATTAATCTAGTGGTAATGAGTTTTCTCATTTCTCGCAGGAGGGCAAAACCGCAAAAATGAACCTGACGAGCTTTGCTCTTGTATTTCCGTGGGATTGGAGAAGCATCGAGTCAAAAGGGCAAACCCATAAAATATCTAGGTAAATCTCTAATTCCATTCTCTTTTTTACCACAGTATTTTCTTTGAAGAAAACTCAGGGCCGTCTGATCATCGATCGGATGGCTCACGCCCAGCCATCTTCCTTGCGGCCCCACCCAATCCTCTCGTCCCGTCTCCCAGCAGAGCCTCCAATACCCCATTCCTGCCTCCCAAAACCCACCCGCAGCTTCGCCCATCCTCCAAACCCCCGACCGCCGCCGCCCGCCCGCCGGCGGCCATGCTCCTCCACCACCGCCTCCTTCCTCGCCTCCTCCTTTCCCCCTCGGCCCCTGTAACCGCCTCCCTCTTTCCGACCCGCCGCATCCTCTCGCCTTGCTGCTGCTCCGCGCTCTCCCAAGTGGCGGCGCCACAAACCATCGACCACTCCGACGACGACGAGCCCCAGGGGGAGGTGCAGGTGCAGCTACCTCTCGACCGGCTCTTCCTGCCGCCCGGGGCAAGCGTGTCCGCCGGGGACGCGGAGGCGGTCACCGCGCGGGTCCTCAAGGGCTCCAACATCGTGCTGGGCCCGTACGCGCGCGGCGACGCAAACGTGATCGCTGCGGACTTCGTGAAGAGCAGCGTGCGCCCTGATGACTGCCCCAGGGACGGGCTACCGGAGTTCGCGCTTGTTGGTCGGTCCAACGTCGGCAAATCGTCGCTGCTTAACTCACTCGTCCGGCGGAAGCGCCTCGCGCTCACTTCCAAAAAGCCTGGTAGGTTCGTACTTTTGGGGGCTATTGACTTATGGGGTGTTATCATATAATGTTCTACGTTATTGGGTTAGCAAGGCGTTTATTATAAGCTAATATTGGTATTTATTGATTGTATTAACTGATGTACTGAGTTTTGTTGGTGCAGGGAAGACTCAATGTATCAACCATTTCAAAGTAAACGACAGTTGGTACCTTGTTGATTTGCCTGGTTATGGGTACACAATTACTTTTATTCCACTTTCAGTTTTGTTAATTTCGTTCTTTTCTTGATTAGATAGATGAGCATATCCTGTATCTTAGAGTTTGACACATTCTGGTTAAGCATGATTTTAGGAATTAAATGGCTGTCATTACTCAATTGTATTGAGATCTAGTTCTTCATATAAAGGAGTTTCACTTTCAAATAATGCTTCACAATATCGATTGAAACACGTGTATAGCCAATATCTTTGTTGATTTGTTTTAGATTCTGACATGTGTGAAAAATCCAGAATTTTCCTTAAACCTTCTTTGTGCAAAATTAACCTTTTAAACGGTTGGCTTGCTCATATGCACACAAAAGTAATTATATTATTTATGATGTTTTGCTAATACATAATTAGGAAAAGGTAGTCATGAAAAGTGTGTAGTAGTGACCATGCTAATGCTCAACGTGACAAGTATAACACAATCATAATGTGGGGAGTATGTGTTCTTTGTTGTCCATGTAGCAACGGGACATGACTTATGACAGATTGTAATATAAATTGCATTGGCCTGTATGCTTGATGAAATATCTCTGTCTTTTTGGACTTAAGTAGAGCTTGTTGAACAGATATGCTGCTGCACCACAAGAAGCTCGTACGAATTGGGATGAATTTACTAGAAATTACTTCCTCAGCAGGGAGAGTTTGGTGTCAGTTTTTCTCCTTATAGATGCAAGTATTCCTGCTAAGAAGATTGATCTTGACTATGCTAGTTGGCTTGGTCAAAACAAGGTAAGACATAACTCTTAAACAACTAAACTGAAACTTTGTTTATCAATTAACTATACTTTCATCCTTCCATATCAGTGTTAGTAGCACTCCATCTATAGGATAAACTTTAATCGGGTAAAAAAGAAGAAAAAAAATCATATCTAAGTATCTGCTCTCAAATGACCCTAGGCAAATGGATCAAAGTTCCCCAAAAAAAACCGTCTAAGCAGTTTGGCACATCTAGACTTGCTGACATAGCTCGTAGCCCACCTGCAGCACCACTTGGTTTGTTGACATGGCAAAGCATGCACAGTTGTGACTAGCGTGCTCAGGACTTGTTTGCACGGGCCCAGCGATTTTCTCTATGTCTCTCGCGTAGCTGTTGCTCTCCTCTCTCGCTCTCTTGTCTCCAGACACAAGGGGCACTAGTACTAGCTTGCTCTTGCTCTTGCTCTTCTCAAATATACGCACTGACAAGTGGAGACAAATGGCCTCAGGCTGACAGGTTGTGCCATGTCATGCGACGTGGTTGACTGGTGAGCAGCTCATGCTATATGGTTGATAAGACAAATTCATTTGCAGTTTTTCTTGGAGATTGTATTCTAGGTTTTTTTTTTTTTTTGGGGGGGGGGGGGGGGATGTGTCTCTGATATGGCTTGAATTAGCAGGAATTTTGCATGATTGAGCTTGTTTCAATTATTGTGTTCTAGGATTTCTTTGATTTTGAAACTTGTGTTTCGGTGATTTACCTTGTAAAACTGATCATATGACCATGAAAACGTGAGTTGATTAGCTCATTTTTTAGATTTATTTTGTTCATTAGGTTACGGTCAATTGAGGAGCTGGTAATTTGTTACCCCGACTGCCATCCACCTTTAGCTGTCTCTTGCTGTGTTATGGTCGTGTCGCTTCGTTCTGTCTCTAGTGAGGAGACCGATAGTGAAGAAGACAAGGCGTGTAATCTGAGTGATTGAGCAATCTCGCCAAAAGTGATGCCCCACATATGAGCTATACCCATGTGGCACCTGCAGGTGGGCCATGAGCCACAGTGACGAGTCTAGATGGATCAAACTGATTAGACATGGGGTTTGTTGAGACCTGGTTTATGTGCCTGTGGTATTTTGTAAGCAGAAACCTAGACACCACAGGAGTTTTTAAAACACAAGACATGCTATGGGGTTCTTTGATATTTACTCATTTGTTAAAGTTGCATAAGTACATGATTGTAGCAATAGAATGAACACTTATTAATATCCTGTGTGGATGAGTACTATTAGTCCATCTTGTTAGTTTAGTTAGTCTAACCTGAACTTTGAAAGATGTATTCCACCCTGCACAATTGACCATCTTCCCTTTTGTTTTCATGAAACAAATTACTACACTATTAGTTTTCTTATGAAGTCTCAGAGAGCATGAGGCATGTTAAAAATTTTCATGTAGTCATTATGGACTTATTACTTATTAGGTCACAAAATTTTATTTCAGCTTTCAATATCCTGGCGTAATATTGGAAATGTTAATGCATTTAAAACAATAAAGTTCTTCATTTATAGCAAAGTACACTTGGCAATCTGAAACTAAGTGTTGCTTGGCATGTTCGACGGAAGTCTCATTGTTTACAGACCAGATACAGTCCTTTAAGTAAACACCGAGAATGCTTCATGAATTGGCCTTTTACATAGTTTGATATATTGGTGGTCTTTACTACAAGAGTTCTATAATTTTCTTAGAACAGATGAACACATGTCCACATCTATTCTGCGATAAACACAGCAGTTCTATGTTCATGCTTCATTTGTGGGGCAATTGTTTGAACCTTTTTGTAACATGTATAGTAAAATGCAACACAGTGTGAAGCCTTCTAAGAAGCCTCAAATGCATATAAATCAATGACAAGTCCTATGCAGACATAATAAATACAATATAGCAACAGTATATAAAGACAATTAGTTCTGAACAGCCAAAGATAGAAACATTTCATTTAACAAACCATCATCTTCAGATGATGTGATAGACCTCACTGTAACAATCAGCGTGAAATATGACGCATAGTTTAGTAAAGTTATCTCTAAGTTGCAGTCATTTACCCTTCTTTTTCTAAAAATTGTACATGGAGGGCAAAGGTATAATAAGATGCTCAAAGATCGTCATTTTACCTTCACTAAAAATGACTGGACAAGAGTATAATTTTCATGACTTGATATAATTATGGAAAGATCACACAAGGATTGGAGAAAGCACCAAGAAACTTAACACAATAGCAATGTGTTTGCTTAAATGGATGTTGTTTTTTTTTAAAAGAGTTCATGAGGGTATTCGTGAATCATGATACATGTTCTCATGATGGGATCGATCTTCCAATAATAGGTTCCATTTATTATACCAAGTGAAACTTGATTTATTATTTATTGTCTCCTGCAATTCATTTGAAACTTTATTTTATATTCAGAAGACCTTATGTGTCTGTCATTAGATTGTCTTACTAGATATGTATCTATGAGTATGACAATGCGAATATTCTTCATTAATTGAACATATAAACGTACAGTACAGTAAGCCAGTGGGCTCACTGTGTTGGTGATGTGGTGCATGCCTTTGAGCTCATGATATAGCATGTTATTTGGATTGTGGTTATTACTTGAAGATCTCTCTCAAAACCAAACCAACAAACATGTTAATACCTGATCAGGATGTCTGTAAAAGTTAGCTTCATGCATTCTTTTGCTGTTCTCGAGCTTGTTATTATTTCATTCCTTGTGTAATACTATGATGTTACCACCCACCCACCTGCTCTATGCAATAAGGGTGGACTCTGAACTTCGGACCGCTTGTCCTACCCAGTCAATATGAAAAAGGTGACCTTTATAAGTCATATATCTCGCCCTTGTATTGCTGCCTGTCCCAGCGAGGCAGCGACCATTATTTAACCTTTTGACTTTTGGCCCTCTTTCCTGTTCTGTAATTCAGTGCAAAATACAGCGATCGTTTTCAGACAAGTAACCATATTGGCAGTAACCTGGTCCAGGAGACATCCATTAAAGACCTTTTCAAACATACAGTGATGAGGTGACCATATGTAATGCTCCATTATGTGCATTATTGTCTTGCCTAATTATTTCTTTGATGCATCTATATGTGTAAATCTAATAAAAGATGCCCCAGTGTATTTATGAGCGTTGTGTAGATATTTTTTTTGAGATAGTTATGTAGATGATATTGATACTGCATCAAACACAAACTATTATTGACATGTGATGTGCATTGATACTGCCTGTTATTAATTGATCTGTGCAATGGTATTGATAAAGTTACAGAAAATCTTGATATTGTTCACTTGTAATGTTCTTATGTCCATTTGTTCAGGTCCCCATGACGCTAGTGTTCACAAAATGTGACAAGCGCAAGAAGAAGAAGAACGGTGGCAAGAGACCGGAAGAAAATGTAGAGAACTTCCAGAGCTTGATCCGTGAATATTTTGAGGCAGCACCCCCTTGGATCATGACAAGCAGTGTCACCAACCAAGGCCGAGACGAGATACTTCTGCACATGTCTCAGCTCAGAAACTATTGGCTCAAGCATTAATTAAGATGAAAGAAATATATAATACTAGAACTCGGGCAACAGCAACGGCATGCAAACCCTGATGCTTATTGATGCCTCGACAGTTCGGCTCCTTTGCAATCAGGCCTTACCAACTGACGTGCCTTTTGAGCTGTTGATTGTAAACTATTGTCCCTATACATGATTACTCAATCAACAGACTGGGGAATTGGGAATGCAAACAAGCTGCTAAATCAACTACCCTAGGTTTTCTATTTGTATATCGTACAATCTCAACATTTTCTCTTTGTTGTTTTCTGATTATAAAAATTTGTATTATATGGGTTTAAAAATACGCTGTTATCATCTGATCATCATTGGGAATCCCACTTTTTGTTTGTTATATGCTCCCTTGGACCCTGCATCACACACATGGCAGGGAAAGCACGCATTTGACCTGTTAAGGAATGATTTCAGTGATTGTACAGTGCATTGAAAATGTCATATTATTGGGATCTATTATACAGTGATTTCTTATATCTTAAAATTAGACTTGTTAAGGAATAGTTTCTGCGATGGCAAGAATGCATTGAACATGCTCAGTCAAGAAACAGCTGGTAGTCTGGTACAAATCTGCCTGGCGAACGGAGACAGAAAAATTGTCAGGTAATTGTAGGCTAGTTCCATAGTTAAATTGTTCTTATTTGTACGATCTCATGCAGATGCATGTTTTATTTGTTAGGCCCCTCTCCTCATAGCCTTACCCTCTCCATCTTTCCTTAAGTTTTGTATTACCACCACCAAAACTACTTAGCACCTGTTTGTTTGTCTTTATAAGGTCAGATCTTAAAAGATGTGCGCCGCGATGGATAGATAGATAGATAGATAGATATAGATACTAGTACTAATTATAAACCCAAGAGAACAGCTCAGCTGGCTCCCACTCGCACAGGCACAGCTGGAGAACGCATTTGTCACTAAACAACGCACTGAGGCAATTTTTTATGCCGCAAAGAAGCTGCGTTTGACAAATTGACAAAATGAAGGTTTTATACACGGTCGTTTGGTTCTGTTCAACGCTTCAATAGTTCAATTGCGTGTTGATTGCTACGGCAAAGTAAAACTACACTTGCATGTACCATTGGTACCGTCCCGTGGTTGTACAGGCTACAGACTGAAGAGTTTGCCGTGGTCAACACTGGCACTTGCCCGGCCGACTGTACAGTAAAACTGGGGGCAGTTGCAGCCTTGCAGTCCTGCAGAGAGCAGCGTTCATGCAGCTCAGAAAGAATGTATGCCAAATCGCCAACCGGCCCACTTCCTTTTCTACCTTTCCCTTTCCATTTCACCTCCAAATTGTGTCCCAATACAACACTGCGACACACACTGTGTTCAGCACCAGTTCACACAAGCTGCCCGTAAATGGTCGGTCCTCTTGGCCTTTGCTACTGTATCTACTACTGCTCGGCTTAGCCCTTCCACGTGCACAGCAGCACGCGATATTCAGTAGTCACCCTGCCCGTGCGCACGGCACACACAGACGCAGGCAGCAGAAGCGAACGTTTGGGGAGGAGGCCGGCGCGGGGCGCGCAGCCAGTTGGGCAGCAGCGACAGCGGCGTCGCGACTCGCGCGTAACCGCCTCGGGCCATTTCTTCCCCACAAGGGCACCACTCCCACTACTACTACGTTACATGCGTCCTGCCACGGTCAGCCACGTCGCGGAGGGCCGCGCGACTGGGCGAGGCGAGAGGAGAGGAGAGCACCCACGACTAGTCCGCGAGCTCTTTGGCTCCGGTCTGGCGGTTTTTGTTCTGTAGCTAGCGCCCAAGCAGTTAAAAGGCTCGCGCGACGCCGCATTGGCTTGGATTGGAAGACCCCCCTGCACGAAAGCGATAGGCCAACCTCCACTTCCGCGCGCCCGCGCCAACGGTGCATACATACACGCAGCGCGCGCGCGCACGCACGAAGAGGAGAGTACAAAGAAGACAGAGGCGGGCGCCGTGTCGTGGTGCACGGAAGTCATGGACGGCTCCGGCGGCGGGTGCAAGAAGCTGAAGCACAGGCTCGCTGCCATCCTCTCGGTCTTCACCAGGCGCGCGGGCGGCAGGAAGCGCCGCGACGAGGAAGGGGCTCCGCCGACGCCGCCGCCTCCGCTGGCATTCCCATCTTACTCCCGCGTCGGAGGTGTAGGCGGCGGCAAGAAGGTGGCTGCGGGGAAGCACGAGCGCCGGCTGTCCTTGTCGATGCCGCGCCCGCCACCGCTGGTCCACATCACCATCGACTGCGCCGGCCGCCGCTCCGTCGACGCGGCGGACCCGTCCCTCCTCGCGCCGCTTGACGTGGACGCCAGGAAGGTGGAGAGGCGGCTCACGGAGACGGGGCTCCCGTACGAGACCGGCGAGTGGGAAGGTCGCAAGTGCCCGCCCTCCACGCCTTTCTTCGCGCCGCCGCTGCCGCCGCTGACGAGATGGAAGGAGCGGGCGAGCGTCTCGTCGCGCAGGCTCTCGACGCATTCGTCGCGGAGGCTGATGAGCAGCTCGTCCTCCGACGACGAGTACGACGAGGACTCGAGGAACCTCTTCTCCTCGAGGAGCTTCTCCTCCGACTCGTCGGACTTCTACAACTGCCCGCGCAAGAACACCAGGGCACGCGCCTCCGTGTCCGGCCCGTGCCGCGCGCCGCCACCGCCATCGCGTCGCGGCACGTCGCAGAGCTGCCGGTACAGCTTCGAGCTGCCGCGCGGCTCGACGGCTTCTGCCGCCACGGACGGCGGGTTCGCGGTGGTGAAGCGGTCGTCCGACCCCTACGAGGATTTCCGCAAATCAATGGAGGAGATGATCGCCGAGGGGGCGGCGTGCGGCGACGGCGACGGGGAGCTCAGCGCGGAGCGGCTGCTGGAGACTTACCTCGTGCTGAACTCGCCGCGGCATTACCCCGCGATCCTCACGGCGTTCGCCGACGTGCGGGAGACGCTCTTCCCCTGAACCCGGCAACCGATCGGCCGGCACCGGCGTTATGTTAATAGGACTAACCAACCATGTCAGTAGCACAAGAGTCGTGCCGTTGAGCCTGTGACTTCCTGTGTGTGTACTAGCATGAATGCATCGTTTGTGTCATTTCACCGCTAATTCTCTTCTGGCCGGCTAACTCTGCTTTAATTCGGACTCTGTAGTCCCTGTGACTGTGTGATGGCACTCTTCCTTGGTTTTTGATGTTCCCTTATGACTTGAGCTTGGACTGTGAATAGCAGAGCTTTGTTTCATTCAACTATACCGTTACAACAATCCTCTGTTTTCTCTTGATGAAAATAAATATATTGCTTGATTCAACCCTTTCAGATTGGGTTGGATGAAGAGAATTTCGTATCCACTCAAAAATTTTGATAGATAAAAGATTTCCACGCTGGAATTGGGGGAATTTTTGCCACCTAACAAAATTTCTTGCGCTTCACATTTTAAAATCATCCAACCAACTGGTTTGTTAAACTCTTCATATAGTCAAGCTCCCCTAATTCACAAATCAATCCATGACCTTCGGCGCATGTGGGTTGGTTGGTTTGCGAAAACTATATCTTCTTTGACGAACATGAGTATATTCTATGATTTCATTCTGACCCTGCTTCTATACAATGAGAGACAAAATCATGGAGGAGTAGCCGGCAAACAAAGAAAAAGTGCCAAATCGGCAACGTCCTTCCCTTTCCAAGTAAACGCGACGCATATGATAAGGCCTGTGGAGGTCTTGTCCTCCCCGTATGCATATCAGCATATGTGTAGTATAGGAGTATTAGCTTGTAGATTGGGGATACTGCAGGGGCATGTGCTTGGTTGGTGACCACATCAGACGGACCGGTAGATAGACAGGGGCGAAGGCGATGGTTGGCGCGCCAACCCGGGGACGCGCGAACCGCTTTCTACTTCTACCGCGCCCGTCTCCATCGGCGGCGCGTCGATCGATCGATCGCCCGAACCGTCCTCGCGCCACAGGCCACACAGGGGCCGGACGACCGAGCGAGCGCCGGATTCCGCGCCTCTCTACGCATCTACTAGTAGTAGTACTAGAAAAGCTCTCTCGTAGCTTCGCTTGGCTGGTACTGTGCGTGCGCGCAGGGGGAGAACACGGGCTTCTCCCTCCACACCCCCCCCCCCCCCCCGCGCGACGTGACCGCACCGCGAGTCGAGAGGCCCCGTCGGTCCGCGCGTGACCGACGTGACGCGCGCTTCGTCACGGCGCTGGCGCAGGCTGCTGTTGCCATGCATGCGCCGTCGCGTGTCGTCCCGTCGGCGCGCCGCGCCGAAGCGCGCGCGGCCTGGCCCCCGACGGCTAGGGCCTCTGCGCGTACAGTTCGGCGAGCGTTTCCTGTACGTTTTAGAGAGATCGGCCGGTCGGGGTCGATCGTTGCGCTGGGTTGCGTTTGCGGCGGCTTTCGGGGTCGCGTACTCGCGTTGGTCGTGGGGCGCCCCGGCCGGGCGGGGGAGCCCGGGGACCTGAAAAATATGTCGTGGCTGAAAGCACGTATCGAAGCGAAGCGTGGTAGA
Organism: Oryza brachyantha; assembly: GCF_000231095.2. Lineage (NCBI taxonomy): Eukaryota > Viridiplantae > Streptophyta > Magnoliopsida > Poales > Poaceae > Oryza > Oryza brachyantha. The sequence goes on from NC_023163.2 coordinate 23,068,238, forward strand.
TGGCCCCCTGGCGAGGACTTTTTTCCGTGACAGACGTGATGTGTTTTGGCGCCGGCTCCGGATACCACGAGGTCACGTTGCGGTCGCGTCTTGTCGATGCTCAGGTCAGATGAAACAGAGACGTGACATGTACCGGTTATGACCTTTGCGGGTTCTAAACTGCTAAGCCCACGTTTTATGTTGGATTCGGATTTTGGAAATCAGTATATATATATACACACACTGTAATTTCCAAGCTGTGTATACATACCACATACGCACTCTCCGTCAATTTTTAGCCGTGTGAAACGACAGCATCGCTCGCTTCTCTAGCTTGCTATGATAAGCTGATTACCTCCAATGTCCACATCCGTGGGAACACAGCTAATGAACACACGGCCTAACTTTGTACCGCTACAAACATTGGGAATATTTCATCGGAAAACTGGTAGGCACACGGATCAGCTGGCGCACGCATACGTCTCGCGTCCAGGCGCCAGCTAGAACACCCAACAAAAGATTCCGCCGCTCGCAGCCGTGCAGCTGGCCGCCGGACGAAATTTCTTTTACGTCGCTCGTCCGTGTCAAAGGAACCGGGGACGAAGCTCACTGCCCTCAATAGTCAATTACACCCAAACGAAACATGCAGATCACTAGGAGTATGTATCAGCTGATCTGCATGCTTTGCGTTGCATGGCACATCTCTTGTCTCGACGTGGCACCAAGAGAAAAAAAACGCATGCTGCTGGATCGATCGAGCAGAGCGCGTAGTACGACTAGCTGTGTACTAGCTAGGAGTAGAGCTAAGTTACGAGAATCTAGGATGATTAAGTAATGAAGGAGAGTAGATGTCCCCTAATTATTGCTGTGGCTAGCTAGCCAAGTTAGCACGCGCTAAATTATCGTGGCTGGATGTAGTTTCGATTTGTCCTCTTCGTGTGTTTTTCTGATTTTTTTTCCTCCCTTCCCGTTCGTGAGCATGAGTTGTATGCACGTACGTCGCGACAGCCATTACACATTTACACCGACCTTGTCCTTTTCTCTCCTGTAGCACCGAGCGTAGAAGCCGTAGATGTCGCTTCTTAAATATTGCTCCGTGCTCTGTACTCGCAGTCGATCGACGCAGATTTAGTAGCTCGGGATGATTACCGGTGGCGGTACCGTAGTAGTACAGTAGCGCTGTACATGACTTGAAGTTGTAGTACACTGTACCATAGGTAAGCTGTACCCTGCTGTAAAAAGAACAGAAAGCCAGAGAGCACAGAAGTCTGAACTTTTCACTAGTACGTTCTTGCACTTGAACATTTCTATTACTGCAGATTGATTAACGCAGTAAAAGATCGTGCCCAAACTGTCTCATCAAAGTCACCAGTCCTAATCCTGAAGTCTGAAAGTCGTTCTTGTGATTCGGAAGAAATTAAACAAGTGAAAATATTATTACAACCTTATGAACGGGAACGATGTTACTATGTTAGTTACGCGAAACCGTGCAAGTTTTGTAAGAGCATCAGTTAAATTGCAGCACGCTTTGAGAGGAATCGCCGTTCGAATGAAGACTTGTCAACCGTGATCTATGTAAGATGGAATATCTTTACTGCCCTATCTCTGGTTTGGTGCTGTGCCGCTCCTAGCATACATCACAACAACCGGGTTTTAAGGGCCACGAGCATGACATAGATTTATCCTCTAGACACACACTAGTATAGTAGTATCAGTACAGTACTTCCACCTTGTGTGCTACGAGATGAATGAATGCACGGTCCAGCTTTGTGCAATGCATTGCTCCATCCGGGAGCCTTCGAAATTTACGCAGCTTCTATCCTACTCCCCGTGGTATTTCGACCATACATTAGTACATTACTCTGCTTGTACATTGTACTGTGCGTCAAGTCATGGATCCATCGAAATAACTCCCAAGTTCGTACGTGTTCATCCCATGATTATCTTCAACGGTATGTTAGCCGGCCTGCATTTTGTACTACATTAGCCCATCAAAGTATTTTGAAATATGTGCATTACTCTCTTTCATTTGAAGCATTACAAGGTTATACAGCTTGTTCACCATCCGGGAAATACGATGGCATTCTCGCAATGGGCAGGTTACTGTAACTCTTGATTACTCCTACCAACTGGTGAATACTGACAAGATTACGACTAGATTCCACGCTGAGCCGCTGCAGCTGGAATCCTGGATCCCCATTCTCTGGTGCTAAATCCTCTCGGCGGGTCTGCGGGATGGGATGTCTCGCCGCCGCAGTCGCGGGGCCGATTTCGTTTAGTTTTGCATTGGCCACTTCTGCGTGCCGTCTAGTGTGGCCGTGTGCGCATTGGTACCTCGGTGTCACCACTCGCCCCGCGAAACAGTGAGGCTGTGAAAACACCTCCGCTTCGTAACGTAAAATATTTGATTTTTTAACTTATAATTTTAATCATTTGTTTTATTTAAAAAATTATAAAAACATTATTTATTTTGCTTATGAGTTACTTTATTATTAAAAGAGTTTTAAGCACGACTTGTCATTTTTTATATTTGTACTAAATTTTTGGATAAGGTTAAACATTGTAATTAAAAAAGTCAAACATCTTATATTATGAAACAAATGTAGGGGCAGTTTAGATCCAGGGACTTTTTTTAGTCCATTGTCACATCGGATGTTTGGACGTTAAATAGGAGTATTAAATATAGATCGATAACAAAACAAATTGCATAAACAAAGGCTATTTCATTAGACAAATTTTTTAAGCCTAATTAAGTCACGGTTAGCAAATATTTACTGTAGCATCACATTCGCTAATCATGGACTAATTAGGCTCAATAGATTCGTCTCGCGAAATAGTACAGAGTATGATGTGAGTTTTATTAATAGTCTATATTTAATACTTCTAATTAGTATCCAAACATTCGCTATGACAGGTAATAAAAAAAGTCTCTGGGTGTCGTAGTAATATCGATGTCTTTTTAGGGCTAATGGAGGATTCCAAGAACAAATAATTTAGGGCACCATGTCAATTTAATCCTATGGAATATCAAAATATAGAAATTAATCAATGTTGTTTAGTTGTTTCACCGGAAAATCTTACACGAATTTAGAGAGAGAGAGACATACACAATGGAAACTTTTCAATAGATTGGAGCTCACGGTAGATTTTCTCCAAAATTCATATGTTTTAGGTCATTCCATATGAATTCTAAAGGATCATTTCTTTGATCCAAAGAAGCATATAGGATTTTTTTCCCTAAAAGATTCATATCCTACAAAATTCCTCTAAAATTCATTTGTTCGGAAGGAACCCCTAACTGTAACTCTGGAATGATACTAGATTTTTCTCTAGAAGGAGAGTACTGTATTCTACTAGTACGGCTGTATTATTTTTAGTTGAGACTAAAAGATAAAATATTGTCTGGGTTTTCTACTATTTAATGACGTTACCGGTGGAATTAGCTACTAAAGCATTAAAAAATCAAAGTGTGAGATAATAAACTTATATATCAAGTCTTTAAAAAAACATGCAGTGTTAGTAATTTGAGAAACATGTGCAAAAAATCCGAGGGAACAACTAAAAATAAATAGTCAGGAGACAATAACATAGCCTATATACAATTTCACGGTATTATAGCTTTGCTAGTTTTTCTAAATAAAATTGTGATCAAACTGTGCAACTTACAATACTATCATTTTTCTCCTTCTGCTTCTTTTGTGAAGATACAATTTTACGTGATCTCAAATGTTTTGCATGACACTCCTACATCTTTTGTCCACAGTTTTTCTCACAAAAAGGTGATTACTCAAACTACTCTTTGATGGAAAAGTTAGTTTTAGCTATTATGATGCCTACGTAGCACTACAATCAACGAAGGATGATTGATTTATCTTGTGTGATGGTTCAATCAGCAAAAATAATGAGACCTACGTACTAGTTTAGGTAACAACTGAAAAGATGGCCCCCACATCTCTGTCCCTCCCCTCTCTCCACGTCGTATTGTTGTCTGATGGTGATGGCAATCACCTCCCCCTTCTCATCACAGTAGCAGAGCAAAGAGGGATGGGGATAAGGGAGCTAAACTATAACATTATAACAACGGTGCATCGGAGGGGGATGAGGGACTATGGAATTCGACCTTGACGGATCATGGTAGCTGAGTAGAGGAGGATAAGAACATATGAGCTCGACATTGATAGAAGTTCGTAGACGGCAATGGTGACGGCGGAGGAGGACCACGACCATGAGGAAGAGAAGAGAGGAGATGGAAAGGAGTTGGAAGTGTCATCGACATGGGTATTGAGCTCATGTGCATGCCAACGTCCCTGCCTCCTTCTTCGCCTATTGCCTAGAGAATTGGGTCATCCTCCTAGCCATAGTTGCCTCCGTCAATGACCATGTACTTAGCCACCGCTGAGTTTCATGTCACATCGATCCAAGTGCTCAGCCACCGCAAAGTTTCATTGATAGAAGAGGCCATGGGTGATCAAACAACAGGTAGCTCATGGCAGTAGTTCACCCGTAGCTCCTAGACGACAACTCTAGAATCGAGATAGGGATATGGATTCTAGTCGACAAGGACGGCTAGGGATTGAGGCGGTTGGAGTAGTAGCAGATCTAGGCAACCGAGCGGTGGCTGAAGTCAGTGTCAAGGCTAAGCCACACTAGAGGACAAAGAGATCTACTAATGGCCGAGGTGTGAAGGAGTGTGGGAAGAGAGGAGAGAGAGGGAGGATGGGGCATGCGGGTCCTGCTTTTAATTTTTTTCCTATCATACATGTGGGTCCTAGTAGTTTTTAATTATTTTTGCTGACTGGATAACCACCCTACTTCCATGTAGTTATAGGTGACACGGACAACAAAATTGCCATCCATTTCAGACCATAATGTCAGTAGGATAAAATCATTGTCCAAACCACTTAGGAAGATAAATTGATCCAATTTTAAGAGTCAAGGAGCCTTCATACCCGGTTTGTGATTGGAGTTACAAATAAAACTTGGCTGATAGTTGAGAGAGACAAAGTGGACTAGTTCCTTATTTTGTCTAACTGAATAGTGGTGCAATGGTAGCCCATGGAACAACACCAAACACCAACTGTTACTACTAAGGAATAAGTTCATTTGAGATCCTTTAACTTAACAGCGAATTTGATTTTCGTTCCTAAACCACGATACCATAAACAATAGGTCTCTCAACTATCAAAATTAACGTAAAATAAGTCTCAAGGCAGTTTGAACAACGATTCGACTGATGTGGCACCTACATGACTGGTTTGAGTCAATCCTTGTCCTAAGTGGTAGTGACGTGAAACTGAGAGAAAAATACAAAAATTAAAACAATGCGTCTTCTACGGCGATACCCTCCACCAGATCGACTTTCCTAGACTTCGGCAAATTCGCGTGGACAAAGAAGAGAGGGGATGAGGTGGAGTAAGTGGGTCTCACTAACATGTGAGTCTCACTGCCACGTGGGCCCACATGTTTTCTTTTATTTTTTAATTGTTAAATTTTTCTTCATGTGCCACATCAATGTCACACTAGGACGAGTATCGATTCAAACTAGCCACGTAGGCGCCACATCAGCCAAAAGCACTGTTTAAACCATCTTAGGACTTATTTTGCACTGGTTTTAACAGTTGAGAGACCCGTTATATCTGGTTTTCTAGTTGGAGGATGAAAATCAGAGTCGTTGATAAAACAAGGGACCTTAGATGAACTTATTTCTACTTCAGATTTCCAGCCTATATATAACAAATCAAGAGGCCCACTAGATAGCTCTCGGGCTCTCGGCACTACTTTGGGCAATTGGGCGGGACTCGGGACGCTCGTCGCCACCCAATTCCATCTCTCGAACAAGCGGGGGGAAACAGTACCCTCCAGAAGCGTAGCACGGAAGCTTCCGATCGCAATGGCGCCTGAATCCATTCAAGGTTTCGCCCTCGCCGCCGATCGGAGGCCCCTACGCGATCCCAGCGCTCTCTGCGCCTGCGCCGCGGCGCGGCCTCGATCGGGTTCGCGAGGCTAGGGTTCCGAGATTGCCCCGATCCTAGCGAGTAGGTGAGTCCCCGTTTCTATTCTTAACTTGTGGTTACGTGCTTAGTTTGGTTGGGATTTCGAGTATTGCGCGCTTCGGTTGCTGCGGTTGTGAAGAGAATTAGCATGCGGAGTGGTTCGGGCCGGCCGGATTGGGCAGGGTTAGTGCGGATAACCCTCCTGTCCCAGTTGCGTCTAAAGTTCGAGTGACATTGGCTCTCGGTGGATTAGTTTCTAGAAGGTGGAATTTGGTACATGGATGCACGATCTCTGTGCCAATTGGAATTAGATTCAAAAGGCGCCCCCTTATTGTTTTTGTGGTTTTGGAGGAAGTTGTTACTACTGTGATACGTGAAGGATGTGTCATGCCAGAATTTAGAATTGAGAATGTTGGATGAGACCACCGGCCACCGGGGACATATTGCAAGCCGTTGCTAGTTGTCCGTAGTAACACTATGCTTTTGCCAATTTCTGGGACAAAGCATGGGCAAATTAGTTATTAAATTTGTGTTACTGTGATGTAGCATTCCTTCTTCTAGTAATCAATGGGGTTTATTTTGTTTTCGTGGTGACTGTAAGCTTGAAGTCTAGTGTGAAATGTTAGATAATACATGATAAAGTAAATATCACAAAACAATTCCGTTCAAACTATCATAAAACAATAGATTTAAGGGGGCGTATCACAGAACTATAGTTTTAATACCAATTACTCACGAAACTACAAATTTAAAGTGTAGTATAACAAAACTACAGATTTAGTGATGATGTTATCACAAAACTACATAATTTAGAGTTAGATCCATAGCACTTTCAGTTACAAGAGTTGCAGTTTTTTCATACAATGCCCTAAATCTGTAGTTTCATGATAAATTTGGCACTACTGTATTTATGTGAGACATCTCCTTGAATCTGTAGTTTTCCGATGGCCAAAATATCTATATTTTGGTGAAATTTACACAGATAATGAGATAAAACATATTGAGTTCTCTGGTAATGCCTTATAGTCATAATGCAATTTCTGTCGACTGCTTGCAACCTATTCTAATCCAGTCAGGGTTTAACAAAACTTCTATACAATCAATCTTGTGAAGTGATATTTCTGACTTAATGCTTTGCATTGTTGTTAAATGTGCTTTTGAAATTATGAAACTAATGTTCTTGTCATACACAGCTTAATTTTTTATATTCGACACTCTCTCCTGGAATTTGGTCCATGAAAGCTTTATCCTGCTTATATTTTGTGGAATTATTATATTCTATCAAATGCGTTCAATAATGCTAGGCTTTTCTCTTTTCTTTCCACAAATTGGACTTGTTCTTGGTTAATATTTTTAATTATACTATCATACAGCATGGGCAGTCATTTCTGATCACTATCCTCAGGGGAATAACACTACCTAATAAATATTATTATATTATGACCCATATTTTGCTATCTCAATGGGGATTTGGACTGTTTATGTGCCATCTCCTCCCCTTGATGCACTCTAAATTTCTATGCCTGTAAAGTGTAACTGACTACTGTCCATCAGGTATAATTTATTTATTTATTTAATTGCATATGCCTTTTTTGTAGTAAATCTGCTTACATTTTATTTCTGTAGACGTTTGTGATGAAGCATGTAATCATCATTGAACATGTTTTGGAATAGAAGCACTGGATTTTGGGCATATTACAGTGATATCGTAGTTTTCAGAATTTTAAATTTGGATTAGGTTGGTGAAATTCGAAATGCAAACTGTAGTCGTATATGAGAGAGAGAGAGAGAGAGAGAGAGAGAGAGAGAGAGAGAGAGAGAGAGAGATTACACATTATGGAATGTGGTTCTTCACTTTCCTTACCATATTGTTTCCAGTACGCCAAAAATGGAGATGCCCACGCATGAGCTTACGCATGTTGCGTGCACAATAATATTTCTTACATTACAATTTGATTGAGAAATGTGGAACTCTATAGCCTTCAAAATTGTTCGATATAGACCTGGCCTGCTTTCCCTGAAATACCTATCCTTTTGCAGATCCAGTTAGTTTGTATTGTCTCCTCAACACGACTTAAACTAATGATGGAAGTACTTAACTTTTAATAGCTTTGGTAAGAGTTTGGCTTTGTAGGAATAAAATTCTTGGGAACCAGGATTATTTTTTTTATCTTTGTCGTCACTAGAACGTTTACTTGCACTACATTAGACTATTATTTGTTCTGAGGTGCTTTTCTGTTTATGTTTGTATTCTATATGTGATGAGGTTTTGCACCCAGGAGATGGATTTGCTTTTCCATATGCACTTCAATAATGAATTACACAAAAAATGTACCCCAACTCAAAATCAAGCTTCATACAATTGTTCCGTTCCTGTATTATTGTTATTTGCACCCTTATAAAAATATAGAATTTCAGTTCTGAGATATATGTTCTTTTCTGTGATCTTGTGAATTACTTGAACCTTTGTCACCTTTAATAGGGTCAACAGAAAATTCGTCAACGTATTCAATTTTTTCACATTTTATTGCTTTATTTGTTGAAAAGCAGCTTGCCATGTTCTATTCTGTGATCTATTTGCTGCCGTGGTCCTCACCGAGTCACTGTTCCTCCTTGCTTGCCACTGTTCATCATTCCAGTCATCGCCTCCCACCTTGAGCAGCGCTGCATGGTTCCGTGGCAATCCACTTTAATTGCAATGCCATCCATCAACTCCTGCTTAATTCACTGGGTATTTTCTCATAACAATGAGTTACGTTGCATTATCTGTTGGTTTTGTTATGCTAGAAGGATCATGTAGAATGCCAATAGTTTATAAAATAACTTGAAAGTGTTCAAGAATGCTGTTCTAAAGTTTGATGATACTATAATATGGTATCAGGTTTATTTTTTTAAAAGAATCCCATTCTAAGTGTGTTCAATATACTGGCTAAATGTGCTTTGCATCTGCATGATTACACTACAAGGTAATAGTTGAGCTGTTCATTTTGTAAAGAAACTATGTTTTCCAGTGAAGCAAATATTTCTAATTTTGTGTATAAAATTGTTAAACACAAATTATTAAACCCCCTTGGAAGCTAAAATTAAATTGTTATAGGTCCGGGTTTAAGGAGCATGTGCTGGCTGGCAAGCTTATTTGCTTGAGAAAGTTGCTCATATTCCTTTCTTCCTGCCTATTACATCACCTAGTAGTTACTACTGGGTATTTTCTTCCTCATGGGCTTTCCTCTCTCTTGTTCTTTTTGTTTCTTGGACCTCAGCAAAATGCACTGTGCCATGGGACATTTGGCCATATTGAAAAGTCAAATGGAAGTTCACGGTCAGGAGGTGATGGAATTGACATTGAGACCTAGATACGGAGGTTCGGGCACCAAACATTTCTTAGTAACATGGAAGGGAATTGAGTAAAACTCGAGGGCTTGGTTTATTTAATGAGTTCAGGATGGAAGGAATAATACATGAAGGTAAGAAATTAGGTCTTGGAAATGTATGTGTAGTTTAGTGCATTCGATGAAGGTCTTGTGCACAACAAAACCTCAGTTCTTTAGCGTAATTAATTATGCTATTGTCCTATAACACTCTTTGTTCATATTTTCAGCCAACTCATTGTTAGCATGATCGGACATCTCAAGTTTACCTCTTCCTTATGTGACATTCTATATTCAGGGTTCACTTTTGGGTTAAAAGTCAACAGTGACGAAAAAAGGTAGAAAGTTTCTCATGTGCTCTTTTCTAGATTATTTAAAGTTAACAGACTGCTTCTTCACAGGATAGATTCTCTATCTTTTAAAATGTTTATTTTTATATTTCAAGCTACATGAACATGCACCTTGCCATTTAGTGTAATCAGTCATCAAAACCCAACAAGCAAAAGCAGTGAAAAGGAAATTCTTTCTGCATTGTTGGTGGCTCTGGCTCCTTAGTTTACAGTTTAGATACCCCAAAACTTTCACTTTTCCTAGTGGTTTAGTTCCACATCATTGTGATGGATCATAAAATATGATTGTGTGCTCATTGCTTCATTAACACAAGTTACGATGATGAGTGCTTTGCTTTCATGTACCTGTTTTCTCGAAGAAACATATAGCTTTGTACTGAGCTTTTCTGTTACTGACTGATTAGTGACCAGACCACTGGTTCTCCAGTAGTTTCTTTTACCTGTCTTGAACAACCGACAGAATTTTACAGCTTTTAATACATTTGGGCCACAATAAACTACAGAATAAAAGTTCAGTGATGGGGCTATAACTTTGTACTCTTTTTTGCTCCGAGATACTCCCTCCTATTTTATTTGTATGACGTTGGTTAGTTCAAAATTGAACTAACCAACGTCCTACATTGATGCATGGAGGGAGTAGTATTTTGTGGGAAGTTGTATAAATACAGGTTGTATATCCAATGATTTTGTTGTCTCACCTTCCATCAGTGTTGCTGGACAGCACAACACTTGCATTTTGGGAATTTTATGTACAAATTACAATTTATATATCCAATGATTTCAGTTGATCACCTTCCATTCTTGCTGCTGGACAGTGAATCTTGCGAGAAGAGGCTGCCTAATCAAGGAAACTATGTCTTCTGTGACCAGACCTCAGAAACCATTGGCCATATCTTAGTATTGCCCAGAATCTGTCCCCAGGACACCCCCTCTACATTGTGCATTCCTGACTTAATGAAATTTGGATGGCTTCCTTGGCCATCCTGGCCAAAACAAAAAAAAAAATTGCCCAGAATCCCTGCAGGTGCAGTGGTTAATTCGAAGTGCCATCAACCTGAGTACTGACAGGCTGCTTTTCAAGCAGTCAGAACAATTTTGAGGGTGGTGGCTCTCTGTGAGAGCGGTAGATTCTGGAGCTTCTGCAGCTCGTCTTTGATACTGGGTTCCTGGTGGCTGGGATGATTTGGAAGGAAAGAAATAACATGATCTTCGACCAAGTCAACAAGCCCTGGTGCCAACTACCTAAGAATATGTAGAGGAATTGGCATTGTGGTGGTCGGCAGGAGCAACAATCCAGGGGTTTATCTAGTGTTGCTTCTTTTCCCTGGTTGCAAAAGATTGTGAGATTTTCAGTTTGGATTATCTTGCTCTTTTTTCTTGGTCAATCTTCATCAGTTGGTTCTTGTCGCTGAACTCGAGTTCCTTAATGCACATATTTTGCATGTTCCATGAAAAAAAAAAAATTAATCTGCAGTTCGAAGATTCATCATCTCTGATTCTCAGCCTACATAGTAGTGATATGCCAACTTTGATATGTTACTTAAAATTATGTCAATTATATCTGATTTTTTTCCATAAACCTCAAGCAACAATACTCATATATCGTTAATTAATTCTCCCCATTTTTGCAACATTCCTTTTGATCCATTATTTGTATCAATTGATTATTTTTCCCTGGTTTTTTCTGCATTCCAAAGTTCCAGTTAATCCATTATATGTACCTATTGTCAATATGCCCTCATACTTGTTAAGCATTACTACAGAAACATTTCGTCACAGTTTCTTGGGGATGCCTTTGTGTGATGTTACGAAGAGTTGCAGCCCCTGGCCATTGAAGTGATTTTTTCACCTATGCCGGACTTATGTTGGAAGCTCACGCATTGAGGGAGTGGTACAGTCAATTCATATTCAAATGACTGAAGGTATCAATCTACGAGGTATGGTTTCTAATTTTATATTAATTTTATTTTGTTAAATAAGTAACATCTGTAACTGGTGGTTTCGTACATCCTCCTTCCGGTTTATATTTTAAATCACTTTCTGTTTGTTCTAAGTTAAACCCCTTTAAGTTTTACCAAATTTGTATAAAAATGTACTAACATCTACAACACCAAATTAGTTTCACAAATCGGACATTGAATATATTTCTATAGCATATTTATTTTGTATTAGAACAGAGTTCTTCTAAGGTGCCCCATATGGAGGTAAGAGCTTCAACAAATCTGGACCATTGATTATTAATGATATTTGTAATAAAAATGTTCCTTAATTAATAATTTGGAAAGACCAACACACAAGAAATGTCCTTTCCGAAAATAATCTCGCATGGCTTAAATTAAGGGCAACTAGTTTAGTCATATCTAGTCTATCATTAAGTTCTGCATTCCAATTTGAATTATCAAACTCGTAGCATGCAATATTCGAATAGATATGATTCAAATATATGAGAGTTTTTCAACATTTCAAGTGTAGTTTTTAAATTAGAAAGCATTGGTTTTAGCATTTTGTAAATTTTTTTTGGATGTCAATTTTGAAATTTTATCAGACATATAAGATTTTTACGCGGGTTTTAAATATGTTACGCTGGTCTGTAAATATATTTTTGAAAAATGATATATAAGATTTTTTTTTGCGCAAATATGTTTATTGCATGTGAAAGTTTAAATTATAAAGAGTATGCATATACCATGTTCCCATGCAAATTCAAAATAATGTTTTAATGGCATGCAAAATGTATTTGTATTTCCTTATAATGAAGTCTTACCTCTCATGGGGTGATACACATATCAACTGTTAGATCCAAGCCAAACCAACGGTCCAAAGAAACTTAGAGTACACTAAAAAATCCCATTAGAATATTCTTATATTATTGGACTTTTTTACGGTACACCAGGATTGTTTACATCGTTGATTGCAAACCAATCTAAGGTTGGACACTCTTATTACCTCCTATAAGGTAATGCATCATAAATAGGGAAATACAAGATAGTATGTACCTATTTATAAGCATGCTCACCCATAAGGCAAGTGATTAGTGCAATAGTTTTGTATTCATATTCTGAAATTCAGTTTCCATACAACTTCATTTATTTTGTTTCAAAATTCATATTATCTGCATGAATATATATATTTCAAATTATGGTCAAATTACATAAAGAATTCAATTTTGGTATTTAATTATCATTGTTTAGAAACAATACATTTTCTACTGCTATCAATATATGAAAGTACAAGTTATTTATACACATACAAATAACTTTGTAATATTTGTTTCAGATTTTTGAATTTGAAATTTCAAATCAAATTTGCTTATTTGATGCACTTAGTTAATATATTTTTATGCATATATGGTTTTTGTGGATTTATAATACCATTCACATATTTGTTTAATATGCAAAGCATTTATTGACCACTAGTGTTGCTAATTTTGTTAGATGCAAGCATCACTAAGCATGGAAGGTGTCATAAACTGCATTGACGAGTCTCATTGACGAAGGTAATATATTTTTAGAACAAAATATAAATCAAAATATCCACTGGTCAAGATTTATCCATGACTCCATAGAACTTCGGTGGAGTACCTTAAAATGGCTCTATATTATTTTTATATAAACTTGGTCAAATTTGAAGAGTTTTGACTTAGGACAAAATCAAAGTTATGTATAATATAAAATGGAGTATATCACATAATCAGTTGGCAGTATTTGTTTAATATAGTCATATTCTATATTGATGGTACACTTGTACATTTAGTCGCCATCAACTCTTGTCCAGACAAAGAACTGAAGACACTGCAAATATTTGTGCATCATTCGTTGGACACCCAGTAACATGCACACACTACAACTATGTGCCTCATTTCTTCAGCGGGAAGGATAGCTCTGTCAGATTGACAAGGCTATCGCACTAGTGGATTCCAAAAACTCTTTGGGGCTCTTAGAAAAGAAGTAATGTATGCCGGTCCATATGCCACCAATCTGCACCAAAGTTTCTTGTCTCACCTTGACCTCTTATTGGGAAGTATATACTTACTCCAAGTCATGTCCTGTAGTACTAACTGCAAGAATGGTGGGTCTGAGACTTGGGTCCATGACATGTGAAAGGACTATATACTGTTAGAGAAAGGGTAGATTGGAGCTGTTCCTTCACTGAAATAAAGGCACTAGCATTCTTGGAGTGCTGTGACTGCAAGAATCCTGAAAAGCGATGGTTCAAGAGATCGCAATGTACGGTAGTGGTGTGGCTAAAGAGGAATCCAGTGGGAATCCAGGAGGAAGTATACTGGGAGAAATGGCAGGCACGAGCTGCATCTCAGATCCTCCATCATTTGAAGATGGATCCTTGTAACATGTGCTGAGTGTGCAGCAGCAGTGATTTGGGTCTGATTGGCACAATGGCAGGCAGTTGCTGTTCTCTAGGGCACAATGGCCACAATTTGCATGCACCCACTGAGGAAGCTAGTTGTTGGATTTCCCTTTTTCTGGTGCCCCACAGCAGGTGGATGTTTGGTTTTCTAGGGTTTCGTTAGAGCTGTAGATGTGTGTTTAGGCATCATCTCTTCTTACATAGCATAGAGCAATGTGTGTGGTCTGTATATTGATGAGATGACAAATTGACAATTTTAGAAATCAGGTGAAAATGATCTGTTTGTGTTGCTACTTGCTACATTGCTGCACAGATCACACCACACCAGTGCTACCACCATAAGAATTGCTGCAGCATTTGTCCTAGTCCTGCTGCACACCTGGACCTTTTTGTAGGTTCTCGTCTTACCTTTATAGCTGTGATCAACCTCTGTGGCCTGCTACAGAAAATACTTTTATTGACCCCTGTAACTTCCATTCTGGTGTTTCCCGCCGCCCATATTGCCCGTGCTCCAATTACAGAGCTGGGTAGTGGGTGTGCTACACAAAGTGAGGTAAGGTGTAAAAGAAAAATTAGCAGAAGGCTAAGGCGGTGAGAGGTTGAGGACACCTTTTTTTAATGGAATTCTGGATTTCCTGGAAGTAGTCTTATCTGCATCATTGCAATTAGATTCTTCCCTGTTCTTGGCAAATTTATGTTCATTTCCAGTAGAACTTGGAATCATTTTTAAGTGCAGTGCCAATTCCGTGCATGCTTATTTGGTTGCTCGTAGTTGACTCTCAAATTGTTAGGCCCTACCATGGAGAGATGTTGGGGACAGCACTATTTTTATGTAAGGATCTTCCCTACAAGGAAAAATGGAGATTAGGTACAAGTGTACAACGCTTGGTCGGTTTATAGAGATCATTTGTCTACTGCAGTGCCACAATGATGGTTTCAGCGTGAAAGTGCTGACGGCTGGCATCTGTTTATGTCTAATGATTACTCTGAATGGGCATTGTGATAGAGGCAAGATGCTCCATGAACAATCATTGGAAAGTTCGAAGTCCAAAATTTCTGATCTGCCGAGGCCCCAGTAAGCGGCCTGATTCAAAGAATCTTCTTAAATCCTAGTTCATCCTATTCTGGAGATTTTATGGCTCTAGACAACGATGGGAGTTATCATATTTGTCTCCAGAAAACTGATCGGCGATTATGCTTCCTGGATACTTCAAGGAGAGATTTTGCAGGTGAGCTGTCTCTCTTAAAGAATACTAGTGGCACGTAATAAGCTAAGTTGCATACTAACCTGTAGGCTTCTGAGCATTACTCCTTTTTAAATTGCGTTTGTTCATTGCTAAGACAATATGTAGGTAGAGAATAAATAATGGCACGCGAAGTAACCTATCGCAGTTGCTTTTGCTAATCTATGCACTTCACTTCTTTTTAGAAATCTTGCTTTAGTTAACTTAGCTTTTACAATTCAAGAAACGATGACTACGTACTTAATTCCTCGTCTAAAAAAAGTGTCATCTCATGATGATCAATCTTGCTGAGGATTACGGCACAGTTCAATGATTAAACTATGCCACTACTCACTGCTAATAGGCTCTGATGTCCTGCATGTTCCCGTTTGTTCAGGACTTGCCACACGTCCGTCCAGTATCTACGTAACCCTTAATTGGTACGCACTTGTTTATATTATTTTTAAATGAACGTACTTGATCTCAGTTAAACTATAAGACTACTTACATGGGGTATATAGTGGAAAGGAGCCAGCTAAGCCGTAGGCATGCATTCAAAAGCTGGAGGTATAACCATAGAGGCAACCCTCAGAACTTCTCTTCTTCCCTTCATCCTTCTCCATCTAGCTATTCTGTACTTAAACAACAAAGAGCAGTCCCGCTAGATTGCTCCACCAACCTCCTCAGAACATCGAGGATTCTTATATATCATTCACTTCTTCACCAAGTCTTCTTGAGATACAACAATCTTTTCTCTGTCGTGCGTGTGTTCATGTACAACAACGTCAAGATTGAAGCCAACACATCTATGCACCAATAGCTAGATCGAGCAAACACCATTAGAAAGCCTACCTACCTGCATGGACCCTTGGAGTGAAATTGAGGGCAAGAGAGCTCATGATCCTATCTTCCAAAACCACGTCCGCCCAAACTGCCGCCAACCTGCTGATGGTTTCTGCAAGGAGAAGGGCGCAGATGCTGCCATCGCTCGCGCCGAGCGATGCATCTGGGTTCCGGGGCCAATCATAGTGGGCGCTGGACCATCAGGGCTCGCTGTTGCTGCATGTCTCAAGGAGAAGGGGATTGACAGCCTTGTTCTCGAGCGCTCCAACTGCATAGCTTCGCTTTGGCAGCTCAAGACATACGACCGTCTCAGCCTTCATCTCCCTCGCCAGTTCTGTGAGCTTCCCCTCATGCCTTTCCCTGCCGACTACCCTATTTATCCCTCAAAGCAGCAGTTTGTAGCCTACCTGGAGAGCTACGCCGCAAGGTTCGGGATCCGCCCCACGTACAACCGGACGGTGGTCTGTGCAGAATATGACGAGCATCTTCAGTTATGGCGGGCGAGAACACGAGCCACAGGCGTAATGGGGGAGGAGGTCGAGTATGTGTCTCAGTGGTTGGTTGTGGCCACTGGTGAGAACGCCGAGATCGTGCTGCCGGAGATTGATGGCCTGGAGGAGTTCAAGGGAGTTGTCATGCACACCAGTTCATATAAAAGCGGCGGCGCATTCGCTGGGAAGCGTGTTCTCGTTGTTGGGAGTGGCAATTCAGGCATGGAGGTGTGCCTAGACCTCTGCAACCACAATGCAAGGCCCCATATTGTAGTAAGAGACGCTGTACGTGAGACTTCTCCCCTTTATCAGTTCTTTTGTGCATGTTATTGAGTAGTATTACTTAACCGTGAGCTATGTTAATTTTATAACTTTAATTAGTTTCCTACTCTGAAGTCTAAACCCTATAAGAATTGATAGTCCTAAACTGTAATGATGGAGGGTGGTGCCCCTGAGTTCCTGTTTTAGGTTATAGTTCTCGGACTCGGAGTGCTTGTTTTGTTTATGTCGGATGTTAGCGGCTCGAGTGTGCTGCTCTTGAACATGGTGTCTGATATCATTAGCGTGAACCAAACCAATATTTTTCAAGGCCCATTGGTTCTTTGCACCTGTAGCACACTTGCCATTAGTTTATGTAAGTTCAGGGTTATGAGCAAGCTGTCACTTGAGGAAAGGAGAGATTCTTGAAACGGAAGGCTTCTCTGGCCGCGTTCGGTCGTTCTTTCTCGGGATTCATTCCCACGCGTGTGTACTTGCAGCTTTTCTGGCCATCTCTATGTGACTGCGTCCTTCATGTCCATTTTCTTTTGGTTCTTTGATTGGTGTTCTGCTTGTAGTTTTCTTGCCCCAAGGATAGTGCAAAGAGCTTTCTCATCTATACCTCATGGAAAAATAATTATCTGTGCACATTAGCCATGCATGGGTCCCCATCACCACTACGAGAGCATAGCATAAGTCTGTCACTTAAAAAGAAACATTAACAAAATGGCTTGAGAACCTACCTTTCATAACTAGGTGCATTCCTTTCTCACAGCTCTTTCATCTTTCAAAGAGCTTGGTGAGGTTATAAAAAATGCTAGCTGGGTTTTGCATACTATATCATGTTGTAGATAAGGGAATAAGTTTGGTCCAGGGTGTGTGTTTCAAATGGGTCGTGTTGCTTCTTGTAGCATACGGAAAGCAGACCTTGGAAAACAGAGATTTATTCTGAATAATTTTTATGTTCCAATCATTAGTGCAAGTGTTGCATTGCCTTTTTGTTGAGCGCTAACTAAGATTTTGTCCATCATTGGCAGGTACACATCTTGCCCAGGGAGATGCTGGGTCAGTCCACCTTTGGGCTGTCAATGTGGCTGCTCAAGTGGCTCCCAGTCCACGTGGTGGACCGGATTCTACTGCTCATAGCTCGGACCATGCTTGGGGATACTGCTCCGCTTGGGCTAAAACGTCCTACCATCGGTCCTCTCGAGCTCAAGTCACTCTCAGGGAAGACCCCAGTTCTTGACGTTGGCACATTTGCAAAGATTAAGTCTGGTGACATCAAGGTCTGTTTCAATATAAGAAGTACAAATCAGCATGAAAATGATTGTTCAATAGAGAGAATGCATTGATCTATCATCATTAGTCAAAGTACTGTTCTGAAACTTTTTTTCTGTCAAAATGATTGAACTGTACAGGTACGCTCGGCCATAAAACAAATATCAGGGAGAAAGGTAGAGTTCATGGACACACGGTTGGAGGAGTTTGATGTCATTGTGCTTGCCACCGGATACAAGAGCAACGTTCCCTCCTGGTTAAAGGTACGATTTACTCTTTTATATGCATGTCTGTAAAAAATATCAACGGCACGCCATGCAAACGCTGCCAAGCATTCTCCCTTCATTTATGCAAGTACTCAATAACTTTGCAAACTGATAAACTCCGTGCATCATCTACGTCCTGATATCTGGGTTTGCTTTGAAATTGGCAGGACCGGGAATTGTTTTCCGAAAAGGATGGGTTGCCAAGAAAGTCATTTCCAAACGGTTGGAAGGGGGAGAACGGGCTCTACTCGGTCGGGTTCACCCGGCGCGGGCTGATGGGAACATCGGTGGATGCTCGGAGAATTGCTCACGACATCGAGCAGCAATGGAAGGCCAGAGGGAAGCACCCGGACGTGTTGCTCTAGCTTCCGTCTCTCTGTCTCTCGCCATGGTTACCGGAGGCATGCCATCGATCGGTCATGCATAAGCTTGTGAATACTAGCTAGTAGGTTTGGTGAGAAAACGATGATACGATGTTACTCTGCCGACTTCAACAACGGTGCGTTTGGAGTGGCCCAAGGGTGTAATGCGTGCGATGCTGCATGCTGCGTTTGTTGCATTTTGGTGCTTGTATAGGGTATTGTATTGTCAATTTTTCTGTGCCGTGGTTTGCGTTTGATGACTAACCATCCTATAAGCTGCTCTGTATCATCCTCGGTGGAGTAATACTGAAATGCCCATGTTGGACAATCGGGCTCTGTTTGGCCTCGACTGGTCGTCAATGAATCTAGCTTGGTTTTCATATAGACGGCGTTTACATCTTCTCGATTAATTGTCACAGCTATTTGTTTGTCCCCGAGTGATCATCAATGAATCTAGCTTGGCTTCCATATCCATTGCGTTTAAATCTTCTCAATTAAATGTCACGGCTATTTTCATCTTGTTTGCCAGTTGCCAAGCAGCTGAAAGCTTCATTTAAAGCATTTCGGTACAAGATTCCATCCAGCAGTATGGTTAGTGTCGTGGCTGCTACCTAAGCATATACTTACACCCTTTCGTGGTAGTTTGCTCAATCAAAGTGACTTTCGGCTTGGAACTTTTAGGTGCACGAGAGAGGCCCGTCCTATGCCCTAGGAGCTCTAGGCCTCAATAAAGTACGAGATCGGCTACCTACTGGGAATCCGTTTTCCTTTTGGCAGCCATGCACCAAAGTTGGGCAGCAGTTTTGAGTGTCATGGATGGGCAAAATGACAAGTTCGCCCCTGCCAATGGAACGGACTGGGCACAGACCATGATATCCGACAGAAGTCACTTGGGGGATGATGCAGATAATTTTCTTGGTATTGGACTTGGAGAGACAACGGGAATTTTCCTTGGATTTCCTTTCGCTGTGGACAAGACAGCATGCAACATAAGGGGTACATCTCTCGCCTGTGGAAATCTTACTGTGGCAGTGTGGCCATACTTTTCCATCTGGTCTTGATTGCGCCGATTCCCAAATCAGAACACCTGCCCGTGTTTTTTGAAGATTATATCATAAAACATAAAAAAAATTATCTGATTTTGTTATAGCTATTTAAAAATATAAATAATGGAGTTAACTACTATAGATTCAAAAATATACTTTAGAAATATGATACAGTGAAGTTCAATTCTCTATATAAACTTTTTTTAAAAAATATATATTGTTTAGCAGTTCAGGAACCGTACGCATAAAAGCTTTAAAAACCTGAGAAAAATCTATCCTAAAGAATGCAGCCTAGGTTAGTGAGAAAAATCTATTACTTATATTTCGTATTGTGAGTATTGGTCGAGCTCATGATTTTATACCCTACATAAGTGGTGGAGCAAAGTGTTATGTGGAGCTAGGGCAACTAAGGAGCTCTGTGACTTTTCTGGTGATATTTCGTAATGAACAATTGTGCTTATAGTTTTTTAACCCAAGTATGGGAAAAACTTAGGTCGATCCGTGGGTTTAGTTAAACTAGAGTTCATCATGTAGTACTCGTGGAGTGATCCACACATCCCTACCCTACCCACGCAACCGCCATCCCAGCCTGTGACGTGGCTCAGTCATTGTTCTATGTAAAAGCCTTCACATACTTGATAATTTGCAAAAAATATATATATATATACAGATTTTCTATTTCAGACCAGTAATTGAGCGATAATCACAAAGAATGTATTGGAAAATTTTTTCCCAAATATATAAATCCAAATAGTGGTTTACTAGTCGATAACCAATATACACGTGATGTTCTTGTAAATTCACACATAAAAATGTTTTTATTAAAGATAATGGATAAGCTGGCCGCTATGTCAAAGAAACATATATAAAACCCAACGTTATAAGATTATGGTGGAACCATATATACCATGTGGAAAATAGGCCAGATGAAGGTAATATCTGTTTTTTTATTTGACGTCGTTGATTTTGGATGTACGTTTGACTGTTCGTCTTATTCAAAATTTCTACACAAATATACAGAATTATAAGTCATTCTCAGAGTTTCTTTAATAATAATCAAATCATAACAAAATAATTAATCATTATATAATTTTTTTGAATAAAACTAATGTTCCGTAGACTCAAAAGTTAATGACGTTAAATAAACAAAACAAAAGGAGTACGTAGCAACATGTTATCCACAAAATTACAGACACTAAATTTCAATTTCTGTGGATTCTGCTGGTAACCCTCCACCCATGTGAGCCAAAAACCTTCCAAATTTGCTAAAAGATTAGAAAGAGTGTTATAGTAATTTTGTATTTCACTTTAATCCAGTAACAATCTAACTTTTGTGTGGCTAGCAGTGTGGGACTGTGACCCATGGTGAACGATGACATAATGTGGAATGGATTTCGATGAGTAGTATATGAAGTGAAATTACAAAATGTTCTTTCAAATTTTATACTACAGAGAAGATCAAAATGTACACCCTTCTTTTGTTTATACTCACAATAGACATGAGATGCCATGTGATTTACTTCGGTATATATGGATAAATATATGTTAAATATTGTCAAAATGATAGATAAATATATGTTGAATAATGTGGAAATGATTTGGAGTATAATGATTTAACGTGCTTATATATATTAAGCTCCAAAATCTAATAAAGTATAAACTGATATATTTAAATTAGCTTTAAGATACATTATAGAAATACTCAAATCCATCAAGAAATCAATGTCAGTTCCTCAAACCCAACACTAATAGCCCCTTCCCAGCCAATCTCTGCGTACTTAAAAAATAGAACCGACACAAATGACGAATCATCTGTGCAAGTTATAAGCAAGACTGAACATAGATCGGTAGGTTGCATATCTGTCTCGGTTATAGGCAAGACTTGCATATGACCTCTTCCATCTGTGTCGGGCACGACTTGCATCCCAAAAAAGGTGGAAAATATTGTGTGTCGGTTTTAACATCTATTTAAAATAGATGACCCCTCGACCACCCAATACAAATAACTAACGCATTCTAGCTCTGAGCCAAGCCGTGCATGCAGCCACTCAATTCTCCCATAAAAATTCCATCAAAATTAAAAATTAATATCAAGATAAGACTCCAGGTAGAATACAATTTAGGAAAAAAAATCTAAAATCTGGATTCAAAACTAAAAATAATCACAATTAAGAGATGTATTTCTACATGGACTCTTATCTCAATATTAATCAAGAGAAAAATAAATGTGATAAAATTGTATTTTAGAATAAAAAATGAGAAAATTAAAAGACAAGTCTGTGTAGAAATACATTTTTCACGTTATTTTTTTCACATGTTAATTGAAGAAAACCAATATAGCTTTATCATTGCGTCCATAGAAAAAATGCAACTAACAAATGGGATTTAATCCTCAAGCCTATACCAACATACTAGAGGAGTCCATATGGTCCAAATCATGAGCAACAACAATGAAGTAAAATATAAGAAAACCAGTAATAAATAGTTGTTGATAATGATGCACATTTTTCTTATTTGAAACAATTTATAAACTATTACGAGTATATGCTATAATGTGTTTTCTTTCGTAGATGGAAGAATATCATTAGAGATACTAAGAAGACATCACTAATATATGAAGATAAAGATGAAAAAATGAAGAGAAACAAGTATACCATAGTGGTTAGATATCATTAATTTATTTTTATAAATAAGACAATAGTAAATGATCCACCACTTTTGCTTTATATACATATGAATTACTATGTTAATCAAAATTTCAAACATATAAGTTTGGTCAAGTAGTTTAAAAATTATATTACCATTTTTAATATTTTTAAAATAAAATGGGAAAGCATATATGTTAGTATGCGAGAAAATTTTATAATAATGCTAGCTGCACAATATGTATGGTCCACTATGCTAGTTATATATAATTAGGTAGCCAAAAGGTTTACCCTATCTTTTCTCTTCTAATTATGCTTATAAGCCAAAATTTAAATTTTTGATCTTAAATTTAAAGTTGATTTTAGGGTTTTTGATCGAAGTTTACTTTCTAGCATTGACTTTCAGACTGTTAAGAATACATATATAAAAGTTTTATTTATAAATTATTTTTTGTTAGCAAATATGTCTTGTTTTTTCTTGAATCAATCACTCCTATTTTTACGATCGAGTAAATAATTAATCCCATGATTTGCCAAAAATGGATGAGTGGCTAACCACGCGGCAACCAATGAGCAGCTGGAGAATGAAAGGCACGTGTATGCTTAATAAGATAACATAGATGAGATCTAAGATGGAATAAAGATGAGCAGTACGTACAGTCGATCGGTACTCGGTACAGATCGATGATGAGGGCGTGAAGACGACGAAACACTAAAATTTCTTAATGCAAAGTACAGTACAGGAACATGCAGCTGGCGCGACTTCCTTCGAGGCACGTATAGCTAGCTAGCTGCTGGATTTGACTCCACCTCCATGTTACGCGACACGATGAGTGGATATAACAACACTAAGATTATGTGTGCTGCGAATATAACGATCATGTTCGAAAGACACCGGTCAGCCTCCCCCCTCGAATGTCTGGGCGACCTCTCTCTATCTGTCTACAGCCAAAGTGAACTCCACGGTCTGTAGCTGACGCAAACCGTATCGGTTATGGGAGATTACACTCCCAGCCATGCTCACTGCACAGCATGTACGTCCATGCTTCCCCGGCCAAAGGGAACACAACGAATGAGAGAGTGCAGGCAATGTAGCATCCCATGTAGTAGCAATAATGGCGGCGCCCTTTGCGATCAAGTTGCAGTAGCCTAATTAGGTTCGAGAATCTTTGGTCGATCGACGTTACAAGTAAGCTAGCCATCGATCAATCCGTCATGATCGATCGGGTCCTGGCCCTGCCCCATCGAAAGATCGATGTATCATGGTGGCCAACAAGAATGAATTGTACGTATTATACCGATTGCATCGGTTTCTCCTGGCAAAACATATATTCGCTCTCTTGTCATGCATCGGAATTATTTCCCGGAGGCATCGATCATCAGCTGACAGCGACTCACCCATGTTAGTTTCACAGTGGCCGAACTCGATCAAGCCGTATCCATCTGCAGATAGCATGCATGCATGCATGCATGCATGGTGCAGCCGATCGATCTGATCAGCATGTGTACGCTGGATCCAGTAGGATCAAACAAAGCTAGATATAGCTCTAGCTAGTAGCTACAAAAGGGCGAATAGATGGCGCCTATAGCTCGCGCCAAAAAGGAGTGGACATGGTATAGCCGGGTCGCCGGCCGCCGTCCGCGCACATGCCCAGCAAAAGCGGGTCGGCGTGCGTACGTACGTGTGCCTAGGCCTGCTAATGGGTTGGATGGAAATGGGTTAAATGGGTTGGTTTTAATTTGGATTGTGTTTGGTTGGGTGTAAATGGATTATAACTTCAAATGGTCTGGATTGGATTAGGTTATAGAGACAAATGGATTGGTATGGACTGGATTTGGTTATGTTATTTTAGGTTTTAAATGGATTTAACCCGTGGAGGGTAAATGGATCCTTTAATTGGATAGCTAATGGATAAGATAATAGACATACGTGGGGCCCACATGTAGAAATCGATCAAAATTTGCACAAAGTTGTTTTTATACATAACAGATCATCCCACTAAATTTCAGCCAAATTTGATAAACTTTTATAGTGTGAACACGAGTTTTAAAATTTTAGGTCCGAGTTTATACATACCAAATGGTGCATCCATTTTGCAAGGGTGGGTTGAATCCATTTTAACCAAATAGGTTGGTGCGAGTTAGGCTAAAATCAAAGTTGGATTGGTTTGGATTGAATCCCAATAAAGAATAATTGGTGCGGATTGGTTTGATAGACTAATTAGCAAAAAAAATAGATTAGAGCGGATTTAGACTGGATTACAATTCACTGGCAGGCTTACGTGTGCCGATCGGTCGAGCGAGAGCAAGCCGGCCACATGCGCGCACGCATGCATGACGCATACGCTGATACGCAGCTGGGGGGCCGGATGGGTGCGGGCAAGTGCGCACCGTCCGCGCTAGCTAGCACATCGACCTTATCATCGCCGTCGCCTTCTCTTCTCTCTCAATTCTCAATCGATCGATCAACAGTGTGCGCGCGCCCGGGCGGGCGCAGCTAGCCTGCAGGTGGCTTATGCACCGCCGTTGGCACGAAATCTCCCAGGTCCCTGGAGGGGCAGGCAATGCAAAAGTGGGCAGCTTTTCCGCTTTTCGGTGCATGCATGCACGGCCTGATCGATCGTCCTCCCGGCCTGCCTGCTCGGCTGCTTGCTTTCGCGGCACGGGCGGTGCATTCTCGGCGAGTGATTCTGCTCTACTCTGCATAGCCGTATAGAGGCATGCAATATATGCAGGCAAGGACACGGTGAACGGCCGGCTGACAGGAACAAGTGCATGCCCATTTTGCAAAGTGGGATGGATGCATGCGCGCCTCGGGGCTTTTTTACTGAAAGGCGACGCCTCCGACCGAGTGATTCCATGCGGGAACGATGGGTGCAACTGCAACTTGCCCTTTCGCCTAGGGAATATGCACAAGAGATTCTTCTTGGGGTGGTGTTTAGATGGGGCTAAAGCTTTTTTCAAACCAATGTCACATTAGATGTTTAGACACTTATTATAAATATTAAATATAGACTAATTATAAAACTAATTATAGAAATGAGGGCTAATTCACATGTCATTTTTTTAAGCCTAATTAATCTATAATTAGCGCAGGTTTACTGTAGCATCACATAGGCTAATTATGGATTAATTAGACTTATTAGATTCGTCTCGCGAATTAGTCCAAGACTATGAATGAGTTTTATTAATAGTCTGTATTTATTATAAGTGTCTAAATATTCGATGGGATAAGGGACTAAAGTTTAGTCCGTGAAAACAAACACCACCATAGGATTTAGTCACGTCATTTGAGGAGTACACTAGTACTACTGACTACTGAGTGCGCACTGGTGGTTTCGATGGCTAGCAGCGCTAGCCACCATTTGCCCCGCGTCTTTTCTGTTGCCAAAAGGCGAGGATAGAGTGTTACCATAAATGATCAAAGGCATGGAAAGGTCAATGCTAACTAAGCCGGCCTGTCTGTGTTAATCTAGCTAGGTTTAGCTTTTGGCATCTCAGCCCAATCACATCCCAGGAGTTGTGCCCTAGTGTGGGCTTACATCTAATTAGTAGTATGTAGGGCTAGTAGAGTACTCACAATCTCACATATAGATTAATTGCTATGAGATTAATTGCTTATTCATTGAACTACCAATCCTATTAAATGATCATGATTGCTATGAGATTTATACCTCCCTCTAACCCTAAGCACACTTCGTCCCACACTTGGTATGGGTCTTCATCTCCTCATTTGACACCTTGCTCAAGCCACTCCTATGTCCACGAAGCCTACTTTCCCTCTTTTCACATACCAACTCCAGTTAATCATTAATGTATTGTCTTCTTGTAGCCTCCTCACAACCTCCATCACAATTCTCTTCTCGTATCTTCACCATCATGCTCTCTCACTCCACAAGTATCAGTCATGATCATATTTGAGCTTGGCTCTTTTTTTCCTCAACTCTAATATTAAGATGCTTCTGCTCCATGCCTCATCATTGCCATCACTAGTGGCTTGCACCATTGAATTAGGCAAGTTGAAACCTCATGTTGCCTAGCCTCTTGTTCCACCGGTCCACCTTTGTGATTCCAACAGTGATACTACCATTTCTTCCACTTGACATCTTCGTTCTAATACCTAGCTCCACTATTATAACCTTGCCACCATAAAAACTCAATCTGAGAATTTTGATCTCTTCCGTTCCTTGTCCTGTCCACCTTCCTATACTCTTTCTATATGGTAACCTTATTTAGATGTGTATTGTCGATTGTCGATAGGGTGAAGTAATTGGACATTATTGATAATGCTATAGCTTTAACTCGACTGCATCGAAGAGAGCAAGAGGTAGAATTAAGAGGACTCATGAAGCATTATTAGTTGGCTGATGGTACGTACAGAATATATTAGTCGACTATTTTTTCTCCAAAAATTACTCTATAGTACTACCTCCAGCCCGAGAAATACTTGTCTGGTCTCACACATATCAATAAAAAAAAATAAAAGGTTAGTGTGCTATTTATTTTAGTAATTAAATTCAAATGCATTTGTTTTCTAATTTTTTAAATTCCAATGTATATGTATCCCAATTTAGCAAACTTCAATGCATTTGTCACTTACCTTATCAAAGTTTAAGATATTTATTACTCTAAATATGAAGTTTTTGTAGGATAAATAAATAGAGCAAACGACAAATATTTCTAGAATGGAGGTAGTATTATCTTCGTTCTAAAATACAAGTATTTCTAGATTGTTTAGCAAATACGTCTTCTGTTTAAAATAAGAGCTTTTTTACCATTCTTGAAAAAGTATCTTAAGATACCATACTTTTTAGTGTAAAAAGTGTGGTACCATGAGGTATATTGTACCTTGAGGTACCAAAAATTTGTACTAAAATTTTTGGTACCTTTAGATACTTTTCAAGAACGATAAAAGAGCACTTGAAATAAAGTTATCTTGGACGGAGGAAGCACTAATGTTAGGTCAAAAGATTATCTTTTAATCACTTTATTGGTCATTTTTAAAAAATTTTGAATTGGTTAGATCCTCTTTCCAAATACCTACTTGGCTATGGTATTTGAATGGTTGGAGTCATGGGAATCAGTGCACAAATATCTATACAACCGTTCAAACCGTAGAAATGTTTATATTTTGTAACGGGGGAGTATTTACTAAGGTTGGGGAGTTGGGGCAGTATATCATGTCCCTTCAGACTCCCTGTAAGGTTAACCTTTTGTTTGCTTGTTCCTGGGGCACACATCCACCATCGTGATAGTATGCCGGTATCTATTAATGCATTGTAGAATCTATGCCTTAAATAAGATGTGCACGCTTGCATCCACTATCACTAGTCTATCTAATATATGTAAACTATATATATAAACTACGTCCACTCATCCAATTATTAGTACTCCATCAGGTGTGCATAGTGTTGACAAGTCGGCGCGGTCGTGCCTTTATTCCCAATTGAGGCAAAGGAGGAATATGGTAGATTCATCAAACTGAAGCAAGTTGATCCACGCAATTTCATTGTCAGTGTTGGTCCTGACTTTTTATTGGACCGGTGCGAAACTTAACATGGAAGCCCTTAATATAATAATAATAATAATAATAATAATAATAATAATAATAATAATAATAATAATAATAATAAAAAATAGATATGTATACTTATATATATATATATATATGTATGTATGACCGTATGAATTTTTGCCGTAACGATTTAAATTGCATGCAGAAATAATATTTATTTAGAAAACATGGCACATGTTACCTTAAAAATTTCTTGTGACGTTTCTAGATGCGAAGTTATGGATAATTGTACCAATACTAATTTCATCCAATAGTTTTTTCTCAAGCATAAAGATGCCAAACCATTTAACCTTTCTGGGAACATTGCCTGGCAATTGCAATATCAGAATATATCATATATGATTATATGAAACATTGAAACTATCAGTCTATCAAACATTCAAACTAGTTACTAGTTAGTAGACAGTAGTCAGTAGTTAGTTAGTACTAGTAGTACTTACCTAGCCGCCTTTGCTCAGATCAGATGCCATCTGCCGCTGCCAGTCTTATGTGCGATGCGGATCACTGGAATCTGGATCAGCAGGCAGCAGGCCAGCAGCAGCTCAGCGGCAGGCCGGCAGCGGGTGCGCGTGCGCGTCAAGCCGTCAACGCCTCAGGCCCTCAGCGAGACAGCGAGTCAGCGGGTGAGGGATCGCCGTCGCCGCCGCCGGGAAGTTGTCTGTCGTTGGGCGTTGGCTCGTCGGCGCCGGCGCGGTTCCACGTTCGCGAAAATTGAAAATCCGTCGGAAGACCGAAAGACAAGACGACGCCGTCACGCGAAGACAAACACGATGCGGAATTGCGGATTAGCGGATAGAAACGAGGAGTCGCTGACTCGAAGCCGTGGCCCATGTTTAATTGTTCATATGAGGCCGGACGAGATGGGAGGCGACCCAGGTAGGGGTAAGGGCCGGCCCTGTTCATCGTGGCAGCTTCAGCTTGCGTCATGGCAATGCGGGCAGCATCCATCTAACAATAGTGGTACCTAATTTAAGTAGCTAGATACGCTCGTTAATAAGTTAGGCAAACCAGTAACTAAGTCTTACTCACTAATAGGGTACAAATCAATAATTAATTAGTCTTTCCAGGAAATGCAGAGAAAAGGGATCGAGAGAACGCAGCAGTGAAGCCAGTGCGTGTGCGTAGTATACACAGAAGAGCAAAACAGGTGACAACGTTCATTAAGAATTACTATAAGATTGTGTATTACGATCGCGCATATCTTTTCTGGCGTACTTAGAGTTACAGTGCTGCCGAGTGCACAGGAGATTGCGAGATTGGAGATCGGTGATCGCCGGAGGCCAGGGAAGGGAGACACGAAAATCGTGCACTCTATACTTGGCCCAACAAGCTCTTCTCCCGGCCTGTAATCTGCTGGTCGAATGGGCCGTGGCTTGCCTATCTTGACAAGCGAAATTCTAGCCCAACACACCTGCACGGCACAGCACGCAGGTCCGTCTCTGCCTCGCGGCTTCTGCGTCAGCGAGGTGGCTACATCTAGGAGCGGAACTGCGTAAGTGGGCCGGTGATCCGTTTATGTACTAATTAAGTTGAAAACACCATAGATTATCCACTTAATTGGTCTTATTCACGAGATAACCCACCTACACGGCTACACC
Source organism: Oryza brachyantha (assembly GCF_000231095.2). NCBI lineage: Eukaryota > Viridiplantae > Streptophyta > Magnoliopsida > Poales > Poaceae > Oryza > Oryza brachyantha. The sequence continues at coordinate 23,097,878 of NC_023163.2, forward strand.
CCTCGTTACCGGTGATTCTATACCTTTTTTACATCTTTCTTTTTATTTTTTTAATCTTTTGGTACACTAATCTAAGCTGGCCTAATTAAATAACACTATTTCGTTATTCCAGTGAAACCAATATGACAACGTTATTTGGCCATAAGCTGATCTGACAGAAGAATAATATCACACCAAATACTAGGTCATGTTATTTGGCCACTCCATGTTAGATGCCCGAGGTAAAAAATTCAAATTTTGAAATAAGTTTTACTATGAATTAATTTTAAAACTAAAAACAAAATTGTTCACAAAATAATAGAAGTCCGGTGCTGGCGCACCCACTTTCCCCTCCATCCGTATGAAGGCAACAAGGCGCCTCCGCATAGGCCCAGCGCATTGCATCTACCATGCCCACATGCGTGATCGGTGGATCCGCGATCCGGCAGGAGTGCCATGTGATCTGCGGTGGATGTACCCCCCAAATAACGTACTGCTTCGAATCAGCCGGCGAGCTCACCAAACCGAGTGTCAGTTAAAATTAGTGATGCCCTGCACACATCCAAATGCAGCTGCGCGTGCCAAGTGGAGCACTGGGCCTTGCTGTGGCATACCGGCACTGTACACGTGTACCTACGTAGCCGTGTGAAGGCCCTTTCGTAAAGGTGGGCCTTGAACTCGAGCACATGCCCGGACGACCGGGCGGTACACGAAATAATAGCAGCTGATACACGTGGGTTCAGCTCTCTGCTCCACGATCGCGTGGTACGACGATGTGTCCAACCACGCTCCCTGCGCGACCTGGGCGCAGATTCGCCATGAAACCGAGGGCTCCATGCGCTGGGAGGACGTGTCTCCCAAAGGGAAGCGCGCGTCATACTCCTTTGTCTTTTTCCTCTTAAGAAAACCGTGCATGCCCGCAGTGCCACGTATTGTATATTAGTATGGAGATGACGTTTTAAGAGCGGTCAGGTACAAGCTCCCTCTAAATCTCCAACCGGCTTTGCTTATGCAAGATTGCAAGATATCCTTGGTTAACTCTTTCTAGGAATATTATGAGAAGATTATTAGATACTATACTACAAAATACAGTATATACTAATCGACATGGCGTAAGATCGATGGCAGCAACACTATACTGTACTACCGAAGGATGGAAGTGGCCCGTGCTGTCATCTCCTTACACGTGAGCCGCGCAGGCCGATGAGATAGATGATCGCGAGATGTCGGATGAGCATGTATGGCTGTCGACGAGCGCGCGCACCCGGTGCGCCCGGAATCAATTGCGCAGGAGTGCGGTGCGGCGCGGGTGTTCCGGTGACACCACCGGCGTGGCGATTGGTTGAGTACTGCCGATCGATCGCGCCGCGCGAGGCCGCCTATGCGCTCCGCGCACCAAGAAAAACGCAGGGACCAGCACGCGGGGCGCGATATTGATGACATCGCGCCACGCGACGGGGTCGCCCTGTCCGGCTCCTGTGGGGGCGTGACACGTACGCCGACGCTAGCGAAGGGTTCCACTCCGGGCCGCGTCGCGCTCGGCGGCCTGTGACCTTGACGTGAGAGCCCGGGACCCAGCTGGTTGATAGCGTCGCCACCAACTCAGTGAGAGTTGCTTCCCGTGGAGCTGGACAGGAGAGCAAAACTGTTTAATTTGATCTGCTCCAGAACTTTAAAAAAGAGGATGTGGAGTATATTAACAATAATAGTCATGATTAAGCCATAATTTAATTATGTTTCTTTTTCATATAATTAAATACTGACTATTTTTTTAATTTAAACAACATAACTATATGGCTACAAAATCATATATGACAGTTAACATATAATATAAATGTTTAGTGATAATATATAGTCCTATATGAGTGACAAATTCGAGTAATTATAATAAAATAATAAAGACTAGTGGGTCTTTTGGCGTTGAGTGGAGTTGTGGAGCAGCAAAAACAGCAAAAACACAGCTCCACCCTTATAATTTTTTTTAGGAGCAGCTTCGCTCAAAAAAGTAGAATTTGTACCGTTTGACATAACTCCGGCTCTAATTAAATTAGAGTTGGGAACTGAAGCGGTGCCACCGGCACATGATAGGCTCTGCTTGGATTAAGGGGCTCAGTGCTCCTTGTGGCTTGTATGCCTCACCAGAACGGGTGGGAATAGTTCGCATCTACTGTAGTTAGCTGCCAGATCGACTGTCTTTTTCTTCAGGGTTGCATCGTTGTCGAAGAAACGTGTTGGCCTAATACTCACTTCGTTTTTTACGCAGTTAACTTTTTATTTAAGTTTGATCTTTTGTCTTATTTAAAAAAGTTAAGTTATGTAATTATTGACTATTTTATTATAATTGGTTTATTACGGGAATAACTTTAAGTATGATTTATAATTTTGTATATTTAGATAAATTTTTTAAATAAAATAAATGGTGAAAATATAAATCAAAAGTCAACGACGTCAAAAAAAAATGGAGGAAGCAGTACGGAACTGTTGTTTTTTATAAAACCGGTAAGGAATTGGTTTACATGGAAATAAAAGGCGAGCGTGTGTAATACCCTTTCGATCAGTTTAGGCAAACAATTATTTTTAAGTACATATGGCACTGTTCAATTTCTTATATGATTTGTAACTATATCTTACAGCTAAACACAGGTATGGATGGATGCGGCATGGATGTGGTGGTGGTGGAGGCAACGACGACGAGGGGTAGAAAAATGCCCATTTTAGCAAAATAAACAGGTAAATCAATTTCTAGTTGATTTTCTCAAACTTGACTTTTTCTAGTCCAAGAACATAGCTGATGTAGATCAAGGTAAAAGAATTCCCATTTTAGTAATCATCTTTATAGAAATTTGGTAAAGTTTTCAGTTATTCAAGTCAAGGATAATTCTTGTTCTTTCATGTTGTTTATGACAAGTTTACCTGGATGTATTATTGCTCAGATACATAACAGTTGTTGTTAACATGAATCACTTCATGGATGCCACCACCTTGGACATCACCTCCGATGTGATGATCCTCATGAATATCATGGTTTCCATCTTCTTCGACCATAGGTTCATTGAGATCAGGTATATCCTCTTCATTACTTTCCTTTGATGATAAATTTAGATTTATGGCCATGGTTAAATCAATGGGTGATGGTTTATTGCAGGCTCATCAAGAAGGCATAGAAGGAGAGCAAATAGAGAACAGTAGATGAAGGGTAGAAAAAGAGAGTGGGCATGGGCTCACTGGCAAGTGTTGAGATTTTAAAACCTTAATTTAGAGTTAATTTTAGGGGTTTCATCATAGTTTATTTTACGATATTCGTTTTTTTATCGCTATGCATATGTATACGAAAGTTTTATATAGAAATTATTTTTTAATTGCTAATAAGTTGTTTCATTTATAACAAATATAAATCATTGTTTGGCTTTTGAGGAAAAAAAATCAAACATCATAGTTGGAAACAAAAGTAATTTAGAAATAAAATATTTATATACGTGTTCTTAGCAATCTCAAAATAAAGACTATAAAAAAAACTACAATAAAAAAACTAAAATCATCTCTATATTTAAGGTTGAAAATTCAAATGTTAACTTATAAGCATAAACAACCGTGAAAAGATGGGGTGGAAATGTTGAGCTTAGTTGATCCGTAAAGCCATTCACAGTATTAGATTAGATAGTACTCTCTCTGTTTCATAATGTAAGTGTTTGACTATTTTGCTTGTAATGTTTAACCATTTGTCTTATTCAAAATTTTTTGGAAATATCATTTATTTTGCTTGTGACTTACTTTATTAGCAAAAGAACTTTAAGCATGAGTTATTATTTTTTATATTTGTACTAAATTTTTAAATAAGACAAATGGTCAAACGTTGTAACCAAAAAGTTAAACATCTTACATTAAGAAACGGAGGTAGTACCACCTCCGTTGCATGTTAAGTTTATTTTTTAGTTTTTAGATATAATGTTTTGAATCTTCGTCTTATTTAAAAAATTTTTACGATTAATATTTTTATTGTTACCATATGGTAAACATGAATAATACTTTATGCGTGACTAATTTTTTTGTTTTTTTATAAATTTTTTAAATAAGATGAATGGTCAAATGATTAGATACAGAAATCAAAAAATAAATATATTATATAAATCAACCGATCAAATGTATCTAATGTCAATCAGAAGTCCAATTTACTATTGCGTACAAGAGAAAAGGTCGGATGCGATCCAAACACGGGCCTTTATATGACCAATCTGCTGTCCTCTCCAATAACAACCGTATCAAGTTGCACACCCAAATAGGAAAAGCACAAAAAGAAGAAAAAAAAAAGCACAAACGGAGATGCCATGCCGCAGGAGACAGCGCGACGCCTTATTACACCCGTGTGCCGCCACACGTGGCCCGTATGCGACATGCCCAAATCCTCGCGGAATCAGGCACCACGTCACGGGGCAAATCGGATGGCTCCATTTGTTGCCGCCGTTTGCCCGAGCGAAGAAGTCCGATTTGCCCGAGCGAAGAAGCGGCCACTCCCTCGCATCCCACCTGCCCTGCGTGCCCGCGCGCGCGGCCCAAGCCCGTGCCGCCACCACTGCCACTGCGACGCGACGCCGATAAGGTCGGCACGCTCGAGCGTGACACCGACCGAAACCCCTATATAGGAGGCCTCGCCGCCCCGGCCGGAAATATCTTGCGCGCGTGTGGGAGTAGCTCACTACGACACTACCCCCACACCCCCACCGACGAACGGGACACTTTGCGAGGAAAAAGCGAGCGCCTTTTTCCTATTCTGTTCCGCGCTCGCTGCCACGACCGCGCCCTGGAGTAAGAGAGATTGGCTGTGGTGTCAGTGATGGGAAGCGAGTGCAAGGTCCACCAGCTCCATGCCGCCGGCGACAGCGACGGCGGCGGGCCGGGGGCCGTCGCGCCGTTCGTGGCGAAGACGTTCCACATGGTGAGCGACCCGTCGACGAACGCCGTCGTGCGCTGGGGAGACGCCGGCAACACGTTCCTCGTGCTCGATCCCGCTGCCTTCTCCGACTTCCTCCTCCCCTCCTACTTCAAGCACCGCAACTTCGCCAGCTTCGTCCGGCAGCTCAACACCTACGTACGTATACACCTCCCTCCTCTCCTCTGCTTCTGCTAGAGCAGCTCTGCCGTGGGTGTAACTCTTGCGTCGCTGCTGTGCTCTCTCTCTCTCTCTCTCAGGGGTTCCGCAAGGTGGATCCGGACAGGTGGGAGTTCGCGCACGAGTCGTTCCTGCGGGGGCAGGCGCAGCTGCTGCCGCGGATCGTGCGCAAGAAGAAGAAGGCGTCGGGCAGGGAGCTGTGCGAGGAGGGGGAGGAGGTGCGTGGCACCATCGAGGCGGTGCAGCGGCTGCGGGACGAGCAGAGGGGCATGGAGGAGGAGCTCCAGGCCATGGACCAGAGGCTGCGCACCGCCGAGAGCCGTCCGGGCCAGATGATGGCGTTCCTCTCCAAGCTCGCCGACGACCCCGGCGTCGTGCTGCGCGCCATGCTCGCCAAGAAGGAGGAGCTGTCCGCGGCCGGCAACGACGGGCCCGATCCCTGCAAGAGGCGGCGGATCGGGGCCGACGTGGGTCGCGGTGCCGTGGCGGCCGGCGGTGACGCGGCCGAGCTAGCACAGAGCAGAGGCGCCGTGCCGTTCCCGTTCTCTGCTCTCGGCCAAGTGTTTTACTAGACCCTCTTAAAAATCGAAGTGTTCTGTACTAGGCAACAAGGCCCAGATAGCTGTACACGTATGCGGTTTCCGTTGTATATACAACAGTGTACTTACGCATATAATAGAGTTTGGCTAGTCTCTATCTTTGGACGCGTGTATATATATCAACTATCAGTGGCTAATAATGCATGTTTGTTCAATGTATCGTACTTACGACTTCTCAGCGGGAAATGCTAGCTAGGTTGATTCTGAGTTTCTGACCAGAGAGATGATTCTACGGTATCGCTTGGGCCCTTTCGTTACGCTCGCCATGATCAGTTGAAGGATCTCACACGATGTGGCAGAAGTATGTTACTACTAGCAATCACAGAAGACGTTGGGTGCAAACATCACACGTACGTACTAATCCTTTTTTGTCGCCAAAAGAAGATGAAGAATACTCTTTTCCTGCAAGAGAAATCGCAATTTGTCGATTTATCTGGAAGTCAATGTCACGAAAGAAAACAAGCATAAAACATTGGTTTCAAACTAAGCTTGAAGTTTGTTAATTACATCTTCGAAACAACTAGTATGAAACACTCAAACGATCACTCCGTGGTATTCTCGGTTTTGCTACTACGCTGCTGATACAAATACTGATCTTGGTGCCATCCAATCCACTTTCGGCATGGTAAGGTAAACACGTGTTTCGTGACATTCAACCTCTTATATCCTTTTTGGTAGATATTTTCACGGAACTGGATTTGGACCCATGGAGAGTGTTTGAGAGAAAATAGGGAATTGGATTCGTTCAAAAAATAAAAACTGGATCACATTCAGCGGACAGTGACAGAAATGAGCATTCTCTCTGTGATGTAGTAGCAAACTGGGAATGGCCCCGCGAAAAGAGCGAAATTCGGGAATCTCTCAATACGAAAGCGACTATATTGGGCCTAATCCAAAGTAGTCCTGGGCCAGATTGAGAGGTACTGGTAGGAATAAGTTCACTTTGAGTCCCTCAAGTTGTCACGAAGTATCAAAATCATCCCTCAGCTACAATCTCAGAAATGTTAGCCCTCAAAGTTACGAAAACCGTTCAAATCCGGTTTTTTTGATAGTAATGAAGGGTGATTTTACTGAGGTGGCATCCCAATCAGCAAAAAAATATATTAAAAATTTATGAGAACTACCTATCAATTGCCAAGCTAGAAAAAAATATTCAATAATAAAATATAGGACACACCTGTCAGCTTAATTAGAAAAAAAAATCCTCTCTCTCCCTTCCCCATCGAGGCCGGTGGCTAGAGCGCAGGCGGCGGCGGCAAGCGCGGGGTGGCTCGGCCGCGGGAGCAGCGGCGAGCTCGGGCGTGGGCGCGGGGCAGCGAGGACAGTGGGCGCGAACTTGGGGCGGCTCGGGTGCGGAACGGCGGCGGCGGCGGGCACAGGCTTGGGGTGGCGTCGGCGGCAAACTTTTGTTGCCATGGCGAGTGGTTTGCTGGGGTGGCTGTGCGTCCGGCCGAGGCTGCGGCGGCTAAGGAGGAGGCAGAGAGGGGTGCGGCTGGTGCTGCGGAGAGGTGAGAGGCGGGCGGCGGAGGCGGGGAGGATGGCCGGGGAGGTGATGGTGGAGCACGTCGGGCGCCTCGTCGTGTGCCGCGGCGACGGGTTCTAGCTCGGCCGCCCGGCGCCGGTGCTCGCCATCGATGACCGGCTTGAGGCCGGTGCCACCTACCTCGTCCTCCCCGTCGACCGTCTCCCTCAGGTCCGGACATCGTCGCCGCGGTGTCAACTCACTTTTCTTCTTGCATTGCATAGTGATTCCAGTGAACACTTGTTGCGTGTCAATTTGTGGTACGTGCTAACTTTTTGATGAAACAGATTTTGGCGAGAAGATTTTGTGAACTAGCTGGGCTCTGCTGCCTATGGCGGACCTCACGTTGAGCATTGTGCATTAGCTTCTAGCGGTCATCGGCAAGGAGGCGGAGCTCCTGGCCGGCGTCCGCGGCGATGTGCAGTTCATCAGGGACGAGATGGAGAGCATCAACGGCCTGCTCCGCCACCTCGCCGGCACCAAGGAGCGTGCCAGCGACCACCAGGTCCGAGCTTGGATCAAGCAGGTCATGGAGCTCGCCTACGACTCCAACAACTGCGTCGAGAGGTACGCGCAGACGCGCTCAGGTGGCCCCCGCCGCCGCAAGGGCTTCCTCGGCCGCCTTCATCGGGCCACCGTCCTGCCATGGGCGATGGTGGTCCGCCGCCGCGTGGCCACCCAGATCCAGCAGCTCAAGGTTCGGGCGCACGAGGTCGGAGAGCGGCAGCAGCGGTACGGCGTCGTTGTCCTGCCCAAGACCTACAGCGGCGTTGTCATCCCAAGCATGCGCCCGCCGCCGCCGCCATCCCGCGCATGAGCCGCCCCAAGTTTGCGCCCACTGCCGTCGCCGCCCCGCGCCCACGCCCGAGCTCGCCATTGCTCTCGCGGCCGAGCCACCCCGCGCTTGCCGCCGCTGCTCACGCCCTTGACTGCTGCCTTCGCCTGCTCCAGCCACCGGCCTCAGTGGGGATGGGAGAGAGGGTTATTTTTTCTATTTTCTTATTAGGCTGACACGTGGGCCCCATATTTTTTAAAGTATTTTTCTGACTTGGCAACTGATAGGCATGTCCCATGAATTTTTTAATATATTTTTTGCTGACTAGGATGCCACGTTAACAAAACCATCCTCCAATACTACCGAGAGACCTGATTTAAACGGTTTTCGTAACTTCGAGGGCTAATATTTCTGTATTGCGGTTGAGGGATGATTTTGATACTTCGTGATAACTTGAGGGATCCAAAGTAAACTTATTCCGTACTAGTACGACTTCTTCAGCCTGTCTGAGAAACATGGGCTGCCGACAGAAGGGCCGATGCAATGTTCTTTTTTGCAGCTGTTACTTCAACGGGTAAAGTATCATCTGCGATCAATCTGTCCGGTGCTCAATCCTTCCTAGGTGTTGCAGATATCTTCCCCTCCATTTTTGGTCACTGCAAGAAGGTCTGTACGCAAGTAACCCAACCGCAAAAATGATCTCGTATTCCCCATGGACAACAGATTGTTTGGTACAACGGCCAAATTACTCCTTCCAGTATTGTGAATAGTGTTCATGCTGGTGCTTTATGGGGCCATGGTTGCGATTCCGGAATCTTGTGATGAGCATGCAATGGATGGCCATGTGTGCCAGCTTTAGAGCACAATCAACTTTGCGGTTTCCACACGCGCGTCATAGTTAATTGACACTTATTTCGCAAAAGAGTAATTAATTGGCCCTCCTAGATACGAAATAACTATTGGACTACGATCGATTTAGTTAACCATCGCGTCTAGGAAAAGGTGTTTTCCGTGGCGAATTAAGGATAAAGCTTTGCACGTAAACGTTGTACTACCACCCAACGGCCAACCTCTCGAGGTATTTAAGGAGAGCCGTTTTCGCTTACCACTGATTTAACCACCCTATTTTTTACCTTTTGCTTATACTTCTTATAAGCTAAAATTTAAATTTTTATCCTTAAATTCGAAGTTGATTTTATGATTTTTTTAATGCATTTTATTTTTCAATTTTGTATTTTAGATCGTTATGAATATATATATATATATATAAATAATATGTATAAGTTTTATTTCTAGATTATTTTCTGTTTGTAAATATGTTATTACTTTTTTCCATCAGCAAGCCAAAAGATGATCCCGAACATCTCTCCATGGAAGTATAGCCAAATCGGTGGCAATATACTGCATCAGTATTTCCAAAAACTGGTGCAAAAACATACAAGTAAGATTTATCTCATTGGTGCGTAAGTGTCTAGTACGTACATCTTGTTTCTTCCTACTGTCATGGTGTTGCGGCAGCCATGTACATTGAAGAGTATTTATGATCGACAGTAAGCGTTCGGATGTAATCAGGGCATTAGGCAATCTTTGAAGGTTTGTATTTTGTCGGTCGCGTTACATTCCTCTTTGGAACGACCAGTGCGCCAATGAACGAACCAATCGTAGCTGACGAAGAATCGATATCACGCACGCATTAGCAACTCTGAGCTTGTTTTGGTTACCAGCACAATATATCCTTCTATATCTCTTTGGGAGAAATCCTCCGTCGTCACCATCAATCATGACAAGTTATTTGCAATAAGCTTAAGTACTATGGATCAAGGGGTGATACAGTGAATAAGACAGACGATATATTTACAACGAAAGATAATTTGTGAATTATATATATGTGTGTATTTTCTTAGCGATCTAAAAGCCAAAGTTAGAAAATAAACTATAACCAAAATCTAATTTAAATTTAAGGTTTAAAATTTAAATTTTAACTTATAAGTATAAGCAAAAGTGAAAAGATGTTGATGCAAATCCCTGCGCTAGTTAACCGTATATACTGTTGGTGCAGCTCGATTAGTTACTGCTTTTAATGGATCAGTACAGTGCATAGTGCATAGCATCAAGAGATTTGTTTCAGTCTAACAAAAAATATCTCAAGGTACCGGTATCTCGTGGTACCAAATCGTCTCTGATCGTTGGATTTAACAGTGCACATCCTACTCAGCTAGATCCAATGATGAGAAACAATTTGGTATCTCGAGGTACTTTTTATTGGACCGGAGCAAATATCTAGCATCAAATAGAAAGCATACGCAAAGTTGCAAAAAGGACTGTATACAAGCAGCTAATTTGGCCAGCATCTATGGAGTATGGTTGGTTGGAATTAAAATTTGTCCTCCTAAAGTATTGACATTTCAATAGGGGCGGATTTTAAAAAAATAACAGTGGAATCTGAAAATTTAGTCCCTCTCTATGTAGACATATGACAAAATTTTAGCAGGGACTAGAGGGCTTGATGGGCCTAAAGTTGATAGTGGGAGCTAACCCCATAAAAAAATTGCCACTGATTTCAAATACTACTAGTAATTTGGCGGTTTGCAATAAAAAATTGGTAATAAGACATTTTGTTTTATTATTGTATCTTTTAATTATTTATTTTGAAATTTTTCTCTACCTAATTTTATTTTTAGATATACACCTTTTGGATATGCTAGTTAGACCGATATGGCAAAACAATGCTATCATGCCAACTTTTCTCTTGACATGAGAGGCGTGGTAAGGATTCTATCACACCAATCTAAAAGTGTGGTTAAACCAACTTTTTAATATTAGGTGGTGTAGTCGGAGGTAGAGCTATAACAAAATACATGTAGGGCTACTAATTGCTTTTTAATGTTTTGAACTGGATTTAGATGACTACGAAAGGCTAAATGAGAGATATGTATATATGGTGAAAAATAGATAGATTCTAGCTACAAAATTTTCGAAAACAAGTTCCTCGGAACCCCTTTCCCTAAAGTAACTCCCCTCCCCCACTGGGTGTGATCAAAAATCCAGACGGTAATAAAATTTGGTGGGGTTTATTTTAAATTAAAGGATAAAAATCCATGAAAAAAAAACATACCATATGTTGACAACATATTATTTTTTCATTGCCAATATTATTTTATGGTAACGAAGTAAATCAGCCCATAGATACATTAAGCACACTAAGAAAACAGCTCATCTCAGAGGATGCTTCTGGAAACAGAGTACCTGCAGGGAGAGTATGAATGAAAAGTCTCAATCACAGTTATTTCAGGCTTGGTGCGGTGGGATGCGGTACACCAGGAGAGATGGGAGGAAGTAGTTAAGAACATGGGTATGCATAACAAGCAATTGACCCTAACTAATGACAGTTGAGCAGTATTTAGTGTTAATTTTAACTAGCAGTCTAACAGTATTCTTAAGGAATGATCCATTTACTCAACACTGAAGTTAGGAGGAACCTGCGAATTTATCTGAAAAGAAATTCTTTGCCAACCACGAGTCAATTCATGGACCGGAGGCGGAAAGGTGGCGGGTGCCCGCACGTAGCAGTGGGGGAACTTCAGCTGTTGTTCTTCAAGTTTCCCTGCGCTTGTCTCCAGCCAACTCCCAACCGAAAGTGAAGACGACCTGGCCAGAGTTCCCACGCTCCATTAGTGCCCATTCCGGCTTGGTTAGCACGCACGCAAAAAGTCCCGAACCGCAGCGTTCTCTCGTGCTCCGCCATCCCGACGAGGATTGGTGTAGCTTGCGCCATTCGGTACACGCATTCCGCTTGATCTAGCGAGCTAGCCCGTACAGGCAGAGTAGACAGGTGCATGCCGGCCAGCATGGCCAGTTTTCAATAACTGGCTTGCACATATATCCCCCAACCACCCCCAGATGGACAGTTTATGGAGTTCGTCTCCGATATGGTCCATGGATTGGTTGGGCTGTTGCTTGCGTTCGACACCGGAGTACTCCGGTACTAGAAGGATCGGGGTGACAACAGGAGAAATGATTTCACCGCGTGTACATGCAGCAGCGAGCCGGCCGCGGGGAAGTGGCAATGTTGCATCGGATCGGCGACGGCGACGGCCGACGGGCATGCATTCAATAGCGCGAGTTGAGGCAGGGACGGTTGAGACAAGTTTCTGTAGCACCGGTCCCTGTTCTTCTAGTTGTCAGCATTCAGCAACACCGCTCTAGCTAGGAGCAGAGTGTCACCCTGGGTAGTACAGTAGTATTCTTGTAACGTTGTACGAGAGTTGTGTACCAGGCGGTGCAGGGCTACGGGTGACCGGTTACGGACGTAGCAGTGGTGCATGTAGTGCTACCGTATGGCTCAGCGCGATTATTAACTCATCGGGTTGTGCCAAATTTAATTCCCCCAACTACCTAGCTACTCTCTTGCTCGGTTCTATAAATAAACTGGATCTGTGTTGGGTGCAGGGCCATCACCTGCATCGTTCCAAGCGCAGCTCAATCTTGCTCACTGGTCCGGCGTCTCCATGGATAGGCTCATCGCCTGCCTCCTTGGCGTCCTGTTGGTCAGTTCCTGATTACCATATACACATGCATAGGCGGTGTTCTTTTTGTAAGGAAATACTCTGTTCTGCCCCCTGTTTTGATGTTGTCAAGATCATCCCGAGTAGTAAAAAAAAATAGTGATAGGTATGTGGTGCATGCTACTCTTTTCATCCTTTAATTTAAGGTATCCTAGAGATGAATCTGGATCAGCGTTAGTCCGAATTGATCGTTAAAATCTCTTATAGTTATTTTCATCCTTTAATGTAAGGTATCCTAGAGATGAATCTGGATCAGCGTTAGTCCGAATTGATCGTTAAAATCTCTTATAGTTATGGACGGAGTCACGGACGGAGTAGTTTACGAGATTCAGCTCACAGTCACATCATTTTACTTTTGAAACTCACAGCATGTACTGTGCTCATACCTAAAAGGAACTTGGAAAGCCAGTTGAACACCAATAAAGTAGCGTTATGGATATTATAGGCTCGTTACATGGAAAGGTCTGCACGTATATAGCATATTGACAGGTCGTGTTCAACCGCAAGGTGCGAACTACCCTGATTTTTGTGGAACTAGTAACATAGGCGGTCACTTTCTGAACGCATAGAGCGACTGAGCAAGGGAGATTGAGCTCCATGATTACCGGAATCTTAACATCAGTATTAGTGCTACTGATCCGGGAATGTTGAAACTGTTGTAACATTAAGCGATAATTTGCGTGCAGATCGCTTCAGTTGGAAGCCATGCAGCTCGGGCTCCAGAGCAATACTGGAAATCAGCTCTTCCCGACACTCCCATGCCAAGCTCGCTCTCTCAGCTCCTCAGTAGCACTCCAGGTAATTAAGCAAACATCTTGGATACAATTAAACTACCTGATCGACCAATTAATTAACCCTTCTCCTTGGTTGCATACAGGCGGAGACACGTCGGTGAACGTCGGCTGGGGAGGCATCCATGTCGACGCGGGCCACGGCAAGCCCGGCGGGACAACCGTTGATGTCGGCAAGGGTGGCGTCGGTGTAAACGTGAAGCCTGGCTACGGTAAGCCCGGCGGCACCACGGTCGACGTCGGCAAAGGCGGTGTGGGTGTCAACGTGAAGCCTGGCTACGGCAAGCCCGGCGGCACCACGGTCGACGTCGGGAAGGGCGGCGTGGGTGTCAACGTGAAGCCTGGCTATGGCAAGCCTGGCGGCACCAGCGTCGGCGTCGGGAAAGGAGGGGTGGGCGTGAACGTGCAGCCTGGCTATGGCAAGCCCGGCGGCACCAGTGTTGGCGTCGGGAAAGGAGGAGTGGGCGTGAACGTGCAGCCTGGGTATGGTAAGCCCGGCGGCACAACGGTCGGCGTCGGGAAGGGCGGTGTGGGCGTGAACGTGAAGCCAGGCTACGGCAAACCCGGCGGCACCACCGTCGGCGTCGGGAAGGGCGGTGTCGGCGTCAACGTGAAGCCCCGCGGCAAGCCTGTGCACGTCAGCGTCGCGCCTTTCATCTACAACTACGCCGCAACGGAGACGCAGCCGCACGACGACCCCAACGTGGCGCTCTTCTTCTTGGAGAAGGACCTCCACCCCGGGAAGACGATGACCGTCCATTTCACGCCCACCACGGCCGGAGCGAAGTTCCTTCCCCAGAGCGAGGCCGACACCATGCCGTTCTCCTCCGAGAAGGTCTCGGAGATCCTTAGCCGGTTCTCCGTGAACCCGGGCTCCGTCGAGGCGGCGGAGATGGCGCGGACGCTGCGCGACTGCGAGGCTCCGGCGGCTAAGGGGGAGAAGAAGGCGTGCGCCACGTCGCTCGAGTCCATGGTCGACTTCGCCACGTCGAGCCTCGGGACTAGCCACGTGAGGGCCGTGTCGACCGTGGTCGGGAAGGAGGGATCGCCGGAGCAGGAGTACACCATGACGGCGGTGAAGCGCGCGGCTGCCGGCGGCGACACTCTCGTCGCCTGCCACGCGGAGCCGTACGCGTACGCCGTGTTCGCGTGCCACCGGACGCAGGCGACGAGGGCGTACACGGTGTCGATGGCCGGCAGGGACGGCACGACCGTAGAGACCGTCGCGGTGTGCCACGCCGACACGGCCGGGTGGAACCCGAAGCACATCGCGTTCCAGGTGCTCAAGGTGAAGCCTGGCACGGTGCCGGTTTGCCACTTCTTGCCGCAGGACCACGTTGTCTGGACCCGCAGCGACTAGCTGAGTAGATCAGCTGCCATGCCCAATCGACCATACATGCATACATGATGATCCTGGTGCCTGGGTTGATCATGTTTTAATTTAGTCTACATGCAGATGCTACTGTATGGTCTCTTACTATATATATTGCATATTTGCACGCATGCAATTCAGTACTTGTTATTTGGATCTGGATGGTGCTGCCAGCATCGCCCACCTGCTAGATGATACTGGTGGGCTAGATGTTTAATGTATGGCTAGATGTTTAATGTATAGTTTAGTGTGGGATGCAATAAACAGACTGGTATTTACTTCTCTTTGTCAGTGCTCCTTGCATAAACTGTTAGAAATGCTTGGTAAACTTGAGGAGTTGTTTGAAACAAGAAGGGAAAAGGAGAATGCTCAAATTTTGGCACCAGAAAAAACATGTAGCATCCAATTTTTCCAGGATTTGCAGTGCAGTATCGAAACAATAGAAAATGAAGAGGTAACAGAATTTAAAACATACCCTGAAGGGTGCTGGTCATCTCTGATTGGTGCACCAAGATGTAAAAGCCTTCAATCGAGCCTTTTTGCAGCAAACTGCAGCAGATGAACATCAGTAAAGACTGGAGAATACATAAGCAGGAATACTTGACAAGTTTTAAAGACATAATAACAACTAGCCTAAATTTTCTTATAAAATTTTAATCGAGATAAAAGATGGCACTACATCAGCACGGTGGAACATGCAACAAATGTTTGGAGTACACAGAAATGATATGCAACTAAATATGTCATAGCCCTCAGCAAGCTTTCAAATGCTTGCTCAATAGAGCATCTTTTTTTTTTTTAATTTTGGAGAAAAGGAATTAAGCCCGGGCTTACTTGGAAGGTTGTGAATCACCGATAGTACATTACAAGCAGTTAAAATAGCAACAAACATGCTGCTATTACATTTATCCTGTGAAATAACTATTTTCACAAGCATATAGTTCAATCCCCACAGCCACATGAACTAGGGATATTTCATACAATCCAAACTAGTAGGTATTGACTACCTAACTTACCTAAAAAATAGTCAAGGACTGTGCAGTAACAAGCTAATAATCCAAGCTAGAAGACTCACATTGTATTTCTGATAGCTTGAATCTCCGAGCCCAAACACAGTATGACGGAAACCTTCAAGCCACCTAGCACCCAGTTCTTTTGACGAAAGTACCTCCAAAACCCTGCCACGCCCAAAAATGAAAGAACCAAAACCCAGTTAGCGACTCGAACTTATAGATCCTACCAAATCAAACTGATCCTATCTCCAAGACCTTCATGGAATCTGGGGGATCCCCCTGCCCAAGCAACTCTGAAAAATAAAAAAGCATACGCATCGATTCGAGCGGCGATCACGACGATATCGGCCGAGAGAACCGTGAGCCTGGGGTTTCAAGGGTTCGAAACTTACGGGAGATTGAAGCTGTCCCCTGGGAGGCGTCGACGGCCCGGGCAGCCCCCACGCTAGACCTCTCGGCGGACACGTTTGCCGGCGTATATAGCGTCCCCCGTCTGCGAGGCGTATACAATGAGGAGGCGGCTGTCCGCTGGCGGAGGCGCCGCCATGGGCGTGAACTGTGGAACCAGGCGCAACGGCGCGGCGCTGGAGGTTGCAACTTGGGAGGAAGAAGAGGAACGAATGGAGGCGGCCCCACCTGTCTGTGTGCGGGATCGTGCGCTTATGTTGGTTTTGGTCGTTTGGTTATTAGGTCGGTCCATCTGGAAGGAGTTCGGAAGTTGGGCTTCCGTCATGTGTAATAGCCTACGGCTCAACTGTCAATCACCATCGAGGATAGGAATATAGTAGTATATTTTACTATTGCTTTTTTCCTTTAAATCATAATAGATGAAAAAAATGGCTAAGTAGGATTGTTTAATTCATATTTTGGTCTCCAAACGTTCTTTATGTTTTTATATTGGTTGGTGTTATGATGAAAGATCCGCAAAACAAGTTGTCGTTGTTACAAAGAATCACCTAGGGTGTGTTTAGTTGATGGTCAAGATGGGATGAGATATGGTGATCCATAATTTTAGGGATATGAAGATTCAGTTTTATATTTGGTT
The DNA here is from genome assembly GCF_000231095.2 of Oryza brachyantha. Lineage (NCBI taxonomy): Eukaryota > Viridiplantae > Streptophyta > Magnoliopsida > Poales > Poaceae > Oryza > Oryza brachyantha. The sequence continues at coordinate 23,114,646 of NC_023163.2, forward strand.
AGATGGATCGGATGATCCAATTTTTTGCTTGGTTGAATGGATGAGGATAGATGGGATGGACATATTGAATTACTAATAAATAATAATATAAATTAATCATCATAGATCTTATCGTAATTAATATAAATTATTAATAAAATATATCTATCATCATTAATTAACATCAATTTAAACTTACTAATTGCTAATTAATGACAAAATAAGCTAATTATCACTAATCAATCACTAATAATCACGGTTAGTGAGGGTGGATGAGCTCATCCGGCCAATTTGGCCGGATAAACCCATCCAGCATCCTTATAAAATATTGTCTATCTGGACCATCATATCCAGTTTCGTCCATGAACCAAACACATCAAAAACTTGGATAGTCATCTCCCATCCAGACATATCCTGCTAACCAAACACACCCCTAATATTTGACCATATGTAATCGATCGACTTCAGGGTTAGAAAATTTTCCATCGGTGTCAGGATCCACCTGGAACGAACCTCAGAGTTCCAAGTAGGGCTCGGAATGTTTGAGTCCACTAACATTTCGGTTTTTGAAACACAATACGCTCAATAGTTGAGTTGTCAGCGCATCATATACATAAACCCTTAAACCCTAATTTCTTCCCTCCTCCTCAACTGACTATTGTCGTTGCCCCCGAGCTCCGCGTGCCCTCTTTGGCCACCGCTTCCGCGCTGTCGTGCGCCCACCCCTCGCTCACCTTCATGTGTCCGTCGCTTGCCCTCACTCAACTATTACCTCCGTGCCCTCGTTAGCTACTGCCGCGCACTGTCCGCCTCTACACCGGGGACCATCCTCCTGTGGAGCCCTGGTTGGGGACGGGGGGCAGTCAGAGGCGGTGTGTTCTTAACCAGCTCGGCTCTGATCCGTCCCGTTACCAACATAATCAACGGTTAGCTTTCACCAATTTTGTACTCGTATATTGCAACTTTGCAAGCTGACCATAAATGCAAAATAAAATAAGATACTTACAAACAAACTGCACAGCGAGTCCATAGATGTAGACCTTCATTGGGAAAATATATAAGCGTATATAATTGCATGAGAATATCAGCACGAGGTTTTTCTGTATGTACGGTTTTCATATGTCTGACCGAGTAGCCGTCGCGTAACTAGGAAGCGCCCATTTAATTATTGGGTATCGAATTGCGACACGTAATCTGGCTTATTTATATGCCCTTAACTACGAAGTGTCCGAGAAGCTATGTGCTTATATATGGATCGATCGCTGTCACGCTGATGAATTGATGATAGTCGATCCTAAATTAAAGATGATGAATCCACGTCTTACATCATGGAGATTGAGGTTTCTGCGTTAAGCTTCTTCTTGTAAGTAGGGGGGTATTTACCTATATATTTCTATACTTCAAAATCACGATTATTTTAATGCCGCAGTGACAGGATTAATTTGTAGTACTCCTTTACTTCCATAGATACTTCATCGGTGGCTTATCTTACACAAATCAATAAAAACTAAAAAGAATATAATGTCATATACTTTAGAAACTTCAATATATTCGTCTCGTATTTCTTTTCCAAACTCTAATATTTACTCTCCTCTTTAACAAATTTCAATATATTTATTGCTTATCTTATTAAATACTAATATTAAAATTAAATTATTTAATGAGCAATAAATAAAAAAGGAAAAAAATGAAGTATCTGTGAGGCGAAGTAAGTACTGAATGACTTTCCGTACAGTAGTGAATTACCCATACTTTTCAACATGATAGTGAGTTATTATATACTATTAATTATTATGGGTTTATTGAGAATGGGCTCAATAAATACAACAAGCAAAAAAAAATAAAGGTTGTTTATTTGTTCTGATTTTCTTGTAGAGCATAGGAGAGCAGTTCATTTTTTTTTTTACATTTTTTGGGGTGTGATTGTGCAATGGCAGAGGGAAGCCTTTTTTATTTCTCAGGTTGGGAGTAGGGATGGCCGTGGGTCGATCCGTGGATATTTTAGGATCGACTCTAATTCAACTAAATAAAATAAATTATATTTTATAGTGAAACTTAGTTTATTTTGTTGAACTAGAACGGACTCTAAACTATCCGCGGGTTGACCCATGCCCATAGGAGCGTGCGATGAGAGAGGAAAGGGAAGTTGTTGGCTTTACGGTTTTCATTGGATGGGAGTCTGCAAGGGGAGAGAGGACAAACTGCCGTTTTCTAAGTAGCAGAGATATAGCCTCTGTAAATAACTTGTGTGAGCAATCGGAAAGGAAAACTCTTTTAATCACTCAAGGTAATATCCTCATTTCTTGTATGTAATTTAAATAGTCATTAAAAAAATAAAAAAAATAATAAGATAGATCAATATTTAAATTTGTGATATATCAATACACAAATATACAAGATCACATTTGACTTCTATAAGTTAAAAAAATATGATGGAATTATACATACTAGTCATAGTTTAATTTGATCATTTTTTACAATTTATGGAGTTTGAATTTGGATATGTATATTTGTGGAGTGATATATGACATATTAATTTATCTTATTATTTTCAAAAAGTATAATTTTAAATAACATGCAAAAAATAATATGATATATCTCTCTAGGATTAGAATTCATTTCCCAATTAATATGGTTAGCATTATATATTAGTGCATTGCAACATGCCTATATAAATTGATTATGGACTCTATAGGTGCATATGCCTATGGATAAAATAAATGGTTTTTTTTCTGGGTTTATCTAGAAGCGGTGGTTTTTACGTGACCGGTTTATATATAATATATGTAACATAAGATGAGAAAAAGACCGAGGATTTTTAAGTAGTAAAGATATATTAACAATTTAACATGCTGTTGTTTTATCGTGGACATGTGCATGCACCTGACCCCACCAAACGCAAACCGCCATTGCATTGGCTGCCACCGTGGGCCATTGCATTTTGCAGCTCTCGACCGGTTATCGGCGAAACTGTAAAAGACCAAAGAGAAGAAACGATCTAGAACGAGCGATTCATTCGTGCAAGAGTAACCAGCAGGAGTACGTACCTACGTAACTTTTACAGACAGGAAGACTTCTGACTGAATCTCCAAGCTCTGTGAAACGGTCGAGGCGATAGCTCTCTCAATCAACCAGAGTACTCCCTCTGTCTTAACATAAATTAATTTTTTAGTTATTAGATACAATGTTTAACTCTTTATTTTATTTTAAAAATTTTTACGATTAATAATTTTATTTTTGTTAGATAATAAAACATGAATAGTATTTTATATGTGGCTAATTTTTTAAAATTTTTAAATTTTTTAAATAAAACAGACGATCAAATGCTTGACATCAAAACTGAAAAATTGGTTTTTTTAGCCGGAGGGACTATATCAGACAGACTGGGACAGCACGTATTCCACAAGCTTCCATCCATGCATATTTGCAGTTGTGCACTGGTCGACGAAGGTAAAAATTCAAAGACTCGTTCAGGGACGAGGCGACGGGCAGTTGAGCGACCCTAGATACAGGTGGTTGTGATCTGGTTGCGCGCTATCTCTCGACCTCTCTCCATCTCCTGTCTGATTTAGCGATTTGTAATCTTATCCCTGGCTTTGAGCGTGCACGTTTGCCCAACTTCCTCTTGGTTTCTAGCGTCTTATTCCACACGCGCACTCCAAGAGCCCATGCAAACCCCAGCAGCGTGCGCACGTCTCACCAGCTCAATCCATCGCCGGCTATAAATCGATCGCCGGTGCGCTCTCTCTGCGAGGGATCGCATGCGTGCGCAGCACTGAGCCATGGAGCATCTGCACGGAGATGATGCTCACCACGAAGCAGGCCACGCTGCTGCTACGATCCCTCACTTCCCCTACTTCCCGGTGCCGCTGACACCGCCGCCACTCGCCGAGCCGGCGGCTTCGACGACGTCAGGCGACCGGCACGGCGCCCCACTAGAGGCGCTCCAGCCCCCGCCGCCGTGTAGCCATCCCGGCGGCCTGGACGGCGGCACCCCTGATGATCACCAACTAATGACGACGACTGCGCTGCCGATGATGCTGCCGGCGATGACGGCGTTGGACTGGCAGTCCCTCCTGCAGACGTGCCTGCAGGTAGTGCCTCCGGAGGCGGCGCCGGAGCTGCAGCAGGCGGGGGCGGCGGCGCAGGCGGATCAGTGCAGCGGTGAGAACGATCACGGCGATCAGCAGCTGGCGGCCGAGAGCGGCGGAGGTGCCTGCAGCAACAAGGAGAAGCAGCTGGCGAAGGGCGGCGCGGGGAGGTCGGGGAAGAAGAAGGCGAGCCGGCCGCGGTTCGCGTTCCAGACGAGGAGCGACAACGACATCCTGGACGACGGCTACCGGTGGAGGAAGTACGGGCAGAAGGCCGTCAAGAACAGCAAGCACCCCAGGTTCGATATATCTGCTAGTTAAATTAAGTTCCTCTATATTATCGATTTCGATCATGGCTGCCATATACGAGGATTGCATGTACGTTTATAGCATATCAACACTTCTAACCTATTCCTGAATTAATGCATGTGTTGAGAGCTTTGAGATTTACAAGTTCAAATTTGAACTAAGTACAATAATTCAAAAGAAGAAACATCTATATATACACAAACCCATTAACCCAACAATCAAACTCAAATTATAAACCTACTACGTACGTACGTACGTTAGCCATGTGTCTTTTGACCCTGGAATTATAAGAAATTAAGAATAGCTAGGAGGTTGAACGCTCACTAACTAATGCATGAGCATGCTGCATGACGTGCCTATACGTGTTTGGATATCTCGGGCTATTTACACATAGGATGTGTTAGGAGAGCTACGCTCCCTTCTTGTTCGCCAAATATCTCTAGCTGCCGCCGCCATGGTGACAACACGTAACTTATATATCGTTAATTTATATAGGACTAAATCCAAGTTTAATTCTAACGTAACTCTGGGTGCTAACATATATACCAAGCTTTTAAACAAAAATATTTTTCATATTCAACTCAAATCACCATTTAGCAAATAATGAATCTCAAATCCCAGATAATGATCCGATCACTCACATCAGCTAAAAGCTGAACCAATTCAGCCAATGTTAACGACTTTTAAATGAACCAAACAAATCTATCGATTTTAATTTTTAGAAATATTTGATGAACAACCATGCTTCTTCAGTTAGAATTTTATATTTTCATACTTTCAAATTAGTATCAGGGCGAACACAAGAAGGGACAATGGCCTCTAAAATGACTTTGTATTGCCCTTCAGAGTTTTTTAGTTTCATCTAATTTTATAAATGACCTCCATCCACAAAAATAAGTCTTGATTACGCCAACTTAGCATATGTAGTAAGATGAAATTACAACTGAGGTGATGTATGTTATACTTTTTAACATATTTACCTTGAATAAAGTAGAAAAATATCATGTTGACGAATTGAATTGAAACTAAGAAGATGTTCGATGTACTTTATTGTCATCGGGATCATAAGCTTCCTTTATTTGTAGACAAATAAAAGTGCCAAAATCCCTCATATATGTGGATGGAGGGAGTAGAAATAATAGAAACATATGTAGTTATGACCTTATAAATTTAAGTAAATTTCAAAACTACAAATGTTTTAACCAAACCATATTAAAAATTCATATTTGATGTTCACCTAATTTATCATAAATTGCAAATTTAATAAAAAAAATTATATAACTACAAATTTTATAATTTAAATACCTACAACTATATTAAAGTTATAAGTGTTGTAGTTTTGAGATTAAATTAATGCTAAACCTACAATTTTGTGATAAATTTACAAAATTGCAGTTTTTCTTTACTCCATCTTACTATTTAGTTTTGCGATACACCATCTCAAGAGTTTTGTGATTGTTTGATCAGGTATATGTAGTTTTATGAACTTTGGTCTACAGATTTTGTTCCTAAGAACTTACAAATTGTATAATCGAACTTGTAAAATATAAAAGATACTAGCCTCAAAGTTAAAGTTTCAGGGTTGCAATTTAATGCTAAATAAAACAATATAATTGAAGTGTAAGGGAATTGACATTATTAAATTTATAGTTAAAATTTTAGATGTTTTGGATAAAAAATGTTTCAAAAAGGATAAAAATGTGTATACTCAAATGAAATATTTCATATTTGGGTTCAAACAGTTTTTGAAATCTTGAATATTCAAATCCTGCTTCTATAATGATCTATTGATCTCAGTGAGATTCAAAATCTAAGAAAGGCATCACCTGGGACAAATAACATTTCAAAAATTTTCACATATTTCTCTACTGTTCAACCAGAAATTAGAAAAAACCCTTTAATTAATTTGGAAATAAAGGAAATGGCCAAAATACACACGTGATAATATATATACTACATACGACATTCATGTAGAAGCAATTTTTTAGCACATGGGTGTAGGTACACACGTTGCTTCCATGTCATTTAAATAGTCATAAAAAATTATAAAAAAATTTAACAAGATAGTTTAATATGAGTTATATCACTCCACCAACATGCAAGTTTAAATTCAACTTTTACAAGTTGTAGCAAAAATAACAAAAACAATTATGAATATGCGTATACTTAGTTTCAGTTTTGTTTGTTCCTTTTGCTACAACTTGTAGAAGTTGAATTTAAACTTGCATGTTTGTGGAGTGATATAAATCATATTAATCTATCTTGTTAAATTTTTTCATATTTTTTATGACTATTTAGATGACATGCAAGCACACGAGTGTACCTATACCTGTGTGCTAAAAACTGTTTCCCACATTCATGTATATTGTGTCTAAGTACTTGAGTCCGCAAATATATTTCGCCATGATTGTATGACATAAAAAGATTTTCATTAACTTTATGTCTCATTTTGCATGTATACATATACTCATCTAGGATTTCGAAAAAACATACATGTGCCATGGGACGGGTTCACACCGCTGCCCAATACCGCGCCCCGCTACGCAACATCGTGCGGTAATCTCCCCACCACACGGTATTGGTGCCCACACTGCTGACCAGATTCTCCTCGTTGGTTATATTCTAGGATATCCACTAAAATACTGTGCTAGGGTATCCTCTTAATTCTCTTAATACTGTGTTAGGTTCATCGGTTGCAAAAGTTTAGATGTTTTTACAACTAAATTAGTAGTATTGTGGGTTTTTTTTTTTTGCTTTCTATGTTAGGCCCAAAGAGGCTAGCTTATATGCATTTTACAATTAATTAGTAGTATTATAGTTTCTTAATTACAAAATCAATCAAGAGAATTAAGGGGATATCGTAGCCCAATTACCAATAAGAAGAATCATAGTCAATGTTGTACATGCACCGGTGCGGCCGGTGCCGCCTGGTAGGGTGCGGAGTGCAGCTTGGTGGTGAGGGTGTGGTATGACAAGTTGGCCCGGTGTGGTGGCGCGACCATCGTCCGGCCTCTTCTCGTGGGCTAATTAAGCAAATCCATCCCACGGCACACGTACAATTTTACGATTTTCTATCAGATATATACCGATATATGTATTTTTTTTCGTCTATGACATACATGGTGATGAAAAAGTTCATGTATATGCGCATGCAGGAGCTACTACCGGTGCACCCACCACACGTGCAACGTGAAGAAGCAAGTGCAGCGGCTCGCCAAGGACACGAGCATCGTGGTGACCACGTACGAGGGCGTGCACAACCACCCCTGCGAGAAGCTCATGGAGGCGCTCACCCCAATCCTCAAGCAGCTCCAGTTCCTCTCGCAGTTCTAACGATCGATCCGTCCCCAGCTCTCAAGCAAGCAAGCGAGCGAGCGATCGATCTTGCAAGCTATACACAAATCTAATAACAGACACATGCATGTGTATATTATCATTATTATTATTGTAGCAAATTAAACTCAACCCAAACTCCCAACGGGGAAGAAAAGGAGAACAATGTGCCTACCTCCCCTGTCACTGCAGTATTTATGTATACAACTGATGCTGGTTTGGTTTAAAGCCAAAACTGTCTTACGACTTTTCTTTTACTCTCGTCTCCATGGAATTACCATTTTCTTATTTGGCATAGGTAGGCTGGCATATGTTTGGATTCAAACCAAACTTTCTCTTTCTACTGTTTCTATTAATGCGATCTTAAAATTGGTAAAACAAATTTAGACCATACAAACCAAACCGGCCTTTAATTACTGTATAAACACTAAGGACATGCTTAAAGGTAGAGTCCACTGTGAACGCTTGTCTAATCCATGTAAGCAACAAGTACTTTTTTTTAATAATGATATGTATAAAGATAAAGTCAATTTCTTCATTAATACGATAAAATATTTTTTATTACACTACTTTTCTTTTTATCCACCTCCATATAATAAAATTTCCCGGCTCTTAGCCGTTGTCATGTATGGCAATGGTTTTTCTCTCTCCTTTTCTCTTTTTATTCCATGTTAGCAAATTTGCATATATAAAGTTTAAGAGAGTTAGCTAATAAACACATTTTACGTGTTCTAAGGGCAACAGAATTAAAAAAGAACCAAATGTAAGTTGGGTGGGTCAATTATCAATATAGCCCATGTATGGGCGGAGGTAGTGGAAAGATCCAGCCCACATATGAGCCCACTAAGTACGCCGAGAGGAAAAAGGCTACCCACACATAGTGACAAACTGAAAATAGACCACCCTCCGCCAGTCCGCCGCCGCCGCCACCGTCTCGCCTTTGCCTTGCCTCCTCGTCCCGGCGAGCAGCAGCCGCTCAGCGACCACTGCGCAGACGTAAGCGACGCTTCATTGGCAGGTAATCTGGCAAGAACTTCTCCATCTCTCTCGTTTTCTTTTATTTCACCAATTGCCGGAGGCAGCTCCACCCACCACCGCTCCGCCTTTCCTCTCTCTCTTCGCACAACTCTGGCGGCGGTGGGGGCACGCCTTAAGGTAAGGCCCCATACGTTGGATCCTACTTCATCGTCTCCGGTGAACTGCCGCCGTGTGAAATACCGGGACTTGCATGGTCGCACCTCGGCAATCCCTTCATCTTCCTCTTCTTCTTAATGGATTCCTATTGAGTATTCTTCTCACTCCCCAATCTCTCTGCGACTACTCAATTTCTAAAAAGAAGTATGTGATCAAGGTCAACCGATTGTTATATGCTATCCCTGTTATTCCATTATGCTCTTCTTAATTCTTAGGTTGTTCGTACTCATTATAGTGTTTAGCAGGGTTCTAAATGTGTCACCGACCATAATTTTGTGAATGTTTCTCCATTTTACTATCTTAGTTTATGTGCCCGTCGGTTTGACAGTGCATGAACGCAGTTCATAGAATAATTTCTTTATCCATTCATTCGATGTTTCTTCTCAGCTTTTCTAATGTAGGATAAGGGGACGTAAGCTTGCTTCTAGAGTTCTAGATAACTTTTATGAGAACAAGACGCCCTACTTGAATAGTTTGCTTCTAGCTAAGCATTATATATTATATCCAATTTATGTTACACATATCAGGAAGCGGGTAAAGCTTTGGGGTGAAACTTTATAGAAAATGAACAAGGGAAAGATTTTTAAGTTGGCAAAGGGATTTAGAGGCATGGCGAAAAATTGCATAAGGATAGCAAGGGAGAGGGTTGAGAAAGCTAAGCTTTGGGGTGAAACTTTATAGAAAATGAACAAGGGAAAGATTTTTAAGTTGGCAAAGGGATTTAGAGGCATGGCGAAAAATTGCATAAGGATAGCAAGGGAGAGGGTTGAGAAAGCCTTGCAGTATTCCTACAGGGACATACGTAACAAGAAGAGGGACATGCGGTCCCTTTGGATCGAGCGCATCAATGCTGATACACGATTGCATGGGGTATGTATCCATTGCACTCAAGTTGTCAAAAAGGAAGATTTTAATCCTCAGTAGTTCCATCCTGTGCATGATAATTTCGATACAACCAATTGAAGATAACACTACCAGATTCATCATGGTTGTTTAAGTAGCTCTTTTCTTGCATTTGACCACCAGGTGAACTATGGCAATTTCATGCGTGGATTGATGAAGGAGAACATCCAGCTCAACCGGAAGGTGCTTTCAGAGCTTTCTATGCATGAGCCATACAGCTTCAAGGCACTTGTTGATGTGTCTAGCAGTGCGTTTCCAGGGAATAGGCCGCCTGTTAAAAAAGAGGGTCTAGCAGCCATCCTGTGAAATAATTTTTGTTCAGTGGCACACGACACTCATGATGGCCGTTGCAACTGAAAGTTACTACTATTATTGTCTTTTAGCTCAAAGATGACTCATGTAATTTTCCCTTACCTATATTAAATATTTATGTTATTTGTGTACTCTCTGTAGCAGGAAATGTCTAATTGGATATTGTTCCTTTGGTCCCTTTCTGTTGGCTTTATGGAGAATGTTCTTCCCTTACAGTTGACAATTTCAGCAACAGTACTATGGATTCTGTCATAACATATGCAAAGAGTTATGAATAGTTAACTGTGCTTCGAAATGCATATACTTCTACAGTGCTTTGATTTGTAGAAGAAAGGAAAATAATAGTGCACAGAAAATTCCTTTAGGGTTGACAGCCAAGTTCCCCGCTTAAAGGAGCATGATACCTTCCAGCTCGATTACAGTAAGTTCATTGCCTAATACATCACCCCTCATAAATTTTATGTCTTCTGATTTATGTTTCTTGCCATTCATGCAAATTGGTGTAGCAAACTGCTCCCTCTGGTTTTTAATAAATACCGTCGTTGACTTTTAAACATGTGTTTTACCATTTATCTTATTAAAAAGTTATGTAATTATTATATATTTTATTGTGATTTGGTTTATTATTAAAGGTACTTTAACCATGACTAGTATTTTTACATATTTCCACAAATTTTTTGAATAAGGCATGATCAAATGTGTATCTAAAAAATCAATGACGTCATCTATTAAAAAGGAAAAATTCCTTACATGCCTCTGAAACTTTCCTCAATCCCTTGTGTACCCCTGAATTTTACCTCATCCCTTGTATACCCTTGAGATTTTATTTTAATTCTCTCTATACCATTTCCGTTAGTTGACCATTAAATATTTTTAAAATGACTATATTATCCCTCCTATACAAATGTGCTACCTACTCGATACATTTTCATGCGCAAAGAATAACTTATACTAAAATAAAAGGACATAATCAGTTAATGCTAAACTTAAAAATAGAACTTATTTTTTTAGAAAAATATTTTTTAAAAATATGATTAAATCCACACATTAATTTTAAATATGTTTTTTAGTTTGTGATGAAATAATTTTGTCCCCTTTGTTTTTTAAATGAATCTTTTTTCACTGCATATTCGTTGAAAAGTAATTTTCAAATTTGATGAGAAGCTTGATTTGTTTCAAATAGATATTTTTAAATTGTTAATGAAATTATGTTTATTTTTTAAAAAATATTTAGTAATTTATCTCTTATTGTTATTCACAACCCAAATAATTTACACATCAAACATTTCTAGCTTTTAGCAATATACCGAGGACACTAAAGTCATTTCTATAATAATTAACGGTCAAACTAACGGTCAACTAATAGAATGGGCATGTAAGAGATTTAAATAATAACTCAAGGGTATATAAGAGATCAAGCAAATCTCAGGGACGCAGAAGGGATTGGAGGAAATTACAGGGGCATACAGGGAATTAACCCTATTAAAAACTAGAGGGAGTACATTTTTATCGATTCAAATGGGTAGTTTTAATGCTTCAATCCTCTAAATCTCAAGTTAATTATTCATATTGTCCATTTTGGCTTTTACCTTTCATCATGTCTTCTGGAGATATATCTTTTTCATTGAGGGCCATCTTTTTTATCCTTATGAAGTGTTTATAGTTGTATTACAGAGTTCAGATATATTTTGTGCTGAACTTCAAATTCTGCTAAGGAAGACTCCAATATACTAAAAGAACGATATAGAAAGAGAAAGCTTATCCAGAAAACAGGCAATATGTTTCTAATGCATGTTATATGGGCTTACCAGTGCACTGGCTAGCTTTCATGACTAACTAATAAAATGTTTTTATCCGATTCCTGTTTGCTTCAAATCAAAATTGCACTCAAGACATTTCTGAAGGTATGTGCTCTGGCCAATGATTTGTAATCTGTAAGGATAGAAGTCACAATGCAATAGTGTGTAGAGAAATTGTAGGCAAACTTTTTGGTGTTGGTCACTTGGCCTAGATAGAGATTTTTTTTTTCTGAACAGAATAAGAAGAAAGCAAAGACATATATTCTTGTTCAAGGAATTTACTTCTGCGCAAAGATTGTGTTGGTTCCCTTTTCAAGTTTATAACGAAATGCACAGCAAATCCTCACATCACTTTGGCCTCCATGCAAGTGTGAACAAAATATGTTGATTGGAGCAACCAAAGCCATGCACCTGGTGCGCTTTGTATCTCTAGTTTCTCTTCGCTGGATTGCACTAGTATAGCAGTATTTATCAACTGAGAGAATAAAGTAGCAGCGCATCGTTGCATTATCGACAATGCATTTCTGAAAACTCAACCTTTTCATCTTCTTTACAGGTTACAGAAAAGGGACCCTATTAATGTCTGAACCGGACCGAAGATAGTGTGAACTTTGGATGAAATTCTCTGCTCGCTTTATTCGTGTCGTGCCCCTCTAGCCCTATCATGCACCCTGGTAAGATATGGTGTTATTTCCTTTGTTTTTGATCAAGACATATTACACGATGCTACATTCTTGTAGTATATCTTGCCGTCTGTAAAAACATAATTGCCCCCCTTTGACACTTGTCTTTTTGACACGGTGTGGACGTGGAACCAGTTCGCTGTTAGATACTGCGAAGTGCTGCTTCTGAAAGCTCCGTTGTTCACACCGCACTGCTTAGATACAAGTTCTCACATAGTGCTGGGATGTTTTCAGTTGGGACTTCTATGAACTTGCAGTTTTATGACGGAGACATCAGTAGGTGAACGACACAAAGTTCACGCTTCGCAGTAGGGGAAATCTTGCAGAGAACATTCGTGAAGGATCTAGTAGCTGATGACATCGAGAAGTTCGGCAAAGCATTTGAATGTTGTAGATATTCCTTGGGTCAGTTTTGCAAAGTTGTCCCCTCCCCCAAAAAAACGTTGGCTGCTTTTAGGGGTCATTTTTTGCTTTTTCAAAGAAAAGACCAAATGGCATATTTGTAAAAAAAATAATTGACGAATAAAACTTTCATATACGTATTCATAGTAATCTAAAATCCAATGCTAAAAAATAAACTACGATAAAAAACCCCTCAAAATCAACTCTAAATTTAAGGTTGAAAATTCAAATTTTAAATTACAAACATGAGCAAAATCCAAAAAATGTGAGTTTCCCAAAGCGGAATTTTATTTTTTTGGAGGTAAGTTTTTCAAACATCAAAACCGTGTGTTTCGTAAAAAAATTATATACAAGTTTCTCATATGGTTTTATTAGAGCAAAATTTTAATTTTAAAGTAGTTAAATCATTTGTTTATACCCTCAAATATCTATCACGAAAATTAAATAATCCCTTCGATCATTTAATCTTAGGTATTTTAAGCACCGTCTTAGTATATCTATAGTAGCATCATAACAGGGATAGGTACCTTTTGAGAAAATCAAACAAATGCCACTGATAAACATTTAATTCTAAGAACTGTTATCGACAAGTATAAGTTCTATAAAATGTCATCGTATAAACGAATTTGTCTAAGAAATATCATGGGTTCCATCAGCATTTCTCCGTTAAGTTCTATAGTGTGCACAATGTATTTAACGGTAGAAATGGACGGAACCCTAACGGCGATGTTATTTCTCAAACAATTCGTTTGTACGGTGTCATTTTCTAGAACTCGCACTCATTAATGGCATTTCTTAGACTTAGATGTTTGTCAATAGCAATTTTTAGATTTTCTCTTACCTTTTGGATATTGTATGCTTGTAACATTTAAAAATCTCAAAATCAACTCTAAATTTAAGATTTAAATTTTAAATTTTGCTAGCATAAGCAAAAGCGAAAAAATGAGTATGCAAAACTTTTTTTCTATTGAAAGATACATTTTGAAACTTTCAATCACCTGCAGGGAATGGTATCTGTTTCAATCTGCAGAAAGTGTCACCACCGAATCATTTTTCATTTAACATACCAACCCAAGCTTACAATCACTCGTGGAAGCTTAATATGATCTCTTGGTGCAAAAGCAGCCTGCTTGTCATAGGAGTCCTTTAAGATTGGTGGCCATCTCTGGATAAATAATGGTCATGCTCATCCGAGCACGTCTACTCGAGAGGCTTGAGAAAGAGAGATTTGACCTTTTTGCTCCTGACTCTGCAATTTGCGACCTAATAGTTGGTGCCCTCGTTGCATCACCTTCCCTCTAGAAGCACAGCTCAAACGTTCGAGCATTGCAGCGATATGTTCCACACATTTTTTTGCAGTTCTTGCTTCGAATGTTGCTGTTAATTCGATATTTTGATGGTACAGTTTCTCCATGCCTTTTTCATGGTGCAGTTTCTCTCCGTGCCTTTCAGCTCTTTTTTCATGGTGCTCTCTTCATCAAGTTGATACCTCTTTCTTCATGCTTCTACATGGCCCTTGTGTTGTGGCCTTGTTAAATGCATTGCAAATCAACCATGTGATTTATTCATTTATTGTACATTTTCAATCCTTCATGCATGGTCCACTCCGGCCTTATCCTTGGCCATCTCCATCACCAGAGAGAAACATTGACACAAATGAGTTCACTGAACATCTGGGGTTAGTCCAGTGTTAGGTGGTAGCTAGGTCGATGACATCTCAGGGAGAACCAGAACCAGGTATCATCTCCTTTAGACATTCGCTGTAACGTTTCATTTTCTTACTCGAGGGTGGTTGATCTTCTTCTCCCTTCTACCTTACGTTGTTGGATTGCGATCGCTTAATATTGGACTTGGCCTTTGAAGTCATGCATGCTTTGTCAAATTCTGATCTTTGCAAAGCTCCAACTAGATGTATTTTTTTTAATTGTTTCTTTAGGGCAGGTCGTTCCTGAAAAGGCTGGATGAGAAGAGGGGCAGGTAGCCTATTCGTTTTATTGACTAATAAGGGTCCCTGAAACTAAGGGGAAATCGTGAGATCATGTAGAAAGTGACATGCAAAACTCGTCAAAGTAATCCACAGGGAATGCATTTATAATTTGAAAATGTACCCTTTCATTATTAGAAAAATAATGCAGGTTGTATTTCTATGAAACATTTATGTTGTTAGATTGGCTGTCAAGGAGATCTTTTCATGGGGGGGAAATGCTCCTTCATGTGCAAGTAAGCCATAGCTCCCTTCCAAAGCAATTATACTCTATTGACAACAGGTATCACCTTTTTTATTTTTTCCTCACCTTTCAACCATGTTTGCCTTTTGTTTTTCCTTCTTAGACTTCATTCAAATCGTACAAAAGAAATTGGAACAAGTATTCATCTCTTTGAAAGAAGTTTGCCGTGCTCCAGAGACTTATTACAATGTCAAATAGTATGACAGAATCCACTCTCTCAGATCATTACCTGCCCTCAGAAAAAGTCAACTTTTCAGGAATGTACGTAGGATCGTAACGTATGAGGACCTAACATATTGCGTTGCAATCGAGTTTACAATGAATATTTAGCTTTATTCATGGTCTCCTACTTCCGTTGCAAGTCGGACTAAAAACATGTACGCCAGCTTAGTCAATTGCAGATTTTGCTTTGTTCATCACTCCCTTTGGCTTTTCTGATCGTCTGATAGCCAACTTGATCATTCTTTCCCCGTACTTTTACTCAAAAACATCCATTTTGATTGTTGTTATACATGGAGAGGAAAACTAGTATTCATAGTACGCAGTATCGATATAACCTCTATCCTAGAATTTTTTTTTTCAGTTTTTGGTTTTTGTGTCCAGCGTTTGACCATTTGTTTTATTAAAAAATTATTAAAAAGCTCAAAAAAATTAGTTACGCGTAAAATACTATTTATATTTTATCATCTAATAATAATAAAAAATATTAATCATAAAAAATTTTAAATAAAACGAAGAGTCAAATATTATATATCTAAGAATAAAAAATAAATTTATTTTGGAGTGTAAGAAGTAGTACTGAGCCACGTGACGGAGAGATGAGCAGGTTTTCAGTTTTTCCAGTGCCGACCCAACCTACAAATTACACTGCGTTCCTTCTCCATCAATTCTATATTATAAGACTTTTTAGATTTGATATTTTGTATCTGTGTCTAAATTTATTAGCATATATATATAAATCTAGACGAGACTAGAAATCATATTATTATAATATGAAACGGGGGAATAGTATAATCTGCTCAGCATAGTTATAATTCTGCCTGTGCCTGGTAACATGCATGTATTCCTTCCGAAGCAGCTCTGGGAGAGGACACCATCTTTTTCTTATATTTAGACTTATAACCTAAAATATAAATTTTAAAATTTAAGTTTAGAGTTGATTTTGAAAATTTTTTCATAGTTTATTTTTAGCTTTTGCTTATCTGATTGTTAAGAACACATATATAAATTTTTAACCAAAAATTATTAATTAGCAGTTTCACTTATGCTACTAAATAACCCAAAGATAGGGCTGTATGAGAGTAATTACCATCTGCCTGGTGCAGTTCTATTCTTGAGCTGACTCCAGGCTTAGAAGATACTAGTACTGTGCTATTGTTTCTAGTACTAGTGTACTACTGCCCTGCAACTGCAAGTCAAACGCGCATGCATTGCCATTCCTGTTCTTGTGCAGTACTCTAATGATGAAATTGCTACCTCTACCAGTCAACTAGCTGCAGACCAATCACTCATTTTAAAGGCCCCGTAATGCTGTGGCCACTAATACCAAATAATGTCCCTTTTATATCGAGCTGATATCAGGTCGACGATGGGTAGTAGTACTGGTACTATACGAGCTCATGGCAGGCACACCCTTTGCGTACAAAGACGATCATGTGATGCCGAGCTTTTAGTCACGTAAAATCCCTGGGTTGTCAAGCAGGCGGAGGGCCGCCTGAATGAGCACCAGGTGTCGCCGGTTTCCGAGCCGCAGATGCAAAAGAGAAAAAAAACGCTTGCTTTGCTACCCCCTCGCGCGCTCGCCATGCCTCCCTCCCGGTGTCACTCTTGGCCATCACACAAGGTGCGCCCCAGCCATTGCATTGCAGCTGGAGTGACCAGATTAGCTCGCGTCGGCTGCTACTGCTTTCTCCGCTGTTTTTAGCTTTATCCAATGAATCACTATTATGAATTATTATTTGTTTGGGCCATTGTTCTGAGCTTCGTAACCCGTCCTAAAATATAACTATATTTAGCTATGTGTCTTAGCATGCAGATAGTTAGATAAGTTAGTGTATTTTGGATGGAGAAAGTATTTGTTATCTTTATTATTAATTTATGTAATTTAATTTAATAATATCAACCACAAATGAATCAATGAGTAATTTATTTCAAATACTGTCTTGTTAGGGAAGAAAAAGAACTCGTATTGCTCCCTCCATTTTAAAATATAAGTCTTTCTATAATTTAAATCTTATACCATAATATAAACATTTATAGCCGTATCCATAATACTGTGTATTCCATCAACCACTTCTTATTTAAAATTTTCCCTATTTTTATTCCCACATATCATTCCACACCCACCCATTTTTCATTTATCATGGGGCACTAGAATTAGTTGTTTGCAACCTTAATCTCTGCTAAATAATCTAAAAAAATACTTACTATATCTATCCTAACATGTTTTTAATTTTTTTTATAGAGATTAAGGTTGAGCAACAAAGATTATTATGCCTATTAATAAATGAGGAATGAATACGAGTGAGATGGCAGAAATGGATAAAATGAGAAGAGTTTGAATGCAGGGTGATTGATGGGATAAATGTTATTGCGAATAGCATCAGAAATGTTTTTTGATAATATTTTAATCGTAAAATGGTTATATTTAAAAAAGAAGAGTACATTTTGGAACACAAGAAATGTTTATATTTTAAAAGAGAAGAGTATATTTCGAAACAGATGTATTAATTTTTAATAAATAAATAGCAATACATAATTTTGCTCTTTAGGATTACTCCGATCTGTTCTTGCACGACAACAATTCGGTGAAGTACGCTCCTGCACAAGGCTGTGATTGCTAACCTGAAGAACACAGGGACAAATGACACCACAGTACCACACCATCACACCTGAGGAGATTCCAAGGTCCAGATCAATCAATCATTCACCCTGCTTGGATTTCTTGCTGTTGCACTGTCGCATAGCAACGGGGGCATGGTCCAGCTGCTTCGTCTCCCTTTCGGCCGGAGACAAGACTGTCGTTTGCATTTGGATTTTTCTCTCGATTTAGAGATGGCTTTAAGGTTTGGAGTAGGTTACGGTTCCAATTTATTTTTTTTCCCCCCGGGAATCGGTTGGGATTTTATTCTTCCATTCTTTTTGGGTTTCCACTAGATGTGAAGCTGAGCAGTTAACCTAATTGAACTCATAAATCCGGAGGAAACTAGCGGTTTACCATATGCTAGCCCGTGCCCGCTGATTTTCAGCGAGAATTAGTTATTGTTGCGCCCGTTGTTTGATACCAACTCTGCAACTGATTGGATTGGTTCAATGTGATGCCGGAACAAATTGGCTAAAAATCTGCTGGTACTTGTTAGCAAATGCCAGAATTAAAATGAGAAAATCCCTTATAAAGTCAGCTTATCATACTTTAAGTGGCCAATGCCCCCCGTGCTTTGAACAGTTTAGTTGAGGCGTTGAGCAGAGTACTGACGACAATGTGACATGCATTTCTTCAATAGAAAACCGTTTCAGTTTTGGACGAGTTCGTCGCACGGAGAAAAAGATAAAAATTTCTCGGCACGTACGTGAAACGGTGAAAGCAACTTCACCTAACATATGTATGCGCATTTGACAATTTTTTGGTTCTACAATCCATCTCAATTTTAATAGGCACATGGATGTAGTCAAATATGATTATATGAACCAGCATTTTTCTTTTTGTCACGTACGCATGCAAGCACAATTTGGAAATTCGCACCGTACGTGCTGTTCTCCAGCTACGTACGGCTTGGGAAAGGGATACTTATACACGATCGGTGCACTGCACGCATGAGCGCCGATGTAACACTGTTTGCATCATTGTCAGCTTAATTAGCAATCAACTCATTAATTTAATCACTCCGCATATTGCAAAACTGGTTGTTGATCGATCATCGAACTAAACGTGTCGAACCACGTACGTCTGCGAGCTAACTCTCGCTTTACTAACCGTGCCGTATTCGTTTTTTTAAAATATCATCGTATTTTTATTTATACTTAAATGTTAAAATTTTAATTTTAAATTTAAAGTTAGTTATTAGATTTTTAACCATAATTTATTTTTAGTTTTTGTTTTTACATAGCTAAGAACACATATATAAAATTTTTATTACATATTATTTTTCGTTTGCAATATGCCGTAAACAATCCACGCCTAATTTGCCCATCCACCGAGATCTATCAATCCCATGAAAAGATGCATATATACATATATATATGGCTTAGCAATTGACACGATCGAAGACGTACTACTGGTCGATCCATCTAGAAGCCAAAAAGCTAATTAACTCCATCAGCTAAGCTTTAGCATACGTACGAACACTGATGATCGAGGAGGTAGCTAGGATCGATATGCACGTGTGTGCATGAGACAAACCGATCGAGCTAGCTAGCTGCCCTAAACAGGGTGTGGTGCCATGTCTTTTCGCTCTCATGCATGCGTCTCAAACGCAGATCGACGACACTGCAAGCTAGCTAGCTTAAACACGCACGCACGTACATTAAATCGTTCGTTCCTTGCCTTTCGAGCCAAATAACTCTCCTCCTAGTGACGACGGCTTCCTTGCTCTTTGCGACAGGATATGTATGATGCTGCATTGATAATAATGTATCGTCCAGTACACGAGCACACACGTAATGCTCCCCAAGATCATACGTACACTACTCATCTACCAATGTATTCGATTCGATCGATCGTTCGTCTGGTTGTTGGTAGGTGAAGTGGCACACATCACACACAGTGGAGTTCTCTTGAGGAAAAAGGATTCCCACTGGAGGAGCGAGCCAATGGGTTTTATGCTAATTGCTAAGAATGTCTGTGAACTTTCCATGCAGCTAGAGATCACAGAAGTACGTACACAACCGGCTCCCCCAACGACGCAGCGCCAACGAGCAGCAGTTGACGCGGTTACATCGACACAAGTGTTTGTTTAATGTTTATATATGTGCCCCCAATGACCAAGCTAGCTAGCCGAAGCTGCACCACAAAATATACGCACTTATTGCCTTCTACGCTTGCACTACCCACATTGTATTATTGTTTTTATACGAAAATTATAGTAGTACTTTGTATAGTTGAAAAAGACAGGGCGTGTATTAACTAAATTGTATTGGTTTATACAAGGAGAGGGGTGGATAGACAGAACTTATGCCAATGGTTGTTTATTAATTAGGAGCTAGAGCCGGAGATTCTCTTCAAAACGAAAATCTATAATCTGAAGAATTGGCTCCTGTATTAATATGAAAAATATCTAGTTGTGTTGAGCGTTGTTTAGTACTATATATTATAATTGCTAATTAGATACTCTGAGTGAGCTTCCACTTAACGTTAACCATAGAAGGTCTAGCTGTTGATTTGATGGACTGTATTATTGTGACCTTAGATTGTATCGAAAGTCTGTTTTAAATAAATCATGCAATAGGAAATTACAGGGATTTAATTTAATACAAATAAGAAAGTCATAACAAATAAATATAATATTGTACACGTATTGGACTCTTAGTTTGGTATTTATGATTTAGTTTTTTAATTCAAAAATAATAATTACTCCTAGCAAGTTATAATTGATATGAGCTCTTCTTTTAAGTTTTAACTAAACAACTAGCTAGGCAACGAACATATTTACCATAATGTTACAATTTTGATATTTACATTATCGACCGGTAATAATGGCATGTGCAACACACTGTTGACGACTAGTCTAACCAATTAATTGATTTGGAAAATAAGTGTAGTTTCAAATAATTCAATAGGTTTTTGTATATGGGAAGTTGGTGGCCTAAGTTGTAGCTAGCTTTAGAAAAACAATCCGTTTTTTCTCACAAAAATGTACTAATTGTGTTTTAAGCATTGTCTGGTACTATAATTTTATTTTTTATTATCTATGTTTCGCAACGTAGTGAGAGTATTTTAATTTCACATGCTTTATAACTTACATTGACTAGCTATAATACTTTCGAAAGAAAATCTCACGGAAATAAATGTATAGTTAGAATATAATATAACTTAGACATAAGTTGCAATAATCACATAACTCGTGTTGTTGTAGCCAATGTTTCATTTACCGCGGAGTGGACCGAAACCGGTCCTGAACTGAGTGACGATAATCAACAATAATCGCTAAAAAATTGTGCGAATACAAAACTTAAAATTCAAAAAAAATCATCATGGTTTTAGACGTTAAACCGCACGGTTTGTCAAGATAATCACGTTTTTGTGAATTCTGGTGGTAGCTCATTGAAAGAAACAAGCGCGCACTGTTGTTGGGTCACGGATCGAGCCTCCACACACACATGTGATTTTTGTTACCCCTGCAGCGCACGAATCTCGACTCATATCTAGTGCCTAGCATGAACCTCAGCACACATTCAATCGCAATTCGCAAAAACAATCGAAAGAGAACTTTTATGGTATAATATAGTCCACTATATTCTGTTAGTCAAAATAATCCAATTGTATAGGTTGATTCGATCTCCTGAATAAATTAGATTACATCATAAATTTGAATGGATAAATTTTTCTTTGTATATATGTTGTGAGTTAAATGTCTATGTGAAATTTAAAATGTGAACCTATCAAATGCTCTAAGTCCAAAAACAAACCAAAATTATGCCCATTGTCTAATCAGGAGATCATTGTTAGCCACTAATTTACATAGTTGATTTTGGTAAATGATGAAGAAAATTATTAGAAAATATCTATATTATTCAATATTCATGACACATTCTTTATCTAAACAATATTATTCAACAATAATATTTTCTCAATATATGTTTTCCTCGTTTGGTTTATACAATTTTGCTACCACCTAGCTTTTGTTTTCTATTTTAGTTCAAAAAATATGGCCTTTACTAGTTTATGGTAATATGGTTTAGTTTACAAATAATTAGGTGGTTATCTTGGTGGCGATGGCAGATTCATACCCTTTTATTGTTGTTTATTTTTAAGGAGTATAGTTTTCATGAGGATTTTTTTAAACTCGACATAAGGCTAGGCTCAAGATACCAAGCAAACATGAGCAGCTGAGAAGTAGAGCACAGGAGAGGAGCTCCCATATTCATGCACAATAAAGTTAAGTTACTATTGAATTGAAATGAATACAAGATTATATACTATAATACTTGTAATCTTTTAACATGCTTCTATTGTGCCATTACATATATGTTGTTTGTATGTTATACCGTAAAAGCTCACCTGAAGGACTTGAGTTTAACTCGCTGTGTAATTAACACGAAAACATCTATTGTGACTATAATACATCTATAAAATATAAAAATACCATTAGATAGAAGATGAATACACGCTGGTCAGTGAGTAATTTATAGCTAGCTTTAATGTAACTAAATATTCTTTTTTGCATTAGTTATAGATTAACCTTGGATCGATCAAGAGATGTCTTTACGCAAATGACATGGGCTCCCATCGTTTCGTACATGTAACTGTTTATAAACTAAAATTTAAATTTTAAAACTTAACTTTGGACATTATTTTATATGTTTTCATTGTGTTTTTTTATAACTTTCGCTTTTAAATCGCTCTGTAAATATATATAAAAATTTTATCTGTAAATTATTTTTTGTTTCTAAAAACGTGTTCGAAACGATGAAAGCCATGGTTATACGAACAAAACGAAACAGAAAATGAGAAAAGCGAAAAAAAAAAGGGCGATTGTCATTTTCTCCGGCACACGACTTCCCTCTTCTTTTCTTCCTCCCCACTAGTTTATTGTGCGAGGCTAATCCCAGTACTTAAGCTAATCGTACTCAACTTAACTCGACTCACTTTTGTTAATTATTGTATTTGTTTGTGCTTTTGGTCGACCTATCCTTCCTTCACCCTCCCCGCATATATTTGCTCTCCCGCTGCTCTTCCTCTTTCCTCGGCTCCGCTCCCGCTCGGACGCGTCGCGGGCGCCTTTCCCCAGAGATTCCACATCCATCCAGCGTTTCCAGCCCAGCGGGCGGCGCGGCGAGCGTTGGGGCCATCTCGCGAGCTGGAGAGGGGAGGCGGCGCGGCGGGCCGTGGGTAGCTGGGTTGGTGGTGCGGCGATGATGGGCGGCGCCTCCGCGGGCCACCAGCGATGGGGCTCGGCGGGGACGACGCCGCGGTCGCTCAGCACGGGCTCCTCGCCGCGCGGGTCGGACGACGGGGAGGAGCTGGTCGAGGTCACGCTCGACCTGCAGGACGACGACACCATTGTGCTGCGGAGCGTCGAGCCCGCGGCGGCGGCGGCGGCGGCGGCGTCGGGGTCCGCGGCGCCGAGGCTGGCATCGGCGCGCGGGGAGCTCGCGGGCGGCGCGTCGTCGTCGTCGTCGCGGTCGCGGTCGCCGTCGATCCGGAGGAGCTCGTCGCACCGGCTGCTGCAGTTCTCGCAGGAGCTCAAGGCGGAGGCCATGGCCCGCGCGCGGCAGTTCTCGCAGGACCTGACCAAGCGGTTCGGCCGCAGCCACAGCCGCAGCGAGGCGCCGCCCGGGCAGCAGCACCCGTCGGGCCTCGAGTCCGCGCTCGCCGCCCGCGCCGCGCGCCGGCAGCGCGCGCAGCTCGACCGCACCCGCTCCGGCGCGCACAAGGCGCTCCGCGGCCTCCGCTTCATCAGCAGCAACAAGGCCAACAACGCCTGGATGGAGGTGCAGGCCAACTTCGACCGCCTCGCCCGCGACGGCTACCTCTCCCGCTCCGACTTCGCCGAATGCATTGGTATTCCTACCCACGATTGCCCCCCACCATCTTCACCCCCACCCAATTGTTTTTCTCATGCAGCATTTGCGACATGGTCGTGCAGGGATGACGGAGTCGAAGGAGTTCGCGCTCGAGCTGTTCGACACGCTGAGCCGGCGACGACGGATGAAGGTGGACACGATTAACAAGGAGGAGCTCCGGGAGATCTGGCAGCAGATCACCGATAACAGCTTCGACTCCCGTCTCCAAATCTTCTTCGAAATGTAACTAGATACCCAAATACCCAATCCACTGTCTCCGCAATTCGCCGTTATTACTGTTAAATAAACAACATCAACTCTACTAAATTTTGTGGCGATTTTCGCCGGCATTTTTTTTATCAGGGTGGATAAGAATGCGGACGGCCGGATTACGGAGGCGGAGGTGAAAGAGGTGAGGAAACAAAATGCACCCGCCCATGTCTATGCTGTTCATTTGCTTGGTGGTCCAGCAGTAGGAGTTATTCCTTGGCCTTTTTCTCTTTCTTTTTTTAAATTTGCTACTTCAGTATACCAAAACGAATAATTTAGGCCTCGTTTTGACAACCGGAATTATATATTTGGTCCATTGAGCTGTCGATTTTCTTACCCCGGCCACACCAACATTTGTTTTTTCTCCAAAATATGCACACACCTAAGTCGCAGGTCGCAACCGTACCGGATAGGATCACTTGTTAATTATGTTTAGAGAGATGGACAGTTCTTAATCAACCAGTAACAATCCGATAAGAGAGGACATTTTAGATTAGAAGCGTACTACTCGGGGGAAAGGGGAGAGGCATGCGGTACAAAGGTACGGGAAAGAAAAATGCTTGGCTTCCAATCGGAGTCGGTGAGCGAAACCGGCGGGGAAAGCATTGTGGCGACACCAACTTCTACCTGCCAGTTTTGAGACACTCGTTTATTTGGCTTTTAGGAAAAGCCGAAAAGGGCACCCTTTCTAGAACGTGAGAGGGCAGTTTGGGTAATCCTCTGGGCTGTCTTGCAGAAGCGTTACGAAGCAGCAGTAGGTGAGGGGCATTTCTGTCAAGCCACTTATGCTCTCTGATCAGCTCAAACGGTGCGTTGACAAGATGAGGTATAAAGTAGCTTTTCTAAAATGATTCGCTAAAATTTTGCCTGTCACTGATGTCACTAGCAGCGTTGAGGAGCAAGTTGAGTGGGAAAGGTGACAGGGTTCTGGCTGTTCTGGGTTGCTTTCTTGAGGTTTGGAAAATGTTGGATCATGTTGACTCAGCTCGTGTTTCATCTTTCTACTCCTACACCCAGATTATTATGTTGAGCGCGTCTGCCAATAAGCTGTCGAGGCTTAAGGAGCAAGCAGAAGAGTACGCCGCTTTGATCATGGAGGAGCTTGATCCTGAAGGACTCGGCTACATCGAGGTAAGCTCGATGTTCTTAAGTTGGTGTACATTATACTTATGCCGTGAACTGCAATAAGTTCTTGCAGTAAAAATGAGTTAGTTCACTGACGACCTGCTGTAACTGCAATGCCACCCATTTTGAGCATAAAAAACGAGTTCATTCTGCCGAAAAACACCACAGTTTCTATGCGGTCACCGGTCACCACTCACCAACACAATGCGCTTATATCTGTAGTACTCATGCACTGTACTAGTAAACCACTCACTATTTACTTCCACCAAACCTTTATTAGGAATAGTTGACTGAAGCTGTCTGTTTTGGCAAGGTAGTGCCGTAGTGGGGTAGTACCAGCAGAGCCGAATTGCTGACTTGGTGCAGTTTTATTTTATCTGTCACATTGCTCTGGTGATGGGTGCCCCCCAACCGGCAAAGCGACCTTGTTATTATAACTAAACACAAATTTGCCCGTCACAGCGTCAAGGCCAACTACTTGCAAAGGGACGCATCATTCACAGCAAAAAGATGATGCTGGTACCCCCACAAACTTCTTGCCCATCATCATTCATATCGAAGTTGTTGAGCAGATGTAGACCAATTGTGAGATCAGATTAGGCTATAGAGGAGGAGGGGGGGGGGGGGTGAATATAGCTAAAGTGTAACTATCCCCGAAAAAAACAAAATTCCAATTCGATCGCAAAACTCCGAAAAAGATATCTCCGTGAAAAATAGGAGGACAGGAATGGAGATATCAAAAATAAAACAGAGCAGGAAATATCGATAGGAATTTAAATGCGGAAAGCGTAAAATTGAAATGCGGTAAATAAAATTTCATTTCACAAGTAAACTTCAAATTTCATTTTTGAAGTTTACAAAGCTTGGTTCACAAGCTTAACAAAAACAATTCATAAGATTTATTGTCACATCTAGCTAACACAAGCTAGAGTAACAAATCACTCTCGAAAACATTTTTCATTCCATCACAAAGTTGATTCTCAAGCAACCATCCCTATCCTATTTATAGGGCTAATCCTCCATTGCAAAATGACTACAATACCCTTGAAACTTGGCGGCTACTCCAAGTCCTCACCGCCGTTGGATACAAGATCAAGGCCTCAGAATGAGCCACATCTCTTTTTCTGATCTGCCGCAGGGGATCCGGATGCCACAGAAAATCCGACCTCCCAGCCATCTCCGGCCCACGCGCACGAGAGAGGGATTCCGCCACGCGTCACTCGCTGATTCGGTTCATGCAGTCGCGCGAGTGCGTGCGCTCCCGCGGTGCCCCCCTGGGCCCATTCACCAGCGACTGCCGCTCCCGCCCGCGAGTACGCGCGCTTGCACCTAGCCCACTTGCTAGCGACGTGCTTCCTCCTCACGCCGAGCCGCAAACCGCGTGCGCCATGTTGCCGTTGCTCGCCATCCGCCCGCAAGCTAGCTAGCATCAGTTCGTGCATGCATGTTGACGTGCATGTTGACCAGCCAATCAAGCCGCTCTCTTGCACCAACTAACTAGCTAATCTTGCAAATCCATGCATTAACGTAGCAATGCAAGTACATGGCCGTGCATGTGTATGCAGCCATGCATTACACAACTCTTCCATTTTTTTTCTTCGCAAATATCCAACGCCTCCGCACGATGTCTGTTTTTGCGTACGTGCCCGTGTCCCACCTTGTCACCCAACGTCCTCGACCGTGCTAGACCACAACTCCCCCTAAATTTGATCTCGGTTTGTCGTTGACCAAGATTGACCCCAAGCACATGCATACAAACAATCTGAACCATCGTTTTGCGGGCACAGATTTTTACGACCTGACCCTCGTTAGTCCAATACACTCACACGAGTCAGCCAATTTTTCCATCACAACACGATTCAAAACACCCTTAGTTTCACACCAATGTATGATCCATTTCAGTTTGGAAACAGCCTTGCTTCGTTCCCCTGCCTAATTCAATGCCATCCTTGCTGCCCACAGCTTGTTGCCACACCATTTACAAGGGGATCATTTACAATGCTAGAAACGTTCCATCATGGGTTCCATTGCTCTTGGTCGTGCATCTCTGCCTTACCCAGGTGCAAGGGTAGGCAAGCTGACTAGTAACTTGTAAGCAGAATAGAAAAATACAAATTAGTCTAGGAAACTTGATATTTTTTTTGAAGCCCCAGCAGGGTGTATATTATATTAAGGAGTGGAAAAGCAATATGCACAAGGATTTAGAGGTATAGGGGGTGAGGTGGGGTGGGGGGGGGGGGGGCGAGTAAGGACAAGTGGCTCCTAGATGGCACCTTCAGAAGTACGGAGTCACGTTACATGGTCGCCGTCTTTCCTTCTTGGGCGTTAGGCAGGGCCGTCTCTAGAAATTAGGGGCTCTGGTTCGAAATGCTAATTAGAGCCCTTTAATGAATGACCAGTAAAACTAATTTACTCATCAAATAGATAACTTAAATATATATTCTTCAATACAATTTGTTAGAGATATGGTAGTTAGAGTCATATTAGGATATGATTGATTTATGTGGACTCCTCCTATATCTGTAATCCTTTCTTATCTCTTCCCCATGTACTCATATATATATATATCGGCCCCCTAACGCTCAATACAATAGATCCAATATTTGCATCATTCTCTCCCTCCTCTACTATCCAACATAGTATCAGAGCGGTCGACCTAGGCCGCCGCTCATCGCTTCCGCTGCCGTCGCCCCCGGGAGGCAATCTCGCTCCCGGCGGCGGCCACCCGACTTGCTTTTTTTTCCTTTGGTTGTTCTTGCCACGAGAAAGATTGCTCTCGGTCTCCTTCGGCAAGTTGTTCCTCGTCGTCGTCATGAGATGATCGATCTTGTTGGACGGCATGTCTTCGTCAAGTCGCACCGCTGAGTAGATCGATCTCCTCGGCGGGGCTCGTTTTTCGTCGAGTCAACGCTGATCTGGTGATCTTGGAAGCCACAACGTCCGTCTCTGCTCCAGCCCGCCGCCCGAGTTCTGTCAGCGCGGCCCCGTCACCCTCCACCGGCCTCGACGGCCGGATCCCGAGTCGCTCGGTGCATGCTGTTGTTGCAAAAATATAACAAACATTAGCTGTTGTTGCCGCGACGAAGCTATCACCTGGACGATTCGTTCGTGTTGTTGGCCTGCTGTTGTTGGCGACGACACAAGACGGATACGAGAGGGCGCAATGATGCAAGATGAATATGAGAGGTCGCAATGATGTGACATGGGACTCGCCGCTTGCGACGATACTGTCATTTCCACTTCTAACTATCGCTTAGTACTAGATTGAGGGATGCAAGGGATGCAAGGTAGGGGCCCATGAATTTTGGGGCCCTATTCGGTCGCCCACCTCGCACTTGCTTGTCAATGGCCCTGGCGTCAGGGAGGAAAGGCCTCACGCCAGAGACCAATTTCTTCTATGATGCAGTTGAATATTCTGTTGATTGGCGTGTCATCCTTCTTAAAAGTCCTATTATTACGTTCTTTCTAGATTTCCCATGAGACTAGGGTGATTAGTGACTTGACGCCACTCTTGAGAACTTTGGGCGTTGTTCTGACCGCATCAGTCTACCAGTCTTCCAATGTTTGCTCAGTTCGTTGGTCATCCAGATTTAGGTTTGGTCTTCTTATTCTACTTAGCACATTGTGCTAGATACGTCGTGTCAGCAAGCAGTCTTTGAATATGTTCTGTGTAGTTTTGAGGTTCTGGAAGCATAATTGGAAGAAGTATTCGTTTGGCTATTGTCGCTGCTGCAACCAGTCTACAGTCCATACACGGTTTTGTAGTAGGAACCAGGTGAAGAATTTGCATTTTGCTGGCACCCAAGTCTTCCACACACACGTCACTGAGTTTGATGGCATGGATCCAACGAACTGGAATTGATCAGCTAATCTTGTAGTGTATTCCCCTGATGTGGTCCATTGCCATCTTATTGTGTTCTCGATGTGTGCCGTGAGGCTTATGTTGGCCTCATCGAGCAACTGAAAAATCACAAAGAAATCCTCCATGAGCAGCAGTGTAAGGTTATGGTTGATGTCTTATATCCAGTTGTTGTTGTGCAAAGTGTCATGGACTCGTGAACTACTAGGGATGTCGGTCGTGGGTGTTTATTTGAACCATGTGGCCAGTAGTTTTGGTGATGGCATCCATGCTAGGCCTCATCTGTTATGGTTTTAAGTTCTCAGGTTATTCAACTTCCAGTCTCCCACCTTTTCTACCAGTGAGAAAGCCACAACTTCAGTTTGGTGGGAATTCATATTTTTGCGCAATTGTGCCCATTAGATTAGCGTGTAATGTTAACTCGTCTCGTTTTTCCCCTCATAGTATTTAAAGTAAATTAACTTTGCACAAAAGGGCCTGTAGCCTAGCGGTTACAAGTGCTTGAGCAGCACCTCTAGGTCCTGGGTTGGACTCCCCCGTTGGCCTCTAACATGTATTAAGAATCAATCTATGGAGGGTGGAGCCTCGTGTACGGGGCAGGGGTCTATGCATGGGTTAAGGGCCTATCCATAGGGGGCGAGTCCACGTGTGATGGGCTAGGGCTCGTGATCTTTCTTGATCGGTTTAGTTGAGGCATTCCCCCACCAGTCAAGTAAATTAACTTTGCATGTTCATAAGGTGATGTTTTTTCAACAGATAGCAATAATAATTAATTGATAAAACTGTTTCTTACGCCTTGTCATTGAGTCAATACTGATTTAATACTTGTATGATCGAAATGGTCAACCTTGAGAAAGTTTGTATGCATATTTACTAGGGGACTTTTAAGACACATTTTCCATTAATATTAAAACATGGATTGTAAATTCGGGTTTCTCAAATAAATCATTGAACTATGAATTATATACATCTGAAAAAAGTTTGGTAACTTGGTATCTTCTTAATAAGAAGCGTTGGCATCTATTCACAAGTAGAATCTGCTGCATCTGGCATGACTGAACAACTTTTTCACATCAAAGTTCTTTGAAAATAATATAGCGTTTTATTTTTCGCCATTGCCACATAATCCTGTAGTTATATAATCTTGATTTTTCTATGTATTGGATGGAGAAAATTGATGTGCTGTAGTTGACATGGTTATGTGTTTCTGGAGGACAAATTGTTGAGCTAATGGAAGGGACCAATTTTCCTTTTTAAAAACAGAATTGATTTAGGCGGTCTTAATCTATGTACACTTTATTCTCCATGTGTAGTACTACAGATGCATAATGGCCCAGTGGCTGAGCTTATGGACCTTCGTATAATTGTATACACCTTTAGGAGCAGTTTTGAGAGAGCAGTCTATCTTTTGTTCATAGAATATTATCCTAAAATCAACTCAATGTGCTTACAGTTTTGCATCAATGAAATGTAAATGACATGACTTCTGAAAAATACATTGCTTGTTTGTGTTACAGCTATGGCAATTGGAGACACTTCTGTTACAGAAAGATACCTACATGAACTATAGTCAGGCCCTTAGTTACACAAGCCAAGCACTGAGCCAGAACCTGACAGGGCTAAGGAAGAAGAGTCCAATCTGGAAAATAAGCACCACTTTAAGCTACTATTTCGAGGACAACTGGAAACGTTTGTGGGTGCTTGCCTTGTGGATTGGGATAATGGCTGGACTGTTCACCTGGAAATTCATGCAGTATCGTAACCGATATGTCTTTGATGTGATGGGATACTGTGTCACAACTGCAAAAGGAGCTGCTGAAACCCTGAAGCTAAATATGGCAATTATCCTCCTGCCAGTGTGCCGTAACACCATTACTTGGTTGCGAAGTACAAGGGCTGCACGGGTATTACCTTTTGATGACAACATTAACTTCCACAAGGTTAGCACGTAGTCTATCATTGCCTCAATTATCTGCTTAAATACAATCTAGTACAGTGATCTGAAATCAATGAATTTATACCTTGAAATACGTGACTGTACATTTGCATCAACTGTTCATGTACAGGAGCATGTGCTTGTGAAGCCTGAAAATTCTTAGTTGTTATTGTGCGTTACACGGTTGCTACATGTGACATTGATCTGCCACATGTCTACAACAGAATAAAGGAACTAAAAGGGGTAATCCAGTACTCTAGAATATATAGATGATGCATTTGAGATACAAGCACAAGTAATAGGTCATAACACAAGTCGAAATCTTATAATAGAAGTATATATATATATGCAACACATCTAACAATCTTGCCAATTTGGCCAACTTGAAGAAGAAACTAACATCAACTTGTGTTTTTGTTGTAATGGCAGACTATTGCAGCAGCAATTGTGGTTGGTATAATACTCCATGCAGGGAACCACCTTGTATGTGATTTTCCACGACTAATAAGGTCATCAGATGAGAAGTATGCTCCTTTGGGCCAGTATTTTGGGGAAATAAAACCAACATATTTTACATTGGTCAAAGGAGTGGAGGGCATCACTGGGGTAATCATGGTTGTATGCATGATAATTGCTTTTACTTTAGCAACCAGGTGGTTTCGCCGTAGTTTGGTGAAGCTTCCAAGGCCATTTGACAAACTGACTGGCTTCAATGCTTTTTGGTACTCTCATCATCTGTTCATCATCGTTTATATTGCTCTCATTGTTCATGGGGAGTGTCTATACCTTATTCATGTTTGGTACAGAAGAACGGTGAGATATTTATGAATTTATCTTCAATCATTGGTCTGAGATAAGTCAAATATCTAATGTTCTTATGTTTTTATTTTAATGCAGACATGGATGTATCTTTCAGTGCCAGTGTGCTTGTATGTAGGGGAGAGGATTCTAAGGTTCTTCAGGTCTGGCAGCTATTCTGTCCGGCTACTGAAGGTCAATCCAAAGACATTAGAAACTTGAGCATTGATAGTTTGTGCCTTGTACTAATTCAGTAGACTTTCTTAGCAGGTGGCTATATATCCAGGTAATGTTTTGACGCTGCAAATGTCCAAGCCTCCCACGTTCCGTTACAAGAGTGGACAATATATGTTTGTTCAATGTCCAGCAGTGTCGCCCTTTGAATGGTATTTGGTACTTTTCGAGCTAAAGTTTAATTGAATTATGTACGCTGGATAGTATTTCTAAGATAGGTTACATCTAATTTTCATGTATACTGCATATCTACCAAAGGTAAACTCAGGGAAAGTAATATATCATCAACACTTAATTGTCTCTTGTAGGCATCCCTTCTCAATTACCTCAGCACCTGGGGACAACTACCTCAGCATTCATGTTCGACAACTTGGTGACTGGACACGAGAACTCAAGAGAGTATTTGCCGCAGCTTGTGAGCCTCCAGTGGGTGGTAAAAGCGGCCTTCTTAGAGCTGATGAGACAACTAAGAAAACGTATGAACACTGCGTATGTTTACCACAGCTAATTTTGTTCTTTGTGGGCACTACCATTTATAATTGTCTTCTGGCTATGCAGCTTACCCAAGCTTCTGATTGATGGACCGTATGGTTCTCCTGCTCAGGATTACAGCAAGTATGATGTTTTATTACTTGTTGGATTAGGAATTGGTGCAA
This sequence comes from Oryza brachyantha, assembly GCF_000231095.2. Classification (NCBI taxonomy): domain Eukaryota; kingdom Viridiplantae; phylum Streptophyta; class Magnoliopsida; order Poales; family Poaceae; genus Oryza; species Oryza brachyantha. The sequence continues at coordinate 23,147,478 of NC_023163.2, forward strand.
CACCGTTTATTAGCATATTAAAAGATCTACTGAACAACATCATCAAAATGGAGGAAGAAGAGGTATGTTGTCTGTCATTGTCTTATTGCAAGTAAATAAAATATTGCTTTTTGTACTATGTGTATCTTCTTTGTATAGTATAGTAACCATTAACATTTTTTTTACCTTTTCACTGTCCTCTATTTCTCTGTATTTGCAGGATGCGTCTACTGATCTTTATCCACCAATCGGTCGGAATAAGCCACACATTGATCTGGGCACACTTATGACAATTACCTCAAAACCAAAGATCTTAAAGACCACAAATGCTTACTTTTACTGGGTGACGCGGGAGCAAGGCTCTTTTGATTGGTTCAAAGGGGTCATGAATGAGATTGCTGACTTGGATCAAAGGGTAAATAGATCAATTTATCCTTTTTTTCCCCCAGTGCAGTTTATTTGTCTTTAGAAATTTGCCATGCATTTCCTTGTGAACATGTGGTTACGGTTGCCTTTGATCCATTCTAGAATATTATTGAGATGCACAACTACCTAACAAGCGTCTATGAAGAGGGGGATGCTAGGTCAGCACTCATCACCATGCTCCAAGCCCTGAACCATGCCAAGAATGGAGTTGATATTGTCTCTGGGACAAGAGTAAGTACTCACAGGACGTTTAACAGCTCCATGGATGCTGTAAAGCCATTCTGTCAGAATATTAAAATTTTTACCTCATTGTTTATTACCATAAAGAATTCGAAGTTAAAAGAAACCACATTTACCTTGTCCAAGGTGCATCTAATTCTACTTCCATTTAATTGTTAGTGCACTTGCTTTGCAGGTCCGAACACATTTTGCAAGACCAAATTGGAAAAAGGTCCTTTCTAAAATTGCCTCCAAGCATCCATATGCTAAGATAGGTTAGTTTACATGCTTCATCTTGATTTCCTTTGGTCATTGACATTCAGGCCTAGCTAACTCTGCATATATCTATACTAAACTTATTATTTGCAATGAGTAATGCATTAACAAAATGCAAAACTTCCAGTGATATATAATCAAAAATGAGAAAGGAGAAAACTTGAAGTTCCATGCCTTACACACACTTTCAACTATGTAGTAAATGAACAGAACTGTAAACAAGTTACCAGCTCGGGCCAAGTACCTATTCGTCAATAATTAAGCTATATGGTTAGACACATTATATATGATTGAGTAATTATTTGTGTTGCATACAGGTGTATTCTACTGTGGAGCTCCAGTCCTGGCACAAGAACTGAGCAAACTTTGCCACGAATTCAACGGGAAATGCACAACAAAATTCGAATTCCATAAGGAGCACTTCTGAAATCAAGTAAATACTTGAAGGAGACAAGGATAGTATATGTTATTGTATAGCATTTTTGTCTTCGTATATTCTTCATTATAATGGACAAGAGATAGCAAGGTGAGGAAGCAACTTTAGTTAGCCCCCCAGTTCTTGCTGGACAGTAGCAACAAATAAAAAGAGCAACAACAAGAGGGATTTGGGGGCAATCATATAAATTCATGGAACGTCCATCATGGGCTTTTGCAGCATGTCCCATAAAATCATGAATGTACAGAGCTCACATGAAGACCTTGAACTTCTCCTGATTTTAGTTGAGGTTAGAATGGTATAGACATAGGAATATCACAAGGCTATTTAACTGTATATTATTCGTGCAGCTGAGTGTCTGGCTAAGGGCCAGAAGCACTTTTCACGTTTGTATTTACATATACAGAAAACAAAAAAAAAAAGCGAGAAGGGAAAGGTATACTCGAATTGAGTGTTTGTAATCTGTATTCATACAGTGCATTGGCAGTTTTATTGGCTCCAGGTGCACCATTCACCAATTACATCCGTTCGGCGCTGTTCGTTGTTATTTTTGAGTCGTCGCTAACAAAATATCTGTTTTCATGCATAAGCAATTAACTATGAACCGCCCCACTGGCATATACTGTATATATCTGTATATATCTTATTATGTACTCGCTGAAATCTAAGGTGGTGTTTAGTTGCCAAAATTTTTTGACAAAAACATCACATCGAACGTTTGACCGAATGTCGGAAGGGATTTTCGGACACGAATGAAAAAACGAATTTCACGGCTAGCCTAGAAACCGTTTGACGAATCTTTTGACCCTAATTATCCGTCATTAGCACATGTTGGTTACTGTAGCACTTATGGCTAATCATGGACTAATTAAGCTCAAAAGATTCGTCTCAGGATTTCTTTCATAACTGTGCAATTAGTTTTTTGGTTCATCTATATTTAATGCTTTATTTAGATGTCCAAAAATTTGATGTGATGTTTTTTAAAAAAAATTTGAAAACTAAACAAGGCCTAACTGCGAGGTGGAAACGACGTACCCTGCCAGATAGTAGATAATCCACACGGGACACGTACAATCGAGGGTAAGACGAAGGGGGTGTTTAGATTGAGAAAATTTTTTGATAGAAGTGTCACGTCAAATGTTTGACTAGATGTCGGAAGGTATTTTCGGACACGAATGAAAAAATGAATTTCACGACTAGCTTAGAAACTGCGAGACGAGTCTTTTGAGACTAAAATCCGTCATTAGCACATGTTGGTTACTGTAGCATTTATGGCTAATCATGGACTAATTAGGCTCAAAAGATTCGTCTCAAGATTTTTTCCGTAACTATGCAATTAGTTTTTTTATTCATCTATATTTAATACTTTATTTAAATGTCTACAAATTTAATACTATGTTTTTAGAAAAAAAATGGGGAACTAACGAGGCCGAAGGCTGCCGCGGTGGTCGGCCTCGGCGCTGAGAGGGGATGCACGCGCCACGGCGCTGTGCCGACGCTACTGTGGCGCGGTCGCGCGGATCGAGGCGACGAGGGAGCTGCGGCGAGCCGGCGACTGAGGGTTGTGTCGTTCATGTTACAGGGCGTGACGCGATGTGCTGTGCGGCCCATGGGGCCAGGCCTTGTTGGGAGGTGCGCTCTTGTGGAATTTTTTTTTATTTTATTTATTAAATAATTTACAAATTTAATTTTGTATTTAAAAAATTCACAGAACTAGACTCCTAATGCCCTCTAGGAGACTGGAATGCTGATGTAAAAAACGGTCACCCGGTCAAAAGGAACAGCCGACAACAGCGGGTCGGTCTATTTTATATTTAGCCTTTTTTCGCTCTCCATAAGGATGACAAGGGGGTTACAATTGAACCTATAGAGGGTCTAACCTTATACGCTGGTTGAAGTGGTTGACTCATCAGATACTTACGTCACTATACTGAAATGTTGGACTTGCGCATCACAACTATTGTGTATCAATACATACCAGATACTACAACAATACTACTACTCTTTAGTTTCATATTTTCTTTCGTTGAAGCTTTTGATAGGTTGCATCAAAATTTCTGTTGCTGGAGAGATTGGTGAACTTTTTAGATGAGTTTACCTCTTGTAGCTACGTAGTTATGGTTTTCAACATGAGAGAAAACTTGAGTTCAAAGATATTTTATCAACAAATTAAAGTAGAAAATAGACACCGATTAATTATTTGTTAGTAAAAGAGACTATATCTAGAACGATCAGAAATACGGAACCGGAGCCCGGAGGGAGTACCGATCACGGTGAGACTGAAAAATCTGTGTAGGAGCAATAGTTGCTGTCGTTGCCACGACCAAACTGAATCCTTTTTGGAAGCTTGCAGCAGTCGTCGTGCAAGTAGCAGTCCACCCATAATTCCACACAAAGTCACCATTCAGCATCGTCGAGATCCGGGAAAATGCTGTGGCTGGATCCTTCGTTCAGTCCAACACTCCAACTGACTGCATCCAATCCAAACACAGGACACACACACACGTACCATTCGTCAGTTCGTCACCAACGCTCCACCTTTCACCACCCCCACCTCCCTGGCCGTGCGCATTGTCCGGAGACTGAGCGCGGCTTCACGTGCGGCGATGGAGAGAACCGTGGTGCTGTACCCCGGCATCGGCGTAGGCCTCCAGTCCAGTGGCATGATCTTCAGGGAGTGCGCAGGCCTCCAGTGGCATGATCTTCAGTAATTTGGAGTGATGATAATTTGTCAAGCAATGGGTTACTGTGAGCAACATGGCATCCATACCCTGCTAGATTTTGGCATTTCCTTTAGCCTAGCCCCGATCGTCACTGTTGAACAAGGATAATCTTAAGTCACCTGTATATAAACAGACAAACCAATAGTTTTTAGACATAAATATTATAACTTGGTCTATATTAATCACACGCACTCAAACCAATAGTTTCATAATAATGATTTTACTTAGGTGCCAAACGTAGCCAGTCAAACCACGATGTAAAGGATATGCTACTGAGAAATCTTTTCCCTCCGGTGAATTTATAAAATCGTCCATTGCGTCAGCGTAGCACGAAGGTACCTTCTCAATGATAGAAAAAATGCTCATTTAATAAACAGTACTTTAGGCCTCTAAGCGTGGCTGGGAAATTTCTTTGGAGCAACATTAGAGTTTGTGTACCAGCAATCCAGACCGCCGTGCGTTCAAGTAGCAATCAATCCAAATCAAAGTCTTTAACGCGGTCGAGATCGAGGTACATGTGTGTTGACAGTTGAGTCCCACCGGCTGGCGCAGCGAAACATGCATTACCACTTATAGTACACGCACATACCAGTCGTCAGTCCGTCCCCACGATATGATATGTCGCGGACGCGGAGGGAGCCAGGAATATGATATGATCGCGCGTTTCATCCACGGATTGGCATGCCCTCGAGTTTCCCCCAACACCACCGTACCTGGTCAGCGCGCGTCGATCGCCGGAGACTGAGCGGCGTCGATGGAGAGAAGAACGACCGTGGTGCTGTACCCGGGCCTCGGCGTGGGTCACCTTGTGCCGATGGTTGAGCTGGCCAAGGTGTTCCTCCAGCACGGCCTCGCGGTCACCGTCGCGCTCGTCAAGCCGCCGCTCGAGTCACTCGAGTTCTCCGCCACCGTCGCCCGCTTCGCGGCGGCCAACCCCTCCATCAACTTCCACGTGCTGCCGCCGCCGCCGCCAGCGGCACCCGTGGACTCTGGATCCGATGGAACGTCCGCTCCCCCGATCGTCCGTATGCTCAGGTTCCTCAAAGCGATGAACACGCCGCTCCGTAACTTCCTCCGCTCTATTCCCTCCGTCCAAGCGCTCATCGTCGACATGTTCTGCACGGATGGTCTCGACGTCGCCTCTGAGCTCAGGTTACCGGTCGGGACACTAAACACAAATATTTACATACCTATGACCAAAATAGTTATAGAAAATATTGATCGGTATGTCTTTTAAGTCTAGAGTTTTTTTAATACTTTTGAAATTAAAAGTACTTTAATGTACTAAATTTTTCAGCGTAAAAATTTAATTAGTATCTTGAGATATGTATCTTGAGGTATCAAAAGTTTACACTAAAATTTTCGATATATCAAGATACTTTTTAAGGATGATAAAAATGTCTTCGATTAGCGGGTAAAAGAAAAAAAAACAAACAAACCAAACAACAAATAGTACCTATGTAGTATAATAAAATTTTCCATTTTTGTTGTCAGGATTAATTGCATATTTTGTATTGGTTTATAGCATCATGTTCTGTCCTCCAAATTTATAATTTTTATAGTTGTTTAAATCATCATATGTATGAAAGAAAAAGCTTTCCCCATGTTACCCGTCTACGTTTTCTACGCCTCGGGCGCTAGCGCACTTGCTGTTTTCCTCTACGTACCCAGCATGGGAGATAGCATCGTCACAAGCTTTGGGCAGCTCGGCGACTCCATCATCCATTTCCCCGGAGTTCCTCCCTTCAAAGCTTCAGCATTACCCTCAAATATTCTCGATGACGGTGAAGCATGCAGGCTTATCATACAGACGTACTACCGGCTTCAAGAATCAGGAGGAATTCTTGTCAATACATTCGAGTCTCTGGAGGCGCGCGCTTTGCACGCACTGAAGGACGGGCTCTGCGTCCCAGGTCGTGTCACACCGCCGGTGTACTGCGTCGGGCCCTTGGTCTCGGGAGGCAGCACTGGCGCCAAGGATCACGACTGCCTTCGGTGGCTGGATGTGCAGCCAGACAACAGCGTCGTGCTCCTCTCGTTTGGGAGCTTGGGAACATTCCGCAAGACGCAGCTCGAGGAGATCGTCATCGGCCTGCAGAAGTCGGGGCAGCGGTTCCTGTGGGTCGTGCGGAGCCCCCGCATCGATGGAACAAATTTGATCGAGCCACTGGCGGAGCCAGACCTCGACGTGCTCCTACCGGCCGGGTTCATGGAGGCGACCAAAGGGAGAGGCCTTGTGGCGAAGTCATGGGCGCCGCAGGTGGAGGTGCTCCGCCACAGGGCGACCGGCGCGTTCGTGACGCACTGCGGGTGGAACTCGATTCTCGAGGGCATCACGGCAGGGGTACCGCTGCTGTGCTGGCCGCTGTACGCGGAGCAGAGGGTGAACAAGGTTTTCGTCACGGAGGAGATGAAGCTTGGCGAGGAGGTGGCGGGCTACGACGGGGAGGTGGTGGATGCGAAGGAGGTGGAGGCGAAGGTCAGGTGGCTGATGGAGTCCGAAGGCGGCCAAGCTCTTCGGCGTCGTGTGGCCGTGGCGAAGGGCGAAGCATCCGAGGCGCTTGAGGAAGGGGGCTCTTCTCATGCCGCGTTTGTCAAGTTCGTTGATGATCTGATCGGAATGCAGGCCTCCAGTGTCATGGTTAAGCCGTGATTTCGAGTGGTGATAATCTTTCTCGCATTGGATTGAATACGGATGGACTCCGCATTATCGCACAAGATGTTGGTTGAATAAAAAAATGTGTGTTGTTATAACAAAGTAGTCGTCCTACTTCCGTCTCATCCTCCTACCGTGTGAAGCATGCTCGTGCATGCACAACCGCGTCTCATTTGGAAAAACCAAACTAATTGGACACTGTTTTGTAGATTATTTAATCTATAGAAATTAGTATGCTCATCCTAAGATCACCCTGATACGAAAGTGTTAGGAATACCGACAGTTGTTCGAAGCCATGGCTATCTCCTGTCTCAGTGGAGGTAGAGAAAGTAGTGGCGTAGTCGATATAGTCAAACTTGCCGGGTTGATCCCGAAGGGATCGCCAGCGTTCGGAAGAGTGGTGATGGCCTTCGAGTCACCACCTGCACTGCTCAGGGACAACCCTTCGAGTCTCCTCCAGCGCCTTGAGAAATCGGGGTTCAAATTGGCTGTTGGGGAGGTGAAAATCATGAGAGAACAGAGAGTAATCTCACAGGCCGACCTCTCCCATCAAATCTCCCATGCGGTGAGGAGATCGGGGGCAGCCTAAACATGGAAGGTAATCAACGCTACTGATTATTGCGCCCATTTGTTTATGAAACCAATCCAGTTAATCACGCATGGGCATAAAGATGGAAAGTGTCTATGCGTGTATCTCTTGTGCGAGAGATATTTCCAACAAGTTATTTTAATTCTCGATCCAACTTCTCAATACATTCCTAATGTAATGGGACTAGTCTATTTCAACACACCGGTAGGTTACCAATAGGTTTAAGTTAGACGTCTTAAATTTAAATCATAAGTAAAATACAATTAATAAAATTAAAGCATACTTCTATTCACACGCGGCTAATAAATTTTATATTATTTATGCAACTGGGTGTTTTGCTAAGGTACAAGTATAATTCATAGTCAGTATTTGCATAGGTAGGTCTATTGCACGAAGTTCTGCACACATGTGTGTGGATAGGGAAACCAGTTTAGCTGTTGAAGAAAAGTTCTTTAATCTCTTCATAAATCTCATGATAGGATGGTGATGTACATGTAGTATTTCCTTTAAAATTACGTCATCAGAATAGGAGCAATTAATCATACTTAAAAACTCATTGTGGGTTTGCTTGTGTGAAATTGTGAAACCCTAGCAAAAACATGAAAGAAAATAAGTAGAATCTCCTAGTATGATGACATGAGGTCCTAGTTGTTATGAACTAGGGTTCTAGTCGCGGGTAGTTCTAGGGTTTAATTCACGGGAGAGATATTGAGCATGAGAGATTCGTACCTTTGCTTTTGGAGGACGAAGACACCATGGCGACAGGCGGCCGTGGAGAGGAGGACAACGACGTTGCTGGCAAGGTGACCGACGGTGACGGTGGCGGGACAGCACGGACTTGATCCCCTCCACACACACACTTTTGTTTGTTCGGGATCAGTCGGACTTAGAGCTAGGGTTTGTGGGAAAATACCGTGTGCCCCCAATGGCTCCCCCTATTTACCGTGCGCAGCGTGGGAGGGGCCACAACCATTGAACGGCGGGTGCCGTCGTAGTGGCATAGATAGGGATCGGACTCCGATCCGTTGAGATCGTAACTAACACTAGTAATTCCCTAGATGAAATTGAATCCAAATTAATAGGACTTTCTCTAGGCAGACTATGCATGTGCCCGTAGAAAATTCACCCCAAAAACGATGAGAGAAAGTCCTTAGTGAGGCAACAGATCGCTCACGGGTGGCCGGTGATGGAATTGATGCGGGCGAGATGGCAGCTTGGGTAGAGGCCTGGAGGGGCTGTGGGCGTGTGGCAGTCCGTGATGCATGTCACGTGTTTCTATAATGTGCGGCCTGCGGGGCTCTGAGGTGGGCTGGGTCATTTCGGTGGCGACTGCGGCCTGTGAAACCGAGGCAAGCATCTTCTTCAATTTTTTGAATTTTATTTATTAAATAATTTATAAATTTAATTTTGCATTTAAAAAAATCATAAAATTAACCTCCTGTTGTCCTCTAGGAGGGCGAAAAGGTGACATGGCAACGGCCACTCGTGCACGAGGGACCGCAGGAAACAGCGGCACGACGGATTTTTCATTTAGCCCCTTTTCTCCCTTAAAGAGGGCGGAAAGGGGCTAAACGTAAAATTCGCCGTGTCACCGGAAATTTTTTGATTTAACTGTGGTTTAGTACATATATGTATGATGTATGAAATTGTTTAATTACAATTACTACCTTAGCTCAGTGGTCACTGTCCCCCGCTCCTATCAAGGAGACCAGAGGTCGAATCCTGGAATTTTGACATTTTGGTCCCTTTAAAAAACTAATTTTACAAATAGACCTCTAGAAAAACTTATTATATAAATAGATCTTTTTGATCGCGCCAACGTTATTGGCGTCGTCATTGTATAGGACAACGCCAATGACGTTGGCGTGGTCAAAAATATCTATTTGTGCAATAAGTTTTTCTAAAATCATATTTTCTTTGATTTTTTTCTTGAGCTGGCAAAAATCAAAGAAAATATATGCTTATATGAGGATTCAACTTCTAGTCTCCTAAATAGAAGAGGGAGACAGCGACCACCGAGCAAAGGTACTACATATGATTAGACAATTAAATACGTTATACATATATGTATCAAACCGCTATTCAAATCAAAAAATGCCCCGGCGGCATGGCAATTTTATATTTAGCCCTTTTCCGCCCTTACAGAGGACGGAAAGGAACGTAAAATTTGTTGTTCGCCGTTTCCGGCCATCTCTCGCGTCCGAGTCGTTTGCCACGTCACCTTTCTGCCCTCCTAGAGGGCGGTAGGAAGTTAGTTTTGTGATTTTTTGAAATATAAAATTAAATGTGTAAATTATTTAATAAATAAAATTAAAATTCAAAAAGTTCAGCATTTGTCCACGTTCGTTGCACCGATCCAGATTCCAGATGCAAGGCCAGATATAGATTATCGTGTCACTTACCCATCCAAAGATATACAAATCCAAGATTCGATGGAAATAGCAAATCCAATGATTAAGCATGATAGAAACTCTCCTCACAATTTGATTTGGTTTTTTTCTTTCTGGCTGATTTGTTTCTTCTCCATGTATACATCCGTTTGTCGAAGCTAGCGTTTTGTATGTGTGTATATATAATAGTGATTGATGTCACCATAGTCCTAGGTCATTGTTCTGAAATGGAAATGTTTTCTGATTACCACCAGAATAAAATCCTATGTTGCAAGTATAAGGCCGTGTTGTAGCTTAACATGGAAATGGAACTAACTTGAGTACCCCTTTGGTTAATTTGATAACTACCAATCTTGCTCTACCAACTACTATGTGTAGTTTCAACAAGAGTACTTGCTAGCTATTCCGACAGAAGCTAACACTTGCTAGTTCAATAGAACTGAGATAGATCTATCAAACAAAAATTGTTACCAGTGGTGTTAAATTAGCAACTGCCTTCCTAGAATATTTTCAGTGCTCTTGTATGTTTTACTAGTTTGGTGCTGCCAAGCAAACAAACCTGGCGTACAATTTGCACCTGCACACAGTCACACACGTACGGCACAGATTGTTTTGGTCGGAATCTTTTCGATTTGTCCTTCTGCTATTCATTTTGAGGTCCACATTCAATGCACCGTCAACCACAAGGAAAATATGACGCTGCAAAAATGCCTCCCCGATTCCCGTTGAAGTGATTAGCTCATCCATTGCGTCACCGCAGCATGAAACTGTTGGCGGTTCTATATTTATACGTAGTATATAGTACTACTATATACTCGTACTTACCAGGGTGTCAGGCAAATCTGCATGCATTTGTTTGGCCACAATGTTTCCAGGGTTAAATTGAGCACCTTTTAGAAGCTTCCAGCCCAGTGAAAGCTCATCGGCAGCAGTGCTGGTTCGTTCATGCCGTATGTGGCGCTGATTGCTGCCTAGCGGGCTCGCGCAGCCAAATACTCAGGTTGGCAAATTAATGCCTTGCATTGCACACAGTCACACACGTGCCCGTCGTCAGTTCGTCACCAAGTTTATATAGCTCAGGTGAGTAAGGGATAGGAGCACGCATTTCATCCTCAGGTTCATGTTGCGAAACACTCGAGCCTCCGCCACACCACTTCCCCGCGCGCATCGCTGGAGACTTGAGCGGCGTTAGGCGGCGATCATGGAGAGAAGAACCGTGGTGCTGTACCCGGGCATCGGCGTCGGTCACCTTGTGCCGATGATCGAGCTGGCCAAGGTGTTCCTCCAGCACGGCCTCGCGGTCACCGTCGCGCTCGTCAAGCCGCCACTCGAGCCACTCGACTTCTCCGCTACCGTCGCCCGCTTCGCGGCGGCCAACCCCTCCATCAACTTCCACGTGCTGCCGTCGCCGCCGCCAGCGGCGGCACCCGCGGGCTCTGGATCCGATGGAACGTCCGCCCGCCCGATCGTCCGTACGCTCAGGTTCCTCAAAACTATGAACACTCCGTTCCGTAACTTCCTCCGCTCTATGCCATCCTCCGTCCACGCGCTCATCATCGACATGTTCTGCACGGACGCTCTCGACGTCGCCTCCGAGCTCAGAATACCCGCCTACGTTTTCTACTCCTCGCCCGCCAGCACTCTCGCTGTCTTCCTCTACCTACCCAGCATGCGAGATAAAATCAACACAAGCGTCGGGGAGCTCAGTGACTCCATCCTCCACTTCCCGGGCTTTCCTCCCTTTAAAGCTTCAGAATTACCACAAGATATTCTCGATGACAATGAAGCATCCAGGCTTATCTTACCCACGTTCCAGCGGCTTCCAGAGTCGAGAGGAATTCTCGTCAACACATTCCAGTCGGTGGAGACGCGCGCGTTGCGCGCTCTGAGGGACGGGCTCTGCGTCCCCGGTGGTGCCACACCGCCGGTGTACTACATCGGGCCCTTGGTCTCGGGGGGCGGCGGTGGAGACGAAGGCCACGACTGCCTTCGGTGGCTGGATGCCCAGCCAGACAGCAGCGTCGTACTCCTTTCATTCGGGAGCATGGGAACATTCCGCAAGAAGCAGCTGGAGGAGATCGCCATGGGCCTACAGAAGTCGGAGCAGAGGTTCCTGTGGGTTGTGCGGAGCCCACGTACCGATGAGACAAATTTGTTCGATCCGTTACCGGAGCCAGACCTCGGCGCGCTCCTGCCGGCCGGGTTCACGGAGGCGACCAATGGGAGGGGACTCGTCGTGAAGTCATGGGCGCCGCAGGTGGAGGTGCTGCGCCACAGGGCGACTGGCGCGTTCGTGACGCACTGCGGGTGGAACTCGACGCTGGAGAGCATCACGGCGGGGGTTCCGCTGCTGTGCTGGCCGCTGTACGCGGAGCAGAGGATGAACAAGGTGTTGCTTGTGGAGGAGATGAAGCTTGGCGTGGAGATGAGGGGCTACGACGAGGAGGTGGCGGCGGCGGAGGTGGAGGCGAAGATCAGGTGGGTGATGGAGTCCGAGGGCGGCCAGGCGCTCAGGCAGCGTGTGGCCACGGTGAAGGATGCACAGCAGCCGAGGCGCTCAAGGATGGAGGAGGCTCGTCTCATGCAGCATTTGTCAAGTTCCTCGAGGACCTGCAGGCTTCGAGTTGCTTGGTTCGCACGTGATTTCAAGCGCCGGTGATATCGTGTGGCCTCCAGTGGGTTTACCTGCGATCAATTTGGTATTGTGCTGTCCTCTTGGAGCCACCCGGGTTTGCAATTTCCGAAATAAATTCTCCAAAAAAATCTTGAGAATTTCTGTTACGCCGGTGGAGTCCGGTCACACCATTATTTTTCAAAATTTCCAAAATAATCATATATGTTTCTAGAATTCACTTATTTGGTTAGAAAATAATCGTTATTAGTATTTGAATTTTAAAAAAATTGTCTAAATTTATGGTTATGTCCCCGGTATAAAAGTGTGTAGCGAGATTTCAAACCATGCTTGGGAGTGGGCAATGGATGTTAGCTCAGTTTTCTTACGAGATATTGGTGCAATAGAGATTTGTGTGTACGCCACGTGTAGTTTACCTAGTATACTTAAGAGGTTTGACTAACAAACATAAATTGATTTGTAATATAAAACGAAGATAGTATAGTATATTTATCATTAACGGTGTTTTCTCCATCCACTCTACATATTTTCATCCTTTGTGGGCTTTGCCTAGACAATTATCGTATGTCCTACACTCAGTACTATGCCATCCTTGACCACTCTATGTGGCATATTGTTACAGGTCAGCATGGCCTTTGCAGATATGTTAGTATTAGTTCTCTTATTTTTTTTCCCCAATACATATGTTTAATTTATGTATTTTAGTATTTTGTAACACATTGTCTCTAAAAATATTAGACTGTTCTATGTATAGAGCGGGTCCTATGTATCATGTATGTACTACCTCACAAGTATTTTTATATCTTTAATATGAGTAAAAGATTAATCTGGAGACACTTCACCCACCTAAACTAGATCATCACGACTTCAACCGTACTTGCAAACCATACAAATTGTAAGCCTTACATGGGTTGGGTTGTTATAGTGTTGCCATGGTAACAATGATAACATTTAATTTGTAATATATGGTACGACAAGTCCACGACCTAATACCCAAATATTGAAAATGCTAGACAATGACATCCCTTTCTGAAAGTGAAGTTGGATGCTACAACACGTATAAGTTGAGGACGTGGACCACAACTGCACGCTTAGCTAGTCAACGAGTTGTGTTGATGTCGACGCTACAACTTCGAAGCTCCTCCGCTAGTTCTTGAGATCTTCACTGTCATTGTCGATCCAGCCTAGATTTGGTCCTAAGAAAATACTCTTGGCTGGATCTCGCAATGGTGGCCGCAAGCGGGTGGTGAGACAACAGCATTGGATAGAGGTGTAGTCGATAAGTTGCATACTTGTATATGCGATGTCGATAACCATCACCAACTTTTTTCTTCTCCCTCTTATCTCAAGCCTGGTCCTAATGGGTATCAATTGTTACCTTAGTAAAAAGGTACTAGTTGATACAATATGTATCGACTTGGAACGGGTACTATATAGCACTATTGTCTACTTTAACGGGTATTAAATTGGTGTCAGTCCTAACTGAGTGCAGTTTAAAGAGTCTAGCATGAGATCCTATCATGTAGCAATCCCTTTTACAAAGAAATATAGATTGGACTGACTCAAATCAGTGATGATGCTAGTCATGGCCAAGATCATCCACCTAGCATTAGTGGGCGCACATCCTCTGCAGTACTGCGGATGACAAGTGGGCTCCATAGGCCACAGGGTCCACATGTCAGTCTGTAGTACTGCAGACGATCTCAGTTCAGCATTAGCAGTGTCTCCTTGGCCATGTACATGACTTGGCAGTAGGGTGGGCACTGGGCAGGAACAAACAAAACCAAAAAACTGAACCAAACTAACCAAAACTGAAACCAAACTAATTGAACTGCATTTTCCGGTTAGAAGCTCATTCACCATTTGGGACTAACTACAATAATTTCAATTAATTTTGGTTAGAGTTGTCTGTTAATCGAAAAAACCAAACTAATAATTAAAAAAGAGCAGTAACAAACTCAGTACCTCAGAAGGCCCGTCAAATATGCAACTATCATGATATGGTTAAAAATATATTTATGACTTGGTGTCATCGTTACTTAATTATTAAAAAGGCATAAAAGAGGGGAAGCGTTGTCAACAAATTTTCAAATACAACAATTTTTTTTTCTTTTGTATCCTCGTTCTGACAAATTTTGGTCGTGGTCGAAACCGAAACTGAATTGTCCAGTACTGGTTATTCCCAGACTCATTTCGGTCCTGACTGCGATCCCGAATTTTCTCTATGACTAAAATAACCGAACCGAATAACCGAAGTGAATAAATACCACCCCTATTCTCATCCTATCGGTAACTATCTCGTTGTGGTCGTGAACTTATTTGCCGTAAGACGAGACAAGGATTGTGTAAATATTTTGAAATTTATCTAACAATATAATGGATTCTACCCTACCACTTAACACATCAATCACCTTTAAATCAAATTTCTATGTTTTACTCCTAACCATCCTCCACTCCACTCACTAAGGGTGTGTTTTTGCTCGCATCGTCCAAGCCTGGCCCATCTCTCTCGTACAGGATGAGTCTGAGATGGCTATAGACATACATATACACTGGTTTGGTTATTTGCATCATTCTAACTTGGTCAATATGAGAATGTGTTTGGTTGACTGTACGAGAAATACGGCTGAGCCGAGATTATGTTTGATTGGTCGCACTATCCAATATATGGGACATATTTTTTTAGCTTGATGTCAAATTAACTTTATAACAATCAAATATACAGGACTCACTATACCAGCCAACTCTCGTATAATATAATATTATATATATACTAGTTTTTCCCTTATAACATTGAAAAAAGGATAAAAGAAAAAATAAAATGGAGGATGTGGCAGCGACGAAGGATTTGGCGCGACCACCGGCGTCGAGCAGCTCCCGCCGGTGTCGAGTGGCGGCGACGGCGGACTTGGCGTGGCCACCGGCGTCGAGCTCGGTCATGGCGGCCACCGGCGACGACGGCGGATCGAGCAGCTCCCGCCGGTGTTGAGCGCGGCCACCGGCGTCGAGCTCGATCGTGGCGGCAACCGGCGACGATGGCAGATCGAGCAGGGCATCGAGCAGCTCCTGTCGGCGGTGGCGACGAGCTTCGAGCTCCACGACGGCGAACAGAAGGAGTCCCCCAAACCCTAGATTTTTCTCCTGAGGTGAAATAAGGAGAGGAGGCGAGGAAACGTTCTCTCCTCCTTTGCATGCGCGGCTGCAGCGAGGGGGCGCGTGGGTGCAGTCGCGCTGCACCGATTCAGCCTGGCTGGGTAGCAATGCTCACCTCTTGCGTATCTACTCGGCCTAGCCCAGAGAGCGTTTTTGCACCTGCTCAGCCAACTCACGCGCTGGTACAACAATCCAAACACAGCGATATTTGCTGGCTTATGCAATGCTGGTGCGGTGCACCAAACCAAACACGCCCTTAGTAGGGGCATTATAATTTTACTCCATTCTTAATTTCTTTAAAAACTGCCGAGAATCCTTTATATAAATGGGCAGCGTGTGTAGGCGGTGAAAATTCAGTTCGGTCTCATGAACCAGCTTGCGCTTGGTTCTCAACCATTTATTAATTCCGTAGTTGGTGACCGGAACAACTCAACAAAGCGACCAAGGTGCCTCACGAGAGACTCGATGGACTACCTAAATCAAATAATAATAATAAATAGTAATTATGCAAAATTTTTAATTAAGACAATTGGTCAAATCTAAACTTAAAAATCAGAAACATCACATAAATAATAATAGAGTTATTGTGTCGGTAGTACGCTCAATATATATATATATATATATATATATATATGTATGTCCCACGTATTAAGCCCACACGAAAACGGTTACGTGTATTCTCAGCCAACCGACGCTCAATTCCGATTTTCACCTATTGAACAATTTGGTAATTGTAAACGATAAAATTGGAAATGAAAATAGTAAAATAGATGGAAATAGAACTGAAAAGATTTTGTCGTTTATGTGTCACAACGAAATTTACTATTTTCTTTTATAATACGGTAATTACCATCACCCTATCCTTTCGGTTAGCTGTTGAATGATAATTGAAGGCATGCACACAAGTCAAAAAAGCCCATACACACCCTTACTCCTAGCCCCCATACATTGCGCGTGTTTGACAGAAGAACAAAAAAATCAAACGTTTGATCAATAGAAAAAGTGTATCTTTTTTGCTTCTACTTATATTTTTAAGCCAAAATTTAAATTTACAACCTTTAATTTAGAGTTGATTTTATGGTTTTTCACCTAAGTTTATTTTTTAGCCTTGGCTTTTAGATCGTTAAGAATATGTCAGTTTGTTTTATTCATGATTTATTTTTTATTTGTAAATATGTCAGTTTATTTTTTACATAAAAAGATAAAGAGTAAAATATATGGTCGGTTCTTAAACTTGTGGCGCGGTACCACCTAGGTCCATAAACTTAGAAAATGCACGTTTAACTTGTTTTAATATACCATCCAGGTCTATGAACTTGTTTTAATATACCATCCAGATTCATGAACTCATTTTAATGTACCATCCAGGTCTATGATTTTAGATATTAAAACAAGTATATAGACCTACACGTATATCTTCTAAGTTTATGAACCTAAGTGGTATCGCACCACGAGTTGAAGAACACGAGTTGAAGAACCGAGCATGTACTTTACTAAAGACAAACAATCACTACCCCAATACTCCAGGCACTTATCTCTATTTGGCATGTAGTACAATGGATCATTACCTTGTCAGCCAAATCTCTATTTTAAGTGTATCGCTAAACAGAGATAGTTTGTAATTTAGGTGTATAAGATCGGTTTAAGTGATCACGTTTTACAATCATGTATATTAAATATGTGATTGTGTGGTTCAATATTTCCAACATCAATTACCGGCTTCCTATCGACAACAGCATGTTTCCGTCCGTATAATTTTGTATTAAGTTTTTTTTGATATTTTCAATATTATTTTCATTTATGATCTATGGCTTCCCAAAATATTTAACTGTTTATCACTCTTAGATTTAACAATTAATCGATATATCTATGTCACATAGGTCCACGTCAAAGACACATAAAGTGACATATACGTAAATGTGGTACTGTAACAGTAGCAAAAAAATTGAATTCATCATGGTCGTTCAGTCTTTTTTTTTTCTGTTTATACTTATAAGCTCAAATTTAAATTTTCAACATTAAATTTTAAGGTTTTTTTAGGTTATTTTTTAATCTTTTGCTTTAGATTTCTAATAACATATTTATAAAAGTTTTACTTTATAAAGTATTTTTGTTTATAAATATGTTGTTTTGATTTTTTTTCCTTCTGACAGCCAAAAGATAACCGCCTTCAATTCTTTTTCGGAGAAAAACATGGTCACGGAAATAGTTGGGGGTGTTTTCCGATAGTTTCGAGCCCATTTCAACTTTTCATCCCTAGTTTGGGTACTGCTGGTGCTGGGGATCCTAATTCATTATTAATGTGGTGACTAAATGATGGATACAGATAAAAGTGAATGCAGTTATATCTCTACTGTTCCTTGCTCTAACAATTTCTGCAGTATTAAGGGCATGTACAAATGGTTCTTATTACCGTCTCTATCGCTGCATGCTTGCTAACGTGGATGAGAGAGGGGATAGGAGAGAGAAAAGTTGTTGTTTTATATGGAGTCAGCAAAACATCAACTCTTGACGCATAAAACGAGAGGACAACCAGAAAATTTTTGCTTTGTACGTGTGCTGACTCTAATTAGAGGCACTAATCAGGTGGAATGTGAACGGAGAATTAATTAGTCTGTAATATGAAGAGTGAGCTTGAAAGACTATTCTTTATATGAGGAGTTTTTCACATGACATAGTTTGAGATAGAACCCATAATGTGTTTTACCAGTGAACATACCCTAAGTACGTCGTTGGCAAAAAGAAGAAAAGGCCGGCAGCGGCAAGTGAAACAGGTTCGTGTTTTGTTGCCAAAACATAGTAGTACTTAGAGCAGGTACAATGGTAGACTATAAACCAATTATAAATATATTTAAAGAAGATAAGAGAGAAGAGCAGCGAGCTACAGATTTATAGTCAGCTGCAGCACGGACTCTAAGACACAATGTGTGTATGACAGACGGGACAAGGTACTATATGTTTTGTAGCTAATTATTATATGAATTGGCTATTAGATTGACCGTAGATGATTTGAAGCTAGTAGTTGGCTATACTATTGAACTTCTCTTAGGCCATGTTTAGTTCCAAAAAACCTTTCTCAAAAACATCATATTGAATCTTTAGACACCTAAATAAAACATTAAATATACATAAACATTAAAACTAATTACATAGTTATGGGGGAAATCGTGAGACAAATCTAGGACATGATTAGCCATAAGTGGTACAGTAACCAACATATGCTAATGATGGATTAATTAGACTCCAAAGATTCTTCTCGCAGTTTACAGGCGAAATCTAAAATTTGCTTCTTTCATTCGTGTCCGAAAGCCTCTTTCGACGTCCGATTAAACGTTCGACGTGCCCTTTTTATCAAAGTTTTTTTACAACTAAATAAGGCCTTATTATTCGGGATTGTGCGGAGATAACCAGGTATACTGTCGCTAGCCATTGGCGGCAGAAGATAAGCACGGGTCACCCTCAATAGTCACTATTTCTTGTCACAAGTGACAAGTGTTGTTTTCTTCCACGAGGTACGTATCACAAGTTCACAACCTCCGCAGCTTCCTCCAAGGCAGATAGATCCACACACTATCCAACCTTCGATTCCCGCGACTTGAAGCTAAAGTCCACTGCTTCCCCTGCAAGGCAGTGCGGCCTTTAAGTACCATTCCGCTCCGCCTAATTAAGCTGAAGCCACGACATCTCAGGTTGACTCGCCTCTTCCACTCGTGAGTTCCAACCACTTGGGCACCACCATGAAGCAAACCGTCGTCCTCTACCCCGGCGGCGGCATCGGCCACGTCCTCCCCATGCTGGAGGTCGCCAAGGTGTTCCTCAGGCACGGGTACGACGTCACCATGGTGCTGCTGGAGCCGCCCTTCAAGTCGTCCGGCTCCGACGCCCTCGCCGTCGAGCGCCTCGTCGCCTCCAACCCGTCCGTCTCCTTCCACGTCCTCCCGCCGCTCCCTGCCCCCGACTTCGCCAGCTTTGGCAAGCACCCGTTCCTCCTCGTCCTCCAGCTCCTGAAGCAGTACAACGAGCGGCTCGAGGGCTTCCTCCGCTCCATCCCTCGCCAACGCCTGCACTCTCTCGTCGTCGACATGTTCTGCGTCGACGCCATCGACGTCTGCGCGAAGCTCGGCGTGCCGGTCTACACGTTCTTCGCGTCGGGCGTCTCGGTGCTGTCCGTACTAACCCAGCTCCCGACGGTGCTGGCCGGCAGGGAGACTGGCCTCAAGGAGCTAGGGGACACGCCACTCGATTTCCTCGGCGTTCCGCCGATGCCGGCGTCTCATCTCATCAAGGAATTGACCGAGCACCCGGAGGACGAGATTTGCAAGGCCATGATGAACCGCTGGAAGCGCAACACGGAAACCATGGGCGTCCTGGTGAACTCGTTCGAATCGTTAGAGAGCCGGGCGGCGCAGGCGCTCAGGGACCCGCTCTGCGTCCCAGGCAAGGTGCTGCCTCCGATCTACTGCGTCGGACCCCTCGTCGGCGAGGGCGCGAAGGAGGGGGCCGAGAGGCACGAGTGCCTCGCCTGGCTCGACGCTCAGCCGGAGCAAAGCGTCGTGTTCCTCTGCTTTGGGAGCAAAGGCACGTTCTCGGCGGAGCAGCTGAAGGAGATCGCCGTCGGCTTGGAGAACTCCGGGCAGCGGTTCATGTGGGTCGTGCGCGCGCCTCCGTCAACCACCGAAGGCCTCAAGAAGTACTTCGAGCAACGCCCAGAGCCAGACCTCAACGCGCTCTTCCCGGAGGGGTTCATGGAGCGGACCAAGGACAGTGGCTTCATCGTCACGTCGTGGGCGCCGCAGGTGGACGTGCTCCACCACCCCGCGACCGGCGCGTTCGTGACGCACTGCGGGTGGAACTCGGCGCTGGAGGGCATCACGGCGGGGGTGCCGATGCTGTGCTGGCCGCAGTACGCGGAGCAGAAGATGAACAAGGTGTTCATGACGGCGGAGATGGGCGTCGCGGTGGAGCTGGAGGGGTACAACTCGGACTTTGTCAAGGCGGAGGAGTTGGAGGCCAAGGTGAGGCTGGTGATGGAGTCGGAGGAAGGGAGGCAGCTCAGGGCTCGTTCGGCGGCGAGGAAGAAGGAGGCGGAGGCGGCGCTGGCGGAAGGTGGCTCGTCCCACGAAGCGTTCGTCCAGTTCTTGTCCGATGCGGAGAATCTTGGCCAGAACTGACGAGATTCGCTGATGCTCTTGTCGTACGCGATTGGTTCTACTCGAGCATGTCCCTTTTCAGCAATAATCGCTCGAATAACTATTTAAGAACTTCTCGTTTGTTCCTACTACCTTAATTTTGCTGTTAACTACTACCAGTATACTCCCTCCATTCTAAAATAAACTAATTTTTCATTTTTTACCTTCAATTCTTTTGATTCTTAGTCTTATTCAAAAATTTTTTGCTATTGATATTTTTGTTTTTATTAAATGATAAATCATGACTGGTACTTTACGTGTGACTAATTTTTTTTAATTTCCTAAACATTTTCAAATAAGACGGATGGTTAAACGTTGGACATGAAAACCAGAGAATTCATTTTTTTAACAGAGGGAGTATACTGGAGTATAAAATTTACCCTTTGCTGTTTATCCCATGGATGACCTCAACTTTAAAATTGTGATATGTTTGTTAACCGCGGTTTCTAAACAGATTACAATGATGATTGTTTGGTTTTTAGATAAACAGTATATTTGTAAGTTAATAATAATTTATAAATAAAACTTTTATATGTGTTCTTAGCGGTCTAAAAACTAAGACTGAAAAGTAAACTACGGTGAAAAATTCCCAAAATCTACGCTAAATGTAAGGTTAAAAATTTAAATTTTAGTTTATAAATATAAGTAGAAACGAAAAAACGAGGCCCTATAAGTTCATGCTCCATGGTGACTGCACAGGTGTTCGAATTCTAAAGCAGGTTTCTCTCGTCGAGCCACATTAGCAAAAAGAAAACACCAGATTTACAAGAATACAAGCCAATGAAAATAAATGTGCACTCATATCTTTTAGCTTTTTCTTATGCTCGTAAACCAAAATTTAAATTTTCAATATTAAATTTGGAGTAAATTTAAGTTTTTTATTATATTTTATATTTTAGCTTTGACTTTTAGATTGCTATAAATATTTATATAAAAATTATATTTGTAAATTATTTTGCATTTACAAATATATTGTTTGCCTTTTTTTAATGCCAGAAGATGACCCAGTGAACCGTTGGATTGAAGTCAACAAATGATCTGCATCAGTCTGGAAGGCTTATGATTCATGAGTCTCCAGCCAAGAGGAAAGTTACCTTGATTCTATTGATGCCTTGCGTTTGTGTTCGATGCTTGTGGTCGAATGCTAAAGGCTGGAGAGAGAACAAGTGAATCACCAGGCTTCTCGGAGTCAAGTGTCTACCGTTCATGCTGTACCAACACTGGGACAAATATGAGCCACAAACTGGATTGTCTTTGTTTGGCTGGAATTTAGATCAAGACCCTCATCTAGAGATGCATTATTCGTTGGATTCTACAAGTGGACCATAGGAACCAAGCACTACTTGGTTTAGTTGTTTGTCCTCACACATAATAAAGTATATAGCTGATGTACGTTATAAGATATTGTCAAAAGCCACACCAAAAATAAACAGCACCATCTACTAAGAGGTGTTTGGGACAGGGACTAAACTTTATTCTCTTGTCCCATCAGATACTTGGACACTTATTATAAATAATAAACGTAGACTATTAATAAAACTCATCTATAATCTTGGACTAATTCGCGAGACGAATCTATTGAGCTTAATTAATTCATGATTAGCCTATGTGATGGTACAATAAACATACACTAATTATAGACGCTAATTATAGACTGATTAGGCTTAAAAAATTGTCACACAAATTAGCTCTTATTTTCGTAATTAGTTTTATAATTAGTCTAAGTTTAATATTTATAATAAGTGTCCATACAATCGATGTGACATGGAGCTAAAAAAATTAAACCACATCTAAACACCCCATAAAAACCGAGGGAGTAGTATTTTCGAAAGGAAGCAGGAGGTCTGCTATTCCATTAGAGAAAAATGTTTTGGTGAATACAACACAACCCATCAGGGGATTAAACTAACCCTCTAGTTTACCTTATGGAGAACGACCAAAATATGGAGAATTAGTTACCTATGGTTAACCCTGTGAATTCGGCTTAAACTAACCCTCTGTGAATTAATTACCCGGCAGGGGTTAACTCTCTATGTGTTTAGTTGGAGAAAAGAAAATTTTGTGTGTCATTTTGACCAAATGTCGGAAAAGATTTTCGGACACGAATGAAAAACGAATTTTATAGCTTGTCTGAAAAACTGCGAGATAAATCTTTTGAGTCTAATTAATCTATCATTAACATATGTGGGTTACAATGGTACTTATGACTAATCATATACTAATTAGCCTCAAATGATTCGTCTCACGATTTTACCATAATTGTGTAATTAATTTTTTATTTCATCTGTATTTAATGCTTAATTTAGGTGTTTAAAGATTAGATGTGATCTTGTTAGGAATGAAAATTCCGTGAACTAAGCGGGGCCTTAATCAAAAGCCACGCTGGCCGACATCACAGTGTGTTCCCACCTTGGTCACGCCTCACTCCCCTTCAAACCTCATCGCGACAGGTGCGTGGGTTCCATATTCGATTTCAAGCTCGCTGGGAGGGAGGTGCTTTGGCCAGTTCATCGACATTCGACAGTGACAAGCGCGTGGGTTCCGATCGGCCACGTCCCAGACAACTTCCACCGGCAATTGTCCAACTGCATGCATGCTAGGGATGTGTATATATGCCGGTGCATGTTTCATGACAGTCAACAGTCCTCACAGCCTGACACCAGTGGAGGTGGTCGATCGTCGGGAGCGTGCAGGACACTGCCGTCGACAACAACTATCTGCTAACCTTAACCATATGAAACTAATAACCCATATATGATGATTAACGATGATCTGCCCTGAATGGACGATAGCAACCTCTGCCAATTTTGCCATGCTGGTTCCGTGTGTGCGTGGGTATGTTACATAATCTGGTACCAACCGACAGTGGACTGGTACCGACGGATAATGGGGTATCAACCTATGGACTTGTTTGGGAAGTTGTTTGGGGAGTTTTAGATAATGAGAAACAGATGTTTGATAGCTAGATTCTGAGAATCTGGAAAAACTTCTAAACCCAGCTTCTTTAGCTATCTTAGAAATTGAGGACCGTTTAGGGCAGCTTCAGGCAGAGTAGCTTCTGGGAAAAGCTGTAGCTAGAAAAGGCTCTTCTAAACAGGCCCTAGTACATACGTTATGATATCGACAAGGTATCGACGTAATACTGATGAGGTACCATATTAGATTTCAAAGGGTATTAGCTAATATCTATAGGACGTCAGATTTAATACCTCGCTAGTATTCTCCCATACAGAAACATGATACTGTACGATAGCATTTGTCTTTATTTATTACTTTTCTAATTGTAAAATTTGGAGTGCCAAATTAAAACTAATGTAGGTAAAACACACGGATAGATTTAACACCTATATTTTTGTATTTGTTTATGCTTATAAGACAAATTTAAATTTAGAGTTGATTTTTGATTTTTTTTTTTCTCACTGAAGTTTATTTTTTCTAGCCTTGAATTTTAGATTGGCGAAAATACGTATATAAAATTTTTTATTTACAAATTATTTTTGTTGCAAAAATGTCTTTTGGCTCCAAACAATGTCCCCTAGATAGATATAATCTAAATTCAAATTGTTAAATCACTTTTATACCTACGCAATATAATTCAATATGTAAAAAATATTAAATTTATCACAGAAAAATGCATATTCATGTTTTGTGATTGCATAATTAAAAAAAATACAATTATGAGATGTCTCTAGTAGACCACGATTAAGAAAGGCTTTGCGTTTTTGTGTTGACCAAATCAATTTTCCGGCTGCCAAGGAAGTCAGCGAATGATGCCATCGACGATCCCCCAGTCTGCGTCGCCCGAGTGGCCATCTCTTTCGCCAACGCCATCCTCTCCCTCATCTGCTTCCCTTGCTCAGACTCCATCACCAGCCTTACCTTCGCCTGCACCTCCTCTGCCTTCACCATCCCATCGTCATAGCCATCGATCACCACCCCAAGCTTCATGTCCTCCACGATGAACACCTTGTTCATCCTCTGCTCTGCGTACATCGGCCAGCAAACCATCGGCACTCCTGCCGTGACGGCCTCCAGCGTCGAGTTCCACCCGCAGTGCGTCACGAACGCGCCGGTCGCCGGGTGTCGCAGCACCTGCACCTGAGGCGCCCACGACGACAACACCAGCCCCCGCCCCCGGGTCCTGTCCAAGAACCCCTCCGGGAGCAGCGACTCCAGCGCCGCCTCGCCGCGCCCCTCGAGCCGTTTCGTCGAGTCCGCATCCGGCGTGACCGGCGCGCGCACGGCCCAGAGGAAAGAGTGGTTGCTCCTCTCCAGCCCCACGGCGATCTCCTTTAGCTGCTCCGCCGGCAACGAGCTCGCGCTCCCGAAGCACAGGAAGACCACACTCCGCGCCGGTTGCACGTCGAGCCACCTTAAGCATTCGTGCTTCTTCTCCTCGCCTCCCCTCTCTTCGCCGACCAGTGGGCCGACGCAGAATAATCTCGGTGCGGGCTCGCCGGGGCGTGGGATCCCGTCTTGTATTGCCTTCACCGCGCGGGGCTCCAGCCACTCGAACGTGTTCACCAGTATGTGCTTCGCTTTGGCCAGCTGCTCGAAGAAAGAAATGGTTGCCTTGTACTGTTCTTTGTCGCGGTCGAGCAGGACTTCGGGCAGGTCGGACGCCGGAATTGGATGGACTCCCGGGAAGCGCAACATGGAGCGCCCCATCTCCCGGAAAGACACGGCGGATCGCATGACGGGGATGTGCAGATAGGAAGCAAGGGCGGACGCGCAGGAGACGAAGAACAGGTAGGCCGGGACGCCGAGCTCCGCGGCGACGTCGAGCCCGTCCGCACAGAAGAAGTCGATGACAAGGGCCACCACGGACGGGAGGGAGCGCACGAAGGCGATGAGTGCGGCATTGGCGGCGCGGATGTCAGTGAGGAGGGTGATGAAGGGGTCGGCGTCGGGGTCGACCGTGTCGCCGGGACGGGCCGGCGCCGACGGCAGCAGCTGGAAGGAGACGGAAGGGTAGTACGCGGAGAGGCGGGCAACGGTCTTACGGGACTCACCTGACGACGGAACGTCAGCGACGGCGACTGTGACGGGGACGCCATGGTTGGCGATGTGATCGGCGAGCTGCGTCATGGGGTGGATGTGCCCCCGGACCATCCATGTGTACAGCACGACGCTGCTCCGCATTGCTTCTCCGTGTGTTCAAGTGGCGGCGTTATTGGAGTTGTACAAGTACAACTGGTGAGTGGATGTATAAATGGGTGTGGATATTGCTACTGTATGACGGGATGCGCCATCGGTGCCGACCGCCGAGTTGTTGGAAGTCATCGGCGACTAGCCGGCAGCAGCCGGCAATGTTGAACCATAAGCTATATCTTATTGCTAAATTTGTACTACGGAATATGACATCTTTTTTTTAGACAGAAGGTACGTTCATTATGACGTTTTCTGAGACAGAAGTCTGATGACCCTGTTTTGCGTTGAAACTTTGGACGCAAATTATTGATAGGATGAAGTGAGCCGTGACATCCCAACCAGCTGGCGTAGGCCATGTTCTTTCCGTGAGTTCAATAACTTATCTGTTAAACATATTTTTTAAAAAAAATTTATAAAAAAATTGTTTTAAAAATCACATCAATTTATTTTTTAAATTTTCTATAACTTATAATTAATTATATATATGCTAATCTGTTGTTACGTTTTCTATGTCGGTTACTAACCGACGCGGCCTAGGTGGATAATCCCGATACCACATAAGAACGGCTGACAAACTATATTTCTGCATTTTGTTTTTCGGAAACCAACGATAAAACCAGTAAAGTGATGAAATACAGGTAAATGTTGTCAAAAAAATGAAACTTTTAACAAAATATAGTTGGGTGGGATTGTTGACGCTGAAAATAATAATCAACGGTCACACACGTAGGCCTGAGAATCAATCTTAGACCATTCCAGCGCAGGACCTAATTCTTAGAGATACTGAGCGTGCCAGTCAGTTTGATCATGTAACTGACAAGATATAACATGAAAAACAGTTAACCCTGAAACCGCCATCGGTTGGATAGCCGATACCGTCCCAGGAACAGTTAACCCTGAAACCGCCATCGGTTGGATAGACGATACCGTCCCAGGACCTAGTCGATAGACTAAACGATCGGCCTTACAGAAATTTCATGATAACAATTATAAATATGCCTAATCAGCTAAGTCAGAAGCAGGATAAATATCAGATAAGCCAATCGGCAAGTCGATCTCAGAATATCAGACCCAACCGAGACAGGCTCAAGATCAATCGGCCGATCGGACCGCTCTGATGTTTATCATCCGCTAAATTAGCGGCCGATATAAGACTAAACATGGAATTTGTATAGTAAACTAGAATGCTATACTAATTATTCGTATAAAACAATATCGCCCAACAGCATACGCGCTCACCTAGACCTAGAAGATCGAACCTAATCGAGACAGTACAGATCTAAGCATAACCACGCATGACATCAGATAAATATTATAGCATACGAGTAATAAGATAGCAAAGCAGCGTAATCCACCAACTAATCTACTAAACTCAACCGATCGGACATATTTCTATAGATAGATTACACCAAACATACATAGGTCAGACCTAACCGAGACAGTATGCAGTTCAGCGTAATATAACGATAGAAACATGAAGATCGACAAGTTTAACCAACCAATCGGCAGACTACTTAAGATAATGCTGGCTAACACTCCAGCAATAAGCCTCTACGAACCCTCGATTCAACTCGACAACATAGATCTATTAAACCAGATTAATCGGACCGAACTGAGACAAAACCAGGCTGATTAGAACAATGCTATCGGATCGAAAGAAGGAGTGCTAATACTACTTGAACGAGTGCTAATACTACTTCTAATCAACGTAGATCAAAAGTAATAATAGAACTCAGCCCGCCGATCAACCAAGCAGAAGATCGGATTTAACCGAGACAGTCCTGTCTTAGTTGATTGACGGGTTTTGACAAACTAGAACTTACATTGCGAAGCTGACAAACTCTGCGCCGAAAGCTCAAGCAAGTCGAAGATTTGAGGCGATGTGCCAAGTTGAATTGATCTGAAAATATTTACAAATACCCCGGGCACCTATATTTATAGCCTCGGCAAACAACTAAACGGATAAGAATCCGCTACTACCTAACTTTACATTATTCGGACTCTAATTAAACAACAGAATCCCAAACAAACTTTGAGATAAACCTTAACTAATTTACACGAACTTATGGTTAAATACCGAACTTATCTCCAGGCTATGGGCTCAATCGGACTCCAATTCTTGTTCGATTTGGACTCTATCGACCGCAATCCCTTTGCGCCCAGCTTCCTGTTTCCAGCTGATTAAGCTTCCTTGCCTAATTCGGTCTTTAACCTTGTTTCAACCAATAACGCTCATTTGCCAAAATCTGACGTTAACAGAGATACAAAGGATGTAATATAGATGATCTGTTAGTTTTAATGATTCATAAAAATAGAGGTATGGATGACCAAATTTATTTAACATAATCTAGGAAGCTTTTTAAATGACTTAGCTATTCTCGATTTTCGTTAGCAAGTTTTTCAAACCGCTAATGGTACACTCCGTGAAAATTTTTTATATTAAGGTGTTTTATAAATAAATAAATCTATTTTTAAAGTTTTTAATAATTAATAGTCAATTGATCTTATGCTAATTAGATAATCTGTCTGTACCAAAATAACTTTATTTTTCACCCATCCCACAAGTGCCAATACAAAAGCTAAAAGACTAAAATACAACTTACTTTATCGGAGCTCAATATAATTATCCTCTACTTTATCTATTCACAATGTATTTATTCCTTACTTTCAAAGACTCTAAAGCAATGATTACTTAAAAAATAAATTTATTCACCTCTCATTTTTCTTATGCTTATAAACCAAAATTTAAATTTTCAACCTTAAACTTAGAGTCGGTTTTAGAGATTTTCATTATAATTTATTTTTTAACCTTGGCTTTTAGGTTGCTAAGAACACATATATAAAAATTTTATTCACAATTTTTTTTTGCAAATATGTCGTTTCACTTATTTGTGGAATAAGTGATAAGATGAGCACCATTTTACAAATGCTACATATATGAGATTTTGTTTGGTTGAATGCATGGGATCTAAATTTGCTTACCTCCTCTTTTATACTCCCTCATATTCACTTATAATTTTTAACCATTCATCTTATTCAAAAATTTAGTGCAAATATAAAAATTTATAAGTAATACTTAAACTTCTTTTAATAATAAACAAAATAAATAATATTTTTGAATTTTTTAATAAGATGAGTGGTCAAATATTATAAACAGAAAGTAAAATCCTATATAATACAAGATGGAGGGAGTAGTTTATGGGTGAAAATATACCCATACGTAGTAAGCAACTGGCCAGAAAATAATGAAAATATCATATACATTAATGGTTCAATTTTTCATTGATATACACACTTGTATGGGAAAATAAATAAAAATAAAATCCCCTCTCTCCATCAGTAGCCACCACCGCAGTCTCGCCAACCCTGTCGATCGCCGTTGAACCAACTCTCCTCCTTCTTTGCCGTCGGTCGGTGCCACAAACCCCCTCCAGCAGCAGCCAATGACGGGGGGCTGTCATGTCGCATCAATCTGGAGAGATACGGCGGATATGGCGAGAGGTGGCAACGGATTTGGCAAGCAGTGGATAAGTGGTGGCGATGGCGGAGATGATGGTAAGGGTGAGGAGGAGAAGAGCAACTCAGGCACCCGTGGCGTGCCTGTAGTGTCCGCACACGCACATGCAGCATCTACACGGGATGGGTCTAGGTGAGGAGCGAAGCTTGTGGGTTGAGCGTTTCTCCTCAAGCTGGCTCTAAGCCTAGATTTGCAGACAACCAAACACTTATCTCGTATATGCGGGCCAGCCCTTTACAGCTAACCAAATACAACTTAAGGCTTCAGTGACATGCATGCGTGAGCTGATGCAGGTGTCGGCTGAGTGGTTAGGCTGCGGTAGTGGTACCTTACATTACTTACCTAAGAACTATAAAATTGCTCTTGTTTTTTAGTTAACTGGCTGAGAAAAAGGAAAAACTGAGAGGAAGTTTCTTGTCTTGGGCCGGTGATTTGGGCCAGGTACTGTACATGGTGTCACTGTTCATAGGCCTGTATTGTTTGTGTGTGTTCATACCGCATGAGTTTGGTTTGATCAATTAGAAATCGTTGGACTCGGGGGAACTGCTGGTGTATTTCGTTATTTGGCAGTACATGAGATATCTAGGATATTCGAATTGAAACAACGAGGATATATCTTTGGGTGATTCAAGTCGCCGGTGATTTTTCTCAAATATCACAGATATAGTCTAAGAACGTGAAAAACGTGGATGTTGGATTTGTTAGCTTGGTACATATAAGACGTAAACAAAGAAATGAAGTCTGGAGAATTTTGAATTTGTCTATTTGGTGACGACAACGGTTGTATGGCAATAGAGCAGATCAAATTAAATTTAAGATGAAGATGGAGGTGAGCTGTGAGCATGTCCTTCAGAGTGTTGTGTATGTGCTATTTAAGAAAGAAATCTAATTGACTTGGCAAGATGACTTGATGATGGAAGAGAAGGTGGAGCACTATCGCACGTGCAATCAAAACAAAGAAGTTATAGGATAGCAAAAGTCTTTTGATCTCATTGAGCTTGGCGCAAGCCTATTAGGTGGTTTGTTCTGAGCTGCAAAACAAGATCAACTTAAGTCTGGATACACGGAGGCTCGCACAAAGAGAAAATTCAAGTAGATGTGTCATTTGCTAAGATGGAGTTTGTTAGAGTTTTGTGTCGAATATATACGTACAAAGTCAATTTCTTTTGATATAGGACTTGAAGTTATATTAAGAGTTAGAATAATAATATAGTTGAACTTTATTCTAGGCTTAAAGAGATGAACCCCTTTTGTAATTATAAAGACGACTACGCCGAATAAAACCACTTTAGCATAGGTTAGAGTATTACTGACCAATGATGATGTCGGTTGATTGTCACAGATACCATGATAGAGCGGAGAGAATGGCTCGTAACCAATGTCTCCAGATCTCAGTAACAAATACTGTGTTTCAGTGTCATAGTTAGTTTTGAATATTTTATCGTTGCTTGACTTGCTTCAGCCTTCCGTTTTGAATATTGATTATGGGGACAGTTTTATAACAGTTTTCATGCAGGAAAAGATGTATAATTGAACAAATCTGTGACGTATTGGACAACAATTGAGAAAGGGAGAATACCGCCTTGCGCTTTTTGATGCCAGATCAATTGTCCGTCGACGTCGCTAACTTCAAGCTGCTAAGAAAATCAGCGATTGATGCCATCGATGATCCACCGACCTCCATGGCCCGAGCGGCCATCTCTTTCGCCAAGGCCATCCTCTCTCTGATCTCCCTCCCTTGCTCAGACTCCATCACCAGCCTTACCTTCGCTTCCACCTCCGCTGCCTTCACCATCCCATCGTCGTAGCCATCCATCACCACCCCAAGCTTCATGTCCTCCACGATGAACACCTTGTTCATCTTCTGCTCTGCGTACATCGGCCAGCAAACCATCGGCACCCCTGCCGCGATGGCCTCCAGCGTCGAGTTCCACCCGCAGTGCGTCACGAACGCGCCGGTAGCCGGGTGTCGCAGCACCTCCAGCTGCGGCGCCCACGACGGCAGCACCAGCCCGCGGCCCCGGGTCCTGTCCAAGAACCCCTCCGGTAGCAGCGACTCCAGCGACGCCTCCCCGCGGCTCTCGAACCGTTTCGTGGAATCAGCGTCCGGCGCGACCGGCGCGCGCACGGCCCAGAGGAAAGCGTGTTCGCTCCTCTCCAGCCCCGCGGCGATCTGCTTTAGCTGCTCCACTGTAACCGAGCTCACGCTCCCGAAGCAGAGGAAGACCACGCTCTGCGCCGGCTGCGCGTCCAGCCACCTTAAGCACTCGTGCTTCTTCTGGTCGCCTCCCCGCTCCTCTCCGATCAAGGGACCAACGCAGAATAATCTCGGCGCGGGCGCGCCGGGGCGTGGGATCCCGTCTTGTATTGCCTTCACGGCGCGGGGTTCCAGCCACTCGAACGTGTTCGCCAGTATGTGCTTCGCTTTGGCCAGCTGCTCGAAGAACGCAATGACTGTCTTGTACTGGTAGTTGTCGCGGTCGAGCAGGACGTCCGGCATGTCGGACGCCGGGATCGGATGGACTCCGGGGAAGTGCAGCAAGGAGCGCCCCATCTCCCCGAACGACACGGCGGATTGCATGACGGGGACGTGCAGGAAGGAAGCAAGGGCCGACGCGGAGGGCGTGAAGAATAGGTAGGCCGGGACGCCGAGCTCCGCGGCCGCGTCGAGCCCGTACGCGCAGAAGAAGTCGACGACGAGGGCCTTCACGGATGGGAGGGAGCGGACGAATGCGACGAGCTCGGCGTCCGTGGCACGGAGGTCGGCGAGGAGGGTGATGAAGGGGTCAGCGTCAGGGTCGACCGTGTCGCCGGAACGGGCCACCGGCGCCGGTGGAAGCAGGTGCAAGGAGACGGAACGGTAGGAGGCAGAGAGACGGGCGATGGTCTCAGGGGAGTCACCCGTCGACGGAACGTCGGCGATGGCGACGGTGACCGGGACGCCGTGGCTGGCGATGTGCTCGGCGAACTGCATCATGGGGTGGAGGTGCCCCCTGGCCTTCCATGTGTAGAGCACGACGGTGCTCTCCATTGCTCGATTTGAGTGTGTCTGTTGATGAAAATGACCGTGGATATTCCTAAGCCAGTATATGTGCCCAGTTGTTTGTAGCAATCAACCGGCAAAGTTTGAAACCATATATCCCGTTGGGTACGGAATACCATATGGTACGTTGATGAGATGATGTTTCTTTGTACTTCAAAAGGTACGTGGACCAAGCTTTGTACGTATTAACACTTGAAGAAAATCAAGCGATGACGTGCGGTGTGACGTTCGGACTATGGTGCAACCAACTGTAACACACGTACTCTCACCGGCCCCAAAATAAATATATTTGAAACAAATTTTCCTAGGCTGCGTCATTTTTGTTGATTAAAGATGGAGATAAAAGATTATCTGATTTTAATATATATTTAATAATATAATAATAAAATTAACTATTATAATATTAGAAATATTACAAATATGAGATTATAAACTAAGATATTGAAACTTTTTGTAAAGAAATTTGTGTCGCTTAATATTTCGAAAAACGTACGCTAAAAGACAACAAATAAAGTTGTCCAAAATAACTCAGTCTTAGTCTAAACATCGAGAAATCTTATCCCCTGAGCATCCCTTGCATACAAATCCACTATTGAAGGGTGATTGTGCTTTTATCCCCACGGCTAAAGGCCTAATTGATTTGGAGCAAACATAAAGGATTTGAATTCCTAAAGATTAATTCCTATAAGAGCCATTCGATTCGTGGAAATTAAGGATAAGAAAAAAAGGATAAATTTTCCTTTCCCACATGTTGTGGAGGAAAAATATAGGAAAATTTTCATCCACTCAAATCTCTTGAAAAAAATTATATGGATTTATATGAATATATATTTCTATTTTGGCACCATTTCTATTTCTATGAATTAAAATTCCTCCAAACTAAACAGGGCTCTAAATGTTCTACAAGGGGTGCTAGAACGAAGGGAGACTTTGGGGGGGGGGGGGGGGTAAAGGGCCAAGGCCATGGATCATTTCATAACCTAACTTAGCCCTTATATATCTTTAGCTAACAACTTTATAAAATTTTAGTTCACTCAATTTTAGACTAAACCCTTAAATTACGTAGGTCAAATGATTGGGCCCATTACCACTTCTATAGAGGGCATATATTAAAACTATCACTACATACATCAAGACATGTGCTAACCAAAATAAAAATAAAATAAATTTGTATACTTTGAACTCGACCATTTTCATAAACTAACAATTCCCCATTATAGAAATTTTTGTTCCATGCAGTTTTGTACAAAGTTAGATACTTCACATGGAGTTAAATTAAATATACAACTCTGATTTTTTTTAGACCACCGTGTATAGAAGTATATTTGAGTTCCATATATAAATTCTTAACCTATATTTCCGAAAGGATCTCATATACAACTCTTAGATTATAGAAATTACTTCTATAAGTTTGGACTTCATACACAAATCTTAGCGATTATTTCTAAACCCTATATAATTATATAGCTACAACTAGTCCATATCGTTATAATTTCAGTTAAGATTTTTTACTTTTCTTCGATTAAAGTCGCAATTTCTATGCCGCCAAGACATAGATAATATGTCTCTCCCTCCTATCACTTTCTCTTCTCAACCCCCCTCTCTCTCTTTGAACAGCGTCAGTGCATCTAACCGTCTTTAGCCAAGAATAGCAGTGTAGAGTCAGTCCAAGTGACGTAGAAGTTGTACTAGTTATTGTATTGTATCACTATGAAAATTTAGGTCGGTATGGGGCAAGATTTTTTAAGCATTTGCACTCCAACCTATGGATAGTATTGGGTTAATCTTTTTGCATAATACAATAGCAAAAGTGTAAAGAGTGTACTATGTGTATTCAACCTATGGATAGTTACACAAAATAAGAACAAAATGTGTAAGCATGCGGATTTTAGAAACATATTACAGTGCATCTAGTAAAAACGGTAATAGCACATTCCGCATGGTTCTCATCTAAAAAAGCCTTGAAGTTCCGTACATACGGTGGCTAAACCCAAATCAAACGGACTCATCGGTGTTATGTGAAACAAACAGGGTTATAAGTGTCTCCCCTTAGAACTCGAGATGTTTGAACCGGTCAAGAGATCCTAAGAAGAGTCACCCGGGAGGACAATCGTGACCTAGCCGTCTAAGACTTGTCACACCGGATGGCTACCAGCTCAAGAAGTCCAACCTAGCCATCACCCAAGCTCGGAGGCCAGTGAAGGTAAGCGTTGGGGGTGACTCAGCCCCCAACTACTCCACCTATTGCATTTAATATAATAGGCAGAAAGCAATGAGTGAGGCACGCACATGAGTGTGCCATGCTAGAGGTGCGGTGCAGATGAAATTTCAATGGGACTGAGGATGACCAAGATAATATAGATAACGATCCCTCCTCTATGCACAAGCGATTTAGTCATGAATGGCCTATGAAGTAGGCAACTCCCAATGCACACTCTGTCCCTAGCTCTCTAGGCAGTGTGCCCCGGTTGGAGAACGTGCCACTATTTAAAAATGGATAAGAGAAGGGGTGCTCTACATGTAATTGGTCCTTTTAGAAAAAACTGTTTTATCTGCCTTGAGATGTAGGTGCCTTCGAGAGTAAACAAGAGGGAGAACCTAGGCCAAATGAATGTGTTTCTATCTTTAGAAAATTCTTCCCCTTAACGAGAGCTAATTACACCGCATAAAGGAGTACATTATTGCACATGGTGCAGGCCAATCCTATATAAATATTTTGTTCTTTATCTAGTCTCCTTCGAGGGAGCCTCGGTGTGTGATTTGGCATATATACAGACTAGCTACCCCCTGGAACGAACACAAAGCCAGGCAGTATGGGTTGCCGCTCTCGCCGTTTACCCGCCAACAGTGCCCTTAACACCGTCCGTTGCACATGAGCTTTGATGCATCACAGCATCTATCTCTTCCAGTACCATCGTTAGGGTTGCCTGTCCACCTTGGAATTTATACATCTTTTTATGACTATCTGCACCATCGAGTTTCCTCTGTATATTTGGTTCACATCTTTAAAAAAGAAACCCTTAATTACACCTGAATCTAAGGAACAAAGGTACTCTTGCCACGTCTAATTACACATGGCCTTATATATGTACCACGGCATCATCCGTGCAGTACACCTTGTGGTTATCTTTGCCATTTGTACATGACTTTGTGCACCATCCAGTTTCTCTCTTTACACATGGCCATCATCGAACGAAAAAGTCTTCAGGTCCAGTACATGCAATGACTACACCTGAATATAACAATCAAAGGTAGTCTTAAACACATCCCATTGCACATGGCCTCATATGCTCCATGGTGTCCACTATAGTACACTTCGTGGCTACTGTGGCTGCCATCCTCGCAATTTAAATGCATTTTATGGCTCTGTGCCCATCGAGCTCTTTTGTATGAGTGTATGACACACAAACATCTACACATTCTGTGTTTTTTTCCCGTTTATCTTTTCTGTTTCTCTTGTGTTTCTGCAGAATGTTCGGGGATTATGTACTTATATATGTAATTGGAAAATCTTCTGTAGTATGACCCTTGTCTTTTCGCTTATGTTTATATTTATAAGTCAAAATTTAAATTTTTAATCTTAAATCTAAAGTTGATTTTAGGTTTTTTTCACCGTAATTTATTTTCATGCCTGCTTTTTTTATCGCTAAAAACATGTATATGAATTTTTTTTACAAATTATTTTTTTTATAAATAAGACGTTTCACTTATTCCTCTACTATGCCAAAAGATGGACACCTATATAGGCTAATTTCTATAGGTACCAATCTTAATGCACAACAGACCGTTTTGATACGGATGATCATCGCAATATGTTGTCCGGAGTTATTTCCACCTATCTGCGGGATAGTCATTTTGTTTTTTCGATGAAAAACAAACGATATATTTATAAATAAAAATAATTTATGAACAAAACTTTCATATACATGTTCTTAGTGATCTAAAAGTCAAGACTGAAGAATAAACTACGATGAAAAAACCCTAAAATCAACTATAAATTTAAAGTTAAAAATTCAATTTTTTATAAGCATAAGCATAACCGAAAAGGTGAGACCCCTGAATTTTTACATGTCTACTAAGGTCCCGGTACAACTCTAGCTACCAACTTCCAATTTAGAGTTGGAGTTGTAACAAACAATATATTCTAATTTTTTTAGAACGGAGTTAGTACAACTGCTCCTAAAAATGAAGAACTACAGTGATGGAGTTAGGTTTTTACTGCTTCACAGCTTCACTCTATACCAAAAGACCCATAGCCCTAAAGTTTTTAGACGTAATTACGCAAAATTGCCACTTATCTACTCCTAATCTATTCTCTCCGCTATTTCTACAATTCTTCCTCTCCAATGAACAGAACAATCATACAATTACGTTGTTCTAATTTAAAAATTAACCCGTATTAAATTACATCCAAAAAAATAATTATAAAATTTTGAACTTATAAATAAAATAAAAAAACATATAAAGACTAATTATAAATATTAAGTGCTGACATGAAAAATGAAAGACACATATGAAAAGACACATATGAAGCATTTGCGTTGTGGGAGGAATTTTTTGACCCATGGTCTCGGCCTACATGACATCTGAGGCCAGTTGATTGAACCCGCTTGCACTGTGAATGCCTTTGTGGCCATGTCCAAAGCTCTGAACTGGCCAATGGTCACAGCTCGCTAGCTTGGACGAGCGAACGGGGTGCTCGAGATCGGAGCTCTAGGGGGCGTGCAGAGCTTTGCTAAGGGGCCGTTTAGTTTCCAAAATTTTTTACCCAAAAATATCATATCGAATCTTTAAACACATAAATAGAGTATTAAATATAGATAAAACGAAAAACTAATTACACAGTTATGTGAGAAATCATTAGACGAATCTTTTGAGCCTAATTAGTACGTGATTAGCCATAAGTGCTACAGTAACCCACCTACGCTAATGACGGATTAATTAGGCTTAAAAGATTCATCTCGGGTTTTATAGGCTAGCCGTGAAATTCGTT
The DNA here is from genome assembly GCF_000231095.2 of Oryza brachyantha. Lineage (NCBI taxonomy): Eukaryota > Viridiplantae > Streptophyta > Magnoliopsida > Poales > Poaceae > Oryza > Oryza brachyantha. The sequence continues at coordinate 23,184,850 of NC_023163.2, forward strand.
TTTTCATTCATATTCAAAAACTCCTTCCAATATCCGGTCAAACGTCTAATTTAACATCTAAAAATTTTCATTTGACCACTTAAACACCTCTAAGCTTCTGAGCATCATGAGCAGCCCAAGCTAGGGGCCATAGCTCCACAGGTCCGCTCCGAGCGTTGGGCGGGTCGTGGCCTAGCTAGAGATAGTTTCTATAGTTCTTTTCCCCATCTCACCCCTCATTTTCTCGCTCAATTCGCCCGCACCCGTGTGCGAGTGGCCTCGTCCCGCTATTGCTGCCAGTGGAGTTTGAGCTCAGACTGCTCTGGTGACTACCTCTTAATTGTTGCCTGTGGTGCGGCCTCGACGATCTCCGCTGGTGGTGGTGGCCTCAACGGCGACGACAACAACCACTAGCGGCCTCAACGATAGCGCGACGACCAAATGTGGCCACAGCAAAGGCATCGGTGGCCCCGCCGCCGCAGGTCTTGCTCGCGGCACTGTTGTCCAACGTGACGCACTTGATTAACCGAGAGGCGCTGGACACCATGGCTGGCGCACGCGAGCAAGAATATGAGATAGAAAGGTGCAAGAAGGGGAAGGGGAGGAGGAGTTGTTCATTTTTAGGCCGTGTTTGGGACATGATAAATATAGGTTAGTTATCTGGCGTGAAAAACGTAACAATAGATTTGTACATGATTAATTAATTATTAATTATAAAAAATTAAAAAGTGGATTAATATGATTTTAAATGCAATTTTTAATAAAATTTTGCAAAAAACACACCGTTTAGCTGTTCGAAAAGCGTGTGCGCGAAAAAAGAAGGATGGGTAACTTAGCCCACCTCCTGAACGTGGCCTTAGTCCATCTTGGTGGTGTTTGGTGCGTAACTTCTAGGTGAAGTGTTTAGCTGGCTGGAATTTTGACATTTGGTCCTTTTTGAAAACTTATTTTATAAATAAACTTCTAAAAAACATATTACATGAATGAACATTTTTTACCATGAATGACAGCGCATTGAATAGGACGACGCCAATATCATTGGCATTGGCACTGTCCTATTCAACGACGGCGTCAATGCCGTTGACGCGGTAAAAACCTCCATTCACACAGTAAGTTTTTGCAAAAATCTAATTATAAAATAAGTTTTAAAAAATTGCATGTTTAGCGGGTAACCCAAGGTAGTATTTGGTCGCATTTTTTTTTTTTTAGAGAAAGGTACTTTTACCAGGCCTCTATATCCACTTGGATATATGCGGTCATTTTTTTATTTCGAGAACTTTGGGAGCTTAGCCCAAGTACGGACTTAGCCTCTCAAATACCCAATCTGAAATTCATGCTTCTATAGAGATTTAGTCGCATCTTGCTATCATGTATCTCCTTGTCTGTTTCTCTTATAATGGTGAGATGTTTAAAGCCAACCCGAGAATTAAGAAGGGGATTTTATTCCTATAGCTTTGTGCTGTGTGGATAGGATTGTGTATCGTTATGGCTTTAATCCAGTGGTTAGACCTTTTTGGACCCAAACAAAGGCACGCCAGGTTAGACAGTGCGGCCCACGTGAGTTCTTGAGACCATTTTGGGGCTCCATGGGTTAGACATGTCCATAGTGCCACCTGAAGCCTTCGCCCATTCGCCGGTCCTAGGCCCATGGGACCACATCACTGTCAAGTCCAGCTCGAATAATGCTCGATCATCCAAGCACTCCACCAATAATTCACTGAAGGTCGGCAGCCAACCAAAATAACCGAGAGGGCACATGTTCGTGCCAACTTCAATGTTCAAAAACAGCGGCACCATACGTACGACGTTGCTTTACGGTGGAGTTACGAACAAACGCGATAGTAAGGGTGTAAGTGGGTCAATCTATCAACTCGTTTATAGGCTAATTAAGTACGTTGTCTATCAGGTTATTCAACTAATTGACTTATATGTGGGTTAGTGGGCCAGCCCACTTACACCCCTACGCAGTAGGCCCGGCAACAAGGCTGTTCGGCTATGGTTATCGTCAGCATCGTTGTTCGGTTCCATGCATGCCGCTCATCACTTGTGTTTGATCCTACGATAATCGTACGTTAAAATTCGTACGCACGGCATTTTCCGTTCAAAATCTCAGGGACTCAATTGAAACTTCTAAAGAGTAGCTAAACTACGGAGAAAAAAAATCTGGGGATAAAATTGCGTGCAATGTAAGGATGTCCGCACCTCAGTGTCCATGAGATGCGCTTTATTATTCCATAGGTGCACAGGAGTGGTGGTGGATTTTTGTCCCTCGAGGGATGCCCGCACCGTGCATATACGAAGGGACAGTAGTCTCGTGCAAGCAACCGGCCGCAATATGACAGCAACAACTACACAATCTGATGAAATATGCTATGTGCTGAAGAACTGTCCAGCTAAAAGAACATTATTTCGTCCCCAAATTGTTCAGGAATTCAGCCAACGCCAGGTCAGACGAACCCCCGTCTTTGACAGCATCAGCAGCCATCACCTTGGCCGTCGCCGACCTCTCCCTGAGCCTCTTCCCTTCCTCCGACTCCATCACCAGTCGCACCTTGGCCTCCAGCTCGTCGGCCTTCACCAGCTCGCCGTCGTAGCCCTCCACGACGACCCCGACCTTGATCTCCTCCACCAAGTGCACCTTGTTCAGCCTCTGCTCCGCGTACAGCGGCCAGCAGACCATCGGCACGCCGGACATGATCGCCTCCAGCGACGAGTTCCACCCGCAGTGCGTCACGAACGCGCCGACGGCGCCGTGCTGCAGCACCTCTGACTGCGGCGCCCAGTTCTTCAGAACGAGTCCCCTGCCTTTGGTTCTCTCCAAGAACCCTTCTGGAAGCAACGGTTCCAGGTCCACCTCGGCGAGCTTGCTCCGGTGACCCGGTGGGTTCCGCACTGCCCACAGGAACCGGTGCCCGGAATCCTCTATGCCCCGAGCCATCTCGCTCAGCTGCGCCATCGAGAAGGTTCCTCTGCTGCCGAAGCAGAGGAACACCACGCTCTGCTTTGGCTGGCTGTCCAGCCACTCGAGGCACTCGTACCGCCCGCCGCTCTCCCCGATCTTGCCGCCATCTACCAGCGGCCCAACGCAGTAGATCTCCGGCGCCGAGCGGCCGGTCGGAAGGCAGTGTCCGCCGCGGATCGCCTCCAGGGCCCTCGCCTCCAGCCACTCGAAGCTGTTCACCAGAATGCCTCTCGCTTCAGGCATCCGGGAGCAGTGCTGAATCCTGGCCCTGCCCACGTCGCGCTCCCTGTCTTCCATGGTGTCCGGCATGTCCAGCGCGCGGACCGGCGGCACACCGGAGAACTTGAGAACCGTGTCGCCCATGTCCTTGAACGAGGATGGGGCCGAGCTGGCGACATACGGAACCTGGAGGTAGATGACGAGGTCGCCAGCCGCGGACGGGTAGAAGACGTACGCCGGGACGGCGAGCTCGGTGGCGATGTCGAGCGCGTCGATGCAGAACATATCGACCACGAGGGCGTCGACGGCCGGGAGCGAGCGCATGAGCTCACGGAGCGCAGGGTTGGCGAGGCGGACCGCGTCGACGATCCACATGACCGGGTGGGAGTACGCCTTGTCCTCACGGGACGGGATGGGAAGGAGGCGCACACCGATGGACGAGCACGCGGCGGCGACGCCGGCAATCACGTCAGCCAGCACGGCCCCCTTGTCGGGCGGGTCGGCGACGGCGAGAGTGACGGAGGCGCCGCGGCGGACGAGCGCCTTGGCGATCTGCACCATGGGGTTGATGTGGCCCAGCTCAGGGCAAGGGTAGAGCAGCACCGTCTTACCCGCCATGGCAAACCAAAGCTTCCCGCGGCAGAGTTGGGAGCGGAGGGCAGAATGGTTAGGGGCAAGGGGGCGGATGCTAGATGGACAAGGCCGAGGAATCACGGCTCCTTGTAGCTAGAGGCGAATAATAAAGGCCACAAGCAACATACCAACCTCAACAGTGCGGCAGCAGTGTGCTGTAGCCATTGTTGGACTGGCAGCTGAATAATGTCGCCACGGTTCGTTGGAGTGGTAGTTGAACCGTTCGGCCCTGGGTTCTGGTCTCCATACATGTGATATACTCTGCGTACGGCGCCGCTCAATGATATACAAGCCTCGTATGCTTCTGGTCCAAACGGATGGAAGCAGGCTTTTGTCATACGAGTATATGTATATCCGTTGTTTAGATGTCATTTAAATAATTATAAAAGATATGAAAAAATTTGATAAAATAGTTTAATATGAGTTATATCATTCCACCAACATGCAAGTTTAAATTCAATTTCTATAAGTTATAGCAAAAATAACAAAAACAGTTATGAATATGCGTATACTTAAAGGTGTAGAAGTTAAATTTAAATTTGCATGTTGTAGAGTGATATAACTCAATTTTTATATTTTTTATGACTATTTAGATAGTATGTAAGCACACGGTGTACCCATGTGTTAAAAACTATTTCCATACAGGTGAAGTACTCTACGAGATCTGGTTTCGGTCAGTTCATTATTAGTTCAGGGTTCATTGGTTCAATCGGTGAACCGAACGGTTCAATAAGGGAAATTTAACTATTTGTCACTTTTATATAGTGAGTGACAATAGATTTGTCACTCTTCTCTCACTGTAGCTTTGAGAGAGATTAAGTGGATGTGGTAAAGAGTGACAAGAAATTAAAAGCCATGTTCAATAAGGATGTGTTTGTTAGGGGCTGTTTAGTTCCCAAAAATTTTCATCCAAAAACTCGAATCTTTGGACACCTAAATAGAGTATTAAATATAGATAAAACGAAAAACTAATTGCACAGTTACGTGACAAATCGTGAGACGAATCTTTTGAGCCTAATTAGTACGTGATTAGCCATAAGTGCTATAGTAACCCACATGCGCTAATGACAGATTAATTATGCTCAAAATTCATCTCGTGGTTTACAAGCCAGTCGTGAAATTCATTTTTTCATTCGTGACAAAAGCTCCTTCTGGCATTCGGTCAAACGTCTGATATAACATGAAAAAAATTTTATTTCTCCAACTACCCAAACCCCCTTAGTTGCATAGGATATGATCATTACTTCATTAGATTTTGGTTGTGTTTTGGTCCACGGATAAAGATAGATACTATAAGAAATATTAATCCAGACTATTAGATGCATAGGATATGATCAAAATTTTGATAGTGTTTGGTTCACAGATAAAGATAGATATAACGGTTATCTAATAGCAGCTTGAACAGTAGCTAATTTGGGCTCCCAAAAATTATTTTTAGAAAATTAGCTAGATCTCCAAAATCCCTCAATACATATTTCTCATTTACATTGCTCTTAATACCGATCGATCCAAAAATGAGCCAAATTAAATGTGGTTTTCATACTTTCAATTGCTCCCGCTAGTAAAAGTTGTCTTTTTTGCGCCCTTGTTCTTTCTCAACACACACCAGTTTCTTTACCGCACTCTTTTTGTCCCTGACAACATTTGGCCACCTCCACCATCGTCCAACCTTCTTTCTCTCTGCTGCTCAGCCACCACCGTTCACACCTAGCCTCCTTCCCCTCCATCGGCCTTCGACATCCTTTGGCTGCCTCCACCCAAGCATAGAGGGCACCGTCGTTGTTCAGGGCACCGCCTTCAGACGCCATTGGTGTTAGGAAAATTTGTGGGGAGTCTTGCCTATGTGACAAACTAACTAAATTTAGAAATCTAAATATAGGAGCATTATTGTAGTAAAACCAGAGGAGTACATTGTAATAGTTTTATTGGATAAAATAAAATGCAAATTAAGCATATACTCTTGAGCAGACGTTTAAAACAGACCTTAGAATGTTTCTACTACCTCCGTTTCATATTGTATAATTTTTTAGACTTGTCTAAATTTATCAATTGATAAATGTATATAATTTATATGTGTGTCTAGATTCATTAGGATTCATATGAATCTAATGAAATGGAGGGAGTATATCACAAGCACAAAAATGGCCATTTGGTCTTTGGGTGCACGCATGGCAACTCTTCCAGGTGTGCAAACTTTTTTCACAGTTTTATATCTTATACTACTTCTATTTCATAATTTCATAATGTAAGATGCTTGACTTTTTTAGTTGCAACGTTTGATCATTTGTATTATTTAAAAATTTAATACAAATATAAAAATGATAAGTCGTGCTCAAAGTTCTTTTGATAATAAAGTAAGTCACAGGAAAAATAAATAATATTTTCATAATTTTTTAAATAAGACAAATGATCAAACATTACAAATAAAAGTCAAACCTCTTACGTTATGATAATTATGATACGGATGGAATACGTTTTTTTTCATTCGTAATGTCCATTCTCAATAGTTTTTTCCAACTATGGTTGTAGCACGCTTCTACTCCCTCCGTTTCATAATGCAAGATGTTTGATTTTTTTCTTATAATGTTTAACTATTTGTCTTATTAAAAAAATTATGAAAATATTATGCTTGTGACTTACTGAACTTTAAGCATGACTTAGTATTTTTATATTTGTACTAAGTTTTTAAATAAGATGAATGGTCAAACGTTGTAACTAAAAAAATTCAATCGGAGATAGTACAGTACATCATCGCTTGTAATAACCCTCCGCTGAGTCTGAATAGTACACTATTCGAGCCAAAACAAAAATATATATATTCCTAGTGGGTGATTGTAATGGCATGTTAAAAAAATAATTTATGAATAAAAATTTTATACATATATTTTTATCGACCTAAAAGCGAAGGTAAAATAAACATTAGTGGAAAACCTCAAAATCAATTCCAAATTTAAGATTGTAAAATTAAATTTTAACTTATAAATATAAGCAAAAGCAAAAATATATGAGTGCTAATTGAATCCTTTGTAGTACCGATTACTAACATATGGGTCAAATAGCACGTGAGATTCATATATGACTGGGCAGTATGGTAGAAGCAGTGACGCAGAGAGCCAGAGATCCAAACTCTCCTAATGAATAATTCTTATAATTGTCATTCAGTTTGTAGAAATAAAATAAAAAACAAAAGATTTTTTTCTTTACTACAACTTTTCATCCACTCAATTTTTTTTGAAAAAACGATATGGATTGATTATAATAATGTTTCTATTCCTCTACATTTTATCTATTTTATGAGTTAAAAGTTTTTCCAACCGAAACAGCCCCTGGTACAGTAGCATGTTGGCACGATGGCATGTGGCTACAGAAGGTTCCGTATGTTGACTATCTTATTCACTGACGAAGGAGGCGGTGATGGTGGTGAATAATACGTCCGTTTCAAAAATATAAGCATTTTAACCACTTCAACCGTAGTACAATGCCGTGTTCGGCATGTGGTAAGTTGAGGTTGTTTAGTCATAAAAAAACGTATTAATAGATTAATACATGATTAATTAATTATAAGTATTAAAAATATAAAATAGATTAATATGATTTTTTTTAAAATTAAGTTTTATATAGAAACTCTTGTAAAAAGATACATCATTTAGCATTTTGAAAAACGTGTACGTAAAAAACAAGCGAATCTGGGATGAGATGTTGTATTGCCGAATGCGGCTTAAGAAGATGTCAACGAATAATACTCATGTTCCAAAATATGAGTATTGATAAGATATCAACATCGGCGGTGAATAATACCTCGTTTAAAAATATAAGTATTTTTATGTTGGGTAGTCTAGACTATGAGTATGTCAAAAGACTCCTTTTTTAAGTTACTTTTGGGATTAATTTTTAAGTTTTGATAGATTAGATTTTATTTAAGTACCTGATTAGTTTTAAAATCATTGAAATAATTAACATTATGTTTATGTAATAATATATTATATGTATAAATGGTTATACTTTTGAACGGCGCGAGTAGTCTTTACATCTCTCACGCACATCATTGTGTTTTGTCTGCATTGTCCCCTCCAAAGCCGTAAAGCACGTGACGAACAGAACTCGACACGACACAGCCAGTACTTATAATGTTTTTTTTCCGAAAACGACACTGCTAGCAAGGATAGTGTTTTCGCTTTTGATATTCATTAAACTGTTTGAATTTTTCTACCATCAAATACGCACGCAAATGCATGGGTTTAAGGAGAAAAGTGCGTATGAAATTTTTGGCTTACATGCATACCTTCACATTATCATCATAGTGACCGAATTTAATAAATGAAATTATTTTTTTAAAACATTTAATCACTAGGCGAAGCTTACTTTTTCTTTTTTCTGGAAAACAATGACAATGATTTGCGTCACTACGGCATGCTGTGATTTGCTTCGCTACGGTCTGCTCACGTTGTTTTCGCTGTGGCTAGCTGTGCGTTGCGTGCACGGCCGTTCGAACACACGTATTCGCGATTTCGCAGGTGTTGATGATGCCATCATGGACCGACCAGCCAACTGACCAAGGCCGTCCAAAAAGGGAAGTATACTAGCAAGGCACAATACATGAGTTGCACTCACAAGTGTACCTAATTAATGGAGCAAACTCTAGGCGGGGGTTGAAGCTTCCAAATACATGGTGTCGTCGTCGTCCTCGGTATGCGGTTATTAGATGTTATGAGATATTTTTTTATATTTTTATCATATTTTGAGCAAACGTTGCATATGAATATTGAGTTCCGGTGTTATGTAATTTTGGAGTGTGGAGTAGGACCACTTGATTGATTGATCGGTCTTTGCTGCAAGAAAGAGCAAAAACAAAAGATTCACGAAGCGTACCTCAGGAAAAAATGAAGACATTACCGCCTCTGTCCCAAAATAAACAAAACGGCTATTATCCTATGTTTTCTCTTATGCTTATAACCCAAAATTTAAATTTTTAACATTAAATTTACGGCGTTTTTTGGAGGCTTTTTTTATCGAAGTTTATTTGCAATTTTGGCTTTCAGATAACTAAGAATACATATATAAATTTTTTATTCATAAATTATTTTTTATTTGTAAATATCATTTGTCTTTTTTTTCATAAAACACCTAAACAATCCACCCCTGTACAGTTGGACAGTGCGTCCTTGAGTACGCTGAGTAACATACAGGCCCTGAATTGGAATCTCATATGAACGTCAATTTTAGACAGGGTTATTTGAGTGTTTAAGTTCTTAATTTTTTTAAAAAAAATTGCATATATTCAGTTTGGTATAGAGCAGGGTGAAAAAATATTCTTTTCTTAAAAATAAAAACACTAGAGTCTTACTCTCTCCGTCCTAAAACAAATCAATTTTTCAGTTTTTAGATACAATGTTCGACTTTTTGTCTTATTAAAAAATTATGTTTAATATTTTTGTTTTTATTAGATGATAAAGCATGAATAGTATTTTATGTGTGACTAATTTTTTAAAAATTTCTTCAAAATTTTTCAAACAAGACAGATGGTTAAAAACTAAACACGAAAATCAAGAGATTGATTTTTTTTTTCAGCAACGGAGGGAGTATATCTGTCAATGAATGAACTGGACACTGTCGGGCAGAATGTAAAGTAGAAAACAGAGTGCAAGGGGAAACAATTTTTAGCATATGGGTGGACATCCACCCGTGTGTTTGCATGCTATGTAATTATTATTAAAAAATAAAAAAATTGACAAGATAGATTAATAAGAGTTATATCACACCACAAATATGCAAGTTTAAATTTAACTTCTAGAAGTTATAGGAAACAAATAAAAAAATTGAAACCAAGTATGCGCATATTCATAATTATTTTTGTTATTTTTGCTATAACTTATAAAAGTTGAATTTAAACTTGTATGTTTGCAGAGTGGTATAACTCATATTTATCTATCTTTTTAAATTTTTTTATATTTTTAGATGACATGCAAGTAACGGATGAATGTCGTACGGTAAAAACTGCTTCCAGAGTGCAAGTACTGGTACTTTTTATTGCTCTTATGGAAACCGGAAACGGTGCAGCAGAAGGTGAGCCTGAGACCTGAGTACAACTGATCTTACTTCGATACCAAACATCTCACTCGAATGCCGAATGATCATCGATCACTCGGAATTCACCAAACGATCGAGAAACTCGTTAAACGCTACACGCGAGGGCCCATGTTCCGCGAGCGCCTCCACGGCCTTCGCCTTCGCCATGGCCAGCCTCTCCCGGAGCTTCTCCCCTGCATCCGACTCCATCACCAGCCTCACCTTCGCCTCCACCTCCTCCGCGCGCACCAGTTCCTCGTCGTAGCCGTCGATCACGACCCCGGCCTTCATCTCCTCCACGATGAGCACCTTGTTCAGCCACTGCTCCGCGTACAGCGGCCAGCACAGCAGCGGCACGCCCGATGCGACCCCCTCCAGCGTCGAGTTCCAGCCGCAGTGCGTGACGAACGCGCCCGTCGCCGCGTGCCGCAGCACCTTGGCCTGTGGCGCCCATGACTTGACCACCATCCCCCTGTCCGCTGTCCTCTCCATGAACCCCTCGGGGAGCAGCGCCGCCAGGTCTGGCTCCGGCAGCCGCTCGAGCAGGTTGGTCGGGTCCTGACGCGGGCTCCGCACGACCCACAGGAACCGGTGGCCAGAGCGCTCCAGCCCGCGGGCGATCTCCTTCAGCTGCGCCGCCGAGAAGGAGCCCATGCTGCCGAAGCAGAGGAACACCACGCTCCGCGCCGGCTGCGAGTCCATCCACGCGAGGCACGCGTGCCGCTCTTCTTCCTTGCCTGACCCTACCAGCGGCCCGACGCAGTACACCGGCGGCGTCGGGCGGCCCGGGAAGCAAGCTCCCTCCCGGAGCGCGCCCACGGCCCTCGCTTCGATCCACTCATACGTGTTGAGCAGCACGCCGCTTGACTCCATGGCGCACGCGTAAAGCTTGGTCCGCGCCTTGTAAAACCGGCTCTCTCTGTCCTGCAAGGTGGACGGCATGTCCGATGCCCGTACCGGCGGGACGCCGGGGAAACGGAGGACCGCCTTGCCCATGTCTTTGAGGGAGGCGGTAGTCGTGGAGTCGTGGTACATCAGGCCTAGGGAGGTGGCGAAGGTGTTCGCCGACGAGGTGAAGTAGATGTAAGCGGGGACGTGGAGCGCCGCCGCGGCGTTGACTGCCTCGGCGCAGAATATGTCGAGGACAAGCGCCGAGACGGAGGGGAGCGATCCGAGGAGCGAGACGAGGGAGGGCACCGACAGGCGGAGCACGTCGAGCATGAGCAGGAGGGGGTTCGGGTCGGGGTCGGCGTAGGACGGAGGCGGCGGGAGGTGGTGGAAGGTGACGGAGGGGTTGGAGGCGGCGATGCCAGCGATGGTGGGGGATCCCGTGGCGGCGGATCCTGGGGTGGCTGGGACAGCGATGGTGACGTCGAAGCGGCGGCTGAGGAAGAGCTTGGCGAGCTCGACCATGGGGAGCAGGTGGCCCACGCCCATGCCGGCGTACAGCACGACGACGTCGACGCTGCGGCTGGGCTTGGACTCCATTGGAAGTCGCTCGGGAGCTCTCACCTTCCTCGTGTAGTCGTGTTGTGATGTGGGCACTGCCGCACTGGTGAGACTTTCGACTCCACTAAATTTCCTTTTCTTGCAGGTGAAGCTCACGTCTCCCGGCCGCGAAAGCGGGAAATAGACTAATTAATTTTCCTTGCACGGAGGTTTTACGTTTTCCTGCCACGAAGGCGGGAAATCCGCAGCGTAATAAAATGGGCTCCTCCTGTAACTGCTCCGTGTGCGAGTGCGTCACTGCGTCCAGCGTCCACTTCGGTGTGCGTGACTGCGCATTTTCCTCGCGGCATCTTCTCCGTCCCGCCCGCGGGAGGCAGCACCTGCCCGCCTCTGTTCGACGGAATGGCACAGTGGGACGCGCTCGTGGACGCCGCGCTCGCGAGGCTGCAGTCCATGAACCTCCTGCGCGCCACGCGTCCAATCGCCCTCGCGCCACCGCCTGCGCCGCCTGAAACCTTCGACGGCCCCGGCCCATGGGACCGCGCCGCCGTCGAGATCCGGCTCGACGACGCAACCCTCCTCCAATGGCTCGCGGAAGGTCCGTACAGATCTTTTGTGTCATCTTTTATTTCTCAACGTGCATGGATATCAAAATTCAGCTCATTTTCACCCCCTTTCTTCTTTGTAAATTGTAATAGCTGTCCGCAAGACAATTCCATTTAACTTGTACTATCTGTGGCCGATGGCCTTTAATACTTTCGAAAAGAAACAAAAGAGCTCAAGAATCTACCTATTTCATCGAAATATAGTTTGTATCGTTTTGAATTTGGGTTTTCAAGTAGTGACTTTGCTCATGACTCATGAGCAAGTTTGGTTGATTAGGTGGTGAGGCGGATTGTCAAGAGGAGATGGCTGAGAAGCTCATCCTGTTCTCCGGGAATGATTACATGGGCCTCAGCTCTCATCCTGCAATCCGCAAGGCTGCAGTGAAGGTGTGCTAATTCTGTACCTCTGGCCATCGATTGATCTATAAAGTTTCGTGTATACTGAATTAGTGTTTGATTTGACAAACACCATGTTCTGTTTGCTAGGCAGCTCAAGAGTACGGCATGGGGCCGAGGGGCTCTGCCTTGATATGTGGCTATACTACTTATCACAAATTGGTAGAAGAATCTTTGGCAGAGTTGAAGAAAAAGGAGGTCCAGTATTGCATTTTAATTTATGTGAACACCTGTATTTGCACAAATAATATGAAGTAACCACTATTTTTAAGTTATTCATTCTTACTACGGAGTTCTTCTGCAGGATTGCCTTCTTTGCCCTACAGGATTTTCTGCCAACATGGCTGTGATGACTGCTCTGGGAAGCGTAAGCTCTCTTTTGTCTGTTGGGAGAAAACCTGCAGAGGTTGAGAGAATCGCAGTTTTCTCGGATGCTCTCAACCATGCTTCTATCATCGATGGAATTCGTCTTGTTGAACGACAGCAGGAAGTAGTAGCATTTGTCTACAGGCACTGTGACATGCATCATCTTGATTTCCTACTGTATGTTTTTTACTTTCCTGCCATAACATACATAAATTAACAACTAACTGAGTTATCTATTAACCATATCAAAGATTACATATTTTCATGTGCAGGTCTAGTTGCTCTACGGAAAAGAAGGTTGTTGTCACAGACAGGCAAGTAATGTTTCCAAGTAAATTGAGTTGTCTGCTTATGCATAGTATCAGAATATCAAACTCTGAAGCTACCTTTTGTTGATTAAATGCAGCCTGTTCAGCATGGATGGTGATTTTGCTCCGTTACCTGAACTTGTCGAATTACGCAGAAAGTATGGTTTTCTGTTGGTCATCGATGATGTTAGTATTTTATCTCCACTCAAGTAGATTTTTATTGGTCTTGACAGTAAGCACGTTATGTAGAAATTTTCATTTTCAAGGCACATGGAACACTTGTTTGCGGCAAGAATGGTGGTGGTGCACCGGAGCTGTTTGGATGCGAAAATGACATTGACATAAGTGTTGGTACCCTAAGTAAGGCTGCTGGCTGCCAGGGTGGTTTTATAGTATGCAGGTAATGTATTATCAAGTCATACCCATGTTATATGGTAAGGAAAGAGATGCTATGATTGTATATTATTTTAGACTGGAGTGAAGCATGTATGTCTTACAAATAAAGGACTACATATGCACAGAATATCTGAGACAATTGGACATATATTACTTCAAATATATTAACAGAATAACATGCCCATCAAATTAACCATCAAAGCCAATATGAGTGTGGGAGCATACGCCTGGATAGCTGCATCAGACATCAGACCGTACCTTTTAGTTGCAGACACTTTTATACACCTGTATGTCTTGATAGTGTCATCTGGTTTATGGTAAATTTGCATTGCAGAGCCATATGGTTATAGCTTCACATGCAAATAGTTATCACTATTTTGCACACAGATTGTGACTTGTGAGCACTAGACTGCGTCTCTTCTCTATATTTTGAGTGCATAGCACAATCTACCTTGATAATTTCTGACTCCATGAGTAATGATTTGAAATATGTTTGTGCAGCAACCGATGGAAGAGGCTAATTCAATCGCGTGGCCGCTCATTCATATTTTCAACTGCTTTGCCAGTGCCGGTAGTTGCCTCTGTGCATGGTATTATTCACATCCAATATTAAATTATACCAACATTTCTTTATGAGCAAAAGGCATAACATGCTACTGTATTAATTTCACATTAGTTGCTTAGTAGTAAGAATGAAGATTTCAATAAAACACTTGTGCATAACAGGAAGATAATAGCTCATTCTTGGGATCTTTTCTAATTATTTCAGCGGCTCTCCATGTCTCAAGGAAAGAGAGATGGCGGAGATCAGTGATCTGGAGGCATGTGCAGTATTTTGCTTCTTTGACCAAACTCAAGATAACTAGTCCCATAATTTCCGTAGTAGTTGGAAGTGAAGAAGCAGCACTTAGGGCTGGCAGGTTATCACTTGTTCCATTTTTATACCATATTGCTAGTCCTGCTTGTTTTATGTTTCTAATATTTTAATTAAATTACAAATCCGCAGGCATATGCTAAGATCTGGGTTTCATGTTACACCAATTCGACCACCCACGGTACCACAAAACTCGTGCAGGTTGTAGTATTTCTTCTCGCGTCATTTTCTATCATTGCGCTGGTGTTCGAGGTAGCTAAGATTAAAGGGTTAAAATATTATCTAATTTTTTTATCGATATTTAAGGCATAAACGACTGAATTAATTGCTACAAAATGGGAGTAGATTTTAAACCTTGTTATTTTTGTTATCGATTGTAGAAGTCATATTTGAACTTGCATATTTGTGTAGTGATATATCTTATATTAATCTATCCTTATTTTTTTTCAAATTTTTTAATGACTATTTGGATAGCATGCAACAGACGAGAGGATATCCCCTCGAGGGTTTAAAATCCACTCCTGCTTTCTTGTACTACGGCAGCGTGCTCCCTGTAGGTGTTATCCCTGCTAGATATTGCTGTACTGTATGAGACAGCCTTACTTTGATCATATTGCAAACGAGCAACGACTTGTACACGGACCAAGCTTAAAGGTTTTGGTTTCCTATCAATCTCTTGCCAGGTTGCGAATAACTCTCAGTGCTTCTCATTCCTCGGATGACATCAAAAGGCTGGTCGATGCTCTGTCACCCTGGCTCCCTGACAAACATGCTGAGCAGACGTGTGTTATGGCGGCAAAACTTTAATCCGTCGGAGAATTCAGTTTCAATCTGTAGGAAGTACACACTTGCTTGTGCCTTGCTGGTTGATATGATGAAATGGGGATAAGTTGATTCTGGTTAACACGGTTATTTGCATACATTCATTTATTTGTACGATTGCATCACGGCACAACGTATATGATCTCCTGGTGCCCTATAAATTGGATAAAGGAAGTTAAAGTTATTCATTTTGCCTTTGCTATTTATTAAAAATGAGTCGGAAAATTGACCGATTAATATTACCTTCCCGTCGTGTTTGGTCATTTGGAGTCTTGGAGATTACACGACATGAATCCATCCTACACACTACACTAGCGCAACATCATGAAGTTGTGGAAATGTGGAGCCAGATAATAAATCATGTGATCTTACACTGCTCAGTAAAAAGCATCGCTGTGCCCGTAGGCAAAAAAAAAAAAAAAAGGCGTACATCAGTTCGCGGTGTCACCTTATCACGTGCTGAGATTTTGGAGATTACGCTATAGAAGATGCGCATATGTAGGTGTTGAGATCTGGGAGATTGCATATGTAATCGGCATATCATCATTGAGATTTTCAGTTTTTCACCCACGTCTTTGCTTATAAACCAAAATTTAGATTAAAAAATTAGATTTCATTTTGAAGTTTTTATTGTAGTTAATTTTTCAACCTTTGTTATTAGGTCACTAAAACATGTATATAAAAATTTTATTTATAAATTATGTTTTATTTGCAAATATAACGTTTGGCTCGACACTCCTCCTGAACATTACGCGAGAGAAACATGCGTATATTCGGACTATGAAGTGTAAGTTAAATTGCAAACAACTAGGGTCGGACTCTAGCAAAACATACGACGTTGTTGCGTCGTATTGTTGAGAAACGTTTGATATGTTTCACAACTTGATTTAAAAAATGTTTCAACAAAAATACTTCAAATGTTTTGTCATTTGATAAAAAAATGTTTCAACAAAAATAATTTCCGTTGGCGAAAACCCAAGATCAAACGTTCTCGTATTAAACTGCCCATAATAGTGTACCAAGTCAAGTGCTTAGGGTCAAACTAATAAGCCTGAAGTCTGTTGGCGAAAACAGCATCCTTTCTGCGACCAAACAGCTTCGCAGTTTACTATGCGGATTGCAAGTTTGCAATTCCTTCAGTCCTTCAGCTCGTCAGTTTTACAACTTCCGTCGTATAGAATACACAGTATGTGGAGTTGTGGACCTGCTAAATTCCACACAAAACAACTGTCTACGCTCCATGGAGACTTACCGGCCAGGCAAATTGCACAGTGCACCCTAGGGGTGTAAGTGGGTTAGGCTGTGAACCCGTTTATAGACCAATTAAGCGGATAATTCATCAGGGTACCCATTTAATTGGTCTATAAATGAGTTGATGGATTGACCCACTTACATCCTTAGTGCACACAAATAGTTGTTCAATTTCAGTTATGCCACGGGTGGTGATTGTTTGATTTTTTTGGAAAAAACCTAATGATGTTTACAAATGAAAAATATTTTATCAATAAATCTTTTATACACGTATTTTTAGCGATTTTAACGTCAAGGATAAAAAATAAACTTCGGTGGAAAAATTTCAAAATCAATTCTAAATTTAGAGTTAAAAATTAAAATTTTAACTAATTAATTATAAACATAAGTATAAGAAAAAGATATAGGTACAAGTAGCAGCAGCAAACCCTTAAAAAGAAGCAACCACTGCATACCAAACGGTATGACCTCACTCGCATAGAAATATGGAATTCTTTAGCCATATGCTAGTGCACTACCTGACGTGTATGGACTTCAAGGGATTCGACAATTCGTTTGGAAACGAGGCTACAAGAGTGGTGACTCGGATGATGAAAGTCCGAGAGTCAATTTGTGTCAGCCAAAGCCCCATTGATTAAGCGGCAACCCATAGATGGCGAGGTCAACAAGCCCCCCCCCGTGCTTGCCCCGCTCCGCGCGTAGCCGCGCGCGACACGCACCGGTCCGTAGCCCGCCCACAAAGACCAGGCGCAAAATCTACCGGTACAATAAAGACCACGCGCACGCCGCCGTGCCAAACGTGACAGACACAGGCTCCGCGCCCTCGCTCACTGAGATCACATCGATAGCTAAGCTTCGCCACTAGCCAGGTGGCGCGCGCCATGGAGACCGAGAAGAACGAGCCGGCGAGGCCGCTCGCTCTGCCGTCGCCGTCCGTCCACCCGGAGGCCGGCGACGTGGAGGAGGCGGCGGCGGCCGGCGCGGGCACCGACAAGCGCGAGCGCTCCCCGCAGTACCTCCGCAGGCGGCGGTGCGTGATCTGGTGCGGCGGCTGCTGCGTCGCCTCCGCAGTCGCCGTCGGCGTCGTCATCCTCGCGCTCGCGCTCACCGTGTTCAGGGTGAAGGACCCCGTGCTGACCATGAACCGCGTCACGCTGGAGGACCTCGACACCGACTTCCTGGGCACGGCGGCGAGGCACCCGCTGTCCGTCAACGCCACGCTCAACGCCGACATCTCCATCAAGAACCCGAACGTGGCGTCGTTCCGGTTCGGCCGCAGCGAGACGGACTTCTACTACGCCGGGGAGACCGTCGGCGTGGCGTACGCCCCCGACGGCGAGGTCGGCGCCGACCGCACCGTGCGGATGAACGTCACGCTCGACGTGCTCGCCGACCGCGTCTCCCGCAACGTCAACGCCACCGACCTCATCCTCGGCCAGGACTACAACCTCACCAGCTACACGGAGATCAGCGGGAGGGTGGACGTGCTGGGGATCTACAAGAGGGATCTGGACATCAAGATGAACTGCTCCATCACGCTGGAGGTGGGCGCCTTCTCCACCGCGCAGAGCAAGAGCACGGACTGCGTCGCTAGCGTCAGCTGATCACCACTCGCCATGGGTCCGGCCCGGCCCGTCGATCGTGTTAGGCTCATGCTGTCCTGGATGGTATTTTTGTGTCAATTTTTGGTTTTTCACTTTTTCTTGCGTCGTCGTATCTTGGGTTCTAGCATGATGCTTTAATTACCATTTTTATGTATACCTGGGATATTCTGAACGAACTCCAAATCATGAGTTACAAGGACAAAACCGAACAGTCGATTAATTATCTTTTTTTTTCATTTTTCATGGAACGGTTTTGTAGGTAGGATGATCAGTAATCAACCCCTCCAATTCGTTGCACTGGCAAGTTTGGTAGGCTATACCAGAGGCTAACCATGCCTGCTTCTATACTTCCTTTTCTGATGTTACTCAGTGTGCATCATCGTTACCATGGCAGTTTTGGTAGGTCAACAACCATACTTGCTTCCATGTGTGTCTGCTTAGCACAGTTTTGAATTATATAAACAAATTGGCATCCCATCTTTTGACTTTTGCTTATATTTATAAGTCAAATTTAAATTTTTAACCTTAAATTTGAAGTTGATTTTGAGATTTTTCACCGAATTTTATTTTACAGTCTTAGTTTTTATATTGCTATGAACACGTATATAAAGGTTTTATCCATAATTTTTTTATTTATAAATATGTCGTTTGTCTTGTAAAAACTCAAAAGGTACACCCTGATAAATTTTAAAAATCTGATGTAATGATCACATTTATATAGTAGCAGCCTTCAAACTCGATGGGCGGTGTGATTCCCGACACTGCATGCTTAGCTAACTACTTGTTTTAATTCATCTATAGTCAATCTAATAGTCAATTCATACAATAGTTAGCTACAAGATATTAATACATGATCCCACATGTCATACACATATTTTGTCTTGGAGCCCGTGTGCAGCTGGCTATAAATTAGTAACTCATCTCTCTTCTCTCTCCCCTCTTGTCTCTTTAAAATATGCTTATAGCTGGTTTACCTGCTCTAAAAAAAGACTGTCTCTGTCCTAATTTAATTGTATTTATATTTTTTATGTCAACATTTGACCGTATGTCTTATTTAAAAAATTATTAATTTTTTTAAAAAAAGTAGCACGTATTATTCATGTAGCACATGAAGTATTATTCATGTTTTACCATCTAATAAAAATAAAAGTATAAAGTTTTTTAAATAAGACTAACGCTTAACAGTCAAATGTTCACAACATAAACAGTAAAAAATGCACTCTTTCTGGACGGAGGCAGTAACAAGCGTCTAAAATCTCAACTATGCCCCTAGGTGAACCAGGGGATTCTCCTTTCAATTTGATTTAGAAGTTTATGATTTTTGCATTGAAATTTATCGTACGTTTGCAGTGTTCACTGTGGTGGAACATTTTCAAGCTGACTGTTCGATCAATTACCCTAATGTTGCACCAGATATGGCATTTATGGGCCAGTATTCATATTGGGCTGAAACAAACTGCAACTATTGCGTCCAATTGTCCTCCCAAATCTGGAAAATGACAAGTCTAACCGTAAACTCTCATGGCGCCAATTTTTATTCAGAGCGAACTGGAAGTCTGCAACTGCAAGGACTATAGTGTCCACCACGGAAGCTCCTCCTCATATACTTTCTGACCCTCTCTCCGATTTGCATTCCCCTCGCCGGGCCCAAAACGGCAAAATTTCGATGTGATCAAGCATCCAATTTACCTACTCGCGTTGCCGGCCACACCGCCCACCGCGCTCCGCCTCCACCCATGCTCCGGCCGCCTCGTTGGAGTCGGCCCCTACTGTGATCGGGTATCCGCGTCACCTCGGGTATATTTCAAGTGCCAGTTCAATTCAGTTACTGCGTATTACTCCCTCCTTAAAAAAAAAGAAAAATACGAGGTTTACTAGCATGATGCCGTACGTCGTTTGTTATTACGGAATTAAAACAACCATGTCAACGTGTTGCAAAGAGAAAATCTACTTTGAATTTAGAGGGGGTTTTCTCTAAATTTAGGGTGCGTTTGGTTGATGGTTGATGTGGAGTGGGGTACGATCATTCATATTTTCAATGATATGATGATCAATTATGTGTTTGGTTAGATACATATGATGATCTTTTTTTGTTTTGTTGGAGAGATGAGGGTGGCTGGGATTAACATATTGTTTACTACTAAATACTTATATAAATTAATTATCATATATCTTGGTGCAATTGGTATCAATTAACAACAAAATATATCTATTATCCCTAATTAACCCTAAGTTAAAATTGGTAATTACTAATTAATGATAAATATGTCAATTATAACTAAACAATCACCAATGATCTCAGTTAGTGAGGGTGGTTAAGCTCATCCATTCAATTTGCCTGGTACACAATATTTATTTCCTCGGTTGCGCTATCTACCTTCACTCATTAATCAAACACATCAAAAAAAATTGGACAACTATCTCTCATTCAGGATATCCAGTCAATCAAGCACATAATTATAAATAGAGATATAAATCAAACACATCCAACAACTAGATGATTATCTTTCATCTAGAGATGTCCAGCTAACGAAACATATCCTTAATTTGAAAGAAAAATGTACAGTGATCCCACATGTCAAAGTTCTGAGAGATGGTGGATGGTAGATTCACCGTCCACCATCACCAATTGTTTGACTAATTATTAAAGTAAGCACAGTGTCATTGGATTTTATTTAAAAGTACTTTCATGTTATATTAATTTTGGATTTGTTAAAATACATTATAAAATAAATTATGATCATATTATACTATTAGAGACCGTGAAATAGCATGCCTGGTATCTTTGATAAAATTCGTTATGTACGACTCAAAATCAAAACCCACTCCGTTACCTCTAACTACACAACAATAAGTAAAGTTCATACATATACGAGGCATTTGGTACATTTTGAAGGGTATAGAAGAGTTTTTTCTCAAATCTTTGAGCCGAGGTAAGTGAGATTGGGCCGTGTTTCAAATTGGGTCATAAGGTTTATGACTTATTTTTCGCGTACTCATAAGGTTAAAGAAGAACTACTGACTCATTTTTTTTCTAAAAAATGTCAAAAATATAAGGCATGTTCACTAAGTAAGGTTCGGAATCTATTGTATTACAAAGATAGCTTGAAAGGTAGCCATCATGTTTACTCTGAAGGAATATAAATTCTCACATTAATGCAAAAAGAAAAGAAAAGAAATTTTTTGATCCATTGAATCATAGGACCTGTTTGGGGGGAGCTTCTCCCACTTGTAGCTTTTCTCAAAAGTTGCTTCTGCTAGATGCTGCCCCAAATGGTCCACAACTTCTGAGAATCTGTACTTACAAATTCTAAAAAATGAACTAAGAATCCAGAAACTGGGTTTAGTAGTTTTTCCAGATTCTCAGAAGCTGGCTGCCAAACTGCTACTTCTTAGAATCTAAAGCTCCCATAAACAAGCTCATAATGAGTTCAGATTATATACAAAATACAATTGTGTGTATATATATATATATAAGTTAAAAGTCATATATCAAATATAATTTCACTTTTAAAATAAGTTGTAATTAAGTTACAATGGTATGCATGGAAAAGAAAGAAAGATTCAAATATAGAATCTAATTTTATTTTCTGTTTTAACAATTGTATATTAAATTTAATAATATTTTCAACTTCATAAAAACTATAATTATTTTTTATATAAAAATATATAAGAGTTATATATTAAATCTAATTATATTTTTATCTCGCTCTGCTCAAAATTGGTTGAATTACCCGAGGATGCCGTTGGTTCATCGGGGTTTTAATTTCTGGCAAAATAATGGACGAACGTAGTAGGGCGTAGCACACCACAATTTCACAAGAAGCGGAAGAACGTGCCATATACACTTCGCTGGTACGAAATGAGAGACAAAGACAAAAGGGTACGAAGGGTAGTGGTAGAAAAGAAATAATCACCCGCTCACCGCAGCATCGTTACCATGGTCGCAGCTCTGATCATCGAGCGTGAGGGACCACTCCAGTACAACGCTACTGCACCATGCACCAAGGCAGAAAATTGCAACAGTATTTGCACGCAACTACTACGGAACTCCCATCTACTGATGTACCACCCCATCTGGCCATCTCTCTCTCTCTTTCCCTCTCTCTCTCTCTCTAAAAAGAACAAGAAAAAAAAGCATCTCATCCATGTTGATGCGCATGGCGAAGTCGCTCACCGACTCGCCATTGTGAAGATGATGCCCTCGAAGTCCTTCCAGAGGCGCTGCACACTCGTGGCCTTCACGCAATCATCGCCCACCCGCATCGATTTTATGGCGTCCCAAGCTTCCTTCGTCTTCTTAACTGCGAGTGTCGCCTTTATCTCGAACGGCACCCCGCGGAGGATGGCGTCGAGCACATGCCGATCCTTGGTGCAATACTTGGACGCGGCCTCCACAACATCCCAGAGCTCCAATGCCTCCAGCAACACTTGTATGACCAAAGCCCAAACATGGCAGTTTGCACTGGTCAGCTCCACCACGCCGGAGTTGGCGACGACACGTTCACCGCTCTTGGAGCTATCGCCGATCTTCGTCATCGACCTTGCTTTGGTACCAATTTAAGTCTAACATCCATATCACGAAGTACAGACGCCCGTGTAAGCTGATTAGCTGAGATCCGAGGGCATTCATAGTGTAGATAGCCATGTTGAGTGGTCTCAGCATACCACGTAGGATAAGACCACATGATTAAAAAATTGTTTCCTTGTTGTGTAAGTGTCCTTGAGCAGTAGGTTCAAATATGCTTATTAAAAGTGCATATTAAGAGTGGTCACTAAGTCGCGACATACATCCATGAGTGAGTCGTGTGAGTTAGAAGCTTAGGTTTAGAGAATTTCCAGAGAAGCAGGACCGGACAGTCCGATCAGAGCCGGACAGTCTGGCCCCTACTCACAGCTTTCTCCTAAGTGTCGGTCAAACAGTCCGACCCCCTAGCCGGACGGTCTGGCCCTTGACACTTTTCCCAACGACTACACGACGTGTGAACACTATAAATTGAATCTCGGGATTCTAGCCATTGGTGAGGTTATCAGTTCAAACCATAGGGTTCCTAGGACTAACCTAGCACCTCATAAGCCTCCCTCACTAATCTAAACACTTCCTAGAGAGATTATTGCAAGAATCAAGGCTAGTATTGTGAGTTTAGGTTAGTGAGAGATTTAGTGTTGTTCTTGGGTGAAGATGGATGCATGTGGAGGCAAGGTGGTCTATTACTCTCGGAGAGTGATTTCCTAGACGGGTAGGCGTCACCTGCGAGCCTCCAAGTCTTGTGAATCGCCCGAGAGCAAGTTGTGAAGGTCAGTGCCTAACCTCCGTAAGAAAATATGTAAGTTTCATAGTGGATTCTTGTGCTTCTTCATAGATGGCTGCAGGGTAGAGCGGGTTGCAACCTTGAGCTAAGCGAAGCGGCTTGATCTTGACCTTGGTGGTCGATCGAGTGCTTGCTAGCTCAAAGGTGTGAATTCAGATATCAATGTTGGCCTTGTGGGAGGAAGCCAAGAGAGGGAAAAGATCAAGAGAGATCCCGCTCACAGAAACGCCTCAACGGTGAGTAGAATAGAAATATCCGAACTTCAGGAGAAAATTGCTTGTGTCTTTATTCTTGTGTTTCCCGATTTCTCTGTGTTCCTGCGATCTTTCTGTCTTCCTCTTCTGCGCAGGAGCTCCCCACATTTCTAGGAGCTTCACTGAAAAAGAGAACTTTTAAATTCTCTCTTTTTACTGATCGAACAGTCCGGCCAGAGCTCTCGGTCCAACCCGAGAGCGCCGACCGAACAGTCCAGCCTCTAAGCCTGAACAGTTTGGCCCTACTATCCGTTGCATTTCGAAGAAATTTTCACGAAGCCTATTCACCCCCCCTCTAGGCTCTCCATCTAGGATTTCATGTATCAGCCTTTCACATTTTGTATTTAAATCCTTTTAGTTTTTTAATTTGCATATCAATTCTAAAAATAATGTTAAGAACCCTGAAAATCAGATACAATTTAAAAAACTCTCCATCTCTCACATCTGACACCACCGACCCTCCCCATTCCTCGGCCATCCCCAACCTCCTCCCCATCCCTCCGTCGGCGATGGGCGATGCTCCTTCACGCCCCCCCACCATCGGCCCGGCCCCCACTGCCAACGGCACTCCCTTTGCCTATGGATCCGGCGGCGCCGATCAGCACAAGCCATGCCCACAAGTCCTCGCAAGTGGCCCCACGCTTTTCTCGGACGGAGCCATCGTGCCCTGCATAAACCACAGGGTGCTTACCGAAATCACTCGCTTTCACCCCCTCTCTCCTCCAGCTAAGCAATCCTATTACGTGGTGATTCACGACCACTCGTCTCCTACGTGGTGATTTATAACCACTCGCTGCGTAGGAGCATTGTTCATGCCCTGAGGGCTGAGGGTCCAGCTGCTCTTAAATTTCCATGTTCGCTCCCTTGCTGAAGAAAATCCACTCTGTGCAATTGCTGCCGCTCTGTACACTTGTACAGCACACAGTGTGCACACCCCGACCGGCAACCACCCGGCTCGTTGTCCCCTACTCCCGCCGACCGTTTCCAGCTCCACCGCCACACCACTTCTTGCTTCACATGATGGAAACTGGCAGACGCGTATTCCGGAAGCAGCAATGGATGGATACGGTAGCAGTCCGCCTGTACTACGAGTCGCCGACATCGTCACCCCTGCTCAGTGCTCACCGGCGTGATAGTGTCCTCCCTCTCGATATACCCGTGTTCGCCCCTTGCCTGCCGAAAAAGAAAAGGCGGTGTGACAAATGGAGTAGCAAGCAGAACAGTATACGGTATACACGAGCTACAGATTTCAGACTGACCGACCGTGGCTTTCTGGTTTGGTCCTGCAAGGCTGAAACGTAACCTGCTAATGAAGCATCAAAACTTAAAATGCACATAAATTAATTACGTCCAGTATTTTTGTTACAAGCATGTGCTAGGTTGGGAGTCTGGATATATTATCATAAATCTTGAAGCAGGTAAAGTTTCATTCTCATAATTCATTAATTTGGGTACGGAAGATGTAAGGTACCGACCCTAGGTGTGATAACTCAGAAGGTCCATAGATGAAGATAGGCAGGTATAGTAGTCTATAGATGTGTGCAGATCACAACTGAGAGTGCATAGAACTCTTAAATATTTATGCCCAGGGATCAGGGATGTCTACAGATTTACTACTGCAGGTATACGTAGAACTCTCATACAAGTTTACAACTCAGAGTCAAGTCACTTTAACTGAACCATACATAACGGATCGGTGATTGATCATTATGTTAAAGGATTCAGATACCAATAGATATCCCCTCTAGAATTTTGCATGAAATCAGTCATCAAGAAAACGATTAGAGTTACAAGAAGTTCTATTGAGAAAAAAGATGCAAAAGGTCCTTGCCAGAAAAAAAATGGAATATGATAAAGGAAGGTGCAGCAGTTCATTTCCATGCGACCACAAGAGAAGAATGCTGAAGATTCATTAGTTCACAAAGAAAAACTAAAAGCATGAAAAAATTATCACAGAAGTTGAATTAGGGACTTAAGGCCATAATTAGTATCGCCTAACCATCTATCACAGGATTCCAATCCTGAATCTTCTTAGATATGATAATCAGCAGAAAGTAGCTAAATTATCTCATGTACCTTACAAGGATTAACAAAGATTGAAGGCAGTAGACCATCACTAGTAATAAAGGAAAAGACTCCTCAAATATTTTTCATGTGGCATATTAGGTTGGTACTTCCATTCCCAAGTATTATTGTTGTTTTCCTGTGCTTCCTCCATAGAGACACTCAAGTTTTTCTTCTCCCTTTAAACTTGCTAGGAATTTCTGAGAATCATGTTGGTCCCTAGAGTACCTCCAAGTAGTAACTTCAAACGACACCTAGACATGTTAACTAGCCAACAGAAGTACATTATGAAATGGGGGATAGCAAGGATTGGGTGTGTGCCAGAAAAAAGAACACTTCATATTTATTGCATGGGGAGAAACAAAGAGCACAGTAGGTTAACATTTACAATAACATGACTTTTATTTCAATCTGATTACTATGGTGGAAGAGGCATCACTTTCACTTTAGAGGGTCATTATTAGTTGAGTATTCCAAATCTTCAATTAGGAACTAATTAGGTAGACCCCAAGTATCATGTTCATTTATAAACCTTGACACTGTCCAAATATCTAAATTCCCCTTTCCAGAACCCCACCACTGTAGATTATAATTACCAAGACAGGAACATCTAGATAGAAGCTTTAAAATGTGTTACTGCTACACTAAACTGAGGGGAAGAGTTACTTGGAAGCTCACACATAAACTCTTGTGAATTATGAACAAAAAAAGATGTGAGATATAGCAACACAATCATATGATCTCGTAAGAAACTAAAAATAACACATAACCATGTGTCCGCGCAGCCAAACAAGTTAGGAGACATGAGAACTGCATTCTGATATAGCAATCGACATTTCATTTAATTGATGGGCATCGATGGTCCAGCTCATCAACCATAGTGTTAAAAGTCTTTGGGGCCCTTAAAATTCCTACACTGATAAATGGTTTTCATGAAGAATTCTGTCACTGAGCTTGCTAATTACGGTAATGTACTTGCAGGTATGGTGTACAACTACTTAACACACCAAATGCCAACATGACATGCAGAAAATGTTCTAATGTTCTCCTTGTTACAGTGTGGCAATAAGAGAAAAACAAGTGCAGCAAAGCATTTCATAAGTAATCACCAGATATTGATGCTGCCACCAATTTAGCATTTAAGGCACATAGTTTCACAAACAGCTCATCATGATATCCAAAAAATAAAGCAAAGATGTGCAACCAATTCTCTAATTTATGATCCTGCAGATGATTCGCTGGCAATGGCAACGGAAGTTATACATTAGAATATCATAAGGAAGAACTCTGCAATAAAAACGAACACAATGTATGTACAACTATTCCCTACTCAGACATGTACTTCTAGATGACAAAATTTGCTCGAAGTAATATAGTAATATCAAACAAACAATTACCTTCTCTAAATATCCTAAGCACAACCTACAGTCTAACCTCCGGTAAAGCCCACCTGACCAATCAAGCAATACACAGCTTTATACCCTTAAACGTAAAAGGATTAAAAAAAAGAGAGAGTAATATAGTACTCCACTGTTTAAGAGCACCGAATTGCACCAATGCGTCCGTCACCTGCTGCGCCTCCGATCGGCGGCGTACTGCGAGAGCGGCACGAGCTCCGACAGCGGTGTCGCCAGCGGCGTGGCGACCGGCGTGGGGATGGGCGAGGACCTGCACACGGGGCACGACGCGTTCCGGCGCAGCCAGGCGTCGAGGCACACGACGTGGAACCTGTGCCTGCAGTCGGGCATCACGCGCAGCATCTCGCCGTCCGTGTACTCGCTTAGGCAGATTGAGCACATGGCATCGGCGTCCGCGCCGGTGCTGTAGAAGGGGACCTTAGGGTACGACGCGATGGCTGCGGCGTCGAGGCCGACGGGGGAGGCCGCGGCCGCGGCGCCCGAGGAGTATGCGTCGGGGGACTCCGACCCCTCGGCGACGAAGAGCACGCGCGGGACGGTGATGGAGAGGTGGCTGGAGCTGGAGGTCGGGGTGAGCACGCCAGAGAAGTGGCCGCCGCCCCCGCGGCGGAAGCAGAAGTAGGACGCGAGGAGGAGCGACGCCAGCAGGACGAGGAAACCCAGCGCGATGGCGATCGAGTACCCGAGGCCGAGCGTGGCGAGCGAGGAGAGCAGCGAGGAGGAGGACATGGCGACGGCTGCTGCTGCTGCTCCTGCGGCGGCGGCGGCGGCGGCGGCGTGGGGGTCGATCTCTCAGCAGGGAAGCGGCGGAATGGCATTGGGCGGAGCCGAGGCCGCGTGGGGGTAGGGGCTGAAGCGGAGTAAATGCATGAGTATGGTGGCGTGGTGAATTTTCTCCCCTCCCCCCTCTCGCCCTCCCCTCGCCTCGCCCCGGGGGCTTGGATCTGGTGGTGGTGGGTGGGCGGCGCCAGCGGCTACATTTATTGCCGCTCGGGGACGGGACGGGAAGGGAGGAGTAATGGCGGGGGATGGGGTTGCTCTGCTCTTCCTCTCCCCTCTCCTCTCCTCTCCTCTCCTCGGCGGCTGGGCTCGCTGCGCTGGTGAACGAGAGTGATGTCGTGATGATGCTGGGAAGGGAGAAGCGGGGGAACTCGTCATGAGGGGGTTTTGCTGCGACGTGGGATCGCATTCTTTTTGACGTTTGGGGGTTTTGGCGCTACTCGGAGGAGGGGAGAGAGCGGCTGTCAATTCGTCGGAAGATGTCCTGTCCACATGAGGCGTTCCTCTCCGAGAATGGACCGATCGATCTATGTGATCGTTCGACGAGTGAGACTTGTGCTGTGCTCCAACACCGGTTTCGAACGAACGAATGAACTGTCCCAGGAGGACAGGACGTACTCACCGTGGACTTTTCCATGCCACCTCCCTTTCGACTACTACAGTATACGGCAAGCTCGCCAGCGGCGGGGGAGGAGTACGGCCTGTCACACGGTTGGATTTGCTTTCACGGTCTCTTTTCCGATCGTACGGAAGACGTGCGCGCGCGCATGAGTACCAAACACTCGCACGCTCGCCAGGTACGCCTCTTAGAGCATCTAGAGGAGCACGTTCATCTTATCCACGATTCTAAAAATAGAGAATAAAGGATAAAACTTGAGCTTCACTATCATATTCATCTCATTATCTATTTTTTGATATCATCCATATTAGGAGAGAAACTTCATATTTAGAATTTCTCTTTCTATCCTCCAAAAAGATACGAAAGATGTTATATATGAATGATCTGCTGGAGTACAAAGAGATACGGAGGATAAAACTATTTTAGATGACCATCCAAGTGAAAATTTAGATGATCAAATTTAGATAAGCTGCTGGGATGCTCTTAGCCCATGCCCGGCACTCTGTAGTGATTAGTGAAGTGGGTTTCATCCTCTACCTCTGTTTAGGAATATATGTTGAATATGTAAGCACATAAGGATTCAATTTATTTTATAAATAAATTATGATATTAACCATGTAAACTACGATACTCAAATCATATGACCTATACATGTAAACAACAATAAAACATAAACAAATCATATATAAGAGATATGGCGAACACATGTCAAGTGTTCTGGTTTTGTTGTTGATCATGTTGAGAAGGAACCGCACATATAGGGGAGGGGTTATGGTGGTTTGAGAGACAAAAGAAATGGTCAGAGGATAAGACAATGGTCTTGTGAGTTATACATAAGTGCATTGCCACCGTTGCTCTATCTATAATCGCATGCAAGAATAAAAGCAATGGGCTCCCTCCATATACACCCAACTAACGCTGAGGTTGAACTCATAGTCATAGCCAAGCCTCTTACCTTACGTGTGCACCGTCACCAAGCTTCCTCCTCACCCTGCAAGCAGTTGTGAAGACTTTTCAATCCACCAACACCAACGGCGTTAAGGCCATGTTGGATGAGATGAGAGACGAATGAGGTGATGATTATCAAATTTGGATGAGATGAGAGACGAATGAGGTAATGACTATCAAATATGAAGGAGAACGTGGAACCGGTGGTAGCCATGGATTGAGAGGCCGGTAACTAAGATAGAGCACTGGGCGGCGGAGTCACTGATTCGTACCCTATCTTAACGATATATTCTCGTTTATGTTTATCGATTTTTTTATTGGCTCGTACCCTATATTCTCGTTTATGTTTATCGATGGGCGGCGGAGTCACTGATTCGTACCCTATCTTAACGATATATTCTCGTTTATGTTTATCGATTTTTTTTATTGGCTCGTACCCTATATTCTCGTTTATGTTTATCGATTTTTTCAAATACAAAAAAAACGCCGTTGCCGGGGATCGAACCCGGGTCACCCGCGTGACAGGCGGGAATACTCACCACTATACTACAACGACTTCCTGACATGTGGGAGTTTTAGACCATTTTATCATTGGTGGTACCCACCCGAATCGCATCGGCACATCAAGGCGGCATATTCCCATGCTCCCGTCGTCCAATCTTGTCTTTTTGGCCTGACGCCTCAGCTTCGTGAGTTCTCAGTTGCTCGTGGTCTAGACGTCTAGTTTGCTCACTCCGCGCTTGGTGCTCCTTTCCTCCGCCATGTACCGGAGTCTCCGTCGTCGCCATCTCACCGTCGACGAGGCCGAAGGGCGCAGCGACTTGGAGCCGGAGGGGGGGTATCGACTTACCTCCATGGCTTTACCTGTGAGTTACCATACATGTTATCTCTACTCTTTTGGCTTGATTGGTGCATCCTCTCTCACTTTTATTTTCCGCGAGTCTGTTGTTGTTGGAGCAAGACGATTATAGATGCGAGTTCGCAAGTTCGTAGTTTAAACCGCTTAATCTCTGTACTGTAAATGTGTAATCGGTGAGTTGTGGCTGGTCCTACTTCTGAAACAGCGGGTACGAGCTCGACTCGATCCGCCGTCGCCGATCCGGCAAAGCATTGGTGCCGGGTGGATCTAATCTGGTCATGTGGGTGAGAGGCCTTCGGGCCGGGCTACAAACTTACAGTTAGGCCCAACAGTTAGCCCATATGGTTAAGTGTACAAACAAAGAAATCGAATATTGAAAGCTGAAAATAGATTTTAAAAATTGTTATGAGAAATAATTTTATTTTTTACTCATCACACACATATCAATACAAAAGAAAAAGATTAGAATACTCTCCACTTTATCAAATCTCAATATAATTATTTCATGTTTTATCTATTCCCAATACATTTATTGGTTGCTTTCCCAAACTACAATGCAATGATTACTAAAATATAAGGTTATTTTGGAACAAGGTATAATAAACAAGAATGGTCTCATTTTAGAACGGCGTAGTACTAGTGATGAAAGTTTTTTCTTGGAAAATACACCATTTGGTAATTAATAAGTGTATATGTGACAATCTTACACCATCTATCATTAAATGTAAGAGATTTTGATAGTAAATATAGATAAATGCTTGTCCAAATTCATCGCTATAATATTTTACATTATAGGACATATAGAGTAGATAAGTAGTAGCACTTTAGATCCGAGTCTATCCAAGATGTTTTTAGAATTATATAGACTATAATGATTACCATAAATAAATACCACTTCATTTTTAGCTCATCTTTTATTGGAATTATTTCATACTCTACCTAACTCCAATGCAAAAATTACTGAAAATAATGTTTTCATGGGATAAATATGTGAGGACGTCCTAAAGTCTAGGTGGTGCAACGCTTCGAGGCATGTCAGCGCGAAATATCTGGATGGATGGGGTCTCAGATAAAACCCAAATTGTTACAGTAACCATCCAACCTTATCGCAGACCTCGACATGTCTTGAAGAGGGCACTACAAAGGCTCTAAGCCATCGGATATGAAATAGAAGACATAACCATTGGAATAGCCACGTCAGTCATCTACGTCATACGCCCGCCAACCACTCGATGGTGGCAACCATAAGCGTACCCCAGAGACTCGATCTCAACAAAGGCATATTCCCCGGTTATCTCAACCATTTCAAACCCATTCTCATGTGGGACTAGTCACCCAGGAATGCAACATAGTCTCACATAAATCATCTCAAGCATGATATCCAAATCATAAGTGATTCTAAGCATAAAGCATAAATAGTCTTAATAAGTTCTAAGTAGTACTTGGCGACAAGCCATACATATTGGTTCATGCGGTAAGCGTGCTACCCAAAAGCCCATAGGCAAACCGGCTAGGGTAAATCCCTAGTTAGAACCATCCTGGAAATCACAAGCTGCATCAAACTCCTCATCCAAACAGTCATTACCTCAGCAGGGTCTGAGCCAAAAACAAGTAAAAGAAAGCAAGAAATCAGTACGTTAATCAAATTAATGTACTGGCAAGTCGGTGACAACCCTAGCATGCTACATGTTGGCCATATTCAAGGATAAGCTGTGTATAGGTAAATTTTTTGCATAAATGCCAATTTTTTGTTCACAACATGTTTCGCAACGGAAATTTTATAACAATAGTATAGAGTAAGTAAAGCTTGTTATGTAAATAAATAAATAACACACATCTACCCCTCAAGGTAGATCATCACCACTTACCATCATATCATCAGCATTCACCGAACTTTACCCAAGTTCACCAACAAAACATTCCAACCATTTTTCAAATTCACAAGAGTTTATCAAAATCACAAACTATACTCATGACACTTCACCATGCCGCTCATGACCGTGAGCACGACTAATCGATTAGTTTTATACTCTGCAGAGTTTGTACAACTTTTAAGCCCACATAATATGGATCGCTCTAGTTTATCCGATACCCGTCGGTATCGCCACACTCTACACATTGAGTGTGACCTAGAGGTCATAACGAAACCGTTACATTGTTTATTGTCTAGCCTTGCACCAGCACGATGTGTGTTTTACCCACGCTACTAGCAAAGTAGCGCCACTAGGTAGCGGGCCCACGCTTTAACCTAGCGCCGTAAGGAACCCTACCCGGAATTCCTCACGAGGCACGGCATCGTTGTATTGGACAGACTGCCCGCTCAAATCATCACATACCACATGTCATTAATCAATTTCAACAAATCACAAACCATATGAAGTTCCGATAAGTTACCAAAACCCGGTAACCCATACTCTTCGACCTACCAAGATGCAAGGTTAAACTCTAAACAACTTAATAGGTTAAGGCCAGCCCATACTTAGCATATGTGGTTTGTACTGTTTTCATTAGTTGGTGACATAGAGTGAGGTCCTTAATCGATCCAGGCAAACGCTCCCCCTATCGGTGCACATCTACCACCATATGTACACCACTCGTCGCCTAAGTCTAAAAACAAGTTTTCTCCATTTTCTGTTCACAATACTCACACATTTAAAATTCTGTCCAGCAGCATCAAAATAACTTTTTTTTACATATAACATTTATCAAAATGAGTACTTTGTAAGGCGGTAACCGAATATGTAACCATAAGCATAGCATAATCCCATATAACACAATAATTAAATCCAAGAGAACCCTATAGTTACAACCAGCCATGATTCAATATTTCAAGGTGGGTTATACAACAATTAGGTCATATCTACCATTCCCATATTTATATAATTTTTTTACCAAAATTAATACTAGCTAACGTATGCATGTTTGCAATAGAATCATTTAGCCCAATAAAACATAGGATCAAAGTGGTCAAAGGAGGGGCTGACTTGCCTTCGTCCGCAAACACCTGAACCTGGTCTTCAACAAACTCACCCTCTTCTTCTTCGACGTATTCTCCCTCTATTCAAAATACGCGTATACGATAAATACAAAAATGCATAAAAACCAAAAATGCATGAGACTTATGCAGTGAGTGTGTGCTGGTCTCAGGTGGCCTCTAGTGAAGGAATTTTTATTTTATCACTTTGTTTTAAAGAGATATGCATTTAATAATTAAAAAGGTTTAAAAAGGCTAAGTTTTATTAAGCAACATTTTTTACAGAAGTGAAGAAAATTACTTTTACAAAGTTATAGAGCATGAATTTAGAAAATTAACAGAAGTGGTTTCATAATTTTTAGCACTATTTTCAATTTGTTATGGATTTAACAAGCTCTAGGAGACATTTAGGGCAAAACAAAAATAAAGGAAAACTTTGTACAAAAAGTACCAAGTTTTATATTTTTCTAAAATATTGCACAGTTTCACTGATCGAACAAAACTGGTTTCACAATTTTCGGACTTAAAATGAATTTTCTATAAATTTTTGAAGTTCTGCTCATTCTCAGCTAAAAAAAGAAATCAGTTTTTAAAATTTAATTCCATCCGGGTCCACGTGTCAGTGAGTGACGTTTTCTGAAGTGAGGGGCGCTTTTTAGAAAGGCTCTCGGAAGATAGGAAATCAACCCGCACTCCCTTGCTACAGTAATATGTGTCTAGGCAGTTTTTGGATAGGACCCTAGCTTTAGTTGAATTCTCCGAAGGAGGTACCCGGTCGGCTCAAACAAGGGCAGCCATGGGTGAGTTGGATTTTCAGCTCGCCGGCGACGATCGGTGGCCCGAATCGATTCGAGTGCAAAAGAGAAAATGTAGAGGGGGTCCTTGTGCATCCGTGAGTGGTGGTGGTGAGGGGAATGGTGGTCCGTAGCCCATAAAACATGAGCAACAACAGTGGTATGTCTTGGTATGCCCATGCATGTGCTTGTAATGGCTTGGTTAGTGCATGCAAGGGCTTGGTTAGTGCAAAAGAGTTAGTGCAAGAGCTGTCTCAAGATACTAGGGTGCTCACCAAACGAAGAAACGGAGGAAACGATGTCCACGGGAGAGGCGAAGACGGTGGCCGGCGGCGAGGTCGGTGACGCCCACCACGTGTTCGATAGATTGCTTCTTGGGCAAAAGAGGCACGGATGAGCTCGGCGTGATACGTAGATCACGTTCCATAGGAATAAAGTGAGAGGGACTCACCGGGGATGGAGAACGATGACGCCTAAGTTGCCGGTGCCGGGAAAGACGGCCGAGCTCCGGGCAATCTAGGCATGGGATGCGTTTGCTCGGGCTTGGAACGTGATGTGGGAAGGATGCCTTTGCTAGTTGCGCGCTGGCTTGAGAAATAAGAAAGAGTGAAGTGGGGGGAGTGAGAAAGAGAGAGGTGGCTGGTGCTATGATGGGGTTTCTTGGGTACCCACTAGGCATGGAAGGCGGTGGAGGCTGTGAGGAGAGAGTGGGAGGCTACCATGTGGGTCCTAGGGGGTGTGGAGCCCACTTGCAAGTGAAAAAATTTGAAATCTGGCTTGGAGGCTTAGTTAAGGAGAGTTGGCTGTAAAGGATATTTGGAGAGGATTTAAGCGAGATTTTGTGCAGCAAGAAACCTGGATAAGTGATCCTCTTGGTCGGGGGTGATGTGGAGAGTAAAAGGGCTAAAGTGGTTTTGGTTAGAAGTATTTGGTTTAGGCTTAATAAAGGGATGAACATAGGTTGACAGCATGGTTAGCAGCCGTTGACAGTGCAGTTAGTAGCTGATTCGATTTTTGGAGGGAGAGAAGAAAGGGTTAAAGAGTGATCCACGGTGTGCCGCTCCTCAGGGCGTTAGAGGAAAATTAGTAGAAGATTTTGGCTGAAACAAAACTTTAAAAAGAGGTTTTGAAATAAATTTTACAGTGAGAGCAAGTTTGAATCTACTAAGCAGTTTTTCAGGATTTTGGAGAGATTAAAATAAATCAAAGAGATAGCAAACCTTAAAGAAAAATTTTGAAAATTTGAGGGTTGATTTGTGACATATCAAGGTATTTTTCAGAATTTTTGTAGAATTTTTAGATGCATACAAATACTATATTAATTGTTTTTGTGACTCTAGGTCTATTATTGCATGTGATGATGAGATGATTAAGATCAAAAACAATTAAAATCACTTCCAACCACATGATGCATTTAAGTTAAATTTAATTCTCGGATTTACGGGCTTGGTATGTTACAAAATAATACTATACCCATACCATATTATAGCATGTGTGTGTCTTATATTGATAGAAAATCGTACCTTGCGAAACAGCAACAGATGGAGTACAATAAAAAAAGTAAACTCTCTTTTAATGGGAACAGAGGTATTAATTTTTATTTGATCGAATGGCTAGGGTAGATTTTGTAGGAGAATGACAGATAAAAAGGTGAAGCACCCAAATGTTGTAGGGGTGATTGTGTATATTTCAAATAAAAAATATTTTATAAATAAACTTTTATATATGTGTTAATGGTGATCTAAAATTCAAACTACGATAAAAACCTAAATATACCCTAAATTTAAGATTAAAATTCAAATTTTTTCTTATATATAAGCATAAATGAAATGAAGGGCTAGAAATAAAAACTTTCTCAATCACTATGAATACATAATTTCGCTGTGAAAATCAACTGCTATGAAAGGTTTGTTTTAAAAAGAACTAATGCATCAAGAATTTAGTACTCCATTCGTTCAAAATAAATTCATTTTTGACTCATCACTTACCTACTAATAAAAAACTAAAATACTAAATACTCTCAACTAGATCAAGTTCCAATACAATTATCCACTAATTTAAGGAGTTTGACATTTTCAAGAAAACAACCGAACAACATATTTGCAAATAGAAAATTATTTAAAAATAAATTGTTATATACGTGTCCTTAGCGATGTAAAAACGATAAGAACTATAAAATAAACTATGATAAAAAACTTCAAAATCAACTTCAAATTTAAGATTAAAACTTTAAGCCTTGATTCATAAGCATAAATAAAAGCGAGAAGATGTGGATGTTTATTTGTTCCCAATGTAGTTATTTATTTCTTTTATAAACTCTAATACTTACTTTAAAATATAATTATTTTAAAAAACTAGAATAACTAAAAATAACTTTATTTAGCGATGTACGGAGTACTTAGCTAGCACCGTGTGACCGTGTCTCCTTGTTCGGCTCGTTCGATTCAAAGTTCAAACGCGACGCGCGTCTAGAAACATCGGACCGAGAAGAGACCAATCTCCCCTATTCCCTTTGGCCTCGTCTCCTGATCGCTGTCCACCGACGGATGCCGGAGAGAGGACCCCCTCTGACGCCACGTGTCTCCCGATCAGCCAGGCCATCCTCGCGATCTCCACCACCACCACCACCTTTACTCGTGGGCCCACAGGGACGTGCTTCCGATGGCGACGCCTCCCTGTCCACGTCGTTGAACTTAACCCCTAAGTACCCTCCACCGTCTACCCTCAATCGCACCCTCCCTTCCACTTACAGGTGGGCCCGAGCCTGTACTCCGCTGTCTTGATTCGCCGTTAAGTCTCATGGGGGTAAATGTAAGCGCCGTGGGGTACCTGCTGCGCTGACGAAATTATTAAGTCCGTAATTTCATTTCAGACGAGTTGCGCACTTGGGCTGGAAACCCTCGCCGCCGTCCGCGTTCAAACGGACGGTTGAGATCGGCGTCGCGCGCCGTATAAAGCGAGCCTTTTGCCGTGCTACACGCACCCGATACTTTTGTGGGAGCAACTGTTTGAAGCCGGGAAAAAAAAGGTTTGGGGATTTCTTGCAGGCGAAGCGTGAGGGGGGTGAGGGAAGAAGAAGGGGAGAAGAGGGAGGAGCATGGCTGAGCACAAGGAGGAGCAGTCGGTGATGGAGAAGCTCTCCGAGAAGCTGCACGGCGACTCCTCGTCGTCTTCCTCGGACTCGGACGACGAGAAGAAGGGGTCGTCGTCGTCGTCGTCCGCGGCGGCCGTGAAGGCCAAGATCTACCGCCTCTTCGGCCGCGAGAGGCCCGTCCACTCCGTCCTCGGTGGCGGCAAGCGTAAGACCTTAGCTCGACAGCTTAGGTTCGAAAGTATCGCTTCTGTTTTGCTGTAGATCCGGTCGGATCGCGTTTTGTTTGTTCGCTTGTTCTACCTGGGACTGTTACTTCACCCTTTGGCTCACTTTTCATTTAAGCAACTATGGGAGGTGTTTAAACCGAGATTTGGGGATCTAAATCTCCAGAAATGACTAAAATATCTAGATATACTTGGTTGATCTGGTTGATTTGATTAATGATGGTGGTGAAACGGCGGGGAAGTTTGTCGTTACTCTTAAACCCTAACCAAGATACGTGGTAGATGTTTGATCCCCGACTTGGAATAGATCTGGCATATTTTAGTCGCTTATTGTTTATTCTGGTGGTGCTTGGAGTTATGCTATTATTTATTTATTCATAAATGTGTGCTTGCAGCTGCTGATCTCGTGCTATGGAGGAACAAGAAGATCTCCGGTGGCGTCCTCGCTGGAGCCACGGCCATCTGGCTACTCTTCGAGGTCATGGAGTATCATCTCCTCACCTTGGTGTGTCACTGCCTCATTCTCTCTCTGGCCGTCCTCTTCCTCTGGTCCAATGCCTCCACTTTCATCAACAAGTGAGCTTCTATTCTGACTCTGGTGCATTCCATTGGACTAGCAGCTTACTACTATGC
The DNA here is from genome assembly GCF_000231095.2 of Oryza brachyantha. Taxonomy (NCBI): domain Eukaryota; kingdom Viridiplantae; phylum Streptophyta; class Magnoliopsida; order Poales; family Poaceae; genus Oryza; species Oryza brachyantha. The sequence continues at coordinate 23,222,753 of NC_023163.2, forward strand.
GCATTTCAGAACTAACTGCAATAGTGCCCTGGGGGCAAGTTTTCCCTTATTAGTACTTGCTTGGATTTGCTAGGAATGCATGTATATATTGTGGTCGTAATTCATTCTACTCATTTTTTTTAGGTCCCCTCCGAACATTCCTGAGGTGAAAATTCCAGAGGATTTGACTGTGAACATTGCCCTCTCGCTGAGATATGAGATCAATAGAGGGTTTGCTACCTTGAGGGAGATTGGCCATGGCCGTGAGCTGAAGAAGTTCTTAATTGTATGTAATTGTTTCTTCAGCCTTGCCATGTATGGTACGCAACTCTTGATTGTCTGCTGATGTGGCTGAGTGTCTTTTTATCCTCAGGTGATTGCTGGGCTCTGGATTCTTTCGGTTCTTGGGAGCAGCTGCAACTTTTTGACTTTGTTCTATATAGGTAATGATCTTAGGTGTTGCAAGAATCGAGTTTATGGCTAACTATTTGATGCAGGTTATATGACAACCCATTTTTGGCTGAGTGCAGTCTTTGTGGCACTGTACACTGTGCCAGTTCTGTATGAGAAGTATGAGGACAAGGTTGATGCTTTGGGCGAGAAGGCTGAGATTGAATTGAAGAAGTACTATGCCCTCTTTGAAGAGAAATGCCTGTCGAAGATTCCAAAGGGTCCTTTGAAAGATAAGAAGCACTAGATTAGTAGAAGGTACTGCAATGAATTAGTAGCACCTGTGTTAATACACTGCTACCCACCTTCCATTTTGGAGGACGGTTATGAGTCCTTGTGTGTGTGTGTCTAGTTGATAATACATGCCTGCATGAGCAGTTCTAGGCTTCTAGCATGGCTGATAGTTGTTATGTGGTGGCTGATAGTTGTGGCGTGCAATCTTTTGTGGAGTTGAGCCATGCCAGCTGAAAACTGTTGATCTTTTTCCCTCTTCCATTTTCAACTTTCAGCATAGTTACTCTATCTGGAAGAAGTATTATGGTACTATCGATGCCCCAAGTTAACTTATGATATATTGTTTCATGGCTTTGTGTTTTATTCAAGTGTTAGGCTAGTGAGGTGTATTACATACATTCTTGCATAGCTCTTGCATGTGCGATATTATTTCTTTCACTGGTATGGAAACTAAGAACTTGGAAGTGAAGGTTCCCAGCAGAGGGTTGTTCGATAAAGATGAAAGCTCTCTAACATTACAACCTTCAAAAATGCATTATGCCATTACGTACAATGCTTGAGTATTTATCTATATTTCATAGCATTTCAATCCATGGCTAAATTATAAGTGACACTATTGTTATTCCTTTTTAGTTATTGATTTCTAGTGAAGGCCTGCAACACAGGGTTGATATCTTAGGATGAAACATCTGAAAGTTTTAACCGTAGTCACAAAGGCATGTCTGGTTGAGTGCAAAACTGTGTCATGTAGGTTTGACCAACCAAGGCTAGTGTCGGGTTACACTTTCTTAGCTAATAGACCCATGTCACAGATGCATTTTCTTGACTCAGGTTGCCATAATTGTGCCAACAATTTGATGGCCGCAAAATGTTGGGCAAGCTGCATTTTGCCAAAATATGTGTGGCAAAGTTCCTTAGTCGATGAGGTAAGGAATAGGAGCCGACTCCGGTGCATTTTATTGGTAATAGAATTTAATCCATACCATTAATCTATTTTTATTAGATAGCTGTCATTAAATTGTACTACCAACAATTACAGGTGTAGTAGAAATTTGAAGGGATAATATCATCCTTTTATTGTGATCTTTATTGCAAAAAAACAAAATTACAGAATATTGTTAATCAAGTAATTAACAAAGTACAAATATATCATTTTTGAGCAACGTTTTGGTGTATTTTACTAGTAGTATTATACTGTCAGTAGAACTAATCTCGTCTATTGATTTAAAAGAGTGTTTTGGTACTTTGATTTATATTTGATTTGTTTTTATTAATTATTATATCACTTCGAATATTCCCTTAGTCTAGGTCTGCATCGTTTATTCTCCATCTTGAATATGCATCGTCCAGAGATGGGATCGATCGGAGGCCAAAATGGGATCGGCGGAGGGGTAAAGGTCGGAGGAAGAGATGGGATCGATCGGCGCTGTGCCAGGAGGGGTAAAAGCCCAGCAAGGCCCACATACTATCCCAGAAAAAGAAAAAGGACGAAATTGTCGCCTTAGAATTCTAGTATATCTAAAATTGTTAAATTGTTGTTGTTAGTATAATTATACTATAAGTAAAATGCACTAGAGACGGTCATATCATTTTTCTATTGATAGTATAATACTACCAGTAAAATGCATCGGAGAGTCACCTAAGAAATAGAGTTGAAATAGAGTTGAGTAAAAATTCTACACGGTAGAGGTTTTTACAAGGTGGGGATGGACATGTCCCTGTTATCATGGGACGTGGGCGATGTTTATGATATGGGTTTAGGAACATTGTTTGGCTATCCATTTTCTGTGACTATGGTTTTAACCCTGATAGGTTATAATTGTTCGGGTTATTTTTGGTGCGAACTGTTGTGCTTTTGTCGATGACTCTATAATCTGCTGGTCTTTTTTATGTGCATGATCCTATCTGGAGTTGAAGCTTGATCATTTGTGTTTACGTTCTATTCTTCTTCAATTGAAGAAGAGAAATGCAACTTGGAGCACCATTTGCGCCGAATTACTTATGTATGCCGTGCCTCATTGGAGTTGTGGTACCTCTCCTTGTGTAGAGCCTGTAAATTCGTAATCATGTTTGGGATGGAAATTCTTTGTATAATAGCCTCTTGTGTATACCCTAACACATCTGTCTATTTTTCTCGCGGAGTAATAAAGATGTGTTTCATGGAATATGATGTATCACTATTATTAGCAGGACAATATCTTGTCAGCCTTCAGACCTATTTGTTGGTGAAATTTATCTCGAGATGCCAGGCTGACACCAGATCTGAATCGAACCTGCAGACGATTTGGGCTGGGCCACCCAATTGTTCAATACCCATCAAGCTCTACCACAGTACGTGAAGTAGCTAACAATCATCAATGTATCAGTCCCACTTCACGTTCTTGCTTGTTCGGACAAATGAACCATTAGGATTTAGTAATCCTCAAGATAATTCGTAACACATGGCAAACTCCATTCCAGTCTCTTTTTTAGCCTCGGCCTACGGGCATTCCAAGCCCTGGGCTTTTTTAGCCTCGGCCCAGTGTGGCCTGGAGAGATTTTTTGCAGTGCAGGATAGCGTCACTGATTGCATGCTCTGAACCTACATCGCACAGTACCTTACCTTCGCGGGACTCATCAGCGGCACGTCCGGAGAAGCGCCTCGTCGTGGTGCTTCTCCTCCCAACGCAGCTCGCCATCTTCTGATACAGCGGTGCAAGGAAGCTCAGGTGCCTGCACGAGAGGCGCCGCCTCGGCAGCACGCGGCCGCACCTCCCGAAGGACGGCAGCCTGAGCCTGACGTGCGGCCCCCCGAGTATGGCGCTCGACGGAGTCGCCGCGCCGCGGGGAGATGAAGGCGAGGAATACAGCGACGTTGGCCAGGCCGTCTGGTGGCGCTTGCGCTTGCTCGCGGGGTCCATCGTCGCCATCATCCTCTGGGATGAGTCCAGCGAGCGCGATCGCTGGAGCGCCGGGACGGCATCCTGCTTGGGGTCGCCGACGCTGTCGTCGCCGCCTTCCTGCAGGCGCCGTATGAATCGCAGTGGCAGGAGCAGGCCGTCGCAGAACATCTGGTCGGCGTCGGCCATCTCCGCGGCTTGCTCGGAGCACTCGAGGGTCGCCGGCGGCGAGAAGTCGAAGCTGCACTGTCGCGCAGGATGCATATCGATGTCGACGTCGTCGGCGCGCGCGAGCGGCTTGTTAGTCGGCCAGCTGTCGGAGAAGCTGCCGAGGTCAGGGAGGAGGGGAGGCGAGCTGGAGTGATCCATAGGTGCAGCCATGCAGGGGACGGAGACGCAATGGCCATGCGAGATGGGGAGGAACGAGCTGGGGGGTTTGAGGACCGATGGCAACAAGCATGCGGTGCGCGCGCGACTGTGGAGCGGAGCATGCACATGCCTACGTGATTACGTCTTGTATAATTAAGGGGCAAAATCCACAAATGGGGACTCGTTGCAGCGCTGCAGAGATTGCGACGGCGTGCAGGGCCAACATGCCAATGGCATGTGGATCTCTCCATCTGAGTTTGTGTGTGCCTCCTGAACGTTAACGCCAGAAACTAGGGAAATAGTTCGTGACACGTTAACGCCAGGGAAGCAGTGAACCAGTCCGTGTTACCAGTATACGTCTCATCGAAAATTCAGTACAGAACTCGGTTTCCAGATCGCCGGTTGCCTGGTTCAGGTTGCTGAATAAAAAAAAATGTGAAGCATGCATACACACGTCTTACGTATCGCTAGAAAATCAACACACCGAGCTTACGAGCAACGCAAGCTCAACCAATAACAAAACGATCGTTTATCATCATCATGCATGCAAGCGACCTCCCTGACGTGACCCCATCCTGAAGTCCTGACCTTTTCTCGCCTGACATAATCCACAGGACCGGATGATTTGATCCAGCCCGGCTCCGTTCACTTGATCCGGGTGAGCGACACAGCAAGAGAATGTCGCGTCGTCCCGGTCCCGGCTTGCACCACGCCTGAAAAGAAAAAGGATTATACTAAGCACATCCGTATTACATCTCGTGGCGGTGAGGATGCTCCCAAGACTCGAAAAGAGTCAAGATCGTCCGGCTCCTGCTCGCGCACGCGAGATCATGGCTGCGATCGTCGATCTAGGCTCCGTTCGTTGCCCGCTGTTAATAACTTATCCTCCTCATTTTTCACGTGCACGTTTTCCGAATGACTAAACGGTGTAATTTTTTAAAAAAATTTTATATAAAAGTTGTTTTAAAAAATTATATTAATCTATTTTATATTTTTAATAATTAATAATTAATTAATCATGTACTAATATATTATCATGTTTTCCGTAACAGTAAACGAACACGGTTCTAGTATCTGATTATTGGGGTGATCGTTCTAGACCACCGCCTGTTTAAGGTGTTCGAAGATTGAGGAAGCAACATAAAGTGCTTTGACCGACGGCGACGGGCCACCTGCAGCAATGGGGTCTATCTTTTTTTAAAAAAAAAAATCAAAGTATGCATGCTCTTCTCCTGTCTTCTACTGTTGTTTACGGGAGGGGATACCTATCCTTTTATTGTGTTACGCAAAAAAAAAACCTATCTTTTTATTTTATTTTATACATAAAAATCAAGGTTTGTAAGGGCTTTAACTTGTACATGGATCCGTCACCGGTGCATATTGATCCAGGATCATGAAGGCATTTATAATGCTTGCCATTTACCCAGACTGCCAGACATGGGTTTAGATCCAATGGCATACTCAAGGGTATAAAATGAAGAATATACCGCTTCTAATAGGGTTTTTACCCACGTATAAAGAGATAATCGAGCATGATTGCGATCCCTAGCACATCCTCGCATGGCAGTTGACCACCTAAACCTCATCCGTTTTGTTAAAGCCGATGTTGCACTTGCCAGATGCCACGCCGTCCCCAATCTAGCCGGTGGACGTATTTCCTTGCATATCTCTTTTTAATTCACTTTCTCCTTTAACAAATGCTATAAAATGGCATCCTCTTTGTTGAAGCGGAATTTACACCAACACATAAAGACCTAGAAGATCTGCTTAACTCCATTCCAGGCCCTATCAAATTGTGTTTAGGGCATGCTAGTTAATTTGACTTCTATAATTGACCAGAAAGATTAAATCAAATAGCCAATCAACTAGTGCGCCAATAGGATTCGCTAAGACTAGTCTCAATTGGAGTAGAAACACTGTAGTAAGTCCATCAAATATGTTACTGATATAAATGCAATTAGTATGTATGCTGGCAATAATCATTGGCTACAACCAAGTGATAACCGACTGAGATCTATAAAATATCTAACCTAGCTTAATAGAAGTTATCTTGACAGGTTGGATTGAACCAATGCAGCATCAAACTATGTATAGCAATGTCAGGTTAAATACTAGACAGAACAAAATTGATTTTAGGCAAAAAGCTGATTTGCCGACAACTACCACCACCAGATGATAGCAATCATAGATCTACCAATAAGATTTCCTAATCTAGCTTATTAAGTGTGACCCTGATAGATCATACTGAACCGACGCAAGGATGAACCGATGATTGATAACTTATCGGTTGGAATTCCGATAAAAACAGTGAGTAAGATAAATCAACTTGATAAGCGCAATCTAATAGATTTGACCCAACCGAGACTGTATGAGATTGAAGATATCAAATATCAAGTCAACGTAAGTCACTAAAAGTGGTTGACCAGATCAATCCAAGATACAAGAGTAAATTAGAACTAAACTAATATAATCACTAGTAATATTACATGTTTTTACTAGAATATTGGATCTAACCAAGAAAGCCCTAACCGAAACAACCACTAAATAATTAACTAGAACGATTAAAGATGCCACTGTATCTCAACTGAAATTGACATGCTAACTTGCATACCTATAACCAAATCAAAATATTAGACTCCGACCAAGAAAGTTCTTATCTAGCCAATATGATTACCATGGTGACGGGAACGAAGTCACCTACCGGAGGTCAGACCTAATCAATGCAGTTTGGCCGAGAGCTTGCTCTGTCGAAAAAATACTTACGAGGGTGGCGATGGGATGAAATTGTATTGATTTTATAAGAAGATTCACATGGCCCTATGGGGCACATATTTATACCCTCGAGTCATAAAAGTCTAACTTTGACACGAGATAAGGCTTTCCTAACAAAAGAAAATAAAAATAACTAGCCCTAACCAATTATAAGAAAATGTTTTAAGACTTTTTCATATATCAGTGGGCTTATTTACTTAACTGTTTATATAAAAAACCATACCAAATTTTAGCGTTAACACGGTTAAAATAAGATAGATGACATTTAGGTTTCAAACCTAATTGATATGCATAAGACCAGATACATTTATATACTCCCTCGATATTTTTTATACGATACCAATTTACTTTTAACCATTCGTCTTATTAAAAAAATATATAATTATTATTTTTGTTATAATTTAATTTATTATTATAGAGACCTTAAATAACTTATAATTTTGTATATTTAAATATATTTTTTAAATAAAATAAACGGTTAAACGTAGATTAGAAGTCAACAAAATCGTAAAAAAAAACATGTAAGTAGTATGAGGCATATCTCTAGTCTCCTTTCCTTTTGTCGATTCGATGGTGTCCACTTCCCAATTTGGGCTGTGGTTTAATGGGCCTAACATTAGGCCTGCAATTAAGCATTCATTGAAGCCCATCACGAACAGTCGAACACCACAACTGTCAGTCTGTCACCACCACGCCGGCAGCGAAGCAGGACAAGAGGCCACCACGGCGGCTCGCAGCCCCACGCCCCCACCGCGCTCCACCCTCCTCTCGCTTCCCGCCCTTCCAGGGTTGTCGCATCTCCTCCCTGGCTCCGCGGCGTCGATTCCTGCGCGGGGGGCACCGACCCGCACAAAAACCCTAGCCTAGCACTGGCCTCGCCTCGCCCATTCGTCTCCTTCCTCCGCATAAGCCGCGTCGCTTCCTCCGCTCGCGCGCGCATCGCCCGAGTACCCATGTCCACCTCGCCGGCGGCGTCCGCCGCCGCCACTGCGAAGGCGACCATCTCCGTCGAGTACGCCAAGTCCGGTCGGTCCACCTGCAAGGTATGCAGCGAGGGCATCGCCAAGGGCGCGCTCCGCCTGGGCGCGTCCGCCCGCGACCCCCGCGGCTTTGACAGCACCAAGTGGTACCACGTCGCTTGCTTCCCCACCTCGTCGCACCCACTTGGTCCCGTCGAGAAGGTCAAGGGGTTCGACTCCGTCAAGGTTTGGGCTCTGGGCGGTTCACATTTGCTTTCCATGGCGTTCTGTTGTTCTGGGGGGGGGGGGGGGGGGGGGCGCTAATTTGTGGATTTGGAGGGAGTGCAGGAGGAGGATCGCGAGGAGGTGCGTGAGTGTTACAAGGTACTCACTCAGTTTCGTATTGTCAGACTTATTAGCTATGCCTAGATTTATATATTGATTGATGCATATTATTTGGGTATATATATATATATTTATTAGCATCTATATGAATCTATATAATACTTGAAAGTCTTATATTGTGAAACAGAGGCAGATATAATTTATTCATCACCTGTTGAGACGGTTTATCAAGTTATCAGTTAGGTGGCTCTGTCTGCTTCTGCTCTATATTTATGACTACAAGATAGATGCTAGTGGAGTGTAGATTGCCAAATAATAGCTCCCATCGTTTCGCTTTTTGGAGGAATAAGCGAAAACACGTTTTTGCAAACGAAAAATAATTTACAGATAAAACTTTTATATACGTGTCCATAGCGACTCAAAAGCGAAATGTGTAAAAGAAACCATGATAAAAAAAAACCACAGAATCAAGTTCAAAATTAAGATCTAAAATTTAAATTTTGGCTTATAAGCAGTTGCAACTGCGAAACGATGGAGCCCAATATTGTTTTAACTTTCTGATGATACTTCTAAGTAATGTTGAGTGCGCTTGATAAATTTATGATGGAATCATTGAAATGGTTTTTTATGCTGGAAACGATGTCTGCTAGTCTGGATTCTTGTCCAAACTGCTACATTTGGCGATATTCTTGATTAGCAAGCATATTCATATGATCATGTGTACTTGAGTAATATTCCTTGAATATAATGTTTAATGTCTTCATGTGTTATATCTGAGCAATAAGCCCTATATGGCTGTACAAGTTACTTAAAAGTTCTTTGGTGTACAAGTTACTTAAAGTTATTTGGAAGTTTGGGCACTACTGGGATATTTCTCTGCTTAATATTCCAAACATTTCATTTTCAGAAATGTAAGAGAGATCAGACTTCAGAAGGACCAACTGAAGAGTCAAGCCCAAAGAAAGTAAAAGTCAGCCTATCGCCACCTGCTGCAGGAGTGGCAGAAAGTGCTAGTATCTCAGTTGTGTATGCCAAGACTGGCCGCTCCACCTGCAAGGCTTGCAATGAGAATATTGCGTCTGGTGCCCTCCGTCTTGGCGCCACTATTCGCGATCCCCGTGGTTTTGACAGTACAAAATGGTACCATATTGCTTGCTTCCCTGCATCAACTTACCCAGCATTCTCTGTGGAGAACCTTGAGGGGTTTGATTCTATCAAGGTTTGGTCCTGAATTTGTTGCACCTGTTTTACTTCTTCTCTTTGGAAACTAACTACGGTTGTAAGGGTGGTGCAGAATCAAGACCGTGATAAGTTGCGCGAGTTGGAGGAGGTAACAATTTCGTCCCTCATACAACTAGTTTAAATTTAGCATCATTCTTGATATGGATTAATATCATAGAACTAGTTTAAATTAAGCATCATTCTTGATATGAATTCATAGAAATTTCTTCTCATCAGTTGGTTATCTCTTTAAATGAGGAAAAAAAGGTTATCAATGTGTTTGTGAACAAAGGAAACTCCAAGCTTTCTTTGATGTTGTTTGTGAAAGTGTTGAGTTATTAAATGCTACTGCTGCTTAATTGCTTTTTTGACGGTTTTTCATTTGTTGAAACTTTGATATCTTTTGTGAGGAAATACTTACTCTTATCCACCATATTCATTTGCAGAATTGTAAGAATATGACTGATCAGTTGAATGAGCCAATTCTGAAGAAGGAAGTGGTTAGCTTTTGATTTGACATGAGCATCTTGTTCTCTCTAGCATCAAGGTGCCAACTTTTGTGCTGATGTAACACTTCTGTATCACTTGATTCTCTCTAGGTTCACAACATGGCTGACCCTAAGGGTACTGAAAATAATCTCAAAGGTGCCAAGGTAATGAAATCATATATTCTTTCAGTTTTGGAAGCTGTAGCTAAACCATTGAGAAATGAGAATGCCTGTTGAGATGGCACATGTTTGTAGTTATTTCCCTCATCCATGAAAGTTTTTCTTGCTGAGATCTAATCATTGTTGTTCAAATAGTCTGTTACTCTGTTTACAAGGCAGAAGCAAGATCATTTATTATTTGTTAGCATTGAACATGACCGCTAAGTGGGAAACTGTGATGGTAGTCATGACCTTGATTTGTGAATGCTGATCCTTTTATCTTGAAAGTTCTTTCAAGTAGACTGTAGTAACCGTCTTTATAGTTTATACATGCTCCACTTATTTGCCCAACCTGTAGGTCTCTTCTCTCTACTACTCTCCTATGGTTGGTAAGTGGAAATGTGAGAAGGAGAGAAAAAACAAAACTTTGTAGCTAAAAGTGTTTTTAACCATTACCAAATCCCTCAATGTCTTGCCTGATTACAAAGCTGAACATGCATGATAGTTATTTGATCAATAATGCTTTTTTCGTTTTCCCTATCAGATTGTGGCAGAGGACAAAAAAGCTGGTCCAGTGATACCCTTTTCGGTTTCTGATATAGAGAAAAACTACAAGGCAGGCATTCTTATACAATTGTTCTTAGCAATTCACTCTGCTTCCTATGTTTATTATTCTGTTTTACTGAATTGCTACATCTGCATTTTCCTGTCATGTGTGGATGCAGGATGCTACCCTTCCAGCTCATTGGAAGGTTTTCCGTACAGTTATTTTTCGTGAGCAGGTATGTTATGAAAAATATATAAAAGAGGGGAGCAGTCCTTGGCCTCCTTTTCTAATTACTCCCTCCATCCATCTTTGATCAGCGTATAAACAAAAATGAGAAATCCAGGATTGATCGGTGTATAAGTTGGGAGCTCGCTTTTTCCTTGAGCAGGACGCTGGATTTAATTCATCTCTTCTCTGCCACTGTTTTGCATGCTGCATGCCGTTTCCTGTGCCCATACACAAATGTTTCTTTAGTGCATGGTGCATTCAATGCTATATCCATAGTGCCAGATATTTGTTTTCTTGGTCTCGGTGCTAGGACCTTATGCGCTGATCAAAGATGGACAGAGGGAGTATTAGATAAACTAAATCGTCCACCTTTTTCTTCAAGTCTTGTACATTTTTCAGAAGATAACTTGCAGTTCTAATGTTCAGGACGATGGCCTTCAGCCTTCAGCGAAGATTGCTGCATTTGATTTTGATGGATGCCTTGCCAAAACCTCAGTGAGGATGTATATATACATTCACACATTTTAATGCGAAAATATATTATTTATATTGTTCTAATAATACCATTTGTGCTTCTTTGGCATGGTATTTCATTTTTTTCATGATTTTGTAATAAAAAGCACTTGGGGCATTACAAATTAGACAGTCAGATCATTAGGACCACATGGACTGAACATACTCCCTAGGCTGTACCAGTTGCAGGGGAATATGCTGCTCATGCAACTAATAAGTAGGCTATATCATCAAAAACCTGCTTGAACACCCCAGAAAGGCACACTTAAGTTGACTTGCTGTGGATGTATGGATAATATAGTATTTTGTTAGGATTCAGCAATTTATTGAGCAGTTTCATGCGAGGGCATTCCGATACTATGTCATCTATCTGTTAGTTTTTGTCTTCAGTTCTTCTATAGCTGCGAGCAAGAGAAACATCTTAGTAGCCAGAGGAAAAGAAAGCAAAAGCGATTCCCGTAGTAGTGGCGAGCGAAATGGGAGCAGTGTTAAGCTTTTTATCATTCTGACATCGAGCTATTTTGCCGCAAAGGGGTTCTGCTCTAAGTCTATGGATGAATCAGTTCAAAGAATTTACTCTTAACAAATTCTTAGAGTATTTCTGGTAAAATTGGGGACCAGCATGACATAATTAGTCAAAACTGCACGAAAGTAAACTTATCATTTTTTAAGGCAAACAGTGATGTTTTTTTTTAAAAAAAATATTTGTACAAGCAAAGGTATTAATTAACATTTCCAAGAAAGTATCACTAGAGTACTAGACATGAGTCCTGAAAATTCGTTATGCAGGATCTTTTGATGATCTCGAGCATAATGATCAACAGATCAAGAGTCAACTTATGGGATTTTATTTTCCCCAAAATACGACTTATTAAACATTGGATTCATGATTTGCAATGCTACCTCTTATACATGCTGTTGCTTTTCTATGAATGCCAACGTTAACTTCCAACCTACTGCATGTGCAGTGTCGGTGCAGACAAGTGGTCTTTACAGTATGAATCAATTCCAGAAAAGCTGCAGATCCTTTACAATGATGGCTATAAATTGGTTAGTTGTTTTTTAGTCTTTACAATTTCTTCTGGGCATATCACTGTAATTCTATGATGTTTCCGTGTACTTTACTTCAAATTAAGTATGCGTGTGGAATGTTCTTAAATTTAAAAGGGGCTCGGAGAACTTATTACATACTCTCTGGTCACAAATACTTCTTTTTGACATGCCTTCTCCCTCTCCCTCTGAAATTTTATATATTGATATATTTTTTTAATACTTGAATTGGATACATGGAAATGATATGTATAAATTGGTCTTGAAAAGTACTGACAGAGTTTTATTGAGTTTTACGAATATACAACATGATAAGTCGTCAAAGTTGTATTTTGAAGACTGTGTTATCCAAAACGACAAGTGACTAGACGAAGTAACTAATTACTTAATGTAGTTAATTATTTATTGCCTAATTTTACCTGGAATCCAGTAGGACATGTGGAATCATGCTTCCAACTCATTTTATCTGGTGATGTCAGGTCATATTCACCAATGAGTCTAACATTGAACGATGGAACAAAAAGCGGCAGCAAGCTGTTGACTCAAAAATTGGTCGTCTTGACAAGTTCATTGAGCGTGTGAAAGTTCCTATTCAGGCATGCTTTTCTCCAAATGTGTTGTGTTTCTGTTTATATTTTTGAATATTAGCTATAGTGATAGTCTGCTAACTGCACTGGGCCGTTGTTTATTGCTCAATCAATATAATGTTTTTTAATATGCTATTTTCATGAGACAGAATGTGGTATCATGGAAATTCTTGCTTGACTTATTTTTTATGATAATTATGTTGCTAGTCAAACACCTGACTTGTTTTGGATTTTCAATCTTGGATAAGCTTGGTCTGGTCACCTTGTCTGAAATCTCTTAATTACCAAGGACTTGTCACTTGAAGTATGCGCCCTTTTCTTATAATTTCCTTACAAATAGTTAATTTTTGTTTGCACCTGCAGGTTTTCATAGCATGTGGTTTGGGGAAAAGAAAAAACACTCCAGATGATCCATTTCGAAAACCAAACACTGGAATGTGGTGGTTGATGACAAAGCATTTCAATTCTGGAGTTGCAGTTGACATGGACAAGTAACCTCCCTGTTTTATTTGGATTACTTTCAGACTTACGACTATTTTTAGCTTTTTGTCGGTGTGGCTAAAGCCTTAGCATGCTAGTTTGCATTCCTTTATTCTCTGAACGTTGTGCATACTTGTGGTTGGGCAAACAGGTGGAAGTCATTAACTGAGACACATGTTTTCTTTTTTATTGAGCTTTGTGTGTTTATAATAGGTTCTTCTATGTGTTTGCACTTATGGCTACGGTTAGGTCATGTGTGTCCTATTCTTTTAAGTAGATGTTCCCCTATTTGTTCCATATAATTTACTGAAGCAATGATAATTCTTAGTTAAACATACTTTGCTGTTTATTCTGTTTCGTGTGCATTATATAAGCTGCCCTTTTGATATTTGCCCGTGTTCTATCAGATCTTTCTTTGTTGGTGATGCTGCTGGGAGAGAGAATGATCATAGTGACGCAGATATAGAATTTGCTAAGGTATTGGTGAAGCTGTACCTTGAACTGCATAGTCCATGAACATTCTTTGCCTAGTTCACAATTGACAATTTCAAACATGAGGATTTTAAAGATTCTTGATAGGTATAGATGTACTCCACCTCTCAAGGACCATAAAGGAACTCCTAAAACAATTACAGTGATTATTGTTTGTCGGTTTGTGGCTCGGAGGGGAGTAGGATCTGGGATAGACAGATGCAGGGAGATGGGGTGGATGCATGCTGTGTCAATATTGGAGGGAATGAGCAGCACACCAAGGGCTGGATGTAGTATCGTCCAGTTGAAAACCTATGAGCTTGAGTGTGATAAGTCTAGTTGTGCCTTGGGATTGGATTAGGGATGCACTGTTGGGGTGTGTGCTACTTGCATTGGGCACATTTTTTTTGAAACCCCAGACGGGGTGACTATGTATATTAGAAGATGCATTGGGCATTTTGGATGGGGTAAAAGTTTGATTATGGTTTTGGGGTATTGGGAAATGGCGTTTGGGCTGCAAAGACAACCATCCGCCCTGGAGTTTGTTTTGGTCTTGGAATATGCATTCATGCCTTAGTGAATTCATGAATAGCTCAAGCTTGGCTTATTGGAGGACTGATTGTTGGTATGAGCTTGGGGCACTTGATCGTTTTGAACTTGAGCTGAGGTCGGTGTTTCCGGATCCCAAGATTCTTTTTACTGCTCTATTTGGGATTTAGATCTGGGTAATCATTATATATAGATAACATCAATTAGTTTACAAGAAAAGTAAATCATTTTCACATGTACAATGCATTTCTGTAGGGTTACATTGTGGGGACTGGGTAGGAAGCAAATAAGCACTGAGATCCTATAATGATATGAAACTCTTCTGTTAATTTTGATTTTTCACCAGCAGCTGTATTGGATATCTTTCACGTTTTTCTTGACTATGCTGTTGGGTTGGCTTATTTCCTTCCGCTTGATTTGGAGTAAACTAGAAGCCTCGACTAGCTGACGGTGATATTTCCAATTGCAGGCCATCGGTCTGAAATTTCATGTTCCTGAAGAGTACTTCAACGAATCTGCAAATATGTAGCTATTCTTATGTGGAAATCTAGCTGACCATGCCCTGAGTTTCTGTTTAAACCAGCTATACATGTTCCAAGTGTTGCTGTTTGCTGCAGTTATCATCTTCATTCGTTCCATCTAGATACAAGTTGTGATTTTGGTATGAAATACTGCAGCGTTGGCTTCATATTGAAAAATCACGTGTGCTTCCTTTTTCTCAAACGGTTCTTGCTAAACTGGGTTCACACTTCACTATGAAGGCAGTTGTTGTGAGATGGAGTACGTATGACTGAAATATGGGGCGTGACCCGACTCATCTGCACCTCTAATTCACGAGTTGCTGCAGGGATGGCCATTCCTGTTCTGGTGCATGATCCTCACAAGTTGTGGCTCCAAGAGAGCTACAAGCGAGAAGAAAACGTGTATAGACAGTTTGCACTGTTACATCAGCAGGAGCCTCGTGCTCGTATAAATGGCCACAAGCGTCAACTGGTAGTCTTTGAGCGTACATTTTTTCCATTGAAATTTGTGAAGTGGAAGATATATGCTGGTTCTTTGTCCCTAGCTCCTCGAGCCATTAGCCAACATTAGTCGTTCGATAGTGGGCAAGTAGACGCCACAGAATGACATGAAGTAACCGTTGTGGCCCTGTGGGTTGGATACTAGGATGGCACGAGTGATCCTGGGTTGGGTCATATTCCTCGAATCCCAGTCCCTGGCGTGTCAGAATATGTTCCTGCCTTCTTGACGCTGCTCATCTTTTTCATCTCCTAGGGTTCAAATTCTCGACGCCCTTTGGCGCATTCACGAACGGCATGTAGACCAAAGAAGCACTTACGTTTCTTTCACTTTAGTCCCACTGCAGCAGTCCGGAGCACTTCAGAATTATTAGGCTTGGCGCATCTCCAATGAACTTCCTCCTCTCTATTATTACTCACGAATGATCCTATACTGCGTACCTAATACTCCCTCCATTTCAAAATATAAGATTTGTTTTGTTTTGTTCAGATAAATTTTTGACTAAAAATAATCTATTAGAATAAATTTTTGGCCATGACACAAAAATGATAGCATGAGATTTATATTTGAAAATATTTTCTTATGATTATATTTTTGTGTCACTTAAGTGGTGTCTCAATAAAATAATTTTGATCGAACCATTATCACAATGAAAAAGAACTATACCATATATTTTGAAATTAAAGGAGTACATGGTATATCCCAGTCGTATTCCATGTAACTGGGAAAAGAAGAAAAAAATGCGTTGCACATCGCAAGCGAGGAGGCTGGCCTCTATAAATACACTTCACTTCCATTCTCCCAAAGAAAGCAATTGAAGAGTAGCACACAATATCACAAGTGTAGCAACCTCCGAGTTTCCTCTTGAAGTCTTGTACAAACTTGAGGAAAGAGCTAGCGCAACGCACCGTATATTCGCCGCGTACGTACGCTCGTGGCACACATATATATATAGCTAGCTCAGTCTGAGAAGGTGCGATAATTGATGAGCAGGATCGACAGCAAGGGCGGCGTCGACGGTGGTGTCACCGTCGACGTGACGCTGTCCCCTAACGCGGTGCTCCCCGGCTTCGCCAAACGGCCGCCCGATGCGACCGGAGCTGGGAGGAGCAGCTGCCGCGGCTTCCCTCGACGCGCCCGGGCGGCGGCGGCGGAGGTCTGGGCTTTCGCCAGCGACGGCGCCGGCTGCAGGGTGGCCTTCGCGCTCAAGGCCGGGATCGCGATGCTCCTGGCGTCGCTGCTGGCGCTCGCCGGCGAGCCCTTCAGGCTGTTCGGCACCAACATCGTCTGGTCCATCCTCACCGTCGGCATCATGTTCGAGTACACCGTTGGTCCGTACGTCCGTACATGCATACGTTCATATTTCGCATAAAAAGGGTCGCGATTTTCTAATCACAGCTGTTTAGATTTCTGTTATTGCAGGCGCCAGTTTCAACAGAGGGTTTAACCGGGCCGTGGGGAGCACGGTTGCCGGAGTGGTTGCCATCGTCGTGATCTGGGTTTCACTCCGATGCGGTAGCGTCGCCGAGCCATACGTGATTGGCCTAAGCATCTTTCTAATTGGTAAAGTGCAAATTAATTAAGGCGAAGCACTAGTAGAGTAGCAAGTGCTGTACGTACGTGGCGTATAAAAAGAACCAATAATTGTGGTGACTTTGGATCGCAGGTGCCGTGACGTCATTCGTGAAGCAGCTTCCGGCGCTGGCGCCGTACGAGCACGGCTTCCGGGTGATCCTCTTCACCTACTGCCTCATCGTCGTGTCGGCCTACCGCGTGCGCGAGCCCATCGCCGCGGCGCTCGACCGGCTGTACGCCATCGCCATCGGCGCCGCGCTGGCGCTCCTCGTCAACGTGCTCGTCTTCCCGGCGTGGGCCGGCGAGCAGCTCCACCGCGAGCTCGTCGCCAGCTTCGCCGCCGTCGCCGACTCACTCCACGGTGCAATACTCTCTCTCTCTCTCACACACACACACACACACATGCACACACACACACACAACCAACCAACCAATCCTCCGTTGCACGTTTGCACAATGCGCGCAAGACGCGGCACGGAAAACGTACGCCTTCTGAAGATTGCACGCGTTGATCTGTCAGATTGCGTCAGGTGCTATCTGACAGGTGACGAAACGATCGACGACGGCGGGCTGTCCGGCGGCAGCGAGCCATCAATCGAGAAATGCCGCGCCACTCTGAACGCATCAGCCAGAATCGATTCCTTGGTAAGATTGTACGTTTATGCGTAATTGCGTATGTCCTCCATTCGTTCGAAAACATTAGCAACCTATAATTTTTGGAATCTAAGTAAAAGGTTGCTATATTTTTGGAATGGATGGAGTACATTGTTTCTTGGTTGCACTGCAAGTAGCTTGACTTGAACGTGTAATGAGCTAAATGGCGCGCACGAACGTAGGCGAACTCGGCGCGATGGGAGCCGCCGCACGGCCGGTTCCGCACCTTCTCCTTCCCCTGGTCGCACTATGCCCGCGTGGGAGCCGTGCTGCGTCACTGCGCCTATGAGGTGGTCGCCATGCATGGCTGCCTGCGCTCCGAGATCCAGGCCAGTTTCTTCTTCCGTCCGTTGGATCCATCGCTAGCGCACAGCTCGTCGGCGGATCGATCTTGAACTGTCTTTGTTTCGTCGTGCAGGCGCCGGACGGCGTCAGGGAGGCGTTCCGGGCGGAGATCAAAGACGCTGCGGAGCAGGCGGCGGATCTCGTCCGGTCCATGGGCAGCGACGTCGACGGCATGACGCGCAGCAGCGCCGAGAGGCTGAGCCTCCTCAAGGGCGTGCACGGCTCCGCCTACCGCCTCCAGCTTGCGCTGGCGCTCAACTCGCAGCTCCTCGTCTCGTCCGGCTCCGAGTCCGAGGTGAACGAGACGAGCGGCCTGCAGGAGCGCTCGTGCTCGCGCCTGCGCGAGAGCACGCGGCGGCAGAGGCTGTCGTGGCCGTCGCGGGAGGCGGACGAGCTGGAGGAGATGGAGGCCGGCGGCGGATACGCGGCCATGGTGAGGATGCGCGCGCTGAAGAGCACGCGGGCGCTGTCGCTGGCCACGTTCGCGTCGCTGCTGCTCGAGTTCGTGGCGCGGCTGGACCACCTGGTGGACACCGTCGACGATCTCTCCAAGCTCGCAAAATTCAGGGAAGAAAGTGATCCCATGTAACTAAACGGCTGATCGGTCGATCTGGAACGTATCAACCACACCGCCTACGTTCGTCCATATGTCTGTATTTTGCACGAATTTAGGAGGGATTTTTACAACGATTTAGACTTGGCTTTTATTATTTATTAAAAATTATTATAAAAGAATGGATAAAAAAGAAAGTAGTGTAATAAATTTTTTTATTATATTAATGAATTAAACTTACCATTTAAAAAATTATATAAGGACATATACAAATGGCTCTTATTGCGGTCTCTATCGATACATGCTAGCTGACGTGGAAGAGAGAGGATATGAGAGAGAAAAATGGTTGTTTTGCATGAAGTCAGCAAAACATCGACTCTTGGTATATAAAACGAGGAGACAAACAGAAAGTCTGCTTTGTACGTATGCTAACTTTGATCAGAGACCATGATCAGATGGAATGCGAACGGGAAATTAATTAACCTGTAATTATGAAGAGTCAGCTTAAAAGACTGTTTATTATATGAGAAGTTTTTTCTACTGATATGGTTTGAGATAGAACACTCTATCATTAAACATGTCCTAATAAGCTTTTATCTTTGAACATACCCTGGAGCCGTCGTGCGAAGTTGCCGTTGCCATGCATTACCACCTGGGACGAAGCTCCGTCTCCGTCGCCGCGTTGGGCACAAATGTCGCTGCCGTCACCCCCCCACCTCCAGCACCCGCGCATCTTTGCGAAGCCCCTCCGACGCCGCGTTGGGCAAAACTCCTGCCTTCGTCGCAATCCGACGAAGCATCCGCCAGAGCTGCTGATTCTTCCGATCCCATTGTCGTCGTGGCCTCCGTGATTGAAGTGCTTTGCATGCAGTTGAAAGAAAACATCAAAGATTTTAGTTTGCTGGATGCTTGCATTTGGAGATGAGGGGATCCCCTTCTCGTTTTGGATGCCTGGATTTGGGTATATTTTAATTTACACACTTCTGGCTTCTTGGCTTGGAACATTTTCCTTGCGTTATCTTTCCCTTGGTACTTTTCTCTTCTTTTTATGTATACGATTGAATTGATTTGTGTACAGAAAGCCGAGCAACAGATGAGTTTTGGATGCTACTATTGATTTGTGTACAGAAAGGTGGGGCTATCATTGACCGTCAAACCCCAATCACATTTCTTTTCTCTCTCTCCCTTCTGTAAAAAGAAATTCGTTTTTTTTCTCTCAGGCATCAATGGCAATCCAAAGCAATGTTCGGGCAGTATTGATTGTCTTATCCGATGCTACTCGGCCATACAAATTTCTCAGGCATGGGAAAAACAGCAGGGTCCGTCTTCGCGGGCGTCCAAACCGGTCGATCACGTCCCACACGATCTCACCCACCTAAGCGCAAGCGCATATCCGTTTCCAAAGCGCAAGCGCCTTGCTAAAATTGCGTGTAGTTACCATGTCGATCAATCCCATGGGCACATACGGTACGACGCATCGACGAGTTTTTTTTTTATCGTTTTTAGAAATTTCTTTTAAAATACCAAGAATTTTAGTATAAATTTTTGATACTCTGAGATCAGATAAAAAATATGATATTTTAATATATTTTTTGAAGGTCACGTAAAAAAATATGGTATTTTGATAATTTTTGAAAGACGGTAAAAAAACTCCGCATCCATTCCTCGCCGAGGGATATCTCTAGGCCGTCGATACGGATCACCAGATATAAACCCCCAAAGCGCGTGATCAATCTGATCTCCAACAACAACTCGAAGGTTTAAGCCTCAAAATCTCGGAAGCCAAGGGGAGGGAGAGCGGAGCGGAGATGACGACCTCGATCGTGGAAAACTTCGGCGACGGCACCTACACGGTGGCGTTCGACGAGGACCGCATCTACACCACGCTGACGGCCTGCGGCGAGGACGTGGAGTGCTGGCTGGACGACATCCTCCGCATCCACCGCCGCCGCCTCAACCGCCTCGTCGTCGGGCTCGACGTCGAGTGGCGCCCCGCCACCTACTACAGCGGGCCGGGCCCCGTCGCCGTGCTCCAGATCTGCGTCGGCCGCCGGTGCCTCATCTTCCAGATCCTCCACGCGGACTACGTCCCCGACGACCTGTTCGACTTCCTCGCCGACGACCGCTTCACCTTCGTCGGCGTCGGTATCCAGGACGACGTGGACAAGCTGTGAAACCAGTACCGGCTGGAAGTGGGGAACGCGGTGGACCTGCGCAGCCTTGCCGCGCAGACGCTGGGCAAGCCGGGGTTGCGTAACACCGGGCTGCAGGGGTTGGTGTGGGAGGTGCTGGGCTTGTGGCCGGAGAAGCCGCAGCACGTCCGCGTGAGCGCCTGGGACTCCCCGCGGCTGACGCTGGAGCAGATGAAGTACGCGTGCGCCGACGCCTTCGCCTCGTTCGAGGTCGGCCGGAGTCTGTACTACGACTACGGCTAAAACTGCCGCCGTTGCCAATGCAGGCTTGCTATCTGCAGCTCGTGTTACTAATGCTTGCTATCTGCAGTGTCGTGTCGTTTACCTCTTACATTTTGAGAGATCGTCTCACGTTTGATGTTTGGCTAACCTTGCTGTGGTGGTGAGAGAGATGTATAGACAGTCAGACATGCATCTTTCCTCGAATTACTTCGGCTACATTCTAGTTGTCAGCTACTATAACTTCAACGTAGCCTTTGAAGTCGTTATTTTTGGTCTCCCTCAGTTTCTTGCTGTGTATTAAGTTCTTGATGACAGTTTCACATGATTAGATTGAGTGATGTCTAATACTAGTTTTTTTATTGATAGGAATGATATAAAACCATAAATAGTGTCTTGCATTATGATTGCTTTTACCACAGTTTAGCGATAAGTTGGTTTTCTTTTCTCATATACATAGATGTAATGATATGTCAAAATTACCACTACTATACATTTTACTCATTAGTCTGGTACTTCCCCAATTTTGTTGAATTACTTCATAAAACCTTTACTCACTTCTTTGCTTCACGTGAATTTAAGGAGGGCGCGAGTACATCGACCTCCATTCACTTCCATCCTTTCTTACTAATTATACTGCCTTTGTACTAATTACACTGCATTCGTCCTAAGAAGACTTAATTTTTAGTTCACGTTGTTTGTTCTATAACAACATAATTTTAGCCATTATTATATAAGTTAAGTACAATGCAAATACATTAAGATTTGGAAAAGTACGAAACACTGCATTGGAATTCGAAAACACAAACGATATTTCAATCCTGGTAGCTTTATACAATTATATGTGAAGTTGGTTAAAAATAAAGACTTTTGGAATGAAGAGCGTACTTAGCATCAATCTATCTTTTTATATACATAGTCTTGAAGTGTGTTGATTCGATTACTTCTAGAATATCAATTGTTCCTAAAAAACGCAAATATGCTTTGTGGTGATGCTAACTGGTATTCCCTCCATTTCTGGTTGTTCAAGGTCATAACACTTTCTGACTTCATCTAGATTCATCTATATCTCAATACATATGTTTTTTTATATATATCTAGATTCATTAACACACATAAATCTAGATAAGGTCATAAAGTCTTACGATCTGAAACAGAGAAAATATAATATGAAACAAATCTACTTCCATGTAAAACCAGATAGTTACTTTTATCATAAAAAAATGTTACATTTATCTAAAATCAAAGCTGCTTCTAACTGAAGAAATTACCTATATCTAAAACCAAAGTTGCTTTATAATGCAGTATATTTCTGAATGTACAAACTATGTTAGTTTTAAAATAGAAATACCAAATGCAGTACACAAACTAATGAATCAATTTGGTCTTAAATCTAAATTAGTTAATAAGCCATCACAATCCTTAATCACTACGTGCTTGAGTATAAATTAGTTATTAAATCATTAAATTCCCATAAAAAGCCTTCGCTGCAAAGGAGCCCCAACGAAGATAATAATATTTGAGATGTGGCCTCCAAATGCAAGAGACCTTACTAATGTAAGCACGCCGACACCGTACCAGCTCCAAAGTGTAACATCCAGATTAACGGATGCCAGTATGCAGCAAAGGGCAATTACATATATTTGCAAGTATCTATGAACTTTGGTATCTGGGGCCGCCCAGACTACAAAAAAGAATGCAATATCATACAATCTCCTAGACAATTGCAAGGGCCATGTTGCATCACTCGCTTGAAAAGAACTCATAGGCCGTGTGGTATTTGTCAAGTACAACATTGTATAGCGGATGGATCGGCTCCAGCAAGTTTGAATATGGACCAAGCACGTGCTGTGGTAAGGGGCACGCATCAGGATCAACCAAAGCGCTGTACTGGCTAACTGAAAGACCACTCAGGCAATAGCATGAGTGGTAGTGATCTCTGTTCTTCCCAGGTTTATCCCTCAATCCTCCATCCAGAACCTGTGAGTTTCGAAACATGAATCAGATTTCACATATAAGTATTACAAATTTACAATGATGAACTAAGCACTAGAGAATTTCCAAGTTCCAGCTATAAAATTTCTACAAATCCAGTAAAACATGAAATCACCTGTGCACAAAGCAGGATATATTGCTGCAGGGCGATGTTGTGGAACAGTGGGCCGATTTGGTTGCTCTTCTTTATAAAATCAAATCCAAACTTAGTATAACACAGTGCTTCTGGGAGAAAAAAAGGGCAAAATATAAGATGATGGGGATACAGAACCCAACACCATATAAAGCAAGATGTTAGTATGAAAACCTGGTTTACGAAGAACGAAAGGTATAAATTAGTAAAAGTAATACTCACATTATCCAAACAAGCAAATCAAGCAACACAAGCACGGCCACACACACTAGGATACAAAAAAAAATATTGAAAACAATGCTACTGTGAAAAATTGAATCACAGTCTGCATTACGTCCGCATATGAACACACCAACTTCAGTCCAAATGCCTTGCGATATTACCATCTATTGAATTACAAAAGAAATACTACGAACATATGGATGTAGTTTGGAATGTGGCCCTTGTCGTCCGGTTTGGTTGAGTCTTCTTCTTAATGGAAAGACAAGGGGGAAGTCATTCCCCTGCTGGTTGAGTTTTTTTGAAATAAACATTAAACTGGAGATTCAATTCTCCATAAGAATATATATTTCTTACCATTAGAAGAACTGGTACCACAAGCATCATCTCCTGGAGCCCTTTTGCTGGAATATGATGATTTTAATTGCTCATCAACAACTGTCATTAGCTTTTGTGTTAAAGCAAGAGCTGCTCCCTGGTCATACACCACAAGTTCGTCAGACAGAGTGGAGAATGCCAGGAAAAAAAACAAATACAGGGATGGCAATAACCTGCCAAAAGGAGTAGCAACCATCAACCAATTTATTAGTTCTTCCTTGAAGTCCACATTCCACTCCTTGGCGAAATGTTACCCAGCCCTTAATTGTTAAGACAGTCCACAAAGCAATAATCAGCGGTATAATAAATAAATGCTGTGACAGCAACTACTATTAGTTTCTATATGGTGTTTACTGATACATTTACCCAATATATTGCACTAAACCGGAGGACCACATCCAAATAAACGACCATGGACCTAATGTTCAAATGGACTATCACTAAACCCATGGAAATTAAAGTCACACAACACACACAAGCTGCAACCTGCAATAGAAAGAGAACTGAATAAAATAACAGAGGTTTTCTTACAATCAAGCTAGGCAAATCAAGTTTGTCCACTTCGTGAAGCAAGATCATCGCAGCCAGCCCACAAAAAGTGTACCTTGTCAAACCAAATTAACTATTACTTAAAAGATCTAGATAGATGCTTACAGAAAAAAAAACAGAGATCCTTCTTTGAAACATACCCACCATGAGCTTCAGCATAAGGTTCCCCAGCAATACCACCTTCATAGGTTTGACACCTGGGGACATTTAATTTAGAAACTAACCAATTATTATGTGTTTTACAACTGGAAAAATTAACAATGATATGAACCAAAACAAACCTTCCTATGTAATTTCCAATGCCTTTTGCCAGTTCACCATCAAGGATGTTCACAAGACTGGCAACCTAACATGAAAATAAGATTAAAAAAATCACAGAATTGTAAGGAAAGCTTTAGAGGGGCAAAGAAACTCACCGATATGGCAGTATAGCAAGCACGGACATCAATTTCACCACCATCATGCATTCTGGGCAAAGGATAATAAAATAAGTGGAAAATATCAGGTGCAAGCAGCTTGATATGGAAAGAACTATGTTCTCACTGTTTGCTACTGAGAAAATGCACACCTGAAAGCTCCTGATGTATCTTTCATCCGAAGCATGAACTTGTACAGATTCTCCCTGATTGGCACCGTAGAAATTGTTAACCAGATGAAACATATGGGAGCATATTTAGTCAACATGGTGCCATAAGAATTACCTATTTATTGATGATAGTGCCCTTTCACTCCCTATAGTCACAAGCGTATTTACAGCAGCATATGTTGTAGCAAGATGAGGCAACTAGCACAAAGAAGCAAAATAATGATGTCAGAAGATTCCCTCATACCAAATGTTAGCGAGTTAGTACAGGCTGGCCTTTTGGCTCCCTAAGTCACCCTGCCTATATATATGTACTCTTCATCCTCTATGAATCAATTCCAGAGTTCATGTACATATATATAGGCAAGGTGACTTAGGTAGCCCAAAGGACCTACGGAGCCCAAGGGATCTAGGGAGCTCAAAGGACCTAGGGAGCGCAAAGGATCTAGGGAGCCCAAAGGGCCAACCAATACTAACTCACTAACAACAAATCTACCTTATTGAGTGAGTTAAGAAATTTGAGCTCAAATTTCACATATCAAAGAACAAACAATATTAACTTGTTAACTAAATATTTTTACAAGATTACTAAAGAAAATCAAAGCACTATTTTGCCATCAAAATGACATGTCGTAGATCATCGAATAGCCAACATAAACTAGTCTTCAGAGCTCTCATACATTTTGTCATATGAAGCAATAAGTTTAGCTCACATGGTTTGTTCAACTTCCATAACTTCCCGTCAATCCTATTCTAATATATCCTAACTACCATATATCTCCAACATCCCCCCGCAGTCCAAAGCGTGAGCAACTCGGATGCTTAGACTAGAGAAGAAACCGATGTGAGTACTCAACACCAATGATAGCCCTTTGTGTTGTTGTTGAGATAGCCAAAGCAGTCAAACTGTAGAGGACAAGACATCAAGCTGATCTTGCTATGCAAGGGACGACTCAATACGAACATGCAAAGCAATGCTGCCAATAATTGTGTGAACGAGATAGGAGACCATCATGAACCTTGCGTCATTGTCGATGGGAACCAGTAGAGAAGGCCTTCAAGACGGTCGTGCTGCGTAAAGCAACACGATGTTGTCGAAGTAGAACGAAGAGTAGTCAAGGAAGAGACGACGCTGGCGACGAGGCATAGTGGACGAAGGCGAAGCATCAGGACCAACGACCAAAAAGGCAATGTCGGTAGCCGATGTAGGGCTAGTTGGACCACCGGCCTAGAGCAGCAATAGTGGCAACTTGAAGATATGAGGGCGCCAGGGCCAGCAGACGGTTGGGCAACAGCGGTGACAGCCAAAGGTCCACGAGCAACAAGGAAGCAGATAGGGCGCCGCAGGTGGAGCGGAGATCTCAAGGTGGAGCTGGCTCAATCCCTTTCCGAGCACTAATGGTCTAGAGACATTAGCATCCATATGAATCTAAACAAGGGTAGAAGGTCTTACATTATGAAACGGAGATAGTACCATATATCTCTAACACTATTCATATCAAAAGTTAATGCAAATCATTAATCAACTCAAATCTACTACCAAGACACAAGCATGGAACCCAAGAGCTTGAGGTTAAGAGAAAACCTGTCCAGGGCCACCACCATATCCACCATCTTTATCCTGAAGCAATTATAAGAATAGTGGCAATGAGATCTTCATAATCATATGTATGTGCAAACTGATATATTCAATAATTTGGCTATGTATAACAAATTCCAACCGTAATTTGTTATCCATAAGCAAATTCATATTGGACGAAACATTTTATGTAAAGGAACAGGACGACATGAAGTAATTAAGTGGCACAAAAACAAAGATTGCATCATGCCATTTAGATGTCTAGCTCAAGAGTTAAATAAATTTAGTGGAACTATTTCTTTCATTGAAGTTTCTTCACATCTTTGTAAAGGAGATAATAAAGTGCTGAAAGATTGATTTATTGAGTGGATTTTTTCAGAGAGCATGTCAAGTGCTAACTAGCACATTTATATAGCAAAGTACTCACTCTGTATTTTAATAGATGACGTCGTTGACTTTTTATCATATGTTTGACCGTCTTATTCAAAAAAATTGTGCAAATATATAAAACAGTTAAGTTAGAATTAAAATAAGTTTGGTAATAAATCCAATCATAACAAAATAAATAATTACTACATTGAATAAAACAAATAGTCAAATGTGTGCCAAAAAGCCAACGGCGTCATCTATTAAATATGGAGAGAATAACATTTTTGGATATAATACCAGCATATCATCAAACCTGACAACGAGATAAGAAGTCCACAATATCATCCTCGACATCTTCGTCAGGTGTTTCATCCAACAAAGCAAGTGCATGAATCATCCAGTAGCACAGCCAAGGGCGACTAGACCATCATTTTAAAACCAAAGATATACGTCAACTTTGGATAATCTCATTGAAAAACCATATTCTGCTATATAACTTAATACCAGAGAAGCATTACTTGGCATCGAGCACGTGGAAGCTTGGCCCAAGATGTTTCAGACCTCTCGTCAAATACTCAGTGTGCTGCTCACGCCAAAGCTCAAGCCTGAGGCAGGAAATTTCCTTACAATCGAATCTCATAACAAGGATGCGAGGAACATTAAATTGCCAATCTAATTGGCAGCACTAGGCATCTGCGAGAAACATAACCAGGCAATATCTACACTGTGCAGCTGCTAAGAGGAAAATAATCACATAATTTTAAACTTCAAGCTAAAAAATCTAGTTATCCACAACAATCTAGCACATCACCCCTGTCCGAATTCACCATTCTCTCCACTACATGCACGAACACTGCGAGTAACCGGGGCCAGTATCTAAAGCGAAGTAAATAAGTAATAGCGAGAGCGCTCTCAGGGGTCGCGCTTACATGAGGGAATTGGCGTTGTGCGCGCTGTCGAAGAGGACGCGGTAGATGTCGGCCACCTTCGCCTCCACCCTCATCTGCTCCACCTGCGTCACCGTCAGCCGGGGCAACTCGGCTGCCCGGCTGTCCGCCGCCGGACCGCCCTCGGCAGGAGGAGGCGGCGGCGGCGGCGGCGGCTGCGAGGGGGAATCCATGGGTGCGGCGGCGGGCGGAGGCGGAGGAGGAGGAGGAGGAGGCGGTGGTCTCGGCCTGCGAGCTCGCTGCGGCCGCGGGGATCTCAGCGAAAGGCGGCGAACCATGTGCGCGCCGGAGGCAGGCCGCCGTGGCCGCCGTGCTTTTGTGGGCCCCGGAATCTTGACGCCCGGGGAAAGCGGTCAAGCCCAGCTACCGACAAGGCCCATTGGGCCTAGGGCTACTGGGCCTATTCACATCGGACGACCCACATGCAGCCACGTACGCAAGCGCGGCCGCGGAGGCGGAGTGCAGCAGTCGCTTCTTTCTCCTTGGCGGCGGCTGGGCGAACACGGCCGCCGCATTCTCGCGAGGGTTTTAGCGGGTGGGAGCCGCCGGAGAAGAGGAGAGGACTAGAGGAGGTCAGGAGGAGCACGCCGAGGTCGGAGGGAGGAAAGATGGCTGGCATGGTTGGAGCGCGCAGGGCCCTCCTCGCTGCCCGCTACTCGCCCCGCGGCGCGCTCGCTTCGCCCGTCAGGCGCGTGGATTCGCCGCCGAGGTACCGTATTTTGTAGTGTTCGTTCTGGTTCCATCTTGTGGTGTAGTTGTCTTAGCGACCCTGTAATCTCCTGTGCTAGTAGAAGCGAAGCCGTGATTTGATTCCCCTTCCTCTAAAGAGGGGTCTTTGTTTGGAAAGGAATTGCTCTTTTACTTGTTCATGGAGTTTGATCAGCTTGTAATAGAAGTTGTGGCGGATATGCGCCAAACGCAGATACATGGACTTGATGAGTCGATCCTTTGTGCTGAAATGTGCCCACTAGTTCAATCCTGACCTATAATCAGAATAGGTGGTTTCACAGAGCTCTACAAAATCCTTTTACTTTGTGGATTGCTAAGTTGATAACCTCATGACAGTAGGCTGCTTGTTTGGAAATTTACATGTTGTGTTTGCTACTGTTTTGCAGTCTTCCAGCTGATAGAACTTGTCTGCGGTCTTTGGTTCCTCATCGGGGTGCTGGAAATTTCGCATCAGAACAAATTGATGGGGACTATCACAGTGATGAATGGGGAGCACGTAATACTGAGAATTACAGGGAGTCCCATCGAGCTGATCGTCCCAGCCACCAAGTGCAGGCAGATATCCCTTCAACCGACTCCTCTGTAGGAGCTGATAGAATTAGAGGTGTGAATAGCGATGGGAATACCAATGCACATTACAGGCGCAATCCTGGGCAAACAGAGTTTCCAAATCATCATGAGCCATACATTAGTGCAAGGGTGAATAATGGAGCACCTGGATTTAATGACAGGCAACCATATGTCAGTGTCAATACACAATACAGAAGCAATTCTCTGCAGCCTCGCCAAATGTGTGGACCGTATGGCTTTGCAAATCCTCATGAACCATATACTAGTGCAAAAGCGAATTGTGAAGCACCTGGATACAAGGACAAGGAACCTTATGGTGGTGGTGGTCCATACAACCAGCAAACCCCTAGCGGGGATCTACCAAATACTCATCAGCAATATAGCCACACTCAAGGTAATAATAGTGCTAATTCAGGAAATGGTACAGGGCAAACATATCATCATTATCATGGATCTGACGCATACAGATCTGGCTACAACTCCCAAAATAATCAGCAGGCATATGATAATAGGCACTATGGATATGGCCCTTCAGGACAATCATATCAAAAATCAACTGGAAATGATCAGCAAGTCTTTCAGAAACAGCAGGTTGATCAAATATCTGCTGGCAATAGTGCAAATAGACCTGGCTCTTCCTCACAATATGGAATTCCAAGTAGATTTAATGAGGAACATGTTGCAAGATTTCAGCAAGGCCACAATGGTGACATTGGACATAATATTTCACACACACAGCACAGCCCTTATGTCAGTAGCAAAATTGATGCACAAAGTAATTTACCAGGGCGCCCCATGAATGTAAACACAGCTGTGCAAGGCAACACTCATGGAATTTATAAAGAAAAGCATTTTGATATTCAGCCTAATGCACTAGCTGGGAACCACTTGAGCAATGCATCTGCACCATATCAAGATGGCATATACCGCAACCATTTGCTAACTGAAAGCCCGTTAATTGACGAGTCATCTGGAGTATCTGATGTAGCTTGTGGAAAATCCAAAGTTACTGTTGAAGAGATGGATAAGTTATGTGAAGATCGCAAAATAAAAGAAGCCGTGGAACTTTTGGCTTTGCTACAGGAAGAAGGAACTGTAGTGCATGCTTCTCAATATTGTAAATTGATGCAAGCATGTGGCGATGTAGCTTCTCTTGCAGAAGCAAGAAAGCTACATAATCTAATATCTCAATCAGCACTTGCTGCTGACACAGATATTAACAACAAAATTTTGGAGATGTACTCTAAATGTGGTTCAATGGAAGATGCAAAGAAGTTGTTCAGTAGTAGTATAGCTCAATGTAATTTGATATCATGGAACACTATGATCGCAGGTTTTGTGCATAATGGTCTTGGTGAAGAAGCAACTGATTTTTTTGATCAGTTTATGCAGACTGGAGATAATCCCAATTCAGCCATGTTCACGCATGTTTTCTTGGCCTGTGGAATTTTGGGCTCTGTTGATGAAGGGATGTTGCATTTTGAATCTATGCAAAAGGATTTTGGTATAACTCCTACGATGGAACACTATGTCAGCATTGTTAATATGCTTGGGCAGTCTGGCTACATTGATGAAGCTTGTGAATTTGTTGAACAAATGCCTGTGGAACCAAGCATTGATGTCTGGGAAAGTTTGATGAATATGTGTCGACTAAATGGCTTTTTGGAGATAGGAGATCGCTGTGCTCAAATTGTAGAGCGCTTGGATTCTTCTAGGCTGAATGAGCAGTCTAAAATTGGTCTTTTCCCTGTCGATGCTTCAGAACTAACAAAGGAGAAAGAAAGGAAAAAGGCTAATGCTGTTGAAGCAAGGAGCAAAGTTCATGAATACAGAGCAGGAGACAGGTCCCATCCTGAACACCTGAAGATCTATGAAGAGCTGCGGTACTTAGCAGCTCATATGAAAGAGGCTGGCTATATTGCAGACACTAGATTTGTGCTTCATGATGTTG
Source organism: Oryza brachyantha (assembly GCF_000231095.2). Lineage (NCBI taxonomy): Eukaryota > Viridiplantae > Streptophyta > Magnoliopsida > Poales > Poaceae > Oryza > Oryza brachyantha. The sequence continues at coordinate 23,253,593 of NC_023163.2, forward strand.
ATCAAGAAACTAAAGAGGATGCTTTACTAGCTCATAGCGAGAGACTTGCTGTCAGTTACGGTCTTATAACGAGTGCTGCTCGGTCACCTATTCGTGTTATAAAGAATCTTCGCTCATGTGGAGATTGTCATACAGCTTTTAAGATAATATCTAAACTTGTTGGCCGTCTGATCATTGCAAGGGATGCAAAGAGATTCCACCATTTCGAGAATGGTGTATGCTCTTGCAAAGACTATTGGTAAACACAATATAGCAAACCTGCATTAAGAGGTACAAAACCACAATAGGTTCTATAAATCCGGAAGGTAGGCCGTTGCCTAACACTTAGGTAGCCACTAGTTTCATGTCAGGGACATGTATGCTTTTTCCATGCAACAGTTATTCTCTTACTTTTTTGGTGATTTATCCTGGAATTCAAGCATTTGAACTTGAAGAATCTTACATGATGCCCGTTCGATGGCAATTCTGTAAGAGAATGCCATCTAAATTTGCTGTCTCGCCGGAAAAATAACCACTATGAACATGATATGTGCTGGTTGTCGGGAAAAGAACACTGGCGTGTGTGGTTTAGCTGACAACATGGCATTCTGATCAGTTCCTGTACTCTCTCGCTGAACATTCAGGCTGCAGTTATTCGACAATTGCTGGTACTTTTGATTTCAGTAGTATGAGATTGAGATCACTATACACATCAAATTTTGCTTGGTTTTGTATTGTGTAATTTTAATCATATACGGTACTATCGTGGAAGTGGCGTTGGTGCGGGTACGTCTTTCTTATTTTGATTAAAGCCTTTACTCGAAACTTGATGTATCTGTTAAAGGTAAAAGGGTACTAGTAGTAGCTAACTAAATTCCGAGGGCTGTATGACTTGTGATGCAGATCAAGTGGAAAAGGCTATATACAGTATACTCTCTTCTGTGCTGGTGCCTGTTCTACAGTACACCCGTGCCTCCCATATTTTTGATTTACCGAGCTCTCAGCTGTAAATTTGCTTCAAATATACCACTGTCGCTGAGATCTGCCTTCAAAAAATAATTTAGGGTTATTAGAAAATAGCGCTAATTCAGGATTCAATCTAATCTCCAACTATGCAAAGGAAAATTTAGACTCTTGAAACATTTAATCTATGCATTTCATTATTTGGGAGGAGAGAATTAGACTCTTGAAACATTTAATCTGTGCATTTCATTATTTGGGAGGAGAGAATTAAATTTGAAAATTTACTGTCTTTTACACTATTTTAATATACTGATTCCAAAAATATTTTACATATTTTTGGAATCAGTATATTCTTACAAAACCATTCAAAAAAATATATCTTCAAATTTAATTATTTAGTTCGAAAAAAAAGACTCTTCTTGCCAGCTTGGGTCTACGGAACCTGAACCCAGCATCAATCCGCAAGCAAGAAAAGGCCCAATAAGAGCGGGGTAGGAGGGGGGAAGGGTTTTAGAGCCCGTCCACACCAGTGAGCCACCCATGGCGACGGCGGCTGGCGGCGCACGGCGAGCCCTCGCGGGGCTGCGCTCGGCTTCCGCTTCAAGGACCTTGTCCCGGCCGGCTGCGGCGGCGATTCATTCTCCGGGGGTGGCGGCCTCCGCTCTGCCGCGCGCCCCTCGCCGGCGCCTCGCGTTTTCTAGGTATTCCGGCGTTTAATTCTCTCGCGTTGGTCCCGTAGGACGGGCCACGGTTTTCTCAGATTCGTCACGGTTGTCGGTGCAGGGTCCCTGTGGCGGCGCTAGGCGGCGTGCACGGGTTGATGCCGCTGCACAGCGCCACGGCGTCGGCTTTGCTCACCTCCATGCTCGGGCTCAAGCCCGGATCTTGGGGTTGGCTCTCGGAAGGTAAAAATGCTCAACTTGGTTGGTTCCTTCAATCTCTGCGCCATGAATGTTGCGTGGTATTGTGATAAATTGTTAAAGGAGCTCTACTTAATCAGATTAGCAAAACAAAAACGATGCCCCTTTAGGAACTGAAAATTTACAACAGTGTTCACTTCTCCCCTTCGGTTGGGTTTGAATCTTGGTGTACCCATCGTCGTTAATCTGCAGTGGCCAAGGTAGTAAAATACTGCCATTTGGTTATGCCTAAGATAGAAAGATTGTATTGGTTCGTTGGTTGGACGTGCAATGTGCTAATCTATAGAGTTTCGGGTTGATTTGGTCAATTTAGTGCCTCCTGTTATTGTTCTGTTTGATAGATTAGCTCAAAGATTATAGTTCTATTTTTCATATTTTTCCTATCCTTTTAGTTACTGATGCTATGATAGCACCATTGTTTCTGCCATGATTAGGGTTATCAGTGTATGCTTGTATTTTGACTAATGAGATGATGGCATAGTGTATCTGCATCACTACTGCTTTTACTTCTGAACTTCTTTATAAAAAAATTAATGAAGTAAAGTTTTCCAACGTAATATCCTTCATATTCTTCATGCAGTGTTTTCTCCATTGCAACACTTCAAGCACCAGAAAAGTATTGTCAGTTTCTATCTAGATTTTGTTGACAGTTCATTTGGAAAACAGTTATCAGTGCATTCTCACATTTCACCACTTGCTTGTTGTTTCACCAAAGTACAGTATCTCGTTCAATACATAAGCCTTGCACATTTTTAACCTACAGGGCTACAGGATACAGTATGAGTATCTTGAATTCTCAGCACTATTTCTGCTGGAAACATGTGTAACAATGTAAGCCTCTGTGTGACTTGCTGTCAGCCCTATCCTTTATATGCTTACTACTAGCTGAAATAATTTAGCTCTGGACCAAACTACTTATATTAGCTTTCGGGCTGTTTGGATGGACTATACAGCACTGTTCCACAGCCAGCTAGTACTGTATAGTGCAGCTGCTTGGTGTGGTTGTGGTTCGGCTGTGGCGCAGCGCTGTGTCATGCACACCTTTTCTTTTCTATGTATTACTACTATTTTGTTGTAACCCATTTTTTTTCTGGTTTGGCATGTCAGGTTTTGCTACACCTCTATAACAGGAATGGTGTTTTGGTCACAATACAAGAAACTTTTCTGTTAGCCTTTCCCCCAGAAGGTTCCAATAACAGTAGCTACAGGACTTGTGGACTATACCCTTTGACTTTTGCTGATGGAATCTGTACTTTATTTCTTTTTCTTAAAATTTATGGTGGCCTCATGTGCCAGATGACTGTCCAAGTTATATTCATCTCAAATTTGCAACATATTCTGCATTTACCAGCTTATGCATCTGTTGATTCCGAGTGTATGATGCTGTGATTGGATTGGTTTACAGCATCTTCTGAGTATGACCCAAATTGCATATAAGCAGTGCAAAGTCTACACCCTGTCAATTTTCTCTTGATGCAAACGTGCTTGCCGTGTCATAGTGACGACCATGCTCCTGCCAGTGGTATTTTACATTTCGTATCGTTTATTGACAAAAGAAGGCCAAGTTGCATTATCATTTCAAATGGTGTAAACTGGAGGGTTCAATTTTTTTTCCATGACGCAATATCAAGCCAAAAGGCATCCATGCATCCATTCAACCAATGTACATAAAAATATCTCCTGAACACTAAACTTTCATCTTTTATAAGCCCTGAAAGTTACAAATCTATAACATATCTGTGTGGTGCTTTCTAATTGTCACCCTCATCTTTTCTCTTCACTAATGTTTATAAGTCAAAATTTGTTTTTTTAACCTTAAATTTAAAACTGATTTTAGAGTTTTCACTGAAGTTTATTTTTCAGTCTTAGCTTTTATATTGCTAAAAATACATATATGAAAGTTTTATTTATAAGAGCAGATACAACAGCAAACTATAAACCAGTTATAAACATATTTTAAGAAGATAAGAGAGGAGAGGACAGTGAGTTATATATTTATAGGGCCAACTGTAGCATGAACTTTAAAACACACTGATAGGACATCGTAGTATATGTTTTATAGGTAGCTATTGTACTATTAGATTGACTATAGATGAATTGGAGCTAGAAGTTGGCTATACTATTAAACTTGCTCTAAATGATCTTTTGTTTGCAAATTGCCGTTTGACCTCCTGCGTCTGCAAGCACGACTAGCCCATCCTTTTCTAGTCCACGTCCCGAGAGTGGTACATATCCCCTGAGGTGTTCTTTGATCCGACGTTGCTGAAACTCTTTGTTAACGACTGCGCCATGGTCTATTGCAAAGATGGCGCCATTCACCCGTCGTTAGTCAATCACCACAATCATGACTGCTGTATCCCCGTCCTTGTCTTCATCTCCAGGTTGATTCTCTTCACCTCCAGGTTGATCATCAGACTGCGATAGTTCACCATCCATCTGAGTGCTCTCAAATGAATCAAACAGGAGTGATTGTATTCTGTCCCGCAGCACCGCAGTTTCTTCAGGATCAAACCATTTGCGTCCAAACTGAGACTCGTCAAGAAAATGATGGTCAGGACTAAAAACTTGTAGTGAAGAATATAGCGGTGCAATTTGATTCATACCATGCGAAGGTTCTCTCTTGTCAGCCTCTCTGGTGCCTCCTGAATAAACCTCTCAATGTAATGAAGCATAAAGATACCACAGTCATACTGATTAGGCTGACTTGGCACCTGGCCAAGTGAAAATAGAAGGCAGTCGAACAACCAATAGAAAACGGCATCAGAAAACACAGTACATAACAAATATTGTAAAACCACAACCAACCTCTGTCCTCTGAAAAAACATCACTAGATAACTAGGTTTCTTACCTCAATTTTTTCCTTGCTTATATTCTTTGATAGATGACTCCATATTCTCCCTGAAAAGGGGATAATATAAGAAGAATCATTCTGAAGATGTTGCCATTCTGCTTTGAGGTAGCTGCGATGAAATTCATCAAGGCTAAAGTAGGTTAATAGTAGGAAACTTAGAATTACAAGATAACAACAGGAAAAGACACTCGGCGGGCTCCAGCCCTGGATCAGTCATCTGGATTCTAAACAATTGGGATCAAAACCAAAATCTTAGCATGCATATGTGCACCTGTCAATTACATCAAAAACCTTGCGACTGGAATGGAGTCCTAGAGAGTCCAAGTGCAGTATCATTGGCCCAGCTCCTGTTTCTTTTGCGGGCATGCAGATAATGATCAAACTCCAGTGCATCCTAATTTACAAGAAAAAAGGTGATTAAAATCATATATGATAACTAGATACACCATAATATTGCTTAAGAATAATAAAGAAACATCATGTTAAGTCTTAACCATGCCAAACCTGTTTGCCCAAGGAGCAGATTAAAAACTTTGTGTTTCATTTAAGTATTATCTAGAGAAAAATAAACTTACTTTCCATGAATAGGCAAAATTATGTACGCTTGCCTAAAGATATCTACATTTTTCCACCATCTCCTTAACTTTCTGAATTGTGAGTCATCATGGTCACCCTAGAAAAGGTAATCAGCCAACAGTGGAAGGTATTAGCTTTGCAGGCGAAGAAAAGATAATCCCAGCATGTAAAAGTTATTGTTTTAGTATTCGATGCAAAAGGTAACAAGCAAGGATAAAAAAAGTTGCAACACTGGTATTTGTATATAACTATACAAACCAAACTACACCGTTATAATCTTATCTACCACAATCTAAAGGTGTAAATCTCTCTTTGTCACGGATTAATGTGGTAACTCTAGGCCTCAAGCGAACATGGTGACTATTTTTCACCCTCTTAATAATATAATAGACTGGAGCTTCTAAGATTTATAAGGCAAAATAGATTGATCTGAACTGAATAACACTACGATGTATATACTCACCATCAGAATATAAACATTTCTAGTTCCTTGAGCAGGAACTCACAAGTGCTTATGCGACGGTACTACCTCCGTTCCAAAATATAAACATTTCTAGTTCCTTTAGTAGGGATTAAGGTTAAAAAGAAAAGACTATTCTACCCTTCAATAATTGAGGAATGGATGAGAATGGGAGATACATGATGATAAAATGAAAAGAATTTTAATGAGAAGTGATTGATCTGACAAATAGTACTGTGAATAGTGACATATTTGCTAACATTTTGGTACAAGATTACATTTTGCAACGGAGGGAGTATGTAATAATGTAAACTCATGCACCACTTGAAGTATAAATTCAAGTCAAGGGCATGGATTAGTGGCATTGAACGGAACAAATACACATCATAGAAAGATTAGAAGAGCATACCATCCTGGATAGTGCTTCTTCAAGTTTGCTATAGAAATATGTACTGAACATGTACAAGTCTCCACATGTTCTGGATTTCCTAAGGTACCTGAAATAACCAATGACAGTTCAAGCCTACAGAACAGACTACTGAATTTTGACAGTTCTTCGATGGAACATCCAGCAAAAGTGAGATATGTTGACAATTCATAACCAGTCTACTGGACACAGATTTTGCACTTCTGCAAGTCTCATCATTTTACTTATGCTTATGCTTATAAGCCAAATTTTAAATTTTAAAATTTAAATTTGGAGTTAATTTTGAGGTTTTTTCCATCGCGGTTTATTTTTCAGTCTTTGTTTTTTATATCACTAAGAACACGTATATAAAAGTTTTATTCATAAATTATTTTTAATCATTAATAAGCCATTTTGCTTATGCTTAATAAGAGCCAGTAGTGTTGCGAACACATGAGCAACTTAAGTAGCAATTTATAGTTGATTACTCCAGGAATCAACTTATATGCAGCTCAAGATGCTTTAAAATACATGCAGCTCAATCACATCCATCAAGATATTTCTTAACAGCTGCAGGGACCTAAACAATCACTTGGAGGTTGAGCTTGGTGGTAGAACGAAGAGGAAGGTAAAGTGATTGCAGAGCAGCAAAAATGTTACTTACTGCATGTAAAAATTTATAACCGGTGATTTCAAATATTCTTCAGGCTCAAGACATTTTATGTCAGAGTAAGTCAGCTCAACAGTTTCCATATCAGTCCTGTTGACAAAAGCAAAGCTATCAGCTTGGAAGGGAGAAATTTCTCTCTCCCGAGAACCTCAATGACAATACCTAATTCTCACCTTGAAGGATAGTAGATCTTTGACTCATCCCTACACAAGTGTGATTTGATTAATGAGAAATAATATCTGTAGTTGGCCGTAACTTACATAATTAGTAGCACATGGAACAATATTAGGCAAAAGATATAATCACTACTAGCTTACAATTTATGGGTTATCTCATCTGATTCAGCAGGTTCCATATCTTCGTCATCCAAGAGAACCACATCCTAAAAACATGAGAACATAGTTGAAATACATAGTTATTTTTAGTGTCAACAATTTGGTAGACAATATCAACAACATTAGCAATGCAGCATGATGCATCACTGGAAATATTCAAAACCATCTTAGAGAATTAAATTCCCATCAATCGTACAAGAGTTGGTGCCCAAGATGTGGTGTGTTTAGGATTTTATTTTATTAACATTTGAAATTGAATTTCTTATAACAGGAGTACACTTTATTAAGTCAAATGTGCATGTTGCAATTTTCGTTCATACTAGCAGTGTGCTGGTACTTAGCAGTAGAAATTGATTCTTCATACTGGATCATATATAGAGTCCCTCTGTCGATTTTTATATTGCGCACAAGTATTTCAAGATTAAAATTTGGTGATTATTGACCAACAATAAGTCAAGCGGTTGTAGATTTTATGATATAGAAATGGCACGAATAGCTTCAAGCTCGAAAACATTTATGATATAGAGGGACAGGCATGTCGAACCAACCATCATATGAAGCACAAACATTTCAAATGGTGAACATAACAGATTTTTCACATGGAACAGGGGTGGGTGGGGGGGGGGGGGGGGGGGGGGGTAACCAGAACAATGCAAGAAAAAATTATAATAACTGTAACAGAGGTTCACCTTCTGTTTCTTCCTTTCCTTGGAATTAGACTGAGCGGTGTGATTCTTAGAAGGCTCCCACCTACACATCAGAACCATTTTCTATCTGAAAACATCAATTTGTTTGAAGGTATATCTGATAAACATCATAATTAGATGGAAACCCTGCGTATTGCTGGGGTGAATTTGCATGACAAAATGCCAAGCATGAGGCGTGAGATGGATTTGCTAAGTAGCTAGGCAGTGGCTTCGCTCTGTACAATTGCACCCTAGATCTATCAAGGGGCAATTGAGATGATATAGCCTCATGAGATAAAACAGTGTTTTAACCATCTTTCAGTAATTTCCTGCTAGATGGGAATAAAAATTGTGTAGCTGGAAGGAATCATGGGGGAAAAGAGGTAGAAAATTTGTAATTTGTAGAATAACCAACAACATAGAGGATGAAATTTACATCACAACATAAGTTGTAACTGTTGTACATCAAGGAAAGCATAAAAAGTCTGCAATTGGAAAAGCAATGGAAATGGGCTACTAAACTAGAGGTAGCATAATCCAAGTTAAAAGGAGAGACAAAAATCTAGTAAACAAACTGGAATGCATACCTCTTAGTTGATCTTCCAAAAGTGTCCTCTTTTGTATGTGGTTTATCATATGCGCAGTTTGAATCAAAAGAGATGTTCCTCTGTCTTTTTCTGAGACAACTCTTCAAACCTAATTTCCTTTTATTGTAAATGATTTCATTATCCATATTCATTTTTTTATCATCAGTTCTCTTTGTATGACTCACTGGGGTGCTTGCGCTTTGCCCAACTTTCTTTAGGCATGCATGCTTTCCTTGGCCAAAATAACTTAGTTCTTTAAAAAACGCTGATTCCTCAACCTGCATATAACCCAGAAGAGTATTCACAAGATACATAGATATTAATCACAACAATAATATAAAAAATGTTGTTAAAACAAAGGGACATCAAAACTGCACACCTGTTCATAATTATTTGCAGGTGTGGTTGCTAGATTCAAATGGTATTTGCTAGAAACAATTCCCTGGCTAAACTTGCTACCATCCTCTGCAAAAGTAGGGTAATTGTCAGGTACACACAAAAAATATCCAAGTCTCCAACAGTAATGTGCAGTTCGTGTCATTGACCAAACAAAATAAGTCTAGAAGCTTATGCATTTGGTTCAGCAGATGTCTCACTGATCGTGCACATAAACTGTCTCAACAGTAAGTGCCTAGAGTCTGAAACACCCAAATTCCCTCGAGATGCAGTGTAGATTTTTCCACAAGCTCTACAATGAGTTCCAGCCTTCCAGGTAGGATATAAGATAAGGAGATGATACCATTACCTCCGAGCCATAATAACTGCAGCCCTGTAGTTCAAACCTTGTGGCGGTTCAAATTTGAACTACCAAGGCTGCAGTTAATACGGACAGAGGTAGTATTATATAAGGGCTAGTTTGGTTTGAGGTCCAAATTAGCCTTACCAAAATATGTCTATATAAAAATTAAATATAGGCACATTTTGATAAGGCTAATTTTGGCCTCAGACCAAACCAGCCCTAAATATCTAGTACAAATTCGTAGGGTGGGCCCCATTTTCTGTTTGAGGTTTGGGTAAATCTGGTGGGTGGCTCAAGTAAGCGGCTGGTGTGACAAGAACAATGTGTGTCCAAACAGAACAAATGTACATTACACCTTTGCATAATTATTTTGTATGCATAAACAATGTGTACCCAAATGAAACAATGCACATTATACTTTTGCATGATTATTTTGTATGCATGGTATAATGTAAAGGGTGGTTAAACTAATGAATTTTAATTCCTACCTTCCAGTTTTGAAACTGGAAGTTGCAGATAGTCGAATTGTAATATCATTTAGCTCATTTTGCTATGAGTCTAAACTTCTCTATGTGCAATAGATCTATATCATAGTCAAAACGAAGCTATTTTCTGGTTTCAACATTTATCATTTGAGACCATAAATAATCACCCATGGTCAAACTGATTATAAGTAAAAGAAAGCATATCAGGATGTGTATTCCGTGACTAACAGTAGGTGATGATACATAAGCATCAGATGAATGCTTAGTGCTTACTAGAGTCATGGTAATTATCCTGGCTAGGAGGCTGCACTGCCCGTCTCCAAGTCATGACATCCTACAACAATTTAAGAAAAGAACATTAACCCAGGACATGCATGAGATATGCTTACGATTAGGATACATTAATAGCATTCTTGGAAACAGGGGATAGTATGGAAAAATATTTCATATCTTTGCTGGTAAGTATTACACATCCCAGTTGTAAACACAATAGCTACACTTTACAACACCCGTCACAAATAAAATGATGCTGTACAAAAGTTGACTTCATGGAAACAAACGTTTGGTAATATGTATCCAGTTAATTGTTTTCTTGTTAGTTGTTCATCACTTGGTGCTTCTGGCTTCTCAACGTCAAAAGCCAAAACTTATATGATCCCTCTAATTGAATAGAAAATAGAAGAGGGTAAATCAGCAAGTCGTTAACCAATTATTTTTTGACCAGTTATACAGCAGTACTCAGATGATTCATCAACGCTGTTGAATATTAATAGATATACAACAATCACTTGATTAATGAACAACCGCTCAGGTCGCTGCCAAATATTCCACTGCACAATTGTACATTACATGAAGTTATTAACAGCGCAATTTTAAAATTCAGAAATTCATTACTTAAAGTCAATTGAAGTACTAATCAGAAAAGAAAATTTAACATGGGCAAGCAGATGAAATACCTGGACTCTGCAACAACCCCCATTTCTATATGATCCAATCTCCCAACAAATTAATTTAGCAGCCAGCTGTAACCATTCATAGAAATGGTTTGGACAGAGTGCTTGACAAGCATAGGATTTCAATTAATATGTTTTTATTAACATGCTAGCAATACACTTCCAAACAAAGAAGGCTTATTTTTTCAGTAATCAGTAGTCTAAAATCCAAGAAATTCCGGTAACATCAATACATATGCATGGTTCCTTCATTCCTCAAACCTTTTTTTGCCCAGACGCATTCCTCAAACTTCCTAGTCAAACTACTCAAAACTTCCATGACGTAGTGTGCGGAGGAAGTTCATATGCTACTCCCCTGAGCTGTGGTTTCAGTGTGCTTACGTGTGGGGGCCTTAGCCCAAATCAACAGCACTGCCTGTTGTTTGTAAGGTTTGTATTTTTTGTTCTCCCAAAAATCTAGCAATAAACTTGCCAGCGTCCTTCTGCCTGTCCGGCGAAAAAAACAACTCCTAAAAATCCATACATAGGCTCGCCAGGAAAGAAAAAAAATCCACACGTGAGAGGAAATAAAAAAAATTGCGATACACACAATTCTAAAAACCTCAATTTTGCGCATCCCTGAACGATTGCTAAAAACCCACATTTCGCTCACCTTCCTAGACCCGGCAGTCCGGCGGCGATCTACCTCCTTCTCCATGCGGCGGATGTGCCTCCTCAACTTCACGCCGCCGTCGGGCAGCTTGAGCAGGGCGAGGCAACGCAACTTTTTGATCGACTCCTGCAGTCTCTGATCGGTGAATCCCGCAAACTCGGATGTGCCCTCGTCATCGCCGTCCGAATCACCATCGTCCCAAGTCCGCGTCGCCGTCGGAGGCGGCGGCGTCATGGCCGAAGAGGATGAACCCACGAGTTCCAACTCCGCCGCCGGCTGAGATTTGGCGGTCATCGCTCGTTTACAGCCGAGGGGGATCGCCCCATCCGACATAGCCATTGATTGACGCCGGCCGGCGGCGCCGTGCGGAGGAGGCTTCCCGCTTCCGGCGATCGAACGAACGGAGGAGGGTTTTACGAGAAGGCAAGGCGAGCAAATGGGGAGGAGGGAGGCAGGGAATTCGGATTTCGAGATGATCTGAAGACGCAACGTCGCAAGTCGCCGTAGTAGTAAAATGCAGCGACAGGGATAATTTTTCCTTTTGGGCCGAATCAGCAAAAGTGAAAATTAAGAAGATGGCCCTTAAAATTGATCTGAATATCACGGGAGAAATGCGCAAACTGCTAGTGAAAATTTTCATGACCCTTAAAATTGATCAAATATATATCAAACATCATCTATTAAAATCGAAGATAAGATAGAATCATCCTTTCTTTGGCTTTTACTTATGTTTCAAAATTTGTACTTTTAATCTTAAATTTGGAGTTGATTTTAAGGTTTTCTCATCGTAATTTATTTTCCAGTATTGACTTTTAGATCACTATAAACATATATATATATATAAATATAATTTGTATTTGCAAACTATTTTCTATTTGAAAATATGAATGAAGTACACAACTAAAAAAATTATTTTAGAAATATGAAACAATGAACTTCTATATAAAATTATTTCTTTAAAAAAATACTCCATTCATGTTTTTATATAACACTGTTGACTTTTAGATATATATTTGATCGTTTGTCTTATTCAAAAATTTATTCAGATATGAAAAATTATACGTCATACTTAAAGTTCATATATAATAAATCAAATCATAGAAAAATAATTAATAATTATATAATTTTTGAATAAGACAAATGGTCAGACATAAACATAAAAAAAAGTCAACGGTGTCATATAAAACACAAAAACATGGAGAGAGTAGCATTTAGCAATTCAAAAAGTATATGTGCAAAATTTGAGAAAAAGCTAAGAAAATAACTCAGCCTTAGAACATCTCCAACAGCACATATATCCCATCCTCCATCCTAGAAATAGAGGATGAAGAGTAAAAGTTAAGCTACAGCAAAACATCTATCCCATCATCTATATTTAGATGTCATCCATAGTAGACCATCCCCAACAGTTCATCTATCTCATCTCCTGTCCTGAAAATAGAGATGAGAGGTAAAAATTGAACTCCAGCAGAACATTCATCTCATCCTTTATTTTTGTGTAATCCATATTTAAAGAGAGAAACTCTATATTTAGATGTTCTCTTTTCATCCTCCAAAAAAATATGGAGCATGTCATATATGGATAATCTGCTGGAGTACAAAGAGATATGGAGGATGAAACTATTTTAAATGATTATCCAAATAAAAATATAGATGACCAATTTTAGATGATCTGTTGAAGATGCTCTTAGGAGGGAGAAACTCCATATTGCATGTTCTCTCTCCATCCTCCAAATAGATATGGAGGATGTCATGTATAGAGATCTGCTGAAGTAAAAAAATATAAAGGATAAAACTGATTTAGATAATCATCCAAATAAAGATATGGATAACCAAATTCAGATAAGCTGCTGAGAATGCTCTAATATCTACTTTCGCACAAAAGGCTGAAAGGCATAATAGGTTCTTTATAGGCTGAAATCCTGTATGGTGCTAGGCTAGAGCCCAGTGCTACATCATGCATGGCCTTTTATTTCTCCGTCATAAGGGGAGAAAAGTTCCCACTCGATTCATGGGCCTCATGGCGGCCCACCCAGCTAGTCATCTTCCCCGCATCCTCTTCTCTGGACTCTGGTGAGTGGTGACGCCCAACTCGTACTGCCTGGCCAATCTCAGTAGTAAGTAGGAATGGGTGTAGATCCATCACACCTGAAAATGGTCGGAGAACTATCTCTTTCATTTCTATTTTTATATTCTATTTGAAAAAAGGAAACAGGATGGTAGTGATGAAACCGATATCGCATTGTCGGAATTTCAAAACTGACCACCAGAACGAAAATATATCGATATTGGTCGGTAGGCGAAAATGTATATAAAAACAATGATACTTAGCATTACATATTCAATCGAAGGATAAGTGTACGATAATACCGCTTCATACTTACATCATATCAATTAATATCATATTAAGTATACATGACTAGAGAGGAAGGTTTGTTTAGGGTCAGTGAATTAGATGGGTTGTACGGTTGTACTTATGCGACTTGGGTAGGCTAAACTGCCAAAGGTTTTGTGTGCTTTCAGAAAATTTTTGGCCCAATTCGGAGGGTAAAATGTGTTACTGTTTTTCGATACTATTTCCAAACAACTTTACCGTTTTCATTTTTGAGAATTTTTGTTACCGATCAGAACGGTCGAAAGAAAGAGGAAACGGCAGCCAGTGTGATTGAGATTTTCCGTGTCCTTTTCAGCCCAGCACCATGGGTAATGTTGAACCAGTTTATATATATGTGAAATAGAATTGACCTTAAATTGCACGTGGACTGATCTTCAACCATCCTTAGCAGTCAAGTTCCCGAGCACGAGCATTGTCGCACAAACCATGTAAACCGAGTTAATACTATAGTAGTGTATAAATATCTTCGGACATATTTTTGGGTAAAAATCTATCAAATGTAACTATTTTTTCCATTTCACGTTATAAGACTTTTTAAATTTGTCTAGATTTATATATGTGCTAATGAATCCAAAAACATATATAAAATATATACATTAATATATGGATGAATCTAGACAAACTCAAAAATCTTATAATATGACATGGCGGGAGTATATAATAAATAGTGTAATTACATTATTGTTTATATGTACCATGGTGTAACCTATGTGTAAGTTGCATCTAACTAAATAAAAAGAGTTTCTTACTTAGTTGATAGGTTTCTCGATGCGAAAGACGAAGGTAGTGTGCTCCATCCCCCGTCCAAAGATCAACATACTTTTTCCTAAAAAGGGACTGCGGTAGTACGGTGCACCGTTCGTATGAGAAGAACAGTACACAAAATGAGCCGGATGCCTTCACACATGCGAGGTCTTGGCGACCTTGGGCCATATATAGCTAGGATATACGAAGTATTTCTCATTGAGCATGTGCACTTTGGTCGATTTGTATCTTTTATTCTAAATTGTATGATGTATTTCGATGGATTATTTTCTTTTGTATTTTTACAATTCTATAGTTTTTTTATTCATACTCTTTCTCAAGTACATGAAAGCCTATAAACAATGACGATTACTCTATGGGATCCCATTCACATGAGATGGTTATGTTCCTATTCAGACTAACCGATATCCCATTAATATTAGATCTTGTACCTAATTGTTACTAGTTGATACCTACACAGAATCAACCGGTACCCAATGAATACCTCGTATCATCTAGTACCTCATTGGTACCATTTGGCATCCTGTCTATACCAGATCAATACCCATCAGTACCGACTGATACTCTCTAGTACCATATTAGGTTTATATCTCATTGACTTATACCCCAATGGTATCAGGCCTCCCAAGTATTAACTTCATAATATTACAAATCAAAATAGCTCAACAACACGGAGCGTGGAATGGTCTTTCTATGAAAGGCATATGATGCTAGTCTTTCTTTGGTCGTGATTGGGTGACCGATCGTGCAATAGTGCGAGAGGGGAGAGAAGCGATGGCTTCAGTCGCGGAAAGGCAGACGAATCAGGGCTACGTCATGCAAGATGTTGGTATGTAACAGTACATTGTTGTATAGCTTTCCCATTTATATAAGATGTTCCTCAAGGCACGCATCTTCTTTTCCTCTTTGCACGAATCTTGATGCATATAAGATGTTCTTTGCACAAATCTTGATGCATATAAGACGAGAGCAATTACTATGGGCCTCTTAACACAAACCCTAAGATGTCGTGTAAGATTAAATGATGAGGTGAAGGAGAGAATGCATGAGAGATAAAATGATTCACCTTTTATTCAAGGGGTAACTTCTACCCAATCTCCAAGAGAAAATGAGAAGCAAGAAAATATATATTGGCTAATTAATGCTTAAAATTAGTGTATAGAGGTGGTGCGTTGTATGTGTCACCTCTTAATTAATGAGTTGATTACATAGATAAAATTAGAGGTAACATCCACCTCTATTATAAAACTTGCTCTAAACTAAAATTCGGCATATAGTTTTCTATTAAAGATCTTGTGCTTGGCATGGATCTTGATGATGCGTATAAGATGGTCCAAAAATCGAGAGATTGTCCTCTAAATATTTGTGTTAAGATTTTTACTAATTTCGTAGTCGTACATATAAGAACAAGTTTTATAATAAAGATGGATGTCACCTCTAGTTTTATCCATGTAAACAATTCATTAGTTAAGAGATAACATATATAACACATCACCTACTATCTCTAATACACTAATTTCAACCATTGATTAGTCAATCTACTATTTTTATTTCTCTTGAAGATCGTAGAGTTTACCCCTTGCATAAGGGGTGGCTCATTCCCTCTCTCATTCCTTCTCTCCTCCACTTCACCGTATAATCTTAGATAATATTTAATGTTTTTTGTCAAGAGACTTAACTTGCTCTGACACACTCGCGAAGTAGTAGTATAAAAGAAACACATGTTGGTAGTTGGATCTTGCCAAGCTAGCTACGCCCGAGTACGTAGCTAGCTACTAGTCTACCAGTACACTCGAGACATGCTCGCGGAGTCGCCGTCGCATACTCGCATGCATGTCGATGGATGGATCGGCCGGCGGCCGGGTCAGCGCGCGGCTCGCCACGCATATCATGCATGCAATGCAACGCAACGTGCCAACGTGGAGGGAAGCTCCCGCGATGGCGACGCCAAAAATTCGCTGCTAATTAAACTGGCTGCTCGTTGGCAGCTTGCACGCAGATACTACCCATGTAAAGACTGCGTTTTATCACTAGTTTAAGCAGATTGTACGTTCCAGTTTAATTGTCCTGACGTCTGACGAGTGACGACCCAACTTGCCTCGTTGGCTTCTCTCTCTCTCTCTCTCTCTCTCTTCCTCCCACAGTACGCGCATGCAGTGAGCAGTACAGAGCTTCTGCTGACTTTTTCAACTTCTCGTTGCATATTGTCACTTGTTTAAGCAGGCAGGATATCAGCATTGATCGCGTCAGAACGCGCAAAGACATTGCCTTTGGGTACGGGATGGAATGTGTTCCTACAGATCAGCGCATAATTAAGTTAGTTTGACTTCATACTTATTAATTTCCAAGGTAAACGGCCGCTCGAGCTGTTCGGTTTTCGATTGCCTTTCCCGTTCATGAGAGGAGAGGTGAAAATTTATGTACCCCATTTGGGCTGTGTTCGCCATCGTGCATAAGGTATCTAACTCCTCTTGTTTTTCGCGTACACGTTTTCCAACAATGTATTTTTTACAAAAATTTTTTATAGAAAAGTTGTTTAAAAAATCATATTAATATATTTTATATTTTTTTAATAATTAATAATTAATTAATCATGTAGTAATCTATTACTATATTTTTCATGTCGAGATAAGTTATCTTACCTCCTCCCAAACGAACAGAGCCTTGGATGGATTTGTAGGTTTGAATCTATATTAATCCTCTGTCTTGCTAAATAAATATATAATTATTATTTCTTTTGTTATCGATATTTTATTGTTAAAGAAACTTTAAGTGTGATTTATATATTTTACATATTTATAAAAAAATTAATAAGATGAATGATCAAATAAATTTTTAAAAATCAATGGTATCAAATATTAAAAAACTAAGGTAGTATTATTTTCTTGGTGACACGCTGAGCTGGTCAACTTCATTTCGTTTGGCGAGATAGGGCACTCTGGTCAACTGCGTTTCAGGTTTCAAAATAGTGGTATGGTACTTGGTAGTGAACACCTCTATTGCTTACGTATGGACCCATTATGTCAGAGTTGGAAGAGAGGGTAATGCAGTGTCAGAGACTCAGAGTTGGGAGTAAGATACAATTAATGAGAGATGCTACCCAATGGTTTGGCGGAAAAGTGAAACAACGTATTTTTAAAAAATAATTTATAAATATTATATATAAGATGATATGGAACCTCAATTTCTCCATTCAAAGGAAATAGGGAAGGACAAGAACGGTGCACACTCTTCACCTATAGCCGCCAAAGTGCCCTATGTCTCGCGAAGAACCTATATATATATATTTTATCTAAAAATAAAGGTATTAAAATAACCTAAGATGGTAAGGTGATAAACAAAATAATTGGTTTTTCTTCTTTTCGAAACATGCGCATGATGCGATTTGTTAGAGAATGGAAACGGTCAGATTTACATGATGCATTTTTTCATTTTACTTTTAGAGCTTTAGACGCGTCTGATAAAATTAGTTTAGAAAAAGATCTCATACTAACAATGGGGGTTCGAATCTGTCCGCGATGGTGATTAGGCTCGAACCTATAACATGTAACAGTGCCATACATAAATTCTAACATTATTTTATTTGATACCGTTGACTTTATATCTATGTCTATGTTTGATCGTTTATCTTAATTAAAACTTTTACATATCAAATTTATAATTAATACTTAAAGTTTATTTAGTAATAAATTAAATCATAACAAAATAATTAATAATTACATAAATTTATTAAATAAGATAAATGATCAAATGTACGTGTAAAAGACAACGGCGTCAAATAATCGGAGGTAGCAGTAGAGTAGTAGCGGTGCGTAGCATGTTTTAAACATGGCTAAACATAGTGCCGTGAAATAGGGATATATGCCTGTAACTTAGACATTCAGAATGGAATTTGTTCAAAAAAATGTTTTAAGTTACCGATCGCCTCTTGAGCACTTTAAAGCGTGAAGATACTAGTGTGTACGCAGTACTTTACAAGTTAGTACTAGCCAGGGGTGGGCTCGGGCCGTAAAATTTTTATAATCTAAGGTATATATATGTATGTAAAAAAATAACTCATATAAAGAGAAAAAAGAGGGCTACTTTCTTAATAATATATGATAGTAATTTTTTTATTAATTTTAAACTTGTATTGAATATTTGATATGATATATTTAAACAAATTCATATAAGTCGGATCATCCAAACCTAGATTCCCAAATACTTAACTCTTGCAAGCACCTGTAAAATATTTCGATCAGCCGCTGATGTTCTAAAGCTCAGAGTACATAACAGATTAACAGTCTGCTAATTAATGAGCTTTGCTTCATGTCTACCAACATGATCTATGGCCTCATACATCCCTGGAGGAGGAGGAGGCGCGTACTCTTCTCATTCTCTCCCTCGAGTAGGTAATTATCTAATGTGAAAATTGAATGCATCGATGTAGATGATGTCAGGCACCATTAATTAACAGTGATCTAACTCCACCGAAGTGAGATTATATAATGATAAGGTATCTAGCGTGAACAAGAAGACGGGCAATAATTTCTTGGGCACAAAAGTAAGCCTTTTATATGAAAGAAGAAATATATAAGCTAGATAGCGCTACACTTGTCCACTGTTCCAAGATCATCGTTGCCAGGCACGGTTTCGAGGTAACCAAGCCCACGGTTTCGGCACTGTGTGCCATGCCTCCGTGGCCGATACATAAAACAATTAAGATACGTACTTGGTACGCGTGGGTAGAACGTGGTGGCCTCGAGCGCGAGCGAGCGGCCGGCCAGAGAATCCCGTGGGCATGGCAGGCAGTGTCACAAGCAAGTGACTAAGCTAACCTCATGTCATGATGGGGTTGACCTTACCGTCGTTTGTCCGCCTGCATTGCCTGATTGCCGGATTATTTCGGAGTCGAAGCCGTCGCCACGCCACGCCCGCCGGTGGTTGGGGTTAGCCAGCTGCGAGACCGCGAGAGTGGAACACCCCACGCCCCAAAATGGTCGGAAATGCGCGATTTCCTCGGCGATTGTCCCCCCGGTCTCGCGCTGGCGTGAAACCATCATCGCTAGAAACGCTCTTATGTTTACCCCCCAGCTTGTTGGCACTAGCATAATCCAGGCAATTAATCGATCGCCTGCCTTTCTCCTACCGGACATTTCGTCGTTATCAAACATGGTTAACGGCAGTCCCATCTCTTACAAGACAAAATTTAAATTTCAATCTTAAATTTAGAATTGATTTTATAATTTTTTTTACTAAAGTTTATTTTTTATTATTGACTTTTACATATATAAGGATATGTATATGAAATTTTTATCCATAATTTTTTATTTACAAATATATTATTTAACTTTTTTTTATAAAAATTCGAACAGAATCAGCCCGGTGTACTGGGTAGCCGTCGACCGGGTCGTCGCGCACCTATCTCGCCTCCACCGACCGACCGGGGCGGTGCATTTGTCTATTACGCGGGGGGGCCCTGCCTACCACACGCTACCACTACGCGGCCGGGTAGCCTGCTTCCCGCCATGGCGAATAGCTAGACAAACCGGCCCATCCGCCACCTTTTGTTCCCTCCTTTTGTTTGTTCTACTTGCTGTTTGCTGCTAAACCATCGTCCTCCTCCTCCTGCGTGCGTACAGCATTCTCCTCTTCTGCTGCCCGGCCACTTTGCAGCTTGCACATGCAGCAGCAATACATGCATGCATGGTTGTTCGTATGCTGTTGGATTAGTTAAACGAAGCTGATGTGGGGGAAAGGAAAGCGGGGGGGTCAAGATTCAATCAGCTCTATTTTATCGCAAGGAATCGCGTAAAGCTCGTTGACAGGGAACTGAAGAGTTCAGAAAAGTTATGTTTTCGTGGATGGATATGGGGAATATTGTTCTCTTGCGTACGAAGTTTTTTTTTCATTAAATTGCGTACGAAGTATTGGAAACGGTGCTCTCTTCATGGGTCTTTTGGACAGAATGCATGCAATACAGTCGCCGCTTTTAAAATGCTCATTTTTAAAAAAAAGCTCAACCTCAAAATGCCATTACAGAAGTTCTCTTTTCCAACTTTTCATTGCTTTTAACTAAGCTTCATATTTTAGGACGTACTATGTTATAGTTTCATAGCTTCTGCTCCATCTGTCTAAGAATAGTATAATCATTTTTAGTATTTAAATCTTATCTAAAAATATAAATATTTTAAACATTATTTATAATATTACCTATCATATCGATCACTTCACATTAAAATTATTCTTATTTTATCCTCACACGTATCCTCTTACCTTATTTATTCCTTATTATTAAAGATCAATATAGTATTTTTGACCCAACCTTAATCTCTCCTAAATAACCTATAAATATTTATATCTTGAAAAAATAGTAATGAGTAAGATTAAAAAAATTGACGAGCTGTTGGTCCAGGCTCTTAGCAGACAACCATTTCATTAATTACTCGATATCATATCGTACAGAAAAAAAGTCTTGATAAATAGAGGGGCATATCCCCCAAAAAAATAATTGAGGACTATAGATAGAACAACACCCCCAAGCTCTCATAATGGCGAAAAAAATGAAACAGGAATTTTACAATGTTTGTATTTTAAAAAGAGTAAAAGTACATGGGAAAAATTATTTAAGTATTGATATAACTACTTACGTGGGAATGATAAAAGGGTAAATTCCGTAGTAGAGAGAAAAAGGTAAAATTGTCCCTAAATTAAAATCATTACCGCGTCTACTTAGTAGTCACGATAAGTTAATGATGCGATATCGATATTATTTGGAGGTTTTCTATAGTTCTACATTTTGTTCCCAATAACACCGTAAAAACTTCTTCATAAATTTTGTTTTGCATTGTTTGGCAGTTTTTATAGCATTTACTATTTGTTTTATTTGCAAGAATGTGCTGTAAAAATATCACCCAGTGTTTACATTGATTTATTATTTATATGTTATCCCCAAAAGGCATGAGCTTTATGTAAATTTTACTGATTAATGAACGAGACGACAAGTGTAATTGCATTGATCCTAATGACCATGATCACACGCGAATTGTGCACTCCGCAAGAACTCAATTACACAACCCCCTACTGCAGTAATTTTAGGGATACATGAATTCTGTAAAAATGACCTCAACTACGTGAATATGTCTAGGATATTTACTTTTTTTTTCCAGTGCACACCAAATCGATCGACTCAATTAATGGTATGGAAGATATACTCTTTTTTCTACCCGGCAATACCGATTACATGGAACACGTATATGATTAGTAGCAAATGCTCATAATTACTCGATCGATTACTCCACTGCCATCAATTACACAATTTTATTTCATACTTGTCCCTCACTAGATCAACGGTGATCCACCTCTCAATACATCCAAATAACTCGCAAACATTCAAACGAACCAAATTTTGATACGTTATCTTCGTAATAACAAGAAGGTACCAAAGGTTAATTAACATTGTTTTCTCTGCTGTTTCATATTTTGAAAACAAACCTCCACATTTCCATGCAACCTAACATGACTTGAATAAACTATTTCTCCTACATGTAGCCTAACATGGCTATTTGGGTATTTCATCATCAACTGAAGGCATATTTATAATCTAATAGAAAATCAGGAATCAATGTCAATCCAACACGATACCTCTGTTTTATGGCAGTGATATGCTAACATATGTTTTCTTTCAAGAAGCACGTTCGGTGTGATGCAGAGCTTTGGCTATGGATGGATGGGTATCTACAGGGATTAATTTCTGATAGTCATGATTAAATACTGTGTTTACAATATCCATAGCCGGTACGAACTTTGAAAGTTAACTTAAAAATACCATTTCTTTTGTTCCCAAAATTTGAGCCATATGTATCCATGGACGATAGGGGTTCAATCCTCCTAACCCATCCGCCCATCCAGAGTTATTGATCAGTGGAGCTCTCTAAGTCCTTTTTGGTGCTTGTATTTAAAAAAGATAAAAAGATCCAACAGTGCTCGGTGATAGGTAGTACTATATAAAAGTTAATTAAATAAACATAATCATCATAATCCATGATCCATAGTCCAGAATAACAAATCTTTAACATAGTTTATGGCTTTTATTAGCTTAGAAAGATCGACGATCGGCTCGCAACACAAGACAGTAAATGTTAACTTTGATTTTAATTTTTGTTAATTTCTTCTGTTTACATTTTTCAGGCCAGTCATTGAATTATTTCATTTGAAAATAATCTGACCAATTACTTCCACTATGACTGGTTACGGATGTAGCCCAGAACAAATACATGTATTCATAAAAATCGCTTGTAAGTCGTAATCACCCACATGATTTCAGCTAGAAGCCATACTGTTGAAAAAAATTCCTCTTTACTCTCCTATACAGAAGTTTATTCCTAGTAGGAACCTCGTCTCATCGTACTTTTGCTTATACTTATAAGCTAAAATTTAAATTTTTAATCTTAGATAAAGTTAATTTTGTATTTTGTTATCATAGTTTATTTTTTTATTCTTTGCTTTAAAATTTATTTACAAGTTATGTTTTGTTTGCAAATAAGTCATTTTGTTTTTTCAAAAAAAAAATCAATAGATGACCCTGAAAGTGATTTTGTCATCCTAATGTATGCTTGCGGTGGAATATTTTAGTATTTTAGGGATTGATGTTACATATCACCCCCCTCGTTTTACTTCTTTATGTTTAAGCCAAAATTTAAATTTTCAATCTTAAATTTTAAGTTAATTTTAGAAAAAAAATTTTCACGAAAGTTTATTTTTCAGCCTTGGTTTTTAAATCGATAAGAATATATATAAGTTTATTAACAAATTAATTTTTTACAAATATTCCGTATGACTTTTTTCCATAAAAAGCCAAACAATTAACCCTATACCAGTAGGTTTTAAATCAAAAGTTCCGCAAAAGCCACCGTTTCAAGCACTTGTAGAGAACCTGCAACTAAAATGATGGCAGTCAAGAATAACTACCGTACGTCTGTACTACAGGTGTTTGGTTCCTCGTAGCTTTTTTTTTAAGTAGACTATTAATAAAACTCATCTCGTACTTTGGATTATTTCACGAGACGAATCTATTGAGCCTAATTAGTCCATAATTAGTGAATATGATGCTATAGTAAACATTTGCTAATCATGACTTAATTAGACTTAAAAAAATTGTCTAATGAAATAGCATTTATTTATGCAATTATTTTTGTTATCAGTCTATATTTAATATGCTTAATTAATATCTAAACATTTGATATAACAAAAGACTTAAAAAAATCCCTGAATCTAAAAAGCGAATAAAATACCAGGCCACAGAATTACACTGTGCAACAAGAGGGACGAACAAAAGCACCACACAATCCAAACCCAGCCATTAAAGCCACCCAAAATCCGAAACATTTTTTAACCCCACGCATCCACGTACACCACCACCAGTAGACCATCGCTCTCCAAAATCCAAAGTCCCAAACCCCGATGTTTACCCCCTCGTCGTCGTACGCAGTAAATTACTCCTCCTCTTCCGTCGAGCTGCTACAGGGTGGCTGGCTGGCCGCGCGCAAAACAAACCCCAACTTGCCGTTCCGCGTCAGTCTCTGCTCCTCGCGAATACAATAGCCGGCGCCGCGCCCGCGCGTACGGGGCCCCGAGGCGCGGTGGTGGCTGCTCTCTGCATCAGCAGCATTTCCACCGCTTCCCGCTGTTCATTTTCCGGGTTTCCACCACCACCCGCACCGCGCGGGGAGAGGCGATGCCAGTGGGGTGAGCTGTGGTGTGGTGGTCGTGGAGCCACTAGCGACAACCCATGCAACGAGAAATACTACTCCTACTAGTAGTAGTTTTTTTTTTTCGTTTGCTCCTTTTTAAAGCTTTTTTTTTAATTTTCTTCCTCTCCTCGCCTCAACTCAACTCCCGATGCTGTACGCTGCCTTTATGCTTGCTCTTCTCAGTCCAGCTATCTCCCATAGACTTCGCACCAACCCCTTGCACGCACCAAAGAAAGAAAAGAACGTTTTTTTTTTTCTTCTCAGGAAAAGAGAGGGAGAGAGAGGGAGGAAAATTATACTACTACTGCTCTACTGTCAGCCACGGACACCAAGGCAGGAAGGAAGGCAAGGAGGGGGAAGGGAGCGACAGGGGGCAGCTCGGCGTGGTGAGCCGAGAGAGGGATAGGTGGGCGGTGCTGCATTGCACTTGGCGGCGGAGGGATCGATCGCCAGCGCTGGGCCTGGGATCTCGGCGTTGGCGACCGAGGAGCTGAGCTGAGCTGAGCTGAGGAGCGCTGTGTGGCCGCTGGCTTCTTGGTCGGCGCCGGCGGTGTGCTCATTGGGCTGGGTTAAGCTCGCTGTGATCTGGGTCGCCGTCGCTTGCCCGGGAGGATTTGGATCTTGAGGCGCGTTGCCCGTCGCTGTCGGGAGCCGCCGGGGCAGGTGGTGGGTGGTAGGCTCCATTGCGGCAGTTCGGTGGGCGGCTGCTGATTGGGGGCAGCCGAGAGGGAGATCTGGCCGTCGGCGGGGAGCTGCAGATCCCCTGCCTGCGCGTCCACGCTTCGCTGCCGTGGAGATTCTTGCGGAGGGTGGTGGTGGGGATGGGGATGGGCGCCTACGCGGATCCCTTCCTGCCTCCGAAGATGGCCTCGTCGGTGTACGTCGCGCCGACGGGGGAGTATGGCCAGCCGCAGCCGCAGCCCGCGCCGCGCCCGCCGGCCTGCCCGTACGCGTCTTCCTCCTCGCCGCCGCCTGTCTCCGCGTCGTACCATTCTTGGCCTCCGGCGACGTCAGCTTCGCCGGTGAGTAGCGCAGCTCCGGTCTCCTCTCCCCCGGAGTCATTTCCTTCATCGCCGCCGCCGGCATTGTCACCGCCACCGCCAGAATCTCCTCCTCCATCACTTCCACCGTCTCCGCCACCGTCCCCACCTCCGTCGCCGCCCCAGGTGGAGGTGAACGCGCCGCCGCCGCCGATGGCGACTGACCAGCCGCGCGTCCAGCCACGGGTGTACCCGTCACCCCCGCCGCCGTCTCTGCCCCCACCGCCGCCTCCTACCTTCTCGCCGCCATCGCCACCTCCATTTCACCCACCGTCGGCGTCGCCTGTTCCAGCTCCAGCGCCTGCTGTAGTGTATCCGCCTCCTCCCCCACCAAGAGTCACCTCCCCACCGCCGCCGCGATATCACATCAAGCCGCATTACGTGCCACGGTCGTCTGCGAGGTCGCATTCGAACTCGACCCGTGCATCAAGTGGCGCCGGCAAAAACATCGAGATATCGAGGGAGGCAGCCACCACAATTGTAGCACTTGCCGGCCTTGCTATGCTCAGCTTTGTCGGTGCTACTATTTGGTTCGTCAAGAAGAAGCGACGGCGGATAGAGCCTCCTGCACCGCTGCCGACGCAGCAGCCAGCTCCCCTGCCACCGCCCAATTACTTTCCATCTTCCGGTGGATCCTCGCTAACATCAGGTACTCCTAATTGTGAGTGTACAGCTATATGTGCGGATCCTAATTTTATCCATCGAAGTTGATGTCAATTGTTTGTACTCTCAGATGCATTTTTTAGATCACCTGGATATCCGCTCAGGATGTTCAGTGCGGGGAGCCATGGGTATCCATATTCACCAGCTGATTCTGCCATTGGGTACTCCAGGATGCTGTTCACTCCAGAAAATTTGGCAGAATTTACAAATGGCTTTGCAGAGCAAAACCTATTGGGAGAAGGTGGATTTGGGTGTGTGTACAAGGGCATCTTGCCAGATAATCGTCTTGTGGCTGTCAAGAAGCTTAAGATTGGGAATGGGCAGGGCGAACGTGAGTTCAAGGCCGAAGTTGATACTATCAGCAGAGTACATCATAGACATTTGGTTTCACTAGTTGGCTACTGCATATCAGATGGCCAGCGGATGCTTGTTTATGATTTTGTTCCAAACAATACGCTTTATTACCATCTCCATGGTGAGAATTTTTGTCAATTCTAGTAGCCTTCGAAATTTTTTCTTTGCTTTTAGCTTCATTGAGGCTGAGTATGCTTATCTGATCACAAAACATACCCTTGAAATTGCAGTAAGTGAAGCGGCAGTTCTTGATTGGCGAACAAGGGTTAAGATTGCAGCCGGAGCAGCCCGTGGAATTGCTTATCTGCATGAAGATTGTAATTCTACTTTCCTTTGCTACGCTAATCCTTTAGCATAAATATGATAACTTTTCTTACTATTGCCCTGTCTCTATTCACCAGGTCATCCTCGGATTATACATAGAGATATTAAATCATCCAATATTTTATTGGATGACAACTTCGAAGCTCAGGTATGCTACCAGTTGGTGTATGACATCCATTCTCAGACACTTTGATGTTATTCTCAATTCATGTTTATTTTTATAACTTTTTACCCTTTAAAAAATGCCAGGTTTCTGATTTTGGACTTGCAAGGCTAGCAGCTGACTCCAATACGCATGTCACTACACGTGTCATGGGTACATTTGGGTATGTAAACATGCTAGAACCTCACAGTTCTCAGGTATTTTATGGCTAATATCTGATTTATAATTATAGGTATTTGGCTCCAGAATATGCATTGTCCGGAAAGTTGACTGCAAAATCTGATGTATATTCTTTTGGAGTCGTTCTTTTGGAGCTTATTACAGGAAGAAAACCTGTTGATGCTTCACAGCCACTGGGAGACGAGAGTCTTGTTGAGTGGGTGAGTTACAAAAATATTCTGAATTGTCTATTTCACTTGGTTTAGGTCCTCAGATATGCATATATTTCAGATTTTTCAGCATATGTTTGTTTGATTGAGGTTTCTTAACAAATGATAGGATTGAGTGTTTCACCTCCACTACTTTTAATGAGATTGAGGTGTAGTATATAAACAAGATATTGCTGTCAAACCCTGATAGGTGTATAACTATATATAATCCATTTAATGGTTTGGCTGCTGAGTTTTTGCTCCACAGTGCTGATTACAATACCTAGATCTGTAGGATCTAGTATATGCCACTTTTTAAGTCCTCGTGGCATGTAACTTAGTTCGCCTATCTCTTAAAATTCAGTCAACTTTTCAATTCTTTTATTTACAACTTTGCCAATATGATTCTAGCAGCTGTAGTCTGTTAGTCCTTTCGTTGGCCCCACAGCCCCACTTTCATGATATGTCGTCTGAGGAAGTGATATGGAGAGAACCAAGTTAGCTAAAAGTTCAAGGGTTGGAGCTTTTACAAAAGTAGGCAACCTGATTATTCTTCCAGAGTGGCATACAAAAAGTGGATGAACTTATTTAATGCAGTCTTACAACCACAAGCTTTGATGAGTCATGAAAGAGGCTAGATGAGAACTTGGCAAGGACTTAAGCAATTCGAAGGACAGAGGGAAAGACACCAATTATCATGTACCTATTTAGATATGTGCATAGCAATCATAAAGGAACTGATGCAGTGCACAAGTGACACCTAAGTCTAGGACATTCCTTCTGGTTATTCTCTGTTTTGAAGGGTTCCATGATAGCTTTTTTTAGCTTTGTATAATGTGAACATAAAATATGCTGGTCCTATTAATATGAGCAATAAAACTATTGCAATATATGCAGTAATGTTTATACCATACCATCATGAAGATATATGGACTGGGATGATTTTACCAGTGTTACGATCTCAAACCAAACCTGATTTATGTTGAGAAATTTCAGGCTCGGCCGCTTCTCATCAAGGCAATTGAACATCGAGACTTTGGTGGCCTTCCTGATCCAAGGATGGAAAACAGATTTGATGAAAATGAGATGTATCATATGATAGGAGCCGCAGCTGCGTGCATTCGTCATTCTGCAGCAATGAGACCGCGGATGGGGCAGGTAACGAACACATCCAAATTCATATATGAACTAATGATACCAAACGACAAAAGAAATGATGTTTTCTTTGCGTCTCTCAGGTGGTTAGAGCACTAGATAGTTTAGCGGACTCTAACTTGAACAATGGCCTCCAACCTGGCCGCAGTGAAGTATTCTTAGAACCACAGTCTGAAGAAATTAGATTGTTCCAGCTGAGAGAATTCGGCAGCCGAGATTGTAGTGACGAGATGAGCCAAGCTAGCTGGAGAAGCCGAAGAGATTTGTAAACATGTTCAGCACAAGATCATTAACAATTTTTTGGCCATTCTTTACATGTAATTATCTCTTTTACATGATTTTTTTCCACCTGAGGCAATTCATGTTCTCCATGGAATAAAATTTTGCATTCTTTGAGGAGATAAGTAAATCTTTCCTTCATTTTCCCTTTTCAGTGAAGAGTATACAGATGTTTGATTCTTGGCATTCGCCGATAAACAACTGTATTGTGTTCGCTGCTTTTTGAGCAGGCCAGATTACTGTCCTTGCACTGCAAGTCTCTGGAAGGATAAGGCTGTAAAGCTTATCAGTGGTTGCTTACATTCTCTCAGTCCCTTGTTTTGAGCACAGGTACACTTATTGGATAGCATACATCTTATTGGAGTACTACCGTGTGCATGCCTCGATAAATTCTCATGCCCTGTGTCCTCGTTTGTTCAAGTTCTTGAGAGAAATTCGCCTCCTCCCGTTGCCTGCGCTCAAACCGTTTCGCTTGTCGTAACGGTGGTTGCCGTGTCACTTGCGACGCAAACATCTGCTGCTGCTGGTAGGAGCACAGTGCTGGATCATTGAGATTCGCGTGGATCTCGCCTCTGCGTCGCGTCGACCGATCGGCCGTTGATAAAATCGACTATCTTAATGCGTGATGATTTATAGCGGCGACCACATGATGGGGGTGGGGGTGGGGAGAACCCAGCAGTGGATGGCGGAGTCGTACCATCTGGGCCTGGACTGGAGTGATGGCGAGGCTCGACCGCGGATGGACGTCGATCTGTCGGTCGCCGTCGCCGTCGCCCGTTATTTTCCCGTCCTTTTGTTTGCTTCGCCATCCAGCGTACTCCGGGCGTCTTTGAGCTGGGCTAGATCACGATGGGAACCGACGGGAACACAGTATACTGGTTGCTGGCCCAAGCGGGGGAGCCCAAGCCCAGCAAACCGGATGCGTGAAGCTGAATGGCGTGGCTCGTCAGTCGTCACACTCGGAAGCCGGCATGCTGTGCCGCGGAGGTATAATGCGGGGATGGGCCGAAAACGTGGGTACGTACGAGTCCTCTGGACCCGTTCCTGGGTCTAGAGTGGAGTGAGCCCATCGCTTCTTTTTGGTTTGTGGGCTAGAGATCAACCAACAACATGATTTATATAAAAACAAACACACGTACGAAGAGGGGAGGATGCGCCATGAGGCGTTGGGGTTGAGTACTTCTACCCTTGTTATTACCATGAGAGTCTTCATTAAACCCCTCCTGAAATTTTCTATGAAAGATCATTAGAAATGAGAGCTAGAGTTATGTTTAATTTATTCAGGACCCTCTGACATTATTTGATAGATCCAAATGACCCACGGTCGAGAGTAGAATGCCGCTGTATTCGCGCGTGCGTGGCCGCGTTCGCGTGAGGTTGTTGCGCGTACTGCGTACTGCGTCAGCAGCATGTGAAATCCTCGGGGAATAATAATACTAGTGGTTTTATCACTGGCCAGACCTACCTAAACTGGTCCTACGTAGCTTACCTTCCAGAAGCGTGTGTTTCGGGTATAAGGGCAAACGCTTCAGGTGTAAAGTGTGCAGTCCGACTACGGCTCGATCTGATGCTCATACCTAAAACTAAAACTAGTACGGTGGTCCGCACATATTGTATGGCTATCATCATTATAAATTATAGCTATATAGAGTATGTTATCTTCATAATAATTAGGTTTTAATTGTTAATTCGATTTTAAATTTTTTAAATTATTTTTTACATGGAACAACATTTGCATGTCTAAATTGTACTTATATCTAAACTCTTTTCTACATAATATTTAATTTATAATTCAAATTTTAGATATTTCTAAATTGTACTTATATTGATGTTTTCTCTTAATTTTTTCTAATTTTTAACTGAAATTTTAGATATTTCCAAATTGTATTTATAGATGGACTCCTCCCTCAATATCAATTATTTTAAAATTTTTAATCGAGATTTGAATTTTTAAACTGTATTTACACATGGAATCTTTTTATTTTTCTTTATTTTAAATTTCTAAATTGTATTTATAGATTGAATTTTCCTTCAACATCAATTATTTTAAAATTTTTAATTAGATATTTATTTGCGCATGGACTTCTTTATTATTTTTCTTAATTCTGAAATTGTATTTCTAATCTGATTCATTTTAAGTGGAATTTTAGATGTTTCCAAATTGTATTTATAGATGGACTCTTCCCTCAATATCAATTATTTTAAAATATTTAATCTAAGGTTTAGATTTTTCTAAACTTTATTACGCATAGTGTACCGATCATTATAATGCACATAAACATTTTATTGTGTCTTTATTTTGTATTGTTGAGATTGTTTAACGGGGATTTTCCTTGTCCAATTAAAAAACCGTTCTTTTCTCTTTTAATTGTCCTATTAAAAATTTTTTTCTTATTTTTTATATATGATTTGTCCGATTGGTTTCTCTGTTTTATTGCTATTGATCAGACTTTTTTCTCTTATAACTGTCCGACTGAAAAAAAAATATCTTCTCTTTTTTTTCTTATTTTCTTACGTGATCTATCAGATCGGTTTCTCTGTCCGATTTGTTTCTTTTTTTATTGCTATTGTAATTTTTCTTTAGTTTGACTGAGAATTTCTGGCCCATAAAAAACAACGTGGAGGCTTCTTGCCGGCGCCCGGCGGCCAGGAGCCACCATACTAGTACTGTTGGTAATTGGTAGGTGTATAATATATAATTATTATATTATAATATCTAGACAGAGGCAATACCGTAAAGTAATACCCAGCTAAAGCTAGATCGAAGAAAGCATGGAATAAAGCAGAGTTCGCTTCCGTCGGCCGTATGGCCGCCGCTGCGATGTTGCCAGGACCACCGTTGAGATCATCTCGATGGCTCCCGACGCGAAGCACCCCATCGAGACTTGTCAGGCAGCAAGTGTGCAGCCTTCGCGTCCGAGGCGGTCCGGTCCACGTGGCCCTGTCGGGACGAACAACCCCAGGAAACCGTAAATTGATTCGTACTCGGCCTCGCGCCACTTCCTCCGCGGTATAAATCCAATGCATCGCCCCCCGCGTCTCGCGGAACACACCGCCGCCGCCGTGCCGTATGATATATAATCCCGTGGACGATCTAATCTGTTTAGTCCCCCAACAAAGCGGGCTGATCACCCGCAGCCATCCATGGCGCGGGCGCGGGCACGGGCACGCGTTGCGTCTCTCCGCCTGGACCAGCTCCAGCTTGCGGTGGCGGAGCTCCTCGCTGCGCGGGGGGCGAGCCTTGCCGGCGGCGGCGAGGCGGCGACGGTGGACGAGCTCCGCGCGCGCGAGGAGGACCTCACGATGATGTACGAGTTCAAGGTCCGGCGGTGCCCCCTCTCGCGGGCGCACGACTGGACGTCGTGCCCCTACGCGCACCCGGGCGAGGCCGCGCGGCGCCGCGACCCGCGCCGCGCCGCCTACGACGGCGACCCGTGCCCGGACTTTCGCAACGGCGCGTGCCCGCGTGGTGCCCGGTGCCCGCTCGCGCACGGGACGTTCGAGCTGTGGCTGCACCCGTCGCGCTACCGCACCCGGCCGTGCCTCTCCGGCAGCCTGTGCACTCGCCGGGTATGCTTCTTCGCCCACAATGACAGGGAGCTGCGGATCGCGGGTGGTGCTGTCGACACGCTCTCGCCGAGGTCTCCATCGACGACGTGGGAGTACTCACCTCCGGTGTCTCCGACGGAAGCGAAGTATCAACTGCAGCCAGCCGAGCGAGCCAGCATGGGCATGGGCATGGACATGGACATGGGCATGGATATCCTTGCAATGCAACTTATAAATGCGAGGGATGTGATGGAAGAGGAAGAGGAAGAGGAAGAGTCACGCGCGGAATGGATGCCTGATCTTCTAATGACTTACGCTTGAGATGAGATCTACAACTATATGATTTGTTGTCAACGAAAAACATTGTATTCTGTGTTCTGTTTGTTGTCAACAAATCCGTTGTAAATATTAGGCCAGTCTTAATTAATTGTAAGATCAGAACGCCATGTTGTAGTCGATTTTTTTCGATAATATAGGTATCTGTTTTGTTGAATTTTCTGAAAAAAAATTAGTTTTTTTGTTGTATATATTGATCCCTCATTTGTGTGTGGGGGCAAATATCCTTTATTACCAGCTACTTATATCCGTACATATACTTGGAAATAGGGACGGAGCTAAAAAATTAGTTTATCGGGCTCACCTGAGTCGAAATACGCTAATCTTACTTAATTTTAGTATCATCTTAGCTACCTAAACAATATAACAAAATAGATTTCGTCAGAGATCATCGAGGTCGGCTAACCCCACGGATGTGCTATAGCTCCGCCCCTCCTTGTAAATTCCGTATATATACTTAGTAACTTCGGACGAAGATAATTTAACTATACATATATTTGATTATACATATGTACTGCTAGGGAGAGTACGCCATTTGAGCATTGATGAGTGCAACAGAAGAATACCAAATCTATTGAGGTCTTTGCCAATAAATCGATGCTTTTGTTGCTCCACTCAAATAATGATTTCAAAGAGAGCATTTTTCTCATCCTTAATAAGGTACCGTGAGATACCACTGTTTTCTATCTAAAATTTGGTATGTACTGAAACTCATAGTATCTGCTCAAGGCTAAAAAAAGAAGCTAGATACCGTTACCGGGTGTGGCTATTTGGCGAGCGTGCTAGATGTTTAAGCTGTGCGCGTGAACTGACCGCCAGCACCGTGTCTGTCAAAAGGGCTATTTAGTTCGCGTGGGTTATTTTTCCACGCGGACGTTCGTTATTTTTTTAATATTATTTTTCTTTTAGCATATAATATAACTTTTTTAAAAAAATTATACATGTAAACGTTTACCATCAGTAAAACTATGTTATTCTTTTTTATATTAAAATTGAATTTGCATGTTAGTAGATTCGCTTACTTACCGTAAGGATGTGTAGAAATAGCCTTCACTTGTTACCGTAATAGCTTGATGGGATATTTGCAAATTACAGCTTAGCTAGAGTTATTTTAGAAGTTCTCTTTATTGGGAATTTGATATGAGTATAGTTGTGATGATCACATTGACTGGGGTATACGAAATTGTTTTTGATGGAGACTTAACGGGTTCAGCAAAAATCAGGAAAATATTATTTTTCTTGTGGGCAGATCTGATTTATGGTAGTGCAAAAGGTGTTTGATTTCAATCTGCATACTTTGCCGGTGTTCTTCTTCGGTCTATCGTGCAAGAGTTATTTTTAGATGCTAATTGAGCAAACCTATGAGATAAAGGTGAGCTCTAATACTAGAATTGTTGTACTTGTACCATACTGTAACCAGCTGCTTGTGGAAGATGTCTTTAATAATTCAGCTTGGAATACGGCCAATTGATATGCTTGTCCGGCTTTGAATTTTTTAGTGTGTTATACAATTTTCACCTTTAATCCATCTGGCCCTAAATCTCTACCATAGTAGTCTGAAAATCTATATGCATGCCCGTGATTTATTAACGAATGGACTATATTGCTATTCTTGCTCTACGTGTGTTTTGTCCTACTCCTGCACCCGGAGTGCCTTTCTAACCTTTTTTTTTTGGCTGATTAACTGAGGACCAAAATGATTAAACTGGAGTATGGTGCGTATGTTTTGCAACAGAGATATCTTGTAATAACAAGATCCCCAGTACTTGGGGCCTTGTAGTAATAATGCAAGCCTTGGAAGTGGATTACACAGTTGGGGCTATTCTGGCAAACCCTCAGAATGAAAGCCCCTGGAGATACCTCAAAGCTTTGTACAAGGGTGAAAATAACTTGCCGGTAGCTGATCGCATTTTTGATGTTTGTCTCAAGGTCCTGAAGAATGATTCGACCTGTGTGTTTGCTTTGAGCTTGCTGCTCGATCTTGTTCACACTGGTTTACAGCTTTCGGATGAACCTCGAAGAGCCATAAAAGCAATGAAGAACCTTGATCCTGAAATTGCAGGCGCTGATCTTAAACTACTAAACGATATATATATTCAAATGTGTATTCTATAGAAGCAATGAAGAACTTTTGATATTTCATTTGCATGTTCAAATGCGTATTCCATAGCCTAGAAGAACCATTCCAACAATCTGGTTATGTTTTTTACTAGATTATTCATTAGTTTCTATGTATATTTAGCCATATAAAAGACAAGACTGAAAAATAAACTTTAATGAAAAAGCTCCTAAAATTATCTAAATTTAAAACTGAAAATTCAAATTTAGGCTTATAAGTATAAACAGAAGTGAAAAGACGGAGGTTGTTGAACTCAATCTGCGCATGACCTCACGTGAGATTAAAACAAATCTTAAATCAAAATTAGAAAGTAAAAATTGTACAAAAGGAGATCTTATGCTCCAAGCATAGCCATGTATGGAGGCACCGATGACAGCAATCATGCTCAGCCACGGAGTGCAGCACTAGATGAAAATAAGATAGACGATGGATCTGAACACTGGTCAGGAGTAAGACAAATGCATACAGTTCTCTATCCTACGAAAGATAAATATAGAGAGAGAGAAGAAAAAAAAGATAAAAGAAGGTGGGGAAGTCGTCCAGTCTTCTTGTCTCGGCCCACGGCTGAAACCATGGGCTCGACCGTTTCGAGCAGCCCAAGGCATCCGTGGGGGGAGGAAGGAGTCGTATGTATCGTGCATTCGTGCGTAGCGTAATTCTGAGGACACACGGCGGCCGGTCCGCGCGCGCGCTCGTCGTCATTCCGCGGCGCCCTCTTTCCTCCCCTCTGCGCGTCGTCTCGCGGTCTCCAACCCCGCCTGCCTGCCTGCGCATCCTGATTCCTGCACGGAGCCCTAAGGGGAGAGAGAGAGAAGAACAGGCAGGCGGGACAGCGGGTAGCCGAAGCAGCTCCCGAGTCGTCGCCGCGATCGTGGCATCCTCTTGGTCCGATCCCGTCTCGCCGCCATGGATTTCAGGAAGGTGCTCGACCAGACCGTCCGGGACTTGTAAGGATCAGTTTTTTTTTTCTCTCATCCTGCTCTCTGGGTGTGTTCCTACCTTCTAGAGCATTTTTTTAATCT
Organism: Oryza brachyantha; assembly: GCF_000231095.2. NCBI lineage: Eukaryota > Viridiplantae > Streptophyta > Magnoliopsida > Poales > Poaceae > Oryza > Oryza brachyantha. Next base: position 23,289,119 of record NC_023163.2, read on the forward strand.
TTTTTTTTTGTTCTTCCAGGAGGAGGGAGGTGAATCTTAAAGTGCTGAAGGTGCCGGAAATCGAGCAGAAGGTCAGGACCTCTTTTTGTTTTTCCTTTCGATTCTGCCGTCAAGAGTCGAAATATGGAATTTTGGGCGGCCAAATGGTTTGTTGTTTTACTAGTAATGGTGGAATTTGTGATTGGCGATTGAAGTTTTCCCCCCGATCTCATATGCAGGTTCTTGATGCCACCAGCGACGAGCCGTGGGGGCCGCACGGTTCCGACTTGGCAGACATCGCCCGGGCCACCAAGAGATTGTGAGTACAAAAACTCAGCAACAGCCAAAACTTTTCCCTTCTATTTCTGAGAATTTAGCATATCGAGTTCACCGCTTCGGGGCATTGCGCATTATGATTGCTCCCATGATCCCGTTGCTATCTTGTTTCGTTGCCAGTGGTGAATGTGAAATGATCATGAATGTGTTGCGGCAACGGCTGGGGAACACTGGCGCGAATTGGCGTCACGTGTATAAGGTAATAGGATTGATTGTTCGGTTGATCCACTGTTTGGACTGATTTCTTCATAACAGGATGTTTCTCTCATCACAGGCTTTGGCTGTGATCGAGTACCTTCTAGCAAATGGTACCGAGCGCGCCGTAGATGGCATAGTTGACAATAGCTCACAAATCGCAGTATGGATCCTTGGCTAGTTTTTCTAGATATTGATATTTCATTGTTTATAGTACTTATCATCTTATGCTCCTTTTCTTTGGGAAGAAACTCACAAGATTTGAGTATTTGGAGCCTAATGGAAAAGATGTTGGGCTCAATGTGCGCAAGAAGGCTGAAACTGTTCTAGCATTATTGGATGACAGGGAGAAGCTTCAAGAGGTCAGAGAGAAGGCTGCCGCTACTAGGGACAAGTAACACATTCTGTAGCCCAGTGGAGACAGACATTACTGCATTTGCCTGTAAATTTGATGTTCACTTCTTTTCATGAATCATTTGTCTAGGTATTTTGGCTTATCATCAACTGGAATAACGCACAAATCGAGTGCAGCATCATTTGGCAGTGCTAGCTACTCATCTGGTAGCCGCTATGGGAGCACAGGAGGTTCAAGGGAGGTGGGATCATTCAAGGATAGCTACAAAGACACAGAATGGAGAAAGAACAACAAAGAAACAAGGTCTAACTACAGCAGGAACAGTGAAGGGTCAAAAGAAATTACTGATAGTGCAACCAGTTATAAGTCAAAAAAGAGTGAACGGCATGGCAGAAGGTACATTCCCAATTCTACTCCTTTTTGAGGTCTCGTCATTAAAAATAGATAATATTGATACCTTTTGTTTATCAAGTTATTGAACGATTGACTTCGGAATCCAATCTTAAATTACTAAATCTGATAATTTTATTGTGTGTATAAAAGAAATCAAGATTTCTCAACTTCACACTCAAAATCATCGGCAAATCTTAGCACCACACCTGAAGCCCCAAGCTCAAAGAAATGGGAAAATGAGGATGACGATGACTTTAACCCACGAGGATCTTCAATGTCTGATGACTTTAACCCACGAGGATCATCAATGTCTGGTAAGTATTTATTTGCAGTATCTAAATATTCATTTGTGCTGTATGATTACAATGTTTTACTCATGCGTAAAGTGCTACGGATTTATTTTTATCTGACCATATTCACCATTCTGCCAACTGGGAAATTTACTTGGCTGTATCTTTTGAACTCAACTGGAACAGCTACCACGAGATCTAATCATCTAGATCTCTTTGGGCCAAACTTGATGGATGACTTTGTTGATTCTTCTACGTCCACTTCAGCAGCAACGCCTGTACCAGAGGTTGATTTATTTGCAGATACAGCTTTCCAATTAGCCGATGCTCCATTGGATGCAGCAACAGTTTCTCATACTCAGGTTTATACTTCACTAAGGCTTTTTTTTCTGCCATGATTCATTTTTCAATCCCTAAATGTTTGTGAGAACGTCCTACTCAACTATGAAGAAAGTGAAAAGAAAAGGCTGAAGATTCATAATTTACATGAACTATATTGTTGAAACCTCATTCATTATGTGTTTCTATCCACATATTTGTTGAATAAAATACTTGAGGAATTCGAAATTGTGACTTCATTATTCTACACATCGGTTTTATTTTCAGATGTCAATGCAGGACAACATTGATTTGTTTGCTGGCAGACTGTCCTCTGCTAATTCAATTACTTCAGACACACAGTTCTCAGTACGTGGTAGTCCTAACAAGTCATCAGAGCAAAAATCGTCTTCCATTGCGCATCCTTCTCCTTCCGTTTTTGATCCCTTCCAACAATCCTTTGCCGCCTCATTTCCTTCAAACACAGAGTTCTCATTTAGTGGCTCGACAAGCAGATCTTCTCAAGGAAAATCTCCTAGACCACAACATTCAAGTAATGAAGTGTTTGATCCTTTTGCTGTAATTCCACTGAAGAGTTTTGATGTATCTGAATCTTTCGAAACATTTTCTTCTAACACAGCCTCAAATGTTACTGAACTGCCATGGGATTCTTCTGGGGGTCCCAGAAGTTCTGACCGTCGTCCTTTGGAGGAACTTAATTTTGGTGCCTTCACTTCAAACTCAGGATCTGCCACAACAAGTTCAACTGAGTCCATCAAAATGCTTGGGCAGGACTCGATGTCAGCATCAAAATCAGCTGCGAAGAAAGAGACTTTTCAGGTCAAGTCTGGTATATGGGCCGATTCTTTGAGCAAAGGATTGATCGATTTGAATATAACTTCATGTAAGTATTTTCCCCCCTTTTTTCTGTTATGCATGTGGTGCAAGTTCGCAGGCATAAATTGTACTATGCATGTCTGAGTTTACATCTTGATTTTTACGCTACTGTAAAAAACCACGGAAGATAGTTACAATGGGACCATAGGTTGTTTAGTCTTGCATAGAGAAGTAACTATTCCTACTGAAGTACATGTTAGATCATCAGTATCCTTACAAGAAAACACAAGGGTCATCAAGCACAACCCAAAGGGCTAATGATGCTGAAAAGGCAGATGCATTGTTGCTCATGTTCTATTGTTGTAATATGCAGCAAAGAAGAGCAATCTTTCTAATGTTGGGGTTGTCGGACCGCTGAGCAATGGATCTAAGGATAAAGGCCCAGATACTACGTGGTACATGGGGGAGACAATGGACATCACCGGTCCTTGTCAGGTCTAGTTTGCCATCTTCGACAGAAACAGCCAGGGGAAGAGGTTATTTTCAGCACCAACATCTGGGAAGCTTCAAGTGATTTTTATCCAGGATACTCTCCTTAGTCATAAATTGGCATATGCCTTTTATTCTATGGTTCTTGCGGAGTACTCATTGGAGCATTCGTACAGTTCCATGCCTATAAGAGTATACGTGTATATAGCCACCAAACTCTGCGATGATCGGGAGACGTGTTGCCTAATAGTCAGCATTACTTCTGTACTTGAGGTGTTAATACCTTTTGTACTTATTGCCAATGATATGTTTTATTTACACGAGTAAAGAGACAATGCGATGGTAACAATTGTAAAAGGATATTTGATGTTTTGTTAATATCCAAATTCATCCATAGATCAATAAATATGTCTATTAGTGTCAATATGAATATAGAGATGGTTAAACCATCGTATAATATAAAGCGAATGTAATATGTGATAAATGTTCATATGATTTGGAAAGAGCGCAATGCGAGAATTTTTCAGGCTAAAGCAGTCAACCCATCAGCGCTGTTCAATGTCATCTGAGAAGAGATTGTAACTCGGCTGCAAGCTGGGTTGTTCCAAGCAGCTAACAGCTAGGCAGTCGCTTGTACTGTAGCTTGTCTTTTTCGGTTTTCATCCGGCAATGCCGGACTCAGCAATCTTAACGCTGAGGTTGTAAAAACCACATGTATTTACCCCTTCCCCAATCTTAATATTTTTGGTCGGCTATCTTAGCCTACCCTGCAAAAAAGGTTCATATGATTTTTTTGATTAAAAAAAAAGAGTAAATGCAAAGCATTCTGATGCTTAGAGCAGATATAATAGCAGGCTATAAACCAACTATAAGCATATTTTAAAGAGATAAGAGAAGAGAGAAGAGAGGTGTGCTACTAATTTGTAGCCAGCTGCACACGGGCTCCAAGACAAAACATGTGTATGACATGTGGGACCATGTATGGATGTTTTGTAGGTAACTATTGTATGAGTTGGCTATTAGATTAACTATAGATGAATTGGAGCTAATAGTTGGCTATACTATTAAACTTGCTCAGTAGTGACAGTTTGCTTTGTCACAGAACCTGGCGTGGAGCGGCTTGGGCCTTTGCGGAACACTGTCCTTTGCCTGAAGGAGAAGGGTTTCATCCGCTTCATGTAAGATCCAGGGACTAGCCTTACCTGTGTGGGGCGTTGGGGTTCGGAGTTTAGAATTGAACTCCCCACACCATGGACAGAAAACCCGGCTACTGCTCCAGCGACGAGCAACCCTATTTCGCTGATGTTGAGCTATTGACGAGGTTCAATAGCCCTATTTTTTTCCTTAATTGCATAGCTTGCATTTTAGGATGATATGATGCCAGCGAGGGATCCCATTTCTTCTTTACCATAGCTTTAGTATTTAATATGGAGTTCTTTTATATCATTAAAAAGCATTTTGAGATACCAAAAATTTTAGTGTAAAATTCTGATACCTCAAGATACATGGTACTCGAGACACTAAATTTTTACACTGAAAAATATGATAATTTGATATACTTTTTAAGAATATTAAAAAACTCTTTAAAATCTGTCCTTAAGAGTCAGCCAAACGAACATTTTGGAGGTACTGGAGATTACTGTGATCCATATGTATTCGTCACTCCATCAGAAAATGCTTTCAAATAGTATCATATTTATTTATTTATTTATTTTATCTGTAAAAGATGATATGATTACAATGCCAAACCAATGAAAAATGGTTAAGGTTATAGACATAATTACAACGCCAAACCAATGGAAAATGTTTAAGATTACAAAATTAGGGAGTGCTTCAAAGATCGCTGCCCCCCACTTGCAGAGTTAAAGCAAATCAAAGGAAAATCAACCGTGCAAAATTTAATTCCTCGTCGTTCATCTCACAGCAGCAGGAACACCTTCACTTCCAAAACCGTCTCCGCCTCTCCCTGCCCTTCTCCTTGTGCTCACCTTCCTCGTCCCGCGCCTTGCCGTGCGCCGGCGGCCTGTGGTCTCCAGGAGACGGCGCCGCGTCCGCCGGCTGCGCCTTCGCTCTCCTGTCCCGCGAGAATGACCGGAACGCGAGCAGCCTCGACGACATGGAGCTGGAGGGAGCCACGTCCCGCTTCGCGGCGCCCGCCGACGACGCCGTCCTTGGCTTCTCGCTCTGCGGGCTGCCGTGGTCGTCCGCGCTCTGCGTGTCGGACCCCTCCGAGTCATGCGCCGGCGGCGGCGGCGGCGTCGTGCACCCGCCGCCGGGCTTGACCGTGTCGGCGTCGTCGGGGCGGTCGGGCGCCAGCGCCGCGTGCTGCGCGGTTGGCCGCGGAAGCGTCTCACTCTCCGCCGCTTCCGCGAGATATAGTTCGTCGGGCTTCTTCCCCGCCGGCGCTTCGTTTCTTCCCGAAGCCTTCACCTCCTCCGGCTCCGGGGTCTCATCCCCTCGGCTCGGCTTCTCCTCCCCAGCATCCACAGCTTCGTTAGCCTCCTCCTCGCCTACATTGCCAGCGGTGGCGTCGCCGAAGGACATGGACAGCGCTGCTGGGGTGAACGCCGGAGTCCATACGGCGGCCGGGGCAGCTGGCGAAGTAGGCGCGGTGGCGAACGGCTCGTGGACGACGACGTCGGCGGCGCTGGAGGCTTCTCCTGGTTCGCACGCATGCAAAAGAGGAAACGGCGTGAGCGAGGAGCCGACGAAGAAAGCATGAAGGAACAACCATTACGTCGACGAGGCCGAAACGCGTGACGATTCTTCGGCCGATCGATCGACGCCACGCAAGGGCGCGAGGGAGGGGGAGGATGAACGGCGAAGGCAAGGTGACCGGCGAGGCGGTGAGAAGGTCCCCGTGCCCTCGCCGACGCCGAGGGCGAAGACACATCAGAATCTCGCGACTCTTGCGTGAACCGTGTGTGCCAATTGCCACCCGCCCCGGTGCTCGATTGATACCCGGGCGCGTCAAAAGCGGCCGCGCCATCGACGGTTGCTCATGGCTGGATCGACAGTTCGGGACGAACAGCTGCAACAGCTGGGAAGTAGTTGCCGAGTTGGCCTTGAACATATATATTCTTAAATGGGCCATTTGAGAAGGCACGACAAGATTCTTTTCTCTTCATTTTTTGTTTAACTTTCTTTTTTTTAAGGAAACAAGCTTAGCTTCAGAGAAAACTAACGTCTGCATTATAAAAAAATTTAACAAGTTCTCGAGCATGCATTCAACAAAAAGATTTCTTGCAAAGGGCGTAGTGCTAGTGTGCTACACATGTTCTCCGATACAGATATGTTTTTATTTTATTACGTAGGCAATCAAGATCGTGTTCATGTGTATCCATTCCAACGCATCAGAGGTGCACAATGAAACAAAAATCGAGTAGGACCGGTTCATCGTGGCCTCAGCGAATAGGCTACTGTACAACTAAAGAATCATCAAAAGCATACTATTTCTCACCATTTGCCAGCTTCTTTGCATCCTCTCCGTGCTCCTTGGTGTTCACTGGCACAGGCGATTTGCTGGCTAGCCTATCAGCCTCTCTTGCGGCATCGATGTCCTTCTGGCTCAGGAAGCTGGGCTGATTGGTAGAGGACAACAGTCTCGCCCACATCCTGTCGGTTATCTTAACCTTGTTTCTGGTTGACGTCACCCTCTGTTGTCAAAGTACAAAATTGGATGTCACGCTTTAAGGGTAATATTTGGCTCATGCTAATTGTTAAGGATAATATTTAGTCTAAATCTGACAACTGGAGAATTGTACTCACATGAAATGGTATGTATGCATGCCTGCCATTGACCATTCCAACTGTGAAGCTATATCCAGCCATTGCCCCATGAATGGCACTGTGCGCCAGAAGTGTGCAGTAGACATTGTCAGATGCATTGCTTGGAATTGCACGGATCATGTAAGTTGGATCTGCCATTAGAAATAATAGGCTGTTATTGCAGCATTTCATAGGAGGGTATGACAAAGTACTGCAAATTAGCACTCTGCAAATGCAAAGAGACCTGAACATAAAAACAAGATCATTACCTATGTACTTAATAGTCATCTCCATCTTTTTGTTTTTGCAATAATCCTGGAAGGAAATAATGCAAACAATTCCTCAGAGCAATATTGGAAGGAAACATGTACTCCTACTTGATAAGTTGGTTATAACTTATAATACCTAATCCATAATAAAATAATAAAAATAGCTAGTACAAATATGAAGGCTCACTGAGATACTGACACTGTACAAAGTCAATGTATGGCTCAACACCAAGGCTACTCAGCAGAGAGTCATGTATACAAAATGGGCCTAATCTATTATGAATTACAGAACATAGATATAAGTGATGAATGCACTGTGTGAACAGGACCACGCTCACATATAGATACAGCTGGTTATGCTAGCTGTGATTGAACAAAGTACTGTAAAACAGTACACCTCAGCCTACACTTGCTCAAATTGCTTAACAAGTGAGCATATAAAATGCATGACTTTTACATAAGGGAAATATGGCACAAGAGAATATCGTAGTTAACTTTCTTTAATATAATGGTGCACTTCCTATTCAAGATATGAATTTTAACTTTCCTATGGTACATATGTTTCCAAGCCAAGAGCAAATGCCATGCGTATTGGTGTGCGGTGAGCATTCTTACAGTTCCAGTGGAAATTTAAAATATCAACGCATAATGTGCATGTCAAGCAACACTACCATCTACCAACAAAATATAAAATCGAACTGGACTGGTCCCATCCGAACTCAAGTAAAACGATAGTGCATACCTTAATCTTGTGAGTCAACCAAAGACCAACATCAAGAAGCAGTTTATTTCCAGATGCATCTATCTGATCTGCTGCAGCTATACTTTTAGCAATAAGATCTTGTCCTGCTCCCTCGGCTACAACAATAACCATGTGGTTATTCTCTTTCAGCCTCCTTTCTATGTACTCAAATAGTCCACCTTCCCCTTCCAAATAAAATGGAGACTCTGGAATTAAGCAACAGTCCTACACAAGATGCAAAGAAATTCAATGAATTGGAGAATTCATGGAGAAGAATGGTAGGTGATCCGATGCATTAACAGCACTCAGAACATGTATTAGAGCAGTATAAAATATGCAGAATATGTGAATTAATAAACTACAGAACAACATATAGATATAAAACACTACTTACCACGTCTCTGCTTGCAAGAGTGGCATACATCGCAATAAACCCTGCAAGGTACCATAGCTGTAAGGAATAAGGACAGTATAATGAAATAACTAAAACAGAAATTCAGAAAATTCATCATGCATTCACATGATGAATATATTGTTTCCATTCTGTAGGCAGAAAATAAACATTTTATTAAGAATTTTCTCATGAATCAGACTATATAAGCAAATACTAGTATGATTTCTCTTAGTTTAGAGTGCATATTTACTCAATTAAATCATTACAAAGAAACAAGGGAGCAAAAAAGTAAGAGTGCACATTGCAGCAGCAGCAGCAAAGGCGCATATGGGGCTGGGACTGAGATAGAAAAACTAACCACTATAGCGACCCATCAGTTTGACTAAGCCTATTCCATTCTCAGCACTTGAAGCCTCAACATGAGCTGCATCAATGGCACGCTGGGCCTCTTCTACAGCACTATCAAAGCCAAAGGACTTGTCTATAACCTGGGTTTTTAATGTGCAGAAATAATCAATATATTTAAATAGAAAAAACGTGCAGTATAGATTCTTTTAATGCAAAAATAAACATTGTTAATCATAACTTACCGCTATATCATTATCAATTGTCTTGGGAACACCAGCAACGGCAACTTTTAGACCACGTCTACGAATTTCCTGTCAGTTGTAAAAGTAGCAAAATCAAATAAAAATCAGTTCTCAACAAAACGCTGATCATATTTACCCTCATAAATTCTAATGACATGCATATATGACATTTTAAAGCCAAATGCAGCACCACTCAACAAATTCCTGCTCCCAGACTGCACTTGAACAGAGTGTACTGAAGTTGTATGAGGTGAAAAAGTTTGACATTGTCTGAAGTTCTCTACAAGATATGCAAGCTACCTATGATAGTGATTACCTTGTATATTTCATAGGCTCCCTTCTGAGTTCCATCCCCTCCGATGATGTATACCTAAGTAAAGTACATAGGCATATTTCACCCAACTTCCAAAATAAGGATTATTATACTAAGAAATGGTTATCAGCAGTTCAACACCTACCTGATTAATCCCGCGATCTTGAATGTTGTCAACAATTTTTTTTGTGTCATGACCACCACGTGATGTTCCCAGAACTGTGCCACCTCTTTTGTGGATGTCATCGACACTTTTTGGTGTCATAGGAAGATAATTACTCGAATAGAACCCCTTGTATCCATTCTACGGAATTACTTATAGCATGTTAGACATAAGTGGAAAATACAATTCAAAAATTCATATAAGCAATATGCATGATACAATATATATTCCCATGCCAAAACTACTCGCTTTCACAAAATTTCATACTAGTCATTTGCGTAAAAATGCAATGCAATTCACAGAACACGCTTGCAACTATTTCAGTATAATACATCGAAATCATTTCCTAGATGTGTCTGTATCCTTCACAAAAAGCACAATATTTCTCTCGTTATATGTTAACAGAAAATGCCACTCAAATTTCCTGCTAAATGATATCCTAGATAATCCAATTTGGTGTTTAGGTTAGCTAGAATATCTCAAACCTGTATGCCAAATATATCATTGACATTGTACATGTGGGACAAGCCGCACACCAACTCTCTAATGACAGTATTTAGCCCAGGGCAGAGGCCTCCACAGGTTACAATGCATGCTTTCACATCTTCAGACTCGAAATACACCTGATAAAATTTGAAAATTTGCGTCAGGCTATATATGGGTAATGCATGCCTATTATAAGTGTATCCAAGGCATCCTACCCGCTGACGAGGCCCAGCACGACGGAAGTGAACTCCTCGAGGACTGTTCTTCTGAACAACCACCTGTGATGGCAAAACAACAGGTTGAGCATCACTCAGAGTTATACAGTCTACATACCCAAACAACAATGGAGACTTTTTTTTTTCACCTTTTCAGGTACAGTATCATCTGCATTGACAAAATACTGCCTGGTAAATGTATTAAAAAACACTTAGTTCAAAACACTCCACAATGAACATTACGACAGGCTGACCAAAGGGGATAGCAAAGTCAAACCAGAAAAGAAGCCTTACTTGACGGTTGAATAGGCCGGGTGATCTTGCAGTGGATTAGGAAAAGTCTGTCAGGTTAACAAAGGAACTTATTAGCTTAATCCTCATGACATCACCTTGAAAACAACTTCATTTCAGCATATAATTGAAGGCAAACAAATGAGTTGCCGCATATTCCAAGTTTAAAGGATGCACATGTAGCTGATTTATAGGAGCTACAGGGAAGGCAGTCAATTAACAGATGTTACTTCCAAAGTGAAGCTATGCTCTAGTCTATTTCTACCAAATCAAATCTCCATCCAGACACCTACAGGCACAAGTAACTAAGAGATCCACACGAATCACCAAGCTGTACTTGTCCTACACTAATGCTTAATTGATAAATATCCAGCTAAGGAATTGACCAACACCGAAATGGATCTTGTACTTGAACCAATCCCCAGAATGACACGTCCAAAAACTCCCAAAATGAAAGGAAACACCCAAATCACCAAATGACACGCAACCAAATAAAGCTCCACCTCATATAAACCAAAGCTAAATCTTACGAGATCTGCGTCTCCAGAAGGACCAAAACCATAAAAAATCACAAGCAGGAACGCAATACTACAATTGTTTCACCGCTGGCGTCGAATCCGGCAGGGTGGCGACCAGCGACTAAGCGAGAGATAGGGGAGACCGGGAGAGGTGGGAAAAAAAAGGAGGGCTGTCGGCGCTCACGGGGAGATCGGAGAGGTAGTCCGTGAAGTGCGGGACATCGTCGAGGAGGTAGCCGTAGTCGCCCTCCTCGAGCTTGGCGTAGGCGGCGTCGTCGTCGGGGAGGCTCATGGCGGAGGCGTTCCGGAGGGCGCGGAGGTTGGGGTAGGAGTCGCGGGAGATCCGCACGCACGTGGCCGAGAATGGCAGCGCCTTCGCCACCGGCCCCTGCCGCTGGTGCCCTGGCGCCGCCGGCGAGTCGTGGTCCTCCTCCACCGCCACGCCCAGCTCCGCCTCCTCCTCCTCCTTGGGGAGAATGATGTGAGACGCCATCAGAATAACTCCACCACCCAGCACCACCACCACCACTCCACCAGTAGCTTTCCGAGCTCTCAACTTGGCTGGGTGCGATTCGCGCGTAAAAAAGAATAATGATTTTCTCTTACCGGACGAAACCGACGAAGGGGGCGGTGGGTCGAGGTTTATATATTTCTGTCTCGGCGAGGAGAGAGAAGCGAAGCGTGGTGAAGGGGAAAGAAGGCCCGAGAGCGGTTTTCTGGTATGGTTGTTTCTGGTTTTCTGCCGCCCGCCGGAGAGGTTAACGATGAGATGGCTGCGTAATGAGGTGATTAATCGTGTCCGGTTTAGCACGACACAGGTTTGCGCAGCCTGTGAATAGATGGGTGGCTAATTTAAGATGAGCAGAAATGCATAAAATTCTCACGTCGAAATTGACGGGCATCGTCGTGGTTTTGAGTTTTGACATATACGTAAACTTTGGTTATTGTGAAGCTTTTTTGTCTAAGACTATAATATAGCAAATAAGCTGGCTATAAAATATTTTTAGTTTTTTTAGTTATATCATTAATATAGAACTCATATGTTTCTTACAGAGTTTCTTGATTCTTATGTCCGAGCTGACTATAAGTGTATAACTCGTTTCTCCTCTCTCTTCTCCACGTCAGTATTTAGTCAGTTTGTAGCATGTTATTAAACTTGCTCATAGGATGGAAGGAAATGAAAATGGAAAAGGCTATCAGCATATCTGGTGCTCTCCGTAAGCGTGCGAGATTGTAAGTCTAGATATCATATATACAAGGAGTATATATTTATGTGTGATTAAGATCTTATTTAGGAGCTTCTGGGCAGCAGGCAGAATCCGTAAAAGTCTAAAGCTCCCCTATTCTAATTCTAACCATGTGTAATTGTGAAGTTCAGAAAATGAATTATTTCCTTTTATTTAAAAATATAAGTATGTATGTATGTAACAAATATTAAGATTAGGTATATACATTAATCACTTCATTTATCAATTTTAAATTTTGCATGGTTTAGATTGTTGGTCGGAGAATAATTGTTGTGATAAAAATAATGAGAATCAACATAGGAATGCTTATAATATTTAAATTAAAAATAGTAAATTTTATAAAACTATAGATAGTTTGACCAAACTATCATAAAACTATAAGTTTAAAATTTAAGCGTGTGTATTACCTAACTATATATTTAACACCAATTTTTCACAAAACTGCAAATTTAACATCAGTTTTGTCAAAAAAAATTACAAATTTTGTAAGTTAACAAAGATAATAGTGAAGCTCTAAAACCTGTAGTTCTTTGATAATTTTATCACTAAATATGTAATTTTATGATACAAGATAATAAGTTTATTGCTATCTATATATATATAGTTTTGTAATACACGATCTTAAATATGTAGTTTTTGATAATTTGATTAAAATACCTATAATTTTATAAAATTAACTCAATTAAAACTATTAATATTTTGAAGAAAAGCACCAGAAGCTAAAAGCCTAAAAGCTGCAAAATTCAACTTTCTAGATTTTCACCTATACGAGCAAGTTCAATTCAATATATAGCCAACTAGTAGCTGTCAATTTAATAGCTAATTTATATAATAGGTACATACAAAACATAAACTATCATATCCCTGTCGTACAAATATTATGTCTTGAAGTCTGTGTGCTATAGCTGACTATAAATTTATAGCCCGATGCTCTTCTATCTCCTCTCTTATCTCCTTAAAATATATTTATAGCTAGCTTATAGCTATCTATTGTACATACTCTACTGTATACATGTCAGAACCTTACCTCTCCAAACATCATGTAAAATACTACTTCTGCCACATAATAATGTCATTTTTTGATTTCTGTGCCCAATGCTTTGACCATTCAATTTATTTGAAAATTTTGTAAAAAAATTTTAAAAATCACGTATAAGGTACTATTAATATTATTTTATCATCTAGTAACAATAAAAATATTAATCATAAAAAAAATTCAAATAAGACAAAAAATTAAAATATTATATCTAAAAATTGAAAAATAAATTTATTTTAAAACGGAGGCGGTAGTAACTGTGAATCAGGTCATCCAACCCAAATACTGTCTGAAAGGGGATGACCGTAGGAGATGAGAGAGACGGTCAGCGAATCAGCGGTCATCAAAGAGAACAATGTGAAGTCGCATCGGTGCGTCGCTCCCCCTCTCGCTCGCGCGTGCCAGTGTGCCACGGCAATGTTGGCACTTGGCACTCGGCGACACTGCTCTGGGATGCAAAAAAAAAAAAAAAAAGCGTGTTCGCATTCTCCCGGGCCGGGTATCGCTTCGCTGCCTGGTCGTCTCGTCTTGTCTCGTCCCAACCTGGTGTCGGCAGGTGGAAGATGCATGCCCGATGCCGCGCCCATCGCGAGCGAGCACCGGGGCGGGTCCGGGAGTGGAGCGCACGAGCGGGCGCGTGGATTGGTGGCCGCGTCTCTCTCGCATCGCGCATCTCGCCACATGGCCGACCGCTTGCCTTTGCGTTTTACAGCTACCCGTATTACGGTTCGATTTCACACTTTTGGGCGGTGAATCGCACCAGGTTTTGATGTAGTACTTCCTTGGCTGGCGCTGCCATTTCACGCCGGGCTCCGTTCGGGAAAAGGAAGGTGGCATCTAGAACCATACGAATCGGGTGCCTACACACCTTCTGGAATCAAGACTTCAGGGTAGGAACTAGAAGTCGTGAAGTAACACGGAAGCATCCTTCTATGCATCACCGGTAAAGAGAGCGACCGGCCAATTATCGTAGTACTCGCATAATGCTTCGTATTATACTCCATGATCACTCCGTCTTATTCAAATCCTGGTAGCGTTGCCCACAGATAGCACTGTATGCTGGGTTTGGGCTTTTAGCTCTGCTCCCATAATCAGGCGACCATCAGTGCCCCGGACAGCACCGGACAGCCTGCTGGCCAATTTGCCATCGTCACGTCACAACTAATTGCAAGAACAGTACCAACCTGACATATAAGGATGGGCATAGGTCGACACGCGGATAGTTTAGGACCAACTCTAGTATAACAAAATAAACTAAATTTCACCATAAAATAAAATTTAATTCATTTAGTTAAACTAAAGTCGACAATAAAATAACCGCGGATCAACACGGCCATCTCTATTGACATCATCCTTATTGTAAGTGTCGAACAACTTTTGTCTTTCGACACTTTTGGCTCCTTTTCGGCGATTGCTTGATTAAAGTACTTCTGATTCAACGAGTAGCAATTTGACAAATTCAAAATTGCTGTGAAAAGAAGTCATGGAATCACTACAGCAGAAATATTCAATCTGGACTGCATACATAGTGCACCACACAGGCCCATACCAGTGCAGACATCGGGTATAACCGTATAAACAGACACGGCGTCAGTTATTGAAACCCGCGGGGCCAACTGATACCAACACACACACCAACATAAAATCAGATCACAGAGAAAATTACATCAGGATACGGAAGAATGACTTGTGTTCTAGAAGACGTGATGAGGAAGAAGATTATAGCTACGTAAAGCTGTATTTCAGGCTTAGACCGTGCCGAAAAAGTAACATTGATACGTGATGGCCTTGGGGAACTGAGTTAAAACATTCGAGCATCAGCTTACCGTGAAGGTTAAGAAAACGTCAAGATGATTTCATAACGTATAGGCTTGAACTAAATATCTCTGCCGCCGAAAAGGCCAGTTATGATGTGCTCAGCACGATACCAAAAAAAAAGGCCAATAAAAAGGGGTTCCAGCCTGATGCAGACAGATCTATATGAGTATGACTATAACCTGCTTAAAACATCATTGCCATATGAGTATGACTATTATTTGCTTAAAACATACAAGAAAGTCTAGATAATTTATTCCAGTGAATTCCAGTGGTTAGGGCAAGGACCAGTAGAGTAACACATCTGCATCTTGAGATCGGGGCAACCGGGCAAGTCATGTAATAACCTTTTGCTTACTTTGAGAAAAACTTCTGGCTAACAGATTCATAGCTGGGGACATGAATAACTGCAAGAAAGCATTATAGTGAATCGCAAGTCCACAATTATAAATTTTACAAGGTAGTATAAGATAATCTATAAAGGAAACACATGAACGAAGATCAAGTTAGAACATACCATCGCCCCACGATGCCAGTGTAAGGGGCGAAGAAATTATCTTCTTGGCAGTAGAAGAAATGTCATTCAAGGTGATTGCTTCAAGATCTTTCAAAAAATGCTCAATGGGTTTCCTGCAATTCCAACAAGGCCGAGTTGAGATTCACAACCAAGGAGGGCAAATTAATGATGGATTACTGCCTCGATACTGATGAAGTGTTGACCTGCTGACTAGCTAACAGAAAATTGTGGTCAATCCGCATCATGCAATAGTTGATGCAACTATGGTTATATAGAGACCCGGTAGTCTATTTGTACTGCCTAGACACATGCCATTCAATGGAACATAATACATACTCCATCCGACAACATAATACATACTCCATCTGACAATGTAAGCATTTTTAGAGTTGGGCACAGGTATTAGGGAAATGGATAGAAATGACTAGGAGAACGTTGTAATTGGTTGTGAAGAGAATGTAGGAGAAGAAACTAAATGTAGGATGGTTGTGATTGGTTGAAATGAATAGGTAGGTGGCGAAATAACTTCATTTTGGGAAAACTCTTGAGTAATAGAAATAACTTTATTTTGGGTCAGAGGGAGTACATTAGTACTTTAGTAATTTATATGAAAACCAATATATTGAGCGGGGTAAGGAGAGGTGCCATCTGTTCAATTTCTTGGAGTGCTAAACATGGCAGGATCTCACAATGTCAGCGAGGCGGTGCATGGGTGGCTATCCAGATTAGTTTTCTTTTTCCTTATTCAAATTGGGTTTCCCAAGAGATAGCCTTTCTTCAAGTGGGAGCAGCAGATGGACATACTACATCTTTATAATAGTATATATATAATATATAGAAAAATGTAAATACTAATGCAGGTTACACCTCGAATCACTTGCCATGAATATTCCAACAAAAAGGAGCAATGCTGTATACAAATAGCAAAACAACTGTAGTTCATTCACAATTGAAGGATTGAAGCTCTATGCTTGTGTAAATAATGAAGGTGAAATCTCAATAGAAAAGATATATTTGTAGGTTTCAGTTTCACGATGACATGCTAAAGTTCATGCTCTTAAAATTGGACTCAGAACACAGCACGACTCCAAAGTGACAGCTCGTAAATGTTACTGAATGCATGGCTAGTGCATGTAAAGGTTTAAGAACCATGTGAAGAAACTTTTATTGCTATGTAACCCTACCTTTCCCCATATGTCAAAATCTGCCGCCCAATGTCTTCAGATGCTACAGCCTGCAGTGAAGAAAATAAAGTGTCAAGGATACAACAGGAAGCAAAACATAAGCACAAAGGATTCAAGTAGTAATTAGACATGCATACTCTTGATTCCAAATTCATCAAAACTGCAGACTTGGTTGCCTGTTTTGCTCGATCAAGCTGTTCTTGTGTAACTAAGTAAAAAAGCAACCATGAGGGAAATGTACATGGCTGTAACCCAAAAAATGATTCCTTATAAATATCCAGTATGTCAAATAAGAAGCAAACCTTGTCCAGGTGTAGCAACGTCAAGGAGCTCTCGTGCTGCCAAATCCACAGCCTTGGAAGCGAAATCTGGGCTCTGATTGAAACACATAAGGATGTGTCAAATCCAATTTTATAACACGTGATGGAAGTAACAAAACAGTTACTGTCACTCAGGCTACCAATAAATAGCACAATGAACACAAGAAAACAAAAAACAAAATGGATGCAAATTGAGATCTCTGCAAGGCTTTAGTCAATCTTTACACTCTCTCTACATAGTGTCATTTCCAGGTAAAGCTAGAGAGAAGAAAATGGTACAAAATGTTGTACAAGAATAGTGGTAGGGAGGCGTGAAGGTAGGATGTACAACAAACATCCCAAACAGATCAAAGTAGAGCAGGCTGTGTGGCCATTTGCCATACACCCTGCTAAACAGAGAAGTATGAAAAGTTGCAAACGTGCCGCTAGATCACAGTTCCAGATGGATGCTTTACACACATCCCGCAAAAGTATTTGCTCGTTTCTAGCTTCTATTATCCATAGATTCATAGAAAGGCAAATCTACCTCTTCACCTACTTAAGCAACCGTTGACCTCTGTTTTGGCTAGAAAGGTCACTGGCTGCTTGGCCTGGTTTCATCATGGGCCTCATTCAATCAAAGTATTCCATGTGTAAGATAGTGTGTTGATCCTAGTAAGCCGAAAGGACAAAGCGACCAAGTTGGCTGTGCAGGCTAATCAACTACTGGATCTACATAAGCACAATGAACATTATAATAACCACTAGAGTAGGGTGATTCCAATTTGATATAAATATACAGGCACTAAACTACATTCACTCCTTGACTTTCACAAAAATTCAGGCTTATCAATATTTTATAAGAGGCTCACAGTTGTTGTGTGGATTCCAAAAAGACCAGAATGGTTGTAGATACTGTTGAATGCAGAGAATGACTCGATCTGATGATAGTTATTTAATATCCGGAGATCTGTAAGTAAAACGACACATTAACATTAACAAATTGACACAGAAGGTCAACTTAAATTTTCAAAACATTGATGAGAATGTGGATTCAACATACACAATCGAGAATGCATGCCCTTCCCAGGACCACCAGCAGAGAAAGAACCACCTCCTCCCATAAGCATCTGCAAAATAACAAGAGCGTCAGTATTGTGTGTTGCTTTATTAAGAAAATATGAACAGACAAGGCAGTCTACTAGGCATTAAGGATAATGTAGCAGAGCGTTTTGTTGGTAAATAGTAGTGATAGTTAAATTCGATGTTTGCCAACAATACCTGAAGAACAGTAACAATGATTGCAGTTTTCTCTTCATACCATCCACCTGGCACTTCAAAAGCAAGAGCAATATGTGTCTTCTGTTCATGAAAAGGAAACCAGGATTATAAGCATATATATACACAACCTCATCAACAAACAGCAAAAACTCACGTCAGAGTCCGCTTGACAACGATAGTCTCCTCCCACATAAACTGATTTAGGCTCTTCTGGATGTTTCACACTTGGAAGATCTAACAGAAGTGGCTCAGCAATTGAAACTAACTCATCATGTTCAACTCCTGATGCTGCAAGGACCATCCTAGGTGCTGTATAATTTTCCTGAATTCATCAATGCATGCATATGTCAAAGCACGACCTTTCTAACGAAATAACAATATAGATGGCAAGTTGATGAATCTTACAGCAATGAATTCCTCAAGGATACTACTGTCCAACCTATGTATAGCGGATTGAGGTGCCATTAGGGGTTTCGCCAGTGCCCCAGAATAGCCAGCAGAATGGAGTGCCTCTAGAAGTAAACCTTGAGGATCTTCAGATACTTCAGCTATTTCAGCCTTGATCTTCTCCAGCTGTAGAGGGAAGTAGACATGATTATTTTTAATGCCAACAAAATACAGCTTACCTGAAGTGCTACCTTTGAAATGATAAAATACCTGCTCTTTAACCTCCCAGTCAAAAAAGGCTGGATTCCTCACACTATCAATAAGCACTTCAACCATCTCAGGTACATACGCCTTGAATGCATCATAGGTGTAGCACATTTGTTCACGAGAGGCTGATGCAGAGACATTCCCTCCAATGGCTTCTACCTCACGTACTAGCCGCAAATGGCTCCTGTTTGTAGTGCTCTTGAACGCCATTCTCTCCAACAGATGTGATGCTCCAGATGAAGCAGGTGTTTCATACATAGAACCACAGTCAATATACAGTCCCACAGATGCTGCTGGACTCTGCAGATATGTCCTAAAAATTACTTTCATGCCAATACATTAATAAAAAAGAGAATCTATTGAAACACCTAAAGGCATATAGTGACACTGTCATACCACTGAAGTTTCTGAAGCAATTTTGATGCCATTCGGGAGGGTGGTGACTTTTGTTTTAGATGGTTCAACAAAGTCTGGCAGCGGTGGAGGAAGGGTAATACCCGGGAGAGGGACATCAAGAGGAGGCAGTTGGCTCGGCTTGTCCCCAAGAAGCCAGCCAAACAAACCACCTGAAGACTGCTTCACAATACTTGTACTAGCAAACCTACTAGAACCATGTCTCTGCAAGCACATAAGAAAAGAGACGTGTCTTTATAGTACATGACTATGGTTTATGGAAATTGAAAGAGAACACATAATGTGGTAGAAATAACATCAGCTGGCATTATTTTAGAAGTAAGGAGGTACTCAAACTGAAAAAATGCTTATGAAAAAGAAAAAGAAAACATCTATGCAAATTACAGAAACGGCTGAGGCAGTCACCACTCACCACTGAAAACCAAAACTAGAAAGGTCATATTGGAAAGAGAAATGCCACAGAAGTAAAAATTTAATCTTGATTTTTGCATCACCCTTTTCCTTTGTTATTAAATTGGTTACATTAAAATAATTGTTTTAAGCATTTGGGTGAACCTTACGGAAAAAAACTCAAAATGTCATATTAACACTACCAATCTAAAAAAAAAAATGACATTAGCAATACGTCTATTGAGTCAGCGCCGATTTTGTGCTTGAGTTAACTCACTCATCTAAGCGACACTTCTGGACGAATCAAACAATAACAAAAAAACAGCTTTAAGGTCAAAACAATAAAATGCAATAGGCCAAAATAAAACGTGATGCCAGTGCATTCAACATAACATCATGCACCGTCATGTAAAATGTTGTTACAGTACCTCAACCGTGTTATTTGAATAAATTTAACCAGAAATCGTTAAGTGCTAGAGAGAATCCGTGACCGCTATGTGTATCAAGAGGATACAGATTGCTTCACTAATCGGGGAATAACAGACAACGCAACAAAAGAAAATGTATATTCCAGCTCCCGTACCAGCCTCTAGCCAACCCAACAACGATTAATCGCAGGCATCAACAATTCCTATTCCTACACGGAACGACCTCCGCGTGGGTTGAATCGGATGGGGATTCGCGGCGCGAAGATCGGGCTGGGCGGTTGGTACCTTGAGAGAACGGAGGTGGCTCCCGGCGATGCGGTACATGTTTGCCGCGCGCGTCACGGAGGCTCGGGGGGGGGGGGGCGGCGGCGACCGACCGTCGGAGGCGAGGGGGAGCAGCCGCCGGGGATGTGGGAGACGCGGGGGGTGCGACCGTCCGGTGCGGCGCGGAGGGTTGAGCTCGGCCGGGTGGAGTGGTCGGATCCGCGTCGCGTAGGTTTCAGTAAGGGAAGGCTCTGGGCCTCTGGTTTGTGGGCTCATGCGGGCGCGGGCCTTCACAGGCCGAATGGTTTGGGAAAAGGAAAAAGTTCACCAAAGGTCCTGAGAATTTAAATGCGAGTCTATTTTTCGTCCTTTAACCGGAATATCAGAAATGTTGTACCCTAAACTCGCATAATCTGTCTAAAAAGTATTCCTCGATATTATTAACTTATTTTTTGACTGATTTTGTTAAGGTGGCGTCCGATGGATCTCACATGTCAGGTTTTTTAAATTTTTTTTCCTTCCTTTCTTTTCTTCTCTTCCTTCCTCTCATCTCTCTTCTTCCTCCTTTCTCTGATTCTCTCCCATCCTGGGGCTAGGACGGATGGCGACAGGGGCAGGCGGGCTGGGGCTAAACCTGCCGTTGGGGAGGGTTTGGGGATCCTCGGCCTTACCCATGCCCACACCCAGTGTATATCATGCCCATGCATCCCCTCCCCATATCCACTGTCATCTAAATTACCCATACCCATTGTGGAATGGGTAAAATTGATGGATATGGGTAAGGAGATTTGGGTAATAGGCATAATAACACATTAGCCTGATAAAAACCAGGACATATTAGGGATAAAGACTGAAGTTTCCAGTGAAAAAACAAAGCAACTATAGAGAACGTTGATTTTCTCCAAATATCAACACAAAATAAATTATGACATTGGATGGGGAGCACTGGCCCAGGCAAAATGATAGAGATGTCTATTGTTTGAAACATAATACATCATCAAAGCCATATAATAGCAGCATAACAATATCTGCTGTTAATCATAAGATGCAATTCAAAATTAGTGACTGGCTAGCATCAGGAGCAATATGTTTCACTGTAATCTTAACAATTTTAGAAAACATGCAACATCACATCCAAGCTGATGTACAGCTGGCACTTCTTGAGTGCAGGACACACTACCTGCAGTCATTTGTTCCACAAAATCACCTGTTTTAGAAAAAAAAAGTTAGCAAGTTTATCAAAATTGTAACAGTATTGCACTATAATATTTATGATATCTAACTGGTATATAACCCCTTAGTCAATCCTGTGTACAAATCACAGCTTCAAGTGTTTGAGGGAGTAGGCTACATCTCTTGTCATCAAGTGTTTGCTTAGCCAAGCTGAAGCATGATTTAGAAGCTACCGTTGACATAGGAACACTCAAGATATCACGGGCCATTTGAGAAATAATCGGATATTTTGTACCATGCAATTTCCACCAATTTAAGATGTCAAAATCAGTATCACTTATTCCAGGGTGAGGAGGGTCGTCCAGATAGACATCGAACTCTGATCTTTTCTGCTGATTTGAGTTGCTCTCTTGAATAAACTTTTCTAATCCTAATCTGGTGGAAAATAAGCTCACCGAGGACGGTTGCAAACTGCTCTCCTGAAGGTTTCTTGAAGTGCCAACAACCGATGAGGATTGTGTTGGTTGCTTTGAATATTCATCAAATAAGTCACTAAAACATTTCCTAATACGTTCAACCTTCACTTCTTTTTCAAAAGGATAAAGTAGTCCATAGTAGTACTCAATAGACTTTAACTTATAACGAGGATCAAGAATAGTTGCTATGGATAACAACTTGTTACAAGTCTCCCAATACTTCTCAAATTTCTCTGCCATTGGCACAGCCATTGCAGCAATAAAGGCATCATTACTCAACTTCCACTCTTGCAGAAAAATATAAATTCCACAGAAATCATTAAAGTAAAGACTCGCCGTAGGAAATTTTGAGCCAGAAGCTCTCAGGGTTGCTTCATAAAAGACTCTCAAGCAATTTGTTACTTTGGCAACATGTATCCAATCCTCATCTGATGGGCAAAACTTGTAAAAACTATCACATTCTTTCAGTCGAACAAAAGCTTCACGAAACTTAATGGCTGTCTCAAGCATGTCAAAAGTGGAGTTCCATCTAGTTGTACAATCAGTTTCTAAAGATAGGGCTGGAGCACTGACTTGTTGGACAATCAATTCAAACTTTTCTAACCTTGATGTAGATTTGTTGATATAATTTATTGTCTCTTGAAGATTAACCATAATTGCAGCAATGACTTTTATACCATCCTGAACTATTAAGTTTAATATGTGTCCAACACATCGAATGTGAAAGAAATCACCATTCAAGTGCAATGCTTTCTTAAGTACTAGGACAGCAAGTACTTCCCGCACCACAACATCATTTACTGAGCAATTGTCCAAAACAAAGCTAAAGAGTTTCCTATCCAAATTTCATTCATACAACCTAGTCATAATTGCTTTAGCAATGGCAACACCTGTGTGTGGGGTTTTTACATGCACAAGCCCAATTATCTTTTTATGCAGCTTCCAATCAGCATCAATGTAATGAGCTGTCATGCTCATATAGGCAGTCATTTCTGTTGATGTCCACATATCAGACGTTATGCTGATTCGACTCAGATTTTTATCCAATATTTCATATAGCTTACC
The DNA here is from genome assembly GCF_000231095.2 of Oryza brachyantha. NCBI lineage: Eukaryota > Viridiplantae > Streptophyta > Magnoliopsida > Poales > Poaceae > Oryza > Oryza brachyantha. The sequence goes on from NC_023163.2 coordinate 23,312,303, forward strand.
CCTTTCCTCCTTATATAACCTAATGACATCCTCTTTCACAACAGTTCTATGCATTAACTTAAATTGAGGTTGTAGGTTATAAACGAACTGTCTTGTGTAATAGTGCTCACACATGCAGAATGAGTAATTGTGGCACACTACCATTCGAACAAAATCCTCGCGACTTCTTTGCTGGTCAAAAACAGGAAGTGTTGCCTTTGGAGTACCGGTCTTCTTTTTCTTTGACTTTTGAAGCTCCGGACAAACACGTATATGATAACTCAAATGACTTGTTCCATTCTTATTACCAGTGACTAACTGTGAATTACAATGTATACAAACTGCCTTAGCACAACCCTCCACTAGTGCTATTTTAAAGTCTTTCCAAACTCTCGATCTTAACTTTTTAGTAGCATGATGACTTTGTGCATATCGACCTAGCTCAATTATTCCATCAACTCTATCGAATTGAATCAAAGGTATAGTATCAGTATATTCTACAATAAAATTGATACTCTATTTCAAAGCTATAAATATTTTAAGTTCTTTTAGCATGAATGATGAAAATAACACGAAGAATTAATTCCAAGTATGTGAAAAAGAAATATTACCCATCATTGGTTTGCTCTTCAGATGATTCATTCTGAAAACTTTGTAAATCTTGATTACCACCTGAGCTTTGAATCTCACATGTGTCACTTGAGCTCATGAGAGCAAAATCTCTCATGCCACCTAAACTTACGTGAATTGATGAGAGTAATGAAGTGACAGGATGTACAAGTATATTAGGTCTTTCCACTTACTGGAACTTTCATTTACAGCATGGTCATAGCTAAAGTCTTGCATTGAACCAATAATAGAAGCGCTCACCAATTAATAGTCTGTATCTGTCACGCCCAGAAATTTACACCAAATTTCTGAACAATAGCATGTATTAAATCTCGGTCCAGGCATCAGCCCGAGTACACACTATGACAAATCAATACACAGTTCCACGACTTAAAAACAAATAAAAACAATTATCTATCGAAATGCAGCGGAAAAGGAAAACAAACTAAACCATCTAATCTTCAGCTTCAGCTGGTGAAGACGGCTCCACACCACAGGCATTCTCGACGGCGGACTGAACCTCACTTCAACCTTTGGAACAACTTTCTTCTGACACAGGCTCTGGCACTTGCTCTGGTGGGGGAAAATTAAGCAAGGCTGAGTACAAACCACCATACTCAACAAGTAACATCCAAGAGAGGGAGAATAATGAATGCAATAGGGTATCAAGGATAGGCTAAGGTTAAATTGCACAAAGCTGCAGTAATTTAGCAAAACAGTAAATAGAATAGACTGAAATAAAAGTAAAGTAACATTTAAAATAATCATCCACTGTCCAACGTTACACCACGTTGCAACAGGCCCAAACCACTGTCGAACGTTACACCACGTAGCGACAGGGTCAACCCTCTGCCCAACGTTAAACCACGTTGCGACAGACCCAAACCACTGCCAACGTTACACCACATTGCGCAGGGTCAAACCAGTTCCAAGATTTGTAAAATTATTAAAGGGGTTCAACTAATCCCAGTGAGTTTGTCAGTTCGCCCAATAACCGCGGGCACGGCTATTCGAATAGTTTTACTCTGCAGAGGTGTACAACTTTACCCACAAGACATGGCTGCCAAGCATGTTACCATGCCCCAACGTATCACCACGATACCTCAGTACGGAAACCATGATAAGACCTTTCACCCAGCCCTCCCTAGACAATCGCACCACACTTCAGGTTTCACCCCCTCCTTTACACCAAGTCGGGCAGTCCCCTCTTGTGCCTTGGTAGATCCAGAAGCAGGAGAAGCTTTCGTTACACCACGATTGCCCGTCCATACTCCATCACGCCGACCCTTGCCTGGGTACGTCGAATAGAGATAAGCTAGATTACGAGTCTCACTGTTGCCCATTCTGGCTTGTGGTTAGTACGTGTAAGACCTTCAGGGTTTCCTGAGAACCGGTCCTTAACTGCCATGGGCACAACTCTCAAAACCATGCACCCACAGCCCACCATAAGCAATATTTTAGTTGTCATTAATCCACAACGGGAAAATGGGTGATGATCACAACCATTAAAGGTCTATCAAAGTTTAATCAATAATCAAATAAGAGTTGGTGAGCTAGTTGAACTAAGCATGGCTAAGCATTGACTAACCCTAATTCTAGTCAAATTAACCCTGGGATGACAATAATAATAAATGGGGATCAACGGGTATATTGGTAAATGCCCAATAAAGTAAATACATTTGAATACAATGCATGCTTGAATGTAAAAGCGGGGGATTTTATAAACATAGGTTCAATATGATCAAAGAAGGGTGCCACTTGCCTTGCTTAGACCCACGAGAAACTTCGGCGACGACTTCGAGAACGAACGGCGCTGCGACGGGGTCAAAACCTACGACAAACAAGGCAAAACAAACAAAACAGGCTATAAAACAACTGAAACAGAGAAAGAAACTATTTTTAATGGATTCTTAGCATTTTTCTGGATTTAATGAAACTTGAATGGACCTAAACGGAGACTAGATGAATTACTTATGAATTTTAGAAGTTTTCTGGGTTTTTTAACTAAACAGAAAAGTCCTAAATCAATTATTGCGCAATTAATTGGAGGGATGACGTCAGCATAGGAGTGAGAGGAGGCTGACGTCTGGGGCCCACATGGCGGTGAGAGAGAGAGGGAGAGGGGAGGCTGACCGGCTGACGAGTAGGGCCCGCTCATCAGTGGCCCAGAACAGAGGAGGACGGGGCGGCCTTGGCCAACAGGGGGGAGGGGCGGCGCCGGCCGGGAAGGCGGCGTGTCACACCCGGAGTTTCGTCCTAAGCCTAAATCGTAAAAGAAATCCGTAAATAACAATTGGCTTAATTAACTCAGGAAAAATCCCTCTAAAAGGAATTAATTCACTTAAATCGAGGCTCGCAAATCGACTAACAGGATTTAAATTCGAATTGCAGAAGTATAAAATTTGGCCAAACAAATTAATTTAAAACTCGGCAAAAGTGGGGTTTTCCTTTTTCCCTCCTTTTTCCTTTCTTTTTCCCTTCCTTCTCAAATTGGGCCGAAGTCCAATTTTCCTCCCTCTCTCTTTTTCCTTTTTCTTTTTCTTTTTCTTTTCCTTCCCGGGCCGGCCCAGCCGAGCCGGCCCGTCTTCCCGCTCGGCCGGCCCAGCCGCGCCGGCCCCTTCCCTCCGCCCGCGCGTGCTCCCGCCTGGGCCGCCGCTCGGCCCAGCTCGCGCGACGCCCGCGCCGCGAGTCACCGTCGCCGCTCCCTCCCCTCTCGCGCCACTGACAGGTGGGGCCCACCTGTCAGCGCCGCAACCGCCGCTCACCCGCGCCGCGCCGCAACCGCCGCCGCCGTAATGGCCGCCGCCGAGACCGCGTCGTCGCCGACTCGGTCTCCAACCTCCGCCCGCCCTAGCCGGTCGCCGCCACCCTATAAATCCCCTCCGCCGCCGCGCCGTCGCCCACTTTCCGCCGTCGCTCGTGTCGCCGCCGCGCTGCTGCCTCTCGCCGCCGCCGCGCAATCTCGTCGCCCGTCGCCGGTCGTCGCCGCTCTGTTGCGTCACCACCTCCGTCCCACTGTCGCCGACTTGTTGCCGCCCTCGCCGTCGCCAGGGAGCCTCCTCGGCGCCGCGCGTTCCCTCGTCGCCCGGCCGCCGCCGCGTCTCGCCCGTCGCCGCCGCCGATCGATCTCCACCGCCACCGCCGATCTCCCGCACCCGCCCGTCGCCACCTTCGCCTCGGTTTCGCCGACCCGTCCGCGCTCTCGCCGCCGCCGGTGAGCCCCCGCACCCTCCTCCCCTCTTTCTCCCCCTTTCCGGCCGACTGCAGCCGAGTCGCGTGCCGTCGCCGGACGACGCCAAAGCCCGCCGCTCCCGCCGGCCACCGTGGTCGTCGTCGCCTCCGCGTCGCCGACGTCTGGCCGCCGTCGCTTGCGCCCGCGCGTGCCGCGTCGTCGCCGCTTGCCAGTCGCCGTCACCGCTGTTCTTCCACCGCCGCCCGTGCGTCGCCGCCCCGGCCGTCGTCGCCGTCGCCGCTCGCCGGTCGTCCCGGTCGTGGCCGTCGCCGTCGCCGTGCGCCGCCGCCGCCGCGTCGCCCGCCGCTCCCGCCGGTCGCCGCCGTCCGCCCGACCGCGCGTTCGGTCCCCTTCTCTCTGTTCCCTCTCGCTGACGAGTGGGTCCCACTCGTCAGTCGCTCCCCGCGCCCGCCTTCTCTCTCTCCTCCCGGGCCCAGCTGTCAGCGCCTCTCTCCCTCTCTCTCTCACCGACAGGTGGTCCCCACCTGTCAGCCGTCAGTACCTCTCTCGTCGCTGACGTCAGCAGCCCCATTAATTGCGCAATAATTGATTTAGGACTTTTCTGTTTAGTTAAAAAACCTAGAAAACTTCTAAAATTCATAAGTAATTCATCTAGTCTCCGTTTAGGTCCATTCAAATTTCATTAAATTCATAAAATTACCAAGAATCCATTAAAAATAGTTTCTTTTGCTATTTTAGTAGAGTTTGTGCCTGTTTTATTTATTTTTGTGCTTTGTCGCTTAGATTCGGACCCCGCCGAAGAGCCGGTTTACTTCGAGATCGTCGCCGAAGTTCCCCAAGGGCCAGAGCAAGGCAAGTAACACTCATCCTTGAACATATTGAACCCATTATTGCAAATTCCCCGCTTTATGACTTCAAATATGCATTGTTTTAATTAAAGTACTTACTTTATGTTATTTTCGGGTAAACCTTATTATTATGCCGTTGTTTATCCAACTTTATTCATTGCTGGACCAGGGGTAACTTGATTAGAGTCAGGCCTAGGTTAATGCTTAGCCATGCTTAGAACAAATAGCTCATGGGATGACATTTAATTATGCTTAGTTCTAAATAGCTCAGATATTGATTCACTACCCGGTTCGGGTTAATGTCAACTAAAATATTGATAATGGTGGGCTATGGGTGCATGGTTTTGAGAGTCGCACCCATGGCGATTAAGAACCGGTTCACGGGAAACCCTGGAAGTCGTTAAGTGCTAACCACATGCCGAAATGGGTAAGGTGGGATTTGGAGCATGACTTCGAACTATTTGACGTACCCAGGCAAGGGTAGGCGTGATGGAGTATGGACGGGCAATCGTGGTGTAACGAAAGCTTCTCCTGCTTCCGGATCTACCGAGGCACAAGAGGGGACTGCCCGACTTGGTGTAAAGGAGGGGGTGAAACCTGAAGTGTGGTACGATTAAATAGGGAGGGTTGTGTAACGGGTCCTATCACGGTCTCCTTTCCGGTATGCCGTGGTGGTATGTCGGCGCACGTTCAAGTGTAGTGGAGTCGTGTCTTGTGGGTACAGTAGTACACCTCTGATCAGAGTATAAACTATTCGAATAGCCGTGCCCACGGTTACGGGCGAACTCCCAGCTTCACTGTGATTAGTGAACCCTAATAACTTGAGTAAAATCTGTTATCACTTGGGACTACTGCAACGTGGTATAACGTTGAGTAGTGGTTGGGCCTATTGCAACGTGGTGTAACGTTGGACAGTGTTGTGGTATTTTACAACTGTTTACCTATTTATGCTTTACTGTATTTAAATTACCTTTATTCTTTCAATCTCTGTTATTTATTTAAACTGCTGCTTTATCGCAACTACCCCTAGCCTGTCCTTGTTAATCCCATTGCATCATTTATTTTCCCCCTTGTCCGTGTTACTTGTTGAGTACGGTGGTTTGTACTCAGCCTTGCTTAACTTTCCCAACCCAGAGCTAGAAGCAGAGTCCGATGGAGGTGCCTCTCAGGAGTGAGCTGTTCCGCCGTCGAAGTGTTGCCTGTGGACTGGAGCCGTACCCGCTGGAGCTAGTCTACCCCTTTGTTTTTCTTTCCGCTGCATTTCCGCTAGAATAAGTGTAATTTTCAGTTGTTTCTAAGAACGATGGTTATGTAATCAACATTGTCTTTTTGTGTACCCTGGCTGGTCCTGGACAGGGATTTAATACACAATTAAGTTCAGAAATTCGTGTGAGGAATTTCTGGGCGTGACACGGCGGAGGGCGGTGACCGGCGGACGGCGGCGCGGACAAGCGGGCGGCGACAGGCGGCGGTGATCCGTCGGACGGCGATGCGAGAACAGGCAGCGGCGCTGAGAGCGGCGGCGCCAAAGGAGGACGGTGGCAGCTCGGGGAGAGCGACGGCAGTGACGCGACGAGCGCGGCGGTGCTTCGACGATGGCGGGGTCGCGTTGGCGACAGCAAGGCGAGGGTGGCGGCTGGCGGACGGGCGACGAAGACGGCCGAAGCGCGCAAGAATGCGGCGGCGGCGTCGGCTCCGGCGGCCACGGGCGGAGAGGAAAAGAGAGGGATAGAGAGGACAGCAAGGGCTTACCGGCGACGAGGACGGCGGCGGCAAGTCGGCGAGGGCCTAGGACAGGTGGTGACGGCCGGCACGAGGTAGATCGGCGGCGGCGATGGAGATCGCTCGGTGGCGCTAGCGCGGTGGCACGACGGACAACGGCCAGCGACGGCAACGGCCGAGAAGAGAAAAGGAATCCGACGGGGAGAGGAGGGAGGAGCGGTGCACGACGACGGCTCGGCGTCATGGCGTGTGCGCGGGGAGGCAGAGGACGATGGAGGGAGGGGAAACCGTGGCGATGGCGGCCGGGGACTGGCGGCGGTGTCGGCGCGACGACGGCTTGGCGTCGCGCGGCGCGGTGGCAACGACCGAGGGGGCCCGCTGTGGTGACGGCAAGGGAGACGACGCCAAGGTGGCGCATCGGCGGCGAACAGCAGCGCACGCGCATGGCAGCGGCACATGCGCCGGCGGCGGCTATCGAAGGGGAAGAAAAAGGAGGGAGAGGGGAAGAGGATGCTCACCGGTGGCGCGAAGGGCGGCAGCGAGTCGGCGTCAAGCGGGAATGGGTGATGATGCAGCTCCGCGACGGCGACCGGAGGTGAGGCGCGAGCTCGACTGGCGGCGGCGAGGCAATGGCGCAGCGACGGCTCGGGGACGTGCGAATAAAGGCGGCGGCGGCTTGAGGAGAGGGGGATTTATAGGTGGCGGCTACTGCGCGTAGGGCGGGGAGGTCGTTGGCGCGGCCAGGGTGGACGCGGCGCGGCGAAAGCGGGAGGTGGTTAGCGGCAGCGCGGATTACGGCTGGTGGTGGCACCCGGCAGTTGCGGCGCAGCCGTTGGGCCGGCGCGGGCGGAGCGGCGGTTCGACCGACGACGCGGCGGCACGGGCGAGGCACAACCGGTGAGGCGAGGGGCAATGCAGCTCAGCGCGACGGCGAGGTGCGCGGATTGCGGGCGGCGCGGCTGCACAGCTCGGGTATGAGCGTAGCCAGCGCGGGCGAGGCAGTAGCCAAGACAGCTCGGCGCGGGGAGGTGGTGATGCCGACCGACGGCGGCGACATTCGGCAGAGGGTGGCGAACGACGACCGACGCGGAGGCGAGAACCGATGGCGTGCGCGCGCACGACGGCGGCGCAACGACGCGAGGGAGGCGTCGCTAGGCCGGCTGCGCGAGCAACGGCCGGCGATGGCCGGGGAGAGTTGAGGGAGGAGGAAGGAGAGAATGGGCTCACCGGGTTGAGGAAGGAGGGGAAGCGGCGACGCGACGACACGGCGAGGTGGGACGCGACGAGAGCCACGGCGAGACGGCTGAGAGCGGTGGTGTGCGACAGGGGAGTGGCGCAACGCGGACGGCGCAGCGAGGTGACGCTGGCCCGAGAGCGGGGCGGCGGCGGCAAGGAGAGGAAGGGGAGGGGCTCGGGAAGAGGCGGCGCACTCCGACAGCGGTGGCGACCTGCGCGTGCAGAGGCGAGCAAAGGCGAAGAGGGACCGGCGGTGGCCGGGGAGACGCGGCAGCGGCCAAGCGGCGACGGCGCGCTAGCGGTCAAGGCGACCGAGCGACGGTGACGGCGACGCGGAGCAGCGGCCAAGGACGGGCGCGAGGCGCACGCACCGTGTGGCACAGCGGGGACGTGAGCAGAGAGGTGGATGACGTGCCCGACAGGTGGCCTCACCTGTCGGTGTCTCGGGAAGGGAGGAGGCGTGGAGGACTTGGGCGCAAGCGGCTTGGGCCGGGTGAAGGACTGGGCTGGCCCAGCGGGAGGGAAGGGAGGAGAGGAGGGAGAGCAGGCCGGAAGGGAGAAGTGGGCCGGCGCTGTTGGGCCGAGAGAAGAGGGAAAATGAGTGGGCCGAGGGAGGTGATGCAGACTTTGAGCGCCGGTTAGGACACGACTCGGGAAATTGCAGACAGTGCACGCATTCACACGACAGAACCAAATCATGCATGAATTAGAAATTCGTACGACAAATTAGATCCGATACGTGAAACCGTGAACTGTTAGCGGAACAACGGCAGGACTTAACGACCCGTTAAATTGAGATTTAACGACTCGCTAAACTAGAATTAGACGACTTTAACGTTAAACCAATCTACGTGTAAGAAATTGAATTTCATACTGTAGATCAATCTCACGCTAGCTAATAGATTGGAAAACCTCAGCAATTAAACGGTAGATTAACGATAGATTGATTTGCATGAATAAAACGTATGCAAACCTAAGGTTTGGTGGAGAGATCAGCGACGGATTGCGGTTGTTCCTCGCTGTTAGGCTAGAAAACCTGAACAATTAAACGGTAGATTAATTTAGATTGATTCGCAAGAATAAAATATATGCGAACCTGAAATTTGGTGGAGAGAGACCAGGGCGACGTGCTGCAAACCAGGATGCAGCAGGGCTGCTAGCGGCTTGCTGCGCAGCTGCTGGGATAGGGGCAGCACAGCTATAGCGGAGGCGGAAGAGGCGACTAGAGATGCACGGGAGAGGGAGACGGGGAAAAGAGGCAAGGGTGTAGGGGGTATTTATAGGGGGAAGCTAGAGATAGATCTTGTTATCCATCCCTTATTAACAAGGAATAGATAAGGTTTCAAAGAGATAAGATTTAGAATTCTAATTAATTGGAATTGATTTTTTGGTGGAGATAGAGATGAGGCTGCATGGCTTGGAGAGGAGGAGGAGAGGATCGCACAGGGAGGAGAGGAGGTGGAGTTCGGCCAAGGGAGAGGAAAAAGGAAAAGAGAAAAAGAAAAGGGAAAAAGGAAAAAAAAGGAGAAGGGAAAAAGAAAAGAAAAAGGAAGGAGGGAAAAAAAAGAAATTGCCTCCAATTTTGCCGATTTTTATTAAGTTTATTAGACCAAATTTTATTGACTGCAGTTCAAATATAAATCCTGTTAATCATTTAAAATGCTTTCGGGACATTTTTAGAATATCCGAAAAGCTTCCAATTAATTAAATTAATTTATTACACTGAGTTTTCTCCTGAACTTTAATTAATAAATTATTTTTAATGCATTATTTAATTATTTCTTGGCTAGGGTAAAACTCAGGGCGTGACAGTATCTGACAGAATAAAAGAAAAAAATTATTATAGCAAAACAAAAGGATTAGATGGCAACGTCTATCCTAGATCTTTTTATTTTCTCACTGTCTTGTCCCCCATCCACAAGAGCAAACCAGAAACAAAGGATTATCAAATCAAAGATTCGATCAATCTCCACCACAAGCATAAATCTGGAACTAGAATCATGCCATAGCTGAGAGCACAGGAAAGATTTGGTTTTTCTCTATTGATTGTTACTAGGGTTTGAGAAGGGGAAAGATTCCAGAAATCAAAGGAGTAGATCAAGCAATACCTTGTCACTGTTGCTCCTCAACGCCCAGGATCACCGACGGGGATGGCATTGTGCCGCTGCCTCACTCTCCACCACCGCCGAAGCCGCCGCCGCCGAAGCCATCACCAGTTCGCCGCTGCTGTCGAAGACATGGTTGGGGACGGGTATGATGGGGCACAAAGCGGGCAGAAATATCCCCATACCCTTTTAGTTTGTGGTTATACCCATACCCTCTGTATTTTTAATGGGTAAAGAAAATTTGATCCATACCCTACTCGTTTGATGTGAATGTGGGTATGGGGAACGGGTAAGGATACCCAACGGTAGGCCTAGCTGGGGCCAAGCGGTGGCAGGGACAGGCAGGTTGGGGCGTGAGATTAGGGGTATAGATTTCCGATATTCCAATTAACAGATGAAAAACAGACTTGTCTTTTAAGTTTAGGGATCTTTGGTGGACTTTTTCCTTGAGAAAAGAACTCTTTGGAAAAGAGCCCACTGGATGGCCTTTAATGTTAAGGGCTGGACTTAAAACCTCACATCCATTTCGGCCCATTATTCTGTTTATGCTCCACGATTCAGCGATGATTTGTGCGAAATGACTGCATTTTCTTTCATTTTATTAATTAAAAATGCAGTATGCATTTTTCTTCAGGGGTACGTGAAATGGACACCCACTAAGCTTAGTTATGGGAGAATTTAGTGTTTTTATCGCACTCCAGTGTTATGATATCTGCTTCTTTATGCTTTGTGAGTTCCAGGCTCGTGAATCACGCTTGAGTATGAGTAGGTTTTGCTCCCTTATCACGGTGGAGTACACGTCAGATGCTGGAGCGGAATCCGAATCTGAATATGACATGTGGAGAATATGTGCTTTTATCCGGCGGCAAGCGTGTATAACTGTACTAGTAGATCGTAAAGTATTATCTCGACAAATATAACAACAGAAAACTCTCCACATTTGCTGTTAAAGATGATCAAGTACGGAGTACTATATATGCAAAAGAACGGACTTTTACTACTCGTTCCCAAAAAAAAAACCTTCGTTTAAAAATAAGGTAATTTTTTTCTTGTTATAGTTATCTCAAAATAGAGAAACCTAACAAATGTTATTGATAAATATGTAATTCTAAGAAATTCAATCAATGAGCGTAAGTTCTACAAAATATCATTATATAAACGAATTTGTTTAGAAAATGTCATTGTCGTTATGATTCTGTCAGCATTTCTCTGTTAAGTAATATAGCATGAACAATGAATTTAACGACAGAAATGGACGGAACTCTAACGGCGATGTCATTTCTCAGACAAAGTCATTAGTATAATAGCATTTTGTGGAACCTGCGCTCGTCAATAGCATTTCTTAAACTCATACGTTTGCTAATGACATTTTTTAGATTTTCTCCTCAAAATAAGTTTGTTTCTGAGTAATCGCTGCATTCGCTGCATTGGAGTTCATGAAACCAAGAAATAAATACATTAAAAATAGATAAAGTATAATACAATTGTATTGGGATATGATAAAATGAAGGATATTATAATTATTTTGCTTTTGTATTTATATGAGTGTGATGAGTGAAAATAAAGTTCTTTTGGCGTAATAGTTAGAAATAAAATAGGAATGGTTTTGATATGAAGTGATTGAGAACATGATAGAAATATGTACATTATTATACAAGATATACATTATAGAAATACTTATATTTTAAAATATATGAACTAGACAAGGCATACAATCTTTTTTCTATACATGTTCTAACTTGGCAACTTCCAACTTATTCAGCTTTTTTTTTTCTTTCGTTGGCACACAACCAATGTCCAAAACGATCGTGTATGTGACCAATGTAAGGAACCATCGTGTATGTACTCTGAATTCGTAGCTTTGTAGGAAAAGGATGGGGCACTGCGCACTAGCCACAAGCGACAATCCCACAAGACTACAGGCAAAGGCCACGAAGGTCTTGTTTATTTTCCAAATTTTTTTAAAAAAAACATCGCATCGAATCTTTGGACACCTAAATAAAACATTAAACATATATGAACCAAAAAACTAATTGCACAGTTACAGAAGAAATCTTGAGACGAATCTTTTGAGCCTAATTAGTCCATGATTAGCCATAAGTGATACACTAACCAACATGTGCTAATGATGGATTAATTAGTCTAAAAAGATTCGTCTCGCGGTTTCTAGGCTAGCCGTAAAATTCGTTTTTTCATTCGTGTCCGAAACCTCTTCCGACATTCCGTATCCGGTCAACATTTAACGTAACACTTGTCCCAAAAATTTTCTCAATCTAAATACCACCGAAATCTTCAAAACGCAAGAGATAGCACGAAGCCATGACTCATGAAGCACGAGCGCGCGTGATGTCACTCGGTGTGAACCCTGCAGTATGGAGGCGATTGCGACTGCAGTCATTGGAGTTTATCTTTTGGTTTTTAAAAAATAGAAAATAATATACAAATAAAATGTTTATATATGTGTTCATAGCGATATAAAAACCAAAATTGAAAGATAAACTACAACAAAAATATCGCAAAACCAAGTCTAGATTTAAAATTTAAAATTCAATTTTATCTTGTAAACATAAAAAAACAAAAGATGAGGTGATTGCCGCAAAGCCATGCTACGGTAGTCTCCTGCCAGTAAAATATTTCGGTGATAATTTGACTTTTAAAAGTAAAAAAGTCAAACAATATATTTATAAATAAAAAATAATTATGAATAAAATTGTTATATACGTGTTCTTAGTGATCTAAAAGACAAAACAGAAAATAAAATACAATGAAAAAACTCAAAATCCTACAAATTTAAAATTTAGCTTATAAAAGTTAACATAGGGAAGGACGAGAACATTTGATTCGAAACTCTCATGTTTGTGTTGGCACCACGGCCTTAGTCAGTCTTAATGAAGGTTTTATGGATGTGTCAAACATATTAATTAAGTGACACATCCGTATAAAAGAGAATATTTGTATGAAACTATGAGAAGAGAATTAGTTTTATGGCGATGAAACGTCATCGGTAACATAGTTTTCATCGGTAACACAGTGAAACTTGCATTGAGGGACTTGATGTGTTTCGTACAATCAAACACTTTATACGCAATCAAACTTTTAGCAGTAATTATATGTTTTATTTAGCTTTAAAAATGGTACGATGAAAGTTGCACAGTGAATAGCTGTTTCATATATCGTTTGATCGAGTTAGCTGTTCTATAAACTGTGCAATGAAAAGTACTGAGTGGTTTTTTGGATCCAGTGATTTTTTTTAGTCTCTTGTCACATCGGATGTTTGGACGTTACTTTAAGAGTATTAAATATAGACTGATAACAAAACTAATTGCATAAATAAAGACTATTTTATTAGATAAATTTTTTAAACCTAATTAATCTACGGTTATCAAATGTTTACTGTAGCATCACATTCGCGAATCATGGACTAATTAGGCTCAATAGATTCGTCTCGCAAAATAGTTCAAAGTATGAGGTAAGTTTTATTAATAGTCATTCAAACATTCGATGAGGCAGGGAAAAAAAGTTTGGAGATCAAAAACCCGTGAGTAATTCAGTATGAGTGTTAATTTATTTCTCATCAAAACCTATCAGGGAGCTGTGTGGGTCATCGCTGTTCCAGACCAATTATGCAAGCGTGGGGCCGGATGGCCCGGATGAGGTGCCACCCAGCCACCCAGGCGAGCCGCTGAGCTGAGCACTGCAGCCGCGTCACGGCGGCTACTAGCGTGGTCGTACTCGTAGGCTCGTAGCCCGATCAATCCATCGACTCCTACGCGGCCACATGGTCAAACCCCGTGCGAGTGCGCTGGGCCCCACACCCCACCCAGCCAATCCCCCATCCGGTCCTGGCGCCCAAGGATACCGTCACGGTTCCCGAGGACATCAGCCGCCGCGGGCCCACGGGTGGCATCCGCCACCAACGGGATGCTTCCAACTCACACCGCCCAGGCGGGGGCCAGTGCTGCGGAGCCTCCTTTCAGCTGGGCCCGCGTGTAACAGAGCCGGGCAGCCCGCTTGTCGGAGAGAGACGGCGAGTTTTGAGCGCGAGTCCCGACGCACGCCGCGACGAACGACGGAGGGGGACGGCCCGCCCCCACGGCGCGTGCGAGGTGGCAGGTCGTACGCGCACGTCGCCTTGACGCCACTGGCGACGCCAGCTCGCCGCGGTCCAATCCAATCACGCGCGCGGCCTCGTGGCCGGCCGCGGGCCGCCTTTCTTCTTCTCGGAGCGTCTGATGCCGGCCCTCCGATCGACATCTGACGGTGCACAGCTGTTTTGCCGTGGCACAGGGGGACGATTTGCCTGGATTGGGAATAAAGGGCCGGGATTAGATAGGAGATTTCTGCACGATGTGAGTTGCCTTTTTTTGTTTGAGAAAATATAGCAAAAAATAATTGACAAGCGCATCAAGAAAGGCTACCTTTAAATGATACTGCTATGTTTCTGCTAGAAATACCAATCCATGGGGGTATTGTTTATAATATGATGCTTATGAATGGTATTTGTTGCATATCCTTTTTTTTAAAAAAAATTAGAACCTGATGTGAGTAGCTGAGTGCCGGCGTAAAGGAAAGGAAAATATTATAAATGTTTCGTGGTTATACGTGGTTTAGCAATTTAGTGCCATTGCCCATTTACACCCGGGAGAGCTTTCCATGTGTGGAGTTGGTGATAAGGCCTTTTTACGTTTACATCCTAAAACTTCCATACAATGATGGCCCTTTGTTTTCTAACTACTATTTGCAAGGTAGCTTTCTAAATTGCACTCTCAAAATGGACTTGCCACCCTTTTTCCTCCTTATTTGGTCTAACATTCTCTAAGGTGTAGCTATCTAAACAACTTTTGGTAGTTGCCATGTCACTTATTTACTCTAAAATACTTTAATGGTATGGTTATTTAAAAAATGTGTCATTGCACAAAACGACGGAAAATATAAACGAACTTATTGTAAGTGCATGTTTCATAAAATATATAATCCAAACGTACGCATCCTTGAGTTCATCTTCATATGTCGTTTGCTGGTGATTATCTAGCAAGACTGACCATAACTTAGAATAATAAGGGGAATTTCTCCAATATCAATGATCCTTAACCTCTCCCCTTATCAACCATAAAAAATGTGTGTGTTTATTTTAACACGTGTATAGTTTCTAGTCCCATTTGCCATTTCAGTGCTCAAAAGCAGGAGTTTGTTTTTAAGGTAATGTTGAGAATAAGAAATTGATCACACATCAAGATTAATTTGTTAGCAAATATCTTCATTCTCCCATCCTCCTTCTCACACACGCTCAAGATGTTTGTGTTACACAACACCTTCCATCTATTTTAGTTTAAGTGTGTTCAAAAGTCCATGCTAAAAATAAAAAAAAATAAAGTTCATATTTCAAAAGCGGCTATTAAGACAACAAGAACATAAAGGTGCACTTGCTTCCAAACTATTTTATGTATCGCATATTTTCATTGAACAAACTAAACAGCTCATTCCAGGAGAGCAAGAACTCCATTATATTGTAACTGCAGTACATAAACAATGTTACTGAATTTGTAGCATACCAGAACTTCAAAAATATTAACTCATGGAGCATATGGACCTCTAAGGACATGTACAATTTATCTGTTTAGTTGTCTGTATATATTAAATAGACAATAATTGTCTATACTTATTATACATATCTAAAAACTCTTCGATCTGTCCATACCATTCTACATTTGTATTATGTGGTACTCATTTTTCTTCTCTTAACGCAAGTGGGACACCAAAATCTTTTACATGTACCCTAGAAAATGAACCTCTTAATTCAAAGGTACCATGCAGCATGAACAAAACGCTGAGCGTTGAGGATTTGTTGTTGCACCTACCAAACCGTCCAACCATCAAAGAGCACAATTATGCAGCTGTTCGAGGACCTGACGAGAAGAGCGCACCCACGCTTCTTTCCTCGCCACCAATAAATTCCATCTCACCAACAAAAACCCACGAAACCAGCGAGGCGAGACCCGTCTCCCCCTCTCCGATTCAGCAAAATTGCCACCTGTTTCCGCGTCCGCCTCTACCGAGGTTTTAGACACCGCGGCGCTCTTCCCATTTCTCGCGTCCCGCGGGACAGGCCGCCGCACCACCACCACCTCCCGATCCGCGCGCTTTCTCTCCCGCGCCCCGGCGGATCTGCTGTCTCCTGAAGGGCGAGGGAGCGCTGGAGGCGTCTGGGCGGCTAGGGTTGGGGCATGAGGATTAGCGAGCTGGGAGAGTGTGACGGGGTGCGGGTGGAGGGGGAGGAGGAGGAGGAGCAGCAGGCGGAGGAGGCCAGCGTCGGCGTCGGCGGCGTGGTAGCGCGGCTGAGCGCGAAGCGTGCGCTCGTCGGCGCCGGCGCCAGGGTGCTGTTCTACCCGACGCTGCTCTACAACGTGCTGCGCAACCGGTTCGAGGCGGAGTTCCGGTGGTGGGACCGAGTCGACCAGGTGGTGCCCCCTTCCCTTGGCGTCTGAATTCGGGTCGCGTGATTAGCTGTATAAGCCTTGCGATTATAGGCTTTGCTTTTGGTTTACTCGTTACTGTTAAGGTGGTTGTTGACTTATCTCTGTAGGATTTGTTCACTTGGGGGTGTTTTTTTTTTTTGGAAAACTGGTTGGTTTTGTTATGCCTGGATAATACAGGGACTGCTTAGCTCTGCCGCAGTAACAAGTGAATGCAAGGCTGCCTTTGAATTTTTTTTTAAATCTTAAAGTGTTTCATTACCAGTGCCGGCGAAAGATAATACCCTTCGCTTCCCCGTGAGCAGTGATTGTTAATGCGGTTGTTCCATTTAGATTTAGGCTCTGTTTTACTGCTAGCCAAGAAATTTGAGTAATTGTTTTTTCAGTGTTAATGTTGTTTCGGCCTGTTCTACGGTGAATTTTTATGTAGATTATATTATTCTATGATCTTTCGTTTGTCATCGCTGGAGGGATTTGTGGACATGGCTCTAGTTATCGTTCTTAGCTGTTACACTGCAATTTAGTACTCTTAATTGAGTCTGCGCTATGAAGATGTCATCGACTGATTTGTCCGATCTCCATCATCAGTATGTTTTGCTAGGTGCTGTTCCTTTCCCAAGTGATGTTCCACGTTTGAAGCAACTCGGAGTCCAGGGAGTAGTAACATTGAATGAGCCCTATGAGACACTGGTCCCGACATCCTTATATCAGGTAAAATTCTGTATTACTTGCTCCTAGCTAGCACATAATTTCTTTTGAGTTGTCAAGCCCGACATGCCACGCAATTTGAAGATGAAACTTGGTCTCCATTATTTAGTCCTTGTGAGATTGTTTGATGCAGTCTTGTGTTAGTAATCTCCATGTCTTATAAAGCGCAGTTTGATACATGTGATTGATCCAGAGGATTTTAGATCAGTCTATTACGCGTTTGCAACCAACAATGCAAGTCCATCCTGACTGTAACAACATCCTACTTTTGCAGGCCCATGGGATCGACCACCTTGTTATTCCCACAAGAGACTACCTATTTGCACCGGCCCTTCAGGATATTTGTCGAGCCATAGATTTTATCCACCGTAAGTTCATTCCCTTTAAGAAACATAGTCCTAAATGTGGTCAATGTTCATGGCTTCATGACTTTTGTTGAACATGGTCCTTAGTGTTGTTGCGCTTAGATATTTTTCTACCCCTGTGCTATGCTGTAGTGTGAAATATTGTTCTTCCGCATGGAAACATCGATTTAGATTACAGATTGGTGAAGTCAGATTTAGGGAAATCGAGCTAGTTGTAGCCAACTTTGATTTTGCGAAGCAAGTGATATCTGTGTGACTGTGTCCAACTAATGGATATGGAATTTGGCATGCTATCATTGGCCAGTTAGTTGTTGGTGTAGTAGATGTATGCAAATTTAAGTTGCAGCGACATGTTCTGATTCACATTCCATTTCCCACCACGGGATGACAAGGTTCTGTTAGCTGGTGCTGTATGATACCATGCACGATTATTACGTAAAATCATTAATATATCTGCTGACCAAAAAAGAGGAAATCCGCTGGTATACTCTTTCAGCACTGTCATTTATGCAGACAATTTTCATTGACCTCGAATGGATATTTTCTAATAGACAATTACTACTTTTTTCAGGCAATGCATCAGAAGGAGGCAACACTTATGTTCACTGTAAAGCTGGAAGAGGCCGTAGCACCACTATTGTTTTGTGTTATTTGGTAGGCTAAACAATAATTAAAGTAACTCAGTATTGTACATCTTTTTGCTCCATTTTGCTGATGGCAGCTTACTTATTTTGCAGATTAAATATCAGAGCATGAGTCCAGAAGCAGCATTGGATCATGTCCGTTCCATTAGGCCTAGAGTGCTTTTGGCACCATCGCAGTGGCAGGTGTGGGGACTTTTTTTTTGTCATTGCATCTTGTCCAAGTGAAAACTATTACTTAATAAACCTACAGCTGCTAATCTGCTTCATGCAAATGACATGATTGTGCAGGCTGTAAACGTTTTTAGTACCCTCACCACTGGGTGTCTTCCAATGCGGAGTGCAAACCTGGGCCATTTTCTAGAAGCCGGGGATGACTGCATCACTAACACAGAAATTGATGATTACTACTCTATGGAGCTTGATTACGAAGATAGTGGTTTACCCCTTTGTCAAGTAATGTTACCAAGGCCGACCAGTCCCACAGTATGCACTGACGCAGTGCTCATAACAGAAGCAGACCTTGAGGGATATGATACTTATGCCGGTACCAGGAAGGATGTTGTATCGGTGGAAGTAGTAGTCAGCCGTAAACCCATCATGAGAAGACTATCATGTCTGTTTGGATCTCTGAAACTTACCAGCAATTGTGAGCCAACCCCAAGCCGGTTTGCTGAGGTTCGGGCCTGCTAGGTATAAACCACCAGCGCCTTTATGCAGTTTTCAATGCTGTGAATCAAGGGTACATAATAGTAGATAATAATAGGCAATTAGCCAGTTAGGCATCGTAGAAACAGTGATGTTTCTACTTTCTCTGATCATGGCAATGCCATCGGGAAGAAAATGTGTGCATAGGGAGTTTGGAGAGTGTAGAGTTGTGAATGCGCGGATTGTCTTGTTTTTCCCTGAAAACATGGGATTCACATCATGGTTGTTTCTTTAATTGGAATAAAAAAGATGTCCATGATCCAAGTCACTGTTTGTCTGCTGCTACTTTTTTTGGGGAGACAATGTTTCCTGCTATTCGGCAATCGCCACATCATAGTCTTGGCACTAGTCAAAATCTTGCATTCTTGCGTCTGTGTCTCTGAATTCTGAACTGGACAGCTTTTTCTTATGGCTGGATGCTGGATACTGCGGCTGCTTTGCTAATTGTGATTCTTATGGATAATGGAGTTATGGAGCATGTTGGTGGATAGAGAATTTGCTTAGAAGTGAGCACTCGAGGTTGGGGTGCTTATTTAGGTAAGAAGCGGCATGTAGAGACCGGGTTTTTAATCCATTTTCTAAAAAAAATTTAGGTAAGAAGCGGCAGACTTAACTATTGTTAAACCTCAATCTGCATGCTCCATTATCCATCTTCAATCTGCTTATTCAGGTTAAGAGGTTGGGAGTGCTTATTTAGGGAAGAAATGGCAGGATAACAATTGTGCGGCAGAACGTGTATTGTGTTTGTCATTCCTTTGCTTATTGTTAAATATTAAATATTATATATTTTTCCATACAGCTGTGGCAACTACGATAATTATAATATACATGCAATCAATCTGCATTCCATATTGTTATAATCTACTATCTTTGTTTCATATTATAAATTATTTTAGGTTTGTTCTAAATCAAATCTCTCCAAATTTAGCTAAATTTAGAGAAAAATATAACAATATTTCCATCATAAAGTAAATATATTGTAAAAAAACATATCTAGTGGTGGACTAAATGAAATTAATTTGTTGTTCTAGAAATTAGCACGTTTTTATTTATAACTCGGTATAACTAAAAAAAGATGTTTAACTTAGAACAAACCTAAAATAACTTATATTATGAAACAGATCCCTTGTAATTACTAATATGGATATTTCTTTCTCCTTGGGTTTTTATAGATCTCCCTTTGTTTTTTTTTTTTGGAGAGACCTCCTTTTGTTTACTATGGTGGTTTCTAATCATTTCGACCTTGTTTGTAAAGAAGGTCAACTGTGCTTCAAAAATCTGTAATAGAAAATGTTAATGAATCCTCAAGCAAATTAACCACATAGAACCTCTGCCACACATAACTTTTAAAAACTTACTCTGAGTTACTCTTTAAAAGTGATTCATACTTAATTCAAATTGCACCCTTCTCATACTAACTTTTTTATATAATAGAATTCATTCATTCCGGCCTTTGCTTTATAAAAGCTACAACCAATTGTCCTTGTATTCCCTAGACTAGTAATCAGATCTCCGAAATAAATGATTGATCCTAAGTCGATCAAATTCATGTTCCATCGCCGCTAGCGACTAGCGTGGAACTAAACGGAAGATTCCATTGGAGATTAGTTAAGTTATAGATCGATCATCTCTCCAAATCAAGTTCCTACTATTACCATTGAATCCAATCCATGGGTACACTGCCATGGTCCCTCTAACATTATGCTTTCTAGAAGGTCGTAACATTTAAATATATCACTACCACTATGTTTTCACCCAAAGAGAGAGGAGATTTTGCGATATCGTTATCAAGAAGATGTGTGGCACTAAGGTGTCACCAATGCCCTTCTAAAATTGTGACAATGTCTCCACTATTATATTCATTGACATCAAACCAAGAGCCGGAATCGCTAAACGCATCTGGGAGCAACAGTTGGTCATGATTACAGAATGTCACCACAAATGCTTTAAAAGCCTATGTGATGCGGATAGCGCGGTGCCACTAGCCTTGGACTCCCCCTATCCTACTTCGCCGAACATTGGTGCCCTTCCTGCTAGAGGCCTTCATGTGATGGAGGCAAACACATTGGACTGAAGGAAAACAAGAGAAGAAGTGGTCATTCCCTATTATAAACCTGAAAGAACCTTAATGTTGCTTAATTAGAGGAGGGTGACTAGGAGGGTGATTGCCATTCAACATATGTGCAAACCAAAAATAATTTTTGAATAAAACTTTTATATACGTATTCTTAGTGATCTAAAAACTAACAGTGGAAAATAAACTTTGGTGAAAAAAACCCCTAAAATCAACTTTAAATTTAAGGTTGAAAATTTAAAATTTGGCTTATAAGCATAAACAGAAGCGAAAAGATAGGTGTGTAGGTCTTCCTATAAAGCTCACAATAAAATTAAATTCTCCATCAGAGTATTCAATCACAAGCACCGGAGACTCTGGTCTAAATTTCTGGATATTTTGGTTTCTTGGCAAAAAAATATCCAAAGAGATGTGTGCCAAGAACAATCTCACATAGAGAGGAGATAGATGGAGCAATAATAAGAACTAAATGTATAAGTAAACTACTACAATAATCAAGGATATGAAATCACGAAGAAATCAAATAGAGATAAAGAGAACATTTTTCACCAAAGTTTGGATCCAAACATCTTGCTCTCTGTTGAGGGACTCCAAGGAATCGAATCTTTCTCAATCTCAAGCCTAACCCAAGAAACACCAAGGATGAAGCTTTGGTCTCCAAACAACCACCAAGGCAAACCCCCATTTTCAAACGACCACCAATAATCCAAGATTAGACAACGAGCAACCACCTTCGGTGAAGCTTGCTCTATCAAGCAACCTCCAAGAACAAGCTAGGTTATCACTCAATTATCTTTTCTTACAGAGATGAGGATGAACATTCACAGCTTTCGACAACTCACTACTACCTTCGGAGATCAATTGTGACTCCTAGCCGTTTAGGGGACCTTGATCTCAAAAAGTAACAAACACAATTGAAGATTTGTTTGCTATGAACTCAAGTGTTCAAGGGATAGAGTGAAGCTTAGTTGCTCCCAATCACGTAATCCACCTCTCTCTCCACAAATCAATCTCAGCAAGATCTACCATTAAGGTAGCGAATTTGGAGATAATATTTACCTATGCATAGGTCAACTCATGCCCCAACTCAACAGCTAATAAAGGAGGGGATGGAGGGGCTTAAATACTCGAGCTTCCTAAAACTAGCCATTACACATAGATTTGAACACTAGAAATTCTACTTGAAAACACTAGAGACTCTAGTCAATACTCTTTACTAGATATAGAAATCACACTAGAGACTTTGGTAAAAATAACCAAAGACTAAGGTAGAGCTATCTTTGTCTGAACGGTAAAGTTGGACTGAAATCTCCACTACTCCCTGATAACATTCCACTAAAGCGGTCATAACTCTTTGCCCTGGAGTCCGTTTTCGATAAACTTAGACTAGATGGAAGGCTAATTGAGAGGGCTATCCAATCCAACCAAAAACAAGGACTAAAACCACTCATAGGTTAGGTTAAATCTTGGTTTTCTCTCAAGGAAGCACTAGGATATGTCACTTTGAGCACCGAAACATAAACAAACACATCAACATTGAATCCCTCCTAATAGTACGGTATTTCTATACTCAATTGCAAATAGAAAAGCTATACTGCTAGGAATGCCTTCATGCCATCTTCTCACTTTACTTTGAGGGTTGCCAACGTCAACACCATTTCACCATTAGGACTATTCACCTACAACTCATAAACACATTACTCCTAAATCAATTATACCTTTGCCTTTATCAATACATCGTACTCTCTTGATCTTCGATATTCCATCTTGCACACTTCAAATTACCGATGTGAATCATCCATGACTTCACATGGCATTGAAAGGTTCATCGATATGAAGCCTATCACCCTTCACCACCAGATTGGTCCATCGGTGCCAAGTCCTTTGCTTGCCGTTTCACCACTGCATGGTCCACCGTGGCCGAGTGTTACTTCTGCTTTACCATCTTGCCATATAAAGCCACTTCGTTCTCCACATCTTCAATATCTTTTCTTCTCATCAATATATCCATATCTTGTTGCCGGAACTCAACCTATTCACTCCATTGCATAAACCAATAGTTAGTTCCAACATATGTTGTCATTAATCATCAAAACATCCTACAAAACAAGGACGATGGATATGCATGGCTGTAGCCAACGATCTTGACCAACATTGGTGATTTGCGTGCTACCATCCTTGTTTGCGGTGTCGCTCAACGCAGCCACACTTCCACACAGCCTTCTCGACGGCGTCGAGGAACTCCAGTGCCCAGTCAACCAACGTCTTGTGCGACGACAGTCGTGATTCTTAGCCAATTGATCAGACTACCGTTGTCCTCAGCTGTGAACACCCTGCCAACGCCACCCTCGGTTGCGCTTGCAACAGCTTGTTTAGGCAGCATCGAGATGGAGATGGCCTGCATCGTCTCCGAGTAAAATGGGTTGATAGTTATGCGAGCATAGCGAGCTTAATTAGTTGACCATCAAAGCCAAAATCTAAACCAAAACAAATGGTTAATACTAACTAATAATTTGTTTTAAGATTTGGATACTCTTTGAAAAAAGATTTCCTTGGGTGATAAATATGTGTAGAATAATATTTTGTCAAACTTTTTAATCGTATATCATCAATAATTTCTTAAATACTTAGGTAAAAAAATATATACTTGTTTGCATTAAAAAGTACTGCGTAATATTGTAAACTCGTTTTCATGACTTTTTTATATAAAATTGATGCTCAAAGTTTTTAAATTCTGATCGAATTTTGTCCTAGACGTTCAGCATGACTGGATGGAGTATGTAGGTTTCAGATTCAGAGTTCGAGACAAACAAACGGGTACTCAACATATTGCAGGGAGTACCCTCTGCAAAGCTCGAAATACCGTTAAGGTGATGAATCGAACACTCCATCATACAAAAACGTCAATTGCATGCTCATGGGGAGCAAGCAACGAATGCATTTTTTTGCGTAGGCTTCCAGAACTCGTACTGCAATTATCCAAATAAATGGGAAACAAAGCTCACTGATGAGTGATGATGATAAAAGAGCCCGAAAATCCGGGAAGCGGAGAAGAGACCCATCGCCGTGGGCCGGAGGAGAAAAAAAATATAGACCGTTGGATACGAAATGGACGGCCCAAGCGAGACCCAAGGTATACGCAGCACAGAAGAAAATCAAACGAATCAGCACGAAAACCCTCCTCCGCCCAACCTCCTTCCTTCTTCCCAGCCTCTCTCTCCCGCCGCCGCCGGTGGAGGAGGCGGCGCCTCGTCCTCGGCGACCATGGCTCGCATCGTGTCGCGCGCCCTCCCGTTCGCGTTGCGCTCGCCCCAGCCCGGCGCAGCGCTGCTGCGTTCGGAGGCGGCGCGCTGTCCACCCCTCGCCGCCGCCGCGGCGGCGGCGGCACCCGCCGCCTCGATGCTCTCCTGGCGCGGGCTCACGCCCACCCCGGATCCCTCGCGCTCGTCGCAGCCGCCGCCGCTGCCGCTGCCGCCCTTCGCGGGGTTCCTCGCGGGCATCCGAGGCTTCCGGAGGGGTAGGCGCGGCCAGTCGGCGGCGAGGCGTGCGCAGCCGCAGGACCCCATCCCTGCAGCTCCGCCCCCGCCGAAGGAGAGTGAGATCGAGCTCTACGCCCGAGTCAGCATCGACGATGACATGCCCGATGACCCCGAAGTGCTGGTATGCATGCTACTATGGAACTTATCAGTATTAATGATATCTGGCTGTTTTGGGTGAAGTCACTGGAATCACGATAAATTTGATGATTTTACACTTTCTTCGTTACCAAATTGTTTATGTTGACACTTGTGAGTATGATAAGTGGGATCTTCTGAGTCATACATTATTCACAGAGTAAAATGTACACACATGTAGGGGTGATCGTTTGGCTTGGCATATTTGCAAACGAAAAATAATTGGTAAATAAACTTTTACGTATGTGTTCTTAGCAATATAAAAGCCAATGCTGAAGAATAAACTACGGCAAAAAACACCAAAATCAACTCCAAATTTAAGATTGAAAATTTAATTTTGGCTTATAAGCATAAACATAAGCATAAGTGAAAATATGATGTTGGTAGCTTTCTCTGGATGATTTATCCTCAAATGTTATTCTACTGTTTCTAATCAATTTATTTGTGATTTCTGCTCCAGTTCATGTATGAAAAATTATGATTAGCATATATGAGACAATAGTTTACTGTTATCCCTAATTGGTTGTGTTTGCCCTTCGCTAAAATGAAGTACACACTTTGGGTAGCTGAGCATATGTTTTTGAGCAGATTTCTTTGATCTAGAGGTAAACAAGTGGGCAATGTAGTCGGATAAAAAGTTAGGCATTTGGATGTCTAATTATGTTTTGGTTGTTTGAGTAATTGAGTCGATCCATCATGTTATATTGGAGTTCCTTGGTTGATTTTGATTTGGTAGTTATGTCCATCCGAACAAACCTTTGTTTGGATATTCTGCCAATAAAATGGCATGCTAGTTTTGTTGCATTTTCAATTTGTGACATGCTTATTTACCTATGTTTCTGTTAATGTGCATGTAGAACATTGTGGAAATTCTAAAACTAAATGTTCCGATGGCGATGAAAATTGCGCTTGATGGGCTTCTGGATTCCAACTATAAATCTCGAGACACTTCAATAAGTGATGTTGGGAGGTATGATAAGGTTGAAGTGTCTGTGGTGCTATGCAATGACAACTTCATCCAGAACCTTAACAAAGAATGGAGAGGCGAAGATAGCTGTATTGAAATGCTCTCGATGTCACAATACATTCCTGATCTTGATGTTCCTACTGTAAGAATAAATCTTCTATTTGAGTGCTGTTCTATTAGACATGCCATCTAGTTGTATTTTCTGAATATTTGTGCCCGCAGTTAATGTTAGGTGATATAGTAATCTCAGTTGAGACAGCTGCAAGGCACGCTGAGGAGCGAGGTCATACACTTCTTGATGAAGTGCGGATACAAGCGGTATGCTCACTTGTTTATTGACTGTCATTAGCCCCCTACTGTTTAGAGGTTTGAATACACATTTTATCTTTTTCATGGTGAAGTTCCCAGCTTCCTTTTACCAAATCATTTAATCCCATGTTATTATACATAGACAGATAGACTGCAACACAGATAATATGGTACAAATACAAAAATTGACTGTTTACTTACTACTCTGTATTAGGTTCGTGGAATTCTACGTCTTCTGGGTTTTGATCATCAAACAAGCGATGAGTCTGCAGTGGAAATGGAGAAGGAGGAGCAGCTCATTTTGAAGAGTCTAAGGTGGAAAGGGAAAAATCTTGCTAAGAGTGTTCTTGATTCAGGCAAAAGCCAGACAGAAACATTGGATGGTATGTTCTTTTGGGATTTCTGTAGTTATAGTCCTTACAATTGTTTTGATATTGAAGAAGTACTTTCACACACATATGTTGGTAATCTAGCTCTTGTTGCCTAAGAATTTTTACAGAGCAAGTGACAAGTGGCCTAAAGAGAGCTGGAAGCCTAAGATTTTATAGACCAAAGTTCAAATATATCTTCTGCGATATGGATGGTACATCATTTTCTCTTTGTGCATATCA
Source organism: Oryza brachyantha (assembly GCF_000231095.2). Taxonomy (NCBI): domain Eukaryota; kingdom Viridiplantae; phylum Streptophyta; class Magnoliopsida; order Poales; family Poaceae; genus Oryza; species Oryza brachyantha. The sequence continues at coordinate 23,338,525 of NC_023163.2, forward strand.
CACTCTTGATATGTGTTTATATTTATCAGTGATCTTTTCTTTCTTAACAAGGTACACTACTCAACAGTAAAAGTCAAGTTACAGCAAGGAATGCAGAAGCTCTGAGGGAAGCAAGGTCAAGAGGAGTAAACATAGTTATTGCCACAGGAAAGGTACTACAAGTTCTTCATCTCTGTTTTTAGTAATGACTTAACTGTCCTTGCCAGGACAAGCCAGATCTCCTGGATCACTACTGCATCTTTTTCCCAGCCAGGCCAGATCCAACTAAAAAACTTACACTGCGCTCATCTCGGTATAATGGAATTAAACAATCCCCTAGAAGAACCCTGTTTATCGTTTACATTTTTTATATGCTGACAATCAAGAACACTGTCTGTTCTGTGTGCTTGTTTTTATTTGCTACTGCCATAATTTGGTAACTCAAAAATGCTGATAATTGTTTCCCATACATGTTCATCTTTGAAACAGGCACGACCAGCTGCCATTGATGCTCTCAGTATGGTTGACTTATCTGGAAGAACTGGCATTGTCTCAGCATCGTCTCCTGGCATATTTCTTCAGGTTGGTGGAAAGTGTTCAAATAAAACGTGCAATCTCTGAAGTATCATATTTTAAACTGAAGAATGCATGTCACATGCACTGTGATCTTTACGGCATCGTACTTAAATATGTGGGTAATGAACAAAATCATTGAATGGTTTTTTCTCTTAACTTTTTGCCTTCAATTCTTGAATTGAGTGTAAGTGTGGAATTTGGTCTAGTGACAGACTAATAATTCATACCTCCCTGCATTTGAATATCTGTGGAATGCTGCTACTTGAATCTATGATGAAATGTAACATAGTTAAAGGTTTATTCTTTTACTAAATTGTTTCCCCTTTTTCTTTCTTGTATATGTATTGAGTGAACCGCAAAATTTAGTCATGAGATAAGTCAACTTTTCTTACCTTGCTGGTTTCAAAAGGTGGCTATCTTGTGTTCATAGAACAGAAAGTGTGCTGCTGATGTTGCCCCGTGCAGCCGTTAATTCGTAACTTATATTCTAGACTTTATTCAAAAGAAAAACAAAAAGGTTGATAGCATCTTTTGATCAGGCCCTGGTGGTCTGTTCTTCTGTTCAATCCTATCATGTGCCTTCCTAAGTTGATGTTACCTTGTATTCTGCATATTAATGAGCTATGCTTTTTTCTTGAGCCCACTGTTTCATGACTATGGCGATGTTCCTACTGATGGATAAATGAAACAATTTTATTGTTGCTGTGTGCATGATTCCTGTTCTCATCAGATTAATGCTTTCATTTGTAGGGCCTCTTGGTTTATGGTTTGCAAGGAAGAGAGATTTATAAAAGAAATTTAGATCAAGAAGTATGCAGAGAAGTAAGTTGCAGTTTTCTTCTTTCTAAGCATTGAGAGCTTGGGGCCATAAATGTGTATACAAGAATAATTTAGATCTCAAATGCTACAATTTCATGGTTTTCCTACGTAATAGTTATATTACCTTGAATGCATCTCTCCAGTTAATGGACTAATTAGATACCCTCTTATGTCAATTTAATATGTTGTTGCTTATTAGTTGAACATTCTAAAGAAAATGCAGCCTATTTTTTTGAGCAGATAATTTTATTATCTTAGTATCTAACACTAATATTACCAATTTAAATTATTAGCTTCCAATGCTTGCACTGAGTAGTGACACTATTGGCTTGTTGCAGGCATTATTATATTCTTTGGAGCACAAGGTACCATTAGTAGCATTTAGCCAGGATCGATGCTTCTCTATGTATGATGATCCTTTGGTTGATTCTCTCCATTATGTGTATCATGAACCTAAGGTATGATGGTATTTTGATAAAGTAAATTTTAGTCCATATTCCTATTGACTTGACTGTAGTTGTGACTCTTATTACAGGCTGAAATAGTTCGGTCTATTGATCAGCTTTTAGGAACAGCTGAGATACAGGTGCTGTGCTTTCTTAACAATTTTTAGGAATAATTTCATGATCAGTTCGGTGTGAACTATTTTAATGTTCCTTTGCTTAAATACTAAAAGCATCATGATTCTGTCTAAGATGGCATTCTGGTTGGTAATTCATTTTCTCAAAAATTGATCCAAGTAATTGGTTTATAAAACACTATTAGTTTAGTTACCATAAAAAGCACGGGCTTTCTTTGGGACAAAAGGGGAGAAGGTAAGAAGGGACATAGTTTGGTTCAGAGACTTCGGGTGGGTGGGGCAGTTGTCCTACCATGTACTAATCTACTTAACCATGCAATAAATCAGGCCTATATATCTCTTAATACAATTGGAACCCTCTAAATGCAGTTATTACTCATAAAATTGCATCATCTGGATCATTTCTAGCCTTTGGATGATTGATCTGAGGTACAGGCTATACAAAGCAACAGAGGAACCAAGTCACCAAGCTACAAACTAAATCCACCTTGCATCTCATGTCTATCATTTCTGCATACAATCGAAACCATTTGGATAATCAAAGATTAATTGCTTGTTCAAGGCTTGAAGCAACTTAAAGGCAAAGGTTTTTACATATATTCATAATATAAACCAATCTATACAACAGACACGCTTCTCATTTTGACTCTGGCTGACATTTTCATTAATGGGGATTATTTTATTAGCAATTTGATGGTGCTAAAGATGCCTGTAGCTTACTGCATTATAGTTTTCATCTTCAGAAAGTGCTCTTCCTTGAAACTCCTGAGGGAATTTCTTCTTCATTGAGGCCATTCTGGGAAAAGGCAATAGAAGGAAGGGCCCGTGTGGTTCAAGCACAGCCTGATATGCTTGAACTTGTACCTCCTGCAACTTCAAAGGGCGATGGGGTGAAGATTCTTTTGGACCACCTTTGCATTAGTCCAGATGAGGTATAAGTCTAGTTCCCTGTTACATGTTTTTGCATAACGGAATACAATTGATACCATTGCTGTTCAGTTTGTTCAATTATGAAAAACCATCATTAATCTTGATTTAAGTCTGCACGAGTTTTCCAACCTGTTTACCCAGTGATCTAGAGGTATAAGTAGATTTAAAATGGATATAGAGATCCTTGGATCTTCCATAGAGCCATTGAAAGCACACCCTGCACTTGCATTACTTATAACTTCCAACTTTTTTTTTCTTCTGCAAGGTAATGGCTATTGGGGATGGAGAAAATGACATAGAAATGCTACAGCTAGCATCATTGGGTGTTGCGCTTGCAAATGGGTCTGAGAGGACGAAAGCAGTGGCAAATATAATTGGTGCCACTAATGATGAAGATGGAGTCGCACAGGCTATTTACGACTATGCTTTCTAACAGCTGCTAACTCTAAGGAGTAATGGGGTGGGATAGGATTATCTACTCTTCGGTTCTCCCCAGTGCCCTGGATTCACCGTATAACAAAAATTAATCACACATCCATCCACAAGATAATGCTGGGATGTGATCTGAAACCCCTGTTGGAGTGAAAAACATTTGAATTATTAGGCTTTGGTTTATTTTTGGCTTTGCGAAAGTTCATGACCAGCCATGCACCTGTGTGTTTGGAATATTTATATAATTGTATTCATTTTCTTTTCATCTTTGATGACCAAGGATTGCCTTTACGTTTCTGTTAAGCTGTTTTTTTTTTCCATAACAAAGGTAACTGGATGTATCACAGACTCATGCTTCAAAATTCAGAGATAGAAGATTGTTCATCAGCCCTAGACAGTTGAATGAAAAATTCAGTTTAGTTATTTACAAACAGAATTGATGTCTTCATGAACAAAATGATTCTCTGTAGATGGCAGAGAAAGAAATCCTCTTACATCTGCGACAGGCTAATATGCTTGTCAACAAAATCCTCAAAAAAAGAACAGACCTGAAACCCTGACAAAAAGAAAACATTTCAATGGTGTCCCTACTGATGGTATCCATTTTTGTGTACAGGAATTGGGGGAGGCCTATAGAGCATGTTCTTGGTGTTATTCCTAGCCATCAGATTTGCGCAAGAACTTCCAGAGGACTTCTTGGCTATTGATGTGCTGTTTGCTCCAGGTATATGACAAGCTTGCTGGTTCCCATCCAGTGCTACATAGCTCTTTGATGATTTGATCTTCTTGTATGGACTCTCTTTCTTGCGTAGATCCTCTAGGCATCTCACCTCGGACAAACATGCAAATGATTGAGATTTCCCGTCGTAGTATTTGGACAATCCTTTCCTGCAAAGAACAACATAGCATGCCCTGTGAGAAAGAATTCCTTTTGCTGTACATATATTGATACTATATGCAAAACTTTTTCGCAGGAACTTACTTGACAGGGAGTTGTGCCATCATAGATGACAGATCATAGAGGCTAACTGAATTCAGCCTTGTCGCCTGTGAAGCTGCCTGTTGCGCAAACTGGTATTCTTGAGCTTCAGCTTCCTCGCTGTCTGAAAATTGGGCCTCATCATCGGAGTCGCCTGAGATGGACGATGATGTCTCGAACAAGTCTTCATCTTCTTCTTCATGGTATACCGGAAGGACAGCAGCTCCACCGAATTTGCTCATCCTTGCAGATTTCTGCCTTCTGGAACGAAGTCACCGTAAGAAGAAGGTACGCTTTGTGTATGGATATATTCTTCCTCCTCTTGCTTCCTCTCTTTCACAACCTTTACAACGTCCGGTGGGAGGGGTGGGTATATATATAGCTCCAGCTGAAATGGGATAACGCTAGGTGCCTGCTTTCAAACACGGCATAGTGCCCTTTGACTAATATTATTAATCGACGCATTTTGCATCCATGACATCACCAATTTGTTGTGTTTACATGGACTAGTTAGGTTTTACCAAGACACTGACATGGACCCCATGAGCATGGCTGCTTGTGCCTTTGTCCCGTTTTTTTCCAAAATTAAGAAAAGGTAATAGAAAGAGCGTGAAAGTTGGTTGGCCACTTCCACATGCTTTCCCAGATTCTGCTGCTGGTGCCCTGATCTGATCTTATCTTCTCAGTTTGTTGAATGGGACCCAGATTTGTTCATATATCTCTTTGGCAAGTTGGTTTCTGAGCCTGACATGTAGGCCACGGCATGTTATGGTGGAGATGATGCCTCATCATGTTAAATCATTTTTGTGGGGAGCTAAGCGAGGACACGCGGCGCGCTGCTGTTGGTTTCTGATTCTCATTGCAGGCTGAGTCGGTGGCCGAGGTAGAACTCAACTTAGATCTTTCGGTTTCAGGAAAAATCTTTTCATTACTTAACCAGGAGTATTTGGGGGGAAATCACGTTTTATCATATCACTTTGGCGCCTTTAAAAAATTGAGTATGCAGCATACAGACGTAACGAATATTAAATTCTCAACCTTGGTAAAACCTGTTGTTTGTTTATCTACTTTCTAAACAGTTCGAAATGGTAAATTTTCAGCTAGTGCTATTTTCTTTACGTTGGCGAGGGAAATATGACTTGTTTAGGGGTGTTTGATCCATCCTGCTTTTTTAAGTCATCACATCGAATATTTGGACACTAATTAGAAGTATTAAATATAGACTATTAATAAAACCCACCATATATTTTGGACTATTTCACAAGACGAATCTATTGAGCTTAATTAGTCTATGATTAGCGAATGTGATGCTCCAGTAAACATTTGTTAATTATGGATTAATTAGACTTAAAAATTTGTCTAATGAAATAGTCTTTCTTTATGCAATTAGTTTTGTTATCAGTCTATATTTAATACTCCTAATTAACGTCCAAAACAAGGAACTACAAAGAAGTTTCTGGATCCAAACAGCCTTTTAGTCCTTGATAACCGCTAGAAAATACTCTTGTCTCCTATTTTGGGGCAGAATTTCAGCATACAAACAGTGTGAGTGGAGCACTAGCTGCACTATGGTCTGAAAGTTAACTGGTAATTTACGTAATCTCGAACAGTCTTAGCTTTCAAAACAGAGACCATTTTGCTCATTTCCTTCCTGATCACTGCTCACTGGTTCCCCATGTACTCATATATCTTGTTTCAGACATAACGGGTAAGTGGAGATTCCATGGACCCAATCAGAGTTTGGTGAGTAACACGTGTATGGTTTTCCGCGTCACAACTGTGATTGCACTTCGCTATGATACTTGGCCTCCATTGCACGCAATTTTGCAAGAGAGAACGAGAGGCAACAAACATACGGCCGGCTCTCGAAATAAAGTTGTATTACATCGGATTATCGTTAACAGTGTTAATGCCTGCCCATCAGAACACACGAGATGCTGTTTCAACTAGGAGAAGTCGATACACGCCCCTGCAACAGGATATCGTCGGTCTTAGCCACTTGTCCTGTCTATGGTTTCTTTTAAGACCTGAAATTTAACAAAGTATTTTGATATTCATACGGGTACTAAACTACAAAACTGTATAATTCTACACACCGAAGGCCTAACCCAGCGTAACGTGGTGAGCTGTTCAAAACTGGACACCCGTCGCCCCGATCCTGTAACGTGCCAAAGGTGCATGTTCGGTGGGCAAAACCAACGACACCTCACACGTCTGCCATTTAACACGAACTCCTAATAATCTACTAGTGAAAACGCCTTTTTTATATATAAACCCGATGAGACAGAATGCCCTGGGTACACATGGCACGAACACCATTTCTGGGGACACGGCCACAGGTTTAGTGGACCAACGAAACCGGCAACAAGCTTTCTTGCTCGTCACCTCGTGTCCGCGTGTTGCTCGGCACGAAGGCTGTCTGTCTACGTACTGCTACAATGCCGTGCTCTGGAACCCCACCGATGCAAGAGGGTGTAGCAGACGCCCCTGAAATGCGCTCGTGCTGTCTTTGCACTTTCGATCGCTTTTTTTTTTTGGGGGGTTCTTGAGCCAATTGCACATTTTGCATGTCCAAATCGGCGCCATTAACCTCAGATTTGAGGTCAAGTGATGGCTGCTTAGAATCTGTACTATGGATATTGATGCCCCCTTATCCTTAACCCTTATCCAAAGCCTGGACTGGTTCAAGCTTAGCGTGGTGGGCGAGCTGAAAGTATTACCGAATTAGTGTTCCATGACGTCTCACTCCCGTAGCGAAATTTTGACTTGAGTACATACATGTTCGTGGATGGGGGGCGGAGCAGCTTCTATTCCGGAAACATTCAAACACGAGCTTTTTACTAATTACTATCGAGCTCAACCTATGCATACACGTACGGACCTTCCTTCCGGCTGCATATGTAGCTTTCAGGTCTGAATTTTCACTATCTAGCTAACCTTTTCGCGACGACTTAAGACTAAACCCAGGTAGGAATTTTTCCCTCTAAAGCATTGTTCGTTCAAAACGCGTCGACGCCTCTGGATAGAGCCTGCCAGCCGAGCCAATCAACCAACCGGCCGCGCTCTGACCGGCTTGGCTCGCGCGTGGAACAACTAACACATGTTTCGTTTCATCCGCTCACTGAACAGGACCTGGGGTGGTAGTCTGGTAGAGAGCTCGGAGCGTCGGACCCGGCGAGCGAGCGAGTACCTGCCATCGCCCAAAAGACGCGTTTGGCTCGTAGTCGTCTTATAATCCCAAGCGATAAGCTTTCGCGGATCGTGCCGGGATCCGGCGAAAGCGACCGAGCAGGTAGAGCATCCGCGCGGCGCGCAGAAATCATGTGGCACGAGGCCGGGGAAGAGAGCGTGCCCCCTCCCTGCGATTTTTTTTTGTGTGTGTGGACCACGGGTCGACTACCTGTCCCGGCCGCGCGCCAGCCGCCGGAACGTGGTCTGCGCGCGCGCGCGCGGACGAACGGCGCATGTGGATAGCGCGCGGGATAGGATGATCGATGCCGCGTCGCTGTTCACCCGATCTTTTTCTCTCTCTCTCTCTCTTATCTCTCGACGCATCCTCCTCCTCGATCTCTCGTCTGTTCCGTGCGAATCCGGCCGGCCGAGGTGCACCACCGCCTGCACGAGCCAGGCTGCGACACGGGGACGCGTCGGCGTCTCCGCCTCTCATGCACGCACGTCCGGACGCGCCGCGCCGCGCGGAACCTGGCGTTTTTTTTTTGTTTCCCCTCCTTCTCCGAATCCGAGGGGCGAGGCCGGCCGAACGGCCGCACGGGCACGCAGGCGGCGGCGTCTCCTGCCGTCGTGGGTGGTCGCCTACCAAAAATCGGTGAGCGATCCAGCACAAGGAAAAGCCGGATCTCTCCGTTAAGTCTTGGGGAGACGTGCCGCGGCTCATGCAGGTCCAGGGCTCGTGCTTGGTCGGACGCGGCATGCAGGATGTTCCTCTTTGGGTGCAGTGGCCGTCATGGGAGCGGACTACGCCATTCCACTGTAGTGGATGGGCGCATCGGAATAACGAAAAGGGCGAGAAGGACGTGAAAGTTTTGATGGATGCGAGTCCAGTAGTATAACTCGACTACTGGTTCCTAAAGGTTAGATTATATAGTTGATTATGTAATATCGATATATATTCAATTGTTCAGTTAATCGGTTATATATAATAGTAGGTTATATATTTACATATAACAATGGGTTATATCTATATTATAATATTAATATTAATACATGCCCATCTCTTTTCTTATATATATTTTTAGAGTTTGTCTTGTGGCAGACTATACATTATAAATATGTATCTTGTTTTTCTTTTATTTCCTTTCATCTTTCCTCATAAACACAAATATAAGCGTTAATTTTTATAGCGTGTTTACATTATGCTGATTCATTCATGCTGCGTGCGAATCCTGCACACTGTATTCTCCCCATGTATATCATGTGTGCTAGGCATGTAGGAGTAACCTCTCATTTGCTTTAGATAGTAACAGAAAATCTTTATTGAGCATGTAACATGTTCATATCACGGCATCACGCATGGGCTTAAAGAACTTTCTTTATATGGCTTCGGAGTTGAACCGTGAATCACAAAACGAAGGCTGCAGCAGATCTTCTCGCCACGGCTTCGCTCGCAGGTTTAACCGGCCGATTTATGGCACATAAAGAGAGAGTACATAGAACCACACACATAACAAAATCCAGATCCGTTACGTACAGAAGGCAGCTCCCGAAAACATAAGACATATCATCAGTTCGGCGCTGGCCGGCCGGCCGGCCGACCATCAATACAACTATTGCAAATTGTAACGCCAAACTTATCAGGCGAGACAGCACCAAACTAGAATGATGAGAAGTTCACCTTGTGTTTTTTTGCTTTCGTCAAGGGCGTTTCAGTGGCGTTACACGGCTGACGACTGACGACCGAATCTTGAGGGGATCAGGGGAGCGGCGGTTACAACTATCAAACTGACGGGAGGAGAGACGCACGCATCGTCGTCTGACCGGCCGCTCCTCTCCGCCCCGCCCTGCAGCATGGGCATCCCAGTGCGGGCGATCGATCGGGTGGGCGGATCGATTGGATTATTAGGCGCCGGGAATCAGGTGGTGGCGGATTTTGAGTGGAAGTTGGAATGCAAGTTGCCGTTTTCTTTTTCTCCCATCGCGTGGTCGTTCAGCGGCCGGGTCAGATGCATGTAGCGGATAACGTCGGGGTTTTCGTAGATAGGCGTCCAGAATTTTTAGATGGCTTTGTTGTGGTTTGGTCAATGTCTCGTCCTTTAGTTTAACTAAGTAATAAGGTGATCCATCGTATGGGCAGCTGGAATCCAACGAGAGGCTTCTGGAGACGCCGCTGCGCCGAGAGGGGCGTGTTCTGTCCAGATAAAACTTACTCGTTTCCTATTAAAAGATTTTTTTTGAGATTATCTAAATTGTATATTTTATTAGTATATAATTAAATTTAGATAATATTAAAAAAATTATAGTGTGGAACGGAACGAATGCTATTTATTGGCAAAGCTAAAATTTGGTATTGCCAAAATTTTGCCAAGGTCAAGATATTAGGCTATGTTTAGTTTGATACCTTGCTAATTTTTGGTATACTTTTGTGAGTAGAAGTTTCTAGAATTTGGTAAGGTTATGGTAAGGTTACGAGGGTAAAGTTTAATTTAGTTTGTTCCTTAACAAAATTTTGATATCGTCAATGTATAGAATGGTTGATGCTGGTACCAAGGCCGAAATCTCTGATAGTGCGTAGGAAGGCGATGAGCTGGAGAACAGAGTGTTGATTAGGTCCAGTAACTTATATGTGATGGATTTTCGGCCCACAGAAAATGCTATTCCTTACGGCCCACAGTAGCGGTTTGCAAGACCAGTTCATCGGTTCCCTGGACTCCAGCTACGCCTCTTTGACCGTGGAATCATCGAAATGCACTGCTACCATTCCCAAATATATAAGAGTGTCAAATTATCCACCTCGTATTTTTTACTTTTGTTTATTAAAATTTAAACTTTTAGTTTTAAATTTAGAGTTGATTTTAGATGTTTTTTTGTCGTAGCTTTTTTCCTAGTCTTTGCTTTTATACGCTAAGATCACGTATATAAAAGTTTTATTTATAAATTATTTTTTATTTGTAAATATGTCATTTTGCTTTTTCTAAACAATCACCCCGTCAAATTTCACAAAATAGCAATCCACACATACCTTAAATACCTTACAGTACCAAAATTGGATAATTCTATAATCTCCTTCACCTAACACCACAAAAAATATTTTGGTAAGTCATTAAGCTCAGAATATCTTCGAGAGGCGTGTAAAATTGATCTTTAAGTTGTATTTAGGAATTAGGTCAGAAAACCTATCTTCCACATGTTTCTAAATCTATTTCAATATTTATACATGCCTAAAATAAACTCTCGTATTCTAGATTTGAGATAGACATATGAGTTCACAATACAAATTATTCAGTTTTAGACTCACTTCGGAGGACGCCGTAATTTTTAGGCCTAATATTTTTTCTAATGGACCGCATATATAGTTTTGGGAGTAAAATATTAGCATTCTTTTGAAGACACTAGCTAAATGTTTGTGTGTCGCAAGATGTTATTGAAAATAGAAAATTAAGGTTTGTTGACAAATATTCTAATTGGTTAAAACAAAATTTTATGTGTGTTATACTGTGCTTAAAAGGTATAAAAAATATTCTAACTGAAAGAAAAACAAAATACCATGATTAGGAAACTGGCTTTTAGAGCTATCCAAGTAAAAGAGCAACAAGAGCATACGATGGCATTAGCATATGACAGTGATGGTGGTGATGACCCACCACCAGCACGTATGCAAATTGCATCATACAGTGAACTGAACGACTGGCTAACTCGTATAAGGCTCATGGGCTGTGTGCCTGGTCCTTCCTTTCACTGGGCCGGGACATGGGCTGCTTATATAGTCAGGCAACCGTAGGCCGTGTTCGGGTAAGGAGGTGATATGTTAACTTATCCGGTACGGAAAACGTAATAATAAATAAGTACATAATTAATTAATTGTTAATTACTAAAAATATAAAATATATTAATATGATTTTTTAAACAATTTTTCTATAAAATTTTTTTTGCAAAAAAGTAGTTTGAAAAACGTGCGTAAGGAAACGAGAGAGTTAAATTATCTTACCGGGTAGGGCGAACGTGGCCGTAGACAGATGAATCATCTTGATCATGTTTGCTCCTTTTAACCATGAGACTGCATACGATGTATCCCTAGTCTTATAAAACCAGTACAAATATAATCCTAAAATAGTTTGAATAATAGTTTCGACTGACATAGCATCTACTTAGCGTGTTGACCTGGGTCTTCATATGCCGTGCGACATCTACATGACATAATAATTGAAAAGATAAATAAAATAGTTCAATTCACATATCAGTCACATAGAAAAAAGTGAAAAACAATCAGGTCCCAGCCTCTTCTTCCTGGGCGACGCACAGGCAGGTCCCCGATAGCCTCGATCAATTCGTCCATACAACAGCAAAGAGCAACTCGGTCGGGTGGTCATGACGGTGGAAGTGCCATGGTGCGGGGAGGGGGTGAGGATGAAACGGTGGTGGCAAAGCTGCACTAGCACTAGAAGCTGGACAAATAGAGGGATTCTCATGATCTCCATCTCCTCCCAGGCATGGCTCACCTCACTTGAGCCTTAGTGAACTCTGAGCTTAGTGACACTAGCAAGCTCAACAGTGACCTCCTTCGACTCGGTGGTTCCTACTTCAATTCCGCCTTCGCTGCTGCCTATTGGTAATTCACATGTTCATGAGCAATTTACAACTCAAACTAGTATTGGTTGATTCTACGAAGGCCAACATTTCATGATTATGTAAGGTACAGTTGTGAAACACTTACAAAACTGAATAAAAATATTCATTCATCCAGAGAAATACAAGATAGAGAGGAGTATCATACATTCACACTTGTTTACATTAGAAAACAACCTAGACCACCGTTAATTCAACTCATCAACGTGTATCATTAGCCACTCAAACCCAATCCATGCAAATTTTAACCCAAATAGAATCCTTATACCAAGAGCAAATGAAAGTGAAGGCTCTCTCACAAGTCATATGTCTCATTAGGCGAGCACTCCGTCTCTATCAATGACCACTCGTACTTCTGGATATGAGAATTCACAGATCATGCCCACTAAATATGAGCACAATTGAACTGCAAGAACAAAATGAAACAATTTGTGAGACAAAACGATGGGGATGCATATATAAGATATTACATGGCAGATGGTGCCCCCCCATAGATGATGATTCTCCTCAGGCATCAAACATTTGTTCATGCATGGTGACACATTAGTGAGTATGTTGCGATGCTCAGGGTCGTGCGGTGCCAACATTGGCACGAGCAACGACGTGGAGGCGAAGAGGTTTCACACTAAAAGAGTATATCCGGGCAAATTGACGAGATGAACTAATACACCTTTACTATCAATGATAGTTAGTGATTGTTTTATGATAATTATCATATTTTGTCAGTATAGCAGCCAAGTTTAGATTAGTGTTAATTAGTGATCATAGATGTAATTTGTTGTTAATTTGTATTAATTACGATAAGATCTATGATGATTAATTTATATTATTAATTATCAGTCATTCGATATGCTCATCCCATCCATCCTTATCCATCTAACAAAACAAAAAAAATTGATCATCCCGTCCATCCAACCTGGATCACCATATCACTAAAAATATAGACGGTCATATCACATCTCACCTTGACAACCAACCAGCTGTCAAGGGTCTATACAACATTAGGGTTGACATCGAGGTAGGCCGAGGGCTTCGCGGGTGGACGACACGACGATAGGTACGAAGCCAAGAGTGGTGGCAGTGGCGGTCGACACACAATGGTGTGGAGGCAAGGGTCATGCCTGTGGAACCGAGGTTGAGGAGTTTCGGTTTTTCGTGAATGGAAGGAGAGAGGAAATGTAGGGTTATGTAAGTTTGAGAGTTTATATATAATGCTCTCGTAACTAGGCTATTAGGCCTATTGGATTTCCAAAAAAATAGACATTGAGTGGGCTCATACATTTCCGTGTTTCGTGGGGAAAAAACTTTCTTGTCCCCAATCCCGTAGGGGTGGGTCGCTTGCCTTGACGGGAATTTCGCCATCCCTAGGCACCGTCTTCTATTGGCATGAGCTCTCGACGTCAATGATCATTTTGTTGAGTAAAAGAGTCTATTTTCTATTAAAGTTTTTAAATGGTTTATTTATGATAATTTTTTTTTGAAAAAACTAAAAAATTCAGCGTTGGACTGTTGAGTATTCTTGTTAAACTAAGAAAACTCCGAACTCATGTTTTCCTCTCATTGGCATTGCATTTTTTTTGCACGGCCCCAGTAGGCTGTGCTATTATGGTCGCCTCCATAGAGGCCCTATTTAGTTTTTATTTTTTTTTCAAAAACATCACATCGAATCTCTGAACGTCTAAATAAAGCATTAAACACAGACGAAAAAAACTAATTGCATAGTTATGAGAAAAATCATGATACGAATCTTTTAAGCCTAATTAGTTCATGATTAGACATAAGTGCTATAGTAACCTACATGTACTAAGAGCAAATACAATAGCAGACTATACGCCAGCTATAAACATACTTTAAAGAGATAATGACGAGAGAGAAGAGAGGTGAGCTATAGATTTATAGCTAGCTGTAGCATGAGCTCCGAGACGCAGCATGTGTTTGACATGTGGGAACAAGTATTAATGGTGTGTAGATAACTATTGTATAAATTCACTATTAGATTGACTATAGTATACAATATTAGACCATAAGACTATAAATCAGTTATAAATATACTATATTAGAGATAAGAGAGTAGAGAGAATAGCAGCGAGCTATATATTTGTAGCCAGCTGCAGCATGAGCTCCAAAACATAATGTGTGTATAACAGGTGAGACAAGATAGTATATACTTGTAGATAATTATTATATTAGTTGACTATAGATGATTTGGAGCTAGTAGTTGGCTATACGATTGAAACTTGCTCTAATGACAGATTAATTATGTTCAAAAGATTCATTTTACAGTTTCCATGTAATTATGAAATTTAATTTTTTATTCATATCAAAAACTCTTTTTATATCCGATCAAATATCTATAATCATGCTCAATTTTTTTCCATCTATAACACCCCTATAATATGTGGAGCACATTAGCACAGTACAACAACCTGAGGCGTGTTTTAGTGGCGGTTTAGATCCAATGACTTTTTTTTTTTGTCTCTTATCACATCGAATGTTTAGCTCTTTATTAGAAGTATTAAAAATAGACTGATAACCAAACTAATTGCATAAATATAGGTTATTTCATTAGACAAATTTTTTAAGCCTAATTAAGCCATAATTAGCAAATGTTTACTATAGCATCATATTCACTAATCATGGACTAATTAGGTTCAATAGATTCGTCTCGCGAAATAGTCTAAAATACCGGTTATATTTTATTAATAGTCTATATTTAATACTTTTAATTAGTTTTCAAACATTCGATGTGATAAAGAAAAAAAAAAAGTTAAGGGATCCAAACACCCCTTAAATTGGCTGCAGCTCCATGCTTCCGCTTCCCAAAACGCCAAAAAGCGCGCCAAGCCAACAGAGGGAGGGAGCCGGCGCTGCCTTTGCCGCTCCGTGACGGGCCCACGCCGCGCGTGTTTTTGCGCGCGGACTGCGCTTGCCGATGCGACATGTCGCTGTCACCCCCGCCTCGGTAACCGGTGCGCGACTCTCCTCCGCTCCTCCTTCGCTTGCTGCCAGAGCCCATGGAGTCTCATGGACCCCATTCCACTACTCCAGTTCCTGGCCCCAGCAAGGCTATTTATCGGCAGTTTTCTCAAGCAAAGTATCTCCATGATAGGATACGCCGCTAAATCGCTAATAAACCCGTGTAAACAAGTGTGGTAAAGTAACAGAGTATTCCACACGAGCGAAGAAGAATCAAAACGACCCGGCTCTAAAGTCATTTTTTACCTTGTTTGCTCAGCTCGACCGACATGTGGGGGTCCTTGTAAAAGAATCTCCTCAGCCGCAAACATTCTCCCACTAGGCATAAATCGCATACTCTTCTCTCTTCGTCTCCCGATTATACTGATACGGACGTGGGCCGCTTGTGTTTGAACACTCGGAACCCAATTTTATAACGCCCACCTCGCGTCCGCCTCGGCACGGTCACGCACGCACTCCACTGCACTGCTCCGCACTGCGCGCTTTGCTCTGTGCTCTGCGCGCACCGCCAGTGGCTGCCTGTGACCTTCAGGCGTCTGTCCGTGTCTCGCTGGCTGCTCGTCCTCCTCTCTTTCGTCGAGACCTCTCCGTCTCCTCCACGGCCAGGCAGGCCACGGCCGCGCGCACCGAGCCACGCATCGTGGGCGCGGCCACCGGCTTGTGGGTTGTGGCTTAAGCATTGGCACAGGAACCAGGCGACGGAGCTCGGGGCTCGGACGTACGCCAATGGCGCATGAGGCTCTTGTTGCGGTCTTCTTCCTGCTGCTCGTCGGTGAGCAGTTCAACCACACGGAGTTTTTCTTCCCTTTTGCTCTCGCTTCGCATAGTAGTGTTACCTTTTGGGGGAAGTGTTCAGTGAGTGCTACCGCTAGATGCCTTGCTTGCTGGTGAGTGTAGCAACCTGTTCTTATACACGATTCTTATTGTTTCGTGGTTGTGGTCTTATTTTGCACATTAAACTTTTTCGTTCTTTACTTTTTCTAGTGTGGAAATCACTCATCTCAATGATGCATGTTTCAAGATTGTTTCTTTTTTTTTTGGGTGGGGGGGGGGTGATGAAGAAAACGAGAAGAGGAATGACCACTGAAAGAACGAAAAATGAGCGCTTACAGCCTTGCAATGTGGCTTTTTCAGGGCATTGCCTAGGCGGCAAGGTTGGCATCTGCTACGGTCGCAACGCGGATGACCTGCCGGCGCCGGACAAGGTGGTGCAGCTCATCCAGCAGCAGTCGCTCAAGTACGTGCGCATCTACGACACCAACATCGACGTCATCAAGGCCTTCGCCAACACCGGCGTGGAGCTCATGGTTGGCGTCCCCAACTCCGACCTCCTCCCCTTTGCACAGTACCAGTCCAACGTGGACACCTGGCTCAAGAACAGCATCCTCCCATACTACCCGGCCACCATGATCACCTACATCACCGTCGGCGCTGAGGTCACCGAGAATCCCGTCAATGTTTCCGCCCTCGTCGTGCCTGCCATGCGCAATGTGCACACCGCCCTCAAGAAGGTCGGGTTGCACAAGAAGATCACCATCTCGAGCACGCACTCGCTCGGAATACTGTCCCGGTCGTTTCCGCCGTCCGCGGGGGCGTTCAACAGCAGCTACGCCTACTTCCTCAAGCCGATGCTGGAGTTCCTTGTCGAGAACCAGGCACCGTTCATGGTGGATTTGTACCCGTACTATGCGTACCAGAACTCACCAAGCAATGTCTCGCTGAACTATGCGCTGTTCTCGCCGCAGGCTCAGGATGTGATTGACCCCAACACTGGACTGGTTTACACAAACATGTTCGATGCACAGATTGATTCCATTTTCTTTGCACTCATGGCTCTGAATTTTAAGACTCTGAAGATCATGGTCACTGAGACTGGGTGGCCGAACAAAGGTGCAGTTAAGGAGACCGGAGCAACATCTGACAATGCTCAGACCTACAATACTAATCTCATTCGTCATGTTGTTAATGACAGTGGGACGCCTGCAAAACCTGGGGAAGAAATTGATGTTTACATCTTTTCATTGTTCAATGAGAACAGGAAACCGGGCATCGAGTCTGAGAGGAACTGGGGGCTGTTTTTCCCTGACCAAAGCTCTATATACAGTCTAGATTGGACTGGAAGGGGAAATGTGGACATTATGACAGGAGGAAACATTACAAATGCTAATGGTACCTGGTGTGTTGCTTCTGCTAATGCATCGGAGACAGATCTTCAGAATGGTTTGAATTGGGCATGCGGACCAGGCAATGTCGATTGCTCTGCTATCCAGCCAAGTCAGCCATGCTACCAGCCTGATACATTGGCATCGCATGCTTCATATGCATTCAACAGCTATTACCAGCAAAATGGGGCTAATGATGTGGCCTGTGACTTTGGTGGTACTGGAATGCGGACAACTAAAGATCCAAGTAAGTTTGCCATCATTTATATGAAATTACATATTGATCATAGTATGTACTCTTCCATTTGACAATTCCTTTGTACAACCATCACTATACTACTAGTTGTTTTGATGTCGTCTGTATAATACCAACGTAGCTGAATGAAAGCATATACTGGAACCAACGTGCACTGGTTATGACTTTTTGTGATGGTAACATAATAGTATCTGACCAAAATTGTAGCAATAGAAAAGCTGGCAACAGATGCTGCAATGTGGGTTATATTTATGACTTAAATAATATTCATATGTTTATGGTGACATTTTTTGGTCCTATATAGCATACAGATCTAAGTGTGTTGATGTAGTAACATATAACTCGGGGTTAATTTGAGTTGCCTGTTATTTATTTGACTCGCTGTTCTCTTGTTCGATGCTATGCCTTGCATGATCTCTTTGAGCTTGCCAACTGGTGATAAGCATTGTTGATTCAGAATGTATGGTAGTCGTACTCTATTTCACGAGTTCATAGTGTTCCTATTGTTCAACTCTGTTGATCTTACAATGGGTGAGGACATGGATAATGTTCTTATGAATTTACTAAGCATTGTGCATGGATCAGCACATGGACCCTTGTGCATGGATCAGGACATGGTTTTGTAAAAGATCATGTATATCAAAATTTGATTGTGGATGCTTGTGTATTAATGACTTTCCAATGGGTAGGTGGATTGACCTTACTCCCTAAAATGCTACTCCCTCTGTCCAAAAAAAAAAACGAATTCTCCGGTTTCCGTGTCCAACGTTTGACCATCCGTTTTATTTGAAAAAATTTTAGGAAATTAGAAAAAAATTAGTCACATGGAAAGTACTATTCATGATTTATCGTCTAATAAAAACAAAAATATCAATCACAAAAAAATTTGAATAAGACGAAGAGTCAAAAACTGAAGGTAAAAAGTGAAAAATTGGTTTATTTTGGGACGGAGGGAGTAGTTTGTGGAAATGGAACAAACTTCAAGATCGGACTACTAGAGATATTGATGGTTAGATCCATGCCAATTATTCTTACAATGGAGTTTTTTTTTTCTGCATATGCTTGATTGTTTAGTACTACTAGAATAGGCCTAATTCACCTTATCTTTGTTTCCTACCATGGTATTCTGCTCATGCTTTGTTTTGCTTGCTTGCAGGTTATGACACTTGTGTTTATATGGCTGCCGGGTATGAAAAAGCTTTCTCAATTTTTGTTCAAGTTTTTTGAAGCATTTTGCACCAACTAATTAGAGAAATAACTGTGCTGACTATTGTTTTCTTCTTCTCGTGAAGCAGTAAGATGAGCACAACAAATTCATCCGCCCTTCCGGTTTTAAATGGTTCCAGCCCATCGCGATTGGACGAACGCTTCTCCCGGTTGCTCTCCATGCTAGCCATTTGGATTGCAGCCTGTGTTCTGTGATATGTTCGGAGAGGTATTCTTGCTGAAGCCTTTAGGCATGGAATTTGGAACGGCAATCGCCTGATACTGGAAACCAGTACTGGTCCGTTTGTGTCTTGGGGGATTAGTAGGTAGTGAGGTGCTATTAGCATATGTGGTAGGAAACTAGTAATTGCCTCGGACAATATATACTATGAGTTAGCATCAAGAACTAGGAACTTTGTTCAGATGATGTCTCTTCGTTGCCATGATCCTATTATGCTCGCTGCATTTTTCAGTGACGCTCTTTGCATGCTTTCTGTTTCCTGGCACAATATTTTTTTTTTGCTGTTAGAGCATCTCAAAGAGATGTCTGAAATTGATCTCTAAAACCTAATTTTGGAAATTGAATTAGAAAATATATCTCCAGGTTATCAAATACATTCCTAATATTTACTCATGCCTAAAATTATCTTAATTGTATCCTAAATTTAGGGCAAAAATATGATTTTCTTATTTATTTTTAGATTTCTGTTGGAGCAGCGTGTAATTTTTATGCCCAATATTTTTCTAGATAAACCCAATACAAGTATATTAGCATTTTCTTGGAGATGCTCTAAGATATACATATAAAACATATAAATTTATCTATAGATGAATCTAGACAAAACCCCGTTATCTTTGTTATAAAGTCCTGTTTAGGGAGCTGCTTGTGGTTTTTTTTCTTCTCTTCGAATTTTTAGCTTCCCATAACGGTTCCCATTATAAGGAAACTCACTCCATCCTTTCTACAATGTAAAACTGTTATTTTATGTTTTTATATTCATATAGATGCTAATAATCTATACACATAACCAATCCATATGGATTGATCAGTTCATGGATTAACCAGGGCTAGAAATTGAAAAATTTGGTGTTTGTTTAGAACATCACCAACGGTTGCTCAAAAATCCATCCCTAGAATTCCACCACCCCTAATCTTTGCGGATCAGTTTAGGCTTATAACCCAAAATTTAAATTAGATCGAGTAGAGGAGGCATCACACCTTGAAGGGCAGAAGTGGCAGTCGTACTGGGAATTCATTGTTGCATAGGGGAAAGGTGACGGAGCCGGGACCTGTCGGTAGCAAGGTGGCTGGTGGTGACGAGCAAGAGGCTAACTCGTATTTTTTACTCTTTTGTTCGAGCCAACATTTTGTTATAGTTTTTTTTTTAAATTGCGTCCTCTGTCACGCCAACACAACGTGAGAGGTACCACCATATCCCAAAACCAGCCTCAATATGCCTTAGAAAGTCGTTTCCACTTGTTTTGAGAGATGATGAATGTGTTGTATCCAGATACAGATTTATAGTTGAAAGCCTTTATTCAAACTCGACGATAAGATAAGTGAACTGAAATAAAAAATTTTCTCAAGCCTACAGTAGTATAGAGCCTGTTTTGCTATCTTGAGAAAAACTTGTCTGGCCTGATACAAGCCTAAGTGAAGCATGGAGTTGTTTGGTTGTCACCTGAGATGCAATCTCCCTCGCGTGGCTTGGTACGCTCCAACGATGGATTAGCCTGACTCAGGCGAGTAAAATCAGTCGCCTGAGACTTAGGCACAACATCGATTGCAATTAGCTAGGTACTATCCTTGGTAGATATGCTGCAAAATACTGTTGCAACCATCGCCGGAGATGCTTTCTCCCTCTATTTTTTGTTAGATCCTATCATCTTTAAGGTTTTTCTTATCCTAGGCAACAGAGGCCAATCAAAGAGGTGAACTGTCAGGCTGCCTAGCTAGGCAAAATTTATCAACGTATGTGCCTCTCAGGCATACAAATTTATCAGGCATCGTGCTCAGGGCACCAACCAAACAGGCTCATAGTATTTGGTTGTGTTTGAGATAGATTACGGATTATAAATTTTAATTTATTGGAATATTTTTCAAACTCTTGAACTGTGGATTTTGTGCAAAATATTTTTATATAAAAGTTCCTCATCTGATACTTCTAAAACAATATTTTATATTTTATTAGTTAATTCACTTGTTTATATCTTAAAGTAGTTATAAAAAACCAGCTAATCAAAAAAAATCCACCACATTCAAACAGGGCCTAATTGGTGTGGGCCTGCCAACATGTTCCAGTTCCGACCTCATAACAAATACAGCCCATATTTCTTGAAAGTTGAAATGCTTAGACCTACGTGGTTCCTTCTTTTCAAGGCCGATACATGAAGCCCAAAGCAGCAGTTAGTTGAATTTCGATCGTGGATTTATACACCGTACACGCACCATGGTCCATGGAGGGGAGGATCTGCAAGTCTTGTTTAGCATACAGGTCGATACCTGGTATCCTGAGAGAAATAGCATTAATCTAATCATCGCTATTACAGCTACCGAGTGTACATCAATGTGACCTTTTTTTTTTCATCTGGAATATGCGGCGGTTCTACTGTGAATTCGTGATGATCTGCGCACCAGCCAGAATGTGGACTATGTGTTATAGAACATACTCCACTAACATAGACTTCTAGTAGTAGTGCCAAGTTGTTCCTTGTTTATACTATTGCACGGCGTGCAAGTTGCATGGTGATACTTTGTACAATGATTTTATGATTGATTACTACAAATGACAGTCGAGTTGAGAGCTATCTTACACATGCGAACCTTTTCAGCAGAAGATCACAGGAAGGCAAGTGGCATCGAAGGTTTGATCCGCTGCCGGTGGTTGATGTAGGTGCGCAGGTGACTAGGTGAGTTGGTGTTTTTGTGCGCCAGCAACCTCGGCTGATCCTGCGCATCCTCTGATGATCACCAGAGCAATGAACATGTATGGTAGTTGCAGTGGCAGTTAAGGCAGGCTCAGCTCAGCACCTCCATCATTCGGCAAGTTCTGGAATCCACTAAACATATTCCTGAACGGAGATGGTCCGGAGCAAATAACTATAGATTGGAAATTCGAGCAAGATCTGCATAAAGAGGATTAACAGTTATTGCTAACAAACACACGAGGTACATAATAATACTGTCAGCATATATGCATCTTATACATTTATTCTAAAATAAGTATATCTTTCTATTTAAACTACAAAGATGAACTTATTTTAGAACAAAGATAGTTTGACTAGAATTATTACATTGACAAGAGAGAGTAAGACCTGAGATCAGTTGTAGAGCCGCATCCGCATACTGACATACACCCAGCATTGCCAGTTTGACAACAGAATCGATCACTGGACGGTTGCACGTAAGCACGGTCTCTCAAATCTCAATATTCGAAGCATATGCTGGGAAACGCAGCAGTCCACCAAGACCAAAGCATCACGTACGATCTGACCAGCCCTGAACGCATCGATCGGATCACGCAGATCGTCCGATCGGTCGCGAACGACCACCACACCCATGGTCCTCTCCATGCGTACGTACCGTCCACGCACCTCGGTCTCGCTCGAATCGACGCAACCACCAACCGCAGGTCCAAGCGGCGGATGTGGCGGCCGCGGCGCCCAATCCGGTGGCCAGGCAACCTAGCTCGGTCAAACCGGGGGCCAACCAACGACCGAGGGGGGCGGGCCAACCCTAGCCGGCACATGCGCTGCGTACCCCTGCCGCGCGAGGTGTGCAGCACGCACACACGCGCACATGTAAGCAGCGATCGAGCGAGCGGAGGAGGGGCCGGGGCGAGGGCGGATCGGAGCTAGTAGCAGACATGCGTATCTCGGTGCGGATTACGGGGGCCTCTTCCTGCCGTCGCGCACGAGCAGCTAGCACGCATGCCATTGGACGGAATGGACGCTTACAAAAGTTTCCGAGGCGCATCGTGATGCCGCGCGCCGCGCCGCTGCGTCGGATTGGCGGTGGCGTGCGTGCGTGCGGTGTCGGCCGGCAGGGGCCGTTAAAACCGTTGCAACCTGCATGCGGAATACTGTGGGATCAGTGTTACCGAGCTCTGATTTTGTCTTCGGATTCCGGAGTTCCCTGATCGGTCTCACCGTAACTCTAGGATTCTGTCCAGGTCGCTTTCACCTTAATTTGTTTACTGCTGGTGATTTGACGTCGATTTACACCGCCATGCCACAGAATTAGCCAGTGGGCAGCTCCGTACTATTCTATTGGCAAGTTTTGGGGGTGTTTGTTCCTATCGGCTTTTTTTTATCCTGTCATATCGAATATTTGGACATTAATTAAAAGTATTAAATATAGAGTACTAATAAAACCCACCCCATGCTCTACACTATTTCACGAGACGAATCTATTGAGCCTAATTAGTCCATGATTAGTGAATGCGACGCTACAGTAAATATTTGCTAATCATAGCTTAATTAGGCTTAAAAAAATTGTCTAATAAAATAACATTTATTTATGCAATTGGTTTTGTTACCGGTCTATATTTAATACTTCTAATTAACGTCCAAACCTCTGATGTGACAATAGACTAAAAAAAAGTCTCTAGATCCAGACAACCACTTAATTTGCATGACAAATGCGTATTCTTCGTAGGAGTATATATTGTACACCGTTTGATCTGTGATGTAGAATATTCGAACATTCAAAGCGGTCATCAGAGCGATCATGACAGTAAAGTAGTAAAAAGAAGTCAAAATTGGCCGTTGTAGCTACAACCAAATATTTGTTATTTATAGCATTAATCTGTTGTGAAATTCTTATGGAATAGATCTAGGAGGGGATATTTTGAACAAAAGTTATCCTGAGGTCCAATCTCTTGGAAACTTTTATTTGAGTCATCATCTCTTCGATGGTTAGGCCTACAGGTGGGTTGGATTTGTTTGGAATCAATGGGATGGATATTAATCTGGATTGCATTGGTTGGTTTTAAATGAGCCACGACCTTTATTTGGATTGGGGGCGGTTTGGACTAGCAAGATTTATGGTTTGGGTTGGGATGGATGCGAGCTAAGGAAGTAAAATCAATCTATGGAATGAACTCATGGACTTTGAACATCTCTAGTTCCCTACAACTTTGCTACGGCGGACGATGGCTTGAGGCCACGAGCAACAACATAGCTCCTATCGCCCATCCACCGTCGCTGCCAACATCATCATCATCATCATTTCACTCTCAATGCTGCTCCATCGTGACCAACCCATCACCGTCACATCCCCCTTTCATCCATACTCCCAGAGCTGCTATATATGCCGCCACCAGCCATGTCATGCTGCCCCCAACATCCTCACTCACTGCACCGCTTCGTGACCTCCCGGTCTTCGACCTTCCTCCGTTCTCTAACCAGGTCTTCATCACGAACGATATCCTCTTGGTTAATCTCTTGATTTGGCGGTATCAACTTCCAAAAATTCTAATATAAGTCAGAATTTCTGGAGACCATATCATTTGATTTGATCAACTTCTGTTGTTTTGATTCATATTTCTCCTTGAATTTTTCTACCTCAAGGCCAATGATAAGGTTAACTTCAGTGTATGTAGGATCAAAGGAGTTTCCCGCTCCATCAAGAGCTAGAAGTAGCCACTAAGAAGAGACAATGGACCTAGACTTTTTTGGGATTAAGTTTGAATATGGTTTGGTTTGAACCCATGGGTTTTAAATGGATTCAATCTGCCTGAAGAGAATGGGTTAGCCTGGTTTGGTTTGGAATTTTGTATGAGTTGGTTCGATTAGGGTGTGTTTGGTTACTCGTATCGCCCTAGCTGGCCCATCTCTCCCATACAGGATGAGTGTAGCCTGGCTCTGAGTGTACGCATGCACTTGTTTGGTTGTTTGCATTAGATTAGCCTGGCTAGCCTGAGATAGTGTTTGGTTTGTTGTACGAGAGATACAGTAGATGAGAGATTTTGTTTGGTTCATATGCAGGAGTACATATATATTTTTTCGGTTAATACGGCCAATTGATGAAAAAAATCCTACTATACAGAAATTAAAAATTTTGAAACCATAAATTCAGAAAAATCATTGTATCATTGTACTGTCTTGTATCCCATATAAAATAAATATTATTTTCAGAAAATAATTGGAAAATTCGGGCTAGGAGGAGGAGGCAAGAGGCGGCCAGCCGGCAATCGACGGAGAAGGCACGGCTGCCCACGCGACGGCGGCGGCCATCGACAGGGACGGCGGTGGCGGATCTGGCGTCGGCGGTGGGTCTTCGAGGGCAGCGTCGTTGGCTGATCTGGCGGCGACGGTGGCAACCGACGACGCGACGGTGGCAACCGACGACGCGACGGCGGCGGATCTGGCGACGAGGTGGGGGTGGCGGCAACCGACGGGCGCGGTGGCAGCGGCAAACGACGGGGACGGCGACGACAACTGACGGGGCGACGCGGTGGATCTGGCGATGGGGCGGCGCCAGCGGGTCTTCGACGGGACGACGCCGACGGGTCTTCGACGGGGCGGTGCCGGTGGATCTGGCGACGGAGCAGCGCCGGCGCGCCGGCGGGCCTTCAACGGAGCGAGGCTACGCTAGTTGATCTAGCGAGTGCGGAGGAGGCACGCGCTCGCCTGGGAGGAGGCATGGGTTCCGCACGAGCACGTGCAACGCGGGGTCACGTGCGTACGGGCGGGTGCGTGGTTGCTGCATCCACCGAGCGAAGCTCCCCTTGCGCGTTTCTCTCAGCCAGGCCCGAAGGCCGAATTTGCATGTCCTCAACCAGACTTGTACAGACAACCAAACATACTAAAGTTACGAGGGAATGCGAGATGGAGCTGGTGCAGACAACCAAACACCTCCTTAGGATCCTACAAGTGACAAATTGTACTGGGTTCAATTAGTTAGCTGCTACAAAAGGAGGTGGGTTGGGTTGGGCTTGGATTGAACTTTAGGGGCTGTTTGGATGGTATACTTAATTTGCCTAAGATTGTCACAATATTTTAGCTAACTTGTCTAAGGTTTGGCTAATAAAAATAGAGCCACACTTTCCTGTGTCATTGACATATGGGCCATGTATGTTGAAAATAGAATCTTGTCACAGGTGTGACACAAACCAAACACACATCTAACTTGGTCAAATTTAACTAACTTGAGGTGTGATAAACTTAGGCAAGTTATGGTAATTAACCAAACAACTCCTTAGTCTATTAGTAGGACTTAGTTCCTACATTTTTCATGTGATCCAATCAAACTATTATTTCTATATTTTTATTGTATTTTGTAACCTTTATTTTATATTTTATTCCTATCAAAAATAATATTGTTCTTATTCGTGTGTTTTTGCAGTCGTACCTCTCAAGAAGGTTATCTTCGGCCTTTTAATGCAAAATATGAAATGCCATATTATAAATAAAAATATTTTGTGAATAAAACTTTGATATATGTATTTTTAGCGATCTAAAAGTAATAACAAAAATAAAATATAATAAAAAAAACCAAAATCAACTCCAAATTTAAAATTAACAAAAGTCAATTTTTAACGGAATGACGAGTTTGTCGTAACAACGACTGATATGATACAGTGAGTGTTAAGCTAGCTAGGAGTAGAGGGCTTGATTGGTCAGAACAATTCATGCATTTTCATCACAGGTTCACGTCAGTCCAAGAGCTGCCAGATAGGACCTGTCCGCATCCAAGGAGGACTGCTTTATGTCCAGACAAAAGACAGAGATCGGATTAGGTTCCCCATAGCGATATTCCCATGTGCCGGCCATCTCGCACTGTCACCTCATCACGCTGTTTTGGACTGTGCTGCTAGATATAATCATAATTAGTACTAACTCTGTTTTAAAATAAGATTATTTTTCGTTTTTCTGTATCCGACGTTTGACATTTTTTTATTTAAAAAATTTGTAAAAAACTTACAAAAATTAGTCACGCATAAAGTACTATTCATGTTTTATTAACTAGTAACAACAAAAATATTAATCGCAAAAATTTTTCAAATAAGACGAATGGTCAAACGTTAGACACGGAAAAACGAAAAATGATTTTATTTTGGGACGGAGGTAGTACTCACTTGGCTCCAAAATAAATTTTAGGTTGATTAATATAGATTAATATTAGGGAAAAATAATATGGATTCAGATGAGTGATGGATGAGAATGAGAGGCTAGTTAAGGATAAAGCAAAAAGAATTTTAAATGAAATCTGATTGATAGGATAAATAGTACCGTGTACCCAAAAAAGTTTATATTACGAGATAAAATTTAAATTCTAAAAATATTTTATAAATAATACGTTGTCCTACCATGGCCGTGTTTGTTTGGATGGAGATAAGTTAACTTATCCCGGCGCAAAAAACGTAGTAATAAATTAATACATGATTAATTAATTATTAATTATTAAAAAAAATATAAAATAGATTAATATGATTTTTTAAAATAACATTTAACAGTTTAGGAAGCATGCGTGTGAAAAACGGGGATGGTAAGTTATGTAAGTTGGACGGACAAACGCGGCCCATGTAGTACAAATTAGCACAGTCTATGTAGAGATAAGAACCAGGGGTGGAGTTGCATTAGAGGAGGGGTTTTCTAGAAACACCGTTAATTTCAAATTTATGTTTAAAATTTAAATTTTCATATATAATATAAGTGGAAAGAAAAAACACATGGAATCTGTACATGACCAAAACTATAAGGCTACTCCTGATCCTAAATATGTATTGAAATTCCATTTCAAAACTTGAAAAACTAGAAGATAAAAGTAAAATTATATAAATTCAATTAATTAAGCCATACGTTTGAAAAAATTCTGGCTCCGTCACTAACCAAAACAAGCATGTCATGCATGCACATATATATCCCCTGATAGATTGGGCACGTATGATATATCGATTTGATTGGTAAAATAATGTGTTATCTCCATTTTCGTCTCATACTGCATCTGCATTACTACCCCATGTTTCGACATGATGCACTCATTGATCCGTACGTACAAAAAGACGAAACTTTGGGAAACTGGCTAAGCGCGTACAGTACTGCGTGCTACGAGTACTCCACTTCATTATACGGCGAGGCCCCAGTGAAGCATAAACGCCGACCGGCCAATATAGGTGAAACGTTCGCGTCATGGACCGATCGTGCTACGTATGGGAGGCAGCTGGGCCAACCAGGGCTGAAACTATCGACGGACGTACTAGCCGGTCCGCGCGCGCGCCCCCCTTCTTCTCCCGCACCGATCGATCGGCGGGTCACTCCGGTGTTTTGTCACTACGCCGCGCCGCGCGTTGATCCCGCTTCCATCTATCGGAAGGTAGCGTGTGCGCTGGAGCAATTTCGTTTCGGCCGCGGAGGGCAGGCAGAGGAGAGACCGGCCCGCAGCGCGGCGGGGAACGCGATGCGCGGGCAACGGAGCAACGCATCATGAATTCATGATTCATGTTTGCGTACGCATGGCATGATGTTATTCGGGTGCCTGTAGCAGACGTCGGGCACGTAAACGGCCAAGGCATCACACACTCGTGCGTACCGGTCTACAAGCAATAGGTCCAACCTTTTTGTCAATATGTCCAGTACCACTGCTAGACAGGGTCTTAATTTGCCTCAGGAACGCAAAGTAGAAACACACCTCGATTATTATGGAAATAAAAGCAGACCGACGCTAACCCATGCCCGCAAACCGCAATGGCGCAAAGTCTTCCAAGTTCCAAGTTCAACTTGATCAATCAGCACTCCAGTACCCCTGGTTTCTGGTCGGCACAGCGTTTGCTCATGTACTGCCCCATCTTACATATAAACTAACAATTAAATTTTAAATTCTGAATTAATTTAGGAGTATTTTTTTATTTTATTTTACTATTTACTGTCTTGGTAAAAAATGTAAATATTTCTGGTTTGTTTAAGGTTAGAGAGAGAAGACTACGTTATCACTTAGGGTGCGTTTGGTTGGTGGTCAAGGTGTAATGTGATATGACCATCCATATTTTTAATGATATGGTGATCTGTATTTATGTTTGGTTGGATGGATGAGATAGTTCAATATTTTGTTTGGTTGGATAGATGAGGATGGATGGAATGAGCATATTTAATTACTAATAAATAATAATATTAATTAACCAACATAAATATTATCCTAATTAGTACAAATTAACAATGAAATATATCTATGATCACTAATTAACACTAATTTAAACTTGTTAATTACTAATTAACAACAAAACACGCTAATTATCACTAAACAATCACTAATGAACACCATTAGTGAAGGTGGATGAGCACATCCAACCAATTTGGCTGGATACACACATCCAACATCTTCATAGAATATTACTCTCCTGTACCACTCTATCCAGCTTCGCCCTCAAACCAAACACAACAAAAAATTGAACGGCCATCTCCTATCCAGCCAAGTCCAGCCAACCAAATACACCCTTAATAAATACTACTAAGGAACATATATCCGTGGGAGTGTTGGTGTGGACAAAATAAGAAAATATTTAAATGAAAAGCAACTTATAAGATAAGTAGTATTGTGAATAATGTTATAAATAATTATATTTTAAAACATTTAAATACAACGCTAAAAACATGTATATATAAGTTTACTCATCAATTAATTTTTAATAATTAATATGTTATTTCTCATGTGTTTAATTTAAGCGAAACCATGAAGACAACTCCACCAGATATAAGCTGCACACCATGTAAATATATTTTATATGGATTTTCACATGAAATGTTCAATTTCTATAAAATTCTACTCCCTCCGTTTCGTAATGTAAGATTTTTGATTTTTTATTTTAATATTTGATTATTTGTCTTATTTAAAAAATTATGAAAATATCATTTATTTTGCTCGTGACTTTCTTTATTATCAAAAAACTTTAAGCATGATTTATTATTTTTTATATTTGTACTAAATTTTTAAATAGAACGAATAATCAAACGTTGCAAAAAAAAGTCAAACATTTCACGTTACGAAACGGAGGTGGCAGTGAAACTCCTCGAACCGAATAGCCCCGTATTGACGTTCATTCTCCGGTTACCCTGCACAAGTCCAAACCTAATTAACAGATACATCTCATTCAGACCAACGAATTTTGCAAAACTTCCATAAATCCTCTCTTCGCTACATAAGTTTAATATCACTGAGAATAAAAGATAAAATTGTTATTTATAATTTTTTTTACAAACATATCCATAAAGTAGATTTCCTCAACAACCAAAGCCGGTAACCGGATTGTCTCCGTCCTGGTGGCCGGTCGATTCATTTCATCGTCGCCTCTGGTCGACGGGGACTGCCCATGCGCCTGAGTGCCACTACATTTATTCGAGCTGTTACGTCCGGTGGCGCGCGCAGCATACTCGCATGTGAGCACAGCTAGGCACCAGCTGCTACTACCTGGCCCCGCTGCGCGACAGGCCACGCCGGCTGCGTATATCATACACGCTCGTTCATTGGAAGCAACAGCAACCTAGCTTGATCGAATTTAATTCGTGAAGAATGCCATCATCGTATTAAACAGATTGTTGTTAGGGCTAATGATCCCGTCCACCTGTCGTGTCGATCGATGTCGTTGCTCGTTACCAAACCTCTGATCGATGATTCTGATTCATTCTCCTCTGCTTTTAGTTTCTTTAATTTGGTATGATTAGTTATATGGCCTATACCACTCATCGGCCATATGTGGACATCCAGCATCTTCTGCACCTTGGCTAACGAGTGCACGTAAAACGAAAAACGATATTAGCTTATTATTAATTAAGTATTAGTTATTGCAAAGTTAAAAATGGATTAATCTATTTTTAATATTTTTTCGCTGAAAACACTAATTAGCAGTTCGCGAAACATGCGCATGAAAAAAAAAACTAACTTAGTGCCCGCGTTTGCAAATGCACCCCATATCCACAGACAATGCCAGTTAAATATTAGCAAACAGTAGACATGATTACTTACATGGCGGTTCAAGACTAAGGACATGTCTAATCCAAAGTATAAGTGAGTAGCCTCAACAAATATGATCATCATGAGACCATAGCTCCCCCAATCCAACATGGTTTTGGATGTGCCCAATCAAATCTGAAGCCACAAGTCAAAGCCACCAAAGCTCACGATCATGTGGTCTAGAGTAGTCCATACGCTCACTTTACGCTTCTCTCTTCCCTCTTTTCCTCGCTCTCTTCTTTTTTTTATCCTGGCGAGACCACATTCGCATTGCCAGCCACGATCCTCGTTCTCTCTTTTCCTCTTCTCGCCTCTCCAACATCATTAGTGAAGGGGTCGATGGTCGATGTCAGATCCGTCACCACAAGCAACCGAGGGATCAAAGCCAAATCCATTGGCACGAGAGCCAGAGGACAGCAATTGCTAAGGGGTCAAGATAGAGGACGTTAACCGTCCTCGATGAATGCTCTAGTCGTCGTCGATGAAGATGATGGACAACACAACATGCCTTCTTTTGCGCTATTGGTGTTCTTCTTGCTAATTAAGGAGTTGGATGGGGAGTTCTATTGATCCTCGGACTACCCGGAAGGCCATATCTCGCCCAATGCTCGGAGCTGAGTTCTAAAGTTATGGTTCTCCACCTGTGACATGTTTAAGTTATCAGATCTTAATAGAGCTCCACGGAGTCACACGACGTCATTATCCTAGCAACCCCGTTGAGCTGTGGCCACTAGCCACTAGTCACACGACGTCATCTGCAGCAAGCTTCGAGTATGAGATGAGATGATGACACCAGCTGTTCTTTTCTGGTGTTGTGCCAAGGATTTAATTACTTGTTGGTTTTATTATGGGCTATAAGAGCTACTCTAATCCAGACTAGTTTTTCGTTTCAACTTTAGCACCGTACTTTTGGCTCGATAGTCTTAGCTACTCATCAATTTTTATTAGCATAGTCTTCAGGCTGCTAAGTTGTACGTACCGTATAAAAGCTTTATGTACTGAAGATATTTTAAAAACCAAATAAATCTACCTTTCAAGTTCTCAATAATTAATAAATAGGTAAATCGGCCGATGAGTATTGCTACAATATGGTTTTAGGGATTACCTAGGGCATGCGAGAGCCAACGTGGAGGAGATATCGTTCAGGTGCAAAACGGGCAAATCCTATTCCTACCTATTACTGTCTCGGCTCAAAAACATTTTTTTAGTTTTCTTTTATTTGTCAATTGTATTAAAGTTTGATAAAGTAGAAATCAAAATACTGAGATTTGAAAAATAGAGCACAAAAAGGATATTTAGTCTTTATAGATAAACTGAAAATATTTTTTTTTAGAGGGGGAACCTTTCAATTTTCCCGACTGAATACAAAACTCTGTCTGCGCCGGCTCACACGCAGCGGCCCAAACAGGCCGGGCGCGCGCGTGGGTACACCAGCGCTACATATAACAAGCGCGAGGGAGCAGCAACGGCCGCGATAACACCTGTGATACCGGGCCGGGGATCGAGCGAGCGCGCGCCATGGACCCCTGCGCGTTCGTCCGCCTCACCGTGGACCAGCTCCTCCTCAAGCTGCCCTCCGTGCCGCGCCCCAGCTCCGGCGCCGCCGGCGTCCACCCCTCCACCTCCCCTTGCTTCTGCACTCTCCACCTCCAGGACCACCCTTCCGCCGGCTCCCACTCACGCACCGCGCAGCTGCCGCTCGCCTCCGAGTCCCCGGGCCCCGTCGCCGCCGGGGAGCCCGTGGTGATAAGCCTCGACGCCGCAGCCGTGCAGAGGCTCTCGGCGCGCCCCGCCGAGCTCGTCGTGTCCGTGCACGCCGGGCAGAAGGGGAGCACCGGCTGCGGCATGAGCGCCGGCCGCGCGCTGGGCAGGGTGCGGGTGCCCGTCGACGTGGCCCGCGCCGCGGCGGGGGAGACCGTCGTGGCGCGCGACGGGTGGGTGGACGTGGGCAGGCCGGCTTCCGCGGCGGCGTCCCACGCGGCGCGCGCGCAGATCCACATGGTCGTGCGGGCCGAGCCCGACCCGAGGTACGTCTTCCAGTTCGGCGGCGAGCCGGAGTGCGGGCCAGTCGTCTACCAGGTTCCCGGCGGCGCCGGCGGCGGCGGCCAGAGACAGCCGGTGTTCACCTGCCGGTTCAGCGCTGGGCGGAGGGCAACCAGGACCAGGTTGGTGGCTTGGTGTGTGGTACACGTATTACTATGTGCATGCATCATTGCATCTTCTTCCTTTTGCTCGCTAAGTTAAGTTTGCCGCTGTTAGTGTTAACAACGTGCTTTACAGCGTCTGAGTGCTGATAACACTTCATTGCTTCTCATGGAATACGTTAGGGCATTTCTAACCCAATGACTAGTATGTTGTTCATAGTATTAAATAAGTTATCATTTAGGATGAAAAATGATGTGGTAAGTGAATAAATGAGAAAAGAGAATGAAATCATGTCTTGCATGAGACATGATTTCTATACAATATTTAAGATATCATGTGAGATAAGTAGCATTAATCGAAGTATGAAATAGTGATGTTTGTATTAGAAAAGTAGTGTCTAGTACTAGTTTCTTGATGACGTGAAGTTTATAAAAACTACATCTAGTGTTATGGGTTAGGAATGCCCTTATATCTGTGCTAGATATACGAGGGGTAGTTGTGAAGGACACTTGGATATAAGAGCTTTTTAGATGGGGGATAAAATACAGTATTACGTCATTAATTATTAGCAGGTCGATGAAAATATTGATGAATTTATAAGTAGACTTTAGACTTTTGCTTACTTTTGTTGAAGGCGCGAGATTTGCTTCCTCATGTCCCAAAACAACTAACTAGTTGCTAATTTCTTGAAAAAAAATAACAATACGTCATCGTATTAGGATTCAAGTATACCGTACAAAATAACCGGCAGTTGGACTTGGACAGTATAGCATGTGGCCTTGGCCTGCCCATACATGTTTATCAATGCAAACGTCCCAAGCAGTCCACATTTTAGAGTTTATTTTTTATAGTTCACTTTAGTGATTTGCTTTTAGATTATTAAGAACAAATATACAAAACTTTATTAAGGAATTATTTTTAGTTATCAATGATTTGTTTCGCTTAATAAGTACCGCCTCCCTTTTATAACGCAAGATGTTTAACTTTTTTTTAATGTTTGACCGTTCATCTTATTTAAAAATTTAGTACAAATATAAAAATAACAAGTCATGCTTAAAGTTCTTTTTAATAATAAGTAAGTCACAAGCAAAATAAATGATATTTTTATATTTTTAATAAGACAAATGGTCAAACATTACAAGTAAAAATATTAAAAATCTTACATTATAAAACAGAGAGAGTATAAGCAACATGATGGGATTGTAAATAATGCCAACAATATAAATTTTCCAACCAAAAGAATCTAATTCTCAAGAAAATATCTTTTTGCGGTATACATTTTGAGTTTAGAGTTGTTTTCAGGCCATCAAATTTATAAGGCCAGAAAACAGAGGAGATACCTGTAATCGAATTGCTAACCAATACCGACTTGTGATTCGGCAATGCTCGTTTTTTTTTTTGGTGAAAAAAAAAGTAGCACAGCTCAACGAAGAATGTGATCCGATTCTATTTCATCCCAACTATCTTCATAAAGAAGTCGAAAATCATTTCTCCCCTTTTCATCTGCTTTTCTTTCATACGGAATTCCTTTTCATTATTGGATGCCAGCTATTAGATACCTTGTGGTTTATATCATGCAGCGGCATTGGCAAAGTCATTGGATAAAATATTTCAACTTCCATAAATAACGACATTTTAAATTAGTTTGCCATGGAAGGGAAACTTTTAAATGTTAGAATTAAATGGTCGGAAGACTTGATAAACAAGCAGTGTCAATTAAATATTCCAAGCCACTGCTAAACTGCAAATCCTACTAAGAAAGTAATAAAGCACCTCCAATCATCCATGAATATATTTGTGTTATTGCTATTTGACCAGTCAGGTTGGGTTATGACACATGAGAAGCTTCACTGTCAGTGCTAGCCCTACTGAATTTTAATCACTGGACTTTGAAAATGAAATACGCCATGGATATATGGACGTCATGGTCAGATATAGACGACACCAACCGTGCATGTGACGGTCTTAGCATTCTGGCTAGTTACCTTACTAAATTGCTCTGCAAAATTCAAATCTTTAACCTCATTAGCTGGCTCAGAATCTTCCCTGCATCATGTTCACCATTGCCATTACCTACTGGCAACTGATCTTGTATCACTTGGCGCCAACTTGTTATGCTTTTCTCAAACTAAACGATTAAATTTTGTCACTAGCCATGCACGCATGCACTTCCATGTTACTACTACTTAGTAGTCTGAGCTAAACTAAACTAATCTTGCATGTGCTGTACGTTGTGGCCAGATCGCTGACGTCGGAGTCGTCCATGACTCGAAGCACAGGCCGGAAGCTGCGGTCATGGCTGAGCACGCTGCACGGCGACCGCGACGCGCAGGCGCGGCGGGAGCAGCGCAAGGGGTGGACGGTGACGATCCACGACCTGTCGGGCTCCCCCGTGGCCGCGGCGTCCATGGTGACCCCGTTCGTGCCGTCGCCGGCGGGCTCGGGCCGCGTCTCCCGTGCGAACCCGGGCTCCTGGCTCATCCTCCAGCCCACCGGCGCCGGGCCGGCCAGCTGGAAGCCGTGGGCGCGGCTAGAGGCGTGGCGAGAGCGCGGCCCCGTCGACGCGCTCGGCTACCGCCTCGAGCTGGTGTTCGACTCCGGCCCCACCGAGTGCGCCGTCCCCATCGCCGAGTCGTCCATCAGCACCAAGCGCGGCGGCCAGTTCGTCATCGACCCGGCCACGTTCCCCGTGGGCGCCGCCGGCGCTCCGTGGCCGTTCTCCGGCGGGTTCGTGATGGGCTCCACGGTGGAGGGCGAGGGGAGGACCAGCCGGCCCACCCTGCAGGTCGGCGTGCAGCACGCCACGTGCATGGGCGACGTGGCGCTGTTCGTCGCGCTCGCCGCCGCCGTCGACCTCTGCATGGACGCCTGCAAGCTCTTCTCGCAGAGGCTCAGGAAGGAGCTGTACCATGACCAAGA
Organism: Oryza brachyantha; assembly: GCF_000231095.2. Classification (NCBI taxonomy): domain Eukaryota; kingdom Viridiplantae; phylum Streptophyta; class Magnoliopsida; order Poales; family Poaceae; genus Oryza; species Oryza brachyantha. Next base: position 23,374,234 of record NC_023163.2, read on the forward strand.
GGATTAGCGTGGAGATGGAAAGGAATCAAGTGCATGTACTGGTGGTGCTCTATCTTGGGGTTTGGCTTGTGATGCATGCGCATCACTTGCGAGATGTGATTAAATCAGTCGCCTAGCTATTTGATTGTTTCTTGTGAAAGTGATGGCCTGTGGCTGTTTTTAGTTTAGGCTGGGTCGGATCACAAGAACATACTTGTGTCTGTTTATATTCTTTCGGCGATATTCTTTCCATTCTTTTTAATTTATAACCATATCTGTTCGTCTGTTTATTACTCTGGAAGTGAACTCGGTTAGCGATGCTTATACCAAGGCCTTTCGATGACGACGGTAATCGGTGTCTGTGATGGTGCTTGGTGAGTTGATGTACCTCGTATTACTGAAAAAAAACATCTTTCTCAGGCGCTTCAGCAGGTGCGCGCCATGGCCGGAACGGTACCGTGGCCAAACGTGAGCCCATTTGGTCCGGAATGACGGAACAGGACCGTGACTGAGTGCCGCGTGCGGTCGTGCGGGCCCTTGTAAATGTACGGAGTATTGTCGAGTCGAACGGGATTGTGATGGACGTGCGGCCCACTACAGAACGGAAATGTAGCGTGCGTGAGGCCCGTTTAGGTCAACATAGGCCGGTTTAGTCCGGTGGAGTCGTGTTTACCACCCAACCCGTACACTAGCGCAGTGATTTGCGTCATCCGCAGAGCCTTTAGGAAGGAACTTAAGATAAGGACACTAGGGCTTGCAGCAGTTCTGAAAATTAGAAGACAAGCTTCAAGGGTAACACGGATAAAACAAGGAGAAGCCTGTACCAAACATTTCCATATGAAAATGACAGTGAGGAAACGAAGAAACCACATTCCTAGCTTCCAAGCAGATGGACAGACTGCTCACACCCAAGAAGACAAGATGGAAATGATCTACAAGCATTACCACACCATCCTGGGGGAGAAAATGGAACGATCATGCACAATAAACCGGGACAGATTAGGCATGACAAACACCCAGAATGTGGACCTTGACAGAAACTTTACGGGAAACTGAGATTCTCTAAGCTAAAAACTCGTCATCTGAAAAGGCTCCCAGATCGGACGGCTTCAACGGCACATTCTACAGATCGTGCTGGACCATAATAAATGAGGATGTTATGGAGGCTTTCAACAGTTTTCATCAACTGTCAGAAGGGAACTTTGGGAGTATAAATAGGGGAAACATAACCCTAATACCAAAGAAAGAAAATGTTTGTTCTGAAGTGACTTCAGGCCAGTTAGTTTGATCCATTCAGTGGCAAAACTATTTGCAAAGGTTTCAACAACCAGTTTATCCTCACGTATACACGAACTGGTTTCCAGCGCTTAGAGTGTTTTCATAAGAAACAGGTGTATTCAAGACAATTATCTCTACGTGAGGAATTTGCTCAAGATCTTCAACGGGCAAGGCAAGGCGACTCTTTTCTTTAAACTGGACATAGCCAAGGCCTTTGACTTGGTATCCTGGGAGTATTTCATTGAGATGATGCATAATAAGGGCTTCAGCAAACGCTGGATAGACTGGATAGTAATTCTGTTATCAATAGTTTCCTCCAAAGTTATGGTAAATTGCTACCAAAGTGAGAGGATATACCACAGACGTGGATTGAGACAAGGCGACCCCCTGTCGCCGTATCTCTTCGTACTAGTGATTGAGCTGCTGCAAAAATTGCTGGATATGGCCACTGACCAAGGAATGCTGGTGACAATGGGTTTAAGATTCGCTAAGTGTCGACTGTCCTTGTACGTAGATGATGCGACGATTTTTCTAAAACCTAAAAGGCCAGATGTCCAAAATTTGATGCATATCCTAGAAGGCTTCGGCGATACCACGGGCTTGAAGGTAAACATCCAGAAGAGCTGCTTAGAGTGAAAAACCCTTTGATTCCTCTCGGTGTGATGCTAGTAGCTCTTTCCTCAACGGTGTGTAGACGTTGTCAGTGTGGGATAGTGTGTTTGTTTTTGTTTTTTCTGATTATAGCTTCTAAGGACTATGCCTTGTAATTTTTTTTATCAATTTGAAACATTGCATAATATGGTGACATTTGTGTGTAAAGAAAAGAAATATGATGGTAAGTGTTTTATGGAGCGGAACATGTCACCAAACCAATCACAACCATTTGATTGGGGCAATGAAGAAACACAAGCATTACACCTTGCATGTGTAGTATTTGAGTGTAACGAATCATGATTTTGTCTCATGTCTATCAATTGCTCGGTGTTGCTTAACTCAGATCGTGGAAATCGGTTTACCCAAATGAGGGCAGAAACATAGCGTGTGAAGCGGACTGATAGGCTAATCACACCGATGACGAATGGAAGGGCATAGCTTGCGAACAGAAAATCTCGTCTTTTATTTTTGTAGGTAAGATATCACGGCAAGTCTTTTTTTGTTTGTCGTTAGTATTGTATCTCTGATATGATGGGTAATTGGGTATAAACGGTTTGTATTTACTTTGCATTGCTTTTTAAAGACTTAGTATTATTATTATAGGCTGAATATATAGTTCAGGGGAAACAAAATTCCTAACACACCGCAGGGAAACAAAATAATGGAACTTACTGCACGGTACCATCCTTTCTAAAGGAAATGATAATTGAGCTAAGAAAATGCCCCTACAAAAGTAACCAAACAATAATAATAGATGTAGTTAACAGGAGGTTTGGATGACGCCGTGACAACCACATCCACATGCCTCTACTTTAAGTGCTCATGCTACTTGACAGAGGGAAATTTAACTTCTTGCCTCTCTTACGAGTGGTCAAAATAGATTTGTCACTCGCTGTCTATGACATGTGGGCCCTTATAAGTCTATGACATATAAGTCCAATGGTAAATCTGTAATAAACATTCGTAAATGTGGCAAAAAGTTAAATGGCCCCTTGATAGGCTGACGACACTTCAGCTATGTCCACTGTAATACCGCAGTTCGAGGTTCATTGCTGAGTCAATAGATTTTTTTTATCGGACTATACAAATGATTGCCATGAAGTGTACCATCAAACAAGCCAACAACCCTACGCAACCCGCGCATCGCCGCAGGAAATGGATATGGGAAGAACACAGATTTAGCAAAACATATTTTATAAAAGAATCAGTAGCTTTCTAAGCATAAAATCCGTCCTTTTCTCCCAAAAGCATATTCATGTGCACTTAGACTATTCTTTTATGATTGTTTTCTTTTTGGAATTTTGAAATGAATTGTTTGCTCCAACTTCAAAAAATACGGTTTCTAAAAATATGTACTGCATTGGATTCCTTAGACCATTTGTTTTAAGCTATTTGTGAAGGGTATTTTCTAAAATACTAACTTACCATGTTAATCAACTAAGCATCAGCGTGATAAGGCACCCAACAATAATTTTTCTTCTGTTCAAATCTTCTTATTTTTCATATTACAAACATGAACTTTGTTGCATAAATATGATAATAATGTAATCAATAGTCCATTCTAAATATACCACCAAGTATTTTTCATTTATATAGAACTCCTTCGGTCCAACTCAAGTTAGGTGTGTGTTCTCCCTTTGTCGATAATGTAGCTACTTCTATTATTCATTTTTGGCCCAAAATATAGCTACTTTTCCATCTACTGCATTATTTTAACCATTCACAACCATCTTTTATTTAATTTATCCTTCTACTTTCTCATCTAAACCAATCTTGTTGTAAAACTCCCTAAATCACTTCTGCGACCATGTTTTTTCCCTTGAAAACGGAATCAGAAACGATACCGATATCAAAAATATTGGAAAATAAAAAATAGAACTATTCGATCAAAAACATTGTGGTATCTTTCGGAGGCCAGTAAATCAAGTCGGAAACAACTGCACAATTTCCATCTACATTATTTGTACCATTTGTTTGTATGTTGCTTCCATCGGTGCCAATAGTTGGAGGTGCATTTTCAATAGTTAGAGCTAGACGACTAGTTTATGAGCTGTACCCAGACTGTGGCATGTGGGGTTGCCCTAGTTTGTTAGGTTTTCATAGTATAAACGTAATTTACCGTATTATACAAACAGTGATTAACAAAAGAATGTACTCTCTCTGGACAGAATTAATTGATGTTTAGGACAAGCAAATTAAAAAAAAAACAAGGTAGAATACTTGGCCAAAACGTCAAACGAACGTGACCGGAGGGAATAGTAACCAAGCAATACAGATGGAAATAGGCCACGCCGTTTTTGTTACCGTTTCGATCTATCTATTATATATTATATAATAGGAAAAGGAGTCATCACGTTTACTTTTACAGGCTAGAAAATCCCACATTAATCCAAGAAAAATAAGAGAAAGAAAGAAAAGACAATGATTTTTTTGGATCAGTCAAGGAATTTTTTAGGAGAAAAAAAAAGAACGTAATTAATTTGTTGGATCGGACAAGGAGGAGAGAACGTGATTGATTTTTTGGATCGGACAAGCTAGGAGGAAAGAACTTGATTGATTTTTTTTTGATTGGACAAGGAATTTTTTGAGGATAAAAAAGAACGTGATTTTTTAGATAAAAACCCTTGATTTTTGGATTTTTTTGGAATCGAAAAAAAGAAAAGATAATGATTTTTTGGTCAGACAAGGAAAAGAAAAAAACAGGTTTTTTTTATCGAACCGTCGAAGGAAAATAAGAGATAAAAAAGAAAAGATAATATTTTTTTGGAATCGGACCAGCAAAGGGGAAAAAAATCAGTTTTTCTAATCGGCGCTGCTGCCGTCCAAGGAAAAAAATTAGGTTTTTTTGGATCGAGCAGTCGAAGGAAAATAAGACATAAAAAAAAGAAAAGATAGTATGTTTTGGAATCGGACAAGAAAAAAAATTCAGGTTTTTTTTTGAATTGACGCTGTTGTCGTCCAATCTCTACGGGGATATAGCGGCAGATTAAACTAAAAATAATAATCTCATATACCTAAAAGTTATTTAATTTATTTAAGTAAACATAAAGTCATTTGAAACATGTTGCGGATAATTACAAATAAGTAATATATAGTGATTGAAGAAGACGGAGGGAAAAAGAGATATTATGACATAAATTTTATACAGCAATATTATTTTTAGATCTATTATGTTATTAAGATAATATAAAAGAAGTCAATGTTTTACTTTGTGTGGAGCATCAAATATAAAAGTTTGATCTAAGTTAGGTCTGAGTTTTAAATTATATTACTACTTTAATATTTATATTTCATAATATAATATAAAATTATATATAATATTATATAAGAAATTTTCATAACGAAGTTAGCCATGGAGGCCACCATGCTAGTTTATGGTAATTAGGTAATTACAGTTGTCGTGTTTTTTACCCGGAAAACTTTGGAAACGATAACCGGTCGGCCGGTAATTACCGTTACGTTTTCATCCTCACTCCCCATTGCCAGCATGTCTGCATGTTATTCTCGTAAGCATTTTTCTCTGCGAACACAATGAAGAATCAAGCAGTATTCCTATATCTATACACAAAAGTTACATAGCTATGTGTATAAATCTACACAAGCATCTGTACAAGTAACATTCTAACTTGGTATTTGAACCGATCACCATGAATTGTGTATAATATATCTTCAATCTTTCCCTCGTAGATCAGATATACAATCGTTAATAAGATCAATAGCCAGCAAAATATGACTATCCATGCGAGTCAAATGCTCTTTGGCCTGTTGCGTTTTCTGTCATTGCTGAAACAATGTGCACGCTATTGGGCCCAATGGCGTCATGTCAGGTTGCCGGTAAGTACAACAGAAGCTTGTGTTATTGCCCTTGCGACTCTGTAAATCTCATGCTGTACAAACTTCCATGATTCCGTGGTGTTGTCCCTCCTCGCGCTAGCTATGGCATTGCCTACACCAGGAAAAGATGCGCTTTCCCAGTCATTCTGTTCTGAGGGTCCATACACCTGTGACAGGCAACAGTCACCACTTAGTACAACTGCAATATAAAGCTGTGATGCCATGCTGTGATTAAAAAGAAAAGATAACAGCGTAAATTGAATTCATTCACCAGGTGCTTGAACCATTCTTGCTTGAAGAGGCCTTCCCTGCTAGTGAATGCCCGTTCTGCCTGCATAAGCCGGTCATTGAGCGACCGTGTTTTCAGTGAATCCTTGATCAGCTGGTTGCTTAACAGTTGCCTTTGAAGTTCCTAAGAACAGTAATTCCTCTTAGTCATAATCAAAACCTGGCCTGAAAGGCTGTCTGGAAGTGGAAGAGAAGAAACTCTGAATGTACATTTACCTTCCTCTCGCCATTTACTTTAGTAGCTGCCGTTTTCAGAGCTCTGATTGCATTGTGCAATGGAGAGCAACTGATAGCTGTGCCCCTAACTTCATTCTCTACTAACTTTGTGTATGCCTGTGATAAACACAAACCGTAATCACGTATTGGTTTCAGTTGTCAGTCGCATAGAAGGGAAACCAGCAGGGTTCCTCTTTCTATTCGCGGCCTTTGGTAACCTCGAAATGCCGTCGCAATCTATAGATACTACTGGAAATATGTTGACAATACCTCAAGTTCAATTGTGTACGACATATAGTTGAAGGGCAGGATCTCTTCGTCCGCAAGGCTCAAAGCCATCATTCCCCAGATGCTAGCAGCTGCAATGTGAAAATGTTGCTCATCATGTTTAGGCCTTGTTTAGTTCTCAATTTTTTTTCCCAAAAACATCACGATAAATCTTTGGACACCGAAATAAATCATTAAACATAGATAAACCAAAAAAACTAATTGCACAGTTACGAAAGAAATCTTGAGACGAATCTTTTGAGTTTAATTAGAAAGTGATTAGCCATAAGTGCTACAGTAACCAACATGTGCTAATGACAGATTAATTAGGCTCAAAAAATTCGTCTCGCGGTTTTCAGCCGGAATCTAAAATTTATTTTATAATTAAACTACGTTTAATAGTTCAATATATATCCGAAAACTTAATGTGATGTTTTTGCAAAAAAAATTCAAACTATTAGGCTCTATTTAGTTCCTAAAATTTTTTCCCAAAAACATCATATCGAATTTTTGGACATCTAAATAAACCATTAAATAACACTAAACATTAAAAAAAATTACATAATTATGGAGAAAATAGTGAGACGAATCTTTTGAGCCTAATTAGGACGTGATTAGTCATAAGTGCTACAGTAACCAACATGTGTTAATGATGGATTAATTAGACTCAAAAGATTCGTCTCGCGGTTTTCAGGCAGAATCTGAAATTTGTTTTGTAATTAGACTATATTTAATACTTCAAATGTATGTTTAAAGTTTTGATGTGATGTTTTTGCAAAAAAAATTTATAAACTAAACAAGGCCTAAACACCACCTTAGTTGCAGAAAGTGACAGTACTAACATCCTGCATAAAAAAAGGAAAGAAAAAGAAACACAGTGTACCACCTGCAGCGTGCCTACGGAACCCAGGATCTCCGAAATTCTCCATCCACACGAAGTCGTCGTATAAAGTATGATATACGGGATAGCCTGGTCCTGAAAAGGCCAAGGCACATTAAGCAAAGTACATAAAAAAATGAAGTGGGAAATCCATTTAAAAGATTTCTCTTTAGAAAATACAACATGAGGAGCCTTGCCTTCTCCAAAACCCATGGTCGTTGAAGGAATACCGACATGTTGAACAAAAGCTGCAAAATCTGATCCTGCATGGCCTAGCCGTCGAATCTTTTTTTTTTTTTTCAGAAAGTCAGCAATGATGTTAAATATATTAGAAATGAAAAGGCTTAGGGTCTCTTCATTTCAAAAGATTTTTACAGAAAAATTGGAGGAATTGAACTATTTCCTCTAAAATTCCTATAAAATTCCTGTAAAACAAAAAGGCCATTAAAGCTGAACATTTTCGTTGGAAGTACTAGAATAACTATTCATGGTCCAATATACACGATATACAACTCACCATGGGAGAAATATTGGACTTGACCCATGAATCATATACAGTCTGAGATGAGTTGTCAGGATCTTGAACCTTCATGAGTGCAGAAAGTGCATTTATAGTTATCAGAAATAGCGACCAAGGAAAATTATAAGCATAAAAATGTCTCAGTAGTGTTTGAAAGTTGAAACACCCATTATTGATTACCGGTACCTAAAAGCAAACGAACAGTAAAGTGCACTATGACTACAAGGCTTTTTCCTTTTCTCTCTTTTCCCTGGAAATGTCACTATGACTTCTAGCGATGTACTCACCAATTTCATTGTTTCCTGAAATAGCTCGTCAAGTTGGGGAGTTGCAGAAGGACGAAATACGGGGCCAACTACTGAAACGTCAACATTAAGATAAGCAACAGCTCTTGAGGAAAGCATCTCCATGTTTTCTTCAACCCATTCTGTAGATCCTGTCTGCATAAATGTAAGTTGTGATCACCATTCTCGTTGCTCTTACTCTGCATACGGTGTACTTTTAGTGGAGAGAGAGACAGATAGATTTACCAGTCCATACTCTTCAGCATCCCAGCTGCAGAAGATTATGGTTCTTCTAGGTCTCCATCCTTGCTTTTGCAGCACCGAAAGCCTTTGAGCTAGCTATGAACAGCAAGGGAAAACAACACGTTAATATTCATAGTTTCAGAGTTGATCTTGTGCTGACTACTCAGTTTAAATATTCTAAAGCGCCAAGCCGGTAGTGAGGTCCAGCAAAGTTATGAGAAAGTACAGTCCACTGGATAGCAGAGAAGAAAACTTTGTAGTCAAAGAATTACCTCGATCATAGATGCTGTTCCGCTGTTTGGGTCTGATGCTCCAAATGTCCAGGCATCACGATGGTTACCAAGGATAACATATCTTTATTACAAAAGGATCAAAATTCAGCTCTAGTTTCAATTTGTGTGGTTGCTGGTACGCATTTCTGCATACTGGCACGTCCCTAACGATAACTGGATCTAATTGCTCCCTAAATCATTCAGCAAGAAAATTGTTTGCTATTTACAGATCAAGCAAATAAAGAATAAAAGAAAACTGTGCTTGACTATCAAGCTTACTTTTTTGTCTAACGTGTTAGATACTCATAGCTTCATTGCATCAAAAGTAACAAATCAGGCACTAAACTATCCAAGCGACTTCAACATGCTGCTAACTAGACTAAATAGTTAGATATATGATTTATTTTAAAAAAAATCTGTAGCTCTGTTACTTTTTGATACCTTTAGTCTGTAGGATATGAATATCAGGATTCAGGATATGATATGAACAGAAGATTGTGGACAGCTATATCCGAAATATAAAATGAGGCATGTATAGCTTGCCAGGATAATATTTTTTACCAAAGAATCTATTGAAATATTGGAACTACGGAAAGAAAATATCAAGGAATTCCACTATTTCAAAATATCCAGTTTCAAGGGCTAGAAATTACCATCAATATTCGACCAGAAGAAAAACATTTGTCGATAATGGTGGTGATTGGGTAAAGATGTCATACCTAGATTCATAATGTAGAATGCTACATTTTTTTTTTACAATTGAGTAAAACTAAACATGATATCTTGTTTTACCCCATAGACATCTAAAAAGTACCACAGTTGTGCAGAAAATTCGCTTAACTCTAGTGCACGTGAAAACCGTTTTTCGTTGTTTTTGAGTACTACGTAGTAATAATAATAGCATTCATAAAAGTCCGGTACCCAAAATTCGCTGTTTTTAGTAGCATGTATAGCCGTGTTTAGTTCCTAAAATTGTTTCCCCAAGAACATCATATCGATTTTTTATATCTAAATGGAGCATTAAACATAGATAAAATAAAAAACTAATTGCACAGTTATGAGAGATATCGTGAGACAAATCTTTTGAGCCTAATTAATGTATGATTAGTCATAAGTGCTACAGTAACTCACATATGGTGACGATGGATTAATTAGGCTCAAAAGATTCGTCTCGTGGTTTCTAGGAGAGCTATGAAATTCGTTTTTTCACTCGTGTCCAAAACCTCTCCCGACATCTGGTCAAACGTCCGCCGTGACACCTAAAAATTTTCTTTTCGCGAAGGCCCGTTTAGTTCCTAAAATTTTTTCCAAAAACATCACATTAAATATTTGGACATCTAAATGAATCATTAAACATAGATGAAAATAAAAACTAATTGCACAGTTAGCTGAGTTAGGGGGAAAATCGTGAGACCAATCTTCTGAGCCTAATTAGTCCATGATTATCCATAAGTGCTACAGTAACCCACGTATGTTAATAACAGTAATTAGGCTCAAAAGATTCATCTCATGATTTCCAGGCAAGCTATGAAATTTGTTTTTATTCGTGTCCGACAATCCCTTTTGATATTTGTTCAAACGTCTAACGTGACACCCATACAAAAATTTTGGGGAACTAAACAAAGGTGTTTAGTTGGGAAAAACAAAATTTTTGGGTGTCACGTCAAACGTTTGACTAGATATCGGAAGGGATTTTCAGACACGAATGAAAAAAAATTCATAGCTCGCCTGAAATAGCGAGACGAATCTTTTGAGCCTAATTAATCCGTCATTAGCACGTGCGAGTTACTGTAGCACTTATAGCTAATCATGGACTAATTAGGCTCAAAAGATTTCTCTCACGATTTTCTCTGTAATTGTGAAATTAGTTTATTTTTTCATCAATATTTAATGCTTCATTTAGGTGTCCAAAGATTCGGTGCGATGTTTTTAAGAAAAAAAATTTTGGGGATTAAACATGATTCTTAAAGGTCAAAAAATGGTCCCAAAAACAGTGCACGGCAATGCCCAAGCAGGATGCATGTGTTAACTACCAGCACACGCTGTGACTGAGAATCCGAGAGTCTAAATTAGTCATCTATATCTTTATTTAGATTATCATTTAAAACAGTTTTATTTTTCATATCTCTTTTTACACTAGCAAATCATTCATATATGATAGTTTTCATATTTCTTTATATGATAAAAAGAGAACATCCAAATATAGAGTTTTTCTCCTGGTATGAATGACATCTAAAAATAAATGATGAGACAGACTGTTGGAACTTATTTTTTATCCCTCGTCCTCTATTTTCAGGACGAAGATGGATACTCTCAGATTCGAGGACGAAGGATAGTGGACTAATTAATCTGATATTGTGATGCAATGTCAGAAAGAATTACCTGTCCGGCTCCTCTGCACCTTCGATCACCGCGAAGACATTCTCTATGGTGGCCATTGTATCATTCCCCTGCGAAACTCCAAGAGAAACCGTTGGCTCCGCTGCAACCCACGACAATTAAATTTCAATGGCCGAGATAAAGAGGCGTCTTGAATTTTACTTACGGTATACGTTAGGTTCAGGATCGCCGGCCCAGGGCCGAGGCGGTACACCGGGCTCCCCTCCCGGCCCTGCCAGTCCACCGGCGCAGCATCGCCACCCAGCGCGCCGTGGATCTCTGCGGCGTCACGCGCGGACACCGGCAGCGCCGGGATCCCCGGCATGTCGTCGGTGGCCATTGCCTCCTCCACGCTCACGCGCTCGCACCCCTCGGACGACGCCCACATCGGCGTCGTCGGGTCGCCCACGCCCAGGAACAGGCTGCCTACCTGCACGCCGGACGGCGGCAGCCATCGCGAGTTGGGGAACCACGCCTCCCCGGGGGCGCCGCCGTACTGCAGAGGGTCGGTGTACACCACCGCGGCCGCGGCACCCGCCACGCGCGCGTTGCGCACGATGTCCTCGCAGTGGATCCTCCCGTACCGCGCGAGCGCCACCTTTCCCGCGACGTCGACGCCGCGGGAGGTGAGGTAGGCGAAGTCCTCCTCGCGGCCGTAGTTGGCGTACACGGCCTCGGCCGACACCGACCCAGAGGCGGAGTAGGCGTAGAACGTCGGTATCACCTCCGCCGTGGCGGACGCGTAGGGGTCGTTCGGGTACGTCTCCTGCGACAGGGAGAAGCTCTTGGTGGTGGCGCGGCCGGGGACGGTGAGGGAGAGGGAGCGCTCGACCGGGTAGGAGAGAAGGACGGAGTACGGCGTGACGCGCGACGGGATGGAGAGGGACGAGAACGCATCACGCACGTAGGCGGCGGCGAGGGAGTTGGCCCTGGTGCCCGCGACGTGCGGGTGAAGCGTGAGCGCGCGGAGGTGGATCGCCGCGGTGTCGTTGGAGGCGAGGGAGAGGAACAGGCTTCCGTAGTTCGGCGGCGGGCTCGGCGCGGAGTGGACGGCGAGTACGAGCAGCGAAAGGGAGGCGCCGAGGACGGCGAGGGTGGAGGAGACGAAGCAGAGGAGCCGGCGCCCGCCCTTCCGTTTGGGCGGCGGTTGCGGCGGAGAGGGAGATAGGAGGAGGGAGGCGGCGTCGAGGCGGGACATGGCGCACGGAAGGGGAAGAGGGGTCGAGCAGAGTGGCGTCGCTCTGCTTCCGCTCTGGACTCTCTTTCTAAAATCCGCGGAGACAACAACGTGCTACCAGGTGACAAGTTGCAAGCTTCTATACTGCTGCTAGCCTGCTACTACGCCGCCACACCAAACCAATCACAACCATTTGATTGGGGCAATGGGTAAACGCAAACGTTACACCTTGCATGTGTAGTATTTGGGTGTAACGAATCATGATTTTGTCTCATGTGATTGGCTATCCTATCAATTGCTCGGTGTTGCTCAACTGCAATAGTGGAAATCGGTTTATCAACGGAAGGGCAGAAACCTAGCGCGTGAAGCGAATTGACAGACTAAGAGAAGGTACAATAGCAGCATATTTTAAAGAGATAAACGGAGAGAGAAAGAGATGTGGGTTACTAATTTGTAGTTAGCTGTATACGAGTTTCAAGACAAAATATGTGTATGTCATGTGGAACCATATATTGATGTTTTATAGGTAACTTGTATGAGTTGGCTATTAGATTGGTTATAAATAAATTGAAGCTAGTAGTTGGCTATACTATTAAACTTGCTCAATACATGGTTCCACATGTCATATATACATTTTGTCTTGAAACCCGTATACAGCTAGCTACAAATTAGTAGCCCACCTCTCTTTTCTCTCTTATATTATCTCTTTAAAATATGCTTATAGCTTGCTTGTAGTGTGCCATTGTACCTGCTCTAACCACACTGATGACGAGCGGAAGGGCATAGCTTGCGAATAGAAAATCACTTGTCTTTTATTTTTGTAGGTAAAGATAGCACGTAATTCTTTTTTGTTTGCCGTTAGTATTGTAGCTCTGATATGATGGTAATCGGGTATAAACGGTTTGGTATTTACTTTGCATTATTTTTTAAAAGACTTAATATTATTATTAAGGCTGAAGACATAGTTTAGGAAAACGAAATTCCCAACACACCGCAGGGAAATAGAAAATAATGGAGCTTACAACACGGTACCATCCTTTCTGACGGAAAGAATAAGAGCAAGTATAATACCAAGTTATAATAAACTGTCTAAATGCTTATGTGAGGGAGAGATGGGAGGAGAGAGGAGAAGTGAACTGTAATCTTATAGCCAGCTTAGACATAAGAACCAAAATATGTAAAAGAGACATGTATGTCATGTATTTAATAATAAATAGCTAACTATGAGTGGGCCAAGAGAAGAATACAGGAAACTTATAGCCAGCTTGTTTGCTATATTATTAGTTTTGCTCTAATTAAGCTAAGAATACGACCCTGCAAAAAGTGACCAAACAACAATAGACGTAGTTAATATGGGGCTGCCATGACGCCATGACAACCATATCCGCATGACTGATGCCTCTACTTTAAATGCTCATACTGCTTGACAGAACGGGGCGACAATTAAGTTATGTCCACCGTAATGCCGCAGTTGGAGGTTTATTGCCGAGTCAATAGAGTTTGTTTTTACGGATTCAACAAATGATTGTCATGAAGCTTACCATCAAACAAGCCAACAACCCTGCACAAGCTGCGCATTGCCGTGGGAAATAGATATCAGAAGGACACGGATTTAGGCAAAACATATTTTTTATAAAAGAATTAGTAGCTTTCTAAGGATAAAATCTGCCTTTTTCTCCCAAAAGCATATTCATGTGCACTTGGACTATTATTCTATGATTGTTTTTTTTTTGGAATTTTGAAATGAATTGTTTGCTCCACCTTAAAAAATACGGATTCTAAAAAAACTGAAGTCACAGAGAGACAACCTAGAGGGGGTGAATATGTGTCCTGAAATTTCTTCGAAACAACAGCGGTTAGTAGGGGGCCAGACCGTCCGGTCGGCACTAGAGATCTAGCTAGACCGTCCTGGTTAGAATACCGGATCGCTCGGTCAATGAAAAATGCAGACTTGACAGTCTCCTTTTCTAGTGAGTTTCCTATAGAAAGATCGCAGGAACAAAAAGAACACGGAAATCACAAGTACAAAGACACGAGAGAGTTTATCCCGAAGTTCGGATCTTTTAATTCTACTCTCCGTTGAGGCGCTCCTGCTAGCGGGATCTCTCTCAATTTTTTCCCTCTCTTGGCTTCCTCCCACAAGGCCAACACCGGTCTTCGGATTCACACCTAAGGACTAGCAAGCCCTTGTTCGACCATTAAGGTCAAGATCAAAGCGTCTTGTTTAGCCCTAGGTTGCAATCCGCTCTACTCTGCAGCCATCTATGAAAAAGCACAAGAATCCACTATCAATCTTACATATTTCCTTGCGGAGGTTAGACACCAACCTTCACAACTTGCTCCTAGGCAATCCACAAGAATCGGAGGCTCGCGGGCGACGTCTATCCGTCTAAGGGATCAATCTCCAAGATTAATAGGTCACCTTGACTCCACATGCATCTATCTTCACCCAAGAACAACACTCTATCACTCACTAGCCTAAATCACATTTCTAAGTCATGATCCTCGGATTAAACTCTCTAGGAAGTATTTTGGGTTAGTGGGGGGCTTGAAAAGTGCTAGGTTAACCCTAGAAACCAGTAGAATCGAACATAAAGCCTCACCAACGGCTAGATCCGAGGAGGAGGGGGCTTATATTGGCCGGCAGACGTCATCTAGCCGTTAGGAAACTAACTTAACCGGACCATCCGGCTAACACTCACCCAGACTCGACTTGAGCAAGGGCTAGACCATGGGCTGGACCATCCTGCCACCGGGCTGTCCGGGCAGGAGGCTAGACTGTCCTGTCCTTGCTTCTCATGAAAAATAGCGACAAGCCTCCAACTAAGCTTTGACTCAGACCAACTCACTCTAGGATGTATGTAGAGATTCCAGTGACTCCTCTTAATATTAGGAGTTTCTATGACTCAAAAACGAAAAAGAATTCTGCATTCGATTGTCTTCAACTCCGTAGAAACTTCGCTTTTGGTCGCATACGTTTCAAATAAGATTGCCCACTGCTTTAAAAGAAATGGTTTCTTTTCTTCTCTGCGATCACACAACACTAGCGCATATATGCTTGTCTAGCATTGTCATTAATCATCTAAAACTTCGTTTAGCGGCTAGATGCACTTTCAAAAACTACTTATACTGCATTGGATTTCTTAGACCATTTGTTTTAAGATATTTGTGACGGTATTTTTAAAATACTAACTTATCATGTTAATCACTTTCAAACGGGGTCTTAGCCCATAATATCTCTTGTGTTCAAATCTTTTTGTTTTCATATTAGAAACATGGATTTTGTTGTATAAATATGATAATGAAATAATCAATAGTCCATTCTAAATATACCACTAAGTATTTTTTTCATTTATATATCACTCATCCTATCCAATTCAAGTTGGGTGTGTGCTCCATTTGTCGAGAATATTGCTACTTCTATCATTTAATTTTTCCTCAAAATATAGCTACTTCTCCTGCATTATTTTAACCATTCATAACCATATTTTATTAAATTTCTCCTCCTACTTTCTCACCTAAACCAACCATGTCAGAAAACACCGTAAATTATTTCTGCAACCATATTTTTTTTTCTCGGAAACAGATAACGATATTGGAAATATTGGAAAAACTAAAAAACAAAAATATTTGATCAGAAACATGGTGGTACTAGGCCGATAAATCAAGTCGAAAACAACTGCACAATTGTCATCTGCATTATTTGTACCCTCTGTCCGTGTGCTGCTTCCATTAGTGCCAATAGTTGGAGGTGCATTTTCTATGGTTTGAGGCTTTGAGCTAGATAGCTAGTTGATGAGCTGTACCCAGATGTGGCACGTGGGATTGCCCTAGCCTCTTAGGCTTTCAGAGTATAAATAGTAATTTACTGTATTATACAAACGATAATTAACCGAAGAATATAGCAACCGAGCAATACGGTCGGTAATTGGTCATACTGTTTTCGTTACCGTTTCCATTTTCATTTATAGTAATTACTGTTTCTATAGTTTTCACCCGGACAACCTCAGAAACAATAGCCGGTCAGCCGGTAATTACCGCTACCTTTTTCATCCCTGCTTCTCCCTCCGTTGCCAGCATGTCTGCATGTAATTCTCATAAGCACTTCTCTCAGAGAACACAATACAGAATCAAGAAGCATTCCAATATCTGTCCACAAAAGTTATATACATAGCTATGCGTATAAATCTACACAAAGCATCTGTACAAGTAACATTCTAACATGGTATTTGAACCGATCACCATGAATTGTGTATAATATATCTTCAATCTTCACTTGTAGATCAGAAATACAATCGTTAATAAGATCAATAGCCGGCCCGGCAAAAAATAAGATCAATAGCCAGCATAATATGACTACCCATGCGGGTCAAACGCTCTTTGGTCTGTTGCGTTTTCTGTCATTGCTGAAACAATGTGCACGCTATTGGGTCCAATGACGTCATGTCAGGTTGCCGGTAAGTACAACGGAAGCTTGTGCTATTGCCCTTGCGACTCTGTAAATCTCATGCTGTACAAACTTCCATGATTCCGTGGTGTTGTCCCTCCTCGCGCTAGCTATGGCATTGCCTACACCAGGAAAAGATGCGCTTTCCCAGTCATTCTGTTCTGAGGGTCCATACACCTGTGACAGGCAACAGTCACCACTTAGTACAACTGCAATATGAAAGCTGTGATTAAAAAAAGTAACAACCTAAATTGAGTTCATTCACCAGATGCTTGAACCATTCTTGCTTGAAGAGGCCTTCCCTGTTAGTGAATGCCCGTTCTGCCTGCATAAGCCGGTCATTGAGATCCCGTATTTTCAGTGAATCCTTGCTCAGCTGGTTGCTTAACAGTTGCCTTTGAAGTTCCTAAGAACAGTCACTCCTCTTAGTCATGATCAAAACCTGACCTGAAAGGCACTGGAAGTGGAAGAGAAGAAATTCTGAATGTACATTTACCTTCCTCTCGCCATTTACTTTAATAGCTGCCGTTTTCAGAGCTCTGATTGCATTGTGCAATGGAGAGCAACTGATAGCTGTGCCCCTAAGTTCATTCTCTACTACCTTTGTGTATGCCTGCGATAAACACAACCGAAATCACGTATTGGTTTTAGTTGTCAGTCGCACAGAAGGGAAACCAGCAGGGTTCACGGGCTTTACTAGCCTCGAAATGCTGTCGCAATCTGTAGAGACTACTGGAAATATGTTGACAATACCTCAAGTTCAATTGGATACGACATATAATTGAAGGGCAGGATCTGTTCGTCGGCAAGCCTCAAAGCCATCATTCCCCAGATGCTAGCAGCTGCAATGTGAAAATGTCGCTCATCATGTGGGGAAAGTGCCAGTACTAACATCCTGCCAGAAGAAAAGGAGAAAGAAACACAGCGTAGCACCTGCAGCGTGCCTACGGAACCCAGGATCTCCGAATTTCTCCATCCACACGAAGTCGTCGTATAAAGAATGATATACGGGATAGCCTGGTCCTGAAAAGGCCAAGGCACATTAAGCAAAATACATTAAAAATTGAAGTGGGAAATCCATTTAAAAGATGTCTCTTTAGAAAATGGAACATGAGGAGCCTTGCCTTCTCCAAAAACCATGCTGGTTGAAGGAATACCGACATGTTGAACAAAAGCTGAAAAATCTGATCCTCCATCGCCTAGCCGTTCAATCTTTTATTTTTCCAGAAAATCGGCAATGATGTTAAATTTATTAGAAATGAAAAAAAAATAGAGCTGAACATTTTCGGCACTTGGAAGTACTAGAATAACTATTCATGGTCCAATATACACATCCACAACTCACCATGGGAGAAATATTGGATTTGACCCATGAATCGTATACAGTCTGAGATGAGTTGTCAGGATCTTGAACCTACGAGAATGCAGAAAGTGCATTAATAGTTATCAGAAATCGCGACCAAGGAAACTTTATAAGCATAAGGGCATGTTCCAAGGTAGAGTCCATTGTCGACTCTTATCTAAATCACGTCAGTAACAAGAACCTATTTTATAATGATACGTATAAAGATAGAGTTAGGTATGATTTTTTCGTTAATGCAATAAAATATTTTTTATTACACTAGTTTCTTTTTATCCACCCTTATGCAAGAAAGTTTTATTTAATAAATGCTAAGAGTCGACTCTAAGCCGTTGTTATACATGACAACGTCTTTTCTCTCTCCGTCCCTCTCTTTACTCCACGTCACCAAATTTACTTCCGTAGCAATTGATTGAGTGAGCTAATAAGCACCTTTGTACGTATCTAAAACTGTCTCGGTAGTGTTTAAAATTTGAAACACCATTATTGATTACCGTTAGTCCTTTACCTAAAAGCAAACAAAAAGTAAAGTGCACCATGACTACAGGGCTTTCTTTTTTTTTCTCTCTCTTTTCACTGGAAGTGTCACTCAACTCACCAATTTCATTGTTTCCTGAAATAGGTCGTCAAGTTGGGGAGTTGCAGCAGGACGAAATACGGGGCCAACTACTGAAACGTCAACATTAAGATAAGCAACAGCTCTTGAGGAAAGCATCTCCCTGTTTTCTTCAACCCATTCTGTTGATCCTGTCTGCATAAATGTAAGTTGTGATCACCATTCTAGTTGCTCTTACTCTGCATACACTGTACTTTTAGTGGAGAGAGAGAGACAGAGATTTACCAGTCCATACTCTTCAGCATCCCAGCTGCAGAAGATTATGGTTCTTCTAGGTCTCCATCCTTGCTTTTGCAGAACGGAAAGCCTTTGAGCTAGCTATGAACAGCAAGTGAAACAACAGATTAATATTCATACTTTCAGAGTTGATCTTGTGCTGACTACTCAGTTTAAATATTCTAGAGCGCCAAACCGGTAGTGAGGTCTAGCAATGTTACGAGAAAGTACAGTCTACTGGATAGCAGAGAAAGAAAACTTTGTAGTCAAAGGATTACCTCGATCATAGATGCCGTTCCGCTGTTTGGGTCTGATGCTCCAAATGTCCAGGCATCACGATGGTTACCAAGGATAACATACCTTCATTATAAAAGGGTCAAAATTCAGCTCTAGTTTCAATTTGTGTGGTTGCGGGTACGCATTTCTGCATACTGGCACGTCCCTAATGATAACTGGATCTAATTGCTCGTTAAATCATTCAGCAAGAAAATTGTTTGCAATTTACAGATCAAGCACATAAAGAATAAAGGAAAACTGTGCTTGACTATCAAGCTTCTTTTTTTGTCTGACGTGTTAGATATTCATAGCTTCATTGCATCAAAATTGACAAATCAAACACTAAACTATCCAAGTGACTTCAACATGCTGCTAACTAGACTAAATAGTTAGATATATGATTTTAAAAAAATCTGTAGCTCTATTACTTTCTGATATCTTTAGTCTGTAGGATATGAATATCAGGATTCTGGATATGATACGAACAGAAGATTGTGGACAGCTATATCCGAAATATAAAATGAGGCATGTATAGCTTGCCAGGATAATTTTTTTTTATCAAAGCATCTATTGAAATATTGGAACTGCGGAAAGAAACTATCAAGGACTTCCGCTATTTAAGAATATCCACTTTAAAGGGCTAGAAATTTCCATGAATATTCGACCAGAAGAAAATCATTTGTCGATAATAGTCGTGATTGGGCGAAGATGTTAGGCCTAGATTGATAACATAGAATGCTACTTTTTTTGCAATTGTATAAAACTACACATGATATCTTGTTTTACCCCATAGACATGTAAAAGTACCAGAGTTGTGCAGAAAATTCGCTTAACTTCAGTGCACGTGAAAACCGTTTTTCGCTGTTTTTGAGTACTGCACAGTAATAATAGCATTTATAAAGGTCTGGTACCCAAAATTCGTTGTTTTTGAGTAGTATGTAGTAATAGCATTCATAAAGGTCAAAAAAAATGGTCCCAAAAGCAGTGCACGGCAATGCCCAAGCAGGATGCATGTGTTAACTACCAGCACATGCTGTGACTGAAAATCTGAGCTTCGAGAGCGAAGTATAGTGGACTAGAATTAATCTGATATTCTGATGCAATGTCAGAAAGAGTTACCTGTCCGGCTCCTCTGCACCTTCGATCACCGCGAAGACATTCTCTATGGTGGCCATTGTATCATTCCCCTGCGAAACTCCAAGATAAACCATTGGCTCCGCTGCAACCCACGACAATTAAATTTCAATGGCCGAGATAAAGAGGATCCTCGAATTTTACTTACGGTATACGTTAGGTTCAGGATCGCCGGCCCAGGGCCGAGACGGTACACTGGGCTCCCCTCCCGGCCCTGCCAATCCACCGGCGCTGCGTCGCCGCCCAGCGCGCCGTGTATCTCCGCGGCATCACGCGCGGACACCGGCAGCGCCGGAATCCCCGGCATGTCGTCGGTGGCCATCGCCTCCTCCACGCTCACGCGCTCGCACCCCTCGGACGACGCCCACATCGGCGTCGTCGGGTCGCCCACGCCCAGGAACAGGCTGCCTACCTGCACGCCGGACGGCGGCAGCCATCGCGAGTTGGGGAACCACGCCTCCCCGGGAGCGCCGCCATACTGCAGAGGGTCGGTGTACACCACCGCGGCCGCGGCACCCGCCACGCGCGCGTTGCGCACGATGTCCTCGCAGTGGATCCTCCCGTACCGCGCGAGCGCCACCTTTCCCGCGACGTCGACGCCGCGGGAGGTGAGGTAGGCGAAGTCCTCCTCGCGGCCGTAGTTGGCGTACACGGCCTCGGCCGACACCGACCCGGAGGCGGAGTAGGCGTAGAACGTCGGTATCACCTCCGCCGTTGCGGACGCGTAGGGGTCGTTCGGGTACGTCTCCTGCGACAGGGCGAAGCTCTTGGTGGTGGCGCGGCCGGGGACGGTGAGGGAGAGGGAGCGCTCGACCGGGTAGGAGAGGAGGACGGAGTACGGCGTGACGCGCGACGGGATGGAGAGGGACGAGAACGCATCACGCACGTAGGCGGCGGCGAGGGAGTTGGCCCTGGTGCCCGCGACGTGCGGGTGAAGCGTGAGCGCGCGGAGGTGGATCGCCGCGGTGTCGTTGGAGGCGAGGGAGAGGAACAGACTGCCGTAGTTCGGCGGAGGGCTCGGCGCGGGGTGGACGGCGAGTAGGAGCACCGAGAGCGAGGCGCCGAGGAGGGCGAGGGTGGAGGAGACGAGGCAGAGGAGCCGGCGCCCGCCTCTCCGTTTGGGCGGCGGTTGCGGCGGAGAGGGAGATAGGAGGAGGGAGGTGGCGTCGAGGCGGGACATGGCGCGCGGAAGGAGAATGGGAGTCGAGCAGAGTGGCGTCGCTCTGGACTCTGTTTCTAAAATCCGCGGAGATTACAACGTGCTTCCCGGTGAGGCGGTGACAGCTGACAAGTTGCAAGGTTCTATACTGCTGCTACTACGCCGCCACACCGGGCGGCCGCCGGCCTGGCAGTTTGATAGATCGTGCGGCGGCGACGCGACCACGGCACGTGCGGCACACTGTTGCAACGTCTCGGCTCAAAACAATGTGAAGCTAGAAAGGAAGAGAGTATCTTGCCGGTTTGTGGAAGCAGCTAATGAATAGGGCTCGTCCGGGCATGAAAAATGTTTTTACCCGACGAGTGGTCTTAATTTATCACATGCGAGAATTGTTTAGAGGAGAGAGGTGAAAGTGAGTGGTTTTGGCAAGCACCTTGTGACTTCCGTAGGGCACGATGGCATCATCAGAGAAAAGTGCTGAGCCACTAGTGAGGACTCACATTGGGGATTGTAGCCATGGCTTGTTTTGATCGGCGTCGCCAGTCGCCTGCGTCGAACTGTGCCATCGGTATCGATATTCATCGTCGGAGCCTACCAGCGGCCACCTACGCCAAAGTCAATCAGCGCCGCTGGAGCCCACCTACAGCTGCTAGAGCCTGCCCACGTACGTCGAAGCCCGCCATCCGTCGGGCTCAGATCCACGCTGAGAGAGATGTCATAGGCAGAGGGAGCGTACCGGTGGTGGGGTTGGGAAGGAGCAGTGCCGTTGGTGGGGTTGGGAAGGAGCAGCGCTGGCGTTGGGAGGGGGGTAGAAAAGAGCAGCGTTGGGGGTGGAAAGGAGCATCGTCGGTGGAGGGACGAGGGAGGAGGTCGGAGACAGCTGAGAGATGAGAAGGGTCAGTGACACTGACTACAAGGGATGGGGAGTTTTTTTAAAAAAGTTATATCTTATTTTTCAGTGTACTTAACATAATTTTTAGGATTTATATCGAAAATAAAAAACTAAAAGGATTTTAAGTGTAAAGTATGAAGAGTTGAGATGCATATTTAAAGTCGCTGATCAAGAACACTCAGACCGTGAGAAAATAATTTTTTAACCATATGATCTTATTATACATGACGTATCGAGATCACTCGACAAAGCTATGTGAACTATGATGTCAGGCTCAGGGACTCCATTACAACGTGCGCCACGGTTGAGTACGCCGACTTGCCGCTCGCACCGCATCATGACGTCCCGGGAGGCCGGCTCCAGCTCAGACATGTTAGCTTCCTGAATAGGTCTCACGCCGGCCGCTAGGACGATGTTGATGTACTGATGTAACGCGGTTAGGATCAACGCTTGAATAATTGATGGGCTGTACCCTGTAGGAAACGCCAACATGTTCAATGGTGTTTAGGATTTTGACCTCCTATTAGGGATCTTGAGCTCTTCACGAGTTGATGAGTACTGCTGGCCTACTGCGCGTATGGGGCTAGTGGTTGGTTGGATGGTGTCTCCAGACTTGTTAATGCTCCATTAGGGCCAAACAGAAGTAAATCCACCTCGTGTCCCTTTCTTCTTGTCAATTCATCCTATTATAAATCCAAAAGCTTGATCAAAGTATGGACCTTAGTTATTCTTAGTGCGCACCATTTATGAATACCTCAAACTATTTGCTGGCCTGTTTTAAAATTTGACATCTTTTAAGCTACGTGACCTATGTCGACACTATGTCCTCATCTTTTGTTTGAGTGTTATATTAGACTTGCTACTTGCTAATGCAGTAGTACTTGTTAGATGGACAACTGAAACTCTCAGATGAGGCATCAAAAGAAAATTAGGGAAATATACAGAGAACAAAAGGCTTTCAGTGTCATGTAAGAAAAAGGAACAAAAGTTTTCGGTGCTTGGATTTATTTTTCTGATCTAGATCGAGACCAATGGGCCTATCGCTGCGACCGACGCTGGCTAGAGATTTTCAGAAAGTGTGATATTGACGTCTTGCACAATCACCGCAACCCTCACTTCTGATAATAGTAGTATATTCCTACTCTTATCGTTAACCGTAGCCTCGTCGCGTTGCGCATGATTGTGGCCTCTACAGATCGTCGTCACTCTTCAACACTACTGCCTCGGTGCCTCCCTCCCGAAATAAGATTATTTTTCGTTTTTTTAATGTTTGACCATTCGTCTTATTTGAAATTTTTTGCGATTGATATTTTTGTTCTTATTAGATAATAAAACTACTTTATGCGTGACTAATTTTTTAAGTTTTTATATAAATTTTTCAAATAAAATGAATGGTCTGGACACGAAAAAACGAAAAAGATCTTATTTCGAAACGGACGAGGTACTTGTCGATCGTTTTGCTAGCATTTCAGCTGTACTTGCAGTGGGGATGGGCTGATGGTGACGTCCTTTGCTCTTTTTGTCCAACGTAGCTTATTAACCATCCTTATATTTTTTTTATGGGAAAGATGTCACACATGTCATATTTAGAATGTGATTTTTTTTCAAACAATGGTACAAACGCCGGATGCTCATAACACACGCCCATTTATCTTATTAAATTTATACTTATACAAGATATGTTTATAATAATCTTTAAAGATTGGACCAGTCATATATTAAAATTGACATACCACAACACCTGCTTATCCATCACCTATCACTTAGAAAAATAATTAGCAATAAACATGAGTAAATGACAAATTTAGAATTTGAACTCAGGTGGATAGTTCCCACCGCAAGAAATTCTTAAATTAAATGATACAATTCACACATGAATATTGGAATCAGAACAGGTCATTAAGATTTTGTAGATTTCATGCCACCAATTCGTACCTACGCAGATTTTAGTCCCCTGAGGTATTTGTTACATTTTTGCTACCTGAAAATTTTAATTTTTAATTTTCGTATGTCTAATTGTATGGCCTAAATTGTAGACATCTAAGTTTAAGTGATGTTACATTTAGATGAAAATATTTATAATTGTAAATTTTAGTTTATGTCTAGGTTGGAATAACTCGCCGTTTAAACTTGTATCTGAGAAAGGAGGGTCATGCTTAGGCCCTGTTTGGTCTAGGTAACTAATCCGTTAGTCCCTCTATTTTAGTCTCCTTTAGTCCCTAAAAATCCAAACATGAGGGACTAAAGGTGACTAAAATTATATTAGTGTATTAATCCCTTCCATATGTACTTATTGGGACTAAAACTTCATTTCACACCAACCCCCTAACAAAACTTTCTATATATGATGCACTTTTAGTCTCTTTTAGTCCCTCTAACCAAACAGTAGTGACTAAAGATTTTAGTCCAGAGACTAATTTTTAGTCCTAGGACTAAATAACCAAACACCACCTTAAATAGGCAACCAGAAGAGTGCTAGGAGTATAAGAAGGTTTAGTTTAACGAACAAAGAAAGTGTGATATGTCAGTCAGGGTTCTTGAAACCATGATAGCCGCTGTGATAATTGCAGTTACCACATGCTCCACCGAAGGACGGTAGCGGTAGGGTATGGTTTAAGCTACTAAATTTCGCCCAAGTTCAAAAAATAAGTTTTTTTAAAAAAATAATACCTGGATAGGGATCAATTTATAGAGCTGTCTACTGAAATAAATATGTAAATATGTGAAATTTTTAATGAAGATTAAGGTCCAAAATATTGTTAGGTCGATAAAAATGAAAAAAAGAAAGAAAAATAGCATTATTCATCATGACGCATGACGGTCCAACTAATATTGAGGGATAAATATTATCTGGTCCCCAACCGAACAAGGTCCCCCCACTTCGGACAAGGAAATATGGGGAGGTTCCTAGCCTGAGCTTGTTGCCTCCACCGCCGACGCGCGAGGAAGTGGCTAAGCCACGTGGTTTCTAGCGGTAACCATGGCAGCAATGACGGTAGTCACCTGGGCAGGCGGATGTGTGGTAAGCTCTTGAACTCCAGTGGTTTTCAACTCCAGTGGTTTTCACGTGTTTTGTAGCCAAAGCTTGCATGGCAGGAGGCGACTACCGTTGGCATGTATTCTTTTGCTAGAGAGTAGCTAGTTGTAGTTACCGATGGAAACCGTGCGATAATCGTGAGTTTTTATGCAGTGGCAGGTCTAAATATCTTGGCATATACTTATTCATGTTAGTTGAGTTGAGGAGTATTGCAAAGATAGTGTGAAATATAGTTTATGTTCATATAGTTTGTGATGTAAATGACGATTCATATATTTTGTGTTAGTTGCAGTGAGGGAGTACTAAAAAACACTATCTTTGTAAGAAATATGAAGAATGGTAGTATGTTGAATTATTTGTCATGAGTTAGTATGTAAAATAGTTCTTAACATATAATGTTGGAAACATACATATTTACTCCTTTAAGTTATAATGCTAGAAACATATATATATTTACTTCTTTTAGTTGTAATGTTAGAGACATACATATTTACATGGATGCATGGGCTATACGGCGGATAGAGAAAGATGTATTAATATTTATACTATGGAATATGAACATTACAATATTTGTGCTAGTTATTAGTGTATATGGTGTAGGCATGTATTTTAACTTTTAATTGTATTCTATATTAATTGTCGATTGTGAATTATTATTAATTGTTCCAATGCTCCTATTTTAATAGAGGCTATGCTGAGTTTTTCTATTTTGCAAATATCCTAACTGTTACAAATGTATCGTATTATTTATTTATTTTTGCAATTTTACAATATTTTTTCAGATTTTTTTTCTATTTTTTTAATCATTGATCGAACCGTTCATGGTTTTCTGCACAAACGTATGATTTTCGGGCCAAATCACGGTTACCGCTGTAATTAAATTCAAAATTTTCAAATTTAAATTTACAATGGTTTTTATGGTTTTCAAAAAACCACACGGTAAACTTCATATCGCCGGCAATGAGCTTCAGTGGCTAGGGCCCCGTTCAGCAGGAGGAGGTATGGGGTTAGTTATCCGGCATAAAAAACATGGTAATAGATTAATACATGATTAATTAATTATTAATTATAAAATAGATAAATATATTTTTTAAAGTAACTTTCCTATAAAAATTTTATGAAAAATACACCATTTAACAGTTCAAAAAACGTGCACGCAAAAAAGAGCAAATACGAGGACAAGAAGAGTGAAGCGGAACGCGGGCTAGGCCTAGGACGGTAAGAGCATCGTTAATGTATGTTCTAAGAAAGTGCATAGAAGAGAGATAAATCTATAGGATATATGCTATATATTGGAGAAAGGGTGCTAAGCTAAATTTTCTAAGTACCAATTGCTTATCTAAGTAACCAGTTCTTAGATTAAAAAATATTGCATGGTGGGGGAAAAGTGAGAAGGATGGCAACTTTTTATCTCAGTGGATCCCACCTTAATCTAGCAATATAAGTTTAAGCATTGGAGCACACTTAACTAAAATAGCACCTTATGACATATCTATTCTTAAAACTTACCAAGGAAATATACACTAAAGATACCCTAAGCACAACCCTGATATTAGTCCTTAGAAGATATACCGGCCGATAAGTTACACGTGGCGATTAACTCACGGACAAAAGGGAAGCGTTCCAACACTACAGGATTTACAGGTAGATGTTGCCTTCATGGAATCTTTTGCGTGTACCCATTTCTTCGTGTATTAATCTACCGTGTACTGACAGTGAACCCCCAGCAACCAACTAATGAAAATTTCGCGATCCGGCCAGTATTCTTGTGGGGCCACGGTGCTGACGCAGTATATACTAGTCCGGCACCATGCCAATAAGCAGCGAGATTCCAAGCATTGTCGAGATAACATTTTTTAATTACAAAAACAGATTCACGCTGCTCAATTTGTTGTGGTACGCTACGACAGTGAAATGTAGACAGTAACGTAACTCTTAAACAAGTATGCTTCCCGTTTTATTCAATGGGAATCGGGTTAACCCATCTGCAAAAATTCTTACAACAAATTATTTGTAGTATGCTATAGAATCACTGAGGGTAATATTAACACCAATAATTACGATACTGACTTAGGATAGTTCCTCAATATGTTGACAGGTACATATGTAACTATATCATATCGTCGTAGCTATGGAGAGCTGGTATCCCGTGTTTAAGCTGCACAAAATGAAATGCAGTGAATCATCTATGTATCATGTTAGCCTACCATCAAGGACAGCTGAAGCCTTGGACACAGCCCTTGCAGCCCTGTAAATTTCGTGCTGCAGGAGCTGCCAAGATTCGGCTGTGTTGAGCTTATTCGCCTTGTCGATGGCCGAGACGATACCAGGAAATGCCTTGGTGCCCCAGTCGTCCTGGTCAGACGATGCGTATATCTGTCAAAAAGAAAATGGTTGGACATAGGTTATTACTTGTCAGCACAGAATTTGGATCAGAACTGCACGCCAAACAGCAGAATTTCAGAACTGATGATACTCACCATATGTTTGTACCACGGCCTACCGTCGAGACCTTCTCGGTTGATGAAGGCTCTCTCTGCCATCATTAACCGATCGTTGATATCTCTGACCTTTACTGTGTAGTCTCTCGTTTTTAGTCTCCAGTTATCTGCTTGTAGCATCTGCAGCAGACACGATATGTTATACCATTGGAATCTTGGAGAAATTTTGCACGCCATACACTTCTGCTTCGCTGAAATCGATAGGTGTTACCATCTTTTCTTTGTGAATTTTGTTGGCTGCCTTCCGAAGCTGGTTGATTGACTTGTGTAGAGGAGCGAAACTGACAGGACATCCTGGGCACCCACCTTCCACAACTTTCGTGCATTTCTGCAATAATAAAGGGAAGAAGATAATTCATATGTTAAGCATTTGTTGCAGATTGTTCCACCAGCTCTGATAATTTCATAGCCACAAATTTACTGATAAGCAAAAGTGTATCTTCTATAACAATTCTGTCCTGTTTCATTTATACGAGGAAACGAAGTTTTGCCTTGAGGGCTAAATTGGTTATCTCAATTGAAGGAAAAAAGGGAAGTTACCTCAAGTTCTGACGCGTAAGAGTCATAGTTGAAGGGTAGGATCTCATCATCTGCAAGCCTCAAAGCAATCAGACCCCATACACTTGCCACTGCATGATTGTACAAGGAAAACAAATGGATTCATCAGTTTTTGCTATGAGATGAAAAAACTTTTCAAGCAAAAGCTAGTTCAGTACATGCTACATGTCTGTGAAACAATGGGTCTCCGAATCTCTCCATCCAAACATAATCATCGTATAGTGAGTGGTAAACAGGGTAATCTTCCACTGCAAGAACAATAATATTTAGCAGATGCTAAGGAAATGGCAGCAGCAGAGACTACAAACAATGGTGAAGCAATAAAAAAATTAGGAGTTATCAATATTAAGATGTCCACTATAGTATCATTACTTATTCCGTAGGACATGTCAAGTGAAGGTACTCCAATATATTGCAGAAAAGCTGCAAAGTCTGTTCCTGCACCAGCCACTCTAGCAATCTGCAAAGACAAACTTATCACTTCAGCACGAAGACAAGTTTTTTCCAGATCAAAGAGTGCTCTTGTGATAACTCATCTGGACAGAACAGGATTATAATGGCATTTCACCACTGTACAGTGTACGCACCGGAGGATGGTGGCGAATCATAGTGTCATACAATGTCTGCGATGGATCATCAGGATCTCGCACCTTCAAAAAGTAGGGTGGAAATGAAATGATTTTGTGCCTTTGTAAGACTGCATACTGACTGTGTTGAAAAAAAAACAGATTATCTCCCTCTTTCTCTTTCCAAAAAGACATCTTAGATATAATTCTTAATCTAAAAATAACATGGCTGTCCAATTTGTAAACAATGAAAGGTGCAAAGCTTAAATACCATTTGACTTGCTTCTTTGATCAATTGATCAAGTTGAGGGGTTGATCGGGGGCTAAAACCTCCAGGGCCGAACACTGATATGTCCACATTCAAATAAGCAATAGCTCTTGAGGACAGCATATCCATGTTATCCTCGACCCATTCAGTAGACCCTATCTGAGAGAGTGTAGTGTGCTCAGCATCATTACACATCCTTCTGATAACCAAAATTCAGAGTCAAGGATATACCAGAGCAAACTCTTCTGCATCCCAACTACACATGATGATTGTTCGTCTAGGTCTCCATCCCTTCTTCTCTAGCTTGTACAGCCTTTCCGCGATCTATATACATAGGTGTGATACTAAGATTACATCATCATCTCTTGTTATTAAGAAATTAAAGATTTTTTATCATCAACAAAAAAAAACCATGCCCTTAAATAAAACTAGACAAGGTTTACTAAAAGAGGCAAGGATGAAAAGCACATGTAGTCCCCAAACATCTGAATATCTGATGGAAGATGACTTTTCTGTATGGTTTTCTACGCTAAGCTGAAATGCTGAATTGATTACCTCAAGCATAGCTGCTGTTCCACTGTTGGGATCAACTGCTCCAAATGTCCAGGCATCACGATGGTTGCCAATGATCACATATCTGTTCACATACAAGCAATTTATTCTCATTATCTTTGCCTTGTCTTGGCCTTGCAAAATTTCCCAGACCTAATCATCTCGTATGATATGAAAAATGAAACTATCGACTTTGATATAGCTTTGTCCCAACATGTACTACTCCCATATCCCAAAATTAAGATCATTTTGTATTGTTTGTCCCAAAATAAGTTCATTCCTAAGCAATCATTGCATTAGAGTTTATAAAAGCAAGGAATAAATACATTAGAAACATATAAAGTAAAAGATAATTGTATTAAGATTTGATAAAGTGAAGGTTACG
Source organism: Oryza brachyantha (assembly GCF_000231095.2). Taxonomy (NCBI): domain Eukaryota; kingdom Viridiplantae; phylum Streptophyta; class Magnoliopsida; order Poales; family Poaceae; genus Oryza; species Oryza brachyantha. The sequence goes on from NC_023163.2 coordinate 23,404,472, forward strand.
TAGTCTTTTTGTTTTTGTATTAGTATGCGTGAGATTGATGAAAAATGAAAGTTATTAGAGATTTGCTAAGGTTCAACAAAAAGTATCTCGAGGTATTGGTACCTCGAGATACCAAATCGTTTTTCACCATTAGATCTAGCTGAGTAGTATGTGCACTGTTAGATTCAACGATCAGAAATGATTTGGTACCGCGAGGTACCAGTACCTCGAGATACTTTTTGTTGGACCGAAGCAAATCTCAAGTTATTAATGATGGCAAGAGTAACTAAGTAATCCTATTGTCCTTGTAGCCTGCATTTTCTATACACATAATATTTTCCAAAATCAATCTGTATATAGAATTAGATGACAGAACAACAAGCACAGAGGTAGGATCCCCAAACTTAGTCAAAGCCTAATAAACAATGACACCACGTGTTCACGTGCAACCAAATTCTGTACGTCTGCATAAACGAAATCAAGAATGCCATTTTCACATGTTCGAGAGACACGGACTAGTTACCTATCAGGCTCTTCTTTTCCCTCGATCACGGCGAAGACATTTTCGATGGTTGCTAATGTCTCATTTCCCTGCAGTTCTCCACAGAAACAAGGATGAGTCGATGAGTTATGTTCGATAATAATGACTCTAAGAACACTATGATCCACTCACAATGTACGTGAGGTTTAGCACAGCAGGACCGGGTCCGAGCCTGTACATGGGCGCGCCCTCGCCGCCCTGCCACTCCGTCGGTGCCGCATCGCCGCCCATCGCCTTGAGGATCGTCTCCCCGTCCCTTGCCGACACCGGTAGGGCTGGGATACCGGGCATCGCGGCGCTCCCGTCCAGCTCCTCCTTACTCAGCCGCTCGCAGTCCTCGCCGGCCGCGCAGGACGGCCACAGCGGCGTGGTCGGGTCGCCGTTCCCGTAGTACAGGGTCCCCACCTGCACTCCGGTCGGCGGCAACCAGCGCTCGTCGGGGAACCACTTCCGCTTCCCCTTCGCTCCTGTGCCGCCGAAGTCCTTGGCGTCGGTGTAGACGATCGCGGCGGCGGCTCCCGCGGCGCGGGCGTTCCGCACCATGTCCTCGCAGTGCAGGTTCCCGTAGCGCACGAGCGCGACCTTCCCGGCGACGTCGACGCCGCGGGAGGCGAGGTACGCGTAGTCCTTGGTGTTGCCGTAGTTGGCGTACACGACCTCGGCGGCAATGGAGCCGGAGCCGGAGTAGGCGAAGTACGTGGGGATGACCTCCGCCGACGCCTCCACGTAGGGGTCCCCGGGGTAAGTGTCCTGGACCAGCGCGAAATTGAAGGCGGCCGCGTGACCCGGCAGGGAGAGGGACAGGGAGCGGTGGATGGGGTAGGAGAGCAGCACGGAGTAGGGCGTGACGCGGGTGGGGAAGGAGGAGGAGGAGAGCACACCCCGTACATACTCAGCGGCGACGGCGTTGGCCTCCGTCCCGGCGACGTGGGGCCGGGTGGTGAGCGCGCGGAGGTGCGCGGCGGCGGTGTCGTTGGAGCCTAGCGAGAGGAAGAGCGCGTGGTAGCGCGACGCGGGCGCGGGCGCGAGGTGGTGGTAGGAGGCGACCAGGGCCACGGAGATGGCCAGGAAGGCGACGAACCTGCGCCTCCTCATGGCACCGCCGCCGCCGTCTCCCCCGCGGTCTCCCGCGGGCGCGGCATCGGGGAGGAGCAGCGGCTGCCGCTGCTGCGGCTTGCCGTGGCGAGGCATGGGAGTACCAGCTTGGGCTGAGCTGGGAGAGGCGTAGTAGCTTGCGGTTGTAAGCATGTCAGTTTGTCAGCGCGAAGCGGTTGCGTCGTTGCGATTTTAATCGTGCCGCACCGCACCGCAGCCGCAGCGCGCGGTGCTCGCACACGTTCCAAGTTGCAGCGAGGGAAACGCGACCAGTACTATCCCGCAGTATACTTTTTGTGCAATTGTGCATCAATAATTAAGCGCTTATAATAATGTGTGAAAAAAAAAACATCAAGGCAGATTATGTATGTGCGTCAGCTTTCAGCCCAATTGAGTTGATGCAGACGGTGAGCAACGTTCCAACTCCGCGAGCTGAACTACCGTACGGTACTACTGCTCAGTGCTCCCTGATTGTTTTCTCTAATAAAGCACTACTACTACTAAGTTAGACCGTGTAGTCCTAAGTTAGACCGTGTTGTTTATTTGGGTTGGAATGTGTGCAAAAAAGGAAGCAGTGGATCTATAATTATTTAATTATACTATATAAAAATATTAATATAATTTTTCTAAAGCAACTTTTATTTAGAAAATATTTACGAAAGATCCATCACTGAGCGGTTCAATAAATGTACTTATGAAAAACGACAGAACATAAGTTAGAAATAATGCTTAAACAACACATCCTTACCGATACTATTGTTTTAGTGTTTCTATTGCAATGCGTTGGCATGCAAAGTTTGTTTTGCCTCAAGGTCTACGTAAAGAAACTTCAATTTTAACATATACTATATCGATACATGACAAGAATGTAGTTTACTTTCCCAAATCATAATATATTTTCTAATTTGATTTTCAAATTTTAATATATTTGTCCCTTTATCAAACTTTAACGTAACTATTACTCCCTCCATCCCAAAATAAACTAACTTTTCACTTTTTACCTTTAATTTTTGACTCTTCGTCTTATTCAAATTTTTTTGAGATTGATATTTTTGTTTTTATCAGATGATAAATTATAAATAGTACTTTACGTGTGACCTATTTTTTTCTAATTTTCTAAAAAAATTTAAATAAGACAGATGATTAAATGTTAGACATAAAAACCGGAGAATTCGCTGTTTTTTTTGTTGACAGAGGGAGTACTCTTAATAGAGTTTTTGCTGAACAGGGAGATAGTATATACACTAGGGGTAGCCGGTAGGCAGCAGTGCCGTTCCGTTTAGTGGTTGGTACGAGGTTAGTGGACGTGTCGGAGTTTGCACAGCGTGAGTCACGCCGTGACCATTCCTCACAAGTCACATCCATCGTTCAAACTCTTGGGCACCCATCGCTCTCGCTCTTCTCGTGGGAATAACAAGATGGTACATATGTTTCCCAAAAAAACAACAAGATGGTACATATGTTTCAAAAAAAAAAAGACAAGATGGTACATATTAGGGGTTACGTGATCACGATTAGTTCTTTAATCATCACCCGACGGAGCGTAATTATCACGGATTTTTATGATTTTAGGTGGTTTCTCGACGCGATCGATAATCACGTAACCGTGTTAACCGCATTGGAGAAATCACTGGTTTCGTTTACCCTGGTACCTATACGGCTATAAGTTTAGTTTGCTGTCAAAATGAACCATACAAAATTTAAACATTACTTAAGCGTATATATGTTTGTTTTGATGCCATGCATGTTGTTTATTTATCTAAATCCATGTCAACCAAGTTCAATTCAACAAAGTACTATTTTGTAATTTTCGGTATCGACCGTTATTTTTACAAAATTTTCATTTAAATAGTATTATTTTCAAAAAAAATCATAAAAATGACGAACCGGAAGAGCCGTCACCATCGGACCACATCGCTGTGACGGACTGACGGTGACGCTGTATCGAGGGCGAACCACTTCAGATACTGCGAATCGACAACAAGATTCATCCATGTCCCTGTCCAAGATTAGTCAGTCGTACCAGCGTAGTAGAGGCCAAACACTGGCACGGCACCACCACGATTTGCTGATGCCACATCAATAATGCGCCCATGGGCCCAGTTCAGAGCATAGAATTCAGGACGACGATTTGTGCAGGAAGTTACTATCAAACGACAGTTTTCGTACCCTTTGCTTTTTTTCTCGGGGATGAAACGAGAAAACGCAACACCACCACCAATTTTACATCGCATCACCTGCTCCACTGGAAAAACACTCCTGCCGACTGGAATGGCATGGCACCGCAACGACAACGGCGTCGACTTTCATCGACGTGAATTTCAGTGCACTCATAGATCAACTTTTGGACTTTGGGGGGACTGGTTGATATCACCCATTGGCCATTGTCCTATCCAGATATCCCAACTCGAATAAAACAAGGAGCACATGCACGCATGAGAACGTTGCCGGGCTTAATAAAGTCTTTAAAACGTTTTCGTCGTATGGGCTACCTTGGGCCAAAGCAGGCTTGGGCTTGTTTGGTTTCTAGCCCAAATTATAACACCAAAAAGTAAAACTGGAATGCCAATGAGATGAGGATCCATATGCTTTCAAAATTTTGGCGCGGTTATATCAACTCCAACAACAGTACCCAAATTCTATTTTCTAAATCTGGTGTTTTAGTAAGTTTGTAACTAATATGGTCAAGGAAAAATTGTTTTATCTCTAACAGTTAGAGATATTCCACTTATCAAAAACATATTTAGTCATCAAAATAGTTAGAAGTTAAGAGAGATCGCATTAGATTGCCGTCGCTCTCGTCGCCCCACACCGTCTAACTTTGATCTTGACTCAAAACTGAAACAGACTGATGCATCACATACTATTGAAACAGGAGACGATATGGTGCAATATCATTGCATTGGAACTTGCGAGGCACATTTGGTTATACATACATGCATACATACATACATAGTTACATATTGTATCACCCACCAAGAAATATATTGCACTGTGGTAGATACTGTCAAGAACTTGCAGAAAACTGCTCGACTGGGCAAGAAACCAGCAAAATGCAGGAGAAGGTTACAGGAGAAAACGCCTCTAGTGGAGCAGGAAAGGAGATCACCGAAGAGCGCATGGAGTACGCAACCAGGCCAATCTCACAGGATCACCTCCCAGCCACAAGACCACTGAAAACTTGGCTGTTCCCAGCTAGCGTCGCTTCCCACTCGGTCGATGAGAGCAGTATTTGCGACAGCGTGATTACTGCCTGCTTCATGTCTGGCCGTAGAACAGGATCTTCCTCCACGCATTGTTTCGCTAGCATGGCCATCTTTATAAGAAGAATCTTTGAATGAGATTTAGCTTTCAAGCAAAATTATGTGATATGTGGAGGAAATGCTGGTTATCAAGCACCAAAAGAATTTATCGTGCACACCTTGTATACGCAATCGTGTGGATACAGGTCCATTAGGTTAGGGTCAATGCAGTCTTTCAGGCTCCCCATATACATTGAATTACGACAATTCCTCAGTGCACTCAGCATCTGCATTGTTAAAACTAAAGAAGTTCAAAGCTTTTGGAGTCAAAATAACAAGTAAAATATAGTAAAACATCAACATAGTCAATGAAAAACACTATAACATTGGATGGCATGATAGTTCTAAACCCATAAGTTATAATAGCCATATATATTAAAGATCTCCTTTACGGTGCACCATACTATTCTATACTAATGGGTCACACTAGTGTCCAATGGTTCAGATCCACTCTGTACTAGTAAAATCTCTTCTACAATATAGGTAGTATACATAAGTTTTACATACTAGTATAAAGGCATTATAGGGGAAACCATTGTATATATCATATATGTAATTTGTTACCTGCACCTTAAAATTTATGCAAAAGATTAACTCCAGTCTCATACTCTATATAAAAAGTTTGAAATTATCACATCACTTACAAAAATACTCATGCAAATGGAAGGTTAGATTTTATCTATACGAGTACTTCTCTATCACTAGTATAGTGCACCTAAAATAACCCATGTTAAATTTTTGGTGCCAAACTTAGAAAACTTACAACTGATGCCAATGAACGCCTTTCTGAGTTTGAGCCTTCATTCATTCCATCAGTCCTTGTAATTGCCTCCTTTCCAGATATTAACTCAAAAAGTACTACTCCAAAAGCATAAACATCACTTTTCGTAGTTGCCAGGCCATCGCGTAGGTATCTACAATAATAAGTTAAATGTCAGAATTGAGCCAGAGATTTATTTTTCTAAACCTGGACTGAGCTACCAGTAAAAGTTCTCACTCAGGGGCCAAGTAACCAAATGTACCCACAACTTTTGTGACAGAAGCCTCTGCATCAGTGGACTTCACTACCAGTTTTGCAAGACCAAAATCTGAAATCTACAGAGATAGAAAATGAAGGTAAATAAAAGTTTGTAAAGTGTTATAAATGGTACCAGGAAAAACAACAAAGTAAACAATTTCAAATCACTTAACCTTTGCTCTGAAGGATTCATCAAGCAAGATGTTACTTGATTTTATATCCCTGTGAACATAATGATCCTTTGTATGCTCATGAATGTATTCAAGTCCTCTAGCCGCATCAAGAGCGATTTGAACCCTGTAGATCCAAGATAAGGATGTGTAACCTGGAGAAGAAACAAGGAAATATCAATCAATAACAATGAAAAATGTACATGAGTGTGCAGAAAAAAAAAGTTAATGAAACTTGAGTTAGTAGCAATCAACAAATGTTCTCAAGCAGCAATATTTTATAACTTTATGTGATGGTTTCCTTTCATTGCTACGTACCTGACAAATACAATGTTAAAAGTGCTGGAGATGGAAACATTGCATGGCGAGGTTACCAGAGTTAAACAGAAGATGTAGGTCCCCGAAAAGAAAAGGATGTACGATTTTCACAATATCAACATTTTTTAATGTAGGATTTAGGGTTCTACAAATTGATCAATAAGAGTAAGAGTATACCTTTGCTTTGAGGATCATGAAGGTGATTCTTGAGTGAACCCTTTTGAGAGTATTCATATATCAGGAATAGTTCATCCTTGCTTGCTGCATAGCCAATCAACTCTACCTTTGACAAATCATGGGTCACACAAATGAAACTCAATAAACATGATACAAGACAATCTGTTCCAAGGGTTTACGAGACTGTAAAATGCCATACCAGACTGGAATGATGAACCTTGCAAAGAACTTTCATCTCTACTATAAATTCTTTAGTTTTAGTTGCTGTCATTCTCTTTATAGCGACCTCCTATTGAGAAAAAAAAACATGTTTGTTATTAACAAGGAAAAATCAATAGTTTTGTGTAGAAAACATCAGCTCAGATCCCAGACCTGGTCTCGAAGAACACCATAATAAACAGAACCGTATGTACCATGACCCAGAAGATTTGCATCAGAAAATGAATCGGTTGATGCAAGTATTTCTTGATATGTAAACACAATGGGCTTCTCCCTATCAAATACGTCTACTACGACACCTGTGTGAGAGGAAAATTGAGGACAGCTCATATATGACAGGAACAAAATAAAAATAGAAGAAATCAAAGTAGAGTGTGCTAGGCCTCTGGCAATGGCCAATGGCTCATCACACTAAGAAAGATATTTAATTGTGAATTTGTATATTGACAGTTTTTTTCTTGGATCTTATTTGGATGGACTACTTGCGTATAGAAGTTCAGATCATCAGATGTGTTTGGTGCTACTTGAACTCATATAAAATAATTAATCAGTTGTATTCATTCCTAAATCATTGCAGGAAAGCAATAAAGCAATGTTCGCATGAGTGTCATATGAATAACATTTTGATACGAGTTCACAGTGTGATTGAAAGAAGAAGATCCTTGAGGTTTATGCATATGAGAACATTTTTATCTGTAATATGCCTATATTAGGTACCACATTTATCAGGCCACTCTTATATTAATATCCACGTGAAATGGACTCTGCAAAATCCAGTCGTGACCGGGTTATCAATCATGTGATAACACAATTATGGTTAACAGGAGATGAACTGACCTTTTGGGATACTTGTATGATGATCACCACCATCTGTTCTTGATTGTTTCACATTTCCAAATTGGCAGCATAAGTATCTTCCAGAACCATAACAAAAGCTACCACTCTTAAGAAGTTGAAATTTATGTGATATAGACTGGTCTGGGCTCTTTCCCTGGTTATTTGGAGCTTGGGGATTGTATTGGGAGAGCTTGCACAGAACAAGTGCAAGAAGAGCAATAGCAATCAAAGCAAGTGCAACTCCCATGCTGCCAATAACCCATCCGTAAGGGAATTTTGTGGAGTGATGTTCTGACACATCTGCAGTTGTAAGAAAAACACTGTTAGGTTACCATAACAAGGAACATGCCAATTGTAGTCTACCCAAACTAACAAAACCAATTTCTTTCCAACATTAATAGTTGAAGGAAAAAATAGGACAGGATTCTCAGAATGAAGTGGCAATGCACTGAAAAATTGTAGGAAATAAAAAAATGTGGTAACATGTAGTAATACAACTATTGGCACCAAGTGTTCTCAAAATATTATATCTCTGCCAAAAATACCCTAGCAAACAAAGTGTGTCAACTCTAATAGGTACTTCCATACCTGGGAATATATTTTGTGCAGGGGCTGGTGCAGGAGTAGGAGTAGGAGGAGACATCACAGCATAAGGTTGTCCAGGAACTGCAAATGACATGGTTTTACAGGAGTGAAGCCAAAATGAGGTTAAAAGCAAGAACTTCGCCCAAAAAAAAAACCTTACAAGTTAGAAGAGAAGTATCCAAAATAAAACAATTTAAAAGTCCATAAAAGAACCAAGTGGAGTAATATTTTTATGCCAAGAAGAGAGTACTATATAGATATGAATTATAACATTGGATAAGGTTAGACGGAACATAATGGAAACAAGAAAATAAGATGAAGCAATTTGGTAACCGCAAAGGCCAACATTGCCACATATTAAGTGTATTGTGGTCCATGCTTGTAACTTAGGGTCTCATCACTATTAAATACAGGTAACACATATTACCTTATGTTTGGTGGCAACATAATTGAATTAACTTAGAAAAACTTAGAAACATGGCATATGTTCTGAGTACAATCACCGGATATCACAATGTGCCTCATTGTTTGTGCCAAATTTGTCTGTACCAGCACATCAATATATGCTACCAACCAGTCAAGGACTGAAGGGATTATTTTACTCCCTTCAGTTTACACTCTGAAGATAATAATCATATGGACCTCGCAATTCCATGGTGGTAGCAAATTTCAGAGACTTGTTTAGGCTGAACTGTGTTCATGCTCCTTCCCATTGAATTGAAATCAATAAAGAAATGAACTGTTAAATCCCAGTTCTATCTAGCCGATTACCATATAATGGGCAAGCATCTCTGTTACTCCCTTGTTAAATAAGGCATTACATTCTTTATACAATATCAGATATATAAACTATTAGATCAAATAATTTGCCCGTGTTTGTGAAATAAACGGTACATTCCCGGTATATAATGCGTAAACATGGAAGTTTGATCAAACTGTCGGATTGAATTATCACGAAACATCTGTTCACCTGAGTTTAGTGGGATGTAGTACACCTTCCCCGTGGTTATGGGATCAGGGCCGGCCATGCCATTGGCGGCCTCGATGGCGTCCATGCTGGTCCCGAACCTACTTGACAACGATTCCACCGTGTCGCCGTCGACGCCGACGTAGCTGAGGAGATAGTTCCAGGGGCCGGAAGAGCAGCCACAGAGTAGGTGGAGAGCCACCACGGCGCCGGGGCGCGGCGGTCGCAGAGCAGGTCCGCCCGGCGGCGGCACGGCTAGCCCGGCGTACGCCGCGGCAGCCACGTCGGCCGCTGTGGTGTTCGGTGTCTCCGCGGCGGCGGATGGGACAGTGTAGGTCGTGTTGGCGAGGTAAGTGCGGGAGGCGAGGCAAGAGCAGTTCTTGCGGACGAACGCGTAGCCCGGGCTGGCGGCCGCGTCGGCCGTGAGGTCACCCGGCGCGGCGTCGAACATGGACTCCAGCACGGAGGCGTTCGCGGCCTCGCCGGCCGCCGGGAACGCGAGGAACGCCGTGCAGACGCGCGAGAGCTCGGAGCAGGCGAGCGGCGCCGAGGGGGTGGCGTTGCCCGGGGCGTCACCGCCGGCGCCTTCGCCGCGGGAGGCGACCGCCAGGAAGAGGAGGGCGATGAGAAGCGCGCGCGCGCGCGGGCGGCGGCGGGGAGGCGGCATTGGACTGGGGGCTAGGGTTCTGGGCTCGAGGTGGCGAGGTGGTGGTGGTGGGGCATGGAGGTGGCAGTGGCGGAGCAGAGAGCTGGATGCTTCGCGTGGTCGGGTCACTGGAGCACGCTGGGGGACGGCGCTTTAGTAAGACGACGGGGTTAATTAGCAGGCAAGCACGCACGCACGCACGCACGGCCATGGTAGCAGGATATCACACGGGCTCCCTTCATTCCTTGCGTGTGCTATGCCCATATTGCCCTTGCATCCATCAGTAATCATCGATATTTTTTCCGTCCTTCTTGGAGTGGTACCCGGTTTAAGCTGCGCTGGACTGCTGGGTACAAGGTAGGCCTCTGCGGCCTCGCCGACGAGACGAGTAAAGCCCCGGTTAATAACGGTGATCATTGATCAAGGGAGCGAAATCAATGCTCTTCCGATGACGGTACATTTTCAAGTGCTTTGTTGGCGTCTGACCTGGATTAAATCTAATCTCAACAGTGTGCCACTTTATACGCCTTTCTCGATAGAATACTCTCTCCGCTTTTTTTAAAGCACATTTAACTTTTAAATTTAGGTTTAATTATTTGTCTTATTAAAAGAATATGTAATTATTAATTATTTTAATATGACTTGATTTATTATTAAAACTAATTTAAGAATGTTTTATACTTTTACATGTTTACATACGAATTTTAAATAAAATAAATGGTTAAACGTGGGTTCAAATGTCAATGTCAAATAAAATAAACAGATAGAATACCAGAGATAAAGTATTAGCATCGTGCAACTTTAGTCTTATATTTTTGCTTCTGTTCATGCTTATAATGCAAAATTTGAAATTTTCAACCTTAAATTTAAAGTACATTTTGTGGTTTTTTCACTATAGTTTATTTTTTAGCCTTCGTTTTCAATTTATAAATATTTCATTTGGCCTTCTCCTCAATCACCATCTTTATATGCTTATATATATATAATACCAAAGGGGTAGGGAACAGGTTGGATTTTTCAGAACCAAATTTATTTAAGCCCCCTTTATTCAAAGGAAATTGAGAATTTTATTCCTATAAAAAATTTTCTTACAAAGCCCTTTAAATTAAAGGAATGAACCCTATAAAATCATATAAAATTCCTATGAAATGTCTCTTCCCATACAAGTTTTGGAAAAAATTTAACGAGAGGTAGAACCTCGTGGAAGTCTTTATCTCTCCTCAAATTCATGTGTTTTTCCTGTGGTACAATTAAACGGTCATTCCTACGTTTTTTCTGTGTTTTGCAGTCATCTGTTTTATACTTACATTTACATTTCCTGTTAGAATACTATGTTTTTCCTATTTCTTTATTTTTTTCATTCATGTGATTCAAAGTGGCCCTTAGCAAAAAGATCGGGGAATTATAAAGTACCTCATGGGTACAATGGCCTACGGTATGCTTGCCAAAGGAGAAAGGGGTTGGGTAAATAGATATTGAAACAATTAACAATTAAATAGATATGTATTACCTTTGTTTTATTTTATTAAGATGTTCTTAACCTAGATTCATATAGTCATAGATGTAGATAAATGTAGGCATACGTAGAGTATATAAATATATTTATAGATAAATATGTAGAACTAAAATATTTTATTATATAAAAGAGATGAAATGTTAGTAATTTAGTTAGTGAGATTTTTACCGACGACGATACAAAATAATCTTTAGAGCAAGTATAATAGCTGATGTGGAAAAGAGAAAAGGAGGAGAGAGAGGAGGAGCTGACTATAAACTTATAGCCAGCTCAGGCACAAGAACTAAGATATCATGTGAGAGACATGTGATTCTTGCATTAAAAGTGAATAGCTAACCATTATATGAGTGGATTATAAAAAAACTATAAAGAGTCTTATATCTAGTTTGTTGGCTATATTATTAGTCTTGCTCTTATTTGGTGACCGAGGGCGAAAACTCGGGGACCGTAAATAAATCCACACCCAAGATCAAAGAAACTTCGGGGCCGACGTAGGAATTGGAAATCTACTCCGCACGGGGATCAATCCACGCACAAAACAACGGAAGCAGGGCCAAACCCAGGACCGCACAATTAACGAGCTTCCGTTTGTCTTGGGCACTATTTTTACTCTTTGAAAAAGGTTAGCAATCCAAAAGCACCCGATGATCAAAGATTCCACTAGCTCGTTAATTACTGTTCCGAAATAAAGATGAGTGTAGCAGAGGTAGTTAACTGTAGCTGCCCCCTCCTCATTCGGACAGTTTGACGGTGAGTCGTTCGTCGGTGAGTTCATGCAGCTTTCGTCAATTCGTCTCTATAGTTGTCTATACCCCACACGTATTAGGTGCTACGTGCAATATTGTTCAATGATGTTAACCGAGAGATCTACTGCTCCATCCGCGCTAAACTGTTGCCTGTTGGTTTGTGGCCATCTCTCCCGCTCACCCCAGTTCGTTCGAAAAAGGAGAACTCTTACCCTCCATAAGAAATGCAGAGCAGATGCGTACTTCTACTGTGCAACTTCCGATATCCCGAGCATCCCAACCACGACTACTGCAGCATGTACAACTTATGGTACCCTGAGCAATCAATCCACCACGTACACAGCACGAAATAGTTTCGCAGTTACACCACCACCACTATTGCACTAACCATTAACTAGCAGCATACACAGCTTGAGTAAAGCAGGGGGAGTACTGCCCGTAAGGTGGTAGCTGGCCGTCGTTAAAGGTCTGAGCCGAGCGGCAGCGAAGGATGCATGCGCCGATGTGGCCAAAGGCCCCCGCACGTGGGGTGGCCGACAGCTGGTTGCCTGGTACCATGGAGGAGGTATGAGGTGGTGGTGATGGTGGTGGCGCACCGCCACGCCACGCCACGCCACTGCCAGCGTCTCGGTACAGACAGGCAAGAAAAGAACGGTTTTCTAGCTGAGTTGTCTGAGCGTTTCCGTACGCACACATCCACTCAGATCTCCGGGGGTTTTTTTTTTAACGCCTCGCTGCAGCTCACAAAGGCCTGCAGCCGTGCATGCGCGGTTGCGGCGGCGCGCGCGTGGCACCGGCACCAGCTCTGCGAGAAATATAGGATGGTTATCCTTTAGTTATACGCCGTGGCCCGTGGGTTAGGTGGTATTTAGTTTATAAAAAAATTTACAAAAACATCACATCAAGTTTTTAATATATATTAAAATATTAAACGTAGTCTATTTATAAAATAAATTTCAGACTCCGGCTGAAAACCGCGAGACGAATTTTTTGAGACTAATTAATTCATCATTGGTACTTGTTGGTTACTGTAGCACTTATGGCTAATCATTTTTTAATAGGCTCAAAAAATTCGTCTTAAGATTTCTTCCGTAACTGTGCAATTAGTTTTTTGATTTATCTATGTTTAATGCTTTATTTAGGTGTCTAAAGATTTAATGTGATGTTTTTAGAAAAAAAATTTAGAAACGAAACAAGGCCTTAGCGTGTGCTACCGCTAAGTGCTGTCAGCTGTCCGAATATTACCGTGTATACGGTGAATAGTGGTTACAGTGTTGGATTATCCCGTACCACGATTGCTACCTAGTGCCCGTGTATACGGTGGATAGTGGTTACAGTGTTGGATTATCCCGTACCACGATTGCTACCTAGTGCCCGTGTATACGGTGGATAGTGGTTACAGTGTTGGATTATCCCGTACCACGATTGCTACTAGTGCCCTTGTTTAGGACCTTAGAGCAAGTTCAATAATATAGCAAACTACTGGCTCCAATTCATCTATAGTCAATCTAATAGCTAACTTATACAATAGTTATCTACAAAAAATCAATACATGATCCCATATGTCATATACATATTTTGTCTCGAAGCTCATGTGCAGCTGGCTATAAATTAGTAGCCCACATCTATTCTCCCTACTCTTCTCTCTTTAAAATATGCTTATAGCCTGCTATTGTACCACTCTTAGAGCATCCCCAACAGATCATCTATCTCATCATCTATCTTGAAAATAGATAATGAAGACTACAAATTGAGCTCCAACAGAACGGCTATCCTATCATATATTTTTAGATGTCATTCATATTAGGAGAAAGAATCTTTATATCTGGATGATCTCTCCCTATCCTTCAAAAAATATAGATGATGTTATATATGGATGTTGCAGTGGAGTACAAAGAGATATAAATGATGAAACTGGTTTAGATGATCATCAAATGAAGATATAGATGATCAAATTTAGATGAGCTATTGAGTATGCTATTAGGGTTAGTGCAAGCTCAGCATAGAAACAGAGAAGCAGGTGACCAAATCACCTGCTTTGCTTTTGCTGAACCATTGAGAAGCAGACCACGATTAATGTGCAACTAAACTGGCAGTCACACGTAGGGAGACAAGAAAAGCTCCGCTTCCCCTGTCGTTACAGCTGAGCCAACGCCTGCCTTAATTCATGCGTTGGTAGTACTCGTAATCGTACTATATAAGCACCAGCTGTTGTAGTCGATCAAATCAACAAGCGATTATTAGGAACGCGCGTATTCATCCAGGCACCGTTTTGATTCCGTCCCCACGCGCCGCGCGGCGCCCGTCCAGTACCACTAGTCTGCCTCGCTGCCTGTTCGTCCCACGTTTGCCGCCGCTTCCTTTGCCACGCCCCCCCACCTCGGCGCGCGCGTGGCGGCCGCTTCTGCGCGAACAGGCGCCGCACCCCGCGCGCACCTTTGCGCGGCCGAGCCATCACCGTCTCTCGGCTCTCGCGGCGCAGCGCGCCTCACGGGCGACGTGCGATGCCCGCGCAACGGCGCAACGACGGCACCGGCGCCGCGCGCGCGATCGTACGTGGGAGAGAGAGCGCCCGGTCTCGCGACGCGCGAGGGCGAGGAGTAGCTGTTACGTTTTCCCAGCCGGCCGGGACTGTCCACGCACGGTACCGGGCGGGGCGGCCGGGTATTTTCCATTAAACGCCGAAAATACACGACAGATTCCATAAATCCACACCCGCACATGAACTCTATTTAGAGAACATGGCTTGCTTCGATGGACGCAATAATGGGGATGGCCCCAGTCGCCGGTAGGAGAGCCCCACCAAGTGAAACGTAACAAAGCCGATCGATAAGATGGGGTGATCGCAGCTTCACGTACACCTTTCACGGCCACAATCTGCAGCAGGACACGGCTTGAAAAGGGCGGAGTGCAAAACAACCGAGTTGGGTTTTCCTGATAGACGTGGTGGACCATTAGGACTTTGCACACCGCACCACGTATAGAGCGTTAGAGCGTATATCCTCATCGGACCTGGTCCAGCACTCCAGCCTGGGGACCTGGCCCGAAATCTTTTCATCAGCTATAGGTTGGAGTAGCTTTCATATAAAAAGATGATACTGTGGATGATCTCCCGTTTGCGGCACAGAGTACAGACTGCAGAACCTCGGTTTACGACGAAAGAACTAATCGCCGTACCACATAATGCAGCAGAAATTGGGATCCACTGCTTAACTTTCCGGGGGCCGTTCTAAACTTAGCTACTTTCTCGATATCTGGCGGAATGAATCTCAAATTGATAAATGGTGTGTTTCGTTTGAAAACTTCATGTATTAAGCAATTTTACAATTCTTGAGTAGGTACTAGGAGATACCAAAAAATTAGTGTAAAATTTAGTAACTCATAGAATCTACGGTGACGGATCTAAGATCCAAAGATTGGAAGCTAGTTACCTTCTTACTTCTTTAGACCATGTGAAGATCCTCTTTACCTATTCTTCTCCCTCTCCTCTTTTTCTCCCTCCTCTCTCCTTAATTTTATACAGAAGATCCGACATGTAGGGGGCTCTGCTAGCCCCTCCGATAAATCCGCCACGGAGTATCTAAGTACTAAGAGGTACCAAATTTATATTGAAAAAAAATAATATCTCCTTGTACCTTATCAAGATGGTAAAATTGCTCTCCTATTATATGTGCTATTTTACGTGAGGCTGATCAGGTAACTATAAACTTTGAAAGTAACGCGCCATAGTATGTTAGACCATGTGATATTAGCTTGGAATACATTCTTGCTTGGGGCTTTAAAAAGGCTACCAACACGGTCACTCCTAGTGGCAACTGGAGAGTGGGAGACAGAACTACAAAAGCAGGGGCATTCATGAGTGGTGGGGGTACAGCCAGGTAGTGCTGCACAGCATGCACTGAACACTGTCCAGCTCGCTATAAGCGATTCATGTCATGTGTTAGGTGACCGGCAGGAACCGCTTTCTCCTCTACTCTATCTCCTCTCCTGTTTGGCTAACAGGCCTATGTCAATATTAGAACACCGACAATAATGTTGTGCCGGAAAAGAATATATTCTATATTTTGTACAGGCAGATGCCAAATATGCATATAACTGCAGTTCTGCAGCTATCACTGATTAACGTATTATTATTATTATTGTTGTTATTATTATTATTATTATGATTATTATTATTATTTTTGCAAAGGGGAATGGGGTCGTGTAACCTTTCAGTTTTGCAACGAAAATTTTCAAACCAGATATGAGGACATAACATGGAAGTTCTGGGTAATTGTTTGGTTGTTTCATAAAAGAAAGTCAAATGACATATTTATAAACGATAATAATCTATGAATAAAATTTTATATATATAATTTTATCGCTTGAACTCAGCGGGTGCTGTTAGCCACTAGGCTAAAAGAACGTTCCTATTCAATACTAGTGCTAATGTGGTTGACTTGCCAAGCAAAATAGATCATTTGATCAAGAATCCACGCACTTTGCCAACTTATCACATCAACCCGCTTATTTGTCGAGGTCAAATATATTTATCGACCAAGTTCTTGCACTAACGCGTTTAATTAAAGTATTATGCTCAAATACAGCTACCTAGGACGCGTTTGGCTGAGTATTACTTATCCGACGTAGAAAATATAATAATAGATTAGTACATGATTAATTATTTATTAATTATAAAACCTATAAAATAGATTAATATGATTTTTGTAGAATAACTTTTCTATAGAAAATCTTTTGAAAAAATATACCATTTAGCAGTTCGGGAAGCGTACGAGTAAAAAAATGAGGGAATCTGGGTTAATAAGTTGAGGAGAAGAACGCTACCCTAATCAAGGTTGATTGTTTGGCTTTTTTAGGGAAAAAAAATCAAACTACATATTTATAAATGAAAAATAATTTATGAATAAAAATTTTATATATATGTTGTTAGCAAACTAAAAGCCAAGGCTAAAAAGTAAACTGCAATGAAATTCCCCCCCCCCCCCCCAAATCAACTCAAATTTAATGTTGAAAATTCAAATTTTTGCTTATAAACATAAGAAAAAGCGAAAAGATAGGATTGTCAGTTTTTATTTCCTATAGTTTCAAATCCAAGATTTATTCGAGCTGGGAATTCTAGCTCTACATATCTCTGAATACATGATTACATAAATAACATATGGATGAATCATTTTGTTTCTATTTTTATCAACTATAAAACTTTTAGAGCACATCAATTTAACTTATCAACTTCAAATCCAACATAGATCTAGGATTTTAAGCTGTGTCAAATATGACCTTTTATCAAAGGTATTATTTTGTGATACAAAGTTATATAGACCTTCTCACCACTTGAGGTATAAAACTAATCTCATAAATAAGAGTTTGATTGGAAATTCATATGCGTACTTAGTGTTAGTTAAGAGGTAACCTACCAAGAGATACTACTTCCTGATTAACACAACGAGCGATATTTACACTATGCTGGCATTTAGGAGATGGGCCGCTGCGCGGAGACAATGGGTAGCCATCTGACTGGTTGAGCAGGCAGTGAACACCAATGCAAAAAGTCCACCAAAGGTCTCTGCACTTTAGTTTTGTTTTTTTGTCTCTTAACTGAAATAGCAGAAATGTGTATCCCTAAACTCGTATAATCCGTTTAAAAAAGGTTTCTCGACAGTATTGACTCATTTTTTGACTGATTTTACTGATGTGGCGTCCGGTGGATCCCACGTGTCATGTTTTTTTTCCTAAACCATTCTTTTCTTCCTTTCTCTTCCTTACTCTCCTCTCTCTTCTTCCTCTCTTTCTCTGCTTCTCTCCTGTCCTTCTAGCTCACGGCCGGCGACGGGCGGTGCTGGCCTGCAGGCTGGGGCGCGGACAGCGGGCGGCGGCGTGGGCCGGTGGGCTCAGGCAGCGGCATCCCCGATGACAGTTGGGTCCCCGACGACGTGTGGCCCGCGTGGGCCGCGCTCAGTGGACAACAGGTTCAGGTGGTGGCATCGCCATCAATGAGCCGAGGACTACGCCGACCGAATCGTGCATCTTCGTCACTGGCGAGAGCTCTGGCGCTAACATCCTGCACGACATAGCGCCGTCAACATCGAGGGCATAATACTCCTACAGCCATGCTTCTGAGGCAACACACGACTGCTGTCCGAGAACTCGCCGCCCGCGCCGCGACGGTCGTCATCTCCGTCGATTACCACATCGCACCAGAGCATCCACTACCTATGGCTTACGATGACTATGGAGAGCAATAACTTCATGGTTTTTATCTCCTTTAGACCTTGTTCGGTTGGAGGGGACTACGCGGGATTGAGCGGGATTGGGCCACAAACCCTTCGGATTTCTCCCCTGCGGAATAAATCCTGGCTAATAGAAAAATCGTTATTCGGTTAAGCCTAGTCGAGGTTCTAGCCCGGCCCATCGTAGGATTTTTCTATTGTCTTGACCGAGAAATTAGTCTTCTTCATTGGTGGTGTGGAAAAAATCCAGTCACCTTATGTGATAATGTGTAAAATCTTAACATGCTACTTTTTGTAAATCCCTACCAAAACGAACGGATGTTTTCATGAAAGAGATTATGGGAAAGCTATGAATTCAAACCCCACGGAGATTGGGTGACATGGAAGAGGTTCACCCAATCCCTCCCAGAATAGATTTCTCTTAGGAATTAAATCCCAACCAACCAAACAAGACCTTAAAAGATGCATCCCAGCCATTTACAGCAGTAGAACATGTAAGGCAAGTGCGCCGTCGGTTCATCCTCTAGCCTACGCCGCGCTCGACAAGTGCGTCGTCTGCCGCATCATCTGCCATGGCTTCTCCGCCAAGAAGGAAGGCAAGGCCGGCGTCGGTGTCTTCACTGTTAGAATATATCTGAAACATGCATGTAATACGTATGTACTAGAGATTGAGAAAACACGTACTACCGTCGCACCGTACGACGTTCCTTCCACAGCCAAACATAGATTAGTTTCTCTTTCATTCACCACGTCCACCAGCGGCCGCACCTACGAGTCCATCGAGGTCCCCGGCGGCGGTGACGACGACCCGGCCGCCACGCGCAAAGCGCTGCTGGTCTGCAGGGTCATCGCCGGCAGGGTGCACAAGCCGCTCGAGAACCTCAAGGAGTTCGCCGGCCAGACCGGCTTCGACAGTTCGATTTGCTCGTCGGCAAGGTCGGGCCCTACTCCAACATCGAGGAGTTCTACCATGCTGAACCCGAGGGCGCTGCTCCCATGTTTCGTGGTCATCTGCAAGGCATAACTCCGGACGCATGCATTGCAACGACTAATCAATCAAGTAATTAACCATTCTTTCCTTTGTATACTAGCTACCGATCGGTTGCCCAATTTGTTGCCGTCTCTTACGAGCTATACACGTAGAAAAGAGGAAGAAGGGGGAGGAGTGAAAAGAAGACAAGGGAAGAGAAAATAAAATAAAATAACCTAATATGTGGGACCCATCGAACCCGTCATCAGCGAAACTAGTAAAAAAAAATCAATACTGCTAAGGAACCTTTTTAAATGACCTATATGAGTTTAGTGGTACATATTTCTGTTATTCTAGTTAAATAACGAAAAATAAACTTGCAAAGTTCGGTGACTTGGACTTTTTCCAACACCAATCCCCTACAGAACGACTCCTAGCTCAAGTTGTCGTGCTCTACGGTGGACGAGCGTAACCTCCGTGTGCACCTCACTGTGCACATGGGCGTGCTCCAGGACCGCATGGACAGCCAACATCCCAGGAGCAGCGTACTTTCCGGGAAGAAAATAGCACAGGCTCGGCCGAACATCATATTGGGCCTGTACTATTTACTGCTTATAAGGCCCTATGCCAGCAGCGAGCTTGGCCCATTCCTTTTGCGGAAAAGTCTGTTCTGTTTCTCTCAACTATGAACCAAGTTTGATTCATACCTCTCACCAGTAAAACCAGTTGTTAGAGCAAGTTCAACAGTGGGCCTGTTTGGAGGAGCATCTCTCAGCTGTAACTTTTTCCAGAAACTGCTTCTGCCAGAAGCTGCTCCAAACGGCCCACAGCTTTTGAGAATCTATAGATACAGATTCTAGAAAATGAATTAAGAATTCAGAATCTAGAAAAATTGGGTTTAGGAGCTTTTCCAGAATCTCAAAAGCTGGCTACCAAGCAGTAGTTTCTCAGAATCTAAAACTCCCCTAAACAGGCCCACTAGTATAGCTAACTATCAGCTCCAATTCATCTATAGCCAACTCGTACAATAGCTACCTACAAAACATATATCACCATGTCTCACATGCCATACACATATTGTGTATTAGAGTACGTGCTACAGCTAACTACAAATTAGTAGCTCACCCATCTTTTCTCTCCTCTCTTGTCTTCTTAAAATATGTTTATAACTGGCTTATAGCCTGCTATTGTACCTGCTCTTAAGGCCCCCTTACTTATCAGAGCAGTTCGTTTTTAACTTTCTAAATGGTTGTAATTTTGTTCAACTGTAGATTTACCTTTTAATTTACTTGAATAATTAGAACATATTATTTTTTCCCGGGCTGGCCAAAATGACCAACCTAGATTCATTAATATAATTAGAACATATTATTACATTTAATCTTATAACACATTTCAGTTATAACACTTACAGACAAGCATATGATTTAGCTGATTGCTTCATTTTAACTCTAGGATGATGGTGATGACGAAGAAGATCTAGATGATGACGATGAAGAGGAGGAAGGCACTGATGGTCGATGAAGATGCTGAGGTCAAGAAGAGAAGTGTGCTGAGACCATTTTAGCACTCTGTTTGTTCTAACCTGCAAGTGTTGCTGTTATTACTTTCTGTATTCATGGTGGTTTCATTACACCTAAGAATATACTTTCAGGAGCTCATTAAAGTCGTTGAAACATCGTAAATCCTAAGGGACATGACTGCATTTATACTCACTTGAGAACTTGGAGTTCAGAAGGGCTGAAGGGTTGTTATCTATAAGCTCAAAATGCTTCTGGTTCTGGGCTGCCAACTTATCTGCAGTTTTTACAGAAGGGCTGAATGTCCCATGATGCTTGAACTGGTGCACACAACATTTGCTTGTAGTTGGCGAAATTCTAAGAATCCAAAAGATGCAAGAAACAAGTGTATGTATTTCTTCTGTTTCAGGGGGCAATCTTTTCGCTTATTGAAGGAAAAAGTCAAACAGCATATTTACAAACAGAAAATATTTTATGAATAAATTTTTTATGTACGTGTTCTTATCTTAGCAATATAAAAAGTCAAGTCGGAAAAATAATCCAAGATGAAAAAAATCTAAAATTAACTCTAAATTTAAGGTTGGAAATTTAAATTTTGGTTTATAAAGCAAAAGTAAAAAGATAGCAGTATTAGTCCACGAGATGTTTTTCCTTTTTTGCCATGAAAATCATGTGGCCCATGCATTAAACCTAAAAGAACTCAAGGCCCCATCTTTTGGCCGGCCTGAAACGCATATGTCGTTACCAAAATTAAAATTTAACCTGACTTTTAAACTGTTTTGTGGTTTTTTAATTATAATATTTGTTTTACATTAGTATTTAAATAGTTAAGAATACAAATATAAAATTTTAACCATAATTTTTTATATTTCCACTAATATGCCGTTCGTATTTTTCGTATTTGGCCATCCAATGGGCCCTCAAAATAGAGAGGGCATACGTGAGGCGCACATGCAAACAGGCAAAAAAAAAAAAGTCCAAAAATTTCGAGCCATCCTAATACCTAATAGATTCAAATCTTTAGCACAAAAGCCCAAAGCAGACATTCAAAAGATGCGTATGCAAATCGAGCCCGGTAACAAAGTGGCCCAAATAGCAGATCAAAATCTGTTGTTAACGGACTCCACTTCGCACAACCACGAGCATCCCAGCCAACCAACTCATCTAAATTTAAATTTAGATGGTCATCTACAACAATTTCATCCTCTATATATATATTTGTGTGCTTCAGCAGATCATCCATATTAAAGCATCTATATATTATACTATTATATTTATAACTATCATGCATTTATTTTATATTTTATAGTGGACAAAGTTTTGGAATGTATATAAATTGAACCACTGTACACGAATATTAATTATTTGGACCACTGCTTTCCAACTGTGACTAACCATGGTAATTTCCAACAGTGATTACCAGCATGAAGTTGACTGGCTTTTTTCTGTAGATTTCCAAGATATTTAATTTTCAGCCGTGAGAAACAATTATTTTTCAACGATTTGATTTCCATGACTAGCTTGAATATATATACAAGTTCATCAGCAGTTGTCTTCTTCATCCATTGAAATAACTCAACCTCAACTTGCTACATGCGGTAACAATTGAGTTTTAGATGATGGATGTTCTCTCTCCTGATACAGAGTACATCTAAAAATAGAGGATGGAATATATGTTCCGTTGAAGCAATAATTTTACGCATCGTCCTCTATTTTTAGGATATATGATAGGATAGAAGAGCTGTTGGGGATGATCTTAGCAACTTAATCACTTATTACTAGAATTAGCATAGTGGTCCGCGCAGACTGCACGGCTATCTTCGTTATGAAATTTCTTATATAATATCAAATATAGTTTTATATTATATTATAAAATATAAATATTAAAGTGGCAATATAGTTTTAAACTCAGATGTAACTTAGACCAAACTTTTATATTTAATGCTCTATAAAATAAAGCAGTGACTCCTTTTATATTATCTTAATAACATAATAGATCTAAGAATAATACTACAATAGATAAAAGTTGTATAAAATTTATGGAAAAATATCTATTTCTCCCTCTGTCTTCTTCAATCACATATCTTCCATATATATTACTTATTTGTGATTGTCCATAACTTGTTTCAAATAACATAGTGTTCACTTATAAAATAAAATAAATATTTTAGTTTCAAAATCATTATCTTTTTTTATTCCAAAAAAAAATCCAAAAATCACGTTCTTTTTAATCAAAAAAAATCAAGTTACTTTTTCTCCTAAAAAACTCTTTGTCCTATGAAAAAAGTTTTTCTCTCTTACTTTTAATTAATATAGAATTTTCTAGCCCGTGGAAGTAAATGTGGTGGCTTCTTTTTCTATTATAAACACTTTATAGATTGTCGGTAATCATTGGTCTAAAACTGTTAATTAATCTCATATGTCCGATTAAAAAAACTGATTTTTTCTCTCGGTGTTACACACGTTTCGTCCGATTCAAGAAAAAATATGTTCTTTTCTCCTTGCTGTCACACGCGTTTCTTTGTCCGATCCCAAAAAAAACTGATCTATTCTCTTTTTTTTCTCTCTCGCTGTTACACACGTTTCGTCCGATTAAAAAAATCTATTCTATTTTTTCTCTTATAGAAACCTAAAACCTTAAATTTCTTTTCTTGCCTGATTAAAAAATATCCTTTCTCCTTTTATTTTTATGATTAATCCCAAAATTTCTAGCCCATAAGAGACAACGTGAAAGCTATTTTTTTCTATTATATATATATAATAGATAGGAAGTTAGGATCGAACCCTTTGGATAAGGTATATATTGAATTGTTTAGCCATGCATGCATGTCCGATGACCCAAAGTCCCACGGAATTGATTGACGGCCGGATTTCTTCTTTTCTCAAGCAATTGATTAATAGTTAGATAAAATTCTTGGAGATAAATTACACGTACCTGCATATGGTTACATCCGGCAGTTACTTTATAAGGTAGATCTATTGGCCTGTCGCACATGGCTATCGACGGCGAGAAAGCGGCCACACCGGCCAGTAACGCGGAGCTCGGCTCGTCACGTCGGCATCGGAAGAGGCAACTGATCCGCGGTAGCGCTGGCGAACGTCAAGATGACCGCGTTCTGTCTAAGATTAGGGTTGTATCCACTGAATCAAGCCCTAACAGCACGAACGGAGCAGCCAACAGATGTGTTGTTCAAGCTGAGGATAAGCTCATCGTGCATGAGGACAACGCAGATATAAGCAGCGCCCCCGTGATCGGCAACGCGGTGCGCACCCGGCTAGCCGAGCTCAGCGCCACGGCGCCGTGGTTCATCGCCCGCAAGGTTCTCCAGAACTCCGACGCCAGGAGAGAACAAAGCAGGCTGCAGCTCTCCTGCAAGGGCAAGGACATCGGCCCGCGCCGCCGGCTCGAGGAGGCCTTGACGGAGGCCGAGAAGGCCCTCGTCCGCAGCAAGAATGAGGGGCTGGAGGTGACGGCGCTGGACCGGCGCGGCCGAGAGTACTCACTAAACTGCAGGTACCTCGAATCCGCCAAAAGCTATCGGTTCATCCAAAACTGGGTGGAGTTCTTGAGAGAGAACAACATACTCATAGGCAAACATGAGTGCTTGAACCGGCGTGTGGAGGTGGAGCTGTGGGCGTTCCGCTCGCGCGAGCTGCGGCATGCCACCGGCAACAAGGATGCCGGCCACCAAGACGGCGCACTAGGGTTTATTGTGTTGCACAAGGACGAGGGAGATGAGGTTGAGCAGCAGCAGGAAGCGGCTGTTGGAGCACCGGTGCCGGACACAGAAGAGAAGCCTGCGCGTACGTGCCCTGAGAAGGGTGAGAAGCTGAGTTCGCTCGAGACGCTTGCTGCATATGTGATCGCAAGCTTGTGGACAGGCACTCGATCAAGGCAGACGAAACACAAATCTGATGACGATCGAAGAAGGCCATAGAATCGAATCTTGCATGAAGGAATGCAAGATGCACGGAAAGTATTCCAGTTCTCTAAAACAGTTTTTTTTGGTTAGAGTCAGACTTTTCCTTTAGATTCTTCGCTTAATGTTTAATCTAGTTTAAACTTCATTTTTATGAAGCAATTGATGACATGCATTGTAATTCTCAGTGTCATTAAATATTTTTAGATTAGCATGAAAGAAAATGAAAATACTCCTATGTCATTAATACACCCGAGTCGCCGAGTTGCAAAAATTACTGAACTTTGCGAGGCCTTCTCTTCATACGTTGCTTTTAAGAAAATGAATTGGATGCTTGATGTCTGCGACTTAATTCATCGAACTAGTTCTATATATAGCTGTCGTTGTAGCCACTGTTTTTGTACTTAGATAGCAATATGGAAATTTCCTATTTGTATATTGATCGGCTAAACTTGGACAGTCCATAACCTAAATTTATGTAGGAGTTGGGTTTTGTTAGCTTTAATGTGATTTTTTTTCTGTGTTTATATGAATTCACATAGATGCTATCCACTTTATATCTGTAAGATTCACTAAATATAGAAAAAAAATCATACGTCATATTGAACAACTAAACTTAATAAAAGTAACTAACAAGCAAGATGAAATCAATCTACTTGATGAATATAAATGTCAGAGTGGTGCTCCCTCTTTTACTTATCTGATCCTGAATCGCCCAACCGCTTGAAGGTGGAGGTAATGAAAATTGTATCCATTCCAAGGTTGGCAGGTCACCCAATAAAAATCGCAGAGGACCACATTGGACCAGCGGTAGTTACAACATGGGGTGATGAGTCGCAATCAGGTAAGCTCAGTCAAGTTTTTTTTTTTTTTTTGCTATGTTTCTGACCGACTCGCTGCATCAGGATTTGTTCAGCGACGTCAATCTCCCGTCCCCCTCGCACTGTCCACAGTTCCACATATGGCCACCTCGATAGGGGCATTGTAGATCTACAGCGTGCTGCGTGCGTGCATGCATGTTGTGTGTTTGTTTCCAGCTAGGAGGCGAGCCATCCTATCAATCAATCTAACCGATCGAAATAGCCAGTGCCTACAGCGACACGGGGGGAGCCTGTCGGAAACGCAGCAAACTTTCCCACAGCTAGCTCTGCTTTCCTGCACCGCACGCAGGCTAAGCACCGGAAACCACGTATGTGCACGCACAATGCCCCTGTCGTGGCAATGAGATTTAGCTCGCTACGTATGAGCTAGTCCGTTAGGTCAGCGTGAACTGTGTCCTAGTCAACCAAAATGAAGTGGCTTGAAATGTAAAAAAATATATGTGTAGCTTGCATTGTGATGCTAGCATACTCATCTCACTTGACATGCTATGGCTTCTTATGTGAGAAGTCTGCATGTTCTAGTAGAGACAGAGACGACTCCACCACGACGCGTCCAAAACACACACGACGACGGCCGAGCCGAACGGTGGAGAGGCAAGGCAATCAAACGTGCGCGCCGTCCCAGGAAAGGCTTGCCTGCCCCCCCCCCCCCCCCCCCACCCCCACCCACCCTGCGCCGGCCGCGCGGCAGCTGAGGCGGCCAGGGCGTCGCCGGCGGCATCAGGGCGCGTGCATGCATGGCGCGGCACGGCACGGCATGCATGCGTTCGCGCGTGCGACGGCGTGCGCGATCAGGGGGAGGGGGGCCAGCGCTCGCGCACAGTGCAGCGGAGGGGGGCGCAGCCGTGCAGCGCAGGGGGGCGACCTGAGACCTGACCGTGCGCGCGCGGAGGCCGATGCGGGGGCCGCCGGATCGAGGGCGCGGACGTCGTCGGCACCCGCGGCTCACGAGCCCCCGGGGTTTTTTTTGTCCCGTGCCCATCAATCAGGCCCCTGGCCGGCTAGCTACTAGCCCGTGCACACCCGCGGCTCCGCCAACCCTGCGCTGACGCGCTAGCTCCATCTCATCTTCTTCCCGTACGTTACGAGCAACTGGTGGCCGCTCGCCCGTACGTACGTGGACCATGCACGCAGCCACGCACGCACGCAGTGCATTCCCCGATTCCCGTTTGGTGGGCACGCACGATATATTGAACGAGGGAAATCTTGCTTCCTCTACTGATGATCACTACTCTGACGCGCGTGATCCGATCCGATCCGATCCGGTCGACGCGGGTGGCTATACAAGCTTATTGCATGGTAGTTGTAGCATGGCATGCACGGCCGGTGACGAGTGAATGAGTGATGATGCAAACGACAACGGCCCGCCTGGGACGTGCCATGGCGCATGACGGGATACGTGCCCGTGGCCAGTAGCCACTAGCCACCGATCGCTGCATTGCAATGATAAACCCGGCCACCGTATGAATCAGTACAATATACCAGGCCGGCAGGCCCATTTTCAGGGAGCAGTGAAGCACAGTATGGTAGTACTACCACTGGCCACTGGGTATGTGTAGTATATGATGAGTTGCTGACTGAGTACTACTGTAAGATGCTTTAGAGCAAGTTCAATAGTATAGCTAACTACTGGCTCCAATTTATCTATAGTCAATTTAATAGTTAATTTATATAATAGTTACTTATAAAATATCAATACATGGTCGCACATGTCATACACACATTTTATCTTGGAGCCTGTGTGCAACTGGCATAAATTAGTAGCTCACCTCTCTTCTCTCTCCCCTCTTATCTCTTTAAAATATGCTTATAGCTAGCTTATAGCCTGCTATTGTACCTGCTCTTATATAGATGAGATCCTCGGTTGTATTACCCAAGCGGTATGTGTCACTAACATGTGGACTTGATGCAGATGAGGTCCACCTGTCAATGACACCTACTGCATGTTCAGTACTACGGAGAATATTAGCTCTGGGTAGTCAGGTAGAATAGCTGTTCAGGATACCATTCTAGTTCATACGATTGAACTCTCAATTCGTAGCTAAGATAGCCCGAATAATTTCATTGGCATTTACTATCCCGGTAAAAAATACTTCATTTTTAACCTCTCTTTTTTAGTCCATAGAGACTTGTTTTTAAATAAAGAAAATTTGCAAATATGCCATTATAATTTTGCAAAGTTAGAGATATGTCATTAGTATCACAGTGACATGTGGAACCTGCATGAGTCAATGACATGCGGATCAGGATGACATATCTCCAATTTTACAAAATTACAGTGACCGTCTTTGCAATTTTCCCTTAAAGTATATTTGTTGTATTAGGGTTTTGGTTAAGTACGAGACAATTGCGCCGCATTATAAAAAAAGGAAGAGAACAAATACATTGAGGTTTGAAAAAGTAATTAGAGTTTTACTCCAATACTACACTGCGCCTAGCCTCTCCCGGTGAAGGCAAGGGTGATCTATCTTTGAAAAGCTCTTAGGCTGCGTTTGGCCCAATGTTAGATAACTTATCTCCCTCGTTTTCCGTGCGCATGTTTTCCGAACTGCTAAACGGTGTATTTTTTGTAAAAATTTTCTATAGAAACGTTGTTTTAAAAAATCATATTAATCTATTTTATATTTTTTAATAATTAATAATTAATTAATCATGTACTAACGTATTACTACGTTTTCCGCGCGGGCTAATTTATCTTACAACTTTTCGAACGAACGCGGCCTTAGAGGAAGTGTGCTCCACAACAGCTCGCCAGCCATACCTCCGGGTCTCCTGATTATGGTGAAGGTAAGAAAGACTAGGGTCTGTGGAGGTCGGGTCAAATAATCTAATCTTTTTTTAAGCCCCAACGGGGTGTGGTCGAATAATCTAATCTGTCCATTATCTGAAAAAGGACTAGCGTCAAATGGGATCAAATAAGAGGGGATAAAGAGAACAAATCTCTGTTAAATATATTCTCCAGGTTAAAGGTGAAAAGACACCGACAACGGTATGTAACGTAAGGGATAAAAGCTGTGCTCAATGTTATATAAAGGATCGAGGGTTTTTAGTGGTACAAAAGAAAAGTAGTCTATCCTCCGTGTCATAATTCACTTTCAGTTTGTACTATGTCAAATATTTTTAAATTTGACCAAACTTATATAAGAATGTATTGACTGCATCTCCAACACTAAATTAGTTTTATCAAATCTATTATTGAATATACTTTTATGGTATATTTATTTTGTATTGGAAACATTGTTATATTTGTTTTTATGAATTTGATCAAGCTTAAAATATTTGAGTTAGGACGTGGTCTAACTTAGATAAAGCCAAAATAACTTATAATGTAACGGATGAAGTATTAAATACATATTCAAGGACAATTGTCCATTTTCCCTTTGTTTTCTTTTCTTTTTAAACAATACTCCCTTCGAGTGGTCAAAGACAAACTAAGTGGTTGTTTGGATCTAGGGACATTTTAATCCCTTGTCCCATCAGATGTTTGGATGTTAATTAGGAGTATTAAATATAAACTGATAGCAAAACTAATTGCATAAGTAAAGGCTATTTCATTAGATAATTTTTTAAGCCTAATTAATTCACGATTAGCAAATGTTTACCGTAGCATCACATTCGTTAATCATGGACTAATTAGGCTCAATAAATTCGTCTCGCGAAATAGTTCAGAGTATGAGGTGGATTTTATTAATAGTCTATATTTAATACTTTTAATTAATATCCAGACATTCGATGTGACAGTGACTAAAAGTTTCGGGGAACCAAACACCCCCTAATTCATAGATTATGAAGTAGGTTAAAAGATTAATATGCACTGTATTAATGTGCAAAGAAAACAACGTGGAGTAGATGGCTAAAACATACGCCCTCCCTCCGTCCTATATTAGAAGATTTTCTGACTTTATTTAGATTAATATGTGTATCAATGAATATATACACATATACAAAACATATATATTAATACATGGATGAATATAGTCAAATTTAGAAAATTTTATATAATGAAATAGATAGAGTAAAAAACTGATAAGGAATATTAATGAGATCCAGTTTACCGCCTTCTAAAATGTATTTTTTGTGAAACATATTTTTATGTCACAACTATACTCTTTGAGGGATGAGTACATGAGATAAAATTATAGCTACAACTCTGTTGCTACGATAGAAAGATAACCTACCAATTACCAACACCAGATATAGAGTTTTCCTATTTCTTTTAGTTTCGATCAATCTAGTGCTAGAGTTTTTGTTACAGTAATTTCTAAAGACACCCTTGCAGATAAACTTGTTGAGGAGGCAGGTGGAGTATATAGATTGGTCTGCAAGGATTTGAGTGATTGGAGGAGGTATATCCGGGGTTGGTAGCCGCTTTTGTCGCAATGATCCGGACGCGTGTGGCTGAATTCGACAAAATGGAGTTAAAAAAAACTGAGACGAAAAGTGGGTAGTATGGAATGATTAGAGCACTGGCAGCGACTTGTACTAATGGTGAATGAGAAATATCACTGATGATTGAGTTTTGGAGCACGATTAGGAAGCTAATCATATGCGGTAAAATTGGCAGGATTTGAGATAAGGACGATATTTACTTTTAGTTCCAAGTTCCAACCTCGGGAGGGAGGGGCTCACTTTTGTCCACCTTGTAGATTATGGGCAATAAAAGTACATGCTGCAGCAGGCACTGCATGGATGCAGACCCTACCAGCTCAATGACATGCAACGGGTGGCAGAGGGAGCCCAGGAACAGCGAAAGCTAACAAAATTCGGATTTTTCAGATGGAAGAGCCATACTAAAGCTACTCAGGCCGCGTTCGGCGGGTGGTGGTTAGTTAACTTATCGTTCTCGTTTTTCACGAACATGCTTCCCGAACTGTTAAACGGTGTATTTTTTAGAAAAAATTTTTATAGAAAAATTATTTTAAAAATTATATTAATATATTTTATATTTTTTAATAATTATTAATTAATTAATCATATACTAATCTATTATTACGTCCAGCTAAGTTAACTAACCTCCTCTTTACCCGAATGCGGCCTCATCCCTATTATAGTCGGAATCCGTGCTGTTTGAGCAGTAATGTTTTTTTCTTAGGAGTTCTGTCATGTTGGATGTATTATTGATGCATCGGCGAGGGACTTTATGCAATTATCACAAAACTGGGTCCGGTCATACATATACACAGAAGCGTTTGACTGATCTCGATATCTAGCTGTGCATGCAGGAGTCCAAGAAAAAAAGCAAGTATTATTTTTTGCCGGCGCAAAGTTCTTGAGAAAGTCAGATGCCGGGGTCAAAATGCCTGGAGCAGCATGCGCGCATCCTACTCAACTTGCGCGACTGATGGGCCCTCAACTGTTTAAAGATTCGATATGTCAACGAGTTGAAACAGTATATGTTACCGTCTTCTTTTCTTTAATCCTCTCTTTCCGCACCGCTGCTACGAAGGGGCAATGTACCGCCGGTCCACAGCCAATGTTATCTGGATATATATCAACAATCTTACAGGCACAAGCTTTGTCAACAAAGATGATCTAATGGTCCAAACCCAATCAAGCAGGAGGAGCTCCGCTCCGCTCCAATCCAATCCAATCCACAGTGGTTCAGCGAAGACGAGGAGTAGTAGAGGAGAGGAGATGGGTGATGTCCTCATCAACAGTGGTCCCCCGTGGTCGGGACGTCGGGCGTGGAAGAAGGTGGAACCATTCCTTACGCCACCACCAGCAGCTAGCGGGCACCACCACACGGATGGAGTATGTGCGTAAGCCAGCCAACCAGCCAGGAAGACACCCATCAAATCACCCCACTCGCTCGGATAAGCGTGCCGCTGTTCCTGTCCTGGGCGCACGCCTTGCTCGTCGCGCGGCCAAACCGCACGGCACACGCGCACGCGCAAGAGGACGCGGGCACAAAACGCGCACGCTTTCGTGATCAAGCCACCCTCTCTTCCATTAAAACGGATTCTCTGCCGCGATTCACATGCTAATCTCCCAGCCATACACCTGCTACTAGTCACCAAAGTGCGTGCTTCTCCAGAACAGAGAGCGCGGCGAAGGGAGGCAGGATAAAAAGGCGAGCTGTAGGGGACTAAAGAAGAAAGGAAAGCATAGAAGGGCACGGCAAGCAACCAGCTCGAGGCACCACGCGCTAGTACATAAGCCAAGGTGCGATTTCGCGAGCTCTAGCCGCTTCCACTTGGCCATTTCCCATCTGCCTTCTCCTGGAGCTCTAGCTCCGGCCGGCTACGTTTGCAACTGTTGTTTATCTCCTGGTGAGTCTTGTCAATCCTGTGTGTGTTACAGATTTGGCCCGGAGCACAGAGTTTTTTTTGTTGCTTGCCGATTTTACTTAATTGAAGGTTGTTCTTTTTCTTTCCTGAAATGGTTGCGATACAAGAGCTAGTTTTGATCTGTTACTGCTTCAATCATTGCTTCTATGGCAGGCTGTACATCACGCTTCTCTTTAGATGCTTTAGCCTCATATTGATTTTTGTTTACGTTTCACCATGAGTAGTTATGAAGGACTTCAACTAAGCAAACGTCTAGAGTGTTGCTTGCTACACAAATACAAGTTATATGCTGTTCCATTTACATTTTTTCGTTGCCTGAACTTGATCTCAAGTCCCCCGTTTTTTGTGTTATCTCTCGTTTTCGCTTTGACCTCGGTGTACGCTTCGTGTTGGTTTGGTGTTTTTCTCCGGCCCAAGTTGAGTGTACAACTAAACTTTTCAAGGAGTTGGTTGAACTTCTCTCATTGCCTTCAAACATTTGCTACCGTTCTAGGTGGGAATTAGACTCGTGAAGCCTTTGAGCTAGTTAACCTTATGGAAGAAAGCTCCAAGAAAAGAGAAAGGCTTCCTCAACTCCTAGATCTTATCCCAGATGAGAAGGAATGGAAGCTGAGAGAAGCATTAGGTCTAGGGAGGTCGAGAAACGCAGGATTCGAGGGTGAAGAAGACAAGAAGCTAGACCTGAAGCTTGGCCTTCCTGGTCTAACAGAAGAGGATAAAGCAGCTACCTCAAGAGATTACTGTAGGCTACAGCAAGAGAACTCGGCTCTCTCCCTTGGTTTCTTCCCAAAGCACTCCAAGACCACCACCACCACCACCACCACTCCTACGACAACTGGTGCAAAGAGGGGATTCATAGACACAGTTGAGACCAAAACAGAAGGTAACAAACAGCTTTTCACTCCTCTTGGGCACTTGTTCTTGAAACATGTTTACTTGGGACTATAAACATGGAAACGACCTGATGGAATTACTCTTTGTTTATTTTAAGGTTATAACGACCAGAAGCAGCAGGCAAGAGCAGGATGTGGGAAGGAACTGGCAGTGGAGGAAATTATAGCAGCCGTGAATGAGAGGAAGAAAGGATGCTGCCCCCCACCACCATCACATGGTGCTCCTGCTATTATACCTGCGCGCAACAGACCACAGGCCCAGGGAAGGTACTGGTAACCTATATGCTGCTTTTTCCATCTTTTCTGCTCTCAGCCAAGACATGTTCGTTTATTCCTGTCACTCATTTATACTATAGTTCATTCAAAAGATTGCATATAGTCCCTCTATACTCTTTTCAGGTTCCCAGAAATTGCAGTGTCCTATGTCCATTTCATCTTTTGATTTTAACATGACATCTAATGGTGAATATACTTAGCTGTTCATGGTCAATGGGCCTCATAAAGAATACATTTTCTTCTTTACCCCAAAAAACATCCTTTTTATGCTTTTTTGTATGGACTTGTTCTTTTTCTGAATACTGAAATAAATTACTAAGTTCCTAGTCTTTTTCACTTGTTCAACCGAGCTTTGTGGTACTTAATCATTCTAACAGTTTAATGTGTTGGAACTATAGCGGTACATTCAGAAAAAAAAATATTAGTATCAACCACAAGATGTTGTGTAACTACTCCTCGAAAGTTTTACTATTATATATTGAATTAACATTTTGCAACCATATATCTGGATGGCCTTTCAGAGGCTAACTCACAAGTGCTCTAACCTGTTGTAGAGGAGCTGCAGCGCCAGTGGTTGGTTGGCCTCCAATTCGATCCTTCAGGAGAAACCTTGCTAGTAGTAGTTCAACCAAACAATCCCCTGAACCACAAAATGATGAAGCCAGTGCAAAGGTGACGCTCACCTGCAAGAAAAACCCTTTTGTAAAAATCAACATGGACGGGATTCCTATTGGAAGGAAAATAGACCTTGAAGCATATAACAGCTATGATGGGCTATCATCAGCTGTCAAAGAGCTCTTCCATGGTTTTCTTCAAGGTAGAAACTAACAATCTATCCAAATAAAATAAGTATTTCATTTTTTTAATCCTTACCTTTTATGTGACCATATTGCAGCTCAAAAGGACCAAGCTAATGTAGAAATTGCACAGCAAGGTACAGATGACGAAATATTTTATCAGTTGTTGGATGGGTCTGGTGAATATACTCTAGTTTATGAAGACAGTGAAGGAGACAGAATGCTGGTTGGGGATGTGCCATGGAAGTAAGCTTGCTTGTCCCCTTTGCCACTTACAGTTTTTTACTGGCATTTACAAAATAACTAAAATTTAAAAACAATAAAAGGACATTGCCACCATAACTCACCACCTAATTTCCTTTTCGTGTTCTCCAATTCCTGCAGTGTGTTTGTCTCAACTGTTAAAAGGCTGAGGGTTCTAAGGAGTTCAGAGCTTTCCCATACCCTGGTAAGACAAACTAGACCACTTAATGTTGCGTCCAAATCTTTGGTGTAGCCATAAAAAAACTATATTTCGCTAAATTTGAATGGAGATAGCTACACGTTTATGTTACTCTCATATCCTTTTTTTTTCCCTATTTTCCAGATTGGAACTACTTCTAGTGCTAGGATCTAGGAGAGTCACCAATTACTGAAATGCTGGCAGCTTATTAACCATCAGAACGAATGAGTGTACACTCAAGCTAGTCCATTCTCCTTTTTGGGACTACCCCCTATTTTGCCTATAGAGATGATCTACTGAGATGAGTTAGCATACAGCAGATGCAAGGAAATGGCAATCTATTTTGTAAATTAGGTTACCACCTTGCTATGGCATGTTGCTTAATTAAATTCTAAGCGGTTTTGGTTTTATTGGGGGGAGCCGCATATGTAGACTTGCAGCTCGCCCATGTAAAGTGCCCCGTTCTGTGTGATAAATTTGTATTAATCGCTGCTGCAATCCGACATGCAGATCCAATGTCACCAGCGTGTCTCAGAGGACAGCAACTAGGCCAACCTGATAGCATCAGGTCATCACTCCACGTGGAATATACTACTAGTAGGGGGGAAAAAAGACAGAATTATCCACTGGGTGAATTGTTATCCTTCTAACCCCATCACTTTCAAAAATTTTGTCACAAGCACAGCGAGAAAGGTTTGACCCAGATAATGAAACTGCCGAAAGCAAATATGTGCTAATAATGCCTTAATGCTTATTGGGTATCTAATAGCTATCATGTGAGAATAGTGGCATGATTGTGACCACATGTGAGAGGAGTAGCTTTTCATACTCTTGGCTGTTTAGTTTCCAAAATTTTTTTCCAAAAACATCACATCGAATCTTTGAACATCTAAATGAAGCATTAAATATATATAAACATTGAAACTAATTACACAGTTATAGAGGAAATAGTGAGACGAATCTTTTGAGTCTAATTAGGACGTGATTTGCCATAAGTGCTACAGTTACCAACATGTGCTAATGATGGATTAATTAGACTCAAAAGATTCGCCTCACGGTTTCCAGGCGAAATCTGAAAATTTATTTTGTAATTAGACTAAGTTTAATACTTCAAATGTGTCTTTAAAGTTTTGATGTGATGTTTTTGCAAAAAAAATTTCAAACTAAACAGAAGCTAAGAAATAAACAGTTTGTACTATTTTTAGTTTTTAAAATGAATGCATTATTTAGGTCCATTAATGGTTAAAACCATCTGATAGCACTAGCTGCCAAACCTGGATGTTTCTCCAAGCTGCCCTGGTGACCATATTCACATGTCTTTTGAATAAGTCAATATCAACAGCTGGTGGTACTGGTTTTTTCCCCATAATAAGTATAATGCATTAGTTTCAACTTGACGGTTCACCCTGTGAGCAGAATTTTTTGAGAATTAATATTATTTTAATGAAAAATTGCAAAATTATAGGCTATCCACGGAAAATCGCAAATTTATGGTCCTGTCGAGCTACCGTAGTTCGATAGGACCCCTATCGAACGGCCAGCAATCGACTATAGAGATCAGACTAGATCGCCAGCGCTGCAGTTCGATAAGGCGTGTCGAACTACCCCTATTCGACAAGCCGCAGTTAGACAGGGGGGGTCTGTCTAACCACGGCAGTTTGACAGGCCGGCAGTTCGATGGGCCCGACTGGCTCAGCAGTCGAACAGGTGGTGGGCCCTGTCGAACTACCTCTGTTCGATAGGCCCCAGTCGAACGCCCACCGATCGATAGACCTCTAAATTCGTGATTTCTCCCGGATTACGTCTACTTTTGCAATTTTCCATTAAAATAATATTAATTCTCAAAAAAATTCGTGAAAGCATGCCTAATGCCGTAATACATATAACTCTTGCAAATATGTATACCAATAGGAATATAAGATGTTAGTATATACACGGTAACATTTTTTGGAGGGTGATTGTTATGAGGCATACCTGAAATAGGACTATGGAAGAATTTTGTAAGTCAATCTTGAGGCACCTTCAGGGCTGAAATTTTCCACAGGAAAATTACAACACAGCCATTTCCATGTTCATGCATCTGGACATATAAAAACCACATGTATTCAAGATAAATAAAGCAAGTGGACACACTAAAACCAGGAGAGAGAGGAACTTTTCTGGTAAAGGAGGATATTCACCTTGATCCTTCCGAGCCTTGAAACTGGGGACAAAGGAAATGTCTTTGTCATTGGACCATCCCTAAATTCTGGACAGCAGGAAAAGTAGAAGAGACGGGGTGGATTACGAAAGAATCTTAGGCTCTTTTGTAATGTCCTTACTTGAACATCTTTATCCCCGCAGTATCGTGTGCTCATGTGCTGCCACTTGAAGTGTGTGACTGAGTACAATTTACCTATGTGGCATAAAAAACTATACTCCTTTTGCAAGAACAGTTCTTTGGTGACGGTGAAAGACAAAAAGAAGTGCAGACAATACAATGACAGAGCTAAACTTATTTCAGGCAGTTGAATAGTAGACTACTAGTTTAAGGTAATGGCATTCAAAGATGTACTACGGAAATACAGTAGAGAAATGTAAAGGTGTGCATATAATTGACACAATAGCATTTAGCATGATGGGATCAAAACTAATGAACAATGCCATATATCTTGTGTAGTATGCTGTGTGCACTAATTCATGATGCTACGGTTAACACCATAGACAGTCAGCTTCAGGTTTCAGCCCAAAAAGGGATGACACATCAAAAAGATCATCTTCTTGCTTACCTATCCTAGCTAAATGTCCTAACATGGATAAAAATGGACTAGCCCATCCCACTTAGTTGTTGTTTCACTTGTCAATCGAGAGGTACTACTTCCGTTTTAAAATATAAGACTTTTTTATATTGTCTAGATTTATATGAATGGTAATAAATCTAGACATAATCTAGCCATAGCTATAACGTTTTACATTATGAAAAGGGGGAGTAATTAACCTTTTAACCATAAGAGTTTGCATTAGTTTTTAGAGAACACACATGAGAGCAGCAAATCTTTTTACTAAGAAGATAGCTCTGCACTTCTGCAAGAGTTGGGCCTGTTTGGGGGAGCTTCTTCCAGCTACAGCTTTTCTCAAAAGTTGCTTCTGTCAAAAGCTGTCCCAAACGGTCCATAGCTTATGAGAATCTATAGTTACAGATTCTAAAAAAATAAACTAAGAAGCCAGGCGCTAGAGAAGCTAGGTTTCAGAGCTTTCCAGATTCTCATAAGCTAGCTACCAAACAACTACTTCTTAGAATCTAAAGCTCTCTAAACAAGTCCTTAGGCTTTACGCATCATATCTATTAACTCACATAGGATGGGTAAGTTGGTTCATGAGTTGGTCCAACCCAGCCCAGTTGGTGATTTGCATCCCTACATCCTAAAATATCAACACATCTCTTTGTGTCAACAAAAACCATACTGTTATCACCATTGTTTACCAAAAGATACTATACATCACGCAAAATATTCTGATGGACAGAATCATATATTAATAAGAGATTAGCAACTAGACCACAAGAGAATTGTGCACAATATTAAGAAATCAAAAGGAAGAAAATGACAGCACCAGTGAATGTCATACACGTAAGCTTGATTGGTAAAATACATTCACCTTAGGTTTCATTTCCGGGGACTGCACATGCCAACTAATCAAAAACAGATAAATCAGTATATGTCACATTTAGGAAGAGGTGAAAATTAAAGAGCAGGGGCAAAGAATTCCTTTACAGCACAATAAGCAATACAATCACACAAAGGAATGTCGTTAAACATAAAGTGTTCACTAAATGGCAAATTGGGAATTGTGTAGTTCAAAACTCAATGTGGCACACCATCCTGCATGTGTGCAACCTTTTATAATCCAATGCCTACCTAATTGCTTCACCTAATAGGATCTGGATGCAGTATTACTGCAGTAGCTTATATAGTTTTGCAATCTTCATCTTATTTCTCTCTCAGCAAAGATACTCAAGACAGGGAAGAAATATGTTCTCATTTTATCCATGTGCGCCAACTATAATTTGGTGTTTCCCAATTATTATTCGCGTGGCATCATAAGCTGTTCCGTTTCAGGTGAAAAGTTGGATTTTTGTGTCTTGTACTGGCAACATGTTCATATTTCCACCTCTAGCCAAGTACTATATGTTGAACAACAGTATAAGGACAATCTACTTATGATCTATCGGATCAAACAATATTTTACAGTTCACAGCACAGTAAAACCTTTCTTTTGAGAAGAAAGCATGGTAGCTACTGTGCATTAGTACACCTTCCTGTCTCATAAGAATACACAAGCCCAATTTGCCTCCATTTCAAAATACGAGTACTTATCAGCAACTTAGCATTGACAATCATTATTTAGACTTCAAGTCTTCGACCACTCATAACTTTAAATTGATGGATCATATTGAACAAAGAAATCCGGCTATATTTGCTATGCAACATACTACAATAATATAGTAGATTTCAAGTATTTGTAAGTTTATTACCAAAAAAGTGCTCAAAGTTCGAATATGAACAGTTTGATGACAAGTATTAAGACACAGAGGTAGTAATACTATTATAAAAGAACATCTGGTCCTATAATAACACGAACTGGAGTGCAACTGTATTTTACCAGGAGAATATTGTTACTCCAACAGGACATGTCTAGTGCATTTGAAATAGAAGTAAAATTATAGTCTTGTCGCTTGCTTACAGGTACTGGTAGGCTGTTAATGTTGAACTATTATCTTCTGCTTTCATTTCCTAACTTCTATTAAGATGCTACTGAAAGTTTAAACAGCATGAGGGGACAATCATACAAACAAGATTTCCAGAAAAGGAACAGAACACCTACCAGGAGGTGGAAAATAGCAGGACCAGATTCTGTTGAGATGATTCTATTTGACTTTCAATTCATATCAGTTTCCCTTTGAATCCTAATTTTCAGCAACTTCTAATAATTAACAACGTCCTCACCCTTCCAGAAAAGAACAAAACAACATTAATACTGTTGCAAAACAGTACCTATTGGACCACATCCTAAGGATCAGCTAAATCTGGTTTTTTTTTTAATCCCCAAATACCACCAGTTAAAATAGCCTGGCATGCTATTCCAGAAATTAATCACAAAATGGTAGAATTGAGCACTTGAGCTCAATCCAACATTCCTTGGGTTTAAAGAAAGTACAACTACTGATTGATTAGGATTAAGGAGGAAGAATACCCATGGAGTGGTAGAAGTAGAACTGTAACCATAGATTGGATGCTAAAACCGACTTCCACCTTTTCAAAATATACAAGGCATATTTCGGGTGAGCACAAGGTTTGTGGGTATAAACCCCCAAAAGAGAAGAAAACAGCCATGGTATACATATTTAAGTACTTGGGAGTATGATAGAATAGTTATTTATATCATTAGTTACAAATATAGGTAAGAAAAGATGTAAACAGGAGCAGAAAAGGCAGAACGCAAAAGAAAAAAAAGAATTTTGAGAAAAATACCTGTGTCTACCTTTCTTTTTTCATATTATGATGGAGTAAGTACAGTAGCAAGCAAGGATGCCTTTGTGGATTTTTCATGGATTCCCCTCAGACCCTCAAAATAGTTTGAACTTGCCTGTCGATCACCTCCTAGAGCCTTCAGTACTTGAATCATCAGTTCCACAACACATAACCTTAAATATAAGTTGCTTTAAATTCTCTAGGTCTGCACTGGCTTCATTACTTTTCTCAGTTTCAGTTATTGCTTTGCATTAGAGTACAAATAGCAGTTTAGCACATCTATCTTAACTGACTGGCTGCATTACTTTCACATGAACTAATATAACATTCAGTATTTAAGCTGCTGAACAATGCCATTCATATGCTTCGGCCCTTGAAATATAGAAAGCAGAATTGTTTCAGGGCATTTTAAATTATTGAGTCACTAAAACAAATATTTGCTGAATAAAGCTGGGATGAAAATAGAAGGCTTAAGTAAAGATGGTATAGTATGTGTACCAAGAACCATGCACAAAGAAGTACATAAATTTTAAAATGAGAGCTGATGCTCTTGCGCATATATGACACTTTTAAACAAACATATATAATAGTATGTGCACCAAGGAAAGCCATGCATATAGAAGCCACGTTCGAGAATATATGATACTTTGATTGTCACTTATTATATGTACATGTTAAAAAATCTATGAAATGTTACATAATGAAATATTTTACATGACTAGTGATATCATGTTTCACACGACCAATGATTTTATTTTTTTTCCAGGTGTTACTAGTCGAAGTAAAATAGGTTTGATGGCACAACTTCTAAAAAGTCATATATTAGTAGGTACACCAATGTTTGCCGCATTGCCTTAGAAAACCAAGACACATGTTAGCCTTTAGCTTGACTTATCCAAATAAAATGTGGTAATTTGGTAGCTAAAAAATTAAGAATGTATTGAGTACATAAACAAACCTGTAAAAACTTGCGAAATTGGCCAATGGCATGAGAAAATAGGGATGAACGTGAGGGTGACAACTTGTCAAAAACGGAGCAATGTTATTTTCTAAGTAGGATGATTTTTCTAGTGTTACAGAGATATTACACCTTAAAAACAACACTCCAGATGGGATATTGCAAGGTAGATGCAGGTAATGCCCATTTCTTGGTATGCTAGAACAAGAGCCATCTGGGTAGTCATGTACATAAGGAATAGATTGCCACTGCCTTCATCTTTTTTGACCTTTTGGCCTTCTGAAAGGTGTTTCCAGAACATAATTATGGCACTGATAGTATTAGTCAATGTAATTCTGTTACACTCATATGTATGACATGTTGGCATCCAGAAAACTGATGGTCCCATTTCAAAGTTCTGGCCCTTCTGGGTGCTTATGACAAACAATCGTTTGATAATGAATCATGAATTGCTACTGACCCAATCTAAAATACTAGAAATTCAAGTGCACAGCAGAAACTAGACTCAGTGAAAGAGAACTAACATAAATAATTACGATATAGATGGATGAATCAAGAGACATCGGAAGCATTTGCTCCAGTGAGATGATATAGCAAAACTCCTGCTGCAACACTTACATTCAAGCTCTCTACTGCAAGGAATGATTTCATATCTTGATTTCCTGAATAATTATCACCTTCTTCCCCTCCATCTGTCTCTGTATCTGCTCCTACAAAAGATCCATCAACATTACCCGGAATTCTGACCAAATGTGTGCAAGATCGCTCAACCAGGGGCCTCAAACCAGTGCCTTCACTACCCAACACAAGGATTGTTGGTTCTCCTGGCACAACTTCAGTTAGAGGTACAGCTTTAGGAGCAACAGTACCACCAAGAACTCGCCACCCATTTTCAGCCGATGAAGACAAGAATTGCATCATGTTCCTGCAAGAGAGCAGCTCAATCAACTCAAGTGAGCCTGCACTAGCTTTGCTCACTACTCCACTTAGTGGAGCAGAGTTCTTAGCACATAACACAACACCTTCCGCGCCAAAGAAGTAGGCAGATCTAATTATGGCTCCTAGGTTCTGAGGATCCATAACCTCATCCAAAGCTATCCATACAGGGGCCTTTCCACCGTCCACCTTGACTGGCTCCAACTCTTTAGTGTTCACCATTTCCAAGGGTGATGCATCAAGTACAAGGCCCTGGTGTGGACGGTTATCCACCACCATGTTAAGATCATGCTTTGATGCTTCGATAATTTTCAGCCCAATACTCTCTGCCAGTTGCAACACTTTCTCGATCGCCTTCTTGTCCTTCTTCTTCTTGTTGCTCCCACTCAAATTCATCCCTTCCTGCATATACATCGCGTAGAACTCCCTCCTCCCAGCCATGAGTGCTGCAAGGACTGGGCCAACCCCATAAACCCCCTGCCCAATCATCTTTGGTACTGTCGATTCCCCTGCCTCCTTCCATGTCTTCCTCCCCCAGTTCTCCTGCCTGCTCCACTGCCTAACCTCTGGCTTGTCAAATCTCTCCCCTCTAAATCTCTCACCACGAGACCCTCTATCCCTCGGTACCATCCGCCGATACTTGTCCTTGATCCTGCCCCACTTCGGATTGTCAATCGAGTCATTGCCCTCTTCTTCTCTAATTACCTCCGCGCCCGAAACCCGATCCGTCAATACCTCGCCTCGCGCGCTTTGGTCGCCTCTGGAGAAGTACTTATCGGCGGAGGTCTCCCACGAGGAGGAGCGGCTGGTACTAGACCTCGGCGCGGGGACCCCACTATCGCGACTAGCGGCGGTGAGCCAAGGGAGCGAGCTCCCGCCGTCGACCGATGCGGCACCATCCGGTGCGGAGGAGAACGAAACCCTACCTCCCAGCCCCAGCCGCGAGGGACCGGCCGGGGTAGCCGCCGCTCTGATGCTCGCACGGGTGGGGACGGTGGTAACCGGATGAAACGCGGGTGAGGAGGCCGCAGGCCTGGAGAAGCACGCTACGCGGAGAAGGCCGGCGAGGAAGGTGCGCCGCGGCGAAGACGCCGCCGCGAGGAGCGGGAGAGGTTGGGACTTGGCGAGGCCGGAATGAAGCATGGCGTGGGGCGGGGGAGTAGGGTTTTGGATGAGGCTGGTGTCCTGGGGGTTTTGGGCGGCGCGCGGCACCCGATTGACGAAAAGCTGCGACGCCGAGGACGACGAGTCCACGATGCGTTGAGGCTTGGGACCTCGAGATGAGCCGATGAGGTCTGTAGCAAATGGGACGAATTTATCTTCTTTTTTTTTTGTCAAAACATGCTAAACCAACGGTGTTAGGAAGATAACAACGCTAGCCACAAACTTCATTTAGGTCACCTGACCTAAATATGGACCAATAA
Organism: Oryza brachyantha; assembly: GCF_000231095.2. NCBI lineage: Eukaryota > Viridiplantae > Streptophyta > Magnoliopsida > Poales > Poaceae > Oryza > Oryza brachyantha. The sequence goes on from NC_023163.2 coordinate 23,447,629, forward strand.
ATCCCAATTTAAAAAGCGTTCAGCCTAAGATCAAAATTTCAAACTCACACAACTGATGAACCGATTGATTTCTATTTAAAATTTTAGACCAATGAAAACTAAACATAATTTATCCTTGCAAGAATTTGAGGAACTCCCCAAAACTTTCCAATTAATTATCTTCTTCTTCCTCTCATGTGGAACGGCGCACGGCAAAACGACGACGGTGGCCACACTAGAGAAACCTTAAAAACAGTGCTACTGCTCGGGTCAAAAATAGGGATGTAATTTGGGTACGGGTACCAGGTACCCGACCCGACGGGTACGGGTATAATTTTTTACCCTTAGGTAGTACCCGTACCCGACCTGAATTGACACAGGTATGGGTACGGGTATTTTTCTCACCCGCGGGTAACCCGTCGGGTACCCGAACGTAGCCTACATATTGAATTTTGTCTAAAAACTTATTATGTTATTCATGTAATAGTATTTGTGATGTACTCTTTTTTAGCTAAAAACTTTGATATGACTTATGTATTATGAGCAATATGTTGTATTTGTTAAACTTTTCATGTGTGATCAATATTATATTATAATATAATATTATAATATTATATTATAATATAATATTATAATATTATATTATAAGTAGTATATTTAGTTTGTTGTTATGTTGGAATGGCTATTTTGATGTGTTTTTGATATGTGAAATGTTAGACCCAACGAGTACCCGAGACCCGCCCGATACCTGACGGGTACGGGTATCAAATTTTACCCGCGTGTATGGGTACGGATAGAAAATTCTACCCGTAGCGTTTAAGTTGGTGGACGGGTAATTGCTCTACCCGCACAAAACTTGACCCATTACCATCCCTAGTCAAAAACTGGTGCAGCGTAAAGCTAGACGACGGTGACTTTCTCGACCAATCATAACTAGTACAAACTTACCATGCTCCCATTTTTTAGTTTTTGCTTATGTTTATAAGCTAAAATTTAAATTATTGAACTAAAATTGAGAGTTGATTTTGAGGTTTTTTTCATAGTTTATTTTATAACCATGGTTTTTATATCGCTAAAATACGTATATATTCATAAATTATTTTTATTTATAAATATATCATTTATAAATAGTCCGACAAGAATAAGCTACGTGTGCTAATACCGACAGTGAGGCGGACATTTGATTTTTTTTAAAGTAATTTCACAAATTGAACTGTTTTCCGTGAAAATCCTACGAAATTCAGGCCTGAAACACCGGGTTTGCTTCTTATTGATCTGAATCTTTTAACCAGTGTACTGTAAACAGATAGGGCGAAGCAAGCATCCAACCCTGAACAATGGGAGCAGTGCGCACCATTTACATTACACGGTCGAACAACTGAGAACACCGCCGAGAAGGCGAGCTCACTCCGGTTTCTTGTCAAGGCAGGTGTTGTTGAGCCGCTCGATGGCCAGGATGAGCGCCTGCGTCCCGAGGCCGCCCTCGCCGTGCGCGAGCAGCGACACGTAGAGCTGGTGCGCGAGCGCCAGCCCCGGCAGCGCCAGCCCCATGGCCTGGCACTCCGACAGGCAGATTCCGAGGTCCTTGACGAAGTGGCGCACGTAGAACCCGGCCGCCATGTCTCGCTCCAGCATCCGCTTCCCGTACAGGTCCAGCGACTTGGACCCCGCCGCGCCCGTGGAGATGGCCTCCAGCCACTTGGCCACGTCCAGCCCGGCCTTGTGCGCGTACACCATGCCCTCCACCAGGCCGACCATGGTGGACGCGATGGCGATCTGGTTGCCCAGCTTCGCGCGCTGCCCGGCGCCCGGCCCGCCCATGTAGAGCGCGTTGCCCATCAGCTTGAACAGGGGCGCGAGGCGGGCGACCACGGCCGCGTCGCCGCCGGCGAAGATGGAGAGCGTCGCGTTGCGGGCCCCGCGGTCGCCGCCGGAGACGGGGGCGTCGACGGCTGCGCACCCTGCGGCGGCCGCGGCCTCAGCGATCTCCGCGGCGAGGGTGGGGTCGGAGGTGGTCATGTCGACGAGCACGCCGCCAGGGGCGAGGCCGGCGAGGGCGCCGGTGGAGGGATCGAGGGAGGTGGAGCGGACATCGGACGGGAAGCCGACCATGAGGAAGATGACATCGGCTGCGGCGGCGGCCGCGCGCGGGCTTTCCACAAGGGTGGCGCCCCGGGATACGAGTCCCTCGGCCTTGGAGGGCGTGCGGTTGTAGACGGTGAGCGCGTAGCCGGCGGCGAGGAGGTGGCCGGCCATGGATTGGCCCATGACGCCCGTCCCCACCCAGGCGACGCGGGTGGCGTCCGGAGAGATCGGACGGTCGGGGGCGTTCGCGCCGGCGGCGGACGACGACATGGCTGATGCTGCTGCTGCGGCAGCGACGGCGGAAAGCTGAAGGGGCGGGCGACGGCGAGCGAGGGATCGAGAGATGCTGGCGAGCATTTGGGGGCGTAGTGACAGCTGAATGATTTGTCTCCGTGTGCAGATGAATTGTCCCAAATGCCCTCTGGTGTCGATAAGGGAGCCTCGTGTGAGGTGGTAAACCGCAGCCAGGCAGTGGGCCAGCAAAAGTATGAAAAGATTTGGAGGGCTGCACAGTTCGTCGGACCGTTGCAATGAGAATAAGTTCATCGGAGATCACTTGACTTAACGTCGAGTCTATTTAAGGTCCCTTAATTCTAAAACCAAAAATGTGAATCTCTAAACTCGTATAAACCGTTTAAAAAAGTCTCTTGGCAGTATTAACTTAAATTATTTACCGATTTCGTTGACGTGGCATAAGATGGTCTCACGTGTCAGTAGCTAGTTTTTTTTTCTTTCTCTTTCTTCTCTCCAATGCTCTCCTCTCTCTCTTCTTCCTCACTTCGCATGGGGGCAGCTGGGCGCGCGGCGGTGGCACCTGGACGGGCTGGGGCTTGGCGAGCTAGGAACGAGCGGTGGCGCTGGCTGGAGTCGGCACGGGCGGTGGCGGCGGCGGCTAGGGCTGGCCGTACGGCGCACGTCGTCTCGGCCGCAGTCGCACGCTGCACCCATCTACAGGTGTCAGCAGGTGTTGGCTCGGCAGATGTCGTCTTAGCTTCTTCGTCGTCCGGATCCTCGTCGACGACGAGTGTCGTTCACCGTCAGCTGGTTGTCCTCGTCGTTGAGCGACTCCGCGAACCACTCGTGCAGCAGCGTGCCCTGTTAGCCGATGACATGGAACTGCAGCTCGTCGGAGCACTCACGATCAGACACTAAAGCACTGTTGTCAACCCAGCAAGTTTCTGATGGAAGCACAGAGCAGAGGTATTAGCAAAGTTCAAAGAAAACTTGAGACACGGTATTTTGGTGCTACTCAAATATTGCCGCAGCTTTTCTGCTATCTTCCACCTCTTATTATATGCAAGGGTTACAACTTAATCACCCTGATCTCTCTGCCATGATTCGATCTAGACACGCCATCCCACGTCCACGAATGCATGCGAGATATTCTGAAGGTTAAGCTACGACTGAGCACGACGAGAACACAGCAAGTCTCTGCCAAGAAGAATCCTAGGTGCATGCCTAAGAACCTCACGAGAAACGTGCATATGCAGGTCTTGACTGAGAAACAGAAAGGAAAAACAAGCAAGTCATGCAGTTATGTAACGAAATGTAGCTTGCGCGAGGTTTACTCTAACATGCATGCCCGGCAGTATGCGAACCGGGTGGCGGTGTCCATCGTAGTCGTCGTAGTTGATGTGACGGACGACAGTGGCAGCGGGCGAGGGCGCGAGCTCGTGGTCCACGTCCTGGACGCCATGGATGGGCTCGAACGAGTCGAGCAGCGTGTGCACGCTGGTGATCCGCGGCACGATGACCGCTGCGGTGGAGGGCACGAGCGCGGGCGGTGGCGGCGGCTACCGAGGGGCCGGCCGAGCGGTGGCTGGCGGAGTAGGAGGTGACGGCTGGGAGAGATTAGAGGAAGGAGAGAGACATGACAACACATGAGAAAAAAGAAAGGGAAGGAAAGCAGAAAGGGAAAAAATAAAATAAAAAACTGACATGTGGGACCCACCATATGTCACGTCAGTAAAATCAGTAAAATGTTTAGTCAATACTGCCGAGAGACTTTTTTTAAACGGTTTATGTGAGTTTAGGGGTACACATTTCCGGTTTTGGGATTAAGGGATCTTAAACAGACTCGACGTTAAGTTGAGGGACCTCAGATGAACTTATCCCGTTGCAATGCGCAGGAGCATATGGGCCGTCCAGTCCAGCCCACGGAAAGACTGATGGGCTAGATGCAAACATGTCGATGCATACAAGTTTCGTAATTTTAGTAGTATTTTATTTCTTTCTCTGTAGTTGAGAGATGAACTAGATACCTGATTGTGAGTTATGATGCACGGATGTGGTTACATTTGCTAATTTTTTTTTCCTCATAGTTTTTGTAAATAGATATAATTTTTTATGTATAGAAACATTACTTTTTTATGTACAAAATTTGTAGGTATAAAGATGTTGTTTTATATGTATAAGTTTTGTGGGTATAATGATGTTGTTTTATATGTACAAAGTTTTTTTAGCATAAAGACATTTTTCATGTACGAAGTTTGTATCTATAAAGATGGTATTTTTCATATATACAGAGTTTATATGTATAAAGGTATATTTCTATACATAAATATATAAGGATAAAGAGGTCAGTCTCCATGTACCAAGTTTGTGTGAATGAAGTTTTGCCTATACTAATATACAGTTTATGCAAACTAAGTTATTTGTATTTTGTACAAAGTTGTGTGAAGTACGTGTAACTTTTTAACTAAGTTTAATTATAAATTTGTGCAACCTAAGTTATATAAATTCATACAACCATCAATTTTCAGTTATTATGTGATTTTAGCTATAAGCAGATCACCTGATCTTTGTAATGTGTTATCTCAGTGCGCTAATGTAATGTGAGAGACAATTGCTTAGTATTATTTATATTTTACATGATGCTTTATCAATATTAACTACACCTAAACAAAAGAAATGCACATGCCCTTTCGTGTTCAGCTGAAAAAGTGGAGATAAGTAGATAACTCAAGCCCGCTTCCGAGTTTACGATGCGTGTTGCCTTTATTTTTGTGGCAAGAGAGAGCAAACTACGCCAAACCAGAGCATGGTTATTTGTTTAGCACATTTTTGGACTGCGGAAAAAGCCTACCCAAAACTATAATTCAACTACATCCAGCCCAAAGAATGTTTTAAAAAACCACAAAATTAATTCCAACCTCATCTAGAAAGCCCGTTAAATTCCTTGGGCCGTTACAGTTTTGTGGCCTAATATCGTTTCCACTCAGGAGAGTCACGTTAGGATGTTTTTTCCGCCCACCTTTTGATCTTTATTGGTGAGAAAAAAAAAATCAGTCGACTACCGTATAGCCAATACAGGAGTAGTTTTTCTTAGAAAGAAAAAGAGCCGGAGTGCATACCGACGAACGAGGGAGGAGGGGATCGATCCTGTGGGTGCGAGGCCGCGATCTGGAACTTGGAAGTCTACGCGAGACCTCGGGTCATCGGTCAAACCGTCAAAGGTGGCGAGCCGTCCGGCCGGTCAACGGTCTTACTAGTCTTCCTGTGGAGCTTTCCCGCTTGCTTCCGTCCTGCGCATTTCGCTGCTACGGACTTAAATCGTTCAGGTGACTCCATCCCAAACAAAACTATTTTTTAGCGACTCTAGTTTATTCCGGAATAAATTATTTTAAGTAATAATTACATTAGAGCTCGTGAAAGAAAAAAATAAATACATGAAATAAATATAAACTAGGAAATAATTATATTAGGATTTGATAAAGTATATGTTGTGTTAGATTTTTAGCTTTCGTATCGATTGTCACGTGGAATAAAAAATAAAGTTACCGTAGGACGTAGGAGTACTCATTTTGAGTGGTGCCGATCGCTATCACTACGCACAAAGCGGTAGTGCTAGTCTAATCACTAGTGAGATGTTACTCATCGCTTCCGTTTAAACTCTCACAAAGGTTGGATTACTGGATTGTTAGGGAAAAGATTACTTCCTGACTAAACTTCATTTACACGGGAATCTACAAGAGTAGATGACAGTCAGTACTTTTACAGTGGTAGAATAATAGCATCACACGATAAAATTTACGAAAATGTTATAGGATGGGATCTCGTTCCCGGCCCTCGCACGGTATCCCCTAATCAGTTCTGATTTCCTTGGACACGGCATATTAGGTAGTGTATATCTGTTTCAACTAATTATCATGATTCTCTCATTCGTCTTGACTAATTAATATGATTATCTCTTTCTTCTATTATCTTATATATAAATCTACATGTATTTAAATATAAAATGATCGGCTTTAACTATGAAAGCCACTCGTAGCACGTAATAGCGTTTACTTTCGTTGTTAAACATGACGCATCAAATGGTTTGAAGCATGCAAAAACGCTGATCTCCTTACTGCAACTACACATTTTATACATGTCATTTATACAACATATCAAACTGATACTTAATAGGTATTGATTGGTACTGATGGTTGATAGTGATAACTTGATACGGTCAGTGTTCAAATTTAATAACGACTAGAGCAATGACTTATTGAGCATGGAGTAACCATCTTGGTACCAATAATTATCTACAGGTATCAGTTGATACCATACCACCCTAGTATCTATTGGAACTGACCTAAAAATCACTTGTTACCACCCAAATATCAGTAGGTATTGGTGCGATATCGGATATCTTATTGGTAAGGTATTATGTTTGATACCTAGGAATCCTCTCGTTACGAAACATGATATCGTACTGTAGGAGTTCCCTAAAATTTATTCTTACATCCTCCTTATGCATGATGCTTTAAAAGAGTAGTTGCTCGCACGATAAAAACTGCTCCATATAAGCTCCCATGAAACTCCATTGCCTATGCTCCGTCTTTTTCTTATGTTTATGTCTATACTTATAAGCTAAAATTACAATTTAGAGTTGGTTGTGAGAAATTCTTTTAGTTATAGGCCCTCTTTCTTTCAGCTTAAGATTATTATAATCCAGCTTATTATTAGTAAGTTGAAAGAAACAGATAAATTATTTTTATAGCTTATTATAATCTGGAGGATGGATTATTATAATCCAATAAACTCACCAATAGAAGCTTTTTTTGGATTATTAGATGGAAAAATACCAACTATCCTTGATTAGTTCTAATCAATTACATAACCTGCCACCGAGTACCACTAGGTCAGGCCGAGTGAGCTGAGACATGTGGGGGCGTGCGACGGCGTCGCCCTGGCGAGCTGAGGCGGTTGTGGGCGTGCGGCTGTGGTGGACCCGGCGACCCCCATAGTCCATTTTGGCGGAGATGCACTCTGGGATAGTATTGATGATGCTTTATTTACTAGGAGATAATAATTTGGTTTTTAAGTCTATTATATGTGGAAGACGTATTCATGAATATTTAGTTATAAATATTTGTCCAATTTTTATTACCTACAACAAATTTATATCTATTGTATAAAGTCGTCGAATGATGACAAAGGCATCCAAAAATAGTTGAGGGTATTTCAGACTTTAACCATGCAAACTCAATAATCTAATAATCCAGGTTTTCAATAATCTAGAGAAAGAAATATCTCGTAACTTATTCTCCTCCAGCTTATAATAATCCAACTTATAATAATCTAACTTAATAACGTGGATTATAATAATCCCAAGCCGAAAGAAACATGGCCGTAGTCTATAATGTAGCTTTTACTTTTAGACAGATAATAAATAATCCATAAATAAATTTTAATTGTTGATAAAAGCTTACGATTAATTTTAGTGAAATGATGTTGTTGTATGCTATGGCAATGGTCGGATATAAACGGGATTCTGGGATTGGATGAACCGTAATGTTTACGCCGACCGATAAAATGACGTTCTGGATGACACTTGACCCCACGTGTTCCACTCCAACTAGAAGTTTGGCAGAATTTGACTGACCAGAAGTCCAGCATGGATAGGAATGGCAATGCTTAAATACCCATTGAATATTGTTATTCCATATCTATACTCACTAGTAAAATTTCGTACCATTAAAATACCATACCCGTTATGGATAAGAAAATTTTTCCATACCCATACCTACTTGGTAAACCTTACCCGCCGGGTCACCCATATACCCGCAAAAGTTCAAAACAATCTAAACATCATGGTTTCCATATAGTATATTGTATAGACGCTAGATACTTAGAACATCATATATTTATATAGTGTGGTGAAAAATGTATGGATGATTTAAATACCTATGGTTTTGGTTAATTAGGCTAGGCTAATTTGATATTAGGCTATGATATGCATTTAAACTTGCGGGTATTTATTATCCATGGGTAAACGGGCATGGGGATCATAAGAACGTTTCCATACCCGCGTACCCGTCGGGTGGAAGTATTTGCCCAATTAGTTATCCACAGGTAATATATTTAGCTCATACCATACCTTAATAGACTAAATACTCATCGGATCACGCGTCACCATTGCCATCTCTAAGCATGGACTGCATGGTGCAGCGCCATCATTGGTTCAACAGTCGTAAAGCCAGATCGAAACGTCCCACCTGTGTGAAAATAGGAGATTGAGATAATATTAGGCCTTGTTTAGTTCCTAAATTTTTTTCCAAAAATATCACATCGAAACTTTGAAGACCTAAATAAAGCATTAAACATAGATGAACCAAAAAACTAATTACACAGTTACGAAAGAAATCTTGAGACGAATCTTTTAAGCCTAGTTAGTCCATGATTAGCCATAAGTGCTACAGTAACTAACATGTGCTAATGATGGATTAATTAGGCTCAAAAGATTCGTTTCGCGGTTTCTAGGCTAGCCGTGAAATTCGTTTCTTCATTCGTGTCCGAAAACCCCTTCCAACATCCAGTCAAACATTTTACGTGACACTTCTCCCAAAAAATTTCTCAATCTAAACACCACCTTACTTAAAGTGAGAGATGCGTATTTAGGTCCCTTTAAATCACAGAAATGTAAAAACAGATGAATAGAAAGAAAATATAGGATTCTGACAGGAATATAGGTATAAAACAGAGTATTGCAAAACACAGGAAAAACGTAGGAATGACCGTTTGATTGTACCACAGGAAAAACATAGCAATTTAAGAAGAGAGATAGACTCAAAGGATTTTTCATGAGGTTCAACCTCTTGTTAAATTTCCTTCAAAACTTGTATAGGAAGATTTCATAGAGTTCATTCCTTTGATTCAAAGGGCTTTGTAGGAAAATTTCTATAGGAATAAAGTCCTCTAAAATTCCTATGAAATTGCTTTGAATCAAAGGGAGCCTTACTAGTAACATATAAAGACCATGTTTGGATCCAGGGAAATTTTTTAAGTCCCTGTCACATTGAATGTTTGGACACTAATTAGAAGTATTAAATATAGATTATTAATAAACCCATTTCATACTCTAGACTATTTTGCGAGACGAATCTATTGAGCCTAATTAGTCCATGATTAGCGAATGTGATGCTACAGTAAATATTTTCTAATCATGACTTAAAAAAATTGTCTAATGAAATAGCATTTATTTATGTAATTAATTTTGTTATCAGTCTATATTTAATACTCCTAATTAACGTCTAAACATCCGATGTAACAATAGACTAAAAAAATTTCGGATCCAAACAGTCGCAAAGTCTTACCATTCATAAGCCCACGTATCAACGGTCGTGTCACTGAAGCATTTACATCAGAGGATCCAAGTAGTTGTTTGTGCCAAGTCAACTTGAGGCTCTTATCGTTTAACTTTCCAGAAGAAAAAAAATTGTAGATTCTCAAATCTACTTGAGAAGTGCTTAGCCTAATGCAAAAAATTATGAGCATTGACTGGAAGTAGAACACACTGTAATATAATTGATGAGCAATTTTACGGTGCTTAATAGGTATCAAGAGGTATCAAATTTTTAGTGTAAAATTTAGTACCTCATAGTACCTAAGTACCCAGAGGTACCAAAATTTAAAATTTATAGAGAAAAAAGTGATTTCTCATGATAGCTTCTCAAGCACTGTAAAATTCCTCATAAGTGATCTCTTCCGTGTTTATCGGAATGGAAGTAGAGGATGTCGATCCTCAACCCACCTAAAAAATTAGGGGTACTCACCAAAAGTAAAACCCGCTGCAATATGTTTGATAACTTCTGTGTTTATCAGAGTGAAAGTAGAGAGTGTCGTTCCTTAGACCACCCCGAAGTTAATTGATATAGATGTTGAAGAGAAAGTAAAGGTACTAGTGATATAGGCGTGCTTGCCAGCTTGATCCTGAAGGGTCACCGGCATTAAGGGTAGCGGCGACCTTCCAGTCATGACATGCACCGTCCTGTGACAGCCTTTCGGGTCTCCTTCAACGTCTAGGGTGATGCGGAGTTAGGATTTTGTATCGAGAGGTGAAACCGTGAGCATCTTGCTCATGTTCCCTTTTTATTTGGCAATGAGAAGATCGGAGGCAACCAAAAACATAGAAAATATTGAACGCCAAACATGGCGCTGGTAGGGATGGTTAGCCAGACGATATATTTGTAAACAAAAAATAATCTATAAATAAAACTTTTATATGCATATTTTTAGCAATTTGAAAGGCAAGGACTCAAGGCTGAAAAAGAAATGAAAACCCCCAAAAATTAGGATTCAAAATACAAATTTTGGCGCATATATATAAACGGAAGAAAAAAAAAGATAAAACTGCTAGTTTAGGATGGGCGATCATGAGTGATTGCGCATGATTCTCTCCGGGGAGAGATTTTTCCAACAAAAATGAAACAGGTTATTAGCGAAAAAAAAACTTATGGAGAAAACTTTTATATATCTGTCGAATAGTGATCTGAAAGTAGATGTTATAAAATAAACTATGATAAAAAAATCAATTCCAAAAGTTAAGTTTTCAATTTAAATTTTGTCACATATATAAGTTGTAGGGTCGCCGTGTCTCACTCGAGCTGGAGCTGCTCTGTCTCCGGTCGAGGGCAAACCAAACCGTTAAGAGAAAAAAAATGGATTGTTAGTTAACGACTTGATGACTTTAGTAGCGTTATGCACACACTTAAGACCTGAGTCTCGATGTAAAAAATCGCGAAAATGACTAGTACCAAATTGTGCGACCACGCACACCGCGAAGAACTTCTGTCTGGCCATCCACTGAACTCTGACTTCTCCGCGTCATCTCGAATAACCATGTCCGAATCACTCTGAAGTCGTAATCCAGACATACTGACCAGTAACCCACGTACGGCGACAAGAAAACCTGAAGCTTCGACGCAAGCACGCCATGGAGCGCTATAACGGTCTCGTTCCCGCCCGCATTTGCTTACCGTTCCCCAAAAATCCAAACGGGACCTCACCTTCTTCCCGCGTCCACCGCCGCTCGCGGCGTGGGGGAGAAGAACGTACACACCACGACCATGGCAAAAACACCATGTCCCTTCTACCTTCTCTTCCTGCTGCTGCTCGCGCTGCCTTGCTGCCTCCCGCACCGCGCCGCCGCGCAGCCCCAGGCGGAGGCGCAGCTGCTCCTCCAGATCAAGCGCGCGTGGGGCGACCCGGCCGTGCTCGCGGCATGGAGCAACGACACCAGCGCGGCCGCCGCGGCGCACTGCACCTGGCCCTACGTGACATGCGACGGCGCCAGGCGCGTCACGAACCTCTCCCTCGCCAACACCAACGTGGCCGGCCCCGTGCCGGACGCCATCGGCGGCCTCTCCAGCCTCACGCACCTCGACATCTCCAACAACAACATCAATGGGACATTCCCATCAAGCGTGTACCGCTGCGCTTCCCTCCTCTACCTCAACCTGTCTCAGAACTACCTGGGCGGGGAGCTCCCTGCTGACGTCGGCCTCCGCCTTGGTAAGAACCTGACCACTCTTGGCCTCAACGACAACTACTTCAATGGCACCATCCCCAAGTCGTTGTCCCAATTGCGGAAGCTGGAGTGGCTGACGCTGGACAACAACAACTTCTCCGGCACAGTACCGGCACAGCTCGGCGACCTGACGGGCCTGACGACGCTGACGGTCTCCGTGAACAAGTTCGAGCCAGGAGAGCTGCCGGCGTCGTTCAAGAACCTGACCAAGTTGAGAACCCTCCAGGCGAGTCAGTGCAAGCTCGTCGGCGACATCCCGGGCTATGTGGTGGACATGCCTGACTTGGAAAACCTCGACCTGGCGATCAATAACCTGACAGGAAGCATTCCTGCGGGGATTTGGAGCCTGAAGAAGCTGCAGAACTTGTTTTTATTTGCAAACAACCTCACCGGCCATGTCGTCGTTGATGGTGCTCTTGGTGCGGTGAATTTGGTGGCGATCGATCTATCCGCGAATCATAAGCTGAGTGGGCCGATTCCCGAAGGCTTTGGCCTCTTGCAGAAGCTTCAAATCCTGCACCTGTACTTCAACAACTTCTCCGGCGAGATACCGGCGAGCATCGGTCGGTTGCCGTCACTGAACCAAATCAGACTGTTCAACAATCGTTTCACCGGCGTTCTACCACCGGAGCTTGGGCAGAAGTCGCCCTTGTGGGATATCGAGGTTGATTACAATGAGTTCACCGGTCCGATACCCGAGGGTCTGTGTGACAGAGGCAATTTGGACTCGTTCACGGCCACGGATAACCTCTTGAACGGCTCCATCCCAGGGAGGCTCGCTGGATGCAGCACGATGAAAACCCTTCGGCTCGGCAACAACCATCTCACCGGCGAGGTGCCAGTGGAGCTATGGACAGCGATGAAGCTTGAATACGTGGAACTACACAACAATAGCCTCACTGGGATTCTGCCTACCACCATGTACAGAAACCTTTTGAGTTTAAACGTGGAGAACAACCTGTTTCGTGGTAGCATCCCGGCGGCGGCTGCTGCTCTTCAGAAGTTCATCTCCGGGAACAACAATTTTTCTGGAGATATCCCGGCGAGTCTCGGCAACGGCATGCCGCTGCTGCAGAATCTAAACCTGTCTGGTAACCAGCTCTCTGGCAAAATCCCGAAGAGCGTGGCCATGTTTAAGGCCCTGACTCAGCTTGATCTGAGCAGGAACCAGCTCTCCGGCGAGATACCGGCAGAGCTCGCCGCCGTCCCGGTGCTCAACGCACTTGACCTTTCGTCGAACAGGCTCTCCGGAGACATACCACCGTCTCTTGCCAGGCTCAACCTCAACGTGCTTAACCTATCCTCCAACCAGCTCGGCGGCCAGGTTCCGGCGGCGCTCGCCACCGCCGCCTACGGCCGCAGCTTCCTTGACAACCCAGACCTCTGTACCTCCGGCCTGGGTTCCAGCTACCTCGCCGAAGTGCGTTCGTGCGCCTCGGGATCACCCGCCGGTTCTTCCTCCAGTGGAGTCTCGCCAGGGCTCCGTGCTGGCCTTCTCGCCGCGGGCGCGGCGCTCCTCCTCGTCATCGTGGCCTTAGCCTTCTTCGCTGTTCGCGACATCAAGAGAAGGAAGCGCCTGGCGCGGGGCGATGGCTGGAAGATCACACCTTTCCAGCCAGATCTGGGCTTCAGCGAGGCGGCGATCCTCCGGGGGCTAACGGAGGAGAACCTCGTCGGCCGCGGCGGCTCGGGGAGCGTCTACCGCGTCGCCTACACCAACCGGTACACCGGCGGCGACGGCGCCGTGGCCGTGAAGAAGATACGGACGAGCGCCGGGAAGGTGGACGAGAAGCTGGAGCGCGAGTTCGAGTCGGAGGCGAGCATCCTCGGCAACGTCCGGCACAACAACATCGTCAGGCTGCTCTGCTGCGTCTCCGGCGCCGACGCCAAGCTCCTCGTGTACGACTACATGGACAACGGCAGCCTGGACGGCTGGCTCCACGGGCGCCGCGGCATCAACGCGGGGCAGGCCATGTCGAGGGCGCGATCCGCGCGAGGCGTCGCGCCCGCGTTGGACTGGCCGACGAGGCTCAGGGTGGCCGTCGGCGCCGCGCAGGGGCTCTACTACATGCACCACGAGTGCACCCCGGCCATCGTCCACCGGGACGTCAAGACGAGCAACATCCTGCTGGACTCGGAGTTCCGGGCCAAGGTCGCCGACTTCGGGCTGGCCAGGATGTTGGCGCAGGCCGGCACGCCGGACACCATGTCCGCCGTTGCAGGCTCATTCGGCTACATGGCTCCCGGTAACGATCTCTCTCTCTCTCTCTCTCTCTCTCTGTTAACTAGTTCGAGTATTATCACTGAGGCTTGAGTTTAATTTGGATCTTGTCATGGTGATCTGCAGAGTGTGCGTACACGAGAAAGGTGGACGAGAAGGTCGACGTGTACAGCTTCGGGGTGGTGCTCCTGGAGCTCACCACGGGCAAGGCGGCCAACGACGGCGGCGAGCACGGTTGCCTGGCAAACTGGGCGCGGCACCACCATCAATCGCGGGGCAGCATCCCCGACGCTACAGACAAGTGCATCAGATACGCGGGTTACTCCGACGAGATCGAGGTGGTGTTCAGGCTAGGCGTGATGTGCACCGGCGCCTCACCCTCGTCGCGGCCAACCACGAAGGACGTGCTGCAGATTCTGGCCAAGTGCGCCGAGCAGACGCACCAGAAATGCAAGGTGGAGGGCGGGCAGGAGTACGAGGCGGCGCCACTGCTGCTGCAGCAGGGCAGCCGCCGGAAACAGCTGTCGAACGCCAAGGGAGAGGACGATAGCGACGAGAGGAGCGACTTCGACTCCATTGTCTGAAGAAAGGAGAAGAGGCTGCAGAGCACTCCCTCTCCCTCACCATTTTAGGGTAATATAAACAGGGGAATAGAGTTATGAGCTAGCAATACATTGCACGAGTGAGAGTATACACTGTAGCATAGTAGAGAGTGCATAAGATGATCATTACGTCTCAACTCCCAAAGTTTGCTCCGTGTCTTGATTGTGCACTTCTGACCAGACCAACCGAGTTTTGATACCGTGTGTAAAGAGTACACTGTCACATATCAATAAGATACGAGAAAAGTAAAATTATGTCCCCCTCTTTATTCTGAAATTTGAATGACAAAAGGTGTACTTGGTTTGCGACATCGCATCACAATACAAACTTACAGGGAAGGGGAAAAATAATTCGCAGGAAAAGAACGGCATTGCTCAACCCTCCGTTTTCACTTCCCTGCAGTTGCAAACGCTTGTTCATGTCCAAACTCTTTGGCGCCATACTAGCTACATCCCGCTGCGCATGCACTCGTTTATGTGACCGCAGAACAGCAAAAGGAGATGCGAGTCGCAGGAGGGGAACGAACTCCCATTGGAAAGAAATGGGATAAAGGGGAGGAAAACAAGCTACGCTGGGAGCTCAGTCCCTCGAGCTCCTATTACTATTCGACGCTAGCATACTGGGAGTGAGATGCTGCAAGAAGTGCGGCTCCGATGCCAGAGCCATCATTTGCCAACTTGACAACAACTGATGAGGCAGCGTCGTCTCCGAGCAGGTCTGTAAGCGTTGCTTCTAGGCAGGTTCTGAACTTCTTGTAATGCTCATAGAGACCACCATCCAGAGCAATGACAGTCCTCTGCTTTTGACTACCGTCACTTGGCACACTGTCCCTGCCTAACTTCTTTAGAATGCCATATATGCCAGCAGCAGCTAAATGTGCACCTCTCTCTGCGACAAGGTCGCAGACATGAAGAGTGATGTATCGTGCTTCCAGGGAAGTATCAGCGACCTACATATAAGTTCAAGCATATCGTAAGGAATCAATGGTTCTTAAATACTAGATCTAATAGTATACTCTTTTCAATATATGTATTATCATACCCCCAGGATATCCTTCAGCTTAGCTCCCAGGTGTTTCAGATCATGTGAGGTATCATGATGCATCGCTGACATGTCCGGCGTCCTGTAACACCACAATTGGAGCTTCCTCAGAAAATCTTCTACGTAATTACACGAATTTATCTTATTTTGGCATTTCTGTTCTACCATGATTAAGGTATGCTGAAATTTTATCTTATTTCGATAGTTGTGCTGGATTTGGGAAAAGCTATATAGTTCGATGATCAACATAGGGGACATAAAAGTGTACCTCAGTACAAAGCGCTGCTCCAGTTTTGGTGGAACAACATCCCCAAATAATGAAGCGTCATGAGCCAGCTTAAGCAGGATTCTGCGCACAATCTCTCCAAGATACATGCCAGAAATCATCTTTTCATATATCTGAGGAAAAGAAGAACAAAACTCTTTCATACAGACATATAGTTGGAAAATAAACAGATAAAATAAACAATACCTGCTCGCCGGGGTTCAAACTTTCAAAGTCCAAGACACTATCATATTCTGAACGAGGAAGCGTTTCTGACTTGAAGTTTCCCCATTCCATGTTAATCACCTGCAGCATACCAAAGATCCAAACGTTGTAATATTAACTGATGTGACAATCACTGCAGAAGTTGAAGTGGACACATACAATTAGACAAGGTTCAAAGACCTTAATGTTACAAGCATAAAGGAAATCAGTCACTGACCATATCTCCTGATCTTGGTAGTAGTCCAGTCCATTTTGGAATCGCATTCGCATGCTCCACGTATGCTGCATTTGTACCAGTGCCTAATATTACAGCAGCAACTACATCATTATCAACATATCTTCCGCCAGCCAAAGTGCCTACAGTGTCATTAACCTGGGTAAAATGTTAGTTGTCAATTTACATGACCCAGTCTGGTGACACAGCAAACATCCAACTTTGTGTACCATTGACATAGACATCTAAAAAAACTCCAAAATCAACATTTTCATAGGAATAGTCATGTCTTTACCCATCAGCATAAAGCCAGGCATGGGGAAGTTCAGACGATAAATAATTTTAACAGGGTCATGAACAAATAATTTACTTACAAGAGCTGTAACTTTCATATCAAGCCCTTGTCTTTCCATAGCCCTGCTCAATTCAGCTACAACATCTTCTCCCACCTGAGTCCACAGAAATCATTAGTCTAAAAGTGTCACTGCCACTTTTATCTTGAGAGGCTAGAAATTGCCACATTAATAGTTAGAAATGGAGATATGTCTAAACTTCCTCATTCTTGGTGGCTCAATTTAAAGAAGTGCACAATAATGGTCAATAGAGTTTTATACTATCCCTGTCCCAAAAAGATAACATTTTTTAGGATGAATCTGGATAATCCTAAAAAATGAAGTCTTTTGGGATGGAGGTAGTAGCAAACACAGCTCTAATTTCAAATACAAATATATGCATTGCAGTATCTACATATGCAATTGGTGCAGGGTTTACAACAAGTTATATATATTCCCTTTTGTCACATCTAAGAGTAACTTTACAAAAACATATTTTATATGAATTACCAAACACAATTTAAAAGAAGCCAAACTAAAAAAAAGATCTATAAAGTAAGCATTCTAAAAATCAAGAACAAAACAGTATCTTGCAGTAAAAACAATTGATAGTAATATTACATTTTTGGAACTCAAAAGCAATCCAAATATTCTGAAAGAATAATGCAGGGCAATGGCTGGCAACTTGTCAATGCAGGGAAATCCCAAAAGCCAAAAGAATCATTTGCTGACACAATGTGGTTTCCAATTGAGACTGATCATCAAGGTCACAAAATAATTCTAGATCATTTAGCCAGTGAAATAAGAAGGCCATTTGAATTTTACCGTGCCGTTGATGGAAAATCCCTTTGTCCACTTAATAAGAGTGCCTGACGATATTGATGTTTGGTGCACTGGGAAAGAAAAGGTGAAGCCCAGCTCTCTCTGCCTGCCCTCTGGCAAGTGGAAATCCTCTCCTTCAGTCTTGACAAAACTTTCCAATTCAGCCGCAATGAAATCAAACAGTTCCTGTATTCAAATTTCTGAAATGTTAGTAACCATGCAAGAAATTGTGCAAACGCAGGAGAGTTGAAAAATAACAGTTGGAAGTACTAAGCAACTAACCATAGAAGTCCCAACCATCAGGTGAGGTGGAATCGCAACCTCTTCATACTGTTGAGAGACAACACGTTTTTCCCTTCCTCCAAGCTGAACCCGTATGACACGGAAATTGGTGCCCCCAAGATCTAGAGCATAGAACAGTCCATGTTCATCCCTGCACAAGTGGCATGCACATCAGAGGAAGCAACAAAAAGAAGATTTCATAAAGTGATATACTAAACATGTTGCATTTTCCATACATCTATGGACACCAATTTACATATAATAAACTGTCAAACTCACTTAAACTTTTAAGCCTTGACTCCTTCACCATTTTTATTTCTCTAAACTTACGCATAAAACATTCATGACGATTCCTACAAAATTCACAGGGTACAAACAAAAGAACGATTATGCTGTGGTCGTAATCCCAGTGTGAAGGCGCAAATAACAAAATGCACACACATATGTATACTTGTCAAAGGTCGATACAGATTAGAGGCGGTACAGGATGATCTATGATAAACACCTAGACCTAACTGTTGATTGTATAATTCTGTCTAGAGTGTACCCTGGTGAGTGGTGACTACTGCAGCCTAACCACACGTTTAAACTACTTTTTAAGCCCCACCACAGTGAGAAACTTCACTCAAACAAAAAATGATCAAAATTAACATCGAGAAAATACCGTAGGATTCGTCCTTCTTCCGAAATCGATAAGAAGACAGCCAAAAAATCCACGTTCCTCCAATCACTACATAGTCCAGACCACCTCAAGGCAAAGTGATCTCGATATCACGATGGCACACCTCACCTCAACACTGGATGGTCAATGCCACATTTATACCGAATCCAACCCTGAACAAGCGCTAAGAATTTCCAACCGATTCACCCTCCGAAGAGAAAGCGCCCCTCGCAACTTACGAGTTACGAGCACAGTAACAAGCTTACCTCTCATGTCACATACACCCGAGAAATCTTAAAAATCGGGCAAGCGGATTAGCGGAAGGAGGCCTACCCGGTGGGGAGGTTGTCGACGTAGCTGATGAGCATCTTGAGCGGGGCGTGGGGGTCGGCGCGGAGCCCGCGCTCCATCTCCTCCACCATGGCGTCCGCGATGCCGCGCAGCAGCGCCGTGGGCGTGGAGAACCTCTGCTCCACCTCCTCGATCACCGCGGCGGCCTTCCTCCGCCTCTCCGCCTCCGCCTCCCGCATGCTCCTCCTCCTCCGCGACACCACAACGGCCACCCCGACCGCTGCGGCGGCCGCGGCGCACACCACCACCGCCGTCCCCACGACCGCCCCCTTCCCCATCGCGCGCCCGAGCTCCTTCACGCTCCCACAGTCCCACCCCGACCCCTAGCCTCCCCGGTCGAACGAGGACGCGCGCCCGGAGCACAAACCCCCAGACCAGGTCGACTTCCCGGATCGGGACGGGAGCTACGCCACCACAGTCCACCACTGCAGCGTCGTCCTCGACTCCTCGTCCTCCTCCTGCGCTCTCTTCTTTCGCTTGCGCAAGCGTGGGAACGGGACGAGAGCCACGAGCGGGGGCGTTTTGCTCGCAAATAAATCGCCCCCGTGTCGGACGGTATTTACGAATGTGCCCTTGCAAATGAACGGCTGCGATTCGCCGCCGGTGTGATCGGAGGGGTCAGACCGGGAGATGCCCCGAACGAAGGGTGGTGCGCGCTTTGTCTGGATTCGTCCCGTGGATCCATGTGCCGCTGTCTGTAATATAAAGATTTCGTGAGGGGTTTCTGTGTCAAAAGCTTCACGAGATAATTAGCGGAACGAGCAAGCGTGTAACAGCCTATAGTAGTGTGGAGTAATCAATTTCAAGTGTCCAACTGATTACTCTGATACTTTGTCAGAACTCAGGCAACTAGGCCCACCGGTCAGCAAAAGGCTGGGAGTGATTAGTTAAAAGCATGGCAGGATGTGATTATGATACGCGGGTCACGTGCGCGTTGGGCCCCACTTGCAGTAATAGATGGCGTCACGATGAGCTCAAAAGTGCACGTGTCGATGGAGCAACGATCTTGCCTGGCCAGCCTGCAGTTGCGTTTGAGTTTTTATGAAAAAAAAATCGAGCAACGAAGATAATTTATAAATAAAAATTATTTATTTATATATTCTTAGCGATATAAAAACTTATACTGAAAAAGAAACTTAGATGAAAAAACCTTAAAATTAACTCTTTATTTAAGTTTAAAATTTAAAATTTGACTTTTATAAGCATAAGAAAAAAACAAAATATGTGGGGCCAGTGGGGGCGATTGTTGGATGCACGCCACTCACCAAAGAGTTTTTCCGCTGCTCTGTCATTTAAAAATCTAATAATTATTTAACAGGAATTAAGGTTGAAAGAAAATATCATATCTTTTAATAAATGAGGAATGGATATAAGATAGGTGAAGATAAAATAAGAATAATTTTGAATAGAAAGTGGTGGATGTTATAGTTACTACTGTGAATATTATAAACAATATTTAATTAAAATCCGATAAATACTTATATTTTAAAATAAATAAAGTATCTATTAAGTCACTTGCAAAAAAACCCACCAAATTCAGTCCAAAAACAAGAAATTGCAACAGAAAAAATAATGAAAATATCTTAACTATTAGATCATGGTTGATCCAGATTATAACAATATAGATTAATTTACATACGAAATAGAATTGTATATATAGAAATAAAGATAAGATTTATATATGAAATCCAAATCTATTAAAATAAAATCTAAGAGTTGTATATTACATCTAGGTTTATAGAAATAGATGTTAAGGGTTGAATGTGAAATCCAAATACAGTTCTATATATATATATATAGTGGTACTATAGAAATACAATTTTAGTGCATATTGAACATAACTGTATGTAAATTATCTAGCTCCGCCCAAAATTGCAACATCCCCCTAGTTAGGTTTTATAATAGTAATTACTTTAAGAGTAAAGGACTGAATTAACTACAAACTTAATAAAATCTTCTAAACGAGTTAAATTAGGAAGTTTTATATATAAAAGTTTTGCAGAAAACGAATTATTTATGAGCTTAATGGCCTGTTTGGAGAAGCTTTTGATAGCTTCACCTTCTTACAGAATCTCTAGTAGTTCTCTCAAACAATATTCAACTTGAAACTGGACATGAAAAATCTAGAAAATAAACTAGCAGCCAGAAGATCTTAAGCTCTCCGAACATGTCCGAGTCATATCTCACGCTTCCTCGAGCTTCCATATTTATTTACAGCTTCCATGATTTTGGTTTGTTAGAGAGTCAATGTCACACGCAGCTTTCATACAATCGCTCTCACACGCTAAACGTGCTATAGGCCTATAGTCATTATCCAAAGGCCCAACCGATAGTCTGTACATTTCACAAACTCGCATAAGCTTTGATGGTGATTATTTATGGGAAATGACTAAACGAGTGCAGCGAAAGCTAAGCCATGAGTATATGAGATGTAACCATGTTAGTACAGGATGGACACCTTAACTGCTAGTGCTACAACAAGTTAGTTGACCGATAAAAAATCGGAGTCCGGTATCACCGGGAGTTGCATGCATGGATATATTTGGGTGCCATAATTCTTCGGTAAGATATTTGTTTGATTAGCTGGGAGCCTAGAGCCTAGAGGAGAGAACTATCGTCAGAAAGAGCCCCATCAATAATTGTGAAGGTGTTTAGGCTATGGAAGAGTACAAGAATAAAATGATTGCCATCCAGATATACATTCCATTGGAGGCATGGAAATGGAAGGATATCAAGCTGATAAAATTCCCACCCCCCAAGAAAAAAGAAAGACAGAGAAAGGTCATACCACTAAGAAATGCTTCCAAAATACAAACCCTTTTCACCAATCTGTACCAGACAGTTCCCTTTGCTACATAGGGCATCTTAAAAGGTCTCGGTATTTACAACAGTAAAAGATATTATGCAGCTTGGTTTTCTGAAAGTTCCAATTCATCTGGCTGGAATTAGTCTGAAATGTTAGTACCACAAATTCCATAAAAAACATGACAGAACAGAATCCAGACCCTCACGATTCACAAGGTATAATGCATTTTGTCTTTTGCCATTTCCCAATCATTTATTTTTAGTTTGCACAAAGAAGTCGTTGCTTGGGATGACAGGGACAAGATAATTACCAAACGAGGAATCAAAACTTTTATAGCTTCCAAGGCACCCCTCATGCTGTGCTTGAAAGACAGCATATCTCTTTGCCTCTCTAACTTTGTTGAGATCCACTATCAATGGTAGTGTACCTGAAACCTGAAAAAGCAAAGTTCACGTCAAGAAAGTATCTTAGAGAAAATCAAGAACAGGTGAGAAGGCATCAATTGCCAATTGACATGTCAGAGCATACTAATGTACTGGATGATGCTGCCACCTTGTCCCTGTCCAGAGCTACTTGAGAAGGTCTGTTCCTGTGTTCCAGATCACAGGGTAAATTATGGACTAACGAGAGATAGTTTGAGCCAAATTATACTAACAAACAAAATATGGTTCATGAAAAAGAACATTTAGACTAGAAATACCAGTTCAATGGGAAAACGAAATATATTTTCCTTATCATTGTCACTGCAAGTCATCAACATATAAATGGCTGATGTTACTCACAACTCAGGCAAATCCACAAATATGTCCTTCTTGCCCATTCAGGCTGTCAATTAATGCCACGAAACCTAACACTAACAATCTGATGTAGACACCAATGTAAAGTTAGCTGACAGCATAGCTGATTTTGATTAATGGTTTCAATGCTGCAAACAACTAATGGCAAAGCACAAGCCTATCAAAACTGTCAGCAAATAACCTATCAAGTATCAAACACGAAATTGAATAGGTTAGCTCTTTCTCTTTTACGTGATACAATGCAGTCTGCAGTCCATGGTTAGAAATGGACCAACAGCACAATGATTCATAGGGGGAGAGAAAGGTAGGATTTTTTTTCCATTCTGCAGTATGCGCAGAACATAGTAGAAACTGTAGAATAAATTCTTCAGTATCAGAGTTCACCATGGCCAGACCAAGAACGTTACGGCAGAGAGAATTCCTTTAAAATGAAATTAGTTATTCTTCCGAATGTCTGTGGTCAAATTAACACACTCCCCAGTTGGGTTCCGGTTGATGCCCCAGAAGGCCAAGACCAGAATATTGGCTGAAAATTGTCTGTGTAGTGCAGAAATGCAAAATGCCTCGAGAGATTCGCCTCAATCAACAAGGTTCCATGGGAATCGAGGCTTTTGCCGAAATAGAGATAAACACGCACAACGCCACACTCCAAAGCCCCTTTTAAAGAACACCAAAACCTAACGTATAGAGATGCTCACAAGATCACCTAGTCCGGAATCTTACCTAAAAGGACCCTACACTTGTAGCCACCCCCCACCACTGGGACGCCCCCACCCAACTGACCAGCATCAACATCTACCCTCGCAATCTGCTCGGAACTAGAAAGATGGCGCGGCGCAATCGCTAGAAATCAGGCGTAATATCCACCAAATTGGATGGCTCGAAGCAGGAATCAGCCAGACCAAACATAAATGAAAGGCTCGGAAGATCGAGGCCGTGGGCTAGAGGAATCGGTACCTCCGCGACGGCTCTATCTTCCGACGCTTGGGAGGTGGCGCCGCCGCCGCTGGGGAGCCAAGCTCCGATCCCTCCGACGCCATGCCACGGCTATTCGACCAATAACTTGGTGCCTCGCGGACACTTTCTTTTGTTTCACCACTATTGGGCCCAAACGTTATAATTGCATCCCAAGATGGGCCATTAAGCCCAGTTATTGAGTGGGTTTAAGGGAATTGGGCCGAATAAATTTCATCTTGTTAGCTCCTCGCCTTCGGTGACCGCTCCGGCGTCACAGGTGAAGAGGAGCCGCGAGATCAACGGCGATGTACGTACTATCTCCTTCTTCCAGCTTAAGTTTAGGTAGGTTAGGGTTAGGTTTGCTCACAATGAAGGCGGGAGGCACTGTGCGTGTTCTGCCTCCATGGATTCATCTTTGCCTTCGGTAGGCTCCTGCTGTCGATAGCCTGGAGAGTTTTTTTTTTTTTTTTCGTCCAAAGCAGTTCCAGCGACGGGGATGGCGACGGCACATTCACTTGAGATGCTTCTCGAGAGGTTAGTTTGGTTATAGATCCCCAGTGGACTCATCGGTGATGCTGGCTCTCTTGCATGTGTCATTGGCTTGTTCGACGGTGCTGGACTCTCCATCCAGCGATGATGCTAGATGCTTTCATTGTTTTATTCGTGTCTTGATTATGAGATGTTTCTAACATTCAAAAAAAAATGAGATGTTTCTCAAGGTGGCTCCAATTCTCCAAACCTTTACTAGCCTTCAATGGCCCCTTGTCACCCGTTGTAGTTTATGAATCCCACTCCTTCGACCACCAAGACGGCAACAATGCAGAGAAGCCTAAGGGTGTTGATGATTAAGGCATGTGATACCCTTGTATTTTTCCTTTTTCAGGCTCCTGTCTGTATTTTGTTACTACTACTCTCGATGAAATCGCAATATAATTATTTACTACAAAAGAAAAAGGACTAGAATATCATCCACTTTATCAAATTGCAATATTATCATTTCCTACTTTATCTATTCACAATATAGATATTTATTGTCTGCACAAAATTCAATGTAATGATTAATTAGAAATGAACTTATTTTAGGACAAGCCAAAATAGACAAAATGATTTTATTTTAGGACGAAGGTACATTTCACTCTCTACTCATTTCACATTTATTAAGGAGTACCAAAGTTTTTATCCTTGAAAGATACTCGACGTGTTGTAAAATATAATTATTTTTAGGTTGTTTAACAAATATAATTAAGGTTGGATGAAAATATTGTTTTTCAGGAGGCAATTTTAAAATTTTGAATCGCTTAGATTCCTTTCCAAGTATCCGATTGGTTGTGCAATCATTGAAATGATAAGAATGATGGGGAATCATCACGGAAATGTGTATATTGAGGTACATAATTTAAATCCTATAAATATTTATATTTTAGAACAAATGAAGTATTAAATAAAGTAGAAATACTTATATTTTAGAACGAATGTATTCCTTTCGTTCTAAAATAATTTATCCTAACCAAAGTTGTCTGTCCAACAAAGACTTTGTTTTCCATAATAATTTAATAATTGAATCGAAGTGAAAATGGATAGCAAGTTAATTGTAACTTGAGGAAGTGATGGATGTCTTAGTTTAAAAGTTGCATTGCCTCCATCCCAAAATAGTTATTATCCTATTGTCCTAGATTACTACTCATCCTACCAATCAACTCTCATTCAAATTTCTTCCTACTATGTACTTAACTACCCGCTCACTCCTAACTATATATACAATATAATATTTACTGATGTATATTGTAACCTTGTAACCTTAGTATACACTTAACAACATATAAAGACAAGGATTATAGAACAGAGAAAGTATACTGATAAGTGTGAGATTGATTGAAGATGATGTCTTTTTGGATAGAAGCATGGATGAATGGACACTCCCAGCAATACATCGATGAACGGATACTCCTCCATGACCACCCTAACATCGTTACCAAGCATACAATTGCAACATCAAGGTTGCGTTCTTTTACTGTATTTTCTCTGATATTTTTCAGTTTTTATATACATCCTTACCAAAACGCCAAACGGTATGTTTTCCTAAAAGTTTATACAAAAGTTTATCATCCTATCTTTCTAATTTTTATTGATTAAATATTTAATTTAATAATTTTTATTATTGAGGAACAAAACAACGCAGGCCGAGAGCGACGGGGTAGCCGTTTAGCCAACACCTACGGCTGCAATGCCGCATACCAACATGTACGATCATGATTCATGAGCCTGGCAGTGGCAGAACTGATTCGATCTGAAGGGAGAAGCATGGCCTCTTCCAGGTTTCCATCCCGTGCAGCAGCAGTGCACAACTGCGCACCCCTCTGCTGCTAGCGTGTGCGGCTGTGCTGGAGTACTTCCTGACGCAGAAGCACCCCGCCAAGCGCTCCACCGGCGTACGAACGAGCGCCACACACCAGTACCAGTACAACGTAGTACTCCATACACTGTAGGCAGGCACTGTGCTGTTGTACTGCGGTGTGCATCCATCCACGCATCCCTCACCTGGCCCGCACCCTCGTACCGCGGTACTGCGTCTGCCGCATCGGCAGCGAGTAGCGGTAGCAGAAAGCCCGGCTGATCAAAACAAACCGTCCGGCCGTCGCTTCGGTTCGTCCCTGCAGCCTGCAGGCCCAGGCCGTTCGTACGGCCGAGCGGCGCAGGGCGGTGCCCCAATGGCTGGCATCGCGTACGTACGGCACGTCGTGCCTGCGTTTGACCGCTTTTGTGGCGGGGATCGGACGGACGGCAGCTCGGGAAGTTGCTTGGAGCACTCACGGACTGCGCCTAGGGACAGGTCACTGAGGGCGAGAAAATTGGTTTATTGATATTTCAAAAGATGTGGTCTGTATATAGTTGGTTTCAACCAAATGATATTTTAAATACCCATTCAATTCCATAATATAAGATACCACTAACTCAAAAACCAAGACAGAGTTATAACTAACTTCTCGTTTGAATTATCTAGATGTAGCCGTGCATGTATGCATGCATATAAAAAATGTTTTGATGATAAAAAAATATACTAGGTAATGCATACTTATATGCACGTCTTATATTATAGAATAGAAAAGTGATTATATCTTATATCATAGAATGAAGGGAACAATATTTCGTTTGATTCCTAATATTTGCCCTCTATTAGTCCATTTCATTTTTCTTTTCACTATTTTTCCATAGAAAATGATAGTTATATCCTTGGCTATTTTTTGCTTAACACGGTTGACCCGAAGTTATTGTTACTATACCGCTTCGTTCTTTTTCTAAAAATGGTTAAAAATGTGCTTCAAAATATTTTTTGTTGTTCGCTTTGCATAATTTTGTGCTGCACTGATGCAACAATATCTTTAAATACTCATGCAAAATTATATGTAGTATTCATGGAAAAAACTTAGTCCAATTAATAAGAACACGATGACGTACTGTATAGAGACAAGATAGTTGTTTTAGGTAGCCAAAACATAAAAACAATTGATTAACATGGTTACAATGTCACTAAGGCACTAATCAATGAAGCCTATGTTTAGAACCAAAACCGATATTTGAAATGTCAAAATAGAGATGCTACATCTTTGCTGCGTCAATGTAACAATTTTCTCACTGCGAGCAGGCAGGCAGGGCAAGGCATGGCATCCATACGCGTACGGCCGATCGGCGATCGGTTTCATTGCGCCTTTCAGTCCCAATTACTGGTTCCGCTTCCGCTTCTGTCCGCATGTGCGGGTGATCTATGCTGCAGCGGGGGCGCCAGTGGGAGATCTCTACGGTCTACAGTGGTGTGGCATATATATTGTACTGTGGCGAAGAACTGGACGGGAGCGCATGCATTTGCATGCGTTAATGCAGGCCGCCGTGGGCCCGTGGGTCGTATGTGCATGCCGACGCCAACATGAGCAATTGAGCGTTCAACTCTCAGCTGCCTAGATTTCAAAAGAAAAACCTCTCAGCTGACTAGAGAAACGGTTTTAAGCATACGGGATGTCCGGGTTCTTACATGACATTTAAATAGTTATTAAAAATATAAAATTTTTTGATAATGTAGATTAATATGTGTAATAGCACTTTACAAACATGTATGTTTAAATTCAACATCTATAAGTTGTAGAAAAAAACAAAAGTAAACTGAAACTAGTATACGCACATTCACAATTATGTTTGCTATTTTTTTACCGCATGTAGAAGTCGAATTTAAACTTGTATGTTTGTAACATGAAGTGACATAACTCATATTAATTTATCGTATCAAATTTTTTTTTATATTTTTTATGAATATTTAGATGATATGTAAGTAACGAACGAGCATTTTACCGTGGGCTTAAAAAAAACTGCGTCCCAGCTGCCTACGCGTGTTAAAGTATCAGAGCTGTAGGCCTGTATCTGACTTGTCTACCAACGTTGAGGTACTCCGACTCTGCCGTGTTGCATGCCTTGCACGCAGAACGTAAACCTCAACGGCAAGGCACGTTGACATCCCCATCGGCCAGAAAATTTGACAAGCTAGTACTCGATGCACACTTGCTCTTTTTACGTGGTAAGGTTGAGAAAAATAATAATTGTTATTGTTTCATCCGAGATACGTGAAGAAATTTATCGTTGACAGGACCTGGCTACGTTACTTGAGAACAAAGGGTATATCTGGTATAACGTATCCATGTGACAATAATAACAAGAGGAGCACCTGGACATTTATATAGAAGAGCACATGGATCGACGTTTATACAGGTTTAGTCCCCTGATAGAGTGATAGCGGCTAATAATTGGAGCTGGTTTTCTTATCGTATCAATTCACATCAATATAAAATATGCAGAGAAAACCCTAAATTGTTTGTAATTTTATTGGTATGGTAACACGAACATGGTTGTTGGTAGCTAGGCATTATCAGACTTTTTCAATATTAACTTAATAAGATTATCTCGTATTGGCTTCAATTGATCATCAGGATCAATTACTATTGTCTAAGTGGAACTAGAGACATAGGTGGATACTCTAGGGTATCCATGACTCAGATTGAAAAATTGTGTCGATAATTAGTGTCTTGAAAATTAGACTCAGATAAAACTTATTAATAAATAACATATCTCAGTGTTATCATCAGTTTTAAATCTTTTATTACATGCATCTGTGTTTGATCTTCGGTGTCTCCGTCGAGCCAGTTTTTCCATTCATTCGTCCCCTCTGTCCACTCTAATTGCAGTGGTCTGGACATTAGAGTGCGGAGTGCGCCTTGTAGAGTACAGTGGCTTCCAAGAGACAAAAAATTGACTGAGCTACAGTACTGCAACCACGCCTTGATCCCATTCGGCTCTGATATCGCGATTTGCGATGGTTCAGTTTGCGCTCCACGACGGCCAGCAGACAAGTGCGGACGTGCTCCAGTCCCAAGTACTAACAAAAACCATGTGGCTTGAATCGGATGCAGTCACACGGCGGTGCTGCATCCGGCAGCTGGCCTGTCAGGTGAGTAGAGTCTACGGCGGCAGCGCCCGTCCTGTGGCGCGTGCTTGCCGGCGTCCAATGAACTGTAGCTGGGTACTACGCATATGTACCAGACTACCAGTAGTGGTCACATTATCTTGGTTACGACAGTAGCAGGAGAACAGGAGTTCCTACTTCCTCCGATCTTTTATATTTATTTAGTTAACTTTTTATATATAATTAATTGATTAATTAAAATAATTATAGGAAATATTAAAAACTATAAGTCAAGTAACTATAATAACAAAATAAATCACAAAATTCACTATTACGAAAATTATTTTCCGAGACGCCACTATCGGTGGATGGACCCCTTCAGCGATCGTGTGGACCCTATTTTAGTTCGACCCATGCATCATAGGTGAAGCCGTTGATGATGAAACCTAAGCGCACCAATTGGCACCGAGTGAGTATACAAGTTTGGGTCGTGCGGAGGTGTAATATCTCACTTATGTGGTGTTCTTATGATTTATGTGGTCTTCTTGTAACTTGGTTAACTACAAACCTTGGGTGTTGGATTCAACTATGTCTACTACGAAATCAATATTAGAGGGAGCGATCCTCCTCTTATTCGGATATAGTCCTCTTTTTAGTCTCAAGGTGATACTATAGTGCTTCTGAGAGGGATGGTTACATAATCCTAATTCATCCTCCTTAGTCTTTCTAGGAAGCCATTAATAGGCACACCTTGTTCTTGTTATGGGACAACGATGGGACTAACGAGGCCAGAACTCGGTGGATGACCCTAGGGGTTTGTTGGTCCCGCCGACCACACATCAATAATAAAGTGGATGGGGGTTGTCAGCCATTGGGAAGCTTTGGACCAAGGCATACGTCCGCTAGGAGCACACCCACGACGGTTGGACATTATCTTGTGCAACAACACCTATCAACCCACAGGTTCCAAGGGTGATGATGAGGATGCAACTGACGAACAAGGTGGGGGTATATCCTAATTTTCTACATATGCCCATGAGGTGACAAGGGCAATTCCTATCTCCGTTAGTGCTGCGACGTGAAGCAGAGGATGTCAGGCACAATGCATATATGATATTGCATCATTTTAAATGCAATGTGTGGGAAAAGCTAGCTCCTTCATCTCCAGGAGTCCCCATAGTGGGGGCCATATATCAATCTTGACCCTACACCACGTTTTTGTGTTTTATGCGTCGGATGGCCCCGCCACTAGTGTGCCCTTTGTGGGAGGAGGTTGGGTAAATCCGACCCTCCCGACAAGAACAAGGTCAAGTCCCTAAACACTGTGAATCAAAAGATAGGAAAATCATGGTTCTGATATCGCTGAAACCCCCTCTTACTATACAGGTAGATCAATTTTTGGCCACCTGTAACAAGTTTGCATGGAAATAAGGGTATGATCCACCAGTTAAATTTGATTTTTGTAGGCAGACCTTGAGAAACCCGGGTGTGAAAATACTATTTTCGCAATCAATTTTCTTATGGCCCACCTCCAAAAATCAAGTTTCATATGTAAACTCTTACGAGGGTCATACCTACAACGAAAATAAATATACGATTGAAAATATCTTATTAAAATATGTGTTGCTTATTATGTCAATATGTCTTATCTATATAACTAACTTTAGATGATGTGACATGTGCAAATACCTAGTAGTTGGCTATGTAAAAGATAACTCTACCTATGCTCCTAGATAACTACATTATATAAATACATAAGTGAAAACTATAGATAATAGAAAAATTATGGTGTCAATAATCTATTATACAGAACTTCAATATATAGTATACTAGTTACTGTTAAACTTAAACTTGCTCTTCCTATGCTTACCAGTTACCACACAAACCTTTCAATTTGAAAGTACTTCCCATTATACTGCTTGCATATGCTATTCGTAACACATGGCAGTTAGCTAGCACAGGCATATGGAGTAGGAGTACTTCATACGTCGATATGACAACAGGGAGATTTTCCTATCCAAAAGATGATAATAGAAGGCAAGGAGACAAGTCAACACAAACCATTAATTTGCAGTTGAATGCTGTTAGCCTGTTATTGACAGCAGAAGGGCGAATTCTTACTCCACGTCGCACAAAAAGATGCAAGCAGTTCTGGGTGCACTTGGTAATCTCCAGTGCAGTAATATTTCAACTACGTTTGCTATTTATACCTGAATATTTTAAGTGCAGTTTACTGATATTTTTGCGCCATCAGGGTTGAAAGTTGGAACAGCTTGTAATTTTTTTTCGGTACAGAGTTACTCATGAGATTTCGTGCAATCAAAGGCTCGCCCTGGTTGGTCAGTGGCACGATGCGTCGATATGTCCTGACAACGGCAAACCAGTCTTGGGAAACCTTAACGAGCAACGAAGTTTTTTATTATTACCGGGATAAATGGAATCAAATGACAGTGCTAATCAAAGAGAGGCGAGGTCGTTATCTTATCCAATAAATCGGTGCAAGTCCGGAGGCAACAACCCACATGGAACTAATCGAGAATGTCCACGTTGCTGGTGGTGGTGGATCAAACGAGCTACATTTCCGTCGTTGTAGGCACGCAGGTGTAGCCGTGTAGGCCAACATATCGCCGGTTGAGCAGCGAGCAGTAACAATGGCAGCGCCGGCGCGTGACCCTACTCCATGCGGGAGGCAGGTTATCTTCGGCCTCGTTCTGGTCATCAGGTGCACAGTGTCGAGACAGCGCAAGAGAAGGGAGCACCGAGATGACAGTATGACACCCCTACCTACCCCTGCTGCTTCCAAAACCCTGTCTCCTCTGTACGGCACTGTATATGTGTACTCTGACAAGAGAGTGCATCATACTGATAGCGGAGAGGTCCTGCGAACTGCCTCGTGGCGCCAGAGACGAAAACGAGTCTTGTATTGTTGGGCTTGGGCCAGTGTTCTACTACTACTCCGTACTACTGACCACGCCATCGCCCGGCCAGCAGGCTGCAATATTTTACTCGATCGTCTTGAGCCCTGGAGTACTCCTAGCGGAGAAGACTTCCCCTGTGCCGTGCAGCTTGTTGATCAGAGAGTTTCAGGCAGACATGGGGCCAGCCACTGCACGGCGTAGAAATAGTAGTAGAAGCCCGGGCTGAGCCGTGTCAGCGTCGGCGACGTGCTCGACTGCTAGCTTCGCTCGGCGCCGGCGTAAAGCTGAGCGCGCGCCCGGCCCCGCGCACGAAGGCGCCGGCGCCGCCCTGCCCGTACGAGCCCGCCGGTACAAAGGCATATCCCCCCGATCTTGATCCCTTGCGGGGATCCGATGGCTGCCGTGTCGTAGTACTAGCTACTTGCCTCTGCGGCTGCCTGCAGCTTGTTGTTTCTTGCAGTGATCGTGTTTACTCGTGCAGGGGGGAAAGCTAGTGGGGGCGCGGCGCTTCGTCCTGGAGTGGCGGCGGCGTTGTACGCTAGCTGGTAATCGGCGGGCTATGAGTTGGTCTCCTTGGCGAGCGCGTTTGTTGCCTTCCCGCTCGGTGTGATTCTTGGGGCCGGGACCCGGCCGGGAGCGCGCTGCAAGCAGGGGGAATCTTTCACGGGCTGGTGCGCCGGCGGCCTCTGCGACCCACGCGTCAGTTTGGCCGGCCTAATCCCTCGCCTGCGCGTCCGCCCTATCGCCGCCGCCGCTAGTGTGGAATTTTGGCGGTTGGAGACTGATCGCTGCATGCAGAGAGGCGCAGCAGAGTTTTCTGCGAGAGTTCCTCCTCCGGTCGTCGCCGTAAACTTCGCCGTTTTCCTGCACTGGAGCCTGTAATTTCCTGCTGCTTTTGCGCTGCATGCTGCCTGTCATGCAAAGTCTCTTGCTTTAATCCCGCGCCTTTCCGATTGTCGCGTTTTGGATTTCGTTTACTTTTCGGCTATCATCTCTCCTGGATTACACTTAGAATTCGCCATTCCTTTTCTGCCGGAAGCCACGGCAAGCAAAAAGCTTTATGCAGCGTTTCTTGCTCTAGGCTGCTTCTCCTTTGCTTGTCCCAAAAGCTCTTTTTTCACATTTGCCTGTTCTGACCACCACAGCACCACTCTCCCCCTCTGCAACGTTTGTGTCGTTTCCGTCTAGCCAACGCGGTCTTTAATCATTTTCTCGCAATCGATCTTGTTGGCAGAGGAGAATCATAGCGGCATGGGTCGTGTTATGAGATGGCTCAAGAAGTTACTGACAGGCCGGAAGGAAGCACACAAAGGCCTCAAGGAGAGCCACGCTTTGAGCGACGGAGCCGGGGCGGACAAGGAGAAGAGGAGGTGGAGCTTTGCAAAGCACAGGAAGAGCGGGGTTGACAGCGGCAGGCGGCCACCGGAGGCCGCCGCCGCCGCCGCCGTCGCCGCGGTAGCAGCAGAGCCTTCAGAGGTGAGGCGGCCGTGCCATTGCGGCGAGGTGGAAAATGCCAGAGCTTGGCGGGAGAAGGCCGCCATCGTGATTCAGAAAGCTTACAGGGGCTACCTGGTATGCTCGTATACTGAATGTCTGATTTTGTTCTTCTAACTTGAGCTGTTCATATGGTTTCTTCTTTTCTCTGCTCAGTTTTCTTATTTTTTTCTTTTTCTCGATAGAAAAAGAGAGTGTTCTAATGCACAGTAGAAGTTAGTTGCGATGGTGTAGATCTATCGTTTTTTTTTCTGTGAAGTTCTGGTCAGTCCGCAGTTGTACACTGCTTGCACAGTTGCACCGTATTTTTGTTAGATTCTTCAACTTCTTTTTTGTTACTCTATTTGGCTATATGTAAGTAGGCTAGGCATTGCTGTATGCCTGTGTATGATGTCACGCTCACACTCCATAATTGACAGTAGTTAGCAATGGGCTACTTGTAGACTACTGGAGCAGTTCTCTTGCTCTGCATACAAAATCTGCACGTTGATCGGCTACGCAATTGTTTACTCTGCATTAGCGATGACTTCTGCCTATAATAAAGTCCCTGTTTACTGTCAGAGCAGTTAATTACGCAGCGTGACATAAGCCTCGTCACCTAAACCACGATTCTTTAATGCAAGCTGTTTACTGAAAAAATAGGTTTGTTTGATTTTGAACCTTACACCGCAGGCTAGGAAAGCCCTTCGCGCTCTCAAGTCACTCGTCAAGCTGCAAGCTCTCGTCCGTGGCTACCTTGTGAGGAAGCAAGCTGCCACGACCCTGCACAGGCTGCAGGCGCTCATGCGGCTGCAAGCCTCTTCCCGCGCCGCCACGCGAGCTTCCTACCGGAAATCCATGGAGCAGGTGAGACACTTCGCATTACGACGGCGAATACGACGATGGTCGTGCAATTAATCGATCTTGCCGATGAATTTGATTGTTTCGTTTGGGCCGTTTTATTGCTATACTTGTAGGAAAGGGTCTCTGTGGAGGAAACCCGGTTGAAGCCGACGGCGCCGGGGCACCGGCGGAGGCTCTCCGACAGCGCGGACTCCAACTACGAGCGAAGCCCGCGGATCGTCGAGATGGACACGTGCCACCTCCGTTCTCGGTCGTCCCGGATAACCAGCCGGCACTCCCGCGATCACTCGTCTGACTGCCTCGCCCTCGCCCAGGCGCCCACCCCGCCGCCGTTGTCGCGCTCCTCGTCGATGTCCATCAAGCAGCCCCCGCGCCTGTCGATCCAAAGGAGCCACCACCAGCGCGAGCCCGACTCCCGGCACGCCAAGACGGCGCACAACACACCCCGCCTCGGCGCCCCGCCGTACGGCAGCTCGCCCGCCAAGAGCGTCGACGGCATGGCGCGGCGGCTCTCGCACCGGGACGGTGCGCTCGTCAGCCCGCGCTACATGGCCGGCACGGTCTCGTCCGCGGCGCGGACGCGGTGCCAGAGCGCGCCCAGGCAGCGGCAGGGCGCCGAGGCGCCGGCGAGGGCGAGCCTGACACGTGCCGGGCCGAGGAGGTCGTGCTCACGGACGACGCAGGACAGCGGCTTCTGCTTCGAGTGCTCCGAAGACTCCCGCCCTGACTACTCCGGGGAGCTCAGCGACGAGGCGGCCAGAGATTACTACCTGGACAGAATGTGGTGACCAGATGCAAGACTGATTTGCCGTGGATGCATGTTACTCTTGCGCTTAAATCTAGAGTCTCCAGAATTTTGTACATACTGTCCAAAGTGCTTATTAGGTCCAGGGCATAAGTAATGTCACAAGTTTGAATCATTAGATGTTTTATGGCATAGGATGTCACAAATCTCAAAACACAACGACCTCATTCAGAAATTGTACTCATAATATACAACTTATTCCTCGCAAAAAAGGTGTTTACCTAGAGTACATCCTCGTTTCAGCTAAACACAATCATATCTATTTAATTTTTTCTACTTGTTTCTTTGTCTAAGAAAATTCTACTACCTGATTGCTTAGTGTTCTTCATAAAAATATTCATAAGATACTTGGTACTATCTCCGTCCCATATCAAATTTATTTTTTAATTCTTTTCGTCTTATTTTAAGGAAATTGTGATTAATATTTTTGTTGTTACTACATGGCAAAACATAAATAATACTTTATGTTGACTAATTTTTTAAAGTTCTGTATAAATTTTTTAAATAAAATGAATGGTTAAATATTAAACATAAATTAAAAAATAAAGTTATTATGGGACGAAGGTTGCAGTACAGAACGATTATCTACTTCCGGGAAAAAAAAAAGAAATTCTGCCAAGAAATGAAATAATTCTCTAGTCCTGTCAGCCGTGAAGTTCTTGTACTGCCGCATTGAAGACAAAATCTGTAATTGCGTGCTATATTGTCCTTCGGATTGGCTAGACCCGAAGCTAGCGATTGATGTGAAGCATGAGTCTATTTTCTGTCTCATGATCCGGCATTGTTATCGACTTGGCTCTGTCAAGGAAGTGAAACAGGCATTCCTAGGTTGGGTGGGGTTACCATAGGATTGACCCTCAGTCAGGACCGTTGTCACGTCGGTTTCGCACCTTGGTCTGAACGTTTGGAAGACCCTTGGAACAGTCACTGGCCAGTGAAGTGTAATATACCCCTCCGTTCTAAGATTATGCTTGTATTTTTGTTTAAAATAAAATTATTTTAAGTAATCATTACATTGAAATTTGTGAAAATAGGAAATATATAAT
Organism: Oryza brachyantha; assembly: GCF_000231095.2. Lineage (NCBI taxonomy): Eukaryota > Viridiplantae > Streptophyta > Magnoliopsida > Poales > Poaceae > Oryza > Oryza brachyantha. Next base: position 23,483,615 of record NC_023163.2, read on the forward strand.
GGAAGTAGATAGATTAATTAAGAAACAATTCTGTTAAGACTTGATAAATTAGAGAGTATTTTAGGGTCTATTTGGAGGAAACATAGAGAAAATTAGATTAGTAAGGATTGGATTTTTTAAAAAACATTCGGTTTATAGAAATAAATAAATCAATGAAAAAAAATTTTCATACAAGTTGTAGAGAGGAAATATATAAAGGAAATATAAAGGGTTTCATCTACTGAAATATCTTAAAAAATTTCTATGGATCAACATGGTAATGTATTCCTATTCGTCCACATTTTCTATTCCTCTAGATTAAAATTACTCCTAATCGAATATACTCTTAGTTCTTTTCTTTTAATAGCAGAGGGAGTGGTACATGTCAGTACTACCTCCATCTCAAAAGAAGATCATATTTAGTCATTCTAGTTTGCTTTAAAATAAGTTTATTTTTAAGTAATTATTATATTGTAAGTTTATGAGAGAAAGTAATAAATACATTGAGAATAGATAAAATATGAGAGTTGTACCAAGATTTGATCAAGTGGAGGGTATGTGACGAGTGAAAAATAAAGTTGTTTTGGGACAAACATAGTGTATGAGTATGAGTAGACATATTCTATTATAAATTTGGATAACTGTCCTATCTACTGTATCTAAGAGAATTTATAATCTCAAAATATCAAAATCTCTTATATTAGGATAAGAAGATAGTGCATTTCATAACAGGGAGTACTCACCAGTCGCATTAATGTATTTGCCACTTGACCTGTGTACAGGAATTGCGTAACTTTGTGAGCAATGGAGTGGTTATGTACTTATGTTAGTCGTATCATGGAAAAAGTGCTCCAACAAGAAGGAGCATTGTTTAATTTTATGCAGTACAACTACTTTCTTTTTAAAATATAAATATATTAAACAATAATATAATTATTTTATAGTATTTATAGCACCCCCTCCATCGAGTGTACTTTTACATTGTTTGTTGGTTGTGTTTAAATGTCTGTCTTATTTAAAAAATATTATTAATATTTTATTGTTAGTAGAGATAAAATAACAATAGTACTTTATATGTAACTATTTTTAAAATTATTGACAAATATTTTAAATACAAATGATCCAACATTGCACATGGAAATTAACAAATACAATTAAATTGAAATGAAGGAAGTACTACTTATCTTATCAACCATTTTTTATGTAGAATTTTTCATGTTTTACCTCTACCCCTCCCCACCCTAAATCAACTTTTATTCACTAAGGACATTATAGTTTTTTTTATCCATAACATTATAATAGATATGTTTTTGGACGTAGGTACTGCAAAGTACATGTCTTTTTTCTCTACTAAAGTGGACGGCGCGCAACGCGCGCCCTGCCAACCCACCTGCAATTAAGATAATAAAAATATCACTTTTCTTAGTTAGGAATATTTTATGTATTAATCAACATTTAGAAAGATATTTAGTTTGCGAACAATATTTGCATATCAAAATGTAATATTGATAGCAGTACAACATAGCTTTCAACCTTTCATTTGAGTACATATATTGAATAAAAACATATATTTTTTACGCGCTTGCATCAACTTCTCTCAGTTCAAAAGCTTGTCCGGAAAGTATAAATTGGACCAATATTTATATGGTTCCATGGCAGGCACAAACAAAAACACAGCAGCCCCATGACCCACATGGCAGTCAGGTAAGACCCATAAAAGTATGGAACGAACATACACAACATAGAGAAAGAAAAACAGAAGACTGTCAAACAGTACATGGTAAACAGTAGGCCCGCAGCAAAACGCAACGGCAGAAAATAGAAGCAACCCAGCACGAGGCGACACAACAGACAACACCCATAGAGGAAGATGCACAGGAGGAGGCATAGAACGAACGAAGTAGGCCCACCGTGCGCCTAGAGCACGAAAAGCCAAAGAAGGTAGGGAACACGCGTCGGCACGCTGCAAGCTACACGCTAGCGGGAAATGCCGCAGAAGCCTCAATTCCCGGCGGTCTTGAAGACTTTAGACGAGAAGGAAGATTGATTTCTCTCGAACACTGAATTATTCCTAATATAGGCCTACGTTAAAATGAATAAGGGTCATCACAACACAAATCAAGCAGAATTCTTTAAATCTAAATAATGATGCAATACAATTATCAATGTTGCAAAACTGAATGACCTATTTTACCAGGGCAACTGACCTTCTAGCTGAGCTGCCAATAGCTTAACAGTATAGAGCCTGGGGTGCACCTTGGCGCGCCACTTGCATAGAGTTGGGTGAATTAGGCTACAACACAACTTTGTTAATGTGTCGAAGAGGTAAATATGCAGCAGAGGTAAACATGATAGATTGTTAATGTGTTGCTTGCACAATAGACATGTCCATGCATAGTGATTCAAAGGAGTACACTTTTCATAGCAGCAGAGGTAAACATGACAGATTGTCATACATAGCTATTAGTTAATAATTGGTCCTTTATTATGTAGTTGACAGGCTATGGACGATTGCTTATAGGTCATTAGGCTTCTAGAAGTGGAAGATAGATTAGTCACAACATATTGACTGCCACAAACTGTTTAAATGCATTTGTTAGGTTATGAACGGTCGTTTGTCAACTTGAGAAGAAGCATGATGATTAAATCACCTTCTGCAGGCTAAATCTGAATTTTGACTTCATTATTGTCCATGAGCAACGTTGTATGTAGTGTACCGGGAATTACCTTATGAAGTACACATGTGCTGATGTTTCCACCTGGTGCTCCTCCAGGCAAGTTACTGAACAAATCCAACTAAAAGCTCAGCTACGTTGCAAATGGTCCAAATATTATCATTAGTTAGTTAGGGCACAAAAGATTATAAAAGACACCAAGGAGCGAGCACGCTGGAGACCCTGATCCATCTGAGCCAGCTTCAACCTGATGTCCTAAAGTTGCTGAGTATAAGCCTACAATATCATTGAAATACGAAGTTAATCAAAGAGGCCAAAAGGTTTGTTTGTACTGTTAAACTTCCTTGCAGGTAATTCTTAAATTGTTCACTTGTTTTGCAACTGTCTGTTATGCACAAACTCTTGATTAACCTTGTCATGATCTGTTGATGCTCAAATAAAAAGAGTACAATCACAACATGAAATTCGAAGACCCCACCAGTAACAACGATTGCCTGGTTGGTTCTCTCCCCCTATGGTTATAGTTTCTTTATTAACTACACTGATTTGAATCTTATTGACATTAACCAGCTTTGATTGAAAAAAATCATTGACGTATTAATAAATTGATATAACAGGCGCTGTGAGAAAAAGAATCCACTCACAAGCTGGAGCAGTTGCTAACTCTTTCAACTGCTAAAATATTGTTAAATGAATAGCTACTTCAAACTAACATATACACCACTGGGATTTAGCATCAATTTCTGCACACACAGATTGAGATGGGAAACCATCTTCTGTAAAGACATGCATAAGCTAATATTGAAGGCACTATAAATCAGACTGATAGGTAATTAACCAGTAGTGCCCGTTGAAATAGCACTTTTTTAGGATTTGCAAAGCAGCATTAGGACCGCATAAAGTTGGCATACCTTTAATAAATACTCAGCATCATTAAAGAGCATAAGCGATTGTACTGTTGGGTGGCATTTTCACAAATACCCTATTAGCATGTTAATGCACTGTAGTGAAGATGAACATATCATTAATTGCAATTCGATATTTTTCGTCGTACACATTTTCTTTGTTCAAAAATGTTTCTATACAGAAAAACACAAATCTGATCAAATAGGATTCCATCGATAACCTAGCAACCCAATGAAAATAATACCAGTTTGTACCGAAACACCAATCTTATCATTGAGTTAGGTTTAAATAAAGTCTAATTCAATATCCAATACAACATTAAATCTTTGGTTTTTCCATTATTTCGTACAGATTTTTTCTATTGCCCAATTTCTTTAAATCATGGTACAAATCAAAAAGAAATACATGGACCTCATGGTAAAATGGCAAGCTAAGATTACAACAGAAATACATCAAGTACCATTGATCTGCCCATTCTGACAGCTTGAAGCATTAACCTGGAAGTTTCCTATCATCACCCTATCAGCCTATAGGACAGAAGAGAGCATGAAAATAACTGAAATAAATCCAAACTTCTGTAACCGACGCTCAGAACATCAACCTCACCTTCTATTGCCTTATTGCCGTCGTTAGCATATTTTTTCATTCTTGTTATATAAAGAAGATGAAAATAGCAAAATTAGTGAGTATTTACCTCGAAATGGCATCCCTCCTTCCCTTCCTCTATGATCATCCACGTGCTTTAGCTTCTAGACAACAAACAGAATGCTTATAGCTTTTAGACAGCAAACAGAATGTTTAATGGAATAAAGACAGAACCATTAGGAGTAAACCATCATTTAACAGCATATCAGTGTTGTAAGGGATGAACTTACTATAGATGGTCAGCACCTACAAATTAGTGAAATCTTCCAACAAAAAATGAAAATCCCTATTCTTAACTTTCCAAAATCAATCCCTTTCTCCTCTACAATATTTTATCACAATTTTTTTGGCAGGAATTTCATCGAGTGGCCCTAATCAAGACATTACTTCAGAAGTAAAAGGGTAGGTGGAGTCGTGGAGAGGATCATATGGCAAGTTATTTCGTAACAAATTATTGTACCTGTATGACCAAAATTATTTTCTTGGCCCCAAACATCATGTAAACATTTTGTACCGAGCAAAAGAACAAAGAAAGATGGTAGTGTTGTACTGCTGTGGACCCGAAGGATCTTGTGAGGGGACCCATCTTTGCAAACAACACAGAGGAAACAATCCATCAAAAACCCCATAAAAACAACCAAGAACTCTGCGGATATGGACGAACATGCCGCAAAACCCAGTCAAATCCTCTCCAGATCAGCGAAAATCTTGGCAAAGATTGGAACTTTTTTATGCGGAAGGGAAAACCGCTCGGACGTGACCATCGACGAGGATTTGTCCCAACCGGAGCCATTGGTCCATAGACTGACGAGCACGAGCACGCGCAAGAGAGTGACGATAGTGACCGGAGCATCACCTGGATCTAGGGGCATGGTCGAGACCTCAAGGGACGCCGTTGGACCCAGAAACAAACTCCATGGCCACCTCCTGCACGAGATGTCCATGCCGGCGCTTGGTACGGACGACGCGGTGGAGGCGACGACAGCGGGTACAGCGGGTGGGGTTGATGGTGACGGCTAGGGTGTAGCAATGGATGGAGGAAGGCGCGCGAGGACGCGACGGCCGCGATGGGCAGTGCCGAGGAGGCGGACGGGGCGTGGTGCAAGACGGAGATACTAGGGCACCCACTGCACGAGCAGCTGCTGTCGGCGCATGTGGCGTGCCTGTTCATCACCACCCTGGTCGACCAGCTCCCCCATACTGACGTGCAGTTCGAGCAGTCGCAGGGCGTCATCGCCAAGCACCCTAGCCTCGCCGCCGCTGGGAAAAATGGCTGCGAGCTCGAGCAATTTATGGTGAGCACACGATACACGACACACACCCACACCAGAGCTTCTCGACCTCGTCGTCGTCGGTAGCGCCTCTACGATGAGCGTTGGGGGTAAGGCTTGCAACCTCGGCCTGTCCGCCGGCAAGGACCCAAGCAGGATAGCACACACAGGCTGACAAAGATGGCCCAAAGCACCTGAGCCCACAAAACAGGGAAGAAACAAACAAAACAATAGGTAAGTAGGCTAGTAACAGCAAAAAATCCTGCTAGGCTCCATCACCGGCTCACCACCCAACAAAGCAAAAGAGGCAGAGCGCACCCTAGGCAAAAGTCAAAAATACTACAATATTCCACAAACAGTGTGGCAAGAGGGCCTCTCCATCGCCCGGAACCCAAACTGAAACAACACGTACAGGCTGACAGGCAGGACCCAAAGCATCCGACCCTACAAAACAGCGAATGGACAAAACAAAAAACAAGTATGAAGAAACCCACCAAACCACGCCCGTCGGCCGCGATAGGCTGGGTTGCACGTTGCAGCAATAAAAGCAGGCAGGGCAAACAGAAGAGAATGAAAAATAACTTGCTGACAAGCGGGACCCGCAAAGGACGATCCCATAGTATAAAAAACAACCAATAACAGTAGCATTGCTAGAACATGAGATTGGGAAAGAAAAACACATCGAACCTAGAAGACCCATCCAACCGACAACCTGGCCCACCACACTATAACCCCACAAGTCAAAGACACAAGAACAAAAGAGCACAAAAGTGTCAGACCCATTCCACTACCACGATCACCACCGAGGAAGCAGGAGAGAGATCACATAGCTGGGGGAAAAGCTACTGCTCTAGAAACCAGAAAAAGCTCACGTGGGCACTGCCAGGAGCGCCCTGCCGGCAAGACCGGAGCCGGGCCCATGTACAGTGACACGGTGCACCGTGCACCAAGCTCACACGAAGGCAGAAACAGGCAGGGGACACGCGTCGTGGTCGCCGGCCACGCCAGTGAAATCGCTACGGAGCCTCAAAACGGGAGCGGCTTTAAGATTTTAGATAATACTAGAAAGACCACGCGGCTTTGTCGCGCTATAACATGGATGGACCAGTTCATTATATATATATATATATATATATATATATATATATATATATATATATATATATATATATATATATATATATATATATATATATATATATATATATACTGTTTAGGACCATAGTATTGTTTTTTTTCCATCGACACAATAACAAGTTCTACATATACACCAAAAGCTGATACTGTGCATGATGCATAAACCACATAATGGCAACTTCTTATATACACCAAAAGCTGATACAGTGCATGATGCATAAACCAAAAGTAACCAGTCTTGAATATCTAAGTTATCAAGCAGAGCGTTTCTTTCCCCCCCTTGTGTGAATCAAATGGTAATCACCATCTTCTTCTGGTTCGTTATCCTGCAATAATATTGATAGGATTAACATTATAATATTACTTTTATTAGCAAAATTATCATTTCTAAAAGATATTACTTCTATTAGTAATGACTTTTGTAGCAAAATGTATGGTCATTTTGAGAACTATTGTTTGTTCATTTACTTTGATAAAGCTACAATACTCTTTCTTGATGATATATTCGTATCGATAATTTTTTACACGGTTTGTCATGAGTGTTATATAAACAAAGACGGAATCCGTAACTATTTATTTTAACATTTTGTAGCTACAACTATTTATCATGAACAATACACTCAGTCCAACCTTTTATTTTTTTACTATGCAATTCATAATTATTACTAATTTGCCTTTCTATTTCTGTAAGGCAAGTGGATGCACGTAGCGATAAAATTGTAATTAGAATTTTATTGGTATGGCATTCTATGTTAGGCTTGAGATGGGTCAAAGGCTTTATTGATATCAAAATGCAGAGCAGACCCTGACAAATGAGCTTTAGTTAAAATATATGTAATATGATATGTCTGTTTGTTCTTAGTAACCAAAATCAGTTGCACGGTTGTAATATATAAACTATTTATGTTATTGTCAGCATACAAACACAGGAATATATGGATGTGTGTACCTGATTATCATTTTTTGGATCTTCATGAATTCTCTTGCTTGGAATATTGCATGGCTCAATTTCCATGTTCTGAATATCCTGAGATGATTCTATGTGTGATGATGAGCACTATAGATATAAACGAAAGAATACATTATATGATATTAAACACCAACTGAATTGTATAGCGAAAATAGGCATTATTTTTACCTCACGGTCTATTTTGCTGGACAATATAGGCACCAGTGGAGGTAGATTATCTATTTCAGTAACTGAAGCTGAACCCGTAGACAGATTTTTTAACTGCTTTGAAGCTTTCACCGAATGACTGTTCTCCAAATCTTTCTTTAATTGCCAGTACTTCAAACGAAGGTTCATCACTATTGATAGTTATATTTGGCAAAACCTTCACGATGAATGTGAATTTATGTCGCATCCATGCATTTATTTCTGGAGGCATTTCATTGATGTCATACTGCCTTCTCATAAGTTCAGCGTCTTACCAATAAGCTCAGTACCTTTCTTTTCAAAGAACATAAATTCAAGGTTATCCGTCCCATCACTACCAATGAATGGAATTTTATACCTGTTTAAAGCGACATTTATTTGTCAGTGTTGTTTCTAATTAATAACACTTATTAAAATAATTCACAAAGGAAGAATTTACATACTTGTATTCATATTGCCTGCATGGACACTTTTCTCTTCTGCACCGTAAAATAGTGCCATCCCATATCATTTTACTGCTGCATAATTTACAACCTTGATAACACCAACCTTTCTTTTGCTGAATTCCAATTATAATGACAGAGCACAGGTATTTGTTATCCTATACAGATGTTTATATTTGGAAAAAAAAGTATAAGCCATAATCAAATGAAAGAATGTAATAGCATATTTGTTTATATAAATCTAACCTTATGGATGAAAGGATCAATGTTCTTCAACTCTGCAACTGTTTTGTGGTCAATAGATTTTTCTATATCTTGATCACTTTGCAGGTACAACTTTTGAACAGGGTCAGCATGTGGTGGGAGACTGTATATGTAAGATATTAGAAATTGTATATTTTATAAATCAAAAGAGATATATGTGAGAGAAAGTTTTATTTACCTTTTTTGGAATATCTTTATTTCAGGAATATCATTTTCATTAATATACCAGCGGCAAGCTGCTGTTCCACTTAAAAACTCGTATGTTTGTCTTAGAATTTTCATTGAAGTACCAACAAATATCGCTATTATATGGTTATTTTGACCAATTTCTAGTATTGTCTCTCCATCAAACTCAGTTGCTCTTTTTCCTGATAGCGAGAGGTCAACAGTATTTCCCCTTTGGAAAAAAGAATAAAGTCTAGTATTAAACATTTGGTATTTAAAATGGAACAAATTGTATTATATATATATGGAGAAGAGATGTTACATGATATAATTAATATCGTAATAGTAAAAACTTGAGATTAGGTAAATTTTGTCTGTTCGTACTGAACTTAATTCAAGAATCAAATAATTAATGTTAGGGTAGATTACCTTAAATCCTGTAGTTTGACTAATCTTCTCATCCTATAATCGGATGACGTTGTAGATATCATTGCTGCATTTGACACTGCAGTAATTTTTCCAATAATATCTGCGATAGAAATAAATAATTTGATTGTCATATTATTGATGGTATATAATAGTTATGTGCAATCAAATTAGTTCGATTTAATACCTACGAAACGATCACTTCTGCCTGTAAAATCATGCAGCTTCTCAAATGGCACCAAGGAAAAAGTGTATTTAGGAAAATCCATCGGTTGGTCCTTGACTTCAACAATGTAAGTTCTTCTGTTCAGTCTGACCATATATTCATTGTCAACAACTCTATAAGTAGGTTTAGCAGTGTTGACTGTTATCTTGTTCTTGTAGATAGTTTTTCCTTCATGTAAATATGGCTTTAATGATGGTATTGCATCGGGTGGAATCTCAGCATAAATGGCATCTCCCTACATTGGATTGAAAATTTTAATGTTACATAAGCCAAGTATCAAAGATTAAAAAAATTACAGATCACATTTTTAGTTCAGATTTACAAATTCAGATTAGGGTGTTGTACAATTCAATTGTTGCATATACACAATTGTTAACTCTAGTATTACCTTTTGATCAATTAGAACCAAATCCAAGTGTTTGATGTTGTCTTCTTCATTAGTTCCTCGAAATTCCCACATTCTGGATATTCGAACACATATTTTATAGTCCAATCGCCCTGGACGAAGATCTGAAACTGGAGTAATATCCATCTAAAATAAAAGGCAAGGGAAAATATTAGTCGTGTACATATATATAAACTAAGGATTGAACGTATGTATAATTTCTTGATAAACTATGTTTTTTGTCTTTGTTCCACACGTCCCATCTTCATTTTCTATTAAAATTTTTAAACCTTTTATATTACTGACTCTCGAAATAGCAACGTATAATTGACCATGTGTAAATACTGATTTTTTAAGATATAAACCAACATTGCAAAAAGTTTGTCCCTGGCTTTTATTTATAGTCATAGAATAGCATACTTTTATTGGAAATTGCCGTCGACATAGAGTAAGTGGCCATTGGTTGCCTCTAGTTGTTAAGTTTATTCTAGGTATATATGCCAGTTCTCCAATATGATTTCCTGTTATTATGATACCTTCTATAACATTCTCTCCTAAATTAGTTATTATCAATCTTGTTCCGTTACACAATCCTAAATTTTGATTCAGATTTCTTAGTAACATTATAGGAGCTCCAACTTTGAGTTTTAGTACATGGGTTGGAAAATTATTTGAATTCAAAGAATTTAAATATTCAACAGGATATAATATATTAGCATCATTAGTTGTATGAGTACATTGAGATAGTGTATCAGCACTATAGTACTCTTTCTCTAGATTTGTACTAAGGTAAGTATGTAGTTGTTAACTTCGTCAACGATCTCATTGGTTGTCGCTAGAATTGCTCTATCTTTCAAATAATCAGGGTTACAGAAATTGTTCTTAAAATCTGGAAATGTAAATCTAACTAATTCTTCTATTTTGTTTTCGGTTGTCTTTATAAGTAAATCATCTGGTATTTGAATAGTGGTTGTATTTGGATCTTCATTTTCATTACTGCTTTCTTTGATATATGTATTACCATTTCCTATATCTAAGATCCAATTACAAAAGGCATTTACTTCTTTGTATTCTAAATTGTCTGATTTCATTTTTCCTAATCGCATATTTTCAAATAGGTATTTTTTTTACATTTTCCCAAAGATATGATTTAATGATTGATGCATTGATAATTGCTGCTTTTGATCCATTTTCAATAACAGGCAAGATTTGTCTATGGTCTCCTCCTAGCACAACTACTTTTCCTCCAAATGGTTTATTGATAGCATCACTATATTTTTCTGATAATACATCTTTTAGTGATCTATCAAGAGCTTCGAAACATTGACGATTAGTCATCAATGCTTCGTCCCATATTATAAGTGAAGTTTGTATTAACAGCTTAGCTAATTTGGTTCCACGTTTAATATCACATAGTGATAATTCATCTGTATCAACTGGTATCCGAAACCTTGAATGGGCTGTTCGACCATTTGGAAGTAATAATGATGCAACTCCAGATGATGCTACCGTTAGAACAATTTTTCTTCTAGCTCTTAGAAATGACACGATAGTATGCCATAAAAATGTTTTACCAGTTCCTCCATAGCCACATAAAAAGAAAAAATTGCTTTCTTTATTTAGTACACTATTAACTATAAGATGGAATGCCTTTTTTTTGGTCATTATTTAATTGTAAGTACAATTTATTAGCCTCATCCTCCAAATAACTTGCATTATAATTTAATTCATCTTGAATAAGTTTATTAGTTAGATCTGATTTGTATCTTTGTGTCCTCTTAGGAAGATTAAATTTGTCTATACTTATACCATTTTTAGATAATAAATCTTCTAATTCTTCAAGTAAAATATCCTGTAATTCTGTATTAGTTGGCTTATACCTAATTGGGTGGTATTTTGATACTAAATCAAATTCTATATCGTCTACCATTTTCAGCCAATATTTTTCAAAAAAATTCATCTCATTTGGTAAATTGCAATATAACACCATGATTATAAATAAAGATCGCAAATGTGGCCCAACTTGCTGCTTCGTCGAATGTTTTATACCATTCATTATCGTCGAGTAATAGTCCGCGTGCTGCACATGCTTCTTTAAAAGTTTTATATGCAATACCATTATATGTTCTAATATCTTTGTAGCTCTTTGCTCCTTTAACTATCATCAATAGCATACGTAGATAGAAACGTTCTCCTTCAGTAGGTTTAACATAATATAGGCGCCCTATTTTAAAACCATATTGTCGTTTCACCCATTTTTTCTCTTTCCTATCTCATCTCCACTGTCTTGGGAATTCACAGTCTTGGGAATTCACAGTATGTTAAGTTTCTTGCCTCTTTGTATAATTGATTTGTTACAAACCATTCTGTAAGCATTGTTATTTGGTTATCTGGATTTTTTATAATATTTTCTAGTTTTGTATTTGTAGTTACCTTAACCATATTCATTAATGGAAGATGGACTGGTAGTCTTTCAACGGGTGGCGAATGATGATGTATCTCATAACCTAATAATCTCCATATTGCATCCAGATCACAAATATATCTACATTCTAGATATTCTTCTATTTCATCTATTTCTGTAATATTTTTATTTTCAGAATAATCTGTTGCTTCTCTAATACGTTGGAAAATTATTTTAGCTTTATCTCCTCCTCCTCCTTTGGTTACATATTTACATAAATATTTTAATAGTCTACTTTGATTAACAAATTCAACGTTTAGATGAGATTGATATTTTTTAATAGTAATAAATTATGTGGAACAACCCATGTATTGTCCAAGTTATGGTTATCTCTACGTATATAAATATTACTATGTCTACGTTTATATTGTGCAAATCCATTTTCGGTAAAATTAGTTTGATCATTGAATTCTTTAGGATAAAACTTTGAACACTTTCCTTTTTTCATGCATGGGCGGTGCTCATTTTTTTTTCTCCACATGGTCCATGCATCATATGTTCAGATATGAGAACATATCCTAAAGGATCTTCCCTAGGATCTGGTATTTCGGCTGATATCCATTTATCTATCATTGCAATTGTAATTTCACTTATTTTTTTATCTAACCAAACTAAAATATGTACATGGGGTAGACCTCTTTTCTGAAATTCTATTGAATATAAAATGGCCGATATAGATCCAAATATTGAACCTCATTGTATATCTTCTAACAGTTGTTCAAGTTTCACATGGAATACTCGGACTATAATATCATGCCTATCATTGGGTTGCTCATCTTCTGGGATTACCATTGTAATTTCAGGCCATCTAGGGTTGCATGTAAATGTTAAAAATAAATATGAAGGTCCATATACACGACATATTGCTATACCATCATAATAGTTTTGCATCATGTATCGCTTAGAGCCAACATGGCTTGATGGTAACAATATCTTTTTTCCTATTTGGTTTCCTTCTGTAAAACCTGTTTGTACGGTATCAAATATTCCTTGTAAATATTCAGCCCTCAACTTATCTTGGTTTCTATCAATAAATATTAATCTATCTTCATCTTCCATTGCACGGGCATCAACTATTGCTTGTTTTGACAATCTTCCATAGCATAAATAAGGATTTGGTTGATCTAGTCGATAATGCATATGATATTTATAGTATTCATGCAATGTAACAGTTGATCTTGTATTTGTGTTTTGTTTACTATTATTATTATCATTATTATTATTATTGTAATATGGTATGCCAAGTTGAAATCCTCTTTCTCCATAAGGAAATAATAAAGGATATTGTAATGCCATGTATGCTGGATGGAATATTGATATGCGTTGTAGTCTGTCATTTTTATTCTTAACAATAATATCTCTCTTATAGTTTTCTAAATTTAATTCTCCAACTATTAAAATTGCTAAGTCTTCTGTATGTGGCATTTCATATTGTATTGGATCACCTTTCACTGCCCCAACGATTTGAATATTAAAGTCAACACCTTTATGTTCTTCAAATAGATCGCGAGCATAGCGAAATATATTTACTAATGGATTATGTTCATCGAGCATTTTTTAAGTTGCTCGGCTATATAAGGATTAATATCTATATTTTCCATTTCCTCTTTATGTAGAGCTCGTATTCTATTTTCAATTTCATTCTTAGTATCAAAAATATATAGTTCAGCATATTTTGGAATATTATCAGGCTTTGGCAAAAGAGATCAAATATGGTGATGTATTTGTCCATTTACACGAAATATATATGGGCCATTACCATTATTTATATTTTTATCTATTTGGCCACCCATTGAAGTAAAAGAGAATAGATTGTTATATTGTCTAATTTTTGGCATAAAATGTTTTGATAAATTATCTTTTCTATTATTAACTAATTTATCAAGTATTGTTGGTGGTTTTTTGAACGATGGTATTTTAATTTTACCATTTTTGCAACAGTCTGAATATATAATTTGATTTTTTCTTTTTGTTGTTTGCCTCTTATTTCTTTCTAGAAACCAAAATATAGCATTACAATTTTTACATTTATATTCCGGCATACCTACATATGATATGTTTTCATATGATTCTTTTAAATTTTGAATATATTCTGGCGTAAAGTATATTATACCATTGAAGTATGGTTGATATGAATTTGTATGCCCTATAGATAGACATTTTTGGGGGGCTATGCTTTCTATATGTTTTATGTTATGATGTTCTTTTCTTTTTGATGTTTTGTCTCTTGTTATTTCTGCATTTGAATTTATGTTTCTGGAGTTTTTAGTTTTAGAAATATTTTCTTTTTCTACCCTATACTTCTTGATATTATTATCTGTAATATTTATATTATCTTTTCTTTTTCGCTTCTTATCTCTTATTATTTGTAACCTTATTAGTCTTCTTTTTTTTGCATTCTTCTCTATTATATATGTTGGATTATGTTTTCTTTTTGATAGCATATTAAATAAATACTACAGATAATAGAATGAAAATATGTTAGTCCACGTTACATGAATTGCATATAAAAAGTATTAAATTTAAGTACATACTTTTTATACACATTACAAGTCCGAAATAAACATTTTTCTCAATCGATATAATGCTTAATTATGCATGCGGTTAACGATATTTTTCAAATAATGTATTTAATAAATGTTATTTTAAAATATTTTTATAGCCATTTACTATATTTATAGGTACTGGCATTCAGATAGAACCCAAAAAAAATTATATTTTTTTCCTGATCGATAGTGCTTGTATTGTTATATTTATAATTGATTCCTATTTATTTAGTTTTCTAATTAAATTTGGTGCACCAGTGTGAATAAAATTAAATTCCGATAGATATAACTGGTTTTGTTTCATTTATAATTGTTTACAATTTTAGTTTCCTATTGAAATTTAATGTACATATAGTTCCAGATAATATTGTTTTAATCAATAGCGAAAAAATTAAAACATTGACTTTCTAGAAGAGAAAAAAAAAAGGAGTTGGCTTTCATGGCAAAGCTAGAATTTATGCATAAAACACATAAGTGAGATAAAAAAGATAGAAGCTAAGTTTATAGCTAACATATTATACATGTTAGCCGAGTAAGCTATAGTTATTTCTTAGTTGTAATATTAGATCGCTCAAGCTGATTTCATCTTGTTTTGAAGTAAATTAATATAGGGACCCGAACACCTGACTATTGATTTATTTATTTTTATATTTTCCTTTTGGCTCATTTTTTTGCTACGTAATGAATATTTAAGACAGATGGCAAACAGCTATTACCGTAGGTTAGTAAAATTTTATAGTGAGATTTGTAATTATCAAACACCGAATCAGCGAATCATGTGCATATTATCAAATTACATCACCTATATAATAAAATTAATTGCTGGCATACACATGCATTGGGATTAAATTAAAAGCAGCAAGAAGCAATACTTTACTTGCCTTATAAGTATTGTCTTGTTGCTAGCGGAGGCGTTCTCGACGGGGAATCGCCACAAAGAGCAAAACACTGAATAGATATGATTGGATGATTGCTGGACGGCTTCGCTGGCGGGATGTACAGTTGGTGAGAGCAAGAGAGTACTTGGTGAGAGCGAGGGATGGTGAAGATGGCTTCAATCGCGAGATTGTTTTCTGAGAGCGAGAAGGGTGAAGACTATCCGGTATGTTTATATAAGAGAGAAGATGAGAAGGCTTACTCAAGAAGGGAGACGATGCATTTTTTTTAGTGTGGGCTATTTAAAAAGAAAGCTCGGGAGTGATCTGGAAGTTATTTTACCTCTGTGTAAATAAAAACTACTGTGAAAAGTTGTTGACCAGCTGACCGCCTCGTTGGCAACCTACTCTACCGTCAAGACCCATGATAGGGCCTTTCTGGATAATCTAAACTTATTTTAGTCTACGTCGTATCGAATGTAACATTAGAAGTATTAAATATAGATAATTAATAAAATCCAACTTATACTCTAGACTATTACAAATTTATTGAGCCTAATTAGTCCATTATTAACAAATGTGATGCTACAGTAAACATTTATTAATCATGAATTAATTAGGTTTTAAAATTTTATCTAATAAAATAGTCTTTATTTATATAATTAGTTTTATTATTAATTTATATTTAATACTTTTAATTAACTTCAAACATCAAATACAAGGATTTGCCGTAGGGAATGAAAAAGCCTGTGCAGGCCACGTGTGTGTGAAGAGGCATGCACAGCCAGCACAGGGCGCGTTTATTTATTAGCCATTGACTCGGGGAGCTCTCTCGTCTCAGCGAGTGACCGGGTGTGACGTTATTTTTTTTAGCAACAGTGCACTGCCTCGTCGAGCTCTCTCACTCAGAGCGCCACGTGCAATGTTTGTCTTATCGAGCTTTTGCATAAAATTCGGTAGTTTGTATGTGGTTTGAATACTAATTTTTTAATAGACAATTAATATAACACATCATATACGCTAAACTATTTTGCGAGACGAATCTATTGAGCCTAATTAATCTATCATTAGTGAATGTGATGCTACAGTAAACATTTACTGATCGTGGATAAATTAGGGGTTGTTTAGATGTGGCTAAACTTTTTAGCCCATTTCATATCGAATGTTTAGACACTAATTTGAAATATTTCTTAAATGAGAGCTAATCTGTGAGACGAATTTTTTAATCCTAATTAATCCATAATTAGAGCATATCGACGGTAGCATTACATACACTAATTATAGATTAATTAGACTCAATAGATTCGTCTCGTGAATTGATTCAAGATTATAGATGAGTTTTATTAATAGTCTACGTTTACTATTTATAATAACTATCCAAACATTCGATGGGACAAAGAGCTAAACTTTAGTCCCTTATCCCAAACATAATTATCTAATGAAATAACATTTATTTATACAATTAGTTTTGTTATCAATTTATATTTAATACTTTTAATTAATATCTAAATATTTAATGTGATAAAGTACTAAAAAATCTCTGATCAAAACAGCCACGGTATTATCACGAGGAGGATTTGTTGTATGGAAGAAAAAAAGCCTGTGTAGGCCACGTGTGTGTGAAGAGGCCTGCACAGGGCACGTTCATGTATTGGCCCTCCCTTGGCCCTTGCCTCGGCTCAGTGAGTGACAGGGTGTGACGTTATTACATTTTTTTCAGCAACAGTACGCTGCATTTGCGAGCTCTCTCACTCAGTGCGCCACGTGGCACGTTTGTCTGCTCGAGATTTTGCGCAGAATTCGGTAGTAGAGATGCTCGTGGTGTCACGACCCAACGGGTTCTTGTGTGGATCATGGTAAAGTCACAAATATTTATTGTTTACGTGAAGATTTAGTTAAATTTTTAAAACTCCGACTATTAATTATGTTTAAAATGATTAGTTTAAATACAATAGAAATGATATTATATATATATATCATACACGTATTACATTCTATAAATTTATTTTAACACAAAATTATTTATTAAAATTTTAGAAGGTTGACTAAATTTTATCTAAAACGATAAATATTTTTGATAGGTGATAATACTATATGAGGAGCACAGGTGAAACGACACTAACTACTACACTAGAGGCGAGTGACCTGCCAATTATCCCAGATATTTAGAAATATATGTACTTTAGTACAGATTAATATTGATAAAAATATCCGGTGTCCCTTGATGTGGGTGTGCGGGTTGGTGGTGGCAAGATGATAGGAAATTTTATCATAAAGTGATTTATGCCTCACGCAGTAACACAAATAGGGTTAGAAATGCTTGTATTTTTTTAAAAGGTAAATAATATAAGTTTTGTATTTTGGAATATAGCATGGTCATCCAATGTTTCAGGTAGTTAGTTGGTATGAGTATGAGTTTAGTTTTGCACCCATAAATGTTTACGGGTATGGATTTAGCTTACCGTCACAAGTTTTGCGACGGGTGGGTTTTGATAAATTCCGCCCCAAACCCAACCCATTGCCATTCCTGGTTGAAAATGATGTCTCGTAGAAGATAAAAATGGAGATATAGTTAAAGATTTATTTTAAAAGGAAAATGCTTCAACGATGATAATTTTCCCTAGATCATAACATGCTTTTGTTATATGGGTTCTCCAGTTTCGTTGGATTTGTATTTGGGGGCGGTTTCAGAAAACTATTTTAGCCCTTTCAAAAAACTAATTTATAATTGGACTCATAAAAAACTTCAATAAAGAATGCACCTTTTTCTTGGTGCCAATGACCTTGAGGTTCAACGTTTTGGTGTCATGGTCATTAGCGTCGAGACCCTTGCTCCTAATAGCCGGAGATGGAGAAGGATGACGCCAATGTCTTTTGGTGCTGAGGGTCTATTTGTAAAAAGATGTACTAGAAAAGAACTAATCCGTAAGAAAAAAAATATTTGCAAATAGGTCATTGGTGCTATTTGGTGCCGATGACCTATTTGCAAATATATTTTTTCATATGTATAGATTTTTTTTGTAGAATTATTTTTTAAATGGTCATCGGTGTCAATGTTATTGATGTCGTTCTTCTCCATATCAATGACTTAGCTGTCCTGAGGGTCAAGTTTGTCAGTGCCATCGTCTTGGCATCGAGACATTGGACCTCGGCATAAAAATATTCATTTTTTGTTAAAGTTTTTTAAAGATATATTTAGAGCACAGTATCCCGTTGGACGGGATAATTAAAAAACGGGTAAACAGCAGTCCGACGTCGGTGCATGAGGCAAAGTCATTAGCAAAGTGATTTAACAATCCCGTCCGAACGGAATGTCGTTCTTTTAGTCTTTCTGTATATTTATGATTGAAGTTTTCTGAAACAACTACGTCGTTAAAAAAAAAATCTGATCTGTTAAGCATCAAGACTCCTACGATGTCGGTCCAATTCCAGGATGGGAAGACAATTCTACGGTTGCATTGTTAGGTAGGGCGTTTAAATGGAACTGCCCTGCTTCTGTGTACACCTATGAAGATTTCGCCTCTTAGTTGGTCTATCGGTTGCAGATTTGCGGCTGATTGGCGGATCCAGAACAAATGAGGTGGGAGTTTTGTTCTTACCTGGTGATGGATCTAGATCTGAACTTTTTAAGTACCATGGCGTTTATTTGCCATCAAGTGCTACTTGCTGCTAAGCAGTCACGGGTTAATACAGCACAGGGGGAATCCATTCCTTGATCCCTGATGTTCTATTTCGTTTTCTTATCTCACTACGCCACTTTTACCCTAGTTAATTTTGATAGCTGTTGGGCGAAGAACAGTTGTTCTTTCCTAATGATTGATGAACCTCTGGCTGATATTGATGTCTGTTGCTAAGAAAAATATGTGTCAAATTCTCTTACCAAAAAAATCTGTGCCGCTTGTTCTCAAAAAAAAAAAAAAAAAAAAAAAAATCTGTGCCGCTGGGCGCCTGGGCCAGTCCGCCCGGATCCGCCGAATGCACACGCAGACACGCTGCTCGCTCAAGTTAGCGTGGTACGTTGAATGCACTCTGTTTGTTTACATTAGTGTGGAAATTAGCAACGTAATCGAGTCGATTGACGTAATCCAGATGGATGGGATAGGATTAGTGCGGTGCAACTCACATTCATGCCCGGGATGGTGGTTGCATACGCGCATCTATCTAATCTTTTGCACTATTTTTACCTCTCCTAAACAGTAAATCGGTGCTATCAACTTTGCTCGCATCAATGATAAATAGTCTGTAGAGTTAGGTTCCTCAGACTCCACAAAATTCCTCGATCCGCCACCATGCTCAAGTATATATGGCCTGAACATTCCCATTTCCTACCGAATAGCTCAGTCGAGAAATTAGCACAAGTTGTTTAGAGGGGCTAAACTTTTTAGCCCCAAGTCACATCGGATGTTTGGACACTAATTTAAAATATTAAACATTGTCTAATAAAAAAACCAATTTCATAAATGAGTGCTAATCCGCGAGACGAATTTTTTAAGCCTAATTAATCCATAATTAGCAAATATTTACTGTAGCATCACATAGGCTAATCGTAGATTAATTAGGCTCATTAGATTTGTCTCGCGAATTAGCTCAAGATTATGGATGGATTTAATTAATAGACTACGTTTACTGTTTATAATAAATGTCCAAACATCCGATATGACTAGAGGCTAAACTTTAGCCCCAAAAAATAAGGGAAAATGTGTTTTTGACTCCCATGATGTTCGTCTCGAGAGAGCCGAGAGACGATCGCCTATGGTGCCACGAACCCCTACGGAAATAACCTTTGTAGCCAGTCTGTGCCAGTGCCCCAGTTGGCAGGTCATCCACGTTCCTCCTCCCTTCACACATTTATTGTTTTTTCTTTCCTTTCCATGTTTCCAGCCTTCCGCTCTACTACTGGGCCCATAGGCCCATCTGTAGCCTAAATTTTGTAGCAAAAGCCCATGGCCCAACTAGATCGATTTCATCCATAAAATCATCACGGGCCGCATGATACTTGTACAACCTTTTCACTTCAACTGCAAAGATTTTTCTTTCTATTTGAGTCATGATCAATCTGCGTTCCGATTTCCAGGCTCCGACTTCGCGGCAACCAGTTAGCTTGCAGTGCCAGTTCAGCACCTTTTGATTTCTTGCCAACACGAGCTAATAGTGACGTACAATGAACGGTGCGATCGCGTGTTTAGGTAACAGAGTACGTTCGTACGGAGAGGTTTATAACTCGATTACTGGCCGCCTAACCTTCTTTTCGGTGGAGAATGGGTAACGCTCGTACACGCTCACCACACCGATAGTAATGATGCAGCCAGAGGTTCCAGAGTTCGCCGTGCGTTTGGAGTGGAGCGATAACGATGCGTGTATGCACCCCGTACTCTTATCAAGCTGAAGAAGAGAGAATATATATCCAACGATGCTGCAAATGAATCTGTATATATTTTCCTCCGTTTTTACTCCTTTACATCGTGTGACGCTATGATGCCGTGTGCTACAACGAACTATAGATAGATTGATTGATCTCTCACAAGTCACAACCTGATCCACTCCGTGCCGTCGATGAAGCTGAGCGAGATGAAGGGCTTGGCCTCATCGTCGGTGAGCTCGCGCGACCACGACACCCTGCCGGAGAAGCTCGCGCCGGGGCCCGTGCACTTGTACTGCCCGTAGAACACTGTCCTGCAGCAGCAGCAGCAAGACAGCAACACCGGTCAGTAATGTGCGGAGTGCGTCCTACAACGTAAGTTATTCTAGAGATAAATTTATAAATTTAAACAAGTGCTAGTTCAGATTCATCACTAAAATCCCTTACATATAACGGTGATCGACAGGGGCGGATACAGGAGTAGGGCAGCTATGGCTGCAGCCCTACTTCTGATCCTAAATATGCATTGAAATTTTATTTTATAATTTTAGAAACTAGAAGATAAAGCATAATTATATAAATTCAACTAATTGAGCCTTATGTTTGAAAAAATTATGGCTCCGCCACTAGTGATCGAGTAATATCTGTCACAAGATGATTGTTTAGAAAAAAAAATCAAAAGACATATTTATAAATAAAAAATAATTTATAAATAAAACTTTTACATAAGTGTTTTAGTGATATAAAAGAAAAAAAAGATGCAACAACTCAAAATCTAAATTTAAGGTTTGGTAATAGGGCATCGAATCTCTAAAGATGTACCATGTACGATTCTGTCCCAAAGAGATCAAAAGTGGAGAGACACCCGTGCAATGCCGTGCACCGAGAATGGGAATGGGAGCAACGTAAGTGCCCCTTTGCCTGTGCACTAGCAGATCACTATATGGGAAACAGTTATTAGCACAAAGGTGTATGTATATCCATGTGTTTACATGCCATCTAAATAGTTATTAAAAAATATGAAAAAATATGACAAGATAGATTAATTTGAGTTATATCACTTCTCAAACATGTAAGTTTAAATTCAACTTCTACAAGTTGTAGAAGAAAACAACAAAACTAAAACTAAGTATACGTATATTCATAATTGTTTTTGTTATTTTTGCTATAACTTGTACTTACATGCTAGCGGATTGATATAAATCATATTAAACTATCTTGTCAAATTTACAAGCAACGGGTGTATATATACCCGTGTGCTAAAAAACTGCTTCCCACTAGCACGATTCCACTCCGCGCACGCGGGACACGCGCGCTCCTAGCTCTTGCAAACAGCAACAGCAATGCAGCTTTTCGGATGCCTAGGGAATTAAAGTGACTTTGCTTCGGTACTGTCAGTGACCGCACGTAAGGGAGAAGAGGTAGGGAGCCGAGATAGCTTACATCTCGCGGTTAGGGTCGCCCCAGTTGTACCAGCCGCGCGGGACGATGATGTCGTCCATGTAGGTGTAGGCGAAGACGACGCGGGAGAAGGTGCCCCAGGCGCGGCCGAGGTAGAGCGCGCCGGAGCCCGTCACCCGGCAGTTGACGAACGAGAACCCCGTGTCCTCCAGCATGCTCTGCCGGTTCTGCGCCGTCAGCGCGCCGTAGTCCCGCGCGATCGCGTGCACGTGGCAATCCTGCGTGTACATGTACATGTACCTCCGTCACCACACCACGCATGAATCAATCAAAGGTACGCAAACAGTAAAGCAATGATGATGAAACCGAATTATTAGCAGCCCAATGCCCCCAGCCTCCGAGCGAGCTGCCGTTCTAGCAGCCTAGCAACAGAGGCGGCAGGCAGAACACGAGAACAAGTTGTTCATTGGCATCGATCAGTCTGCACGCCCGTGGGTGTAGGGCCGCCGGACGGTCGCGGGGTCGGCGGCAGAAACAGAACACAGACACCGGCAGGCGGCAAGAGGAAACGTCAACGAGACCGAGTTGCTACTGTTGCGGTGCGTGCGCTTGGGCCGCACCAAAGGGCTTCCAACGAGCACCTGTTGCTACTGTTGGGCTCGATCGAACATGCGCCCCCCGGGTACGGACTCTACATTGATGTTGGTTGAAACGTGATACATTGGTCCAGCGTGCAAGCCAGAGAAACCGAAGCTAAAAATATGTATTTGATGTTTTGAGACGGAGGTGTACGGGGCATGACACATGACACGGCACGTCCTAATTTTTTGTCAGCGCATAATCTGACATGTCAAGCCGTCGCGGCGTACGAAAAGGATTCCAGTTAAGCTAGTTCGTGCTTCGTGTTAGTACTTCCAGGTTCCAGCCTAAACGTGCCGTGTGAAAAATTCAGATCACTCCTATCAGTGAACAACATGTTGGTAACTAATCAAGCTGCTATTTTTTTTTGGATGCTCTGCGTTTGGTTCCTCTTTGTGGCCATCCAAAGTTTTGAACACCCGGAAGCCTTTTTGTTTGCACACGGATACAGACCTTGCATTTGCATATGAAATCCAAATTTGCACCCCGGTACGTGACACATAAAACACAACGTAACAATCTCGCACAAAATGAAAAAAAAAATTCACGGGACAAGAGCAAACGGGACAATGTTACCTCGTACAGAGAGAGCGCATTGCCAAAGATGAAGTCCACAGAGCCTTCGATGTAGCAGTCCTTGTAGTAGTGCCGGCCCGAGTGATCGTACAGCGTGTCCTGCGCGCCCAGGAACTTGCACCCCACGAACGCCGCGTTGTCCGCAGACACCCGCAGCGCCACCGCCTGCTTCCCCGACGCCCCCGGCTTCGGCACCGGCGACGTGTTCTTTCCAGTATCACGAGCGCCAATTGAGGGACAGACACCGGAGCAATACATGCCAGATAGAATAGCGGCGGCGGATCGGTTACCTTGAAAGTGATGTTCCTGGCGAGGAAGTAATGCGCGTTCACGGCGAACGACGCGGAATTGTAGGTGCCGAGCGGCCGCCCCGCCCGCCCGGACGGACTGTCCGCGCTGTCGCCCCACTGCACGATCGTCTTATCGGCGCCGGCGCCCTCGAGGGTGATGAACGCGCGCATCGGCGATATGTTCACCTTCTCCCTGTGGGATCATCGTCGACGGCCAGGGGGTCAGTACTCTCGTAAGCAGCAACAGGATCACAGGCACAATGCGCGCGGGTGCACGTACGTGTAGGTGCCGGCGTTGACCTTGATGACGACGCGGACGAGGTTGATGACCGGGAGCGAGTCGACGGCGGCTTGGATGGTGGTGAAGTCGCCGAACGCCGGGTTCCTGTCGACGACGAGCGTGTAGGAAGGGAACGCCCGGGCGAGCGCGTGGTGGAACGTGCTGTGCTCCAGCCCGCCCATGTACCTCACCCACTCCATGAACTGCCGCTCGATCTCCTCCGCCCGCGTCGCATTCTCCGGGAACGGCTGCTGCTTCGGGGTCCCGGGCCGCACGCCCCGCGTGTGCCCCGCCACTCCGCCCGGCGCCACGGCGGCCAGGGTGACAATGCACGCCACGAGCCGGACGGGCGCCACGGCCATTACGATGCCCACGGCTACAGGCTACTCAAACGGGCGCCGGTAGCTGGAGAGGCGTAGCGGCCGGGGTCCGGTGAGGGAAGCAGGCCAAAAGGGAGGGGAGAATTTAAGGAGCTCGCGGTCTCTACCGACCGATCGATCACGGGCAAGTGACGGACAAGAGGAGAACACCAAAGGGAATTGAGGAGCGTGACACAATGCCAAGGCGAGCCGAGCAAGCCACGGGTTCACGAGCTGCGGAAGTGCGGTTGGTGCGCTGGTCGCTGGCGCCGCGTGTGCGCAGCGCCGCCCAAGCTACGTGAGTCCGCACCCACCACGTACGCGCGCGTGCATGGACGCGTTCGTCACAGCTCTCGTGCTCTTGCTCTTGGCTCCGAGCGCGACTTCGAGCCCGCATCCGCCGCATCCCGGTGACTGATGGCGACTTCTGCGCGCTAAATTCCCAGCGTAGCTGCAGGAGTTTTCTTGGGCTCGCGAGAGCGGATACGGTTCGTTTTGGGGGTTTGGTGCGTCGTCCTTGCTTCGTTTTGTGTAGAGTGTCATTTTCTCCTTGTGATTGAATGGGTTTGTTGCTTTGGTTGGAGTGGTATTTTTGTTCCTTTCCCGGTTGACGTTGGGATGAACTACGACAAGCATGTGTGGGAACTGGAGTTTCATATTGAGTTGATTCCAAATCTACACGACCAGGGCAAAGAAGTTTAGGCTCATATTGTTTTGCTTCTTGATAGGAAAAACAATGCTGTGTTTTATTCATAGGTAAAAAAATTATATATGTTTTTTATATTTTAAAGCAAAAGCTATAAAATAAATTACGGTTAAGAAATGACAAAATAAATTTGAAAGTAAATTTTAAAACTAATGTTGAAACTACGAAACTAACGAGGAGAGCCTTAATTTGTTGCAGCAAATGTAAGTTCCTTTTTCATGTCACTATCTGTAGTCTTTGCTGAAAATTGTCTCGTAAAGAAGAGTAATTTGACCTGCCATATTTTTTTACCCAGCATACAAACGTGTGCATGTAGTGTACTCGTATAGGGCTTTTTTTTTACGTTCTTAAAAAATATCTTAAGGTATTAAAAGATTTTTTTTAAAATTATGATACCCTAAGATATATTATATCTCAATATACTAATTTTTTACATTAAAAATATAATACTTTAAGATATTTTTAAGGTCAGTAAAAAAAGCTCTCGTATAGACAGGACTCAAATCTTTGAGTATACTTCACAGGCTGATGCTAATATAAATTGGCATGGTTTGCCACGTTGCAAATTACACGCATGCACTGATTTTGCCGCTCCAAGAAGGTTTTTGATAAAGTATTTATTTTTTTGAGAGAACGATAAAGTATTTATAAGTATCAAAAGTATGTAATACTTAACCCTTTTTATATGATAGTTTTTTAAACATATATAATAGAAAATATTAAAGTAATTTTACAGTTCTTGAGAAGGTATCATGAGATACCAAAATTTCAGCGTAAAATTTTGGTACCTCTTAGTACCTAGGTGGAGGTACCAAAATTGGTACCAAATTTTACACTATAATTTTGGTACCTCTCAGTACATACTCAAGGACTATAAAATTACTCAAAATTGTATGATCTTTAAGAAAACCTATCGAGGTATCAAATTTGTAGTGTATACTTTTGATAACTCGAGATACATGGGTCATGTTTGGCTAGAGGGGGAAGAGGGTAAGTTATCCGGCGTAGAAAACGTAGTAATAAATTAGTACATGATTAATTAATTATTAATTATTTAAAAATATAAAATAGATTAATATGATTTTTTAAAACAACTTTCCTATAGAAAATTTTCACAAAAAATCCACCGTTTAGCAGTTCAGGAAGCGTGCGCACGGAAAACGAGGGTGCTTAGATATCTAACATGGGGTGCCGAACGGGGCCAGGGTCATTGAAGATACTAAGTTTTTATATAAAATCTTGAGATAGCATTTTAAGAACGATAAAAAAAACTCATATAATGGATGAATCTTATGATCTAGCTATTTGTATAAACACGGAAACTTTTCAAAAAGGGCAAATCAACCTTTCCTGTACCAAGCTGAAATATGCAAAATGTCCAATGCATCAGACAAAATCTATCCTTTCTTCTCTAGTTTTCTTCGGACACGTTAAAGTCTCTACAACACTAACAAACAGTAGGTGGATGGATCCCTGATTATTCCTCCATCCTAGCTCTTACTCGCGCCATCCTGTCCTGGTAAAAGCGCTAATGCGTCCTCTGCGCCGTTCTGTTGCACAACTGTATGCTCGGTTGCCGCTTTGCCCGCCGCCGCGGCCCGTGACCGCGCGACTCCGTGAGCCCTCCTCCTGTCTGGGGCTAGAACGCAAACGGCGCGGCTCCCGGAGCGGTGGGGTGCTCAGGCGTTTCGGCAGCGCTGCCGCCGCAGCTGTTCACCGCCTTTTGGCGGTCACGGCCGGGGTACCGCCCAAACGCGGCCGGCTTTACACGACGCCGTGGGCCTCCCGGCCGGAACAAGAAGACAACGGCGGCGCGCGGTACGTCGTCTTCGATCGCCCAATGCCCCAAACACCAGTGCGCCACGCCGCGAGTGTGTTACTACACTGTAGTACTGTACCGTCACCTCTTTTGCTTGCTAGGCTCGAGCTCTGGAGCTGCACACACCGTGCATTTCTGAGTGATGCATGCACTTTGCTCGTGCTAGTCTTCCTCGAGTCGGCACCTAAAAAACGTACCTGAATGGCTAATGCGTGACTCCAGAAACGGGCCTAACTGTGTGGCTAGATTTAATTTGCCCCATGATGGCTTCGACTCGTTCTGTACTTGTTTTCAGCTTCATGGTTTAGGGTCAGAATAGACTGGGTCCTTTGTTTGTTTCTTAAGCATTTGTTAATAGCATCGTTATTTTACTCGACTTTTCTTCGCCCGCCAATGTGTACTTCTGTTAGCTTATGAGCGTTAGGACTGTCATCAGTCTTGGCATTGGCAAGTACACACCTTCCCAACCACAAGAAAATAAAGTGCATTAGTTCGCGGTGGCGATGATATATGCTTGTTTCACAGGATGATCAGAATCCACTAGGGCAAAATGATGACGGTTCGACGAGATGATCACAGCTTGCATGTAATAAAGCCCTCTGAAATTGGTGCAACTCTAGAAGCATACAAGTGGATTTGGTGGCTCGATCCAACGAACTACTGATTGCTTTCTGGCATCATCGAATGGGTTGGATTATTAGCGTAATCAAAGCCGCTCTACACCTTACTATCTTGGGTGCTTCTGGTGCTGCAAATTCCTGCGGCGTGCATGCATGAAACTGCAAGCGATTCTGTGCGACGTCACTGCTGTTTTTAATTGCACGTCTGACAAGAAGAAACGTTGAAAGCTTGGAACGGATAGCTCCGACAAATCATAAATGGGTGATACATGACGTTGTGAACAAACTGATACTATTGTCGTAGCATAAGAAATTATTTATAAAAACCATTTTTTATAATGGAGATGGAGATTGTCTCAAAGTAATAATTATTTTTTTCTCTCTCCTAAACACATGTTACTTAGAAAAAAGTGGTTTATCCTAGATGCATTGAGTGAAGAGAAGAATTATTTCTTTATGAGTAAACCATTTCTAAGTTTTTTCACTATTTTGTTTATTAATTACGTTATCATGTCATCATTTTATTTATGTGATAAGCTATTTAATAAATATAGAAACCACCACTAATATACTATTGGGACTGATATAAATCTTTCTCCTTTTGTCTCTTCTTTACGCATACTGATGGGTTTCATGAATGGAGTGTATCACCCAACTTTTATTGGCCATGGCGAAACTTTTCATACAGCTGTGGACAGGCCATACCTCCGTTAAGATGATTTTATTGTACTTTGTTTATTTCACGAATATCCTATTTATAAGCAATTATTAAATTAAAATTTGGTAAAGTAAAATATAAATATATGGAAAATTGAAATATGAAATGGTGGAAGATAAATGTATTAAAGTGAAATATAATCTATTCTTTGTAATTTCGTACTCCATTCGCTATCAGAAAATTTTATTTTTAACCTATATTACACAATGTAATATAAATTTATAAAAACTAAAATATCCTTATTTTTCAAACTTTAATGCAATTATTTTCTAATTTTCAAATCTCAAGGCATTTCTAGGCCCACCCGCCTATTTCATGTACAGTCCAACATCATCATATTTCTAGGCCTGAAAGAGACCTTGAAAGCCCAAGGGTATTATTCAATGAGGAAAATAAATTTTGGAATAATAAAAAATCATTTTGCCTCCCCAACTATGAACCTATTCTAATTTAACTATCTCAGCCATTAAACTGGACATATTGAACTACTACAACAAACCTCATTAGTGATGCTTCTTGGTGCCAACTAGAAAAATAACATTTATGTGTGACTATTAAATGTTTTGAGGTAGTGTTGCCTCTCTCCTATATCACAATTAGTTCATTTTGTTTTCATGGTGATTTAGATAGCAGAGTTTACATACCAATTTTGTTCAGTATGGTGCCTACTTAGCACATTGATCTTGTCTTCATCTGACGTGGCATCGGCGTGGTGTTTAGGTGATATTACAATCATAAAGAAACCAATGATCATCTTCTCTCTTTCCCTCTGTCTCTATCCTCTATCTCTGACTTCGTTGGCATTGAGTCATTGGCCTTTTCACGCCAATGTTACCACCACCCTATGCCCTCCCCACCACCATTTGAGCCGCCGCCGTCAAGGCCCACCTGAGACATCCTCATTCTACGATCTATTGCCTGAAGCACTCCTCCTCACATTGAGCGGTATCGTCGAAGACAAGACCTCTAGACAAACTTGTGAACAGTAGCAAGTGTAAGTCAAGCTCACATGCAGTGTTTTCGACACCCTCCTCAATTCATCAAAGTCAAGCATATTGAACATGCCAAGTCTTTTGAGGCTTGGGCATGTGGAAATGATGGTGTCGATAGGGATGCTTGGGTAGATAAAGATTGAGGTGACAAATGGTGGGGGCATAAGATGTGTGCGGAGGGAACAAGATGGCATGAAAAGGACGAAGGAGGTGGTGACACGACAAATGAGATCGAGGATAAGATGAGCTCTCAATGAGGTCGTGGAGGGGTAGGGAGGTGTTGCTAGTGTCAGTGTTGACCCTGGGTTGGCCACAAGGAGGAGAGAGATGAAGAGAAAAATACATAGTGGATATTTTACACAGCTTGGTACAAAAGAATAAGGACAATGAGACTTATTGTATATATCGATATAAATTACATATCTTATTTCTATGAAGAAATTTATTCTACTATTGATGAATAATCATATTAGAATCCAAGACACACGTTAAAAAACATCCTAGCCTCACGAGTATGGATGAATCAGTTTAAAGAATTCAGGTGTTGTTTGGGAAACATGGACTTATTTTTAGTTTACGTCACATCGGATGTTTGGACACTAATTTAGAGTATTAAATATAGACTAATTATAAATCCCATTCCATAACCTTAGACTAATTCGGGAGACGAATTTATTGAGCCTAATTAATCTATGATTAGCTTATATGATGCTACAGTAGACATTTGCTAATTATGGATTAATTAAGTTTAAAAAATTCATCTCGTGGATTAGCTCTATAAAATTAGTTTTTTTATTACTCTATTCAATGCTTCACATTAGTGTCCAAACATGTGATATGACATGGACTAAAAATTTTAGCCCAATGTAAACACCCCCTCAGTCTAAACAAATTCTGAAAGTAAATTTCCGACTAATTGATGGATGCTTTGTGCACGTCATTGCAACCCACTCCCACAAAGAAAACGTAAATAGAGCCTGATCGGAATCAATCCTCGTCTCCACCACTTCATCCAGGTCCCCGCTGACGTTGGAAAAGGTCATGGAAAGGTAACGCATCCGCCCGGTGGTCCCTACACCGTCAGCGACACACACACACCTGCACGGCCGGCTCTCCTCTGCTCTGCTCGGCGTCTCCGCCCCGTCCACTCTAGTAGCCACTGTAACGGCGCCTCTCCCGCCGCCGCTTTCGGCCATGCCGCCGCCGCCGCCGCCTGACGACGACGGGTCTTCATCCGCGCGGACGCCGCTCATACCCACCGCTCCTCCGCGCCGCGCGGTGGCGCGGCTCCACCCGCTCCCGCTCCTCGTGGCGGCGGCCTTCGCCGCATCCTACCACGTCCTCGTCGCGCCCGCGCCGTCGTACTACCACTCTCTCTTTCTCTCCCTCGGATCCAACGACACTGCGGCTGCCCACCTCCGCGAGCTCACCCTCCGCCCCCACCTTGCGGGCACCGAGGCCAACGCCCGCGCCGCCGCGCACGTCGTCTCCTCGCTCTCCTCCCTCTCCTTCCCCACCCGCGTCGCGCCCTACTCCGTCCTCCTCTCCTACCCCATCCACCGCTCCCTCTCCCTCTCGGCGCCAGCCCACGCCACCACCCCCTTTGCGTTGGTGCAGGACACCTACCCCGGTGATCCATATGCTGCGGCCTCCGCGGAGGCCGTCCCCACCTTCCTCGCCTACGCTGCGTCCGGCTCGGTCGCCGCCGAGGCCGTCTACGCTAACTACGGCCGCCCGGAAGATTTCGCCTACCTCGCCGCCCGCGGCGTAGACGTCTCCGGGAAGGTCGTCCTCGCGCGCTACGGCAAGGTGTACCGTGGCGACATCGTGATAAACGCCCGGAAAGCTGGTGCTGCGGCGGCGCTCATATACACCGATGACAAGGACTACGCGGCTGGGAAGGCCTTCCCGGATGGTCCTTGGATGCCGCCGTCCGGTGTGCAGGTCGGGAGCACGTTTAAGGGGGTGGGGGATCCCACGACGCCGATGTGGGCCTCGTCGGAAGGGTGCGAACGCGTGAGCATCGCGGAGGCGATGGCCACCGAAGACATGCCGGGGATACCAGCGCTGCCTGTGTCGGGAAGAGATGGGGAGGCCATACTACAGCTTATCGGCGGGGATGTCGCGCCCGAGGATTGGCAAGGCGGAGATGGCGCTCCGGTTTACCGGCTCGGGCCCGGGCCGGCGGTGCTCAATCTCACCTACGTTGTAAGTGGCTGTCTTGCTGTTAATGAATTGGGCTATAAAAGGGAGATTCTTTATGATCCTTCTACGGCGGGTGGCATTGTTTGTAGGGGAACGAGACAATGGCTACTATTCAGAATGTCATTTCGGTGATTCAAGGGAAAGAAGAACCTGATCGGTAAACTCTAAACTCTAGTATACCTATACTTTTTGTCCAGGGAGTCCGATATATTCAAACAGGCCACCGTTCACCTTACTCCCAATGCCCCATGCGACCCTGTTCTCTGAAGTAGTACTATCGCTGTCCCTTACTATGAGCTTCAGTGTGAAGACAATGGATGAAAGTTTAGAACAATAGAATTGCCTGATGCGAGCTGGAAAAACTAAAGAGTATAAAGTTCCACACACCCTGCTCACTTAATAAAACGGAACTATATAAACCGCCCTTCAGAATAACGAAGCATATTTACATTTCATTATTGATTGCCATTCTGAATATGCGTTGATAGGTTATATTCGTATACAAACATTTCATTCTGTATAATTTTCAACTTAATTAGCAGTAATAAATTTGCAAGTCAATAAGAGAACATTACTGTAAAATAATTATGAAACTCACGCAGCTATATAATCCTTGGTAATCATCGTGATGCATGGACATTTGGGGCTGTTGATCCGAACAGTGGAACAGCAGCCTTGCTTGAGGTATGCAATATCTGGTTGCCCCTGTTGACGTTTTTGTTTCATTCTACTTATGGTTTGTTCCGATTTAGTTAGCTCAAAGGTTTTCTGAGCTACAAAAGAAGGGTTGGAGACCTCGACGGACCATCATCTTGTGTAATTGGGATGCTGAAGAGTATGGATTGGTACCTCTCTTTTTTCTGACTATTATCAGAAGCAACTCACCTGTCCTCTAAATTGTGATTTCTTTTGTTTGTAAATGAAGGTAGGATCCACTGAATGGGTTGAAGAGAACAGGGCTATGCTAACTTCAAGAACTGTTGCCTACCTGAATGTTGATTCTGCAGTGTATGGTGCTGGATTTTATGCATCAGCTACTCCTCAACTTGATGAGTTGCTTAAGGAGGCTAGTAAACAGGTATTCTAGTTTTAGATTAATTTCCTTCACTCAATAACAGAAATATGATGTACTTCATGAAAAAAGGTTACTGGTGAGCTTTGCTGGAATAACGAATTATAGTTTATAGATATCTGATTTTTTTTATTCGTATGTATATCTACCAACTATAGTTTGTTGTTAGTTTAACTTTTTCTTCCATCAACTATACTGGTTCTGTAAATATGTGTGTTTCATTTCTTTCTTGGGAAAGGTTCAAAATCCGGATAATGAAACACAGAGTCTATATGACTTGTGGATGGCTTCTGCTAGTTCTTCCTTGGTAAGCATTCAAAGGCCTAAAGCAACTCTTGTTACACATGTTTGTTTTTTCACTATTATGTGAACTCTGCAAATGTAAAGCGGAAATGTTATATATATGGCCTAGACTAGTCTCTTTCCTCTTAACTATGTGCTAATATGCACTTGGAAAAGATTGGAAGATTAGGAGGTGGGGGATCAGATTATTCTGCCTTCGTTCAACACATTGGTATCCCTTCAGTTGACGTTTCCATGGGATCAGGTTTATCCTATGTTTCTTGCTCAACCATCTACGCTATTCATTCCTCTTTCTAGAATGGATTTCTTTTTTGAGGCTGATTGAGAATATTTTGTTAGATTGAATCCAATAAGTGTGCTACTTGTTTGCAGAATATCCAGTGTACCATAGCTTGTATGATGACTTTGTGTGGATGGAGAAGTTTGGGGATCCCTTGTTCCGCAGGCACGTTGCAGGTACCCCTGTATGGTTTTATCCTACCTTATGTGCATTTCTCATGGCAACCATGTCTGACCTTGGGGAAGTATGATGTCATGATGCTTTCCATGGACATATTAATTCAACTGTTGAATTAAGAGACACGAATATTGGAACATTCTCTACTTTTCTGGAAATTGAACTTTGTAGTTCTCTATGCGATTTTATTCATATCTTCTTTACCTTTTTGGCCAAACCATATAGAGAACATGCATATAATATGGATGTATTGCTGTAGTGCACATGTACTGAGAACTTGCAGAGTTCCGCTGCATTTATAATATTGTCCAATAAAATGAAGTATACAAGTAAGTTTTGGTATAAAAATTTATGTTTTCTCCATCATTTGTACTGTCTTGAATTGATCAACTGATAAGGTTCATGTTAAATGCATTTTCATTTGCCAAAATTTCGTGTTAACCTTATGTCTCTCTGCAGTGGCAAGCATGTGGGGGCTTGTCGCCCTGAGGCTTTCAGATGAGGAGATCCTACCCTTCAACTACAGCACTTATGCTGTGGAGCTTGAGGTAACTTGTCCTTCTGAAGTTATGATCCCTCAAACAAGTTTAAGGCTTCCTTTTCTCCCCCACAACCATGCATCTTCTATGCATTATGGGAAGTCCAAATCTAGTGTCATGACAGTTGCTCTCAAATTTGCAGAATGGCGCAATTGATATAAATGAAAGGTTACTGGGAGTGCCTGTCAGCTTATCACCCCTGCAAAAGTCAATCGAGGACTTCAAAAGGGCAACTCTACAAGTGGATTCTGAGCTGAAGGTATCTTCTGTTTGTTGCATGCTGTTGCGTGATCCATAATTTCAACCATAAACTTTTCCTTTCTAAATTTCCATCTCTGTTAGGCCTTACAGACATGGAAAGTTTGGTACCCCTGGAGAAAGAATCCCCTGACGGTCAGAGATCTCAATGAGCGGTTGATGATGACGGAACGAGCATTCACTGACCGAGAAGGACTGTCTGGAAGGCCATGGTACAAACACCTGGTAAGTTAGGCTGTGGCAAATTGGCAGTACCGTTAGTTGATGAACTGCTGTACTCATGGAGACAGAACAACGCAGATTTATGCACCATCACTGCACGACGATTATGGAGCGCAAGTGTATCCAGGTGTTGATGATGCCATTCAGATGGCAGAGAGGACAAATACGTCCGAATCCTGGCGATCTGTACAGCATGAGATTTACAGGATTGCTAGAGTCATCAAGCAGGCTTCGCTAGTCCTAAGCGGAGGGTTAACGTAAAGAACTGTTAGGAAGGCCGTGGAAGCGGAGCTATTCTTTCTGCGCGGGGTACTGGTAACGATTGGCTGCGGAGAAGTGATGTTCGTGCGACTTGGGTGCTATTTGGAACAAATAATTTTTGGTGAAGTTTTTAGGTGATATAATCCAAAGAGTTAAGGTTAAGCAGGCCAAACCGTCAAAGGACTCCTATTATTAGGATATAAACAGGACATGTCTACATGATGAACTCTTTGATAGCTTACCAAAGTAGGAAGATGAAACAAACAAACAAGTCCAGGAATAGTATTTTTTTTTCAACATTCTATTTTATGCACTACTTGTTTTCAGTTTTTCTTGGCTTCAGGGGATGCAAAATGTCAAAATTGTCCACGTAAACATGCACCTTTTTGCGTCAAAATTTCATTCCTTAACCTCTTCAGTCACGAAACCAACTTTGAACTCAGAGGTTACAAAGACATGATTGCAAATGTCCATTTAGCCGACGGACTTAAACTAATGGATTGTCTAGGTTTTTGTTAGATCGCTGGAAACTAGATCTTTAGTGTTTAGAAGAAAAAAAAAATCAAACTACATATTTACAAACAGAAAATGGCCTACGAAACTTTTATATATGTGTTCATAGCGATATAAAAATTAAAGCTAAAAAACCTTAAAATCAACTCCAACTCTAAATTTAAGGTTGAAAATTTAAATTTTGGGTTATAACCCAAAGCCAAAAGATGACCCTAAAGATCTTATCAATATAATAGGACCAAACGTGTGTGAGAACAAAGTAAGGAACCCATAGTAACACAGCCCGAACAAAACTTTTTAACCTTGTAAATAATCTCGAAATGTTCTGGATGGTTGATGCATGCTATCTGCGCAAGAAACCCATGGCTTGGTATACGTTGTTGAGGGTGATATCTGCTATCTCAGCAGCTTTTCCTGCTCCTTCTGAGAGAACATCATCCAAATAACCTGGATCAGACATTATCTCCTCGTAGCGGATCTAGAATGGTGAAAGGAGGGAGATGTAAGACGAAATTGATTACTCAAATAATAATAAACTGATTAGCAAAACACGTATCAACTATCAATTATAACACACGATCAGACCGTACGCTTCCTAGGATTTGCATACCTGAATAGGTTGCAGATGATCAATTAATGCATCTGTTAGGGTTGTTTTAAACGACCCCCAATTCATATTTTGGCATTCACCAACAACTTCCTGTGAAAATAAAGTTATTAAAATGATCGACTTTTTGGATGGTGAACTAAGAAATTATATTGTTATTGCCAGCTAGAAAGCATGATACTGGATAATTAAGAAACCATCATGCGCAGGTCACCCTGCTTCATGCTCTGGTTATTGTGTGCAAAGCATGCAAGCAAAGTTGGCCACCTCTTTAGTTTTCCCAGTAATAATCTGGTAGATCGAGAGAAGATTGTTGCATTCAGGCCTCTCTGGGTTGTCAAATTCCAAGCTGGAAAGTGCAAAGTCAAATACATGAGTTTCTTAGTTTCAAAGGTTACATGTGTGTGAGAATGTGTGAAAGAGAGATTATGGACTACAAACCCTGGGAGTGAATCCGTTTTGCAACGTTTAATCTTGTTCATGATAACCTACAAAAAGCAGACAACTGTCAGGACAAATTCACATGAAGAAGCACACAAGCATAAACATGGTCCACAGATGGAAGCATGATCTACCTAGTACCTATCCCATGTATTTTTTTGTAACAGTTCATCTTACAACTAAATGGGTGCATTCAATCAGGGTTCACAACTGGTGGAAAACTGGTTTACAATTGCAAGCCCTCCTCCCAGGCTCAGGTTAAAAGACCTGAGACCTTGCCTGTCTTAGCAAAAGCTGGGATGCAAGGAAAAAAAAGAACTTATGGGATCCTCTCATAGATTGGTCCGTATTACTTATGGTTTGTTATCAACTTTTCATCCCGCAGCAATGCACCTGCTGCCATGTGGCATGTGCTAGTCTAATACAAATCAATACTGCCATTGTGCTCCCTCTCATTTTTGTTGTTTGACACTGGTTAGTTCAAAACTGAACTAACTAACGTCATATATTTGCACATGGAGAGGGTACTATATTTGTGAAACAAAAGAATGCAAATATACAAGAGAATTCAATTCATATCATGGCACCCTTACATCTTTTGGGTCAAGCAGGTTAATGCGAGACTGGTCTGAAGGAGCAGACTTGGACATCTATGAGAATAGAACAAGGGTCAGTATGGCGCAGACATACAGCACAATAAGCACACAAGTAGAGAGACCATCAGTTAAGGACATAGTGGTGTAATGACACTTCAGCAAGTAATTTAGTAACAAACGATAATGAGTACAGCTAATTACCTTGGAGAGACCATCAGTCAAGGACATAACACGTGCCCCTGCTGGAGGTATAAGGGCTTCAGGAACCTAATAAACAGAAGGTACAGTAAGCAAATCAAAATTCACTTCTGAGGGTATGAAAAGGATGCCGAACCATACATAAATATATTTCACGCACCTTAAATAGCGAACCACCTCTCCTGCAAGCATAAATACAAAAATGCCATTATAATAGTGAGAGAAACAACTGCTGGAGCTACTAAAATAGAAAAGGGGAAAACAATATCATTTTCTCACCCTCCCATTTTCTTCCACTTTCTTCCACCATATAGATTATTTACACGCTCAGCAATTTCACGAGTTAATTCCAAATGCTGTGTCTGATCTTCGCCAACAGGTACCAGATCTGACTGCACTATTCAATAGCTATTATTGGCATCAAAATAAGGAGTAACAGGAAAAACATAACAAATAATACCCACAAGCAATATTTTTACCTGGTACAACAGAATGTCAGAAGCCATTAAAACAGGATAAGTCAAAAGTGCCACTCCAACATTTTCATCACCCTGTAAATATGAAAAAAAAATCTGATATAGGAAGAACTGACATGTGATAAATTGAGGGTTTTGCATGCAGAAAAAAAAAACTGTATAACATGATCCCTAATACAGTGGAATAAACACTCAAGTAAAATGGTAACACCAAAACAAAAAACTTACAGAAGCACTATGCATCACATTTGAGACACAATACATGTGGTCTACTGATGAATTAGAAATATGAGTATACATTTGGTGTCAGTCAAGTAAGCAACCTTGAGGAGCAAACATTGTTCAACACAGAGGCAATCCAACTGGAAGTTAACAGATGAACACAAGCAAATAATCTAATGTTAAAATAATGTTTATCTGTGCCTATGATATAATAATGCATCAAGTGTGGAAGTTACAAACTAGATTCAATGCTGACCTCTGCATATGACTACTAAAAGTGATGCTGATCAATTGATCATAGAGTAGTGTTTGTAAAAGTACAAGGAATACTTTAGAAAAAATATACTTTTGACCGGCGTATAACTTTTATATCATGCTTTCCCTTCCTTTCAATAGGGTGTTAAAATTAAGCAGGGAACATACTCTGCGGATATTACTGGTTATAGAGCATTCCTGTAACTACATGATATCATAGTGTTATTATTTGAGCAGGCAATGATATGGGATTGCCAAATATCAAATCTGACAAATATTGAAACAAACTTTGCAGTTGTGAATCAAGCTATTGCTTTTTCCAGACCCTTCTGTAATATGACAAGGAATTCAGCTCAAACAGAAGATGATGGTGAAGCTGTCATACAGCGAATGACGCACCGCCTTGCGTGACTTCTCTTTGAATTGGATCATTCTGTTGAGCCAACCAATAGGAGTAGAAGAACTCAGCAGCCACATCAACTCAACATGAGCACGGACATGAGACTGTACAAAGATAGAAGCCTGGAAAGGCATGAAATAACATAAAGCATTTAGCCCCAGAAGGTTACCTGCAAAATAAAAAAATTGACACATAATGTAAATATGTGGAGCAGACCTTTGAACTGTCAATGCCACATGCTAGATATATTGCAGCAGTGCTCCTTGTTGCTTTTGACAACTGTGGTGCTTCATATGGTAATGTAATCTGCGAATAATTTACAAAAAGTGATAAATACACACACAGGATTGAAAACGAATTATGAAGACAAATAAATTTGAAATATGCACTACAAAATAAATCAGACATGAACACTGCAAGGTAACTCTGGAATTTTGATATAAATCATGAGCACTTGGTTACCACAATAAGCACTAATGGAAAATTAAGATGAACATTACATATTACACAAATATGTTGTAGCTTGTGTTAAATGAATATTCAAGAAGGTAAGGTAAAATGAAGCATCCTAATTTGACCAAGGACATACAACAGTACAAAAGTTCCATTTTGTACAAACCAAAACATCTATTGTGTTTTTGTAGTAGGATGCCCAAGAGGTCAGACAGAACTTACCGCATGCAAGTCCACAATGAAAAACAATGTCTCGTATAGATCCTGCAAAAAATTGCCATAAATAAGATGTGAAGTGTCATGGACAGAGTGTGTATTATCAGTCAATAAGTTAGCTTCCTAGTTCAAAATGCATCTGAATTAGATGGGAAAATGCCAAAACTGAGGCAGGCTTGCAACTGAGCTATTGATTGATTACTAATTCCTAGCTTCATGTTTGAGACCACTACCATCAATATTAAAAATTATAGTTCAAAATACCACAGTACCTGAAGTGAAAGCCAATTCTTAATAGCACCAAGATAATTTCCAAGGTGCACCAATCCTGTTGGCTGTACACCAGAAACTACTCTTTTCCTGCAGTCAATAGAAACAAACATCACTATTCAAAACTTCAAATTACTGAAAAGCATATAAATATGTTTATCGGGACTAAACCGGAACCTTTTTTTATAAAAGAATCATAACTATGAGGAATAGGTCCCATGGGGATATATCCTACCATGGAACTTGGGCAACAAAGAAAAACTGCATTCTCTCTTGAAACCTTATCGTACATAAAAACAACTGCTTTGCAAGACTATCAATAATAAAGCACACTTCAAGCACATTACTATAGTTGCAACTAGAAAATAAGAGAACAAACATACTTACGAAGAATATGAATTAGATTTGAACTCTATACAGTTAACCAGACAAAAATGAAAAAGATGCAGCAAGCCAAAAAAATGCAATGTTACCAAATCTTCTTGATGACATTATGCACTATATGGTCTTGCTCAAAAAGCTTTGTACATAAAACACTTGTCAAATATAGCTATTCCTGCTATTTAGTATTTTAGCTTCACACGTAGTTGGAAATAATATATTCAGGACTTTGGCCAACACAAACAAGTGCATAAACAAGATCATGAAGAAACTAATTAGCTTGTAGCATAGACTAAGTTAGGATCAACTTTTTTTATTGGAACTGCAAAATGACATTGCTATTGATACTGCACGAAATGATCAATAAATTTCTATATGAGGCCCCAACTGCCTGCAACTGAGTACATTTTCATTTTGTGCACAATAAGAGAGACATATTTAATCTGCGAGAACATGATTTCTTCCTTGATGTACAAAATTATCTAAAAAAAATCAGCTTTGGCCTGTTGTGTATGTATTAATATTTCTGTGGAATTTATCATCAAGTCATT
This sequence comes from Oryza brachyantha, assembly GCF_000231095.2. Taxonomy (NCBI): domain Eukaryota; kingdom Viridiplantae; phylum Streptophyta; class Magnoliopsida; order Poales; family Poaceae; genus Oryza; species Oryza brachyantha. Next base: position 23,523,833 of record NC_023163.2, read on the forward strand.
TCAAGCTTGACAAAAAACTAGTAATGGTCTATGCAGCAACTAGTAGAGAAAAATAAATTCAGACCAAATGGTATAGCTAAGTAATAAGCAATCAAACAAGTATATAGTAAGAGCAGCAAGTGAACTGCAAGCTTCAATAGCAATTCATTTCCTGCATTGCAATTCTTGGCCCTTTCAGCACCTCAGTAAATCTGTACTGAATGCACTCGATGCTATATCCTACATGCCCATTACATCACAAGCTGGTCTTACGCAATCTTGGAAAGCTGCAGACCTTACAGCATTGTATCCACGGTTTATAGCCTTGAACCAAACCCAACCACTTATGTATGTCTCATAGGCTGTGGCATTGAATAACAACAAAATACCACAGAAACCATCCGCAATCCTATTCCTAGCAGACGCATTACGCCGAACAGAACCAGCGTTGGTCGGTCAGGGGCTTACTTCCTAGCCGGAGGAGCAGGCGCCTCATCGCCGGAGGCGGCCGCTTCAGCCACGCTGCAGTTGAGGCGGAGAGTGCGGAGGCGGGACGGGAGTGCCCCTCCTCGGCCACCACCCCTCGACCTGCGAAGCCAAACGGGAGAGAGAAGATTTAAAAAGAGAGAGAGAGAGTTAGGGACTCGGGAAGCAAAGCAGAACCAGCCGCTAGGTCTCGGAGCACGGTGCGCGCGCTTACGCGAGGAGCAGCGGCGGGCGGTGGAGGATGTGGGAGAGGAGCGCGCGGCTCATGGCGTCCCCACCCCCGGCCGGCGTCGCACCGCCCCACGCGTCGGATTTGGCTGCGCAGCTCTCAGTCCTGGTGGAGAGGAGGAGGTAGGAGGCGAGCCGCGCGAGTCCACGGCCGTGGGTTGGGTTTTGAGCCGGAAGATCTCCTAGATAGAGATGGGCCGGACCAGGCTGGAAATGGCCCACGATCGTGCCGGTATCAGTCAGACGCGGCCCGGCCCGTCCGGCCCGTATAACTCTCCAGAAACCCGGCCTAACTTTGAGGGTACGTGGCGCCACCTCCCCGGCGACGTGTCCCCGGACAAGCGGGCGGCGGCGTCATGGTGGCCTCGTTGCCCGCCGCGCGGCGGGCGCGGGTGCTTCTATGTACGCTGGCGCGGGCTTCTCCCGAGTCTCCGCTCTACCAGCTGCGCGTCGTGGCTTCTCGCACTGCGTTCCGGGAGACAGCGAGGCGGTGCTGGTTGCGGTGGTCGTTGTGCAGGCCAGGAGCGAGGACGGTGAGCGGCATGGCGGGGCGTGGCGAGGGGAACGATGCTGCGACGGTGGGGGTGGTTACCGGCGGCGTGGAGGACGCCTACGGCGAGGACCGCGCCACCGAGGACCAGCCCATCACGCCGTGGGCCGTCTGCGTCGCCAGGTATTTTATGCGCTGTGGTCATTTCGTGCCGTTAAATCGGCACAAAGATGTGGCTTTACTTTTACCAGTTCATGCGCCATTTTGAAGAAGCTTCGCCAATGTTTCAGTACAGATTAATTGATTAGTGATTTCATGTGTGCTCTCTGCATTTTTTTTTGTTTAACCCCTTTTAAATCTACGTCTTGCTTAATTTTGTGCAAATATGCATCATTTTTTTTGTTATGGGTTATGTTAGCATAAAAGGTACTTTAAGCAGCATAAACAGTATGGCTATAATTTTGTATGTTTGAATAAAAATTTTAAATAAGATGAATGGTAGTTAGTGGTGATAAATAGAAAAATGAATAACATAGTTTGGAACAATTAACCACGAACTAGACTAGCAGAGTTACCAGAGTACCACACTGATCAGCGCTGCTAAGCTCTAAGCAGGCAGGCTATAGAGAAGCTAGCTGGTGTTTAATTTTGTGGTTGTATTTTTAGTGGGCACTCTCTGCTGAGGGATCCACGGCACAACAAGGGACTCTCGTTCACGGAGAAAGAACGGGACGCGCACTACCTGAGGGGGTTGCTGCCTCCAGTAGTCCTGCCTCAAGAACTTCAGGTTTGCTCCCTTCCCCACTTCCCTGGCTTATGATTCATCTGATACTATTGCCAGCAAACATATATCACTGAAGCGTGCGTCTCCTTTAGGAGAAGAGGCTGCTGCAAAACATGCGGCAGTTCCCGGTCCCTCTGCAGCGTTACATGGCTCTGATGGACCTTCAGGTGAGCTCTGACTTCATCTCGTTCAATGAAAACGTTGGATGGATATGTATGGTTGCAGCATGCTACACAAATATGTCATGTTATTGTTCTTGTGGATGGTCGATATGCAGGAGAGGAATGAGAGGCTTTTCTACAAGCTCCTGATCGACAACGTTGAGGAATTGCTCCCTGTCGTGTACACACCGACGGTGGGTGAGGCTTGCCAGAAGTACGGATCGATCTTTAGACGACCACAGGGTTTGTACATCAGTCTTAAAGAAAAGTATGTCTCATCCGTCGCTTTAAGTTGTTGGTTATTCCTGTTGGAGATTTAAGGGAATCAAACTTATGAGGTTCTTTTGTACCAGGGGGAGAATATTGGAGGTACTGAGGAACTGGCCAGAGAAGAGCATTCAGGTTGTTGTCGTTACTGATGGTGAGCGCATTTTAGGTCTTGGGGATCTTGGTTGCCAGGTCAGTTAATTACCGCTGACATTTTTGCTTTGATCAGGACCATTCGTGCCTTTGTGTTGTTTAATGATTTGTCACGTCGTTGCTTAACCTGAATGATCTTTTTCTTGTGTGTGTGTTGAAAACTGAAACATGTACAGGGTATGGGAATTCCTGTGGGGAAGCTTGCACTATACACAGCCCTTGGAGGTGTCCGGCCTTCTGCCGTAAGTTATTTGCATTTCAATTATTTTCTTTAGCAAGGAGCAGAATAGCGGATTGCTGTAGTATTTCCTCCATTCTGTGTTCCAGTGCTTACCTATCACAATTGATGTGGGAACAAACAATGAGGATTTACTAAAGGATGAATTCTACATTGGATTAAGACAAAAAAGAGCCACTGGCCAGGTTCCATGCTTATGCCTTGGATGTGCTCATCCATTTTTCATGAATGATAGGTAACAATGTGGTTGTGATTTCAGTCATGACAGTTGGTTTCATTTCTTTACTTAGGAATATAGTGATCTTCTGAATGAATTCATGGATGCTGTTAAGCAGAACTATGGACAGAAGGTTCTAGTCCAGGTATGTAAGTACTCCCCCTCCTAAAATAACTTCATTTTTCATTCATCACACACATACCAATATAAAAGCTAAAAGACTAAAATACCCTCCACTTTATCTAATCCCAGTATAATTATCTCGTACTTTATCTATTCTCAATACATCTTGTTTTCACAAACTTTAATACAATGATTACTTAGTAATGTACTTATTTGGTCACAAGCTAGAATGAGCAAAAATGATATTATTTTGGGACAGAGGCAGTAGTAAAATGAAAGATGAAAACTGTAACTGAGTTCTTCCTATGGGCAACTGTGTAATTTGTTTTATTTTACAGTTTGAAGACTTTGCAAACCACAATGCATTTACCCTTCTTGAGAAGTACCGTGCAAACAATCTTGTCTTCAATGATGATATTCAGGTACTAGGTTCAGATCTTTTTTATTCTTCATGTTGGTCTTATTACAGTTCCAAAATAAAAGCAAAGTAGTGAATGTGCTTTTATACTGGGTTAACAATAGTAAACCATGAAATTGTGATGTAAACAGGGAACAGCTGCTGTGGTGCTTGCAGGCCTCATTGCTGGTCAGAAGTTTGTCGGTGGGACTTTAGCTGATCACACATTCTTATTCTTTGGTGCAGGAGAAGTAAGTTGACCTTCTCTTTCAGTGATACTAGGGTGTATTCTGCACTGCTCGCATTTAGTTTAGACTGCTGCAACACGACTGAACTCTAAACATCCATCTATACATCAGTGTGAAAAGTGGGCCGTTTTGATAGATTATATGGCAGATTATACATAAGCAGCAGAAAAAACGTGCTGACCTTGTGGTTCGATATGGTATTGGATTATTGAACATCAAAACGACCTGGTGCACCGACTAAGCTGTTCAATGGCCGTATTGACTACTGACCTAGCACTATTTACTGTTTTTACCAGCCAAAAGCTAATTAATAAAATTTACGCTTAGTAGGCATATATGTTAAAATTGTGCCTTTTCATGCTTCCATAAACCATAGTTAAGGTAACATGTAATATTGCAAGTCATTTTGGGTTTATCCTAAGTCAAATCTCTTCAAATTTGAACAAGTTTATAGAAAAATGTACAAACATCTACAACGCCAAATTGGTTTTTATTAAATCCACCATTGAGTATATTTTTATAGTATATTTATTTTATCTACAAACTTTGTCAAAAGGTTTGATTGAAAGATTTGACTTCGAACAAACGCAAAGTAACTTATAATATAAAATAAAAGGACTAGATGGGTATATTTAAATATCTCAAAAATTGGTTAACTAATAAAATATATCCATTTATTTGTGTGAACGACAAATTACCATATAATTCTGATTAATCGTTCGTGTTGGAGTATATAAAGTGAATTATCCGCTTTTCCTTATCAGCTTAGGCTTTTATGTGCAACTGGCTGATGCATGCAACTTAACATGGTATCATGAGCCAGAGGTCTCGAGTTCGAATCCTAGATGGCGCGCAACTAAATAAAATAATTGTAGCGCCCACTCTAATATTTCACGCTTGAGACTTGAAGGGGTCTCCTGTGAGAGGGAGTGTCAACTTAACAGTTTGCATTCCGACTAATCGGTTAGCAATAGAGTATACCGACTTTTACAGCAATGCTATACATCATGTCTTGTATGATAAGAAAATACATTGAGCATTCCTTTTGTATTTCTGTGGTAACTATATTGTGAAATGAACAATTGAAGATTGTTAGTAACAAAAAAGGGTTGGAGGACTATCACTAGAGTTGGTTACCCATAGGAATAGGAAGACTGTATCACAGTTCACAACTTTAGTTGTAGAGAAACCTTCTCTGCTTATTGGTAGATGACATGCAAAAATGTGTCTTTTCTTGAATAGTGAATAATCTGAAGCTGTGAAGCATGCCACTGGTAAATTAGTGAAATGTCTCTAATTAATCACCAATGGGGGAGTGCTCATGGTGTTGATTTCTTGTGTCTTGTAAAAAACCTATAGTGTGTTCCAAATAGACTACCTGTTCTTGCAGGCTGGTACAGGCATTGCTGAACTAGTGGCCCTCGAGATATCAAATCAGGTGACTTGATGGCTAGCTTCACCTAATTTGATTTTGGATAATTTGTCTACGATGGCTCAATTAACCATTAGCTATGATGTCTCAGTCCAAAATTCCAGTGGAAGAGGCTCGCAAAAAGATCTGGCTACTTGATTCAAAGGTTAATATTCAATTTCACAGTGTTATAATCTGCATCCTTTGGTAATTGGACCGTTGAGGGTTGGTTTATGCATTGCAGGGATTGATTGTCAGTTCACGTAAAGATTCTATTCAGCCTTTTAAGAAGCGATATGCGCATGAGCATGAACCAGTCAAAAATCTATTGGATGCTGTCAAGGTGCAAAACTTAACCATACGAGATGCACATTATATTACTATATTAGTATACATTCTCCTTTCAGACGCCAGACTGATTTTTATCTTTTCAGGCTATCAAACCAACTGCATTGATAGGTTCAGCTGGTGTGGGTCAAAGTTTCACAAAAGAGGTGATTGAGGCTATGAGTTCAATTAACGAGGTAACACAACAATGACCTACTCAGATAGTTATCTCATGATAAGTCACATTAATCACTCTATAACTGAGAGCTTGGTTCCGACATAATGCAGAGACCAATCATACTCGCACTATCCAATCCAACATCACAATCTGAATGTACTGCTGAGCAAGCATATTCATGGAGTAAGGTGATATTCTGCAACCTCGTGTATCTATTCCATTGAGATGAATACATACATGCACTGCACTTCTATAAATTATGTCACAAGCATTTGTGCCTTATAATTGATCAGATGATCTGTGCGTGTAGGGTCGTGCAATTTTTGGGAGTGGAAGTCCATTTGATCCAGTGAAATACAATAACAAGCTTTTTGTGCCAGCACAGGTTAGAGATATTACCATTGTGCACGACATGTGCGATTCTCAGGTTTTTGATAGTTGAAACTTACTCTCTCCTTTGACTAGGCAAACAATGCATATATATTCCCAGGATTTGGCCTAGGCGTGGTGATTTCAGGAGCGATAAGGGTGAAAGATGAAATGATCCTTGCTGCTGGTAAATACACTATATGTCTATATATGAGCCCAAGAGTTATTTTTTCCCTTCCACTTCACTAATTTGCTATTCTACTGAACCACAATAATTTGTGTTTTCGTGTTTGTCTTGCTTCTGCCTTTTGGCATTGCACAGCTGAAGCCTTAGCTGACCAGGTGACCCCAGATCATATTGACAAAGGCCTGATCTATCCGCCATTTTCCTGCATCAGGAAGATATCAGCCAACATCGCAGCTCGCGTTGCTGCAAAAGCATATGACCTTGGTAAAGTTTCCTTTTGATGTCGCGTACTAGTACTCTACTCCGTCCGTCTCAGATTTTTTTTTAGGGGGGACTGATGGTGTAACTAAAAGATGCTGCATACCTATTGTTATTTCGAATTCTTCATGCAGGATTGGCTAGCCATCTCCTTCGCCCAAAAGACTTGGTGAATTACGCTGAGAGCTGCATGTACAGCCCCGTCTACCGTTCTTACAGATGAAGTGGCGCTCTGCTCACCTGACGCATAGTGTACAAGCTTCATTAGGCTACAGTACGCCGGCTTGTGTTAATAATTTGCAGTTGGACCTAAATCGTACCGACATATCATGTTATCCGTGGACTATGCTTGTGCATATTTCTCCTCTCATTGTGTAATAAATTATATCTATGTCATTACAAATTTGACTATTTTAAATAATATTACTATGCTATTACAATTTTAGAACCATTACTCGTTCAGTGTACTTTAAAAAAAATAAAAAATTTGACCATATTGTCCCCTGTGTTACCATTCCCTCCGGAAGTGCAAAGGGCATTTTGGTAAAAAAAATTTCTAAATGTACACAGTGACATAATACCAGAGAAATTAATTATAATGATATCTTTCCAATTATCAATGATATTTTTAACCAAGCAAATCCAATGGCATCGTTTGAATAAAATTTTTCTAAATGTACACAGTGACATAATACCATAGAAATTAATTATAATGATATCTTTCCAATTATCAATGATATTTTTAACCAAGCAAATCCAATGGCATCGTTTGAATTATTAATGACAGGCAAATTTATAATGTCATGGATTCAATTAACTCTAATAAATAAGTGTAACGTTGCAGACCTGGTTCTAATGTCATGGATCAAATTTAAGGTTTTTCGCCGCTTATTTCTCAGTATTTGCTTTTACATTGTTAAGAATACATATATATCACTTTGTTCACAAATTATTTTTCATTTATAAATATACCGTAAAGCCAATCGCCTCCAGTATAAAAAGTTTGCCCTGTGCTTATCGGCTTGCTCGTACTATTGCAAGAAAGGTGTATCACTATCCACTATCCACGCATGGATGAACTCATGTTTGTTTTTGTTCTTTCTAACGAAAGCATTAAAAAGCACGTTACGATAATATGTACAGTTTTCTGGGTCAGTGCCAATCGCTAAGTAACTAGAGTAATAGATAGGTTTCTACATGATTGGCAAAATGTCGCCTCTAATACAAACTGCGAGATTACTAAACGGCAAAGCATGTATGGTGAATCTTATGAAGAAATTGCAAAATGGGAGTATGGGACCTCGACTTACATGTTTCAGTTATGTCCTGTTGTGTCATCTGAAATTTGGGAGTCGCGTAACCCCCATAAGGATTTGGGAAGCAAATTCGTCTTGTCCGCCCTGAACAGCCAGCCTATGTTGGACTCATAGGCAGCACAGAGTGCGATCGTCCATGTATAACTGCAAAAATACAATCTTTGTGTCAGCGTATAACAAGGTGTAGATATAACAGTTGCGCACGAAAGAACACCTGTGCTTTGCAAGTTGCAACATAATCAAACAGAATGAATACCAACCTTTATATCTTCTGTTAAAGATGAGTAGTTCAGTTTAGTAGAATATTTTAGAACCATACCCTGGAAACAAACTGTGAGCTTTGGAAGGATTGCCACGGAGTGCAAGACCAGTTGCATTGTACACTGTCATCATCTCTTGCGCACTGTCGAACTGCTTGACATAAGCACCGACAGAGCCATCACTACGCCTTGCATTAAGAGTCTGGGACAAGAAATGGAGTTGCTATGTTAGTCAAACAATTTTGAGATCTTTGAAGTTTTGTTACAAACTGAGTAATAATCAACAAGTGAGATATAGCCATTTAGAGGTAGAGAATAAGCGATTAAAAAGAATGTGTCTTTGTCTTTTACATTGTGATTCAAAGAGCTGAATCATAAACTTTCCATCACTCGTAAATCAGAATATTACTGCAGTTTGAATGAAACATTGTCCTCTCGGAAATCCTGGTAGGCCGGTAGCATGGTTGTTCAAAACCCAGGCAACAACCAATAGATACCCAGACCATTGCTTATCATGCAACAGTGGCATACTGGCATGCTGTAGCAAACCAATTACAACACTACCATATGTTTGCAACAGCAACCAGGGACAGGTAAGCCACAAGTCATAGTCAAGCACAAGTAAAACTAGAGCAATGAAGATTAAGACACTGAATAGTTGGAAATGTAAGCACGAATTATGATCAGGACTTCAACGAAATCACAATTTCAAAATTAATAAATTATTACCATGAAATTTTTGCATCTTATGATGTTAAAGGCCTTGAGTAGCTGGATCTCCTTCTGTAGCCGATATGAGATCCCATCGATCTCAAGCAATTCTTGTATCATAGACCCTGACATGGGAAGTTTGCTTCCAATATGATATGACAAAATATCTGGATTTCTCACATAATCATCCATGCTTGGATTTACAATTATTTGTCTCCACAAATCCGCCACAGAATTCCATGCATACATCATACCTTAATCATGATAACAAAATGACACTTGAGCCAGTGGGCAGGAATACTATTTGGTTATGAATGTAAGACAAAATAGATTGAAATAGCTACAGTGAAATAACTCAATACCTGCCGCTCTGCGAGCAAGTGAATATGAATCATACATTTCATAAGCCCAGCGAGGCCAAAATGCCAATGGAGCCTGCAATGCCAGCTTTGGACTATAAGCAGCACAGATTTGTCTGCGTTGTTCGACACTTGTATTTCTTGTTGCTAAAGATTTCATGGAACGGAAGCAAGGTTCATCCCTGTCTATTACGTTTCCATGCTTGACTGGATTCCTTGATGCCAAATTTCTTTTCAGAAAATCATGCTGCTGCCAATACTGTTCATGCATGATATCTTCATCTTCATTTGATGAACAGTATATTCTTTCATCTGTTATTGAATGATCACTTGAAGTACTAGTATCAGAATCCACATAATCATGTTGTCTGAGACAAGATGTACTGAAACTGGGTACCGATGAGGCACGCTGGTTGAAATTACAATTTGCAGCTAACTGGCCAAATGCATCTCTTAGAGTCCTCTGAGGTATATCTTCTTCAATGATTTGGACTTCAGCCCATTGCTGCGAATGGTTACAAAAATGGAACTACATTCTGCTTTACCACTATTTCATATGACTATCATCTGCAGAGTTCAGAATATCTTATTTCTCAACCAAATGTGAAAACTTACAACATCATTAGCATCGATCCAATGGTCTTTAAGACGAAAACGGTGCTGACCACGAGTGACAACTTTTGATGAGCCATCATCCGGACGTTTAATTTGATGTATCTATAACATAAAAAAAATCATAAGGAGATGCAACTATCCAGAAGAAATTATTGGTTTCGTTGTTTCACACTATGATTGAAGAGAAATGATTAAGGAAAATAAATAACTTCAGCAAAGTGTACCATTTCAAATTATCAAGTCCATATCAATTGGGCTTATTTATACAATTTATAGAAATGAAAAGAATCAAAGATTTTAAACAAAAAAGGCCAACATGAAGATCATGTGTAATGCATATTTGTGTCTGAGGATGTTGTGCAGCATAGAAGGATCAACATATAGCTCCACAGATTAGATCATCAAATATTGTGAACATGTTTTCCTAGTAAGTCATTTATTACTACAGTTAGCTATAGCGGTGCATGCCACATGTGGTGTCTAGTAGTGAATCAACATATCCTATACTCGTGTAATAATTCATCATTTCTTTCAGCAACATTGATATATCTTTTGGATGACATGGGTATATGCAATTGCTAGCTCAGACATGTATAGCATTTTCCCCCTTTTTTTTGAACATGACCATTGTAAAAATAAACAAAAGGCAACAAAGTACACATGCCACTAATTAAATAGCATAATTGGGTGTTTTTTGCAGAAAAATAGGTCACGAAAGAAATCAAAAGGAAGAACAGGGATAACTAAAATAACTGGTAGCAATGCAAAAGCGAAACACACCAAGAACAGAAATCAGCATGCAGGATGAAACTTCAAAAGAACAGATATCATTCTAGCTTGAATGTGCTTCTATGAAAAATGCACCTCCGCTGTTGTCCCAACTGAAGCAATAGCATGGTGTCCATCATCAGTGTGTCGGTAAACATCAACCTAGCATTGAAGAATTGCCATTAAAAACAAAGCTAGAACACAGTCAGCAGAACAAAGGACAAGTGACACGTACCATACCTATCATGCATGGAGTGTCAACATGATTGTCAACAGTTGCCAAAGATCTAGGATGAACTACTCTGATCGGAAGGTTATTTTTAGGAAACAAAACAGCGCCTAGAAAAGTTGAAAACTATTAACCTCTATTACAAGCAGGTATGTATATAGATGCCAACCAAATGTGTGACTCTTCAAGGGTAAGGTGAAAAAAAGGCAATGATGTGTATTTTCATATGTAATTTGTTAGTTTGTAATAAGACACAAGTTTGGCATGTTCAGCACTCAATGATTGGCACAATATGGACCAACTATTCTAGCTTAAGTTGAAATAAGTTTTTGGACACAGATTATATAGGAATGCTACCTTGAAGATAAAATATTGGTAAACTGAGAACCATGCCACCATCCAAGAAAGCAAATCTGCCTGGGGCACCATAAACCTCTGGTGTGGAAAAAAAACTTGTAAATGTTGAAGCTAAAATCAGGAAATATACTAAGATCATCGTGAATATAGTTACCGCCATCACAGGTTGGCAGAGAAACCAGACATGTTGAATGTAAGTGTTTCAGAAGTGCTAGACCCTCCATCCCCATGATTGTTTCTGCAAACGTTGAAAATAAAATAACTAAACAAAATATACATCTATTAATTACCAATAAACTTAAGTTGTGGAAAATTGAGTAGACTGTATGGCAGATTGACTGTATTACTGTCCAAAGGGGAAATGCACATTCAATCATGAATATAATTGATGGTAGTATAAAACACGTGTAACATGTAAAGTACTTCATCACCCCATAAATTTAGCAAAATCATGAATTGGTAAGGCATATTAGCAAGATCTAAGTACCCACCACATCAAGCTGAATATATTTTGCACATTCAACATTGATCAAGAGTGCCGTAGTAACCCATGACTAGTGTTCTATCAACCATGTCTATGTTGTAAGTCCCGAAGAGGCCGCATTAACTTGGCAGAAAGCCACGGGCATTAAACAAACTGAGTCTTACTTCTGCATCTTAGAAAGTGGCTTCTAATTTGCTTGATCCTATGCTTTGGAAAATTCTCCAGGCCTAACCTCCATATATCTGGTGTTCGAATACTTGGGAGGGGGCAATCTAACATTTGATTTGAGAAAAATCACTAGCAACAGGCAGTTCTCAGTCTCTCACAGCATCAATCCTCCCGCTATATCAATGCGAAAGACTAATCCCGCACCAAAACGTAAGGCACGGACACACGGTTAAATCAGATAACGAAACACCGCGAAAATGGAAAAAGAGGGCCGAGTCGTGTTTCTGGACCTGAGAAAGGTGTCAACATCGGAGGAGGAAGAGGATTCAGCGTCGTCGACTTCCTCGACCTGGAGCTCCTCCATGTCCAGCTCCAGGATCCAGCCCCGGTCCGCCATTCCGCCCCGCCGCCGCCTGGGGGCTCACTCGCTCAAGAATTAGGATGTGGTGAAAGGGGGCGGTGATAGAGTTCTCCGGTTTCCGCTTCCTCCTGCCAGGATTAGAGCATCTCTCATCTTATTCTCCGAACCAAAATTTAACCATTTTAACAAGCAAAAAATTTTGCCAAACTGACTTGCTACCTTTGTTTTATAATATAGGATATTTAACTTCAACGTTTGACCATTCGTCTTATTTAAAAATTTAGTGCAAATATAGAAAATAACAAGTCATGCTTAAAGTTCTTTTAATAATAAAGTACTCCCTTCGTCTCTAAATGTTTGACGCCGTTAACTTTTGGCATATGTTTGACCATTTGTTTTATTCATTTTTTATAAAATATGTAAAACTATATATATGCATAAAAGTATATTTATTAATAGGGTTAATTAGATTCATGCCGTATAAATTTGCTAGTTTTGAAATATATCATTACTATTCGTCTAATTGTAAGAATACTATTATAATTTTAGAACTATTTCAGATATACCATTTTTTGGACCAAATTATCCTTTGCACATCTCAAGGACTCAAGGAACAACAGGGGGCAATATGATCCAATTTTTTTAAAAAAAATACACCAAAAGAGTATGGAGTGGCATATTTCGAATAGTTCTAAAATTATAATGTCATCTTTACAATTAATCAAATAGTAATGGCATATTTCAAAACTAGCAAATTTATAATGGCATAGATCTAATAAACCCTTAATAATAAATGAATTGATATAAAAATAATTAATAATTATGTAAATTTTTTGGATAAGGCGAATAGTCAAACGTATATAAAAAAGTCAACGACGTCAAACATTTAGAGATGTAGGTAGTAAGTCACAAGCAAAATAAATAATATTTTCATAATATTTTGAATAAGACAAATGATCCAACATTGCAAGTAAAAAAGTCAAATATTTTATATTATGAAGCGGAGGGAGTAGTACTTTTTTGGGTAAATGCCTTCTAAGGCCTCGTTTAGTTGGGAACATTTTTGGGAGAGATATCACATCGACACGTACGGTCACACATTTAAAGTATTAAACATAGTCTAATTATAAAATAAATTTCAGATTCCACCTGGATACCACCGCGAGACGAATCTTTCTAGTCAAATTAATCCATCATTAACACATGTCGGGGTTACTGTAGCACTTATGGCTAATTATGTATTAATTAGACTCAAAAGATTCGTCTCACGGTTTCCCCCATAACTGTGTAATTAGTTTTAATGCTTTATTTAGGTGTCCAAAGATCTGATGTGATGTTTTTAAAAAAAGTTTTTGGGAACTAAACAGATCCATGTAAACGGTGCAATTTTACATGAAGCTAGTCTAACAAGAACGAGAAAATTCTTTGTATTCTCGAAAGTTTAGCTAATCCCTTTCATGAGTTTTACCCAATTCCTTATATATCTATGAGTTTCTATATTGATCCTTTGCATGTCAATTTGTTAGTTGACCATAGATCGACCATTATTTTTTCCTAAAACGGTCATACTCCCATGCCTTCTATTACAAAATTATATAGGTCTTGTCACTCAAAAACATATTTTAGTCATAGAATATTACAGTGGCTGAAATGCACATTCATAAAAAAACTGAAATCTTGAACTGAAAAAGGAAAATCAAATTTAATTATTAAAAGAATTTGCATGAAACGATAACAGTGGTAGAATGTGAATACATGGTTATGACAAAATCCATATTTTTAAAGCTGTATATCCATTCAAAAATCAAGTTTCAAATTCAATGCAATGCTTAGCAAAATTCGAAGTTTAAATTAAATTTCCTTTCTTGCTTTTCTGAAATTTGAATTGCATATTCGGTAATTTATCCCTTACCATTTCTAACGTTTTGTATTAAACCAAGGACACTAAGGCAATTTTCTTAAAAACCTAGGGTTGTGTTCTTTTTCAGCCTTTAGAAGTTTAGACAAAGGATGAAAGATTATCTAATTTTATAGCTATTTAATAGGGTAAATAATACAATTACTACTACAAAGTTAAATTTTTATTTTAAAACGGTAAGATGATGAACTTTTTTATATATAATCTTTTTATAAAAATACATTGTTCAGTAGTTTGTAAAGCGTGCATATAAATACCAAGAAAAATTAAGGGCAAAGAACACACTAATGGTTAACTTATAGAAATGTCATATATGGGTGATTGTTTAGCTTTTTCATGAAAAATGCTAATTTAAAAGTCAAGGATGAAAAATAAACTACGGTGAAAAACCTCAAAACCAACTTTAAATTTAATATTAAAATTTTAATTTTGGTTTATAAAGAAACAAAAGCGAAAAGACGAGGATGTTAGGTAATAGACGGGAGATAGATAAATTTGTCAATATGGATGAATGACTCTGTGTCCTGGGTTTTACTGTAAGTCTAGAAGTCATTCGTGTAAAACATATATAAAATTCATTTGTTCCCAGTAAGAACATATTTCACCCTCTTTTTTAGAGCAGATTTCACCCTTCCTTCCAGCAAAATTCGTGCTCTGAGATTTCAAAAGAGGCCTTAAAGGGCCTGACCCTACTAAATTCGGCTTATGTTTTTTTTTTACAACAATTCGGCTTATGTTGACATAAGAACTATACCACACACCACAGGCCCGGCCCGAACGCCTAATCAAAGCCACTTAACCAGTTCACGGTTGCCAGTTTGCCACTGCCCACTGTCACCACCCTCACCACCCCGTTCCCCGACGAGCCTTCGCCGCGCGGCGCCGCGGCCCCTCGTCTCTGCCTCTCCAAAGGCTCCGATCTCCCCTGCCCCGCGAGAGAGAGGCTGCCGCCGTCTTCTCGTCCGGCGAGTCGTCTGCTCTCCCTCCCACGCGGGCTCGCGGTAACTCCCTCACACACAGCTGATCGCATCACTCTCGCAGTCTCGCTGTCCTGGGTTATCCCCTCCTCCCTCTCACCCCCAGCAGCGGAGGTGTGCCCCCGCCGCTTCTTTTTCGGCGCGCATGTTCGGTCTCCCCGGTCTCCACCCTTTAGCGCCTAATCCCGGATGCGGAACCTGCGGCTGCGCTCCAGTCGTCGTCGAGCCGACTGGCCGAGCGGTGGATCGTGGCTGGCGCGCTCATCCTGTCGTGGGTGGATGCCAACTATAGGGTTTGCTTTCGATGAATCAACGTGTCGATCTCTCGGCTCCCCATTGGTCGGTGTACCCGTTTCCTTTGCTGGATCCCTCACGGATGTCGCTTGAGAGAATCGTTTCTTGTGTGACATCAAATCAATCAAGGAAGCTGCATACCGGGACAGCTAAATACCTTGTTATCTTTATTTTCTAGTACTGGAACGATAATGCTGCGTTAACTTAGATATTCGATTGAACTTCTAGAGCTCTAGTGTTCCTGACTTCCTGTATATAAACGAGTCACTCGCTTTTGGTTCTGCTGTTGAAGCTTCTCCAGTATCTCCTTGCTCTGTTGGAGCTCACTGCATGCGGTTCTGGTCCAGTTCTCTATTATACATCATAAGGGTTTTTTTATTATCCTTGAAAAGTAAATTTTTGGTATTTCAAGATACAATGTACCTCAAGGTACTTGTAAAAAGCGTGATACCTTGAGCTACTTTTTTGCGCTACTTTTTTAAGGATGGTAAAAAAAACTCACATCATAAAAGTTGGAGATTTTCTAGTTGATAATGTCAGTCTATAGCTTCATGTCTAGATTTACTTACAAAGGTATACAGTAGATGTTAATCAAATTGATTGTCATAGCTTGTTTTTAAATATGTACCTTTTGCGATTTCCAAATGTTTTCTGAAAGTGAGCAGGAGATGAGGCAAATAGACAAACGCGAATGCAAAAATGGAAAACAATTGTAAGGTGTCAAAAGCATTGGAGCATAAGACCATACATACAAAACATGACCATGGAAAAAACATGACCATGGAAGCATCTTTTTTTTTTGGGACCGTAGATGATAAAGCCATATATACTTTTGGAGGGCACTGGGAGAAATCTAGGTCATGTTGGGTATGCCGATACTAGTTTAGACTGTTGAAGTGCATCTGTCAATGCTATAAAAGGATTGTTGACAACGTGGTCACGCACAAGCCATGGAGCATGGATAACATTGATACGTGGAAGCAGATATATGTGATGCATGGATGTAAAATTGCCTTCGCCCTTTCCCATTTTCCTTATCAATTTGCTAAAGTGCATAAGGCTATGGCAAGTTTTACACGGTGATAATTTGATAATAGGTATTTACTAGGAAATACCAAGTTACTTGTAACAGTTTGAGTAGCATATTTGTTTTGTTCAACTGAAACTAAGGTTTATATCAACATGGTATTGTACCTAAAACAATGACTATGAGAATTTTCTGTTGTACATTTTGATGAATTTTGGAGCCACAAGTAATATTGGACTTGTTAAGCATGAAACATAGGGAAAAATTAGCACATATGTGCTTTCCTCTTAGCTGTATCTACTTTTATAGTGTTACCATGGTTAGCTGTAAGCATATTGTTAAGATTATTTTTTTTAAAAACTGAAATATGCCTTGATATTTTCTGAAAACACAATCTCTCAGTGTGCTTTGTAAAAAAGGGTGATCTGTGATGTTTGCCACAAGAATGGTCTTGCATAAAGGAACAATGTTGCATAACAAGTGAAAGAGAAGGTATGTTTTTCTGTAGGGATGAACAATGGAGCTATGCTTTTTGATACTTTTATAATGTACACATCAAGAAGAAGGTACTGCCTGAGCAGCTTGTATGTAGACAATATTTACAGTACATGCATCCGTGGCCATGGCAGTGACCCATCCAGAAGGCGCCTTTTCTGATCCATTCCCTGTAGAGCAAGTTCAATTCAATAGTATAGCCAACTATTAGCTCCAATTTATCTAGTCAATCTAATAGCCGATTCATACAATAGTTACCGACAAAACATATTCTACCATGTCCTTCCTGTCATACACACACTGTGTCTTGGAGTTCGTGCTGCAGCTGGCTACAAATCTGTGACTCACTGCTCTTCTCTCTCCTCTCTTATCTTATTAAAATATGTTTACAGCCGGCTTATAGCCTGTTATTGTACCTGCTCGTATAGGCCTTCTGGTTATTTCGATTTTTTTATCCATGTCAGATTCTCCTATCAAGTTGTGATGTTGATTGGAGGTCAGGAACAATCATCGGATCAATCATTGAATGAATCTCTTTTACTCCTTTTGCGAAAGTTTGTTGGTTTGAACACGTGGTCCAATGCGTTGAGAGAGTCTTGGTTTTTTAACAATTGGAAGGAACTGTCGGTGCCTGTTTCTCTGTCTACTTTTCTTTTGCTGGGGCTCGAAGTAAGCATCAGTGGGCCTATTCTAATTCCCCATCGTTCTCCCAGATTTTATCTTCACGCTATGTTTGAACTTTGAGGGGCACAAAAAGATATATTGTTCTATCTCTCTCCCTTGTCTGGTTACATAAAAAAATTTCGTCCAAAATCTTAGGGTAACTTTACACTTAAAGCTGATGGTATTCTTCACCTACAAAGCAATTTATCAATAGCTGAACAAGAGACTGATGTGAAGTAACCAGTTTATGTTGTAGGCTTGAATTTTGTTGATGGGTACAAAATACGTACCCCACAGATATAAATTCAAATACAGTTTGGTGTTTATTGGCACAGATGAGAACAATGCTTCTTTACATTGGTGTAAAGTAACCAGTTGCTTGTACAAAATCTTCACACTAGGGGTGTTCATCTGCTGGTTAACTCAACCAACTAAAATCTGGATATCAGTGATTATGGGCATGATTAACTGAGCTGCCAGTCAAGCATGCTGGAAAAACTCATCACTTTTTGAGGAGTTGTAACGAATCTGCAGACTTCATTCAGCCTCTCAGGCCCTTTGGTGGGGTGGTAACAGAATGGTGTTCAAACCATTATTCTGTTGTGAGTTCAAACCAATTATAGGTACTCCTAGGATTTTATCTTAATTTAGTGTTAGAACTATCCGGTGTATGATTAATTTACTTCAGAACTGGGACTTTTTTCATCTGGTGATATACAGAAACATAACCACCTTTGCACAGTTGTCAGTGATTTTCTTTATTTGGTGGAATATTGCACCCTATCTTTTCTTTTGAACAATGCTACATACGAAATTTTAGCAGTAGGAGCTGCAAAGTACCACTCTATTGAAATGTAGTTGAGGTTTGAAGTTACATACATGTTATTGTAACAGTGCACTAATAATGTTGCGAACTGTTCTTTACTTCTTTTAGATCTACTTGGGTGATGTTTTGTTGAGGAAATAACGCCATAGAATAGGTTGGTGTGTTGAGGCTTTGGTCAGTTGATTCAGTGATAGTTAATATGAGGAGTGATTTATATTAGAGCCTCTATTGATATCTTCACGCATATTCATGCTTACAACATCATACATCTTATAAAGAATTACAGCCTACAGGAATCTTGCATCTATTCAAGTCATTCTCCAAAATATGGATAGCTTATGCACACCGTGGCAATCAAATCACCTGTACATGCAAGATGCTAACCATTTCTATCCAGAAGTTAGAATATCTGCATCTTTTGCTTATGTTTGGCAGGCAAGTAGTAACAGTCCCCTCTACTATATAAACTCATTCCATGTTAGACTCTATATCCATAGCTCCTACAAGTCATATATGTTCATCACCAAGTGTGTTCCAGCCTAACGACTTTACTGTCACTTATTCCCTCATTCATTCATATACATGGATTATTCTAATTTGCGACGCCAAGCTGCATCCATGAAAAAGAGCCTCTTTGATCAGGCCAGTATCCTATTCTCTGGAGTTTTTTTCTTTTTTATTTTTTGTCTCCCAACTATTTATTGTCAGGGTGTCTTCAACCATATTAAGTATTACGCAGGAAGGCTCCTACTTCTCATTCCGTTATCAGTGTCCTAGTACCCTTTAATTTAGTTCTTTGACAAAATGCCTTCTGATTCAGCAAGTTATCTTTGATTCAGGGCTACCTAGATGAGCAATTTTGTCAGGTGGAAGATTTACAGGATGAAGCTAGTCCTAATTTTGTGGAAGAAGTTGTTACTTTGTTCTTTAAGGACTCAGGCAGGCTAATGTCAAACATTGAGCAAGCTCTGTAAGTAGTACTAGTAAAAGATAGTTGAACTTCCATAATCAGTAACCCTTTTTTACTGAAAATATGATCTGTAGAGTTTTAGACTACACAGGAAGTAATTGCTAGAGGACCTTTTTCTTGAAAACAAATTGCTAGAGGACCTGATTAATAGAGATCCGAAAACACTGCAGGGAGAAGTATCCAAGAGATTTCAGCAGGTGGGATGCATATATGCAGCAACTAAAAGGCAGCTGCTCCAGGTAGTTCCATAATTGCTTCTAGGTTATATGTATAAATCTTTGTTCTGGTGCATATGACGCACAAAGTGTGTCAGATTCAGCAGCGAGGAACTTTTAGTTCATTGTTGCATGAACCATGGCAAACTGACATGACTACAGAGTATAGCTAAGCATCTTAGGAAGCCAAGGCACTTTTTTTTTTTTTGCCCCATCTCTTTCTTTATAAAGGCTTACGGACTACAGTTAATTGGTTGTCATTTCTTCTCACTTTTGGTTTATGTGAAAGTGAAACCACCCTGTTAAGTTTCTTGCTCATAAAAGCTCCGCATGCATGTCACTGAAGTTACAATAAAGCTTTAAGTAAACCTCATACTGCAGAGAAACTCATCTGCTGACCACTAAATATGCATGGTGTTGCCAACTAAAAGTTCAGTGTGTAGCCATCAACCTTTTTGAAGCATCCCTTCCTTCTGATCTCATTTGACATGATGTTGGGAAAGCATGAGACTCTAGATTATTTGTTTTTAATTTGATGTACCATTGATCTATCATAATTGACATTACACATCTTGGTGCAGCATTGGTGCTTCTAGGATGAAGAACGAGTGCATGTCGTTTAGGGATAGTTGTGGGCAAGGAAATGTTGAAGGGTATCTCTCTCCCCCTAAATATTGTTATTTACATCTTTGTAAACTTTTTCTCCATAACTCATGTTTTAATTTACTAAATTAAAACACTATGTCACTTCTCACACTACTGTTATTTTTTAAAATTGAACAATTATGTTCCCATGATAAACTGTACTCCATCTGTTTTATATTATAAGATGTTTTGACTCTAAGTAGATTCATGTATCAATTTATATGTTTTATATATATGGCCAAATTCATTAGCATCATATGAATATGAATTTATAGATGACCAAAACATCTTATAAATTGGAATGAAGGTAACAATTATTTACACTTCTTAAGATACTTTGTTATGCAGCTGCATGAGGTCTTTCCAGAAAGTGAAGCGGGAGCATGCTGTCCTGAGGCAGAAACTAGAATCCTATTTTCAGGTAACCTTCACCCGCCACCTATTCTGTTGCTGTGCCATGAAAACTGAACATTACTCACGGCTCATGTATACCTGAATGTGTAGCTGCTAAGACAAGCTGGTCCGGCTGGAGCTGCCACCAGGCCTGTCATGTAAGAACCGGATTTTCACATTCTGCAAGGCGCACTGCTGTCCCATCTTCTAGGATATGCTGGTCCTGCTGACAGACTGTATAATATGCCAGCATATAAACTGTATAGCCTGTCGGTACCCTACGTCTCTATGGCAATAACCAATGGGTGTGCCACAATTAAATACTGCGTATGTTGAAGTATCAAAGCAAAATAAACAATATGAGAGACTGAATGTATTACGGTGTAAGCACAAGTATCAAAGCAAAATAAGACAATACGAGAGACTGATGTATTACGGTGTAAGCAATACGATCATGAAACATGTGATACTATCATTTACCGGGTAGTATAGCTGCAGTGCTCTGATATTACGATATCTGCTCATATCTATAGTCTTCTCCTATGTCGTGTGGCTGTGTACTTTCACCCTTATTTAACCAAAATATTTATTTTTAGAGTTACTTTTAGATTAATAAAAATAAGTATATAAAAGTTTTACTTAAATTATTTTTTTTGGTAAATGCACCGTTCTGCGAAAAAGCCAAAAGGTGGTCTCGTTTGGTAGGTGCCTTCTATCTATCTATCTAATTATTCTATTATAATATAAAATTATCTATATATTATTCTATTATAATATAAAATTATAATATAAAGACAACCCGAAAAGGACGCTCCACGTTCGCTCTGGGGGCTAGAAATTACCACATTAATCAGAGAAAAAAATGTACCGTTAGATCATGGTGGGACCAGATTATAACGGTGTAGATTAATCGGAGAAAAAATATATCAGAGAAAAAGAAAAAAATACGTACCATTAGATCATGATGGGTCCAGATTATAACGGTGCAGATTAATCGGAGAAAAAGAATATGAGGACGTCCCAAAGCCTAGATGATGCAATGCTCTGAGACATGTCAGCGCGAAATATCTAGATGGATGTGGTCTCAAATTAAACCCAAATAATTACGGTAACCATCCAACCTCATCGCAGACCCGACATGTCTTGAAGAGGGCACTACAAAGGCTCTAAGCCATCGGATATGAAATAGAAGACATAACCATTGGAATAGTCACGCCAGTCATCTATGTCATACGCCCGTCAACCACTCGATGGTGGCAACCAAAAGCGTACCCCAGAGACTCGATCTCAACAAAGGCATATTTCCCGGTTATCTCAACCATTTCAAACCCATCCTCATGTGGGACTAGTTGCCCAGGAATGCAACATAGTCTCACATAACTCATCTCAAGCACTATATCCAAATCATAAGTGGTCCTAAGCATAAAGCATAATAGTCTTAATAAGTTCTAAGTAGTACTTGGCGACAAGCCATACATATTGGTTCATGCGGAAAGCGTGCTACCCAAAAACCCATAGGCAAACCGGCTAGGGTAAATCCCTAGTTAGAACCATCCTGGAAATCACAAGCTGCATCAAACTCCTCATCCAAACAGTCAATACCTGCAGTAGGGTCTGAGCCAAAAACAAGTAAAAGAAAGTAAGAAATCAGTACATTAATCAAATTAATGTACTGTCAAGTCGGTGACAACCCTAGCATGCTACATGTTGGCCATATTCAAGGATAAGTTGTGTATAGGTTAATTTGCGTAAATGCCAGTTTTAGTTCACAATATTTTTTCAACGGAATTTTTTTTAACAATAGTATAGAGTAAGTAAAACTTGTAACATAAATGAATAAATAACACACGTCTACCCCTCAGGGTAGATCATCACCATTTACCATCATATCATCACCATTCACCGAACTTTACCCAAGTTCACCAACAAAACATTCCAACCATTTTTCAAGTTCACAAGAGTTTATCAAAATCACAAACTATACTCATGACACTTCACCAAGCCGCTCATGACCGTGAGCACGGCTAATCGATTAGTTTTAGACTCTGCAGAGTTTGTACAACTTTTAAGTCCACATGATATGGATCGCTCTAGTTTATCCGATACCCGTCGGTATCGCCACACTCTACACATTGAGTGTGACCTAGAGGTCATAACGAAACCGTTACATTGTTTATTGTCTAGCCTTGCACCAGCACGATGTGTGTTTTACCCACGCTACTAGCAAAGTAGCGTCACTAGGTAGCGAGCCCACGCTTTAACCTAGCGCCGTAAGGAACCCTACCCGGAATCCCTCACGAGGCACGGCACCGTTGTATTGGACAGACTGCCCGCTCAAATCATCACATACCATATGTTGTTAATCCATTTCAACAAATCACAATCCATAGGAAGTTCCGATAAGTTACCAAAACCTGGTAACTCATACTCTTCGGCCTACCAAGATGCAAGGCTAAACTCTAAACAACTTAATAGGTTAAGGCCAGCACATACTTAGCACATGCGGTTTGTACTGTTTTCATTAGTTGGTGACATAGAGTGAGGTCCTTAATCGACCCCGGGCGAACGCTCCCCCTATCGGTGCACATCTACTACCATATGTACACCACTCGCCGCCCAAGTCTAAAAACAAGTTTTCTCCATTTTCTTGTTCACAATACTCACACATTTAAAATTCTGTCCAGCAGCATCAAAATAACCTTTTTCACATATAACATTTATCAAATTGAGTAATTTGTAAGGCGGTAACCGAATATATAAGCATATAGCGGCAATATAAGCATAGCATAATCCCAAATAACACAATAATTATATCCAAGAGAACCCTATGGTTACAACCAGCAATGATTCAATATTTCAAGGTGTGTTATGCAGCAATTAGGTCATATCTACCATTCCCATATTTATATAATTTCTTTTACTAAAATTAATACTAGCTAACGTATGCATGTTTGCAATAGAATCATTTAGCCCAATAAAACATAGGATCAAAGTGGTCAAAGGAGGGGCTGACTTGCCTTCGTCCGCAAACACCTGAACCTGGTCTTCAACAAACTCACCCTCTTCTTCTTCGACGTATTCTTCCTCTATTCAAAATACGCGTATACGATAAATACAAAAATGCATAAAAACCAAAAATGCATGAGGCTTATGCAGTGAGTGTGTGCTGGTCTCAGGTGGCCTCTAGTGAAGAAATTTTTATTTTATCACTTTGTTTTACAGAGATATGCATTTAATAATTAAAAAGGTTTAAAAAGGGCTAAGTTTTATTAAGCAACATTTTTGTACATAAGTGAAGAAAATTACTTTTACAAAGTTACAGAGCATGATTTTAGAAAATTAACAGAAGTGGTTTCACAATTTTTAGAGCTATTTTCAATTTGTTATGGATTTAACAAGCTCTAGGAGACATTTAGGGAAAAACAAAAATAAAGGAAAAGTTTGTACAAAAGTACCAAGTTTTATAGTTTTCTAAAATAGTTCACAGTTCCACGAAGGTAACAAAACTGATTTCACAATTTTCAGAGTTAAAATGAATTTTCTACAAAATTTTGAAGTTCTGCTCATTCTCAGCTAAAAAAAATAGAAATCAGTTTTCAAAATTTAATTTCAGCCGGGCCCACATGTCAGTGAATGGCGTTTTCTGAAGTGAGGGGCGTTTTGCAGAAAGGCCCTCGGAAGATAGGAAATCAACCCGCACTCCCTTGCTACAGTAATATGTGTCTAGGCAGTTTTCGGATAGGCGGCCTTCGGTTGGGCGACGGTGCATGTTGCTATTCTTGATTGATCCGGCTAGAATGAGGCATGAAATGAGTACCTAGAGGTTCCAGGGAGATTACAACACGGCCGGCCGGGGAGGAAAAGTGTCGACAATGGTAAGGGCAGCGGTGACGGTGTTGTGCTCGACGCGAAGGACGTCGGAGAGGCGGCGTTGCTCGGTGGTGTTTCGTCTGAGCACAAGGGTAAAATGGGTTCACTGAGGGATGCTAAGAAGGATGACGCGGACGGTTTCTCGTGAGACTCACCAGGGAGGGATTAATGGCGACGTGGGCTCGCCGGCGCCGACATGGGCGCTCGCGTTCCGGCCATCCCAAGGGGTTTCCTTCCCGGAGTTCGCTTGGAATGTGAAGAGGCGAGGTAGGAGAGCCTGCTGGCGCGAGGGCTGGTTTAAAGGTGGAGTTTGGACGCGGTGCCCGTGAGCTCGGTCCATGGCCTAAGCTCTGCCCCTGCGTTCTCGAGCCGTGCGACGATGGAACAGGGCGGCTGGGCGCGTCAGGACGTGTGCAGCGTGCCGTGGAAGAGTAGTGGAGGAGGAGATTTGGTCTGGGCGCGGTGATTTGGTCGGAACGACCTCATCTACCTTCAATGGAGTGGTACCCGGGTGGTGATTGGAGAGAATGGCGCGAGGTGGACGATGGGTATGAAGACACGGTGTCTAGACCCACCAGCAACGTCGGCTAACATCTTAGCTTCGTGGAGAAGGCCCGACATGGCATGGTGGGAGGCTAGGGGTGCTATTTTCTCCACTCCAAAGAAGACGCCCGCCAGATGTTCGACGAAATGCTTACAAAGACTGAGATAGGGAGAGAAGGTGGCTGGTGCTATGATGGGATTTCTTGGGCTTCCATTGGCCATGGGGGGCGGTGGAGGCTGTGAGGAGAGAGTGGGAGGCTGCCATGTGGGTCCTAGGGGTGTGGAGCCCACTTGTCATTGAAAGAAATTTGAAATCTGGCATGAAGGCTAAGTAGAGTTGGCTGCAAAGGATTTTTGGAGGGTGAGAAGAAATGGTTAGATAGCGATCTAGCGTGTGCCACTGCTCTTGGTGTTAGAAGAAAGTTAGTAGAAGACTTTGGCTGAAACAAAACTTTTAAAAGAGGTTTTTAAATAAATTTTTCGAAGAGAGCAAGTTTGAATCTACTAACAGTTTTTTAGGATTTTGGAGAGATTAAAATAGATCAAAGAGATAGCAAACCTTAAAGAAAAATTTTGAAAATTTGAGGGTTGATTTCTGACATATCAAGGTATTTTTCAGAATTTTTGTAGAATTTTTGGATGCATACAAGTATCATATTAATTGTTTTTGTGACTCTAGGTCTATTATTGCATGTGATGATGAGATGATTAAGATCCAAAAATAATTAAAATCACTTCCAACCACATGATGCATTTAAGTTAAATTTAGTTCTTGGGTTTACGGGCTTAGGTATGTTACAAAGAAAAAATATATAATATTAGATTGGAAAACAGGAGAAAAAATATTTTGTTGCCATCCGTGGACGGACGATGGACTCCTCGCCACGCCCCGCCTGCCTATGTGTAATTTTTTTTTTTTGAGGAACTGCCTACGTGTAATTTGAAAAACAACTAACGAGATTAGAAATACAATTTAGAAATTAAAAAAATAAAGAACAATAAAAAAGAGTCCAGGTGTAAATACAGTTTAGAAAAATTTAAATCTCGATTAAAATTTTTAAAAATAATTAATATCAAGGAAAGAGTTCATCTATAAATATAATTTGGAAATTTCGGTTAAAACAGATTAGAAAAAAATTTTAGAATTAAAATAAAGAAAAAAAAAGTCCATGCATAAATAAAGTTCTAGAGCCTAGAAATTACGAAAAGACGAAAAGAGAAAAATAAACTATACCGTTAGATCACGTTGATCTATTTTTTAATGGCCAAGATCGAAAAGGAGAAGTATATAGAAAATTTTATGTTAAAGTTATAGAGCTAATCAATCGGACTTAACCATGAGAGAGACAACATAATAAAAAAATACTAACAGTACCAGCCATACCGGCCATAGTAGCAGGCACATGGCAAAACAAATATCACATCGTTTGATGATTTTTTTTTACTAAAAGTCATCCGATCAAATATTAGTAAAAATTCTGAACATTATTCTTATGTAAGGAATATCTATGCGATTATGCGATTATGCTATGAGAGCTAAAAAAGAAGGCTCCACGTTTGTCTTATAAAAAGAAAAATCTACACCATTATATCATAATATATCTAGATCGTAAGATCTATATCTGCTAAAAAATAAAAATTCTACACGGTTAGATCATAGTATATCTAGATCATAAGGTCTAGGTCTACTATAAAAATAGAAAAATTATGCACTATTAAATCATGATGAGTTCAGATTATAATGGTATAAATTAACCATTAGATCATAATATATGTAGATAAAAAATAATTAACCAGATCGAGTGATCAACCACCCTAAGACTCGGTACCAAAAGCAGCTCCAAAGCCGTCTTGCTCGCAGTCCATGTCCATCGATCTGCAGTTGCAATAAACGGATCTGACCCTAGGAGCACCGTAAGATCTACCGTACGGATTGTGGATGCCAATTTTCTATTATATAGATATTAAATATAGTTAAAATGGATAGCAATCAAATGAAGTAAACAATATATATTAATATGTTTTTAGACTTTAGATAACAAAAGTAAACAAAAATTAAATATACACTAAATCTAGCCACGCAAATGCGTGGGCCACATGCTAGTTTCGTTCATGAGAGACATATCGTATCACATCACGAGTGAACAAGGAAAATGAACTGTACAGTGTTTGTGTTGGACTTAATGGCCTGATGCTGTTGTTGCTACCTGTCATAAGACGGATGCAGAAGCTTCACGCTTGGGTGTATATACGGAGAGTGAAACGGAAATACAGACTGGGGGTGGATACACAGGGCATGTCTTGCGGGCTTCACATGGGCATGCCTCTGGGTTATGCGAAGCATGCTAAATCAGAATAGTTTTTCGTTTTAAAGAAGCAATTGGACCTTCAGTACCTGTAGCTCGGATCCTCAGTTCCCTAAACATTCTGAGAAACTATAGTATAGAATTCAAAAAATGAATTAGAAGCTATAGCAGTAGAATTTATAAATCAAACGCTGCCTCTTTTCCCACTTACTCCATCAAAACCGTCTAGATCCGATCGAATGGTTCACACAGACGTAGAATAGCAATCCAGTTTAGGCTATTTTATGATCAGATCAAGATAGACAGACCCTTACGCGAATTTACATGTGCAGCCCTCCCGGCGAAATCATCCGGCGCCGGCGACCCGACGATGATCGCCACGGATGGGACGGATCGGTGGATGGAGAGACAGATAGGGCAAACGAGTAGTGGCTGGCCACCAACACTGGCCGAGCAAGTATTTTGTATTTTTAATGAAAGGAACACGACCAAGCAAACGCGAGAGGTTTGGAGCAGGGAAGCCGTGCCAGCACGCACGCACGCACGCACTCGACGGGATCACGGGAGCACCAGACCAAAGTCGGCCGCTCGGGGGTACTCCCCTCGACGTGACGAGCCACCCGCCGCGCGTGCCGGCCATCACCCGGGCAAGGGAATTATTATTTTAATATCTTAAGATCGCGGCAACGCATCAGACCATATGGCGGCACCGGTCGGGTGAGGTCTCGAAGATTTTCTCGGGGGCGAGCTGCACGCACGGCGGTGTACACTGGTGCGGTGCCGTCTCGTGTCTGCTGGGAGCGCCGCGTCCCGAGAAAGCACCAAAAAAAGCACCTCCCCGCCCGTGCCCCGTTGCTGTCTTGCAGAATTTCCCCAGCGTGCCCGTCATCTGCAGCACCCGCTGCACCCCTTCCTTTCCCTTTTGTACACGTTGCGATGTTGGATCTTGGATCTTGCAACGCCATGCGATACTCCTACAGTTCTACTACGTACGTACGGCACCAACTCTGATTTCTGATGCGATTAAGATCATCTAGTATAATTACTGGTAGCTGATTGCAGCTGCTTGCCTTATTATTTTGTTTATGTTTATAAGTCAACAATTAATTTTTTAATCTTAAGTTTATAGTTGTTTTATCATAATTTATTTTTTAGCATATGTTTTTATATTGCTAAAAACATGTATATAAACTTTTATTTGTAAATTATTTATTATTTATAAATATAATTTTTGTTTTTTTGTTAAAATAACCAAATGATGACCCTAGTAGGAAATTGCACCGTAGGCGTGAAGTTGTTGGCTTGCACGTTTCAGGCATGAACTGAATACTGTATTTTCTTCCATTTCCAGTTAAAAGCTTGTCAGTAAATCATGCGGTTAAAAACCTCGTTACTCCTAGGAACGGTAAGGTGACGCGAGTTAAAAGCGTTGAGAGGACGGTACAGTAAGTCAGTACTCGAGCAGCACTACACTGCCCGGGCTTAACGCGCACGCGAAAACAAAAAAATCAAACCCCCAACTAACCACCGGAGAAAGAGAACAAAATCAGCAGCAGAGGTAGCTGCAGCAAAAGCACAGTTTATCCAGCAGCACGGGGAAGGAGAGGGAGAAGAGGACGACGACGAGGAGGAAAACCCCCAAAAGCCCCGGAGCTCGCGCCGGCTCGCCTCCTGCATTGCCTCGAGGCCGCTCGATCCGGCCGGCGCCGGGGTCGCGCCGACGCTGCTCCGGTCGGAGGGCTCGATCTGGGCCTGGATCGGCCGGCATTCCCGACCTGCGCGCGCTCCAGCCCCGGCGGTGAGGCATGGGGACCGTGAACGGCGAGTATGAGGACTTCGATGCGGGTGAGGCCGTCGATCTGGGATTTTTGCTTTTGTTTTCGCTGCGGGGTAGTGGCTCAATTCAAACTGCGGACCTCAAAGTTCGGATCTTTCAAGTTAAATGCTTCTATGAAAAAATCGCGAAATGGGAGGCCTGGTACTACTCAGTTCATGTCAAGTTCCAAGGTCACTTCTGGAATCAAGCTTGCCCAGTGTTTAAATCGAATAGAGTGCCCATTTTGCCGGTGCAGCGTGACGAAGTTTTTTCTTTCATTTTTCAGAATCTCTCTTCAATTTTTTTCTTTTCCCGGGAGGCCAAATTACGATCTTTGTTCTTAAAATGCTATTTTTTTTACAGTAACTGTAATGTGGGATCTCTACGCATCTCTTTCGGTTGTTTCCTTATATGACACTTTCCCCCCACCAAATTCCAGCCAATCGGCGCGCTGAGGTGATAGATTGGCTCGGCGGATTACTGCCGAATTTTGATTTGCCGTTGGATTCTTCGGACGAGGAGCTGCGGGATTACCTCATTGACGGGGCGGCGCTATGCTATATTGCGGACAAGCTCATGCCCGGTGTTCTGGAGGTGAACTAACTGAACTGATACATATTTATGTAAGCTGGTATATTAGCTCGGAAATGATAGATATGCAAGCTGCTCTTGATGATATGACTTCGTTTGCAGGGGATGTGGGGTGGTTATGCATCGGACCAACGGTCAAATGTCAAGAAGTTCCTCTCTGTTGTTGCAGAGATGGGGTTGCCAGGATTCAGCGTAAAGGATCTCGAGGAGGTGAGGCTGCTCCAGTAATGTCAAGTAGTTGTTGCTATACATTAGAATTATGATACTAGCATATGTCCAACTTCCAACTAAACTAAATGCTATGATCTCCTTGTTATGGTGTACTCCAAAATAATTAGCATACTTGGTGTCAGTGCTTAGTGTCTTATTGGAAAAGAAACAAGAACTCTGATCTTGTTGGCATGGAATAGTTTTAATGTCTTATGTCGTCACCAAGATGATAATCTCTACATATTCTCTATGAAGTTTCCTTTTAAGTTTGCTGACTGTTGATTGAACAGCAGCACTAAATCTGAAACTACTAAAAATGCTGAAATGTATCCACAAGTACAAGAAATGTGCAGAACCAGGGTGGTCTTTGATAGCTAGATCTTAGTACTCTGCTGTGGAGTTCAATTCAGCCTAGGAAGCAAGTCGCACAAAGTATCCACTAAAATGAACCTCGTTTGTTGGATGCTTGCTCCTACTGTTTATGGTTATCAATGTACTCAGATATTCATAGCAGGCAGAGAAAAAAAAGATTTGGATTGAATCAGATTAACTTTATGATTGTCAATTGTGTCTGTAGTGCACAACCTTACGATTTTCTGTTGCCATGTCATATTTTGTCAACTCTGGTCTGTTTGATGATTACAGGGATCAATGTCTTCTATAGTGGAATGTCTCTTAGCTATAAAGGACAGTGTGACTACACAATTGGGTGGACATATTTCTAACTGTGCTACTAAGACTCCAATCAGAAGGAAACTGGAGCTTCGAGAAACTGATGGACCTGTACTTTCAGTTGCCACACCAGGGAGAAGATCTCCTGGAGAGGAAAGAAGAAAGGGTTTCTGGGACCCCAAGTCCCAGCAAAGAAGCCCTCTTCTCTCAGGTGCACACATGCCCTTTATTTTTGCATCAGATGTCACAGATAATGACTTGGTATCCGGAATTCCAAACAAACAATATTAGCATGTATTTCTCTGCTGCTGATGGTAGCATATTACATATTGTAATTATGAAAACCTGACAAATCATGGTGACTTCAACTTGACTTCCATATCCTGGTACAGTTATACTTATAAAACTGTTAACTTCTGTTATTTTATGAATCAAGTAACATTTACATGTTTCAAGCTGTGCTTCTTCCCTTCAATTATGACATATGAGCCTAGTGATGTTAATATATGGTTATGTTTTCCTTCCTTTGCAGGACAAATGGTCAACGAGGTTGTCCAATTTAAGCAAGGATCCTACATGGATCTTCCTGCTGCTAAGATCTCAGAGATGCTGCATTCAAATAGTTTAGATGTACGCATCATGTGTCCTAACATTTCAACCTTCTTTTCCTTTTTTCCCCTGGCTCGTAACCTAATGATTATATACAATCTTTTCCCAGAATGCCCCAACCCAGTCACTTCTTAGAGTCGTTAATGGCATTCTGGATGAAAGTATTGAGAGGAAAAGAGGAGAAATACCACATGTATGTCCACTTCTTTCTGGCTTCCGTTATTTTTTATGAAATGCTAGCGTTTTTTCTTAATCTTTTGTTATTGATGACTTGTCTTGCTTGTCACAGCGTGTTGTTCATTTACTAAGGAACGTTATTCAGGAGATTGAGCACCGAATTTGCATTCAAGCAGATCACATTAGAAACGTAAGTCTAATATTAGTTTTGAACTATCCCCATGTTTTTCCAGGTGGACATAATACCTGAATCACATCACTTGTTTCACAGCAAAATAGCATCACCAAGACACGGGAGGATAAGTATCGTTCAAAAATTAAAGCACTTGAAACATTGGTAAATGGAACAAATGAAGAAAATG
Organism: Oryza brachyantha; assembly: GCF_000231095.2. Taxonomy (NCBI): domain Eukaryota; kingdom Viridiplantae; phylum Streptophyta; class Magnoliopsida; order Poales; family Poaceae; genus Oryza; species Oryza brachyantha. Next base: position 23,555,541 of record NC_023163.2, read on the forward strand.
AGGTAAAGAGAGAAGTTGCTGATAGTTCTAGATGCTCGTCAGAGTTACTCCATTGTTGTAATACTGACTATAACTATTTGGTTCCTTCTTCAGATAGCAATAAATCGGCTTGAGGTAGTTAAGGTATTCAAAGTATCTCCATTTGTTTTCTTTATGTTTTATTTCTTTTTTTCCCTTCAAGCATACCTTTTCCAGTCAGTATTCATAAATACCTTATTTAAAATAATTAACACCACGAATTTGGACTGTATAAACTAAAATTACATGTGATATTCTATACTACATATTATCTCAAATAAATCTTTTACACTGCTTGCATTATTATATGTTAGGATAAAAATATTATACATGTGTATATTTTTTTTCTTATAGGTAGAGAAGACAAAAATTGATGAGAAAAGAAAACTCGGAGAGCAAGACATGATTAGGCTGATGCGAGAAAAGGAAAATGCAGAGACTATAATCAATAGCCTACATCAAGAGATACAAGTCATGACTAGGATGCATGAACAACTCCGCGAGCAAATGGAAACAAAAGCTAGGCAGATGGAGGAACACTTAAGTCTAAGAGCTAAGGAGGCTGAATTCTGTCTTATGCAGTCAAAAAAGAAAGTTGAAGAAGTTGAGGCTGCTTCTCAACTAAAATCACAACTCTGGAGCAAGAAAGCAAACATTTTTCAGAGTTTTATGAATAACCAGAAATTGTGTATTAAGGTATGTTTAATTTTGTGTTCTGAATTATCTTTATTTCTATTTTGATTATATGTGTTTTTTTATTGTCAAACTATTGTAGGATATAAAGATATCGTCACAGTCCATTAAGCAGGAAATGTATGCCCTTCAAATGACATGGAGAGATGAAATATCAAATATCGGTAATAGGGTTTATCCCCATGATAAGTGTATTTGTATTGTACCATATAAGCATATTTTCTTTCTTGATCTTATTTTTCAAACTTTTGTAGGACATGATCTAAAAGGTTTAGTAGATGCTGCTGAAAATTACCATAAGGTTCTTGCTGAAAACCAGAAGTTATTTAATGAAGTGCAGGAATTAAAAGGTTATTTATGTTTTCTTAACACTGTTATCCATGTACCCATATGAAGCACATTCTACGGATATAACATTCTTATGTACTTAAATTTTTGTTATTTTGCTATCAGGAAATATCAGAGTGTATTGCCGTGTCAGACCATTTCTCCCTGGTCAAGATGGGAAATTAACTGCAATTGATTATATTGGTGAAAACGGTGAGATTCTTATTTCAAACCCCTCCAAGCAAGGAAAGGAGGGGTATCGAATGTTCAAGTTTAACAAAGTGTTTGGTACACATGCTTCTCAAGGTATATCCTAATAAGATCAAAATTCAATTAAAAATAACTCAATAGTGGTGGACTGTTGAATATTTCTCACTAGCTTTTATTTGATAACTGACAGCTGAAGTTTTCTCCGATATCCAGCCTTTGATTAGATCAGTTCTTGATGGATTCAATGTTTGCATTTTTGCATACGGACAGACTGGTTCAGGAAAAACATACACAATGGTATTAACTATTGTTTAAATAATTGAGGACAACTAACCTGATTTCCAACCATCATTGGAATATTATTGGTTGACTCTTTCATTCTTTTCTCTTTAGAGTGGACCAGGGACATCAAGAAAAGATTGGGGTGTTAACTATCGTGCTTTAAATGATCTGTTTGATATCTCTCTAAGTAGGAAAAATGCATTCTCATATGAGGTGGGAGTGCAGATGGTTGAGATATACAATGAGCAAGTCCGTGATCTTCTATCAAATGACATTGCACAAAAAAGATATCCTTTTTGTATATTCTATTTTAAATTGACACTTCTGTCCTTACTTGAGCTATTAGTATTCACATAGGTAAACATGTGAAATAAAGGTCTAGCATGTTATCCTTAACATATATAAACACTTGGAATTTGGAGTACCTCTCAGCCTAATGGCCTTGTCGTCCCTGATGCAAGTTTACACCCTGTCAAATCAACATCAGATGTACTAGACTTGATGGAGATTGGACAGTCAAATAGAGCAGTTGGATCAACAGCTCTAAATGAAAGGAGCAGTCGGTCCCACAGGTATACATGTTAGACTCTTAACAAATGTTATCCCCACAGAAAATATTATAATGTACCTATTCTAAAAAATTCTCTTGTATGCAGCATTCTAACTGTGCATGTTAGAGGGCTGGACATGACGAATGGATCTACTTCTCGTGGATGCCTACATCTGATTGATCTTGCTGGTAGTGAGAGAGTTGAACGGTCCGAAGCAACTGGAGATAGATTGAAAGAAGCACAACATATTAACAAATCCCTCTCTGCTCTTGGAGATGTCATTTTCTCTTTGGCTCAGAAGAATGCCCATGTGCCCTACAGAAACAGCAAGCTGACTCAAGTTCTTCAGAGCTCTTTAGGTAACATAGTTATTGCTATATGTATATGTAGGCAGATTTACTACTTCACCTAACTTCTACTCTTTTGTAGGTGGGCAAGCAAAGACACTAATGTTTGTTCAAATAAACCCTGATGTGGAATCGTATTCAGAAACCATAAGCACTTTAAAATTTGCTGAAAGGGTTTCTGGAGTCGAGTTAGGTGCTGCAAAAAGTAACAGAGAGGGAAAAGACATAAAAGAGCTGCTGGAACAGGTACGTTCCATCATTTCAGCCTCAAATTAATCCCAAAATTCACGTGCACTTCACTTGAACTATAAACCCTGGCAAGCACTTAATATTCAGCTTCAGAGATAATTTCTCTTCTGCTGAACTGAAATAAAAAATGAGCATACATTGTTGGACTTTAATAGGAGCAGACATATAACTTAATTTATTTTATAGCACTTCGTGCTAATATTTGTTAATATATTTTGCTTAATACCTTCTTCACCTTTGATTATGAATATTATCCTGTCTTGACTTCAAATGTGATACTGTCTAGGTTGCATCTTTGAAAGATACAATTGCACGGAAAGATATGGAAATCGAACAACTTCAACTCCTTAAATCGAAATCTCCCAGTACATTGATAGACAGAAATAGTAGTAGCTTGCTCAGACAATCTACTTCCTCTACGGGATTGTCATCACTTCCTGCAGCAACTCAACAGAATCAACCACTATCAGGTGAAATATTGTTGAAGTCAAGTGATAGAGTTCCATCAAATTCTCAAAATTATATTTCCTCTATTTTTTTTATTTATCACTGTTGATTTTTGAATCTAAGTTTGACTATTCGTCTTATTTAAATTTTGTGCAAACATGCAAAATTATATGTCATGCTCAAAGTTCACACCAAAATAATTAATAATTATGTAATTTTTGAATATGACAAATGATCAAAGGTAGATCCAAAAGTTAACAACTTTAAATTAAAAAAAAGATACTACAATTTTCAATGAAAACAATACCAGTAACACTTCACTGGCTAATGCAGGTCCTGCAGGATCGGTTGAAGCTGAAGCTGAAGCTGAAGACAATGCATCTGACGACGGCTGCTCCGGAGGAGAAACTGAGTGTTCCGCTGGTGGTGCTTCAGAAACGACAGCAGAACGAACGTATGTACTCATTCTGTTCTTCTCTACTTATGCCAAACCATCGTGCACTTGTGATGAACCTTTTTCCATCTCATCATATACTGACTTAAAACGTCATACATTTCTTTTGCTCCATATGCATCCACCAAAAGCATGTCCTTTTGTTATTTGTTTAAGAAAATACTAATGCACTTGATTAATGGGTTCTCTATGATAATAGGCTTAAAGCCCCATCAAGAATAACCAGATTTTTTCTCACAAAAAATGGTCAGCCATCAGCTGCTAGACCAAAACCAAGGGAGGCTGTTCTGAAAACACCAGGTATGTATATACCCCAAAAGTATTAGCCAGTATCTGCTACTTGCCTAATTTAATAAGTTTGTATTGATTAACCAGGTAGCACAAAATCAACTATGGTCCAGGCGGCAGGAGGATCCTTAGCCAAGCCTTCCAAAAGACGGTAGAGGTAGAATCCATGAAGCATCCATGCAAGTTTGGCAACTGTGATGTAATTCAAAAGTAAAAATGTTGTGCTGAAACACACGAGGGTAGTTTAGGAGGTACTGCTGTGTTGTCTGTGTAAGTTTCTTCAGAAGACTCGACTTAACGTACGTTGGTTAATACGCATGATAAGCAGCGAGTATATTCGTACCATTGTTGTCACGGCTTTCAAGCGGTAATTCCGTGGTTTGTTTTGCTATATCGGCGGTCGCGTCGTGCTTGCTGTGAGAGGCCTGGGAGTATCATCCCGTGGTTTGTAGGGGTGGATAATGTCATGACGAGCCAGCTTGACTCGGTAAGGCTTGGCTCATTTGTGTATGGTATCTTAGCGAGCTGGCTTGGCTTAGCTTGTGCTCAGCTGGTTAACGTCAACAAGCTAAAAGTCTAGCTCAACTCGGCTCATGATTTGGCTCATTAACGAGCTATATCTCAAATATCTCATTTAAATTGTATGACATAAGAATAGACAAAAAGCTAACAAAGGGCTCACTAGTTTGGATATGATTATAGAACTAAGCACTAGTTAATAAGTTAAAAGTATTGTGATCTTAGATACATAGGAGCTAAACGAACAATAATATTATATTTGCTATATTATTATAATAGCATTAACCGATCTATCCTAACTACTTCACGTGTTTCAGAAGTAAGCATTTGGAACTTAAATTTGTGCCAAAATATACGAATTTATAAAATTATTAACAGTGCTACTGGTCACATAAATTATTTTATATTTGATTTTTTTTATTTTATCCTTTTTCTACCATTTCACCATCCTCAGTTCTTTATTAAGAGCAATTTCATAGTCTCTAAGTATGTACCAAGAGACACCATACCAAAATTTCAGTGTAAAATTTATTACCTTATAGTACATAAGGTACCAAGAGGTATCAAATTTATATAAAAAAAAGTACCTCCTGTACCTTCTTAAAAATTGTAAAATTGTTTATTTATAGACGCTACAACTATTTTTATCAAATCCTTAATATCTGCTAAACAATCAAGAAATATTTATATTTTGGAACAAAGTTAGTATGCCGCTGCAATGTTAAATCTATCCCACCTATATTGTTGTCGTGTCTGAAATGAATTTTGATATATGTTTATGTTTCAAGTGCATTCACCCTCATATTTTTACTTCTGTTTATACTTATAAGCCAAAATTTAAATTTTTAATCTTAAATTTAAAGTTGATTTTGAGTTTTTAATCATAGATATTTTTAATATTAGCTTTTAGATGGCTAAGAACACATATAAAAATTTTATTCGTAAACTATTTTTTGTTTGTAAACATGCCATCCCAAACGATTGCCCCTTGCCTCTGCATTTGTCCATAGACTGAAAATTACTTAAGTCCAAAAAAAGAATGAAAATTACCAGCGTTACGTACATACCGAATGTGACCTATTTCACTGTCCATTCATACTTTGTCCATCCATCCTAAATTAAGATCGTTTTTATTTCAAAACAAGTTCACTTTTGAGTGACATTGTATTGAAGGTTGTGATAATAAAAAACATATGTACTCAGAGTAGATGGTAAAGTAAAAGATAATTGCCTTGAAATTTGATAAAATAAAGTGTATTTTAGTTTTTTCTATATAGATATGTGTGGGATAGGTGAAAAAATAAAGTTATTTTTGAAAAAGATGGACTACATCGGATGCTCATTCCTTGGACTCAGACAGTAGTAAAGCTGTTCTGCAATAACTGAATTATGAAACTCTCAAATTAGAGAGATTTACTTCAGTACAATAAAAAGTAACAAAAACAACAAAAAGTACCTCGAGGTACCGGTACCAAATCGTTTCTGATCGTTGGGTCTAACAGTGCACATCCTACTCAGCAAGATCCAATGATGAGAAATGATTTGGTACCTCAAGGTACCGGCACCTCAAGTACTTTGTGTTGGACCGGAGCAAATATCTAAATTAGGACACTGTGCACTGACTGATTTCTCATTAAACGTAACCTGTCTAACCGCAAGAAAAAAGGACCAACATAACAAACCTTCCTGATTTAAAGCAGTTTAAACAAAGTAAAGCACTTGCTGTTCCAGAACATCTTTGAAAGGATGCAAAATGATATTTGGAAGGTACATAGAGTGTATCTACTTACACCTCTGACACAATGATGCAGCATCATGCCACCCTCTCCTTTCTAGCTGGAATGTGGCTCCTCTGGTCTCTTATCATTCCTCTTTATCAGAAAGAAAAAGAAGCTTAAACTCCATGGTTCTACAGGAACACAAGAACTCAGATCAGCAACTACATGACCTGGCACTCCATTCTCCATACTATTGCCAACCATATATATGTAATCTACTTGAGAAGAAAAAACTCGAACCAAAGCTAAGCTTGATCACCTATGGCCACTACATCTTTTCTTACATATCTTCAGAGGCCGAGAGAACTCCCGGTGCCGGAGTTCCGGGCACCGCCGCCTTCTCCGGTCACCGGCGTCCTTACAAGCAGTAGCTCCGGATCATCCGGCTACGGCGAGCACCCTGACAGCAACGAAGACGACGAGATCGGCAGGTTCTTGCGCTGCTCCGCCAGAGTTCCGGTGCTGCGGCTGCCGGAGAGGGCCGTCCCGCGGAAGAAGAAAGCGTGGGCACCTCCGGTCATCGACGTGCGCCTGCTGGTCTTGCCGGAGGCCGGCGGTCCAGTCGCGGAGGCGCTGAGGTCGGCAGCTGTCGCGTTTGGCTGCTTCCAGGTGATCGGCCATGGGGTCGACCGGAACTTGGTCTCAGCAGCGTTACGTCATGTGGCAGCAAGGGCGACAACGCCGGGGCCGGAAGAGATGGAGATCAACGGAGGCGACGAGGACGGTGAGGAGATGTGGTGGTCGCCGGGTGGAGAGCAAAAAATGGCGGGAAATTGGGCGCTCCAAAGTGGCGGCAGCCACTTCAGGTACTTAACTGTACTCATGTAGTCTTGTTCTCTTCAGGGAAAAAAACTCGATCGTAATCTAGCATGATGATCTGCAAAACTGCAAACCCGGTTTGAGATATAATTATTTAGATAAAAGAAATCATGAGACTGGCAAAATTCCGATAAAAAAGAACGCACTAAGATCGGCGTACAATTTGCCAAGTGCAATTTCTCCTTACGGACGATTTGATTTTGACATGTCCAGAAACACCACAGACGCTTTGTTCACTCAGCTGGAGCAAACTGCAACCAAAATCATGGACACCCTGCGGCGAGACGGCGCTGTTGCCACTGCCACGGAATCCGTCGCCGGAGCCAACAGAAACGACTCGCTTCTCTGCATCCGCAAGCACCGCTGCAAGCACGGCGACCGCGGCTTGGGTGGCCCGATCAGCCACGACGACATCCTGAGGATGCTGGTCCGGAGCTCGCGGTGCTCGCGGGCCCTCGCCCTCCACCTCTGCCCCGGTGCCTCGGCGTTCAACGTCTTCTCCCAGCGAGGCCTGTCCAGATTCAGGCCCCTCGATGGCGCGGTCGTCGTCACCGTCGGCGACCAGCTCCAGGTCATGCGCCCGATCTCTTTCCGACTAGTTTCCCAACTTGACAGACTTCCTAAAATCTTGAAGCTTTTCTGACTGCAACAAATTGACGCATCTACTGTCTGCATTCATGATTCGTTCTCATCAGTTGCCTGTTCCTCATCCGATGTGTGTGTGTATGCAGCAGGCATGGAACGGTGGGCTCTACAAGAGCGTGGCCGGGAAACCGGCGTACAGCAATGACAACCTCCGAGGAGACGGCGGCGATGTTGTCGCCTCGGCGGAGTACTTCCACTGCTTCCCTTCGGCCGGCACGGCGAGCGAGGGGTTCGACGTGGATGCCGGAAAGATTATCCCGTTGAACCTGCAGTTCATGGTGGCCGCTTGCCTTGTGCTTGGATACCACTTTCTCATGTCATGCTTGCACGCAGCCTGGTGATCGTGAACTACTGAACTTTATCTGAATAGGAGATGGATTTTTATCGTTTGGTTAAATATCTACTCCTTGTTTACATGTCACCTAAATAATCATAAAAATGATAAAATAGATTATTATGAGATAAATTATTTCACAGACGTACAAAGTTAAATTCGACTTCCATATGTTATAAAAAACAAATTAAATTGAAACTAGCACATGCACATTTAGGATTAAATTTGTTGTTTTTGTTACAGCTCGTAGAAATCGATTTGAACTTGCATGTTATGGAGGGATATATTTTATATTAATATATCTTGTCAAAAAATTTAATTTTTTTAATAACTATTTAGGTAACATGTAAAAAAAAAGTAAATATCTAACCGAGTAATAAAAACACTTTTTCCTTCGAATATGCAACTCTGCTTGTTTGCCAGTCACTGAAAGCCTGGTGCCTGGAATATGGTCAGCATCTCTGCACTCTGGTGATAAAAAGCAGGCAAAACTTCCCTAAAATTAAGATAGATTCAGTAAGTATATCACGAAAATATCGTAGATTTGGAAAGGGACAAAAAAAGGTTGCAATTTTGCGCAATCAGGCTCACACTTATGAACATGCATATCCAAATGCTAGCAAACATGAACTGAAGGCCTCTTCTCAAGATACAGATTACAGAATAACGTAATAGATTAAGGCCGCGTTCGTTTGCCTCTAGTTAGTTAACTTACCCCTCGTTTTCCACATGCACTCTTTCCGAACTGTTAAACGGTGTACGTTTTACAAAAATTTTCTATAGAAAAGTTGTTTAAAAATCATATTAATTTATTTTATATTTTTTTTAATAATTAATAATTAATTAATCATGTATTAATCTATTGCACGTTTTTCGTATTAGAAAAGTTAACTTACCATGCCTCCGTACGAACGCGGCCTAAGCGTCGTTACTAGTCCAGACTTCTCAAGGTTTCACCGATGGTGTTGCTGAAGGACGCAGATTAGATTGAAACTGATAAACAAACAAATTATTGAGCAGTACTACAATCCCTTTTCCTGTAGATGAGTTAATACACGGTAAAGATTTTATAGTTGATTGGTTGCTAGCATATTCAGTAGTGCAACCGGGCAAAGCATTAATGGAACATATATAATTGATAATCCATAAATAGAACACGAGCGCAAAGTTCGAGGGATCAGATCCTTAAGTTATGTTCAGTCCAATGTAGACATTGGATCTCCCAGCCATCGCAGCTCAGGAGTCAAGTTGTAAAACACTAAAACCATAAGCTAAGCATGATCGTTAACATTAAATCAGTTTCGTAAAGATAAAGCAGACCTTGCATTCTGAAGAAGTGAAGATGCGAGAAGATGGAACTGGGTGCACCTCAAAAATAAGAGTCGCGAGCAGGAACATCAGGCTCTGGCACGATTAGATAGGAGTTCAATCATATTGGGCAGGTGTACACATCTGACAACGCCTTGCACTACAGTTAAACAGTACACTACATAAACGATTACACGAGCTACAAAACATTTACTACTGTACACGCTCTTCTATAATTAAGAAGGATAACCATTAAATATCTTCACAACAGCACGATAGTCAGGGTCTCAGGGTAACGCTAAGTAGCATTCAGAACTTGCCAGCACCACAGAAGCCGCTGCACTGTGCGCAGAGACCAATGCAAGAACTCGAAATTGCTTCAACAAGATGGCAAGATTCCTAGGATACAGTACGTCCATAGCATACTGATGCAAGGTAGAGATTCTTGGACCATTTCTCCTGGAAAGAGACAAGCATCAATCTGTCAGAGCAAGTACCGAGTACAAACAACTGTAAGTAATATGTTACAAGTATATGCGGCAGGTGGACCTTCACATGTTGACTAGGGAAAGCAGATGTCCTCAGTGTCTCCTGAGTTTCATCTGTAGGCTTCCTTCTTGGTACACTTAAAACGAATGCAGCTTGATCCCAGGTAGCAGCAGTTGCAGTTATCCGATAACCATTGTCCCATCTCTTGTGAATTCCCTCACTGGGGTACAGGAAATCCAGTTCAACAACCTGCAATATAAACGCATGCCACAGAGCAGTACATAAAGTGGATAGAGTTAGCTTAATGGTGTTCATACAAATGTAAATACTGATGGGCACCATTGAAGCAGAAAGAATGTTACCTGATCAGAAAATCCAGCGTTACGTGACATAACAACTGCCCATCTACTTCCAGCTGTTGCCATGGAAGTCACATAGAAACCATCTCGCCATTTCTTGTTTATCCATTTGAAAGGGAAAGTATCACTTACCTTGTAGGACTGCTGTGTATACATTGTTCCTAAAAATACATGCTAAATTAGTCCAAATAATTTATGCTATAAGACAGGAAGAGCATTAATACTGCGCTCTTTAACTGGTTACCTTTTGACATCACTACCAGGGAACTGCCATTATTTGCTCCTGCAAGTGCAGTTATATAATAGTTCCTTTCCCATTGGTCCATAATCCATTCCTTCAAATGAACAGAAATCCATGGCATCACATTTAACAATGTATACAATAGCTTCATTATATGTCACTTTGCCTCAGAAAGTCAAGTGATTAATTTGCAAAGATTTCCAACCTTGTTAAACAAGGTGCAAGCTACTCACCTTGTGAAGAAAATGTGGCGAAAGCTCATAAACCTGAGAAGTGAACCCAGTACCAGCATCCATGATTAGTGCCCAGAGATTGGAGCAAGATGTTATGCAACTGATAAAGAGACCATCTTCATTCCCTTTGTCAATGTGTTGTACAAGCCTTGAATCTGCAACATTGTAGTGATACCTGCAACATATGAATAGGTATGTTATGCCTTGTATTGCATCAACAAAGGTGGATCATATAGCTAACTATTAACAAAAATCTTGGGTCTTATAAGAAAAGAGTACCTTTGTTTCATAGGCCGTCTGGCATTATAAACACTAATCCACTGCGTTGCGGGCATCCCCATCCTGATTTTCTTCTTTGGTTGTTCATCTGTCTCTTCTTCCATCAATAAGCGACCTCTCTTCTGGCCAACTTGATGTATAAGCTTTAGAGAAATTGCAAGGAAGATTAGATGCACACAATGTGTTTTTAAGCAGTAACAGATTGCAATATATGATTGTTTTTGTACCTTCTGGGCACCATCAGTGTTAATTGGTCTAATATCTGGATTTGGGCCCACTACAGTATCAAAAAGGGATATACACTTTGCGTAGTTAGGTTCTTCATCAAACTTCAAGTTGACCACATACTCTACAAACTCCCTAAAGGGTTGTGGGCAAAAACAACACAGAGATTCTGGAGACGTGGCCATTTTCTTTTTGCACACAAGGAAGCCCTTATTTTCACCCTGCAAGCACCAATTATCAATAACTTGAATGCAGCACTACAATCAATTAATAAATGGATTGGTGGGTCCGGAAAATTACCTGATAACCTTGCCAAGGTAGACGTCCTCGTAGAAGGAAGACTAGCGTATAAGCTAGAGATTCTAAATCATCCCTCCTGCTACCTATTCTCCCTAGATGTGCATGAACACTGGCATAGCGAACTGTCCCCCTGAAATAGCAGCAAAATCAAGGATAGTTACTAATTTGCTATAAGACAACATGAAGAATGGTTTGGCATCTCAATGGTGACAGAAAGTAGGGCTCTGCTTCTGTGCGAGAAACAAACAGGCACCAAACGTAATAACGAGGATTGATTGGCCAGCACCGACTAGTTTCATGCGTATTTGGTGCTGTTAGAAAGATAATGAATAAATATTGCACAGAAATAAGCAGAATGCGGATGAAAAGTGATAAAACAAAATATAAGTCGAAAGAAAATAATTGTTGGCCAGAAACCGGTACAAAAGGTGACCTGATTTGGCTGCATCCTAGGACTCAACCAAAAACAGGAAACAGAACCTACGAAGGAAATGCCACAGAGCATTCAATATTATCCATAAAAGCACTAGTGCCAATGTAAATGAATAATTCTGCCTATTGATTATCATAGATTTTCCATATGATCACCTGAAAACATCAGGTCGCTGGTCATACTCAACATGTTGGCCAGTTGAACTATCCTTCCACTTGGTAGCTGCCATTAAAAACCAAAGGAACTCAATTAATTTAGACTGCTTAATCCACTGCTATAGTGCTATCTGAAACAATTGCAGAACCAGATTGATCAGTTGGTCACTTCATGCAGGAATATTTAGTTACCTAATCCAAGATCAACGAGGAAGAGTCTCTTTTCTTCAGGAGTTCCAATAGGTCCTAGCAAGAAATTTTCAGGTTTGACATCCCCATGAACATATCTGCAATTGCAAAACATTTTTTATCACAAAAGAGGAAACAAACGCACCAACAAAATTTTAGGTGGGAGGGGAATAAGAACAATAAGATATGGCAACCAACCCTTTTGAATGCATTTTCTCAAGAATGGAGATAGCTTCAATAGCGATGCATGCAACCATCTCAACAGACATTCTGCAAACCAAAATAAACACGTCAAGCATGAATTCGAAGCCTAAATAACCATAGCTGAATTGAAAACTCACGTGTGAGAATTATTATTCCAAACATCCCAAAGACTGGGTCCCAGCATATCCATAACCTACATTTTTCATAAACCAAAGTTAATTAACAACTTGACAATACAAGAAATAAGTTTCTGTTGTAGTAATCCAAACAAAGTGCCATTACCATAACATAGTATTCGCCTTGACGCCCTTTGTAGTGGACTCGAGGTACCCCGTGAATGCCGCCAAGGGTGCTGCATATATGATAACCAAAGTCAGGTACCTATGTGCCTAAGCTTGCCATACCTAATAGAAGATAATGAATCACATACTTGTAAACCTGCCATTCGTAAGGGGGCCCATGGTTGCATCCTTTACTGGTCCTGTGTTCAAACTTTAACGCCACCTATCATTCAAAAGCATGATATTTATTTTTACCTTTTAATGCCATCCAAAGGTCACATCTCCAATTTTACAAATAGAGCTACCAAAATCACCCCTTTACCTCAGCAGCACCTGGACCGTTAGCTAACATGCGGCGGCCAACATATACTTGGCCAAATCCTCCCTTGCCAAGTTTTTTGTCAACTCTATACTTAGGTGAATTGCCCACCTGGACCTGCAGCAAGCCAAAAGCGAACGAATTAGACGACAAACGGAGATAACTCCTTTCGAATACAGACATGAAACGGCTTCGCAGAATTAATTGATCTACAATCAATTATCTCCGACTTTACGCGTTGAAACAAATTAGCTTCGCAGATGACAGGTGCATCTATGACAAGGCTAAATGTTGTATCCAATCCATGCACAAGGCACATATGTTGTATCCAATCCACACACAAGCTTAATAAAGCGCATGTGACGAACAATAGGAAAATCTCACCGTATCAGGGACTGGAGTAGTATTCCCCTCATCCTCGACGGCCTGTTTGTCGGCGCTGCGCGCCCCGCTGTCCGGGTCGTCCATCTGCTTCTCGCCGCCGCCTCCCCCTTCGAAATCCGCGAACTCGATCTCCTCCTCCTTCCTCTCTTCCACCTCCGGAGCAGCCTCTACGGCGCCTTCTGGCTCCTTCCTCCTCGCCGCCCTTCGTCTCCTCGCCGGCGGTGGGGTCGGTGTCCCCGCCGGCGGTGGGGTCGGTGTCCCCGCCGCCGCCGGATTATCTTGCGCCTCTCGGGCCCTCCTCGCCGCGCTACGCAGCACAGGCATCCTCAGCCATGGAGCCCCATGCCCCGACGCCCCCGCATCCTCAGATTCCGCCGCCAAAAGCTAGCGACGGCGCCGATCTCGGGGATGGCTGGGGAGCGAGTGGTGCGGCGACGCTCTAGTCGCGGCGCGCGGCGGCGGCGGCGGCCCTAGCACGGAGACAGCTAGGGTTCGGGTTTGTCGTGGATGTGATGGAATGGGGGAGGAAGAGACGGAAGGGGAGAAGGGGAAGCCGATTGCAGGTGGTGGTGCTGATGTCAGCCCCGGCTAGACGCGGAGTGTGGGTATGCTAGTTCTACGGGAAAGGAAAGGATTAGCAGTTTAGGACTGTGCCAGCGTGCGTGTATCCGAGTAAGTTGTCAGGAGAGCTTTAGATCATGAGAAGCGAGAAACGGCAACTGATTCTGTGAATTTAGAAAAGTTTCTAAATCTATCTTCTTCAGCTTCTGGTTTTGGTTCATTTTCCTAAACCTGTAACTACAGATTCTCAAAAGTTCTAGATCGTTTAGAGCAGCTTCTGGCAGAAGCAGATTTTAGGAGAAACTGTAGCTGAGAGAAGCTCCCCCAAACAGGCCTTTAGCATCGGTGATCTATCTACGATTTACAACTGCCAAAGAGTTGATTATTTAACGGTATAAAGTGATTTTAATTTCGGTATAAAGTGATTTTAATTTTACTTGGTCGAAGAAAGAACTAAGGTATTTGAGCATAAAGCATTTTAATGATGTCTTTATTCGCTAGATAATATCAACAAAAAGGATACAAGATTTTTTATAGGTTAGAATCCTTTATTATCTCTATTATGTCGGTCTCACATCGGTACAATATATAAGAAGAAACCTTAGTCTGCTCTGTAACTAAATCGGCACTGTGGTACAAGTATGGTTATCAGTAGCTAGACATTATCAAGCATCTTTAATATCTTGCCTAACTTCTAATTACTCGTCAAGGTTTATTGTTCTCTCAAGTCTAGTTGGATTCTCCTCGCTTATCAGATGTCTTATATTTATACTCTTACATAATCCCTAGTTCAAGTAGAACTAGGGATATGTGTACATATATTGTGGGAATATTTTTGATAAAATCTAAGTAGAACTCGTATTTCATTTCTTATCTAGAATATCTTTATTATCTGATGGAGGCTTTATCCATATATACGAGCTTTCTTTCCGTATACGATTTAATATCGATCACTCTTGCCCACGTAAATATGCATCTATGGGTATCGCACATTCATAACGCTAATAAACGACCCTTAAGCTTGATAGATGAATAAAAGATGGATTGTATGGTTTAGTGATGATATTTGAGAATATATAAACAAATACAAGCTCTAGATTTTTTTTAAAATGATGTCCCAAACAGCTTTGGAAAAATTAAGGAAGGGGATAAATTACCCTTTTTCCCTTCATTCCTGCTTTATGCCTCTTGGTTCCCTCCCTGTCAAACTTTTGTGTTCATCCAAAGTCCAAACCATGCGACGCCTCTGGACCAATACTCCATCCTACCGCATTGGCAAGAGTCCATCACAACCCCTATGTCAAAACAGCCAACCGATGGAATTAGGGCGGATTCAGAGGATGCTTTGGTAGGAGGTCGTGAAGCAGGGTGTCAGGTGTTGGCGATGGTTGTTGGAGACCATGGTGTTGTCTCCCATGCGCTTCTTCAAAGTCCGTCAAAATCCCACATCACTAGCAAAGGCTACGTGGAGATGGAGGAAATGATGGGGGTCTGAGGGTGTGGAATATGGAGGTGAAGGCAAAGGTGATGTGATGAATAGTCATCCCACATTACAAGTTTTTTAAACAAGACGAATAGTCATATGTGTTGCTAAAAATCAATGAAGTTCTTGTGCGACATCACATCCTCCAAAGTCAGAGGACAAAAAGGTGATGTGGTGAACGGATGTGGGAATTACTTCTTATTTTAATAGCAAAAGGTGCCGATGTATGTAATGGGGTCAGTTCAAACTTAGAATTCGATGGTGAGTTTCAAAAATTGGTTTTGAGGTCCATTCATATGTAGGATGGATTTAAACTTGGAATGGGGATAATTAGGGTCGGTAGAGCTAGCCCACGACACATGCCATAGCCAAATTGCTCATGCTAACCTGTTCAATTCGATCTTGCGTCTCACTTGACGTTAAGAGAGAAGAGGGCTCCTTACCGCCGGAGAGCTTGAGCTTGCCATTGCCACCGCTCGTTGGCCCCTCCTCCGGTAGATAGACGAAGGGTTGTTGTTCATGCTGGCAACCACGATGCATGTCACATAGGCTAAAAGTAACAAATAGTTGAGAAATTACATTTTTTTTCCGATGGCAACTTTGTAAGGCCATAATATGAGCATTTGAAGAATTGGTAAATCTAATAATGACAAATAGTTAAATCTCTTATATTTTATCTAACTTAATTATGAACCAAACACATCCTAATTAATCACGAATCAAACACACCCTAATTTTAAGTTACCTTAGGGGCTAGTGCTATGGACTGTGGTGTGTAATTTAGCCACCATATGTAGGAAATGTGGTTTGCCACGTTTTAGCTAGAAAATATTTCTCATCTTGTAATTATGTTTCAAACATGCCCTAGGTTGTCGGATCAACTAGGGGTGGACAGAAAGCCGTGGCTCGTTAGCTCGCTCGACTTGCGACAAGCTCGACTTGTTTTATTTTTCTAACGAATCAAGCTGGCATTTTAACTATTTAGAGATAACGAGCCAGCTCGAGTTGGCTCACTCTCTGCCTTAACGAGCCAGAGCCCACTCCAATTGCCACAAGGCCCACGATCTGTTTCCCACATGAAAGCCCATCAGCCTAGGTGCCAAACCCTAGTCAAAAAACTCGAGTCAAAGCAGTGCCTCCCGTCCGTGTGTGTGGGTGTTGTCGTTCGCCTGTTCGTACCCAACCCAAGCTACTGCCCTGAGCTCCTCTACCGGCGCCGCCCCGAGCTCCTCCGTCGCGGCTGCTGCCTTGCGTCCCTCCACCGACGGCCGCCACCCCGAGCTCCTTCGTCATGGCCGTCGCCTCACGTCGCTCCACTGACGACCGCCGCCCTGAGCTCCTTCGTCGTGGCCGCCGTCTCGCGCCACTCCGACAACCGCCGCTGCCCGAGCTCCACCGCCGTGGCCGCCGTCTCGCATCACTCCGCCAACGGCCGCCGCCCTGAGCTCACGAGCTAGCTCGAGCTTTCCAACGAGTCGAACCGAGCTGGGTTTTTAGCTCGTAAGATAACGAGCTGGCTCGCCAGCTCGTTATCTTAACGAGCTAGACTGAGCCGAGCCGTGTCGAGCTAAGCTGACTCGATATCTACCCCTAGGAACAACGACAACAACTATTAGCTCACATACAGTAGCGAGACAACTGTTGTCTGTATAAGTCCATATCAGATTAATCATCTTATATGGTGTTATTAATTAAAAAACTTCATCAACATTGTTTCATTCATCTATTCCTCACGCAAGTGCTCCAGGCTACGTACAACTTGTTTTTTTTAAGAAAAACTTCGCTCGTTGGTTTGTATACAACAAATACAACATAAAAAATGATATATTGAATATCTTACAAATAGTCAATAGATGCCTCATTGTACCTATTTAGTTGTTTGTTTATATTAAATAGACAATAAATATTGTACATTGCCTTAAACTGTTACTATCAGATATCAGTAATCAACAGAGCAGGGCGAGGGAGGATATATGACCGTCCGTTTGTGTGCTGGAGCCCAAGACGTAAACAATGATCAGGATTCAGAATATGGGTTTCCTAGCTGTCAAAGCTTCTAATTAAGCTCCCATCAGTTAGCGGCACTGTTCCAACTCCAAGCATCACAATTCACAAGTCTCGCTGGGGCCACACGAGCTTGGGGACCAGCGAGGAGCCAATTACACTTGTGCAACCCCTCACATGCCCTGATGCCCAAAGCCTTCTTTGCTTTCCTACCAACTGTCGCGTGCACTCCAGCGATGCATAGTGCAACACACACTTATGAATTACTCTCGCCTTGACGTCATAAACTTTTGTCATATCGAAAAGAATAACATAACTATTAATTATTTTATTATGATTTAATTTATTACTAAAGACACATTAAGCATGACTTACAATATTATATATTTGTAAAAAAATTAAATAAGATGAACAATCTAATGTAGATTCAAAATTTGACAGCATCAAATAAAAAAAATCGGAGAGGGTATTATGATCAGGTCAGCCCCTTAAATCACTGTACACCAGCTGGGCAGTCGTGCAGTGCAATGCACTGATGAATCCCAACATGTTTGCTTATTATTTTGGCAGTGCAAGAATCGGCTCAAGTGGGTTGTATTGCATGGTATATTTGGTCAAGCTGTCCATACAGGATTGTACATTCTGTAATCAATATAATGAACCCGTGAAGTGCAAAAGAATGGATGGTAACCCATGGAAGGAAAGAGCATTACTCTACAAAAGGGGAGGAAACAATGAAAGGAAAAACTGTGGGGGGTTAATACTGCATCAAACCAGCGGGGGACCTTGTGCGTACAGAGCAGGCACCAGGAAGCTATGCTTGAATCAGAAAGAAATAGGAGTACCACAAAGATTATGGCAAATTTGAATTGGCTAGCTCCCCCATGGCTAACGGCAGTCCTTCTCTGGATGCAAAATCCTGTAACATTCACATGTCACGATCATTCAGGGAAAAAGAACTGTCCATCAGTGAAATACTAAAAAAAAGTTCTACGCATAACAGCATGACCGAAGACTGAATAACATGAAAGACAATACACAATAGCAATGCAGCATAGCTGACCTGCAGGCGGTGCAACAAGTACATCAAGAATAAGTGCACAAACACCTGGAACGGATCCAATTAAATCAGCCTTCATAATGTAAAAACAAATAACAAGCATACAGGAAGTACAATTTATGCAGATCTTACCAGATAGAATAGCAGGCTGACTCGAGCAACTGGGTGTCGCCACAAAAATCTAGTCGCACGTACAGCTCCTGAGTCTAGTAGCTTTGCAGCCTTTTGTAACTGGAAAACAGAACAAGCAAGGAAAATAAGGTAAGAATTCAGTATCCATTTTCCCACCATTTATCAGGGTGCAGTCCTTCAGATTATCATTGGTCTATATACCTGCTGGTTTGCTGTTACCATGTGTCGATGATGTAGAGGAAGAGGCCTGTAGCAAGCACACTTAATTGTCTAAGAACAGCACTTGAAAATATAAGGACTAATTTAAACATTATAGGAATCATAAAGCGTGATAGAGACAAAAGGTAGCTTTTATTTCCCTGGATGTTTAGTACAAAAATGAAGCAGTGAACGTACTCTAGTGCCTTGATATCAGCGTCTTCTTCCCATGATGATGCTGATCTGCGAGCAACTCTACTCCTTTCTGCTTCCATCTATCAAATGGAGAACATCATGGAGTAAGACAAGAACATCCAGAAGAAATCAGTTGCAGAAATTTGCAAAAGCAATAAAATGAGGAAGAAATTAAGTAACCTGCACTTCATGAAACTGTTTTATTGATTTCTCCAGTTGAAACTCAAGTGCAGCTTTTTCACTGGCCATGGATTCTAGTTGTGTTTGCTTGTGGTACTGGAAGAACGGATCCAGATATAATTAAACTTAGTCTTATTAGTCTAGACATCAATGATAGAAAGGAAGAATGATTTGATTGACAGCATACCAGCAAGTCAGTAAGCTCACGATATCTCTTCTCTAGTTCGACGTGCTCCTAAAAATAAGACACGTTTCCAAAATAAATGCAACATGTGAGAACAATCTAGTAATAAGCTGGATTACTGCAGAATTATCGACCAAGTTAGGTGTTAGATTATCTAACCACAAATGAAAAGACTATAATTTGGATAATATTAAGAAAGTAACACCAGTGACCAGCAAGACAAGTTCACCTGTCTGGAATAATGCTCTGCATCTCGTTTCATCCCAGCCATTTCAACTCTCATCTTCTGTAACTCAGCCTACATAACAAACATAGATTAGTAAAAATGGACAGATTCTTAAGATAAAGCATAAGAAATTACTATACCATATATATAATGGCTATATAGTAAGATAATATCTTCCAGTGTACTTCATTTGATCAGCATATTACCAGTTTATTACCTTGACTCCTAGTTACAACTTAACAAATTTAAGCAATGCAAACCCTATAGAACAGCATGAATTGATATAATTCTCTATTATTCTTCGTCTTATGAAACATATAGTACCTCCAAAGATGATATCTTGGTTTCTGCCTCTCTTTGGCTTTGGCGTGCACGCTCAACCTCCTCCTGCCATGCTTGCATCTGTTTTAAAAAAAGCAGAGTGGTAAGAGAAACAAACACCAAGCATTTCCCATTGAACATGTGGGGTACGCTAAAAGCACAACTCAGTCGAAAGTTGTGGATAACACAAGGCACTTTGATTCTAACCTGGATAACTTGATTAGCTTCTTCAGAAGGCTTTTTCTGAGCACGGCGATTACGAGCTTCCATCTCCTGTAGTTCTTGTTGCAATGATGCACATTCAACCTATAACACATCCAGAGTACTGACAGTGAATAACACAAACTAAACAGTTCATATTTGGCGTGCAACATCAAAAAGAATTTACCTCAAGCACAGCCACCTTGTGTTCCAATTCCATTGCTCTAGATGAACTTTGATCAGCAGCTCTCTGGATGGCAGCAAAACAGTAAAGATGCTTATTTTGTGTGTTTCTATAAACACCATAAAAGAGGAAGTAGTTTAACAAGAGCAATGATAGTGCTGGAAGGTTAGAGATCAATTGAAATATGATTTTAGTAGGATGTAAACCAATTAGCTCAATTATAAAGTACAAAACTGCATAATTTGATGGAAGCAGATTACAATGGTAAATTCTGAACGGCGTACATCATCTGAAACATTTAAGTTGCCAAACTTACAACCTGAAGTCCTGAATTACTGTTTCTTACAGCAATCATTCTGATCCTTCCTTTAAGGATAAAGCTCTTAAATAAACGTTTCCACCTTTCATATCACAGTTAAGCCCTTCAAAATGTTGAATAGTTCATGTTGGTAGTTGGAAATTGCAGGTTGTTGGACAGACTAGTCAGGAAGTTTCAAATTTATCTTATGGAAAACAAAACAAACAAACTAGTGAACAGCTGAGTGGACAGTACACCATATGATGATATGTTTTGGAATAACCATATTATTTTTTTTTGAGGCATGGAATAACCATATTAATGCACTTAAAAGAGTACACATTCTTCCAGTTCCAGTATGTATACGACAGTAACTGTTGAAACTAACAGAATCAGGATCTGATACATGGTCCTTTAATATTTAACAAGAACTAAACATCTGCTCAACAGAAATATGCAATTTTCTCATTAGTGTTGATTTTTGGCCATATAACCTGACATCCTTGCAAAAATAGATTATTCATTTACGCTCATGCCTGGTAGTTATACCTTATAAAATTACCTGGATTCTAGCAAGAGCATTTGATGCTTCAACAGCTCGATGCTCTAATTCTACTTCTCTCTCAACAGCTGCCTGCAATATAGTAGATAATAATATTAAAAATAATATTAAAACATTAACATTAGAAACTATGACAAACAATGTAACAAATAGAATAGAATATGAAAAATTACCATCTTTGTAGCATTATGTGCGATACGCTCCTCCTCAGCCCTGCGCTCTACCATCGCAAGTTCCTCTCGTAAAGCCTAAAGAATAAACAATACATACAGATTATATACCTGTATGAATGTGGGGACAGACTTTTCTACTCAGAAAAAACTTTGCTACTAACCTGGATGACCCTAGTTTCAGTAAGTTCACGATTCCTCTTGAGACCATCCATATCTTCCTGGTTTCAACAGACAACGATATCAATATGTACGAATTTAACAGTTGCGTAGCTGAGCCTATAAAACACAACAAATGTTTAAGGCCACTAGACAGTCATTTCGTTTGATAACATATCATTAGTTAGTGCAACAAACTGGAATTCTTTGCAGAGAGAAACTACAAGACTTAAAAGTGATATATCTAACAATTTTTAAGTGCATGTTCTAAATAAAAAAAACACTTTTTCATGCATTTTAGACTTCAGAAAGAACAATGCCCTCCCGGTTAATTGACTGCTTGCTACATTGGCACAAAAACTGACGGACCTTATAATTTGGACTGGTAAACTTGAAGATCCTTCTTTTAAAATAACATAATATCCATTAGTTAGGATTATGGATACAGCATCATTTATATTGTAAAATTGTCTGTACGCAATTATGCTTGAGGACGGCAAAAAGATAGAAACAGCACACACACACACTCTTACATACAAAGACAGCAAATGAGCAACTCCCACTCCCAGACTTCGAATACAAGTACGGAGAAGATTTTCCAAATCACCACTACTTTTTTATGCTGAATTGAGATTATCACCTAGAAGAATCCAAGATATGCAAGTGTGGATGATATCAAAGCATCAAGAATCCACAAAACACAGGAGCATCTTGAGTGTGAAATTTTCGTATTCATCTTATTTCAAATGATTGGTAATGTCAGTCTCCAGACCTTATTCTCATGAAAGTATAAAAGGGTACTGGATGCACCCATATAGCATTCCAGAAAAAAGAAGCTCATGTTCCAAAGCGGTAACAATCAGATCAAGACAGCACAAACACAAAACATGGACTTAACATAGCAAACATGAGAGATTTTAGGCACTGTGCTAGCTTATTTCAAGCTATTAAATGACCAAAAGACACCAGGAAAGTGTGAAAAATGTTGATGGAGCCCATACTACAAAATGAATTGCATTATGGATGTTTGATATAGGGTAGTAGGACACAACGTATAGTTCCTTTTGTTCCTAGTAGTAGTAACATAGGTATGAAGAAATTTCGAAAAAGAGCAACTAAAGATGAAACCTGTAAAGTTGCGAGCTTTTCTTCTGAAACTGCTGCCTTTTTCTTCCAAGAGTCCAGTGACTTAGCTAGAGACTCAATCTCAGCGTTCTTTGCAGTCAAAGCATCCACCATGTTAGATTCAGCTCGCGAACCTTCCACTCTGGACATTGACAGTTCTTGTTGTAGTTGCTTCATATGAGCTTCATACGAGCTACATTTCTCTCTCTGTTATGTGATATGCATTAATACATAGAGAAAGCAACTATAGATATATGAGATTAGTACTAATAGAAAGTGTAATAAAAATAATGTGGTAAGATAATTTGACCTCCTGAACAAGAAGTTCCTCTAGCTGTGCATTCTCAGATTTATATTCCTGGAGGCGGGATGAAAGTCCAGCGCAGACCTGTCGGTAGTAAAAGGTAAATCTAGAAGTCAACATATGAACCAGCTACAACATAGGTAACAGGCAGGGTCAAGCTTATACTGAACTTACCCGAGCTAACCTAGCTTCTTTCGACTGACCAGTTTTGACAACATTCTTTAACAAACCCTGAGCCTGCCAAGGACCAACAAGACATGGTATAGTGTATATGTGTGGAAGAGAACATATAACATGCAGCATATCTTGGATTTATGCAATTTCCACAACCTACCTCCTCAAGCTGGTCTTGATCTTTTACAGAACCAGAATCAAGTTTATGTTCCTGTTGATTTTCTGTACTTTCTGGTGAGTCAGACAAACCCTCTCGTTTGGAATCTTGGGAATTCCCAGAAACTTGTGTACCAGGTACTTCCTTGAAATTTCTCTCCTGGATAACTTCCATAGCTGAGGTTTTCTCCAAATTAACAGCTGAAACGATCTCAATATCCTGGTTACTGCTGCTTGGCTCACAGCTTTCATCTGGAACTGAAGGGACAGAGCTTTCAGCAGCACTCTCTGAATTTCCTGAATCTGCGGCAGCATCCACGGCAAGGACTGCATCATCAGTGGTTTTCGCCGTTGATTGGACTTCAACCTCAGTATCAATAGCATCTGCACCTGCATCATTCTTAAGATCAACGACAGCCTTCTCTACTTTCTCTGCTCCAGTGTCATCATCCAGTCCCTTAACATCACTTGAGGCAACATCATGTTTACTGGCACTAGCATCAGCACTTGATGAATCAACAGGTGTCGAAGGCCTAATCTTCTCAATCTTAATCCGTTCCCGTGGTGGTTGCTTACTCTTCCTCTCCTTCTGAGCAGGTGTCCTGCTACCAGCATCCCCAGCTGTGAGCTTCAATGGGCCCTGCAATGTGAATTAGCAATAACCCGTAAACAATGGCTCACAAGCACATTTTATACAGATTCAAACTATGCACAAGGAGCCAATGACAATGAGGATACTTAGTCACGACCTTCTCTCGCAGCTTTCCTTTCTTCGCTTGACCTTCTTGGCTGTTTGACCCTTCACCAAACAAACGTTAAAGATTATTCACTATTACACTACCTGAGCAGTAAACTATGCAGTGACTAAGACAGGGAGAAATACTACCTGAAGGCTGAGGGCTAGACTGTTCATCTGACAACTCGGTAGCCACAATCTTCGCCCTCCGGTCGACAACTTCAAGCAAGTCTGACACAAAAACAGGCAAGCTTTACGGCTGCACGTTACCAGCATCCAATAGCGTATTTAAGCAAGCAACGAGATTGAGGTGCAATTGCACCCGACGTCAAGACTAGTTCGCCTGGTTTCCTGACTGGCATTACAGCTCCAGGAGTAATCCCGCGGAGACAGGAACGAGAGTTGAGGGGGAGGGCGGGGGGGGGGGGGGAAGCACCAAGATCTCAGTGGCGGAGAGGGGGTGGATCTGGGCGGCGAATCGAGCGGAGGGGAAAGGAGGAAGTTCGGTGGCGTACCTTCGGCAACCTTGAGCCACGAGGCCATGGCGGGAGCTGACGGATCGCCGCCAGGCGAGAGGAGGGCGGTGTGGCCCGGACCCCGGAGTGAGTGACGACGAGCTGGATGGATGAATTGGCTGGTGAGATCTCCGGCCGCGGCAGGTAGCAGTAGGGAGGGTTCTAATGGCGGTACGGGTTCGTAGTGGCGGGGATCGGACCCGACCGGTTGTTCAGTTACTTCTATCCCATGAAAATATTTACTGCGTCACTGCTCAAAGCCCGTCTAGCTCAGTCGGTAGAGCGCAAGGCTCTTAACCTTGTGGTCGTGGGTTCGAGCCCCACGGTGGGCGTTTGTTTTTTCAATTTAAAATTCAAAAAACGACCGATTAGATAAATATTCGACCGAACTGTAGCCCCACGGTGGGCGTTTGTTTTTTCAATTTAAAACTAAAAAAACGACCGATTAGATAAATATTCGACCGAACTGTACTTGTAATACTTCATTAGGTCTGACCGAACAGGAATAAAAAATCTTATATACAATTAGTCATAGATCTAGTGTGTATGTGTATATATATTATAATTATAGACATATATATCGTATAAATTTATATGTAAGTTTTTAATATTATACAAAGAATTTCTCTATGAACGACATATATAAGTTTTTAAGGGAGGTTAGATGGATCGTGGATCGTCCGATTTAATATAAATAATTTTAGCCGTTGGATTTGTCCAAGGAGTAAATCAAATTTGTGTAATGTATTATATGATAGATTTGATGAGAAACTGCTTATAAAAATTTGACGTATTTCTCGTTCTATTTCACGTGATTTCTATTAGGCACCTTAGATATAAGTTTTGATTGATCCAATATTATCTAAAATTTTACATGTTCTTTTACACCATGAGATGCGGGATTTGCTAGATCACCTATATACCCCCTATCTTATTTTCATTCCTTAGATATCTATTCTGCTACTTAATCATCAGTTTGCTGTTATATTTTTTCTTACTTGTTGTATTCCTTGATTTATTTATTTTTTTACTTTTGATACCTAAAATTTTATTGGTTTTTTATACACTCCTTACTCCTTAGATGTGAGATTTGCTTAATCACTTGTATACTATTAAGTTTTTATTTTGATGCTTTGTATGTCTTTGATATTTTATTTTCTATTCCTTGCATACTCGTTCCATTAGTTTTTTTTCATAAATGATATTATATTAATGAAAATTATAATGGAGGCTGCTACGGTACAATGTACCGTTAAGCAATAGGATAAACTCTAGTCATGTTAACTTGTCTAAGTAACATGGTACTTCCCAAATAACATAATACCTCAAATGTATCAGGTATGGTACCATGTCCAGGTAACATGATACCTCACATGTATCGTGTATGATACTTCAAAGTAATATACTCAGGTAATATGGTATATACTCAGGTAATATGGTACATTCCCAAGTAACATGGTACCTCACATATCCCATGTACGATATCGGAACAGTATCATATCTGGTACTAGAGATACCATGAACAGTATCAATCATCGGTAGCAAATCCTTGTTGTCGTCGTGGTCGTCGTCGTCGCCATCGCAACCGCCGTAGTCGTCGCTGATGCTGCAGCTGTCATCGACCGCCGCTAGCTGCTTCCGTCCACCGCCGCGCCACAGTCGTCGCCATCGCTGCCGGGTAGTCGTCGCCGTCGTCATGACAGTTGCCACCCTCGTAGCCGTCATCGTCGCCACCGTCACAGTCGTCGAAGCCACAGTTGCCCCCTACCGGAAGTCCTCCACCGTCTTCCCCGGAGGAACAACGTCAAGTACGACAGTCTCAGCGCCTATGCTGCATGCATGAGAACGAAGAGACCAGCTAGTGCAAATGAGAACGAAGAGAAGTAGCAGCATTGTCGGTGGTGGCGGCAGAGCTCGTGCAAATGAGAAGGAAGAGAACCAACAACATCGTCGGCGACGGTGGCATCTGCGAGGAGAAGAAGCGTCATGGCAGGTGCATGGTTAGGGAGCGGAAGGCGCTGTCGTAGTGGGATCCCATCGCTGTCCGCTTCGGACGGGAGTTCGTACGGTAGCATTTCCGAATTATAAATGTAACACATATGAATTAGTTCTTTTATTTTTCTTTTTTTCTCATATTTTTTCTTCAATTAATCTCAGAGTTGACCGTTAATACTCATGAGCTGAACATTATTTTTTTCATAAATGATATTATATTAATGAAAATTATAAATGTAATACATATGAATTAGTTCACTTGTTTTTCCTATTTTTCTCAAATTTTTCTTCGATTAATCTTAGAACTTATAACCCGCGAGAGACATATAATATATATAATAGATTACATACAGCATACACTTTGTTAGAAGATTTACTGTCTCAGTAAAAACAAAAAAAATATTTAGTAACAACATCAGTCAACAGTAACCTATACAACAATCGAGTATACAACCTAGTCTTGCGTATTGGGGGCTAATGGCGATCGAGCCGTCAAACGTATGGCAGCGGGCAGCTCTCGACCCTGCTGATCTTGTCGGGGGCGCCGCAGGCCGCCGCGCGCGCGGAGCGGTGCCGGCTGAGGCAGCTGGTCCTGGCGATGTCGCGCATGGAGCGGGCGAGCGACAGCGTGGGGTTGAGCCGCACGGTGCTGTTGAACCTGTCGCAGAGCGACGCGTGCGACTCGACGGCCTCGCCCACCGTCAGCGCCGGCTCGCGCCGCCGCCGCTCGCTCACGGCCTCCGCGCACAGCCCGCACACCCACCGCCCGCCGAAGCGCTCCCTGACGCGGCCGATGTACCCCGGGGTGCAGTCCTCCGCCATGCCGCAGCACTCGCACCGCACGCTCCGCGCCTCCTCCTGCTGCTGCTCCTCATCCACGCCGCCAGCCTTCAGCGCTAGTACTGCCGCATCGGTGTCAGTCTCCTGTCAGATGATCAAAGCATGCACCGATCAGTACCCATGCCAATGGAAAAGAGCAGCAGGAGATATGATCAGAAGGGCGTGGTTGCCACTCGCCACTTACCATATGGGGCTCGAGGTCGAGTCTTCAGCTGTATGCTGCACTTTGCCAGCAACATGTGTGCACGCTCGGCTATTTATAGACCCCCCCGCTTCAGGTGTTCTCATCAGGGTCAGATTTTGCACGACCACCGCGTGTCGAGTACAGGTGCGCTGGCCGCTGTCCATCCTAGGACGTCGAGATCGCGCCCCGTGATTGGCAGGTGAGTTCGCTTGCGTTGCGGCAGAGAGCCTCTTGGTTCTGCTATTCCATCAGCCGCCCTGTACATGTTACAACATGTGAAGATCGTGCAGCCCGTGACAGCGTGCTGCCAGAAACAGAAAACGGGGGACGACCGGCCGGTGGTTTTTCCCCGCCGTAGATTAATTCTGCGGGCGTACTGTGTAATCCATCGTATAATCCAGCCAGCTTAATCACCGGTCATGTCACTTGACTCACTTCACGCTTCACTTGTTCCGGAGTTAAAAGGCTAACAGAGTACGAGATGACCTGCATGCCACTTTAGGGGAACGGTGAGAGTGAGATGACTCGGACAGAGGCACATGCTGATTGGGGAGGTAGTCGTAAACCGACGTATTTACAAACAAACAATAATTTAAAAATAAAATTTATATATATATATGTTCTTTGTAATCTAAAATCTAAGACTAAAAAATAAGCTACGATAAAACACTTCAAAAACAACATTGAAATTTTAAATTTTAATTTGTAAATATGAGTAGAAATAAAAAAGACGATAGTGTGAGTGAATTCGCGCTAGGGAAGATTCACCGTGCATGGGATCCTTTTCATTCACGAAGGAATTAATGCGTCAATCAACTGAAACGGTGTACGTCGAAGGGCAGCTGGGCGAATGAAGTGGAATTACATGAATGGATGCAAATTTTAAGACCTGAAATAAACAGGCGGACATTTTACAGTCACTGTGCGTCAAAATGTCTGACTCTTGCTGTAGTAGCAGCAAAGCAAAGTCGAAGATTCGTACTGTACTAACTATTGAAGTGGAGGTGATCAACTGATCAAGTGGTTCGTGTGCGAGAGAGAGAGAGAGAATCCATGCCACGTCAAGATTGCCTTATCATTTGCATGATCCAGAAAAGAAACAGCACCATCACACATAGCAACAACTTGACAAACTCACGAGATTAACTTGATCCAGGAAAAGCTCTGTGACACAATAGCGAAACAAATACCTGGGTTTCCCCTGATTTTTCCAGCCGCAAAACTACGGCGCGACTGTACAGAGGCATCGAACGTGACGAGAAGTACGCTGCTAAGTGCGGCTGCGTGCATCGATCGCAGTCGCAGCTCGCAGCAATGCCCGCTTTACACGTGACTACGCTGCACAGGAGCGCCTGTTCCCATCAAGGCCGGTCGCGCAAGCGCACCGACTCGCGGCAGAGCCTGCCCCTGGTGCGTGCGGTGTTGCCAGCTTCTGTGCAGATCACGGTGAGGCGGCACTGATCAGTATTCACCGCCTCACCGGCGCTGATGCCGCGTGCATGTCTGCGTCCGCGAACTGCGAGCAGCGCGAGTCATGCGTGCGTTTCACGGGAAAGCTGCCAAGCTAGCTATTCCACGGCTTTGTTTCCGTGGCCCGGCTGGCTATCTCCGGCCCAGTACCCAGAGGTGTTCTCAGCTACTCTCGTTCTGTCACTCACACCGCTTGTGGGGGTTCGTTCCTTGATTCTATCACATTGTTGGGCTTGATTCAACACTTCGGTAAATTTCATCTTCTCTTCTCGACAAGTACGAGGGACTCCGACGAAAAAGCTTGTAGTCTAGTGATTACATAAAGCCTTAGTAGCACTTGAGGTTCTAGGTTCGATTCATCGTTATAGCGAATTTTATAGGATTCTAACGGCTTTGTGCTTTCAGTGAGAGAGTGTGCATGTGTTGTAATGTGTTCTCATCAAAAAAGTACGGGGGACTCTGGGACTGGCCAACTTTCCTGACACGTAACACAAGTACTCACGGTTTCTCCCCACAACTGTGTAATTAGTTTTAGTATTCATGTATATTTAATGCTTTATTTATGTGTCTAAAGATTCGATGTGATATTTTTATAAAAAGTTTTTTGGAACTAAACGTGGTCTAAAACTTTAGAATTTGTGAGCCTTCCGCACGACTTCTTATTTTTAACAAAAGCCCACGAATCCTATTGCCCCCAGCACAACATAGATTGTAGCGTTGGCGACTTGGCGCCACTACAAACAATCAGCGCCGGTTCTCCAAAGACTTTAAGCCCTGATAAGTTTTATTGACAAATTGTTGACTAGCTAGGATGATAATGGATCAAAGGGGACTCCTGAGGACATGTGCGGTGTCATCTGAAGTAAAGACCACAATTGTGGTGTAGTTGCACAATGATTATCCCGAGATATATAAATTTTAGTTCATACTTGCCCAAAATACTAAGGCTGCATAGATCATTCTTAACAGTATGGACTGCTATTACCTTTGTCATGTAATAAGTATATTCTAAAATTCAAATTTATTTTACAAAAAAGTATATATTTTTAGAGTACAAGTTATCTTATCAATCACCTTATATTCAAATATCTACCCATATTATATATATCTACGTCTGACTCTATGTAATCTTCTTATTTAATGGGTGATATTTAAATTATTTTTTCTTACAACTAATTTGTCTCTACAATTCTAAAAATATATTTATATTGGGACAAAAGTAGTATAAGTAGTTTTTTTATCATCCTTAAAAAATTACCTCAAAGTACCACACTTTTTACACTAAAAAGTGTGATACCCTAGGGTACCTAAAAATTTGTACTAAAATTCTTGATACCTTGAGATACTTTTCAAGAATAATAAAAAAACCCAAGTATAAAGCTCGCTTTTGGATTCGAATGTAGCAATAAGACAAAAGAAGGTAGGATTCATCTTTGAGATGACAGACCGAGAAGGCGAGAAGATGACAGAAATAAGGGTGATACAGACACGCACTTGGGATATCAAGGTTGTGTTCATCTGTCAATACCACAATCCGCCGGTAACCTTACACGATCATAGAAAATATACGTGTTAACCTGAAAGCGATACAGTGGTCTAATACTCTAACCCTGAGATATATGGGTAGAACAGAAGGCGAAGACAACTTAAGTTCACGTCGATCGGTGTAGATTGTTTGGTAACTACAATCACCCATCAGAGAACACTTTCTGGCGCGCTCGATCATTGGCAATATATAGTTGGTCCGTCACAGAAGTAATTCATTCCGGTACGTGGGCCGCGATGCGATCAAACATACGGCAGCGCGCAGCTCTGGGTCCTACGACCGATCATGGCGCCACCGTCTGGAGCGGGCGACGGCGAGGAGTCGTCCCCGCTCCGGCTGCGGCAGCTGATCCTGATCCTGACGATGTTGCGCATGCAACGCGCGAGGCAGAGCGCCGGGTTGGCGCGCACGGTGGCGTTGAACTCGGCGCACAGCGCCGCGTGGGACGCCACGGCCTCGCGCACCGCCAGCGCCGGGTCGCGCCTGCGCAGCTCGCTCACCGCCTCCGCGCATATGCCGCAGACCCACCGGCCGTCGAACCGCTCCCGCACGCGGCCGATGTACGTCGGGGTGCAGTCCTCTGCCACCCCGCAGCACTCGCACCGCACGCTCCGTGCCTCATCCTGCTGCTGCTGCTGCTCGTCCGCTGCCCCGCCGGCGCCGGCGGCGCCTGGAGCTTGCAGTAGCGCGTCGTCCGCGAGTACACTGCTGTCGCCGTCAGAGCGTTGTATCACGCGAGCATACTGTCAACCCATACAAAGAATGACGTGAGTGAGTTTTGCAAGATTAGTACGTCAAATCCGTTTATTAGTAGTACATGCCATCTCAGGCGTGTGCGCACACGTACTTGTGTGATTGAGTTTCAATATTATAGTCGATAATACTGTCGATTATTAGCCAGTTCCTTCCATTTCAGGAGTGCGTGATATGAAGCGTGCAGGACGGCGCGTGGCGTGTGTTGGATGATCGATCAGGAGGGGAGATTACCGTGAGGGCCCCGAGGCCAGCGGGCTGCTCTTCGCCAGCAGAACTCCTGAACTCCATGATCCTGTTTACTGATACGCGGAACGCTGAATCGATGCTTTGTTGCTTATCACCGGGGTGGGCGAGTATTTATAGGCAGAATCAGGTAGCGGACACACACCAGATCCTGTGTCCCTGGGCCCGGCCGGCCTGGTTCATGGGTCAGGCCGGTGCAAGGGGGATGAACGGATGCAACGACGCACACAGGTGTACAACTTGTTCGGGTCACGCACCTGCCAGACAAAAGGCGGCCTGTGTACATGGCATCTCCTCAGTTTCTGAGACTGCATAGTGCGCACTGTGGACTGAGGTTCTCGTGTAAACGTCGAACGAGAATCGAGATGCAGTGCACCGAGCAGTAAGTAGTCCGAGCTCCGAGGTTTTCACCGCAATCCATTTGCGTCAGTTGCGCTTACAGGCGCATCGGACCACCAGCTAGCGTTGTGATACATCGGTCGCCAGTTGCGAGTGCGCCTCACGGGATGCACAGCAGCAGATTGGGTGGCCTTATCATCATTAGGGTGTTCGCGGTTGAGGATGCATAGCTACTTGCCCTGTAAAGCTCACTGTTGCTAGTTCGAATTGAGGTTGGCACTGATGTTATCATTTTCTTATCATGGGAGCACAACCGTGAGAGCAGGAAAACTGTGAACAAGAACAGGAAGAAGAGCTTGGGTTTATCGTCACAGGAAAACAGTTTTTAGTATGCTATGTAAA
This sequence comes from Oryza brachyantha, assembly GCF_000231095.2. NCBI lineage: Eukaryota > Viridiplantae > Streptophyta > Magnoliopsida > Poales > Poaceae > Oryza > Oryza brachyantha. The sequence continues at coordinate 23,587,804 of NC_023163.2, forward strand.
TAGTCATAAAAAATATAAAAAAATTTGACAAGATAGATAAATATGAGTTATATCGCTTCACAAACATGCAAGTTTAAATTCAACTTCTATAAGTTATAGAAAAAAATAAAACTAAGACTAAGTATACGTATATCTATAATTGTTTTTGTTATTTTTACTATAACTTGTAGAAGTTGAATTTAAATTGCATGTTTTTGGAGTGATATAACTTATATTTATCTATCTTGTCGAATTTTTTATATTTTTTATAACTATTTGGATGATATACAAGCAACGGGTGGACATTTGTGTGCTAAAAAACTGCTTCGTATCATCACATTGTAGACGGAAGTTGCCTCGCCACCTATTCTCTCTAAGTACACCCTCTGTCCAAAATGTTGGCACGTGAATTAAACAACTATGTAAAAGAAAAGAGATTTGCTTATGTCCAATAAAAAATAACAAAAAGTAACTCGAGGTACTGGTATTAAATCGTTTCTAATCGTTGGGTCTAATAGTACATATCCTACTCAGTTATATCCAATGTTAGGAAATGATTTGGTACTTCGAGGTATTTTTTGTTGGACCAAAGCAAATCTCAAAAGAAAAGGGAGAAAGTTTGTAATGATTGAGAAGAGAATTTATGGGAGAAAGTTAAATAAAAATGGTTATAATTAATTGAAATGATGAGGTAGGCAAAGAAATAACTTTATTTTGGAACTGATAATGGGCGTAGAATAACTTTATTTTGGGATGGAGTGGCTCAAAACCGAAGAAACTGACAAAATACTTTGAGAAAATACCCTTATAATATTGAATTTTACCTCATCCATTACATGCCCCTGAGTTTTCATACTGATCCCATCTATACTTATTTTCATTAGCTGACCATTAAATATTTCTAAATTAACTATGTTACCCCTCTCTCATACTTATGTGGTACCTACTATATAAATTTTCATATAAAAATAACTCATACTAAAATAATGTGCTAGAATCATTATTAACTTGAAAGACACAATTTGAATTTTTATTTTTATTTTCTAAAAATTATGATCAAATCTATACATTAGTTTCATGGACTCCCTCCGTTTTTTAGTTGACTCTGTTGGATCTCGTTTCACCATTCGTCTTATTCAAAATAACTTTAAATATTATTTATAATTTTGCATATTCTATCAAAAAGTAAATTTCAAATTTGATCCAAAGCATATTTTTGCAATGATTATTTTTAAATTTTGTAATAAAATTATGTTTCATTTTTAAAAAATTATATCATTATTTAGTATATTATCTCTTATTTTTTACAAGTCAAATAATTTTTATGTCAAACATTTCTAACTTGTTACCAATATACCAAAGGCAATAAATTTATTTCTATAGAAACTAATGGTTAACTAAATGTGCATGTAAAGATCTAGATAAAAAATCGATATACAGTAGAGGAAACAAATCTCATGAGATGCAGACCAAATCAGATGAAATTTCAAGGACATATACGGAGTAATTGTTTGTTTTTTTATAAAAAAGTCAAATGCCATATTTTCAAATGAAAAATAATTTATGGATACAACTTTATATATGTATTTGATAAAAACAAAAGACTACAGAATAAACTATAGTAAAAACCTCAAATCAACTTTAAATATAAAATAAATATATTAAATTTTGCCTTACAAGTACATAGGAAATGGCTCAAATACTTTTGTTCGAGCCCGCATGTGAAGGATGGTCAGTGTCACCAGAATTCAAGGCCTGACACGAGTGTAGCGCATTGTTGCGGCCGTGATGATTGCTTATCGAAGTTTCCGGAAGGTGAATGTCCGTGTCAAAAATGCAAAATGATCAAGGTGCATGGACTCATGGAAGAGAAACGGTGGTGCTTCATTCTTTTTCCACCATTCCCTATGCCCCCATTGCACGTACACTATTTGAGAATTGAACCATCCATATAATTTTTCAAACAAATTTAGTTATAAAACTTTAAAATGTAGCATATGGTATAAGTGTATTGTAATCCCTATTTTCTATAAAGTTAATATCATTCTCTGTTCTCTCATGAAGTCACACCACCTTAATTATTTTTAGCCATCAAGGATGTAAATTTTATCTCTTTATATCATCTCAATTGTTTTTAGCCTTTGGATGATTGTATCTCTTCGACAGACCAATAATTTATAACCTATAAATAATTGACAAAGACATAAAAATATATAAACACATAAAAAATCGTATAGTAGGTAAGAAATTCTTTCTTTAGAATTTATATGTATTATATTGTCGTACAGTTCTCCCGCAACAATGCGCGGGATATCCATCTAGTATTGTAACTTAAGCCTAATAACTACAATGCAGCGATTGGTTGGGTTTTTAAAGAAAAACGTCAAACGACTTCGTACCACAATTACCTGTATTTTAAACTATATTGTACATAAACTCTTTTTTGCATAATATTTAATTTGTAACTCAAATCTTAGATACTTCTAAATTGTATTGATATGCTGACTTTTTTCTTAATTTTATATTTTTAACTGGAATTTTAGATGTTTCCAAATTGTCCATCCTTCCATCAATATTAATTATTTTAAAACTTTTAATTGGAAATTTGGATATTTCTAAATTGTATTTACATATGGACTCTTTTTTATTATTTTTAATTCCAAAACTGTATTTCTAATTGGATTCTTTTTAATTGGAATTTTAGATGTTTATAAATTGTATTTGTATGTGGACTCTTCCATTACTATCAATTATTTTAAAATTTTTAATCCAATATTTGGATTGGGTTTTTCTGAGTCGTATTTACACATGGACTATTTTATTGTTTTATTTATTTTTAACTTAGAAATTGTATTTCTAATCATATTATTTTTTGTTTTTCGATTAATATGCGATTTTCTAGTCCATGGGAGTGAACATGATGGCTTCCTTTTATGTGGTTATTGTTGGTTTTGGTAGTGTTCTTTCATCATGACATGTTTTTGCAATGTTTATAAATAAAAGAACGATGCTATACATACGTAAACCTTGGTACGATCCGTATACGATAAACGGTGAGCTATATGTACGGTGGCCTCCTTCCGTCTGCGTCGAGCGAGAGCGCAACGCAGCCCACGGCACGTGTCTTACACCGGATCGTACGAAACCTTCGTACGCGTAGCTATTTCCATAAATAAAATACACAATCTTTGAGTGTCACGGAGTATATAGCAAATTTAGCATATAATGCAGATTCTTGCAATGAAAGCGCTAAAGCCCAGTGATTGGAGTATCCAGATTTCCTATAGCCCATAAAAGTGGCCCAATATTAGGCAGTTTGCCTGGGCTTCATGATAGGCGTTAGGAACGAAGACAAATGGGCATCTCATAACCTGGTAACGGAAATACCACGGCTTTTATTCAAGAAGATTAACTAAACTATCACCCAATGAATACATCACACCTAGGAAATTCTTTGCCTTTTTTTTCTAACAATGGACTTCCCCCTTTCCGTCAGTTGCAAAAGACGAGCTAGCCACGCATCTGGTATATATGTTATCCCAGGCAAAAATAAATTCGATACAGCTAATATTAGTACTCTACCCGTAGATGACGTGTTGCGGCAAATGAAGCAAGCAGTCAAGAACAAACGACCCTTGCAACTTCAGTAATGCATTGAATCGTATGCAAATGAAAAGGACCTGTCAAATGCCTGGAGCATTGAACAATTAGGATCATGATCTTCCTTTATTTTGTCCCCTTGCGGTCTCATTTGTTTCTCTTTTTTTTTGGTGAAAACAAATGATCATTTCTTATTGTTAAGTAGTAGTAGTAACATGATTACTGGATATGACAGCAATCGTCTGTACATCCTGACGAATCCGAAGTCCGAACCGAACCGAACCGAACCGAACCGAAGGACGCAAGCAAGCTACTACGAAGTACTACCCATTGGCCTTGGTAAGTGTGGGTGAACGGATAGGCGTACATGTACGTCGTTACAGTAAGTGCCAGAAGGGAGAAGAGACTTTATTTTTCCTCTCCAAAGCAACCGCAACTGTGTTTTCCTCTGCACGCGCAGCGCCTGAAGACCAGTTCATTCTTTGTAGAGACTACAAATTAAAGGGCGTATATATACACACAACGATATGTCCCACACACAGTATAGCCAGCACCATAATCCAGAAACCACATGGACAATACACGGATCCTGAAACTAAAGAGACGAATGGGGATAACGCTGGCCTACTAGTCTCTACAACGACACATTAGTACGGGTACCTAACAGCACAACGCGCCATCATGCATCGCCTTGATGACACGAAAGAGCCCAGGAAAATATCTCCGACCAGCGAGGGCACTCATGCATGCACTCGCATTACGTACAGCGGCAGGTTAGGCAGCAGCCACTCGAAGCAGACCGACCGACGCGAGTAAATCAGGAAGCCCGCGCGCGGCCGGGGCAAGGGCGCGCATGCATCATGTCCACCAAAAAGCCGGACCCGGCGGTGGCGCGCGCGGTGGCGGGGTGTGGTCTTCTCACGCACGCATGCGCACGTGCCTGCACGTGCCCGGAGGCGTGAGACGCACCACCGGCCGACCCGTCGAACCGCGAACGGTGCGTGCGCCGGCCGGCCTCTGTCTCCGCGTACGTCCGCGCCCACGTTATACTACCCCTCCCAACAAAGAAACACCGATGCACCGCTCGCTCGGCGACGACGCATCAGGAGTTCAGGATTCGTGCATGTGACGCCGCCCACTGGCCGTTCCAGGCTCGCATGCCCGCTCCCACTTTAGTTAACTCGTAACAAATGTAGGAAGCCGATCTGCTGCCGATGTGATCCCTGACCAACGTACCGATCTCCTTTTTCAGAGTACAGCTAACTAACCGGCACTACCTCTGTTTGATAGAGTAGTACTCCTAGATAGCTAGTGCACTAGTGTTAGTTATCAGAGGCTGTGGTTTTGACTACGTGATATGACCAACAACCAGTACGTGCAGCTAGCATGTAATTAACGGGGATCGAGTCTAACTCAAATAATTAAACACAGCGTACGTGCTGCAATGCTGGTTCTACGGTGGCAAATTCACCACGCAGATGCAGGCATGTACGCGGGCGTACATGCATGCAGCGGCAAGCGACGGTTCCCAGGCCGTGCCCGTGCACCTCCTGCCGGTGGCAAAGGCGCACAAATTTGTGCTACCGATGCCGGCGGACGCAGAACCAGCGAGAAATGCCACCATGAGTAGGAGCATATTCGATGCCCCCTTTTTTTTCTTTTTAACTCCTGCCTCATCGAACCGGATTAAACGTATGTAGTAACGTAAGCACCGTACCCGGAGGCGTACTAGTATATTGCCCGTTAATTCGTCGTTCCATCTGGATCACCAACTCCTGCGACCCTGCGTGTCTGGGATCACGAGGGGGCGCAGGGGCCAAGGCGACTAACGCTCGCAATATGCCGGTAGGAGTACTATTCTATACCGGGCGAGCACGTAGTCCGTCGTCAGGAATCCAGAGCTCCTTCCGGCCTCTAGCTCGCGACGCTAGTAATCAACTAGTATCCCTGCTTCTTCTCTCCTCTATCTCAGGTTTCTCTATTGCCACCCCCCATGTGCAGCATGCGGCTCGGGCGCCCGTCGCCGGACGGGGATAGCTGCCCTGACCGAGCACGACGCCGGTTTTTATACTCCTCCACTTGTCCCCCTGGTAGTGAGAGCCCACATGCGCTCAGTTCACAGTGGCCCCCACACAAGCTCATGGTTTTTTCTACTTGCTCGCTAGTGTTGTTACCAAATTACCTGCAACACGAGATGATCAAGTCTCATAAGGTTAGGAGTAATAATCACCCAAGGTCCACAGTTGGGAGTGCATATTTTTAACGGGAACGGGGGTGCTGGTATGTCAGATGCGGCCGGCAGACTAACTGGCGTATCGTACGGTAGCCTGCCCTGCCTTGCCTGCCATTTATATTGTTCTGAGCTGCTGACTTTCTGACAGCCAGTTCGAGTTACGTACGTACGTACGCCAAGGTAGGAGTAAAACGAAGCTTTCACTTCACCAGCAGCCAGCCGGGCAGGGCATGTCACTGATTGCTTATCCGGAATTGCGGCCAAGCCCAGGTGGTACCGGCGGGAGGTACAGCAATGATGAAACGCAACCACACTAAAACAGCAGCAGCAAAAGGCTTGCCGGCCGGCAGGCAGGGCGGGGCCAAAGGTTTTACAGCGAGGAGAGGGGCTCCATGCCTCCGCCCATCCATCCGTCCGCCCGCGCGCCCCGCCACCATTTAATCATCTGGCTGCCATTAGGAGGGCATCTTTCTCACGCGAGGTGTGCTAATGGTCACGTGCTAGAGCTGCGACACACGACGGGTGGGCAATGGCACCCTCACCTCCTTTGCATCCTGACTTGCTAGCTGAGCTCTTGTATTTTATGTTCGGTTGCCCACACAAGAGTTGTGAAGTGGTACTGCAAGGGTATTATTAGCGCCAGGCCAAAGCAATGAGCCAAAAAAAAAAGGATCAATTTTTCATATATTCTGGTAGCAGGGAGAACGAGAAATGAAAGAAAGAGATTTTAAATACCTTGAAATGCGTTACAAAACGGCAAAGATAGATAGGAAGATAGAAGCTAGAGAAATCAACTCCCAAGAAAAGGTGGTAAACTTAAGAGGATCATAAACAAAATTTGACACGAAAAATTCGATGAGCTGAACAAAAGGCGCGCAAACTAAACGAAGTGAAGGAGGCAAAAACTGGGGAAACTCCTAAGAAAAGATTAGTTCTTCAGCTTTTTTTGGTTCCTGGGTTTTTTAGATTATTCCTGGGCTAATTGATCAATTCTAGCACACGACTCATCTAGATGAGCTGCCGGAAGTCTGTCCCTAGGTGGTGGTTGATCAACAAGTCGTCGCTGCTCACGAAGGGCGACGTTCCGTCGAACAGCATGGAGCTCTGCATGTGCATTAGGCTCCCCACTCCACCGCCGGCGACTACATGCGGATGCGGCTGGTGATGCGGGGTCTGCTGGTGTATCTCCTTTTGCCGGCGCAGCTCCATCACCTTGCGGTGGGAGTTCGAGTGCTTTGACACCACGAAGGTGGGGCTCGCCGCCGGCCGGTACTCCGGTACCAGCCGCCCCGACTTGTACCGCACCCCGCACGCATTGCACAGTGTCTTGGGTCCCATAGGCCCAGTCCTCCACTGTGGCGTCTTGTCCGTATCGCAGTGGACGCACCGCCTCCCTTCCCCGGCCGCCACTGGCGCCGAGCCGCCCGAGTGCACCGGCACGCTGGAGAGCTGCGGCTGCGGTGGCGCGTCCTTCTTCTTAGCTGGCTTCGAGGGTTTCTTAACAGGGAACGCATGCGCCGACACGCCAGACTCCGCCGGCGAGATGGCCATGGATGCCGGGGACGGGGGAGACGCGGGAGGCGGGGGCAGCACGAGCAGGCGGGACGACCAATTGCCCGGAGCAGCGCGGGATCGCTTGCTCCTCGCTTTGGCGGGGACGGGCGCCTCCGGCAGGAAGCCGCCGGGCTGCACTGCTGCGGAGGCAGCCGCCGGCGCAGCTTGAGCCGACAGCGCGCACGCCGTCGAGAACCCTCCGGAGGGAATGCCGGAGATGAGTTGCAGCTTGTGGAGGTCTTCAGTGGCGAAGGTGTCCTCCCCCTCGACCATGTAGTTCGACAGCCACTCCAATTCGGCTAGTTGGTCGTACTGCGCAGAAGTCAACAGTAAATTCAGAGTACTGCTCTTATGTTCAAAGATTAAGTAATTTTTGTTTGCTGTGAGCCGTGACAATGTTAACGGTTGAGTTTAAAGGCTGCTACTTTTGGTATCACTATCACCAATTCACCATATTTATCGAACATTTTCTATATCCGTTGCTATACCCCAAAAAAAAACTGAATTGTGGTTAGATAGTTCATAGTTCTGCACGTACGAAATATTTTAGTGGTTTAACGGAGATTAATTCAGCAAATTAAAGAGACGACTCAGACGAGACTCCATTAGAAGTGATACGCAAGAGGTGACAGAAATGATGGACGCTTTACTGTAAAATCGAGGATAATTATCAAGACAAACGAAAGATAGGCAAAGAATTTTACCGGCTCACATAGCTCGCCGGAGAAGTCGCCATCGGCAAGGCCGAAGGAATTGCTGGAGCTATCCAGGGCCGTGATGGTCGACGAGTCCGCCGACGCGTTCCCCAGGCCTGCCTCCTCCTTGCCGCCGCCGTCCTCACCCTCCCTCTCATCCTCCTCGTCGTAGGGCAGCACGAGGAGGTCGTCCACGGCGAAGTGGTCCCCGCACCCCTGCTGCGCCTGCGCCTTCTTCTCGCGGCCCGCGCCGCCGTAGTAGGCGGCGCCGCCGCCACCATGCACGCCGTACTCGGCCGTCGCCTCCATTCACCGCCCCGGCCAGCTGCAACCCGGCGCGCCCGCGGGCCGCGTGCGCGAGCGCTACACACACACTGCCGCGGACGCGCGCGGGGTGCGGAAACAATCCTATTTGCGTTACTCGGTGCCTTTTGTTCGTTTCTCCTTCCGTTTCTACGTGTGCGCGAGGAGTGGGATGCAGCACCGCAGATAACGCGAGAGAGAGAGAGAGAGAGGGAGGTGGAGTAGGGTTTAATTGGCGTGGAGCTGGAGCGCGGAGAGACGGAAGAGGAGGAGGAGGAGGGGAGGTCAGCTGAAGCGAACGATTCTTAAGGAGTAAATAAAGCGAGGGCCACTGAGCCCAGGCACCAGCCCACCAACGTACCGGGCCGGGTTCAGGTTAAAACTAGAAGGCAGTGAAAAAATTCCAGTTTAAACACTTTACTAAATAACCATGTAATCCCAGCGTCATTGCATTCCCCAACTACCCATGCGACCAGCTGGAGAGTGAACTCCATTTTTGTATGCAGGGTGTGGTTGAGGTACTCACGCTGGATTCCTGTTTGTCTTTTACGTACGCGTGAGAACAAATTTACTTACGCGCGAGAACAACCAGTCTGACGAGGCAGGTGGATTTTGTGAGGCGCTGTCACGTGGAAAGTGCTGGTAAATTCTCGGAGGCGTTACCTCTAGCTTGGGCCTTGGGGTTGTTCGGGATTATGCGGGAAACTGTTTTAAGCTTCTAACTTGCCGTCTCCTGTCTATTGCATATCATATAAAATAGTTATAAAAATATAAAAAAATTTGTGAAGATAAATTAATAGGTGATATATAACTAAAAACATGCAAGTTAAAATATGACTTCTACGATCCATACCCAAAAATAACAAATAGTATATGATCGTGAGTATGTGTATACTATTCAGAGTTTAATTTGTTGTTTTTGTTATGGATTATAGAAGTCATATTTTAACTTGTATATTTGTGTAGTCATATATCACATATTAATCTATCTTCATGAATATTTTTATATTTTTTACTACTATTTAAATATCATGCAGTAGACGAGAAACCGACGAGGGACGGCCCTCGAGAGCTTAGAATCCATGCTCAGGATTATTGCCGTGCTAATGAGATAACATTTGTTAAGAGCATCTTAACAGCTTATCTAAATTTGGTCATCTATATCTTCATTTGGATGGTCATCTAAAATAGTTTTATCCTTCATATCTCTTTGTACTCCACCAGATCATCCATATATGACATCCTCCATATATTTTTGGAGGATCGAGAGATCATCTGAATATAAAGTTTTTCTCCTAATATGGATGACATCCAAAAATAGATGATAGGATATTGTTCTATTAAAGCTTAATTTATAGTTTTCATTCTCTATTTTTAAAATAAAAGATTTGATTGATGATGCTCTAGGTACCAGCCCCTCGCGTGGGTCGCTGGCTAGCAAGCTGCACGAGGGATCGCAGTGGCGCCGCACGTTCTGGATATTGGCCGTTTCTGTTCAGAGTCGAGGCTGCCACGAAGCTCCAATTTTTTTTAACCGCTTATAATTCAAACGTAGAGGATAAATCTTTGGATATTCCACAGTGCATGCACGTTCCAAATTTCAAAACTACTCTCGTTTTTATAGGTGGCAGCTGAATGTTGGAGGTGACAGAAGGTTTCGAAAATGGTGAACATTAACAATGCGGATGCGAGGTAAGAGCAAGTTCAATATTATATCTAACTATTACCTCTAATTTAATCAATCTAATACCATTTCATATAATATTTATATACAAAGCATTAATACACTGTCACACATATCATACCCACACTACGTTTTGGAGTTCATGCTGCATTTGGCTATAAATTAGTAGCTCACTACTCTTCTCTCTCATCTTTTATCTTTTTAAAATATGTTTATAGCTAGCTTATAGCCTGCTATTGGACTTGCTCTAAGGCCTATTTTCACTACATATTTCAACACAGCTAACTCGATAAAACGATGCATGAAACAACTACTCGTAAGGTAAATTTTATTGTACTATTTTTAAAGCTAAATAAAATATTTAATTACTACTGAAAGTTTAATTGCATGCAGACATTGTTTGATTGCATGAAACGCCTTAAGCCTCTCAATGCGAGTTTCACTGTGTTACCGAAGACTTGGTTAATAGTGCCCAAATGTTTCATGGCTATGAAACTGATTCCTTCTCTCTCCTCATAGTTTCATACAAATATTCTCTTTTGTGCTGATGTGTCACCTAATTAATATGCTTGACACATCCATGAAATCTCCATTAAAACTGGCCTAAGAGCAAGTACAATAGCAAACTATAAGCCAACTACAAACATATTTTAAGAAGATGAGAGAGGTGAGAGAAAAGCAGTGAGCTATAGATTTATAGCCAACTGCAGCACAGACTTCACGACACAATAAGTGTATGGTAGGTGAGACATGGTAGTATATGTTTTATAGGTAGCTATTGTATGAATTGGTTATTAGATTGACTATAGATAAATTGGAGTTAGTAGTTGGCTATAGTATTGAACTTGCTCTAAGAGCGGGTATAATAGCAGACCATAAGACAACTATAAGTATATTTTAAGTAGATGATAGAGAAGAGAGAAGAGCAACGAACTATAGATTTGTAGTCAGCTGTAGCACGGATTCCAAAATACACGTGTGTATGACAGATAAGACATAATATTAATTGTGTAGTATATATTTATAGATAGCTATTGTATGAATTAGCTATTAAGTTGTCTATAAACAATTTAGAGCCATCATTTGGCTATACTATTGAAGTTGCCTTAATACTTCCTTTGTGCGATCGACTGGAGAGAGAATTAAAATGCTTGTGCTAGAGACTTTATATTATAGGATTTCAACCTACACTCCGTACCATCTTTAAATTTTGAGAAAAAATGACAGTTTTCAATAGATAAGAGAATGAAACTTTCAGGTGAACGCATTGAAGCGCTGCAGCCCATTGCATGCGAAGCGTCTTGCCATGTCTTTACAGGCATATAGGCGGCATGGACAGAAGCAGCTAGCTTACGATTAACATGTGGGCAGAGATGTACGGTATGATAAATTCGTCGCGATATGATCGGTTGTCATGGTCGCTCGCACTAGCTGGATTTCTCTAGAGAGGAAATGATCGCATGACAAACAACCAGACATACCATGTGTGAGCTCGATGACGACGTTATGTTTTTGTTATGCGTTCATCATTCGGTGCAATTACTCTTTGGAGGCAAAATCACTTTCTACCACAAGAGACGAGCAACATGCAAGTCCCTTTCGCCATCGATTTCCCTCGGAACCACGGCGTGAATTTGGTTTCGTCAAGTAAACATTAAAGTTTTGACCTAGGGAGTCAATAATGAAAATCACAGCATTTGGGTTTATGCAGTCTTTACTGTGTATACATGTTTTGTCGTTCTCCTGGGACATCCTTTGGTCCACGCAACTGAAAACTGAAAGGTGTCCATGTCACGCCCCCGGCCGGCGAGACGGCGGCGCTCATCACGGCTCCACGGAGGCAGCATGCAGTGACCGAGAGTGACGTGCGCGATCTCGACACGTAGCCCGGTCACGCGTTGAGTAGCCTTCGCGGCGGAGGGCGCCCACGTCACGGGGCCCCTGCCGCGCGTCCACGTACGTACCACGTGGGGGGCACCGACGCGAGGGCATCTTGCGCCGTTCGATCTCGATCGTTCGGGCCTGGCCGGAGTCGTCGCGACCGGCACCGTGCCATGAGAGCGGCAGGGTGACTGTGTCAGAGGGTGGCCCCGGGGAGGACATCGTGAGCTCTACGATGTATGATCCCGATGTAGATTAGCCTCGGAAAATGGATTCTTCTACTGCAGCTTTCTTTTCTTTCTGTACCTAACCGGAAAGCTTTTCATTCCGGTTAGTTGCTCTCGCAAAAGGTAACGGGGTTTCTGTAGTGTACTCTTGGGCTCAAGTTGGTGATACTATACTTCACCGAAGCAATCTGAAATAGTGAATTACCTCCGCATTTTCATGTGTTTCTTCTGGATGGATCAAGGGGACGTGCAGGAGTATGTGCATAGCACATAATTCTTCGAATTGGGCAAGTCGTGCCTTCGATCAGAAAAGGTGGCATGGCAGTGGCATCAATAAAACCCAGTCAAGCTGCAACGGCTTGCACGGTGGCCACGCACCACACCTTTCGAAAAAGGAGCAGCTGCGATGCATCTACACACGAACATCAAGGCACCACATTTGCCTTCCCGAAAAAATTATGGCAGCAACTCAACTTTGCAACTTTCGTCAAATTTTGCTTGGATTGAAAGGAAAGGCCTGCGATGTGGGGGAGGATCAGAGCAGGAGCCCTGGGCCGGTGAGACCATTGCTTGCTTGCATCGGAGGTTTACGTCACGTATTCTATCTCTGTACGAATTTTCTTCCCTTTTTTACTCCTTTAGCTTTTCCTTTCTTTGTATTCCTTTTTCTCTTGTTGCTATTCCGGTTGGATACTGCCAGGATGGGCCAAAATATTTTATGTGCAATCCACGCTCCCGAGCCCTCGGCCCAGTTATATATACGAGCAGCGTGGAGGGAGCGGTGGTCAACGCCACGTGGCTAGATTCGTGTCCCATCTTTTGACCCCCCTCGCTCTGCGGCGGCGAGCCGCGCTAGCTTTCTATTCCGAGATCCTTCGCACGCCGCATGTGCCGGCTAGCTGATGGACTCCGCCTCGGCTTAGTTCGAACATAGCGCAACCCATGAATGGTCACGGGGCCGCACGGGGTCACGTGAACCATCGTGCTAAAGATTGCTTTCGCTTTGCGTGCGAGTGGCTCTTGAGCCGTGCAAGAGCGGGACGCGCGCACTACACGAGTAAGGAAGGAGCATGGCGTACGTGCTTGAACTCACCATATATCCCTTCGATTTTCCCAAGGACTCCTACGTACTCCAGTAAACAGAAAAATGCCATCGCAACAATGGGGATCGATCGTATATATATATGTTTGATTGATCATTGATCTCGCGCGTTAGGAGGTGCATGGGATGCATCGTTGAGATGAATGGCAAGTAAGGTGCTGTGTTCATATTACCAAAACCGTGAAAAACCATGGCAATTTTCACGCCTATTATTACGGTGACATAGCAGTAATATTAATATCTCTAAATTTAAATATTTTTTAAAAAATAACTTAATTAATTTGGTATGATTTTATGTTATTCAACCATGATAACCACAACATTCACCCTTGTTGTTTAGGTACGGTAACGGTACATCTACGCTAATATTGATACGCTCTATGGTTATACTAGTCTAGTTGTATAACATGTTTATCACTGGATCCTAAAAAAGTAGTGATTGTTTGATTTTTTTCATAGAAAAAACAAACGGCACATTTATAAATGAGAAATAATTTATGAATAAAAAATTTTATATATGTATTATTAGCTATCTAAAAGTATAAACTTTGATAAAAAATCTTAAAATCAACTCTAAAAATTAAAAAAAATAAATTTTAGTTTATAAGCATCTGTACAAACGTAAAAAGAAGGGGTGAAACCTTTTCATATGGTCAAACTTGAATGAATGCCTGCCCTAGATGGTGAAGACCCTACTAGCTAGCTATAGAATAATTGCATGTGTTGTCGATAAATATTGCGGCAAGCGTACGTAGTACGTGTTGAGAATTAAAATGCCACCACGCCACGTATATGCACTGGTGATGGCTGCACGAGTGCACATGGCGCGCGGCTGTCGTCTTACGTGCAAAGTGACATATATGTGCTCGTTAATTACTCATATATGTGTGTGCGGACCATTGGATACACAGTAGTAATTATTCTCGGTTTTTTTTAATGCCAAATGTATTAGTTTGAAAGAATTCTAACGCTACATGCATAGCAAGCTTAGGCGCACACATGCATCCGCATACGGGTGCAATAATAGAGGCCAGGGCACTTCATTTGGTGGTCAAAGTGCACGGGTGATCGTGGGTCGCTTGCCAGAATGCCAATGGTGTACTGGTGTGTGTCACAGGCACGGCTGAACGCGCGCGGTTGTGGTTGGATGATAACTAAAAGGCACGCACGAGGCCATCTTCTCCCCCACACTAATCCAAGTTGTAAGTAATTAAACTACATATTCCATGCGACATGCGACATGCCACGTACCGACCAGAGCCTAGAACAATTAACACATCGGAAACTTGTTGAGTGACGTTACGTACATTCCGATCGACCTGACATTTTCTCCTCTTAATTAACGCCTCATCTGGGCAGCTGATGTGAAAGATTCTTCTTCCCACCTTCATGTTTTCGTTAGGGCTCCCTTAGTCCCTTCGTGTAAGTTTGTTTGAACAGAGCTGATCAATTGTGTATGTGTTGTGTTTTGAGAAGAAACAAGCTGATCAGTTGTTGAGTGGTTGAACTTTGCAGTTTCTCTTTACGGATGAGCTGCTGGATACGTGGATGTAGCGGCATGTGCATGTCAGCAGCCTGGGCTTTGGGCCGAGCAAGGAAGATAAAAAGGATCGAAGGCCCAGTAACAAATACATTCATCCTTCGATGCTGGACTCCCTCCGGTTTGCTGTACAATCCCAAACACGGGTTACAAATACGGGTTACTGGATTTTATTGAGCAGGTGCAGTTTGCTGTACAATCCCAGGTACGGGTTACAAACTAGCGACGCCGAGGTTACTGGATTTTCTACGAATTCGCCAAGGTCCAAGGATTAGAAACCGTATGGCAATCTCACTAGATTTATAAGAACTTTCACTTTTTTGAAAGCGTTACAAAGTGAAAAAAGGGTTTTATATTTAGATTTCTATGAATAAAGGGTTTGTTCCAAACTACCACAGTCTATGGCTGCATTCTTTTGTGCAACTTATTTCCATATTAATTCATCAACTTTTGGACACACGCTTCCTGGACGGTTAAGCTGTACATTTTTTAAAAAAGTTTATAATAGTTAATTTCATCATTTATATCATTAGTTAGCTATCAAAAATCATATAATATTTCATTTCATCTAAAAAACTAATACAACCAATAGTGTAATTTTATATTACCGAGTCAGATTACTTTAAGCAAGATTATTATAAGCTCAAGTATCTAATGGATTAAAAGATGAGTAATTACTTTAAAGTAGCAAAGGTTGGTGGTTTTTTATCTACTCAATAATCTAAAAAAACAACTGAATGAGCTTACCGGATTAGACTAATATGAACTCTATATTATAATAAATTATCACAATAATCTAATTATTTGTTTCAAATTATTTCTATATTGTCGTGACGACTTATTGTTTCAACTCAAGATTATTGTAAAAACTTATTGTTTCAACTTAAATTATTGTAACATGGATTTAGAAATAACCTGAAACAGATAATTAGATTATTGTAACAACGTATTAAATATAGAGCTTATATTTAATGTAATATGATCAACCCCTTCAATAGCCTTTCCAAATTATTAGTTGGCTGAAGAACCGATGCCATTGGATACTTTAAAGTAATCACCCACGTTTCCATCCATTACCTAATTCAGCTAGTTATGTTCATTAGCGGTCAAAGTCGGGTTCTTGTAACAACTCGGTATAATATAGAGCTGATGGTTCCTAGCGGTTTGGGCTAGTGGTTTCCGTGGGTCAAACTATTGATCTTCTTCTTCCTTATCTGTAGAAGAAAGCAAGTAGAGAAAACGGGATATGACCATCCATGTTTATCTTTATTTAGCAAGCAAATCAACACCACGTTGGATGATAAAAATGTTGTAATCATGCATATCCATATGCCGCTATTATAGTGACAGGAGCATGCTACTCGATTAGCAGCATGAGGTCATCATCGATTGTGGGCACTTACCATCACAACGCTCTTCTTGTTGATCACCTTAGAGTGCATCGGTGAGAAATCATATTTATCGATTCTTTGGTTCTAGCCCCATGCAAGAGATGTTATTGCATCTATGCCTAAGCCTCCTTGCCTATTCATCTTTTCTCATCTAGTGCCACTTCTTGCTCACGACTTATGTCGAGGCATCACTATTGTTGCTGCATCAACATGTGCAACATCGTCTGTAGAGTGATGACCAAGGTTTATGTTATTGCTAAGATTTCTGAAACGCTGTCTAGCCAGGCTTATTGCGATAATCGTTGTTTGTGGCAGTCAAACTAATGGCTTTGCAAACCCCGATAATGACTGACGACTAGGTGAACACGTTACTTTTTCTTCCTGGTCAACAAACACAACGAGGACTACTATAACGGAGGCACGATGAAAACGAGCAAATTTTAGCATGACATGTTACTATTCTCCATGGTCTAATCTATGAGCACAACCAAAAAGTCGATGTCCATCGATGAAAATCGAGAGAGTGCTTGGATTAGTGTGGCTCTCCTTGTTTTTCGACAAGCATGACAAGGCTGATGAGATGACAATGACAATAACAAATAACAAGTATGATTTTCCTTGTTTTTTGACGAACATAGCAAGGTTGATGAGATGAATTGACAAGGGAAGTGGAACAATGGCGACAACGTTTTGAATGGGCTACAGATCAAACCAACCCAACCCAACCCATGTAGAACCAGTTGTGGTGTCCGGTCTAGGTTGGTTTAATGGTTTTATCAGATTATACTCAAATCATGAATAACTTAGACTTCAGCTTATAATAATTCAGCGTGCAGTATTTTAGCTCAACAATCTTACTGTAAGCGAAAACAAAAATAACCTTACTAGCCTAGGCCACCTTCAATTTTCGATCTCCTAAAACCTTAGTGCTACCTGCCGCCCCCGCATCCCTTTCCCGCCGTCCCCCGCATCGAAAACCCTAGCTCATCCTAGTCCGGCGGCGGGGATGCCAGGGATGCTGACGGACGGCGGCCGCGCAAGTGGCGCCATCGTCCCATTCTCGGGGGAGTCAGGCCACGCGGCGGCGGTAGCCCCACCCGTGCGGACCATCCGCCACGGTGTGGCCCCGCCCATCTCCCGCGTCTACGTCTCATTTTCTAGCGGCAACCTCCTGCAGGTTGCTTGTCTCCGCCCGCCGAATCAGGAGGGCGGCGGCGAGCGTAGGGCTGAGGAGGTCGGTGGGAGAGTGGTGGAGGTAAACCTCGGCGGTGGCGGCGCCGGCGCCGGCGCCGGCTGCGCGGATGTCGAGGAGGAGATCGATGAGGCGGAAATGAGGAGGGTCGAGTACGGGTCGGTACCGGCGTTTGCGCTGCTTCAGAGCAGGAGGAATGCGCTCGCTGATGCAGCTGCTATGTCTCGTGTGCCTGCAGTCTCCGAGCACGCAGAGTGGTAAATCGTTTTTGTTTTGCAATTTGGGGACTAAATGCTACATTCAGTCTGTATTGATGATTGATTTGATATTTGGCTGCTGCGTGTAGCGATTCTCTCTGTTCCCGTCAAGATTTAGTATCTAAATTGATTAATTAGTGCCCAAGCTATATATACTTTATCAGGATAAGCATCTCACAAAATCGTTCAGAATCTTAAATTTCAGCAATGCTTGTTATATTATATTGTTAATGTGCAATAGCTATCTAACCATTCAAATACTCCTTCATACTGTAGAAACTAAAGCTGTAGCTCGTAGGCTTCCACTCTAATGGGTATACCCATGTATTTGAAGCACATATATGGTTTATAGTTAAACATCTGGATCAAAATGGTATCATAATCACTGCTCATACTTTATACAATTAATCTAGATCAAACCTCTGCATAGTCCAAGCTATCCATTTTTTGCATGCGCTTGCTTCTGATTCTACTATGTTTTGTCAGGTGGCAATATGTGCTTGAATATAGTAAAACTATCAATAATCTCCTTGGGAACACAGATTCTCTTCCTGCTTTCATGATTGATGACCCAAAGACGATTCTTAAGGTGACCATATCTACATGTTACATTGTTTCCCGTTTTCTTGCTTTACCTCTGTTTGAAGTTAAATTTATTTTGTTGCCTATAGAAATTAATTGGCATATTTTGTCTTACAGGTCAGGGAGAAGCTGACTAGTTTAAAGGCTGCATGGGAGTTGCTGGAGATATTCTTTGTTGATAAACAGTTACAAAGTTGGCTTCCAGAGCGTCTTGTTGATTGGTTAGCCGTAATGCTCCTTCTTTGATCTGTTGCATCGTTCCAATTGTTAATGGATTTTGTTGTTGCAATACCTTAGGGCTGTCTTTTATTAGTCTTCCTGTTGTTTTAGGACTATGATAGTCTCTTGACCAAGACAGAGAACACGGTATACCGCATGCTCAGTAATTTCCAGAAAAAGCTCATCAACCTGCAGGTTTGACTCATTTTACATCTGTAATAGTATATGGCATTAGAGATCAGACTGTTACATTTTAATCATGTTATTGGTTGTTTTCTCTATAAAACTTCTACAACTAACCATGCTTTGAGTCGAGGTTTACTTTATATTGTCTATTTTACTTCTGTCCATTTGCAGTGCCTCCTTTAACCCTTGATTCAATGGTTGTAATAAGTATAGATGAATAATGAGACAATGTTTTATAGATTGTTGAAGATGACCCTGATTATTGGAATGGATTGTCATCTGCACTGTCAGTTGGATGGCTTGATATTGTGGTAAGCTATTTTCTTGCTTGCTGTTTTATAAGCTTGTCAGTTTTGATTAAATCCTGTCATCTGAAGTTTTCTTTTATTCCTTTTAGGTGAATATGCTACGTTTTCATGGATCATACCAACTGGATCAGATGGACAGCCGTGAGGTACTTAGATTGCTGTCGTTGGTTGCTTTGAGACCATTGTTTATTTCTACATGAATGCCAGAGAAAATTTTATTTGTTTCAAAAGCCTGATTTATTATGTTTTCTAGCATTTACAGTCTTGCACTTTTCTTTTGAGCTAAAGAGAATGTAATCTGTATCTTAATTGTATAATGCACCTGATTTTGCACAATTATATTTCCTTGTAGCTTTGACCATATGCTAATTTTATTTCACGAGTTGATTTATGTACACTAGCCTTTTTCAACATCAGCATTTGTTTTCCTTTTGGTTCATCAGACAGAAAATGGGTTGGTTGAAGCTGTTGCTGTTCTTGTGTCAACCATGCCACGCATGCGACCAGATTTGCCATCGGGTAAATTAGGCTACTGTTGTAAAACAAGACCTGATTTTATAAAGGTATGTTTTGTGATGCCATCCTTAGATGGATGGAACACTTCTAATGCGTCTGAAGTTTTGATTTTTTTGACTGTATAAGTGTATATCCAGTATCGCAAATCTACATTCCTAAAGGGCTACCTATTTTCTTTGTATGAAACAGTATCATTGTTTGGTTGTCTTCCTTTTCACCCATGTTGCTACTTGTCACACACTTACATACTACGTTGGAACCATTTCTTTGTCCACAGTTAAGCATAATCTCTTTATGCTTCTAATTGTATATTATGAAACCTTCTGAATTTACTCAGTTATGCTTCTAATCATATATTATGAACCTTCTGAATTTACTCCAGTGGTTTCAAATTTGTTCTGCTCTACTGTGCTCTCTTGTCACTGCTCGGTTCTGCATCCTCACACTGCAGCTGGCTATGTACCCACCACCATTGTTCCACTCACTAGTCACTACCATTGTTCCACTGCTCATCTATGCCAAAAATTTCTGACTATGTTGGCCAAACTTTGAGTTCCTCACAAAATGTTCTTTTGTGTAGCAAAAATAATTATATCCTCTCATGATCAATAGTGTAATAGTTATTCCAAACAAAAAGGTAAAGCGCACTGAAAATATAGGTAAAAAGTAGATAGCTCCCTGTCCAAGTGTTTAGTGGTACATGGAAATCGTATCGCCTCCATATTTACCGAATTATCTATATTTACAGGCACTGGAAAAATGGCGAGGTCAAGTAAGTAAACTGGAGTGCAGTGCATTCTGGATTCAGTGTGGCCACCAAAAAACCCGTGATGGTTTGAAGAATTTGCTCCATATTATGATGGGGAACATAAAGAACCTCACTGCTGCAACTTCACATTGGCTGGAGCTATTTATTTCTCATTTTCTTTATATAAGGCCGTTCACAGTGGTTAGTCCCGTATTATTATGCTTGCTACTGTGTTCTTGGTTAAAATGCTTTGTGGTTGATTCATTTACTTGTCACTTCTACTGTTGCTATTAGGACAACCCCCTTGCTGAGAGTGAATATCTGTAGTTTGCTATTCTTTAATCCATGACTTTATGCGGTGACTTATTATATAGAAAAGAATGCTAGATAATTCCTTTACACTCTCCTATCTCCTGCGTCCAGTAATCATGGCTATTCATCTTGAGTTGTCTTGTTCAATAAAATGTGCTTCTGTGATGGCTAAATGTTTGTCATTACTGACCTGAACCTCCTTATTTTTTGTATGATGTAAACAGTTAGTTAACATATATGCTATATGCTGTAAGATTTTTTTTTGGAGACTGTATATTTGAACAACCAAAACCTGTATGTTTGCCAGGGTTTTGAAGGGATGCATCAGTTAGCACAAAAGTGCATACAGCTTAAACCGACTGCTGAAAATAGTGGATTGACAGGCCTCCTTACTGGCATCCTTTCAGAAAATACAGAGGTTTGAACACAATGTGTTCACCCATTACAGAGGCCCCAAAACTTCTTATCCTTCCCGCTTTTCTTGTTTGTGTAACATTTTCATTTCTTTTCTAATGTTAGGTTGTCTTAGCTGAATGCACCAAAAAATTTGGCCCTTGGTAAGATGGACTGCTGGGCGTTTAATTTATGCTGTCAGCTTTGAAGCACCGCATCTTAATGGATTTTTCCATTTGTAAATGCAGGATGGTCACACATGCTATGGAGCTGTTGACTGCTGACAATGATTACGCAGATATGATGTTGCATGAGGAGAGACCTGAGTTCGGTGGTATAAGCATAGAGGAGCTGCACCGGCTAGTTTATGCTCAAGTGTTGTGCTCTCACTCTCTAACTTGGCAGGTGAGTTTGTAGCACTAGTTCTCTAACAAATAGTAACTAACTAGCTTTGTGCATACTTTACTAGGCAGATATTTTGTTGAGCTGGCACTTGGCAGCTGTATGAATTGCTTGCTATGCATCACTGTGATGTTTTGCATATGACTACAATGCTGTTCGTTATTGTCCGTTCTCTAGCTTGGTGTAGCCGAACCTCTACTTTGCAACAGTTGCTGTTCTCTGTTAATGATATCAAAGTTTCCCATTATGATAGTAATGGCTGGCTTGCCTGTTTGATTCTCAGATTGCACCAACTTATCTGTCATCATGTCTAAACCAAGGCCTAGGGCTGTTGGAGATTCTACTTCTCAAGCAACCCATACAAGATAATCGTCTTGTATTGAAGGTATTGTGCATTTGACCTGATATGCTCTTGAATTTTTTCCGTTGGTTTGTTTTTTGTTACCTAATATTCTTGTTGTGAGCAGACTTTGGAAATTTGCCGCTTGTTTGAGCTGGAGAATGTTAGTACAAATATCATGAAGGTAATATGTACTTCCTGTTACATGTTTATTTTAAAGGAACTTTCTTATGCATGTACATCTTTACCTTTTCCTTTTTGATAATTGTCTTGGTATTTTAACTTGGTTTAGTTATATTCATACAAACTTCATTAGCGGCATGCATTTTTTAGTGTACCCTGCTGTCGTTATGATTCATGAGTCCTCTCTATGTATTTCTCTTTTAGATTGCAGGCATTTATCATTGGAAGCATGGGAGGAAAGGGACTGGAGTTTACTGGTTCCAGCAAGCTCATGATAAAGTTCGGCTTGACAGAATTGCTCGACAGTTGTTCGAACACATTGGGAAGTCGGTCACAGATGATAGTTTTAAGGTACTGATTTCTGCCCTTCTTTAGTCCCACTCTTTTGTACAATACGCTCTGTGTGGACAAGTAACCAAGAAAATTAATCAAATGGGAGGTCCTTTTCATCAAGCAGATAAATCAACAGTGATTTTTTATATGACATTTACTGATTATAATTTATCTGGTCAGCAATGGGAGGGGCTGCTTGAGTTACTAGGTTCTGACATTGGTAGCGCAGGTGGTCTTGAGTTCCTTCACAGGTATTTGTCCCTTTTCTGTCGATTTCTGTTTCTCTTCTCTTCATGACTTACAAATTCCGTTTCAACATATGCTTGTGCACAGGTACCGGGATTTCAAAAGGTCTCTTTGGCAGGCACAAGAAGGAAGGACTGGTCAGTCTGCTCGCCAGACCGTGGAATTTCTTATACAGGTGAAAACATATAATCCTCGGCTGAGCTGAGGCTCTGCAAATTGAATTTTTGATACCACACAAACAGTGTTGTCCATAACATGCACCTTGGAGGACTCTGATAGTCGGGCTTAATATCTATTCTCCGTGCAGCTGATGAGAAACCCTTCTACACCTCAACGTTTCTGGCTACCCCTTTTACATGACTCGGTAAGCTAGTCATTTGTGTAGTTAGGGTGTTCATTCAGTAGACCAGCTAGCTAACTCTTTTGCTCCGGTTCAAAATTTTAATATGTATCAGGCTTTTTGATCTGTTTTCCTGGCCCCCACTTGTTTCTGTAGGTGAGGCTTCTTAATTGCAAACCCTGCCCATTGTTGAATGTTGCTGAAACGACCTTGTTGCTCAACAAACTACAAGAATTGTCAATGGCCAAACTTCGACCTGACTTTTCCAACATCTACCTACCAAGCCATGCACTGAACTCCGTCAGGCTAGCTCTGGCATCAAATCTTGCGCGTGCTATTCTTGAAGAACCGTAAGTTATAGTTATTTTCACGGGAGGAGTATCAGATATATTTTGCTGGAAGTTTGGGGGTGACGGTGTTCCTCGGCAGTTGATTACCAGTAATGGTGTTTTCCTTGAGAAAAGGTTGAACATGTGTTCGCTCTGGATGGGCAAAGGTTGAACCGTTCACCATGGATGAGCAATTGTTCTATGCGTGTATGTATGTACCGTGCTTTGTATTTTTTGGCTTTAGTGATATTTTAGATGCCAATTGCATTTACGAAGCCCTAAACCGTGCATAACCATGACCTTCGTTATAACGGGTGACGGGTGACGTGCCTCAGATAAGAGTGAATGGAGAAAGTTTATAGTGGATGGATGACCTCTCTTTCAGAGTTTTATAATATAAAGAGAACGAGAGATTAGTTATATAGTCATTCGGTATTTTAATATACGTCGTCGGCAACTTATTGACAAATTTTTAACTATTTATTTTATTAAAACATTTATGCAAATATATGAAAATTCAAAAAGATATGTAAATATATGGAAAATGTAAGTTATAATTACAATACATTTAGCAATAAATCTAATCATAATAAAAGAAATAATAATCATGAAAGTTTTTTTAAATAAGATGAATGTTTTTTGAGTTCTAAAAGTTAACAACCTTATCCATTAAAATGCAGAGATAATATATAATATACTTGTCTATTCGATAAATTAGAGCTGAGTATCAAATCAAGCTTTGCATAGAATTGACGAGTTTTGCAGAAGAAAATAAAATCCATTGATGTAAACCCATGCGAAAGAAAAGGCCAAGACGAAACATCTTTATATTAGAAAACTAACAACATCATCTTTTCGCTTTAATTTATATTTATAAGTTAAAATTTAAAATTTTAATCTTGAATTTAGAGATGATTTTTTCATCATAGTTTATTTGTTAGTGTTTACATTTAAGAATACATATATAAAAGATTTATCTATACATTATTTTTCTTTTAAAAATATGTCATTTGATTTTTCAACCGACGAGGGTCTGATTTTTAGGCTTTGGCAAGCGTAAATCAAAATTACTGTTACCTTTTACATAAAAAGGCCAATCGAGCTGCTGTTGCTTCTGTGTAATGACGAAATTACATCTCTTATAAGAGAAGTAGCGGTGGTGGTGGATGTCAGTAAATTTACCACCTATCACACCAACATCTCTCATATTTTTTGAAAGAAAGAAATCTAGTTGTAACACATGACCAACATGCTAGTCAACCAAAATAATTAAACATGTCTGACCCAATTGTCCTGTGGCCTCAGTCCATGCAAAAACATAGTAGTACGTGAACAAGTTATCTATGGTTTCAGAAAAGAAGGTATATTCACTGTACTACACATTAAACAACGAAGTACGAACTTTGGTAGCGGAGGGTTTATGTACACATTATACACATCCGAGTGCAGTGCTACAACCTAAAACTACACTCCCCTGTAGTTTCATTCCCACGATTACGACATCTTGTGTTACAATCATCAGCACGTACAAGCAATTCACCACGTGCAGTGTATACCTTTCACCTTTTCTTAACACCACCAAACCGCCGTGCCTGCATGCATGCTGCCATCTTGCTAGCTACACATCTAATTTCCAATAGTACATACGTGCGTACTGTGGTTCGATCGATGCGCAGAAGGCCCAAGAAGCAAGCAGCAGAGACGAATCAGTACGTACTGGGCAACGACGACGTGTTGGGATCAGCCGTCATGTTTGTTCCTGTTCCTGGGCACCCAGCAGCAGTGCAAGCCGTAGGGCAGCCCATACGGGAACTTGGCCCGCGCGACCTCCTCGAACGTCTTGCCGTCCAGCACCAGCGCGTAGCCCGATCCGTCCTTGGCGCTCACCATCGAGATCGCCACGCCTGTCAACACGAACACCAGAGCCCGCACAAACGGTTCGTCGTGAGTTTTACGAAACCAAGACGAGGCGAGGCAAGCATGCAAACCGAGAGATCGTGGGGAAGTTAATTACTAACCGTCGTCTTCCTCGGTGGCGCCGGGGCGTGGCACGAAGAAGGGCTCGGACGGCACGGAGCCCTCCTCGTGCCAGTTCTTGGCCGTCCTCTCCACCAGGTCGACCTTGGTAAGCGTGTTGGGGAAGTTGCACGGCCGGCGGGCGCCGCAGGCGTAGGCGTAGCGGTACTCCCTGCCGACGTGCTTCGGGTTGATGCTGCACATGTCCATGCCCCGGCCGTGCTCCTCCGGGTCGAGCGCCGTCTCCAGCTCGCCGAACGGGCTCCCGTCCAGCGGGATCCTGAACCGGCCCACCCTGCACACATGGCGCGCGTTCCCCATTAGCCCCGTGCAAGGTGTTAAGCGTAATAACAGTACAGAGTAGAGGCGCGCGGCTCGACCGTATGTTTTACCTGGCGTCGGGGAGGACGTCCTGGCCGGCGGAGGAGCGAAGGTTGTGCAGGCGGAGCTTGTCGAGGATGGCGGTGTTGGCGTTGTGCTCGCAGCAGTCGGCGACGATCGCCTTCACGCGCCCCTCCTCGTCCGTCTCCTCGTACGCGTTGATGAAGTGGAACGTCACGAACGGCGGTACCTCCACGCTCGCCACCTTCAGTTGGTCGACGTCCCGACAAAAGTATCATCATTAGATCACCCTGCCAACAGCAAGGAGCGCACTACGGACGGCGATGATGATGGCTTACAATCTTGCCGCTGGCCTTGCACATGACGTGCATATAGCTGCCGGACTCGAGGTGCCACTCGAACTTGTACAGCGGCGTGGGCTCGGCGCGGAGGAGGTTCTTGGCGCAGTAGCGGAGCGGCATCTCCGGCACGAGGACGTAGTGCTCGGTGATGGGGAACGAGTGCACCCACCCGGGCGCCGGCCCGCCGCGGCAGTCCACCCGGCCGACGAACTGCCTCTCGTTGGTACCGGTGTCCATCCTCGCGACCACGTAGCCGGGCCGGATAAGGTCGGGGATCAGCGTCCAGAACTCGGTGTCGGTCACGATCGGGTGCGCCGAGTGGATCAGGCCACCCAGCTTGTCCGTGTACTGGAACTTGCCGACCGTGTCGAGCGTGTCCGGGTCGACCTGGATGGAGCCCTTGATGGTCTCCGTCAGGCAGATCACGCGGCCGTCGCCGAGCATGACGACGCCGGTGTTGGAGTTGTCGGTGAGCGACGAGCCCGAGAAGAGGCTCGCGAGCTGGCCGACGTAGGACATGAAGCTGTCCGGCTTGGGCACCTCCGAGAACTCGCGGTAGCACACCTTGCCGTGCGCGCGCGCCGCCTTGTACGCCTCCGACTCGATCTGCCGGTGCGCGCCCACGGCGCGGCCGCCGCGGAACGAGACGCGCACGAGCGTCGCGTAGCCGTCGAACAGGTGCCGGAAGCCGTAGTCCCCGAGGTTCCATAGGCCCGGGCCGTTCCTCAGGTACGTGCCATCCTGCAGCAGGTTGCATCGATCCGGTCAATCATTTGCGGCACGTCGACAAATCCGTCCACTCCAACGACAGATTAGTCCATCCAAGAGCTTACCTCAGAAGATTGCATTGTTAATTAACTACACGATTGTATTGTATCCATAGCTTAGTGAGTGTAACTACCAAAGTAACAACTATATTATACGACATGTACACCTGTATTAATTCCTCAAATCAAGTCACTGTCGAAATTGGCACAAGCGGTGATAAGATCACTTGGAGTAAGGGAACACCAAGGTTTTTGACTTTTTTTTTTTGTCAAGAGGGTTGCGGGGGGCAACAGAACTGCAACCACAAGAAAGTGACGCCATTGTTGTCGCCGAAGCGAGGAGTGAGCAGAGAATCTCGGTATATATGTTGTGTTCCCCGCAAGCATCGTGAGTGCCAAGATGCCATTTCCTTTTCACTAGGCCAGCATAGGGTAAGTTAGTGTCGATCAAATTACTGAGGGGGTGTTTAGTTGGTCAAATAAAATTTTTTGTGTATCACATCAGATGTTTGACTGGATGTCGGAAGGGGTTTTCGGACAAGAATGAAAAAACGAATTTCACGGCTGGCATGGAAACCATGAGACGAATCTTTTGAGCCTAATTAATCCATCATTAGCACATGTGGATTACTGTAGCACATATGACTAATCATGTACTAATTAGGCTTAAAAGATTCGTCTCATGATTTCTCACATAAGTGTGCAATTAGTTTTTTAATTTATCTATGTTTAATACTCTATTTAAGTGTCCAAAGATTTGATGTGATGTTTTTGGGTGAAAATTTTTGGAACTAAACGGAGCCTGAATATTTGGGTGAGTGCAGCAACTGCTGGCACAGTTGAAATTAAATAACAGTCGGCAAGTAATATACCCTGGTGTGTAAGTCTAACTGGGCAAGATACTACTGGTAAAAATATGCTAGGTACGTGGCCAAACCTAGCACACCTAAAAAAGGACGCTTCTGGTCTTTAGGTTAGCGGTTAGCCTACAGTAATCAAGGAGATGCTACAAGATGAAAATGGTTAAGTTAATTAAAAAGGATCGGATGCACAGTGATGTGGTCCAAAAAGTGCTTTTGTACTTCTCATTCTCATATGTGGGGGAAGATGATGTGCATGCTTTTTAGTAAGAAGATGTCCAAAAGTATTTTTTAGTTTATAGATGATCTCGAAAAAGCACCGTAATATATATGGATATGGAGTACCGGGAAACCTTTGAATCAAAATAACAGAAAAGATTCGCATTTTTGAATAAGAATGCACGGCTAGCCTTAGCTTGACCGCCGATAGATCTTATAAAATGGTGAGGTCATGGTGAGTTCAAGAATATTAATTAGGGTGGATAGAACGCAAAAGCCAACTCGAGTCATATTTAGAGAGATTTGCAACCAGTTGGAGGTATAACCCACCAGCCAGAGAGGCAGCTCTCCGTCCACCTCGAGAGCACCCTCCCACCTCTCCTGCCGTATACTCTTCCACGCCACAAGCTCGCCGGCGCCGCCACGTCCCCCACGACGACGCGGGGCGTCGACGGGGCGGGCCGGCGGCGCGACGACAGCAGGTGCCGGCGGCGCTGCCTCTGTCACGGCACTCGCCGCGAGAGGCTGCGGCACGGCCGCCCGCTTGCACTGTCCCCGGCTGGCCAGGCGGCCTGGCCGGCTGGCGGCGCCTGACAGCGCCGCGGACACGCACAACGACGACGCCTGCAGCATAGCGGGAGACATGCCACTACCCGGAGGAAATGCACCACTCTTCTCTCCTCTAGGATTTCAACGTTTTCTTGGTGGCACTGATCGAGGAGACCACGAACGATCAGGAGGAGTGGAGAGCGGTGTAGCACACAAAGCTCAGGGGGTTGCGGTGAGATTTTGGTTTGGGACGAGAACGTAATCGGGTCAAGCCCGAGTATATATAGGCCACGGATAGCTAGCTCGGCCGAGGAGGGGCGGCCCGGTGACAGCGTACGTAATGTGGTTGGAATCTTGGCGGGTCGAAATTCCTTGGCGCAAAAGGCCTCACGCCCTTGTCTGGATTCCGCTGTCACGTTGCCAATCCGCTGGAGCCCCGGCCCTCGGCACTTCGGTAGCTTGCTGATCCGGTTGGTGGGGGCGCGACGCCCGCGCGCACGCCACCACATCGACTCCCCACGCGACAAATCGGGTGCTGTGTACCTGTATTATAAGACCTTAAATTTTTTTAATATTTATTTAGATGTTAATGAATCTAAATAAATATATAAAATATATAAATTAATATATAAATAAATATAAATAAATAAAAAAATCATTATATTATGGAACGGAGGGCGTAGGTCGCTCGTGGATCGCTGCTCGTGACGGGAATGGCTAGTTTCAAACGTCCATCCACTTAAATTTATTCATAATATAGTTCAATAAATTTGAAATGACTCTATAAAATTTAAATTTCTCCTGTGATTCTAAATTTAGAACCCACGAGTATCCACTCTAACTACTTTGATCATGCCCATTTACCATGTATAAATTTAGACCTAAAATTTATAAACTCGCATTTACACAACAAAAAATAATCAAATTTGACTAAATTTGGTGAGATGGTAAATTATGTAGAAGAATAACTTTGTATAAATTTTGAGCCCACACATATTTTATTAGGTTATCCATAAATAACCTACCGGCATGAATTAGCTCTATTAAACCGTAAACTCATAAACCCAATAATTTTTTTTAGATTGATTCTATCCTAACCATTCCCATCATGTCCACTGAGCGTGTCGTTGTCGCACTGGCCGAGTCGTCGCCCGGGCGGCCGGGCGCGCGCTACGTTAACGTACGGACACCATCAGTACTTGTTGATCGAGTGTGGGTGCGTCGCCATCGCGATCGACGCGAGCCAGGCGGTGGAAAACCGGTGGCCCAGGGACGGCGGATGCAGTTACCGGAGTTAAGGGTTTCCCGTGCGCGGTTGTTTACAGAGGTTTTTATCGAGGTTGCTCAGTCGATATGATCACCGTATCGTTTTTTAGGTGGTGACGTGAACCGTTCGATGTCAACAAACGAAAGGATAGCTCCGTTCTAAACAGATTTTGGAAATGGATTAGGAACCACGTGCAAACGGGAAATACGAGGATCATATGATTGATTAGTGTTAATTAGTAAAAAATAAACTTATTTTTATTTTTCAAGCAGCTTTTATATAGAAATTCGTCATACGAAATACACTGTTTAACGTTATGAAAACTGTGAATAACAAAATCGAGCAAGTAGCAAATTCTGACATTTGTTTAGAACGGAGCCTTAATGGACCAATGATTGCATGAAAAATGAGAAGATGATCTAGTTTCTAGGATGAATCAACAATAATTCTGACACGGCCAGTACTGACTTTTCAAGATCTCAATGCGAAACTAATGCAAAACTAAATATAGAGATACTTATTATACTATGTAATAATACTTAATAGATATATACTTATATATATAAATTATTATCATAAACAATTAAATTATATTCAGAAATAATATTTATATAGAAAACAAGATACATGTTATTAAAAAAAATTAAGATAGGACCTATGATTTAGGGGCCCATTTAGGGGCCCGGAGGCCGGAGCGGCCGCAAGCCCGCAATGCCTGACCCCCCTAGTGCCGGCCATGAATTCAGAGTAACCATTCTCGCTCTGAAGTGATACATCCATTCCAAAAATAAATTATTTCTAAGATTTGAATTTTATATCAAAATGTTTATATTTATTTATTACTATTGGTGTCATCCAATTCATATTTAAAATTCTTTCTATTTTATCCCCATCTACCTTTATACTCATATCTATGTATCTAGTTTTTATTTATTAAGGGATAATATAGTTTTTTTATCAACCTTAAATTCTGTTAAATAAACTAGAAATACTTATATTTTTAAATAAACGTAGTAGTGTATACATGCAGATACAATCATGTATGGCTTGATTTTCACAAAACTAAGCCTGCAGCGAGAACTTCTGTTGTTCACATTATGCTTATCTGTCAATTAGTACTTAAACGACTCTACTATGGTCTTTGTTTTTGTTTCACCGGTTCCCTAGCTAGCTGTTAAATAGTTTCTCAGAGCAATTATAGAATGCACTCTGGTAATCGTGTGGCTGTACTCGGGCCATATAGGTCAAATGATCTCCCACGCATAAAGCATGTGGATGTTGCAATGCATAATAGGGAGAAAACTGGGGGCGGAGAGGATGCTGTGGGCGATTTTTATTATTTTTAAGCTTCTTTATTTTTCAATTTAAAACTAAAATCTTTTATAACTTATTTTTAGATCTGAAAAATTTGGCCATACCACTTTATTTAGCGTGACCAAATAACACTGCAACCGTTAGAACTTGGCGTGACGGTAGTGACCAAATATTGTTGTCACACTACTATCCATCAAGTGAGATGGTGTGGTCAAAAGTTTAGGTATGTAAATAAGTTTTGGAAGTAAATAAGTTTTGGAAGGGTTTTGCTTTAAAATTATATATATCACCCACATCTTTTTGCTTATACTTATGCTTATGCTTATTATAAGTCAACATTTAAATTTTAACCTTAAATTTTAAGTTGATTTTAAGGTTTCTTTTACTTTTTTTTCCGTCTTAACTTTTCGGTCGCTAAGAATACATATAAAAAATTTTATTTATAAATATTTTTCTTTATAAATATGCCGCTTGACCTTTTTCATGTATGAATTGCGGTATTTATCAATCTATGCCGGTATAGAAAGACACGTCGCTCATACAGCAAAGTGTAGAATAAATTCATGTGCGTCGTCAAGGTAAAAGGTCTTACTTCTTTCGCTCCATGATTCACGTTTATCTTAAAATATAGATATTGTTTATATTTATCTTATTGTCTTATCCAATCATAATAATATCTTATTTCAATTTCTTAACTAACTCTCTCACTCTAGCCAACCACAACCATCCCACTAGTTAAACCATTTCTCGCTCAATTCCTTAATCTCTCAGTGAAATGACAAACGTATCTACTATCTACTGTGTTATGACTTACGAGATAGAGGGAGTGCGAGCTTCCCTCCCATTTCATTAGTCTCATTTATCTTTATATGTATACACCCTCCATTTTTTGCTTCCGTTTATATTTGTAAGCCAAAATTTAACTTTTTAACTTTAAATTTGAAGTTAATTTGGATTTTTTCATTATATTTTCTTCTTCAGTGTTGCCTTTTAGATCGCTATGGACATATATATAAAAGTTTTATTCATAAATTATTTTTTATTTATAAATATACTCTCGCCCCAATATTCAAATTCTTTCGTGGATGGATGTAGTAGGAAACAACATCCATCACGAAGTACATGTATGGCATAACTTCAAATTTGCTTTTCCTCTAGTGATATTTAAAAGAGTAAATTGCATTTACAACCATATTTTATTACACAAGTTTTATTTTAAACCACCACTAAACCTATCCTTTTAATTTGCTTTGGACCGAGTAAATATATCCTTGTGGTTTGGATCAACCGGAACAATTTTTAGTATACATGAACGATATCAAAACATCAGCTTCTTATGAACTCCCATACATGTGTAACCATATATTTACCGTAAGAGAGGTTAAATATGGCAAAAAAAAATTGTTCATGGTGATTAAATCTGCAACAATGACAAATATACCGAACCAAAAAAAAAGAGAAATGTTTAAGGACGATCCAAAGTAAAACTTAGTAAGAAAAGATGTCCCAAAGTGTAATTTATTCTATTTAAAATGACGTTTTATGTGTATGCAGTAGCCCACTGCTCGTTTAAGTGAATGCGGTCGAATAATTTGGTGAGACAGGTGGATGGTGCACGAGACAAATTGATTGCAATATAAACTGAATTAAAGCTGGTCATGCACCATAAGTGAATAGACAAATCAGATTTGGTGAAGAGGAAATATATATATAGGAATATGAACAATATATGATCTGTACAGAATCTTATTGGTGCGGGTACAAAGGTGCGCTTGCAGTTGCAGCTACAATTATTTGTTTGATAGAGCCATCGCCAAAAAAAAGAAAAAAAGGTTTGAAAGAGACCATTAGTTTAAAAAGGATATCCTTTGACGTGTCCCATGAATTCCATGCTCTGCTTTGAAGCATGGCACTGAGGTGCCGGGTGCTTTGAAATAAGCAAGCCAAACTTCTGACTAATATATAAGATGCCTGAGATATAATGACAAAGATCTAGTCAGGGAATATACCCGATTCTTGAGTAGGCATCAACATCACATTGCATCGTGCCAAGTTGCCCACTTTTCTTACGCTGATTATCAGCCTGATGGTTACCATTTTCTAACACCATTTTTAATTTGACGCTGTTTGACCATGTATTATTGTTTCTACGACGTCACAAGTATTTCATTTGACAAAATTTGTTGAAAAAACAATAAACTTGTTTTCGAATATAAATCTAACTATGGTATTTGAAAACGTAGGGTTCAACCAGTGCCAATGTACCCATAGGATGTAGCAAGTAGAAATACACACGGATTTTATATCGATTCATGACAGCTGGTAACAGGTAATATGCCTACCCCTGTTGGTCGCAAATGATGTTATCTTTGTATCAATCTTGCATGAGTATATTCTCTTATCTATCTCCACGACTCAAAGATGCAAGTAGTCAAGAGGCGCAGATATAAGACAGGACATCTGTCAATGTAGGAAGAAGCGAGATACATAATTTAAATGCATATATGTAAAACATACATGCATGTCCTTCTTATTTGTCTCCTATCATGTACTATAGTTGGCCAAATGGACCAGGCACGTTGGGCCGGCACTAGCCCGACACGAAAAAGCCCGACACTAAAACGGCCCGGCACGAAGCCCATAGTGCCAGTGTCGTGCCCCTTGCCTGGCCCAGTGCCGTGCCTGGGCCACATTCTCGGCTCGCGGCACTAGCACGGGCATGACACGCTTAGTGGGCTGGCCCGTCATCGGCCCGATAGCGACCCAATGTCGGCACGGCTTCCAGCCGTTGGATGGCCTCCCTGCGGCTTAGGACCGTTGGGGGCAGCCTTATAGGCGCGCAGCGCGGCCGGCCACCCCCAACCCTAACCCTAAATCTCAGTCCCTCCGTCCTCGCCTTTCTCGCTCGACCCGACGCGCCGTGCCGTTGTCATGCCCAGAGTTTTATCCCAAGCCTAAAATCGTAAAAAGAAATTCGTAAATAATAATTGGCTTAATTAACTCAGGAAAAATCCCTCTAAAGGAATTAATTTAATTAATCGAGGTTCCAAATCAATTAACAGGATTTAAATTCAAATTGCAGAAGTATAAAATTTGGCCAGACAAATTAATTTAAAACTCGGCAAAAGTGGGGTTTTCCTTTTTCCCTCATTTTTCCTTTCTTTTTCCCTTCCTTCTCAAATTGGGTCGAAGTCCAATTTTCCTCCCTTTCCTTTTCTTTTTTCTTTTTCTTTTTCCTCTCCTTCCCGGGCCGGCCCAGCCGAGCCTGCCCACCACTCCCTCCAGGCCGGCCCAGCCGAGCCGGCCTCCTCCCGCGCGCGCCTCCTCCCTCCGCCTGGGCCGCCGCTCGGCCCAGCTCGCGCGCCGCGCACTCTCGCGTAGTCCGCGCCGCCTCCCTCCTCCCTCGCGCCACTGACAGGTGGGGCCCACCTGTCAGCGACCGCGCTCTCTCCAGCTCGCCCACGCCGCGCCGGCCGAGTCCGAGTCCGCCGCCGCCGCAACGGCCGCTGCCGAGACCTCGCCGCGCCCGACTCGGTCTCCAACCTCCGCCCCGCCCTAGCCGGCCTCCCCGCGCTATAAATCCTCACCGCCGCCGTGCCGCCACCCACTTTTCCCCTCTCCGCCCGAAGCTCCCGCAGCCGCCGCTCGATCTCGCTGCCGGACGCCTTCGCCGCCGTCCAGCCACGTCACCACCTCCGCGCCGCCGTCGCCGACTGGTTGCCGCCCTGTCGTCACCAGTAAGCGTCCCCAGCGCCGCGCATTCTCTTGCCACCCGGTCGCCGCCGCGTCCGACCTCCTCACCGTCACCAATCGATCTCCGCCACCATCGCCGATCTTCCGCTCCTACCCGCGTCGCCACCTCCGCCTCAACCTCGCCGACTCACCTGCTCGGTCGCCGCCGCCGGTGAGCGTCCCCTTCCTCCTCCCCTCTCTCTTTTCCTTCCCGGCCGACCGCCACCGAGCCGCACGCCGTCGCCGGACGTGTGCGGAGCTCGTCGTCGCCGCGGCTCGCTGCTGTCGTCGTCGCCTTCGCGACGCCGTCGTCAAGTCGCCGCCACCCGCGCCCGTGCGTGCCCGCGCTCGTCGCCCGGTCGTCGTCGCCGCGCCAGTCCGTCGCCGCCGCTTTGCCCGGCTGCGCCACGTGCGCCGCCGCCTCGGTCGCGCGCCACGCGCCGTCGCCGGACGCCGGTCGTTGCCGTCGCCGTGCGCCGCCGTCGCCGGCTGCCGCCGTCCGCCCGAGCCGCTCTCCCCGCTCCCCTCTCTGTTCCCCTCTCGCCGATCGACGGGTCCCACCCGTCAGTTGCCCCGCGCCTCTCCTTCCTCTCTCCTTCCCGGGCCCCACTTGTCAGCCTCTCCTCTCCCCTCTCTCCCACCGACAAGTGGCCCCCACCCGTCAGCGCCTCCTCTCTCCTCGCTGACGTCAGCAGCCCCATTAATTGCGCAATAATTGATTTAGGACTTTTCTATTTAGTTTAAAAACCCAGAAAACTTCTAAAATTCATAAGTAATTCATCTAGTCTCCGTTTAGGTCCATTCAAGTTTCATTAAATCCAGAAAAATGCCAAGAATCCATTAAAAATAGTTTCTTTCTCTGTTTCAGTAGTCTTATAGCCTGTTTTGTTTGTTTTGCCTTGTTTGTCGTAGGTTTTGACCCGTCGCAGCGCCGTTCGTTCTCGAAGTCGTCGCCGAAGTTCCTCGTGGGTCTAAGCAAGGCAAGTGTCACCCTTCTTTGATCATATTGAACTATATCTATAAAATTCCTCGCTTTACATTCAAACATGCATTGTTTTATGCAAATCTATTTACTTTATTTATGTATTGGGCATTTACCTTTATACCCGTTGATTCCCATTTATTATTATTGTCATCCCAGGGTTAATTTGACTAGACTTAGGGTTAGGCAATGCTTAGCCATGCTTAGTTCAACTAGCTCACCAATTATCATTTAATTACTGTTACACTTTAATAGACCTTTAATGGTTGTAATCATTATTAATATCCCGTTGAGGATTAATACAACTAAAATATTGCTTATGGTGGGCTGTGGGTGCATGGTTTTGAGAGTCGTGCTCATGGCAATTAAGGACTGGTTCTTAGGAAACCCTGAAGGTCTTACACGTACTAACCACAAGCCAGAATGGGCAACGGTGAGACTCGTAATCTAGCTTGTCCCTATTCGACGTACCAAGGCAAGGGTGAGCGTGATGGAGTATGGACGGGCAATCGTGGTGTAACGAAAGCCTCTACTGCTTCCGGATTCACCAAGGCACAAGAGGGGACTGCTCGACTTGGTGTAAAGGACGGGGTGAAACCTGAAGTGCGGTGCGAT
Source organism: Oryza brachyantha (assembly GCF_000231095.2). Taxonomy (NCBI): domain Eukaryota; kingdom Viridiplantae; phylum Streptophyta; class Magnoliopsida; order Poales; family Poaceae; genus Oryza; species Oryza brachyantha. The sequence goes on from NC_023163.2 coordinate 23,623,883, forward strand.
TGTCTAGGGAGGGTTAGGTGAAAGGTCTTATCATGGTTTCCGTACTGAGGTATCGTGGTGATACGTTGGGGCATGGTAACATGCTTGGGAGCCATGTCTTGTGGGTAAAGTTGTACACCTCTGCAGAGTAAAACTATTCGAATAGCCGTGCCCGCAGTTATTGGGCGAACTGACAGACTCACTGGGATTAGTTGAACCCCTTTAATAATTTTATTAATCTTGGAACTGGTTTGACCCTGCGCAATGTGGTGTAACATTGGCAGTGGTTTGGGTCTGTCGCAACGTGGTTTAACGTTGGACAGATGGTTGACCCTATCGCTACGTGGTGTAACGTTCGACAGTGGTTTGGGCCTGTTGCAACGTGGTGTAACGTTGAACAGTGGATATGTTTATTTTAAATGCTTACCTTACTTTTATTTTAGTCTATTTTATTTACTGTTTTGCTAAATTACTGCAGCTTTGTGCAATTTAACCTTAGCCTATCTTTGACATCCTATTGCATTCATAATTCTCCCTCTCTTGGGTGTTACTTGTTGAGTACGGTGGTTTGTACTCAGCCTTGCTTACTTTTTCCCCCACCAGCGCAAGTGCCAGAGCAAGTGCCAGAGCCTGTGTCAGAAGAAGATTGTTCCGAAGGTTGAAGTGAGGTTCAGTCCACCGTTGAGACTGCCTGTGGTGTGGAGCCGTCATCGCTACCTGAAGCTGAAGATTAGATGGTCTAGTCTTGTTTTCCTTTTCCGCTGCATTTCGATAGATAATTGTTTTCATTTGTTTTTAAGTCGTGGAACCGTGTATTAATTTGTCATAGTGTGTACTCAGGCTGATTCCTGGACCGAGATTTAATACATGCTATTGTTCAGAAATTTGATGAAAATTTCTGGGCGTGACAGCCGTCGCCCCTCGTCTTCTCTCTCGCAGCTTCTCGCGGTGCGGATCGCCGGATCTCGTCGAGCACGGTCGCCTCTCCTCCTCTCTCGCAGGGTCCCGCCGCTTCTCTCCTCCTCTTGCTGCTCTCTCGCTTGCCGGTGGCCTTGAGCCGCCGGGAGCCAGCACTAGCACACGGCACGGCCATCTGGACCCATCATCTCGATCTCGCATCGATGATGTAGCCTCCTCCTCTCCATGTCATCCACCTCGTCATCTCCATCGTCGTCGACGTCGCCGGACTCTAGCAACTCTGGTGCTCCGGATCTTGCATAAGACCTTTTCGTCTCTCTCTCTCTCTTTCTGCTCTGTCTCTCTCTCACTCTTGCTATGTCTTTCTGTAGATGTAGACGAGATCCGTTGAGGAACCAGGGGGCTAGATCTGTGCTTCGTCGACATCGCCGGCGACCCTGGTGCTCCGGCTGCAAAGGTACAAGTACTACCCTAACCCTAGATCTAGGATTGTTTTTTCTCTCTGATGTTTCTAGGTTCTCACTTCTCAGCGACCCGATGTTGTTTGTTTTGCAGCTGTTGAGGAACCAGGTCATTGGCGAGTGACGATGGCAAGCTCTGACAATGAGACGGTGGGTATGAACGAGGAGCGGCGGATGTGCGGGTTAGCTGGAGATGATGATGACGAGGACATGGGTGAGGATCGTGCCGAGTTGTTCGGTCGTAGTGTTGATGATCCCATCAGCGTGGACGCTGTTGATGATCCACCTGCACCTACAAAAGGGAACAACGGGAAGCGCTCACGTCCGAGTACCTCTGCTGTTTGGGATGACTTCGAGAAGCTGTTCAAGACCGTCAATGGTAAGAAGGTCAGGTATGGAGCTAAGTGCCTGCATTGCAAAAAGGAGTACTCTGGTCTTTCTAGTGGTGGCACTGGTCATCTTTCCCGACATATTCCTAAGTGCCCTAAGAGGCTTGAGAAGACTCGCATGTCTCAGTCTCAAATCTCTTTTAATCCTGATGGTGTGCCCTAAGAGGCTTGAGAAGACTCGCATGTCTCAGTCTCAAATCTCTTTTAATCCTGATGGTACTATGCGTAATTGGGAGTATTGTCCTTCTGTTGCTCGTACTGCGCTAGTTCGATTGATTGCTAGACTTGATGTTCCTATCTCTATGGGTGAATCTGATGCTTTGAAGAGTATATTAAAACTGCTCATAACCCTAAATATGCTAAAGTGTCTAGGCAAAGCACCACTAGAGACATAATGAAATACTTTACTGATTGCAAGGCTAAACTTGTTGATACTTTCAGCACTTCTGTTAATTGTGTGTCTAACCTCTGACATTTGGTCTGGTAATGCCAAAGAGGATTACACTTCTGTTGTTCCCACTATATAAACTCTGACTGGCAAATTGAGAAAAGGGTGCTTGGCCTAGTTCTTATTGATGTGTCCCACAATGGACAGAACATTGCTGACCGTGTTGCATCTGTGCTTGCTGATTATGGTTTGACTGAAAAGGTATTCGCTGTTACTTTAGACAATGCATCATCTAATGCTGCAGCCATGCAGAAGTTGAGACCTGTCTTGTCTAAATACCTTGGTTTTGAGGTTATTGATGAACCAGATATGGCAGAGAATGAATCATCTACTGCAGTTCATTCTATGTTCTTGCATCAGCGTTGTGCATGTCATATTATCAATCTCATTGTTAAGGAGGCCCTAACTACTCTTAAGCCTTTGATAGAAACATTTAGAACTGCAATATCTTTCATGAATTCATCTAATCAAAGAACAACTGCATATAAGAGTTACTGCATTGCAACTAGTATTAGGCCTAGAAAGTTTCAGCTTGACATGGATGTTATGTGGAATTCTACCTTTCTAATGCTTAAGCATCTGTTTCCTCATAAGGTCCCTTTCACTACTTGGATCTAAGCTCAGTATCCTAGGGGTGTAGGTGAGCCATTGTTGTTAACTGATGAACATTGGGCTGTGACACAAAAAGTACTATCATTTCTTGAGCTTTTTTATGATGCAACAGTTACATTATCTGGTGTGTACTATCCTACATCTCCACTTATGATTCATTATCTTGTTAAGATTGCTATACACCTAAAGAATTATGCTAATGATGTGCACATCAGATCTGTGGTTCAACCTATGATTGACAAGTATAATAAGTACTGGAGACACATACCTTTGCTTTATTCTTTTGTATTTATCTTGGACCCTAGAGCTAAAATGAAAGGTTTTACTAGGGTGCTTAGAAGGTTAGGTAGTCTCACCAGTACAGATTATTCTGCCTATTTGCTTGACACTAGAGCTAGACTCACTGATGTGTACAATAAGTATGATGAGAAATATGGTGCTGTTAGGTTGAGGAGGCCTGACCCTCCTGACTTGTCTGGTAAGTCAAGATCTGCTTGAGATGAAATTTATGATGATGATGGTGGTTCTGGTGCTGGTTTTGATGCTGGTACCTTGCCTGGTAATCTTAACATGTCTAGAGGTGCATCTGCAACTTCTCTGCTGCATGCGGTAAGGTCATCAGCTTCTAGTGCTTCTGAACTTGTGTCCTACTTGGACCGTGACACTGTCAATCATCTAACTGATGACTTTAACATCTTGAACTGGTGGCATGAGCACAAACTTACATATCAAGTACTCTCAATCATGGCTAAAGATATCTTAATTGTTCCTGTATCTACTATATCTTCAGAATCTACTTTTAGTATGACTGGCAGGATCATCGAGGAGCCTCGAAGGAAGCTGAAGCCTGAAATGGTAGAGATGCTTACCTGCATAAAGGATTGGTAGGCTGCTGAAGCAAGGCTGCAACAGGATGTGGAGGACAAGGAGCTTGAAAAAGCATTTGAAGAACTTTATCTTGACTCATGAATATTTATGTAATGGGAGTGTAATATTATGTGTCTGCTGGCCTGCTGGAGCTGGACCTGTGGACTTGGACTAGTTCTTGATGTAAGAGTAAGACAATGAACTCTAAAACTCTTAAATGGAGCTTGGCTGTACTCTTTTCCTGTCTAGGGTTTCTCACAAGGGTGAGTTTTACCTAGACAGGTTTTTAATGAGGCAGCCATTGCACTGAGCTCCTAATGAATTGGTATTTTGAAATCTTGTGTGTCTCTTGTTTAGCTTTTTTCCTATGAAAATTGATGTTGTGCATGGAATTCTGATAAGTTTGAGTACCATTTTCTGTTAGCCATTTCGTGCTAGTGCCGGCACTGGCACTATCGTGCCTTGTGGCACGACACGACCCTATTTTTGGCACTTCGTGTCGTGCTAGTGCCTAGGTGCTGGCACGGCGGCACTAATGGGCACGGCACGGATGATTTGCCGTGCTTAATAGTGCCGTGCCTGATAGTGTCGTGCTAGTACCGTGCCGGGCGGTCCGTTTGGCCACCTATATCATGTAGGCATCTAGCCCGAGTATTCAAACCACCTTATTGGAAACCTTTGCCCAAATTTACTTTTGTTTATATAAAAAAAGAGCTAGGAGATATCACGCAATGCAAAATACAACATGTAGCAATCATATGGGTTATTAGACCCTCTGCTCTTTTTTTTATATTTTTCTAATGATTGGACTTGCTGAACCAACACATGACCAACTGAAGTAGGTTTTTGACAAGTACACATCTTTGGACCAATATATGGTTTTGAAGTTGAGTTATGTAGTTGTCGGTTAGCTCTACTTAGTCAGTATTCAATGCCGACCAATATAAAGCCTCTAACTAGACTCCTTCTTACGACATATCAGATCAGATCTATCATTTGAATTTATCCGAAATCAACTATCTAGAGCAAATAGTTAAATAACAAGTCCCCGAGCGAATGCTCGAGATAAATATAAACTAAAATTTGAAACATTTTCAGTATGTAAGTAAATAATATACTTTCTTCAGCCCTCGACTGTCTTCTCATAAATATAGTTAATGAGTATATAGGTAGAGTAGAAATGTGATATAGTAAATAGTACCGATTGGTTAATGATTTGATGTCTTCAACCATAACCTCGGTGGCATTAGTTGTTGTTCGGACCGAGTTGCTTTTTTTTTGGTGAAGAAATAGTCAATTTGGTTGGTAATACATGCAGGTGATTAGACCACTATGACCACCCCGACATTTCAACAACAACACCATAGTAAAATCCTAACAATGTGTATTATTGGTAAGACCACCACGACACTACTAACTAGTTTTAGAAACTAGGGCATAATCGGGACTCAACCATTTTCTTTTTTGGGTGGGAAAAATATATACTAGCGACATAGTTGGAACTTTGACCACTCAACCTTCTACTTGAGCTGGTCTCACGAAGACCAATGTCGTAGTTGAGACTTTGACCACTGTCTAGGTGGGATAATCTTTCCACCTGACCCGGTCTCACGAAGACTAGCAATGTAGTTAGGACTTTTACCATTATAAAGGTTGGAGAACCTTTCCACATGATCCGGTCTCAGAAACAATGTAGTCGGGATTGCAACCACTCTATTGGTGGATAACCTTTCCTCCTAACCCAATCTCACGAAGACTAGTTTTGTAGTCAAAACTTCAATACCTGTCTAGGTAGAGAATCTTTCCTCCTGACCCGACCTAACTAGCGGCGTAGTCGAATCTCGACCATGTATAGGTAGGAAAACCTTTTCTCCTAACTCGATCTCATGAAGACCAATGTTGTAATCGAAACTTCGACCACTATATAAGTGGGGGAATCATTGTGCCTAATCTGATCCCACAAAGACCATTGGCATAATCAGGACCTTAACCACTGTCTTGGTGGGATAATCTTTTGCCTGACCTGGTCCCACAAAGATCATTAGTGTAGTCAGGACCTCGACCACTGTTTAGATCAGAAAACCTTTTCACCCGACCAATCTCGCAAACGATGTAGTCGGGACTTTGATGACTCTACGGTGGGTGAACCTTTCTGGCTGATCCGATCTTGTGAATACTAGTGGTGTAGTTGAAACATAAAACACTATCCAGGTGGGAGAAACTTTTTCCTAACCCGTTCTCATGAAGACTGGTGACGTAATCGGATCTCGACCATGTATAGGTGGGATAAATTATCTGCCTAACCCGGTGTTGTGAAGGCAAGGGTGTAGTCAGAATTTTGACAACTATATAAGTGGGAAAACCTTTTTGCGTAGCCTTGTCTCACGAAGACCTGCAGGGTAATCGAAACTTCGACCATTGTCTATGCGAGACAATCTTTTCGCCTGGCCTAGTCTCGCGAATACCAATGACGTAGTCGGGGACTTCGATCATTGTTATAGGTTAGAGAAACTTTTTTTCCTAACTCGGTTTCGTGATCGGTGTAGTTGGGACTTTGACCACTCTATTTGTGGGAGAATTTTTTTTGTTTGACCCGATCTCGTGAAGACTAGCGGCGCAGTTGAAGCATCAACTGCTGTCTAGGTGGGAGAACCTTTATGTCTGACTTGGTTTCATGAAGTCTAGCGACATACTCGGATCTCAAAAACGTATAGGTGGGAGAAACTTTTCACCTGACCTAGTCTCATGAAGATTAGTGGCCTAGTCAGATCTTGACCACATGTACTTGTACTCATGGTTGGTATTCGTGGGCACATTTTATGTGTCCAATATGGATTAACATTGATTTTTTCCAACTCACGAGCATACATAAAGACTGTGGTTTTCTTCAAACTTATTGTCGGAAACATCTATCTAATCATATTTCTTATTTTGCACATGTACCTTCTATATTTGGGCAACGCCACACTATTTATTGTCGTCGTTCAAGGTCTATGCCAGTATCATCTTCTCCTATGTCATAAGTAGTGCCTCAGGCCCTCTGCTTGGTAATGAAGCTCCTCTTTTATCTTTGTTATAACTTGTTATATTGTAACTACTCGAGATAGATGACATGCAAAATGTCTCAACAACTATCGATAGTATAACAATGACACGTGGTATCATCACCGTTTGAGATATTTGACATAGGCCACATTCGTTAGGTAGAGGGGTTAGTTAACTTACCCGGCGCAAAAAACGTAGCAATAGATTAGTACATGATTAATTAATTATTAATTATTAAAAAATATGAAATAGACTAATATGATTTTTAAAGCAACTTTCCTATAGAAATTTTTGCAAAAAATATACCATTTAGTAGTTCGGGAAGCATGCGCGTGAAAAAGGGAGGGATAAGATAACTTATATGGACTGCCGAATGCGGCCATAGTCATCATGGTAGATGGCACGAGAAGAGTCTCAGGCCCTCTGTTTATGAGCGGAACACCTCTGTCATCTATATCTTGAGTACTCAGGACAGACAACATGAATATAATCTCGACAAAACATGTTGGATAATACCGATTATTTTGTGTGAGAAATCATCTTGGTATGACAACTCTTTCACAACTATCCCAAGTTATACTGACAAATGTTGTGAAACATATCAATTATTGTATGCATACATATCAAGTATAGCTATCATCTTGGTATGCATACATATCAATTAGATGCGTGTAGTCGATGCATAGCTATTCAGGTGTAAAAATTCATGGTACCTCGATCTAAGGCCGATTGGCTTGACTATCATCTTGTTTTTCTGGATGGATCAAGTTGTAGGAAGCCATGCATGGTGCTTGGACCTTCTCGCAGGTCATGCAACTAGTCAATTGATTGGGAAAATTTAACTATTTGTCACTTTTATATGGTGAATGGCGATAGATTTGTCACTCCCCTCTCATTTAGCTGTGAGGGGGTTAAGGAGTTATGGTAAATAGTGGCAAAAAATTAAAAAACCCGGGGCAATTGTACACTTAAAGGAGACCAAATGCCTAGCTATGGAAGAAAACAATTACCAGAGAGTATTAGACACATTTTCTTAAACAAAATAGACATTTAATGCCTGTGTGTGACACAAGAAGACGTATGCCAGTATAGCGGACATGTGATCTTTTATTTAAAAAAAGCAGTTCTGTACTTTTATAAAATATAGAAAACTATGTTTTGAATAAAAAAATTTACGGTCTTTAAAAATATATTCGAAGTGTCAAAATTTTAGTATAAAATTTTGGTTTTTTTTTATACTTATAACCTGAAGATACCAAGTTTTTGTATTGTAAAATACAATATACTATTAAAGTAACATTCTAAGGATGGTAAAGAAAACATGTTTTCAAACTGTTAGTACTGCATGAACAGTCACATGACTCGTTAATCTGCTAAGAATGGTGAATTTACCACGTAAGTAACAGGTAGCTAGCTAAGCATGGCGAAAAGTGTGAGTACAGGTCTGGAGAGGGTTTATTTGTAAAGCTATATTGAAAAATGTTTAAAAATATCTAGAGTTTACAAATTATCAAATAATATGAAGATATTATTAATTATCTTCTCAATACAAATCACAGTTATTTTTCATGTAATTTTTTCATCTCAACCAATCACAACCCTTTATATCTTAATGTTAATATTTAGAAAGCTCTACATATTCTTATATTGTTGGATGGAGAGAGTATACAACTGCAGACCGCGGAGCACTAGTGCAGGAGTATTTTTATGGTTTTTAAAGTAATCATGAGATACAACATTTAGTAGTCTTAAAAAATACGATATCTCTCCGTATCTGGTTAATAACCGTAATTTGTTTTTGTTTAGAACATGTATTGCGCTTGCACGATGTCAATATATTCCATGACTTGAAACCCGGCTTCTCGCGCATGTCAATTAATGGCACGCATTGCGAACAATTTTGAAAAAGAGAGGAATAATGATAATGATGTTATCATACACTAACACTAGCTAGATAGTAGCTGGCATTTAATTAACAAATTGACGATCAAGTGGATGCTGCAATGCATGCATACATAGATCACTAATAAGGATACGTGCAAAGGGCTCTCATTATCATCTCTATCATTGTATGCTCACTGACGTGGAAGAGATATGATAGAGAAAAGTGATTGTTTTGAATGGAGTCAGCAAACATCAACTCTTGGCATATAAAACGAGAAGAGAACAAAAAAAATCTGCTTTGTACGTGCGCCGACTCTAATCAGAGGCGAGAAATTAATTAGTCTGTAATTATAAATAGTTAGCTTGAGAGATTGTTCTTTGTATAAGAAATTTTTACGCTGATATGACTTAAGGTAGAGTCTATAATAGACTATATCATTGAACATGCCCTAATACTGCACAAACAACACAACTGACGGCCGGCCTGGTAGCGAATACAATTTTGTTGGTAAAAGAATTTTCCTAGGCACATGGATCCCTTGCCATCCCTTACCGCTCAAAGTGGGAGGAGCTAAGCTAATAATCCCCCAGATAGGTGGCGAAAAGAGATGCCACTTTTGCATGGTTTCGTCGACCACGGCAATCATGCTGTTTAATTCTGCCCGCCCGTCGGATCGTTAGATCGATCTTTTCCCATCACTTTTCTCTCCTCTCCGGCCACGGATTTGCAGTGACGCGAAGTATATATAATTGATTTTTAGTTTTTGTTCGACACACACTGGAATCCAATGTGAAGAACCCATATAATATTGATGTATTATTGGTCAATAGATCTTGGCAAATCAGCGATTCGCAAAGTGACCAGGAAAGTTTCGCATGTAGAGTAAATTTGTCTCCCATTTCTTCCTTTCGTTCATGACTAAGAAGTGTTTGATGCATAGGAGATCATTCTCCAATTGACAGACCAACACAGTGGGCAAACAACTATACACACACGATTTGATTAGAGATCTTTAGTGGAGCAGACTTAATTATTACTTTGACGACCTCTTATCTTAGTTAACTAGCTTTCACGTATTAGAGCATGAACAATGGTTTAGGCAACCACTATATACACACACATACACACAATCAGAACAGAGCTAGAACAAAATATAATGAGTGTCTCTCACTTATTTTTTAGTGTTTTGAACTGAGTTTAGATTGCTCCGTGTGCCTAAGATTAAATTAAGATAGGTATATATATGATAAAAATATATTAGCTCTAACTAAAAAAATTTCTAGACCGGGTGCCTGGGAATACCCTAGGAGCACTGTAGCTCGATCTGCCCCTGCACACAAAAACTCTCTTTTTCATGTCATATCTACTTAAATATACAAGCATATAAAATTTGGTATATTTAGAAGATTTATATATCTAGATACCAAAATTTTGAACACTTAATTATATGTTTTTTTTCAAGGATGATAGATTACCTAACTGTAAAGTGCATTATATCTAGAACAGAGTAAGTAGACAACACATAGACACAACACACAATTTAGTTATTCAAAACAAATTCAAATACTTAATGATTTGATAATATATGCCGTAATAAGCTGTACAGTACAATGCAAGTTGTACAGTACAAAACCATAGATAGTATTTAGTTGTCTGCTGGACCGTAGTAACAGATAGGAAACTCCTCTCTTCTCTCTCTTCCCTCTGCATAATCAAAATTCCCATGTGGTATCTGTTACGCCAAAATTGTGTAAGATTTCTTAGTGGATTTAGTTAAGGAATGAGAGCAATCAATCGATGGAAAACTTATCCAGAGGAGTCCGAGTTAAAAAAGAAATCGTGAAGACCATGAGATTGTAGATTAATTTTATCTATTAGGAAGTACATGTTGAGTCTGATTAGGACTAGGTTTCCTATTATCTTTAGAAAACACATGTCGCATCTAATAGGGACTAGAGTTAAACTTCAATTAGTACTTGTGTGTTTCCTTTTATCTTTTAGGAAAGGTGTGTCATGCTCAATATGGACTAGTACCCACCCATGAGTATAAATATGTATACCCAGGGTACCTATAAAACATCTACATCTACATACATCAAATACAATTTCGACGCATCGCCACCCTCTTCACGGAGGATTCATCACCGGCGGACTTAACACCTGACGCATGACTGCATCGCTTTGATCTCCAGCAGAGAGATAAGTCTTACATTCCGCCAACCCCGACACTCATATCGGCTAGATCAGAATTGTCTCAGTTCAATCCAATCTTCTGATCTGGTTGTACAGTTGTTAGTTATTGTATCAGTATCAGTTTAAGGTTGATCTACTCGACTACTTTAAGTGATTTGCGTCAACTTGATATTTTGCTACTTGATGTATTCAATCTAATACTATCTCGGTTCGGTCCGATCTATTGGATTTTGTTTATCAAGTAGCTTATATCAGATTGATGTATCCTGCTCATTATTTTATCAGAGTTCAGTGTCAATAAGTTATTAGTCATCAGTTTATCGGCTTGATAGCGATCTTGATCTGTTTAGTATCTTACCTGACATTGCTAGGTGTAATCTTGAACTATCTTAGTTCAGTCTGATCTTTTAAGATTATGCCCAGTAAGTCAGGTTAGATATTTTATAGATCTTGATCGATCGTCGGTTGGTTATAGCCGATGATCCTTGTCCTGCATACTCATTGTATTTATATCAATAAAATAGTCGATGGTCCTTGTCCAACGTGCTTGCTTGCCCAAGCTGGCCATGAGCATGCAACCATTGCCTAGCTTCACCGGTGGGATCCGCCAACCAATCGACACTTTATGTAAAGTGCTTTAGGCCCCTAATTGATTTTAGTGATTAATGACAATTAACTAGAAATGAGTAGCATATCTATATGAGTTATGTTGAGAATAATTCAGTCCTTCATTCAAGCATTTGTGATTGACGGTTTCTGGCACATCCCTATGTTGACAAGATTGGATGGCAAATGAAATGATGAAATATTTTTCATTTTGCTTTGAGTAATAGGAAAATCCTTACTGTTAAGAGGGATGTCACTTTGAAATATAGGGTTCAAATCATTGCACTCCAAATTCTATTTGAGACGAGTTCTTCAAAATTGCTTTTGATGCAAGTTTTCTTACTAAACAAAAACTATGTTAGGTACTAACGGAAATTCTACTCGGAGTTAAAATCGTTATTTTTGGGCTGGAAAATTAACGGAACTTCTGCTGTGAAGCAACGAAGAATCTGTTATGGCATTTTTGCTATTTGGCTATATCAAGAAACATAATGGAGATTCTGTTAGTTGTTAACATAATATATGTTATGATACAAAACGATTCTATTGGCCCTTTGAAGAAAGTTAACAAATCTTCCATTAGGTTGTAATGAAACTTCCTTGAGTTCTTTGAACATGTCTTGTTGATTAGGTTAAGAATATTAAAATAAGTTACGTTAGTTCCGAATAAACTTCATTTAGAAGCTAAAACTGTTCTGCTGGTTCTGTTGAGAATATTAATGGGAATTCTGTTATGCTTCAACAAAACGTCCGTTATGTATTGGGGTTATTAAGATGGTATTCAAATTTTATGAGGAACTTAGATTCCGATTAGTTGTGACGGAACATTCATTACGAGAAATCTCGGTCACCAACGGTTGGATTTTAAGGGATACTACAAATAGACCCTACCTACCCGTTGGTTGCATTGAATACGATTAAGCCTTAGTTTACATCTCACTCTCTAAAACTTTGAGCCCTAGTTCCCAAATCACCTCCCTCTTGCTCTACTTGATTTGATTTCGCACGAGTGGATTTGGTTTCGAAAGTATTGGTTCTTGGTCCGTTCTTGTTGCATTTATTATTATTGGAGGTTGATAACTAATAGAGACTACTAGGTGTCATTCCCGAGCTACCGATCTACTTGTGGTGAGCCAAAAGACGTTTGTGAAAGTAGGATCACTCACAAGGAAAGAGGTACCACTAGTGTAAGAAGGAGTGCATTTATGCAAAACCCTTAGAAAAAAGAGTTAGAAAATATCCAACTCTTTGTGATAAGCACCTCAATGGAGAGTAGTATCCCCTTAAGAATTTGAACTTTGGGAGCAAATCTTTTAGTGAAACTCTGTGACACCTCTTCTACTATTGTATTTACTTCATTTACTATTGCTTTCTTGCTTAGCTTCTTGAGGCTGCCATGTATCTAGTCGTTGTTAGTGAAAATACCGCAAGGTAAATCTATTGTGTCTTTGGTTCGCTTACAAGTGAGTTTTTATCCCTGACGGAGATTTCGTTAATATTCAACATAAATTTTTAATTGTCTATTCAGCCACCCTCTAGCCCTCAAACAATCATTTGATATTTCTGTTCAGCCATGGTTCATGCTAGAATTGTCATGCCTCCATAATAGTTGCACTTATATTATATATTATATATGCCTAATCTCTTTTAACTCCATATAATTGTCAGTATCCACGGTACCAATGTAGAAATGCTATAAGTTATGGTTTTACTGTCAAATGGGTAAAACCTGGATATTTATCATCATTTTTTATTTGAAAAACCGATGAGATGTCGGTCTGGTTATACAGTGGAAAATGTTTTATAGAACTCGATGGTGCTGGAGTCAGTCCCTTGGTGGCTTGATCGTGCCCCATCTATAAGGACCGGTTCCTTTAGAAATTTTTTCAAAACATAAAGCAGTATGACCCCACGGATAGAATGAGATGTCTATGGCCGAATAAATTGGTAAAATATGGGAGTATTACATGTTAGCAATTGAGGAATACCGAGATGGTTGGGCGAATAAAATTCCCCTGAAATAGATGTTTACCTTAACTGTGAGATGTGGTTGGGAGCCATACGACATGTCCTAAGTAGATGAGAGCCTGAGACTAGCTAGCCTGATGCTTGGTTCGAGAGATTCACCCAACTACGTGACATGGGGTAGTTATGAAAAAGCCATGTAATGGGCTCCCTTTTGATGGCCATGTCTGATCCATATGCATCCGGTATAGTGGGATGCTCACGTCACGTGTGTAAAACATGTAACATTTGTAGAGTTTAGTTAAATTGTTTAAACAACTGTGCCCACGAGTACGGGTGGATGTGAGATGTTTTTCAAAGTGTGGTTTTGTTTTAAAACAAATATCTATGCAAATGGTTTGTGTCATGGGTACGCTACCTGACTTTGGTTTTAAAAACCAATATTCATGGTTGGGAACGGGTCTACGTGACTCAGAGCATCGTTTGGCACTGGGTTGTGGTTAGGCCAAGATGACCAAGTTGGGAGCCGAGATGGCTCGGGTTGTTTTTTGAGGAGCTACTGTACCTTGTGGTGTTAAGATGACATGTTTTAAACTGATATATTTAATCACCATTATTGTGACACGTTGTTGCAAATCAGCGTGTGGAATGGAGGAAGGTGTCAGCCTCTTTCTGAAACTAAAACTCGACGGAATAGTGTTTAAGACAAATCACTTAAAAACTTTGTTATTTTATAGGGTTTTTTTATGATTCTTAAAAAGTATTTTGAGTTACAAAAAATTTTAGTGTAAAATTCTGTTACCTCAAGATAGATCGTTTCTCGAGACATTGTATTTTTACACTGAAAATATGAATATATGATATCTTGAGATATTTTTCTAAGGATATTAAAAAGCTCTATTTTTAAATACAAACCTTTTACCTATGCTTGTTCATACCTAAGATGTCGTATTTTCCCCGACTCGCTAAGTAGACTGACTAATCACACTTGCTAATTAATATAAATATTTATAGAGTCAGAGGAGGGATTTGTCCACCCTTTTACTAAGGCCTATTTATTATAGGTGCAGATTGAGTACGGTTTCATGCCTACCTCCCAAACCGAGTTTGTAGTCCATGTCAGTTGCTTTCGGCCCTGTTTAGTTCAAAAAAATTTCTCAAAAACATTAAATCAAATATTTGAACATCTAAATAAAATATTAAATATAGATAAAATAAAAAATTAATTGCATAGTTGGAAGAAATCTTGAGACGAATCTTTTGAGCCTAATTAGTCCATGATTAGCCATAAGGGCTACAGTAACACATGCACTAATGATGGATTAATTAGACTCAAAAGATTCGTCTCGTAATTTCTAGGCTAGCCGTGAAATTCGTTTTTTTTCATTTATGTCCGAAAACCTCTTTCGATATCCGGTCAAACATCCGACGTGACATTTCTCCCAAAAATTTTTGTCATCTAAACGGGGCCTTACTACTGGCCCCTAGTGTTCGAAGCTTCCCATCAGCTTATGCCCTGTTTAGTTTCTAAAAACTTTTGCCAAAAACATCACATAGAATCTGTGAACACCTAAATAAAGCATTAAATATACATGAACATTAAAATTAATTACATATGGAGGAAATCGGGAGACGAATCTTTTGAGCCTAATTAGTATATGATTAGTCATAGATTCGTCTCGCGGTTTCCAGGCCCAACTGAGAGGGGTACGTCGCCTACCACTAAAAGCACAAAGCCGTTAAAATCCTGAAAAATTCGCTTCAACTAGGACTCAAACCCAGGACCTCAAGTGCTACTGAGGCCTTTGTAACCAGTAGGCTATAGACGCTTTCGCATGAAGCTTTGATATTTCTGATTCCATTATTATTATGTTATCCGCTTATGTATCCTGAAAGCGAGACAATATCACTAATAATGTTGTGCTCTCTAGCCCATGTTGATTAGTATTTCCAGGCTAGCAAAGTCTGGGATCGACGTCACAAAGTGCCAATGGGAGTACAAGCGAAGCGAGCATCTCCTAAATACTTATTCTCCATTCGTCGCCAAGAGCTTGTTTAACCTATGTGCTTGTAGTTTCTTCATTTCCTGCATATATTTAGCTAATCTAGTTGCATAGTACGTAGAATTTTCACCGGCCTCACGTCCCGCGCCGTCGGTTTCCTGAGACATAGATTGTATTTGACTGCATGCACACTTGGCGCACACATACTCACCGTAAACCACTACCGAAATGGACAGTGTGTTTGTCTGATCACACTTTTAGGGCCAGGGGGGGTTGCACTAACCACTTGTGACGAGAGCAACGCGATTTTGACATGTTGCGCGTCTGCATTTACTCCTCAAATTGTTTCATTTTAAGCGTACCTAGTACTTTCTCCGTTTTAAAAAGATTATATTTTAAACCTATGTCATATAAATCAATACAGAAAAAAATATTAGAATACTCTTTGCTTTTTTCTCACAATGCATTTGATTTTTTTTCACTCAGACTGTTCATTTATTTAATGTTTTAACTTTTGGATCTAAATTTATCATTCATCTTATTAAAAAAATTATATAACTACTAATTTGTTATGACTTGATTTAATACTAAACAAACTTTTTAGCATGATTTATAATTTTACATATTTACACCAAAATTTTAAATAAGATAGATCCAAAAGTCAACAACGTCAAATAAAAAATACTTTTTAAAATTCCAATGTATTTATTCCCACTTTAACCAACAATAATTGCTTAAGGAATAGAGTTTTTTTTGGAACAAATGAGGAAAACTAAAAGAAAGGTATTTATGGGACGTAGGAAATAAGATCAATATAAGGCCACAAAGATTATAATATACTTTACTTTTTAAATCCAAATACATTTATTTCTGTTTTTTTAAAACTAAAATATATTTGCCTCCCACTTTATCAAACTCTAATGTAACTTCCTTTGTCTGGTAGCTACCTTCTACTGAATTTAACACTTCCTGATTCTACGAATGTCTGTTCATATTTGTCATACTAGCAAATGTCAATTCCAATAAAACCAGTACTGGATTCCTACATTTATAAACTGTCAAATCTGGTACTAATGAGACGTAGGGAGTAATTAATACTACCTCGTTTCATAATATAAGATATTTGACTTTTTTGGTTACAATGTTTGACCACTTGTCTTATTAAAAAATTTAATACAAATATAAAAAACAAGTTATGTTTAAAGTTCTGTTGATAATAAAGTAAGTCACAAGCAAAATAAATGATATTTTCATAATTTTTTGAATACGACAAATGATCAAACGTTGAAAACCAAAAGGTCAAACATTTTATATTATGAAACGGAGAGAGTAATTAATAAATAGAAAATTTTTTTAGGACAAATAGTGAAAGCTAAAAATAAGGGGTACTAGCTTGCAACCAACAGCTATTTAGCTACACTAGCCCTAGCTAGTCAGCACCACAGAAGGATCTTCGGCTTGCATGCGCTTTCTTCCCTTTCACGATGGCCACTGCTGCCCCTTTCACCAACAGCCAGCAACAAGGTGCATATCGATCGATCAAGCCGGTCAAAAAGACACATGGCGGCATTGATGATCCTATGCAGCACCGCCGGCCGGTGGAGCTAGAGAGAGATTGGACGCCTTCGCAATGGCAGGCAACGTCACGCAGCAGGGAGCATATCTGAATTTGCACTGCATGCTAGCGCTAGCTAGCTAGGGAGCGCGGGATATACCATATGACATGCGTGCGCAAGCCTCGGGTTGTGCCCCTCCAATACACGAGAACTCGAGAGGAAAACTCCATGTGTGTGTGTATATACAAATGGAGCAGCTACTAGCAGCAATTTGGCACGACATTTGTATGTGCGGATGGCGTTTGCACGATTGACAGACAGGTCGATGGCGACAGCGCAGAGCACGACATATGTGCGCCAGGCGAGTGTCTTGCTTGTTGTAGCGGCACTGGGTATCCCCTGCACCTGCCATTGTCGCTTCGAACACGTACCGGCATACCGCCAATCCGCCGTGCCGGTTCAGGGAGCTAGTTACCCTAGGCGCGCACCGCTGCCTCGGGTGTGCCTGTTTCTCGGTGCGAGGAGGATGACGAACTGACGACACGGCGACAGAATGAAACGAGCAGCTACTGAACAACTCAGTGGGCTAGCTCTGCTCTCACGTCGCAGCGGAGTGGCTGTGCTCGATCGGGCCTTCGAGGCGTTTAAGAGCCAGTTCAACAGTATAACTAACTATTAGCTACAAATCATCTATGGTCATTCTAATAACCAATGCATATAATAGTGACCTACAAAATATTAATACATGATTCTACATATCATATACATACTGCGTCTTAAAACCCGTACTGCAGCCGTAGCTTACTACTCTTCTTTCTCATTTCTTATCTCTTTACAATATATCTACAGCTGGCTTATACTATTGTATTGTACCTGCTCTAAATCGAGCTGCCAATCGTCTCGAACGTAATTACCATTTACTGAGCTTGTAACTAAGATATCTTCCGCTGAGAGTGTCCCGCTCAAAGACGGCAAGGTTCGGCAGATGATTTTCTCACCTGCCGCACGCACGCGCGCGGCACGCCAATTCGGCGCTGTTGGAAGCAGAGTGGCTGAGCACAAGACAAAAACGAATCGAGAGGAGAGAGTCTGCGAGGGGATGACAAGAAAGGCAGAGAAACCGAGCCCACCCACCACGGGGGGCGCAGCTTGATTGGTTGCCATGCCGTCGTTGAAGCCGGCGGGCCACCGGCGCACGAGTTTGGCCCCCCATGATGCGGAAGTGGAAAGCATTTGTACGCCGGAACAGCCACCTATGTATATGGCCCATATAGTGCAATTTGGCTGTTAGCCTCCTAGCATCTCAACAGTGCGTTGGACTGGAATTCTGGAATCAGCAGTGGCTTACACTAGTTTAGACGGTTGTTCTAGCGTGCTCTTTACTAATAGCACAAGATCGTTCATGGGAATGGATTAGTTTTATTTATATTATCATATTGACTGTCAGTAGCAAATATTTCTTCTATGATCTAATAGTACAACTCAAAAATAACGATCGAGATTTTTCTACGGACTATAATAGAGTAAGCACTGTAGCCAAACTCTAGTTCAGTTCTTTTCTTGCGTCCAAAATCCAAATGATGGACGGCTCTACTAGTAGTACTAGTACCTCCGATCCTGTCAAGAAAAGTGGTACTAGTAGTAGTCATGTGGGAGCAAAATCCCAGGCCATGTTCGACCTAATAATGCCTGTTTCTAAAGTTAACTAGTTTAGGAATAATATGAAATGAAATAATCGCTGTTGATTAAAGAGTGGGATCGATTTGAAACCAGTGGCACCAGATCAATTTGGCAAAGGCAGCACTAATTGACGATTTCATGAATCCATACTTATTACTCCGGTTTTTTTGACTTATTTGATTTATTACTAAAATAAATTTAAATATGATTTATAATTTTATATATTTGGATAAAATTTTTAAATAAGACGAATGATCAAACGTAAATAAAAAGTCAACAACGAAAAAAAAAACGGAGGGGTATCTTACAGTAACCTAGCAGCAGTGCTAAATCCAGACGGACTTGGTCCGTTGCTTCGTGGGACACCGTAGCATGTTGCGGTGATGAGGCATGATCAACTTAGATATGATCATGCCTATGTTACACACTGATAAACCAAAGCGGCAAGTTTTATATGTTTTAAATTTACATTTTATACATTTAAATAAACGATGTTGCATACTGAATTTTGTGTGTTATTATTTACAGAAGCACTTGTATGGGTCAAGCGAAGGGGAGTGAGCATATGAAAAACATGGATGATCAATAAAGCAACATTGGAGACCAAATCATGACCTTCCTCAAGTCTATGTACTCCTACGTCCTCGCGTTACTTTTGACCCATACAAGACAAAATATGAAGTTTTACACGTTTTTGGATTTAGATTTGGTCCTCCTGACAGTGTCAACTTCAAACGGATTTTGTCACTGAGCCAGATGGCCTCTTGGAATCATAAGAACTCGCTGGAAAGCTTATGGAGTCTACTTTCAGATTGTTTTGGTTTCACAACAAAATTAATCCTAAGTTGTTCAAAATAACCAAAACGAGCTATGTACACAATCCAATCTAAATCTATCTTCGGCCTTAGGCCTTGTAGTTATGTCGTGGGTTAGGAATAGGGGTTAAAAGCCTCTAGGGCTAACCCTAGAATGTCCCTAGTCATATATATGCAGTTGTAGTAATCGTTATTAGTTAGGTTTTGTTTAAGTTATTTTGTAGTCGCAGTTTTGCCGCTAGATCTATTTATGAGGGTTCCAAATTTATGAGTTTAATCATTTATCTGCAATTTAGATTATGATTTCTTGTTCTTATGAATTTCTTTGATTTTTTGTAGAGCAAAATCTTCGTGGTAACGTCAATTATGTGATAGTGTGAGTGTAGCGATTGCGAGGTGGCAATCGGCTAATATACCAAAAGCCTTAAGACGTGAACGTCCTCACGTCATCAAATCAAAGCTATCGAAGGCTTGGACACGGGAAGCTCTTTTAAACTCTTAAGGAGCCATCCTCTCGTATATTGCATGTCATTCAAATAGTCATCAAAAAATTCAAAACAAATTATGAAGATAGATTAATATGTGATATATCACTACACAAACTTACAAGTTAAAATATGACTTCTACAATCTATAGCAAAAATAACAAATATATGACTGTGACTATGTGTATACTTTTCATAGTTTAATTTTTTATTTTTGTTATGGATTGTAGAAGTCATATTTTAACTCGTATGTTTGTATAGTGATATATCACATATTAATCTATCTTCACAATTTTTTTATATTTTTAATGAATATTTAAATAGCATGCAATAGATGAGAAGCCGACGAGGAGACGGCCCCTCGAGGGCTTAGAATCCACGTTCGCTTGGACACCTAATCTCACATTATGTGGCTTTCAGTGTAAATTACAATTCATACTTCATATACTTATCATATGGGAATGACACTACATTGAGTAAAAGATAACGTGAAAAATATGAGAGGAGTTGGCTCCTTTTTCTATACTCAAAGTTGAGGAAAACAGGAAGTCCTATTCAAATCTTAGGTAGTTACAGAAATACATACTACATACTAAGGTCAGAAGTGTGTTCTCCTATAATTTTTGGCTTTTAGCCGATGGACTAAGATGACACTATGATTCTTGATGCCTTGTGACTTAGGGTCTATTTCGCATGGGTTTAGGTTGAGTCCGGCATCTTTTAGAGTTGGAGTCCTACCAATCAGTTTTAACTCCATATAAAATATTAGCAAGATAAACTACTTCAAACTCTCCTCCTAAAGCTAAATTTAGAAGTTAGGAACTCTACTAAATATGGCCTTACCATTCTTATATGTTTACCAAAGATATTAGGGGGACAATGCCTTCATGTAGAAGCTTTGGTAGCTCCACTATTGACTCACCCTATGTTGAGAGTGTTGCTCTTCGATGGGTAAAAGAGCCTTGAATCTCGTATGGTCATCACTTCTAATCAGTTTATAGCACGTCTCGTGAGCATATTCCCTTCGAAGTAACCGAAGAGATTAGTCCTGCGCTTGTTACAGAGGGTTTATATTAAAGATGACCGTGGGTCAACCTGCAGGTATTTTAGGGTCGACTTGTCCAACTAAATAAACTAAATTTCATTGTTATGATGAAACTTAATTCATTTTGTTAATCGACCCATGCCTACTCCGAGATCATATACAATCGGTTTTCCATATAGCGTCTTCAAGGTTTCTAATGATCTTCCATAACTCACCGATTTGACTCCTGCATGATGTCTTAGAACGTGGTGAGATGACCATTGCGTAATAGAGATGACATTGATAACAGTAGCTTGTCAATCTAGATTGCCCCTGATTCGCACTGCTGTGGCTAACTCATACAAACATGCTGACTAACGCGCTCACTTGAATCTAGGCTATCTAGCCAGTCGCAGTAACCCTCATCCACAAGAGTTGTATGTTGCTTAGTTGCGTGCATGGATGATTGCCACAACACAATGTGCCGGAATGGTGCCAGTCTCTATCTCTCGCTACGTACTTAAGTTGACATTAGCTAGGCCAGCTCAAAATTCAAATGATGTCACCAATATTGTGGAGTAGGCCGGTACTTAGGATGATAAAGCAGCATAGTCATAGAAGAAAGCCGAGTTCTTTTTATACAAAAGCAGTGTAAGTTATGCTCCCAATTATTAGATTCTTTGGTGTAGAAAGTGTGGCCTTTGACTTGGCATATCTCTCGAGATACCAGAGGTACGTGGAAAACAATGGACTTCCTTGGGTATAGTCGTATAGGTATATGCTGAGCAGAATCTGCCGAATTTGGAATTGTACCATGAATGCTACCCCCACTATTAATCTCTCTGATATTCACTGGCACGTAATATCGATCCTCTGTTCTGCTTGAGAGGAAAATATTGAAGCTTATGAGTTAATGGCTGCTTAAGCTGTTATGCAAGCTTCTACCACCACCGGTAAAGAAAAGTTGATGCCTTGATCAGTCAAATGGTGAGTGGCAGCTCAATCATGCTGCTACGTACTGGCGTCGGGCGCCTGTAATAAGCTCAAGCTAGCTAGACAGTCAGTGCGTTCGGGATGCTACTAGCTAGTAGTGAGTAGTAGTGAGCTCGTGACGAAGGCGATGCAACAAATTGGTCAAATGGCCGACATCGTGACGTTTGGAAGCCTGGAGGTCCGTCGATTTACGATTTCCCTTTGACAGCATGCTGTTTTGGTTTAGTCCTTGTAAGCTGGAAATGAAGATCCGGATTCGGAACAGAGGCATGGAAAGAATGTTTTTTTTTTCCGATTTCATACTAAGGTTATGCTTTGCATTCCATAGATAAACATGTTCTTTTTTGTGAACTTATATGAACCTGTTCAAGAATCGTAGAATTATTATTGGTTAGTTCTGTATTACTTGGAGAATAAAGACAAATTACCAGTTTTGAAATAAGTTTGCAAAAAAGAAAATACAGAAAACTCATGTAACAAAAAAGAATATTAAAACAAGACGTCGACTATGTGATGACTAGCTAGCTATCTCGGGTGCCTCACCCAACAAACGAACAATAAGGATACCGTGCAAGGTGGTATGAACAGAACACTGTTCTATAGCATTATTTTTTCTAAAAGAGTAAATTTCACAAAACCGCATATATTATGAACCAAGTTTTAAAAAACTACAAGGTTTTTCGCACGTGGTAAATTACAGCTATTATGCTAATATAGTTTCATAAAACCATACTTTGGACCAAATATGAGTTATAAAGTTACATGTAAAATTATATTGGACTTATTAGTTCTTTGACCCATCATATATAAGTTACAGTTATCAAACATTAATTAAAATGATTAATATCATGGTTTTGTAAAAGAATTAGACCATGATACCGGGAATAATATTCTATGTGTTAAAATAATTGTGGTTTTATACAACTTGACCATAATATATGTGGTTTTGTAAAGTTAATGTTGTAGCAAGTTAAGTTCTTAAACTGACTAGCAAATACTTCTTCCGTTTCATAACGTAAGAAGTTTTAGCTATGCTTAGATTCATCTATTAACCAATGTATATTGTTTATATATATGTCTAGATTCATTGATATCTATACGAATTTAGGATACGCTAGAAAATCTTACATTATGAAACGGAGGTAGTAGTTGTTAATCGATAATATAATATTATTTTCTATTATTATAAATGCAAACTTTTGCATGAATAATACCACTCACCATAAAGAATATAATATTCACATGCAATAAACTTATCATTTTTAATATTATATTTCATAAATTTCTGTTGTTTTTCTTGCTATGCATAAGTGTAATATATATATTTTTGTATTAATGGTTAACTAATGGTTAATTAACAGAAAAGACATGGAGGAGATCAAGCTCAAGATTTAAGGGCAGACAATTGAGTTATCAAAAATTTTGGGCGAATGAGGGGTTGGCTACAATTTGAGAACATGGAAGGAATTTCCCCAATATAAAACCAGGGAAGAATACTGAGGCAGTGAGACTTGAGGTAGCCCTGTCCTGTGGTTGCACATGGAGAATGAGTGAATGACCAGCGATCATGGATGAAACTGAGTTAATGACCATGAATTCGATTCAGATGTACACGATGCTGGCTTCTCTTTTACTCCTACTTGACATCTCTGCTTTGCTTGACAGGGTTTAAGCAGCATCCCGCAAGATCTTCTCTTCAGATCGGTCATCTCGTGTGACTTGAATGCTTGATCCATGGGACATTCATGCTATTAAATAGGTATTAAAAAATGGAGTAATTTTACCGTTCTTAAAAAATATCACGAGGTACCAAAATTTGGTACCTTGGATTGCAGGCATTAAAAAAAAAGAAGTAAAATAACTTGGGCTGATCCGCTCCACCAGCCGCGCTTCTCGGCCGTTTTCCTTGAGAGTTGAGCGTATCTGGCCGGCCTGCGGACGGTAGATGGGAAATCCCCTGCATTCTGTCGATCTGCTGGGCCAATAGGCCCGAGACTCGACTCGTCTTTCGGGCTCGTAGAGCGAAGTGCAAGGCTGATGCAGCTCATGCAACAAGGCCTTCGGATTGGAGCTAGGTTGAATGCTGATTGTGTATCTGTTCTGTTCAGGTGACCCTAGACGTATTGCAAAATATAACTAAGACCACCAGTGTGGGATGCAATTCAAATCATATCAATATCAGTTTACTAATGCTTTGTCTGATCACATGCACGATTAGCAGCAGAGATATGGAGATGCTCCATTTCAGTGTTGTATTTGCCTCCTTTTATTATGCTTACAGGCAGGGATATAAAAACCCTGCGCAGAAATACACTGTCCGATGACTATATATAACTGGATTCCTCTGCCACTCGACAATGATTTAACATATCAAAGGTCAAGGGCACGTACAACACACACACAAAAGACAGACAAAACCACTGGGCCGAGTCGGCAGATCTGCAGACGTCGGCGCCGATCTGCGCATAACTTTTCCACGCAGATGCGCACACACAACACTCTATGTTTTTGAGATTTCGCACTGATTTTCTGGGCGCCCATTTCGTCGCCCGATTTCTTTTCAGAGGATAAGAACTTAAAGTAGGACGTGATACGGAGTATAAAAACAAAAAAGCGATCAGCTGCACACCGTCTTGAGGACCTTCCTGGCCCCCTCCTCGCCGTACCTCACCGCGGCCAGCCGGCACGACTGCTCCTTGATCAGCCGCATCATGGACGGCCGCTCCACGGGCACAATGGAGAAGCCGTCGTGGTACTGCTCCATGCCCTCCGCGGCGAGCTGCCAAACGAGGGCGCCGCCGCCGGCGCCCCCCCGCCTGGCCGAATCATAGACGATGTCGTACACCGCCCTATACAGCACGTCGCGGTGCGCGTCGTCGAAGCCCTCCACCTGGTGCGACAGCCCGAACTCCGTCACCAGCACGGGCTTGTCGAGCTCCTTGTCCCCGTCCTCCACATGCGAGGTGATCCACTGCGTCATGAACTTGAGCTTCTCGTCCAGACTGGCATGCTGCAACCTGCGATTATTTTCATCCAAATTAAGCTTCAGCTCCCCCCCATTTCTGGCCATTGGTTAGCTTCACCATTCGTGACAGTTAGGGGTAGTTAGTTACCAATTGTCTGGGTACACATGAACGGAGGCAAAGTCGATATCTGGAATCTTGGAGTTGCGGATGAAGTCGGCGCCGTAGTTGTTGGGGAACCATTCCCCGGGATTGATGTTCAGCTTGTCTTGAGAGCTCGTCGGGCCGTAGAACCCCTCGGTGCCGACGGTGAGCAGGTGCTTCTTGTCGATCGATTTCACGTACGCCGCCATCTCCTCCATCCAACGCTGCTCGACAATGGAAACCATGCACCGACGGTTAATCAAGCAAACTATTGCCAGGTTCACAATAAGAAATTGAGGTCACGGTTAAAGTAATTTGACAACGACACGTGCCACGCATATGACAGTGACTCACCTGCAGTGTGTCGCCAGACGGGTCGGAGGTGCACCTGGGCTCGTTCATGAGCTCCCACGCGAGGATGGTAGGGTCGTCCCTGTATTCCAGCCCCGTCAAATGGTTCTTCCTCGTCACCAACGTCTGCGCGCACAGCAAAAGCAACTTGGTTGATTAATTAAGCACTGTACTGATTCCACCGACACTCGATATCACTAGCTATCTCCCCTTAATCCATCCATGGCATGGCGTCTTGATTAGCAAAAGAAAGGCGCAAAAGCAACTTGGTTGATTAATTAAGCACTGTACTGATTCCACCGACACTCGATATCACTAGTTAATCTCCCCTTAATCCATCCATGGCGTATTGATTAGAAAAAAGGTGGCGCGTCTAGCTTGCTCTGGGCTCGATGCGATTTAACTTTGTAACTAACCTTGAGGTAGACTTTGAAGTAGTCGCGGATGGCGGGGTCGAAGAAGAAGGAGTCGTTGGAGGCGGTGATGCCGACGCCCTCCTCCCACGCCCACCGCACATACTGCCTCTTCCCGCCGTACGCGTCCAGGTTGTTCGCCAGGCTCAGGATCAGCCGCACGCCGTGCTGCGACGCCTCCGCCACCACCCGGTCCAGCGCCTGCACACGCCGCCCGCCCGCGCATCAGCATCTCACCGGCGGCATCTCTCGCACTTGGGATTGGGGGGAATTGACGGTTTGGATTGGTTACCTTGAAGACGCGCTCGTCGAAGTGGCCGGGAGAGAGCTGGAGGGCGTTGTAGGAGCCGTCGTTGAACGCCCAGGTGCGGCACACGGTGAGGCCCATGGAGACGGCGGTGCGGAACATGCTGGGCACGCGGGGGCGGGTGTCCGGCTCCACGGCCAGGTCCATGAGCCAGTACGAGTTCCACCCGTTGATGTAGAAGGGCCGGCCGTCCAGGAAGAGGCGCGCGCCGCGCCGCTCCACGAAGGGCAGGGACGCCGCGCGCGAGGAGGCGCCGCCGCCGGAGAACGGGAGGGCTGGCAGTGAGAGGCGGAGGTCCACCTCGCCGAGCGAGAAGTAGACCAGCGCGATGCAGGAGGCCAAGCCGAGGATGTGGTACAGGATCAGGCCGTTGCCCGCCATCGTCGCCGGCGGCTCGGTGGGCTGGTCTTGGCGAGCTTGGGTGTGTTACGTGAAGACCATACGGAGTGGAGTGGAGTGGCAGTGGTGGAGTAGGAGGAGCCGAATGAAGCAGCTCCACTGGACCACTGCCACTGCCTGGCAAAGTGTTTAGTAGGATGCGTTAGCCTGGTCTTGATGGTTGTTTTAGTAGTTACAGAAGCTTGTTACGACAGAGGGGATCTTTTGCTTCTAGGACCGTTTAGGATGTTACAATTATGATATTGTCCTTACTGAACTTACCATTTAGCCATTTGTACATATTGCAAAACCGACGGTCCAACGAATTTATATGAGTGAATGCCAAAGAGAAAAAAAAACAAATATATGCACACTTGGTTAATTGCCTTAACTGAATTAAGTTATACTAACATTCATTAGTCTCAGTTTGATGGCAGACCGAACAGTACATAAAACGCCCTGTATTAGCAAAACTTATTTTGGCCAGGTTATATTACTAGGTTTGTATCTTTGGAAAGTGCTCGATATTTGGTCAAATTTAATTTCTTGAATAATTGTTTGCAAAAGCAAATAATTTACATCGAAAGCACTATCATAATACTATAAAGTAAATAGATTGATGAGGTTGTTCTAATGTAATTAATAAATTAATTGTCAAAGTTTTAAATTTAAAATAAATCTTATCATAAACGATAAATACCATGGCCATAGCTATGCTAAGGCTAGGAACTTGACTCAGAAATATTTTTTAAATTATAGATCATGTAATTTTATCATCTATACACCGTTCTTAGTGTTAGTCTATTATTGTTTTGGCATGTGCCATATATCTCTCTCCCGATATTGTTTCTATAAGTTAATTAAGTAAATATGGAATGAGAATGTCTATATATGTACTTTGTATCATATGAGATCAATTGAGCATTCCGCTCTCACTTAGTCTAAATTCAGGTACCTACAATAGCCTATATTTATTTTAAAAATTAAAAATAAAACGAGTGGCACCTAATCTATTTTATTTTATCTCACCCTATGATCAGATAGGATACATTCTAATCACTTGAAGGATGCATCTTTATAAAATGATGTGGTAAAATCAATTTCAGAAGCATGAGCAGAATTAATCAAGTTGGTTGGGTGGCTGCCTGCGTTCCGTTGTCGTTTAGGTTGGACGGCATCACTTGCTCTGATTTTTGATTTATGATCGGAACCATTCATTATTATCCGAGTAAAAATTTACTTGTGGAAAGTTACAAAATTTCACATTCCTGGAGTGGGGATGCGCAAGAAAAAGGAGTAAAGACAAACCCTGCCCTGGAGGAAGGGGAACAACCAGAGGAGCCGAGGCCATAACTCCACATGCATAGATGATTCCCTTGGATCTGAGCACACTGCCCCGAAGTCAGGTAAAAAGGACAGAGAGCCCACATGCTGTTCTACCCAGCTTCTACTCAACCAACAAACAGCCAGAAAAATGGTCCTTGTCCCTACTCCCTATAGTCCTTAAGATCTCTCTCACACCAACTCCGTGGCAAAGCAAATGGAGACTAAGGTGCTACGGTTACGGTGGTGCGTAGATTGAGAAAATTTTATGAGAGAAGTATCACATTAAATGTTTGATCGGATGTCGAAAGGTGTTTTTAGACACGAATGAAAAAACGAATTTCACGGCTAGTCTAGAAACCGCGAGACGAATCTTTTGAGCCTAATTAATCTGTCATTAGCATATGTTGGTTACTGTAGAACTTATGGATAATCATGGACTAATTAGGCTCAAAAGATTCGTCTCAAGATTTTTTATATAACTGTGCAATTAGTTTTTTGGTTCATCTATGTTTAATGGTTTATTTTGGTGTCTAAAAATTCGATGTGATATTTTTGAAAAAAAATTTAGAAACTAAATAAGGCCTAAAAGAAAACGGAAGAGCAGTGAAAGTAATGTCTCCCATTTCGTCCTACCAAACAATTAACTACTAAATTAACTATAACCGGGGTGACAAATGGGTCGTACCACTGTCTATCGCTGGGTCGTACCACTGTCTATCGCTCGCTCTGTCTACCTGAACTACTCCATTAATCAAGGCGTGGACGCAGGCACGCAGCATAAAAACTTGCCTACTCCGGGACCATTCGTGCTCATCACCAAGTCGCCAACATGCGAGCTTTAACATTAATTTCAGGCTCGGGCCCTGAGACTGATGAGAGGGATATGTCCTCATGTTTTTATTTTTCAAGGTTCTGTATTGTGATTCATGGTTACTTATACATCCGTCTCGAAATAAGATTATTTTTTAGTTTCTAAATACAATGGTTTGACCTTTTGTCTTATTTGAAATTTTTTTGCAATTTATATTTTTATTTTTACTAGATGATAGAATATAAATAATATTTTATGTGTGACTAATTTTTTTAAGTTTTTATATAAATTTTTTAAAGAAGACGAATTGTCAAAGTATTGGATACAGAAATCGAAAAACGACTTTATTATGTAATGGAGGTAGTAACTTTCTATTCTGGAGCTGGCAAGTGAATTTAATTCACCGAATTAACTCCTCATATCTGCATTCTGGATTGCGAGGTCACGCTTGGCTGCATTGCGTTGGAAAGTACATACTGGTATCATCGATCTCTGAAAGAGCCAGAAATTATATATTACGGCATGTGCACTTGGGCAGCATGCACCACACACTTGCACAGTGCACAACCTAACAAATTCCTCGTTGAGACCAAGAAGCTGAAGTAGAAAATATCGTTGTGGCGTTGGGCGATTAAAACTATGTCAGAATTCAGGATACTACTATAGGGATGGTAGCAGTCGAGTGAAGTTTTAGCCCGACTCGTAAACTAAATTCTCCTGTACTCCTTTTCAGGTTCCTTGCATTGGCAAATGGCCGACAAATTTCTAGAAGCGGCTCCCTTAACTGTTAAAAGGACACTGAAGATCTTTTGTGATTTCAGGGTTTAAGGCTGGTCACTTTTGCCAAAGCGACAGTCCAAGTAGGTAAAGTGGTTTGTGCCTGAAGGTTCTTTTCTTCAGATCCACTCTTTGGAAGTTTACCACCTAGGAGTGCGAAAGTTCTGATCGAAGGTTTATCTCTTGACTTCAATGTGAAAAGTAAACTATAATAAAAAAACACTGTAAAATTAACTTCAAATCCAAGATTGAAAATTTAAATTTTAACTTATAAGTATAAACAACAACGAAAATATGAGGTCGCAAGTTAGCTGCCCACCCAATTGATCATCATCTCTGCGAATTCCCTTCAAAATATCTGAAAATATTGTATGTGGGTCTATCTATTGACCTAGTAAAAACCGTCATAACCAGTCCATCTCTGACTGTCAAAGATTTCAGCAAGGCAAAAAGATCCTGAGCTATAACCAACCATTTACTGATCCTGTACTTGATAGGGTTAATTAGGCCATCTGGCCATGACGAGAGTTGAAGCTGCGGAATCTAGGTTGGCAATAGGAGTAAAAGATTCAACCGAGGCCAACGAGATTTCAGATTTCAACTCTCGCGTGATAACTGAAAAGGCAAGTTACCAACATCAACATGAGGTAATCTAGTGGGGTGGGAGCGAAGTTGTACGGCACGGAGAGAATAGTAGACACGGCGGTGTGGCAATGTGGCATCGCCGGACGTTGTGCCGTGAGCGTTACCCCACGTGGTAATTAATTCAAAAGGTCTGAAAAGTCTAAGTCCAGTTCTGTCTGCGCATGCTCGAAAAGCACCGATTTCATTGGTTAGGGCAAGACGAAGACTGTGCAATGACTCCATAGAGAAAGATTGTTGAGGAAAATTCCGAGCCTAAACTATGTCACGATCCAGCAGTATCAGCCACGGTGCTGCATTACCTATACAAACAGAGGTCGCGTCGGTAGAAACCAGACTTAGATTAGTGATCCGGTATCTCCGAACTCCGATCCAGAGTTTATGAAGCAGTCCTGTTCCTGTAGAGACCCGCAATCCCAGGAGTGGCAGGCGGAACATGCATGCAACCACCCCTTTGTCCACCACCACCGACAATTTCCGTCTTGACTTAAGCCTTTGCGACTTGATCCATGATTGGTGCAACAGTAGCGTAATCGCGGCTTAGACTACGGAGGAGCGTCTCCGGGTCTCCCCCACGTGGCCACACGCCGACACGCGCTCGTGATGCTGCTGCATAGTGTTAGTGTTGGTGACTCACCAATGGCGAGTGATTGAGTCCTTGGGCCTCTGTCTCGGAGCCGTCCAGTGGAACGGGCCGGAAGGTGGCGTGGCTTCCCCTGCATGGACGCGACTGTTTCGGGGTTCAGGCTTTGAGCGAGGTGCGAGGAAGAAAAACTGTCGCGCATAGGCCTTGCCTGCAATCCTGCAGGCTGCAGCTGCGCGGCCAGAGGCCCAGAGCGCCAAGACGGGCGACACGGCCTGGCGTGCGGTGCGGTGCGGCTCAGGCTGCTGCTGCCCGTGCGAATTCCCGATGTTCGCGCGGTGTGGTAGAAGGTGAGGAGGGGAGGCACGAGGCCCTACCACCGCCTGGGACCGTTGGTCGGCGACGACGGCCGGGAGGAAGGCGCTGGCGTGTGGCAGGCTGACAGAAGAGCGGATGAAAACCCATAGGCCTTCGTTTCTCGTGATCCAACCATCAACGATGTAAAATACGTGTATACTAGTATTTCTGAGGGATACTAGTAGTAGAGTGGATGAAAGCCCATGGGCCACCACACGCTGCAGGTCTCAAGCCCAAGCCCACAACCAACCCAAGCAGCATTCGCGCGCGCTCTCTCTCTCTGCGGCGTGGCGGCGGTGGCTGAGGATGGTCACTTAAGGATGTGTTTGGTTCGTAGACGAGGTGGGTTGGGTTGGCTCCATCCTGAATTGTAGGATGAGTTGGTTTCATTTTTCTGTTTAGTTGGATGAATAGGTTGGACCCTGTTTTTTGTTTGATAAAAGGGATGAGATGAGATGAGTTGGATCCAAAATAAAGTATTAAATACTAGGATTAATATATGAATAACCTAAAGTAATTGAATGTATATTTATACCAGTAATATATTTTAAATAAATTTAATAAATAAAATGAACACCCTTCTGTGCGTCGTGGTCGTCCTAGGACAGATCCGTCCTACCGTTTTGGTGGGATGGGCTAGACCTGGATCTGGGAGAAATATTCCTCTCTTGGGTCCAACTCATTTCACCCATCCACCAACCAAACAGGGTCAGGGATGAATTGGCTCTGTCACAACCCATCCCCTCCCTGAAACCAAACACATCCTAACTTATCGACTAATCCGATTTTCGTCCTTCATCCGAATGAAAAATCAAGTACAACGTGTCTCTTAGCTGTTAAAACCGGTGTAAAATAAGTCATAAAGACGGTTTCAACTAATGTGGAGTCAATGTGGCTAATTTGACTCGATCTTCATCTGACGTGACATTAGCATGACACATAAAGTAAAATTTAATAATAAAAAATAAAACAAAAATATGGGGCCCACATACCAGTCAAATAATAAAATTAGAAAATTAGTGGGGTCCACCCCTCATCTTCCTTTGCCTTGTCTCCTCTCTTCTCTATCCACGGGGATTCACCGTAGACATAGAGAAGCCAATCGGATGGAGGGTATCGCCCTAGTGGACATGTGGCAACCGAAGCAGAGGGGAGGAGAAGGGAGTAGGATGAGCGGTGTCTGGAGCAGAGCGCGCAGAGTAGACCGACTTCCACCACAACCGCCTATTACCACTATAGATTGCTGCGACCCCCTTTTCGCCGATTGTCTTGCTTGAACACGATGGTGGCCACCATCTTCTAGCCTCACCGTCGAGGTTATCGAGGTAGGAGACTGAAGAGGACGACATCGCTCCTGGCCTTGTCGGCCACCACAACATCACTCAAGAAGGATGTGGGGCGTCGTCCTTGGCCCCGTTGTCTATCCGCGCTCGAGAAGCGGAAGGCCAAGCGCCACCCATGGCCCTGTTGTCCGCCGCTGACATGTGGGGCAATGATGTCTAGGAGGAATGGAGGAGGCGATGTTGACTCACCGTGGAGATATAGAGTGTGAGACCCACTAAGGTGGGTCACACTATTTTTTATCTAATTGTTATGTAGGCCCCATATTTTTAAATTATTATTTATATATTGCCTCCAGTATCATCTCACTGCCATGTAGGATGAGGACCAAGTCAAACTAGCCACGTAGACGTCACATCAGTCAAAATCACCATCTATGCCACCAGGGGATCTCCTCTGCACCGGTTTTGACATTTGAGGGATATAGTTTATATGGTATTACGATTTAGGGATAAAGAATAAACTCATTGTCAAGTTAAAAAACCTCAAATAAACTTATTCCCGTGTACTACTAAAACATCGCAGGTAGTTATTTATGGGCCCATCTCAAAACATGAATCATTTATGGGCCTCGTGAGGATCTTATGGGCTTCTCAAGCGTTGAAAGGGATGGGAATTTCATGCCTTCGTATAGCCACCGAACAAACGAGCCCATACACCTGGCGTTCTTATGTGGTACTTGATCTCACGCCCACCCCTTTTATTTGGCCGTCGGCCCGCTGTACAACGTCTCCACTCAATTCGTCAATCCCCATCACCGCTGTTGTGGGGGGGGGGGGAGGGGTTACCATGGTCCACTGCTGGTGCTTAATCAAATAAATTCAGTCCCAAAATTTTATTTTTCACTCGTCATAACTTCCTTTATTAAATCCGAATACAATCATTCTCTACTTTATTTATTACTTATATATTTATTTCTTGATTTCACTAACTCCTATACAATGATTAGTTAAATATAAACTTATTTTATGACAAGTTAGGATAGACATCAATGATCTTATGTTAGTTTGGGAGAAAGGCAGTAGGTTTTGCTCTTTTGGTCATGGCTTCATGCTCGATGGATGTCATGCGACGTCTCCTCTCTATGTTACTTGCACCAATAGAACCTGCACGACGTCGTGATCTACATGGTGGCTTGAAAACTAAGATTTACTCGTGGTTGTGATCTAGGCGAGGCTTCGGATCGAGGTAGATTTGTCTCGTTCGAATCTCATAACGCAGTGTAGGATTAAGAAATCGAATTCCGGTTAAAACTATCATGTCTTTGCATTTCTTATGTTGTGTGCTTTGTATTTTGTGCCTTTGTGATCATTTGGATTACCTTTGAAACGAGTGGAATCCTAATCTCCAGAGTATCCAACACTAGCCTTTAGAGTGTCTGGTACAATTGCTCTGTTTTGGCAAGCCTGCCAACTACTCGAAGGTGGCAACCAAAACGCATATGCAGAGACTCGATCCAAATAGTCATGTGAAAACTTTTAGTATAGAAAATTCTAAATCGACATCAAATCAAACATAAAACTTTTGGTGTATAAACTTACTAGAAAAAGAAACCACATGAATGAATAAAAAATAAAAGCATGAGTGTTCATGAATCCGAACTAGACTAGGTGTATAAACTAATAAAAAAGGGAACTACAACAATGCCAAAAACGGAATGCATGTGTGTTCTTATGTAGCCCATGCGCGTGAATATTCATTCATTAGACCATTTGCTCACCGTGTTGCCACCCCAACCATCATCGTCTCTTCTCCTCTAGGTTCTGCATGCACCAGATGTGGAGGTGCACCATCGTAGCGCTTAAGCCCCATTGCCACCATCCTAGCTTGCTACCTAAGGGGATGATTGCTGGTATTTTCCTTAAAAAAATCAAACAATATATTTGTAAATAAAAATAAGGGCAAGGCCCATACTTATGGTTGTTATGATCATAAGGGTGGGACCCACTATATGGAACAGTAATTATGGCAATAACTACAATGGTTAATTCTTTGAAGATGGGTCCCACTAGGTCCCACCAAAGAAAAAAATCGCTTCTAACCCTCCCATGCAAGACATCAAACTACACGAATGGGTATTGAGTGGTGATAAAATAATTTTATATTTCCTTGTGATGAACCTTATGCTTAAGGCTCTTTTTGGTTGCATGAAGCTTAAGGTGTGCTTCCACAATGGCTAAAGTTACAATATTAAATGCTTAAGGCTAACTTTCTATACACTGTGGTCACCCTAATTTGAGTAAAACTTTTATATACATGTTTTTAGCGACCTAAAAGCCGAAGGTAAAAAATAAACTATAATAAAAAAACCTCAAAACCTACTCTAAATTTAAAGTTAAAATTTAGATTTTAACTTATAGAAAAAAAACATGTAAGTTTCTGGTAGCTTTTCCATGCATGGATAAGAGAAAGGAAGAGGGTGCCAGCGGCAGCTAGTCAGCTAGGGTTGTCGCCTCGTGTGTTGAGCATGCGGGGGGTGACGCCTTATCATCTATATATGTATAGTGTCTGGGTTTCAATCTTATACATCCACTATGCAATCTGTCTTTAAACTGTAAGAAGTACGAGTTACCTACAAAAAATTGACATGCTATATCTTATAGAAGGACGGATAATTAAAAGTTCACCCTGCAGAAATAAATGAAAAGTGCTCCTAAAATATACGTTCTTTCTCCCTACCTAATCAACTTGAGATTATTATGGTAGTTGTAGCTCCCCTACCACTATATGTTCCTTTCGTAGTAGTACAAGTAATAATTAATCAGCCATGGAATCATCCTCGATCGGTTCTATCAGCTTTGCCTCATCGAGAGGGACTTCTGATTTGTTTATCAAAATAAGTGAGTAGGAATGTAGTATCAATCTACACATGCAAACACACCGTTCCTCCCATATATGGATGAGTATATATCATGATCAGGGAGGTTGTTAGGCGACAAACTTCGTCGCATCATTGTCCTAGTCAGTCCAAATTGTTTATGTATCGGTTTTCATCGACCATTCTTTATCGGCATCTAGATCTGGTGGCGATATATCGGACGAGCTAATCCCGAGGAGCAGGAAAAGGCCCCGTGTGTTGGCATTGTTATCCGAACTCCCGAAGGTAGAGGTGACATCGTCGGCCCTACTACTCGCGTCCCATTAGCCATTGCTGCTAGGTATGAAAAACTATCGTTAAATTTTGCTACAGAACATCATGACTTTATGGTTTTAGCTCTAGTATACCGTAAGAACCAATCTTCAAGGACGCAGCCTCAAAACATAGATATGTGCTAGACACCGTACCTATTAAAATATTTTTTTAGATTGAATAGGAGAGAGAAATAGTGAGAAAGATTAAAAATACCCCTAACGCTATATGTAAGTTTTCCTATCATTTTCTACCCCCTTTGTTCCTGTAGTCTCCTTTTAAAAAGTGGTGGCAAAGTTTGACAGATTTAGATCCTTTACGACACTGCTTCTGCAGTAGTACTCGCTAATATATGGACCTAATAGCATGTGGTATTCATATGCCAGTCAACGGTCCCAAAAACAGCATTGCATGGATCCTAACTTCAGTTTGACACCATCATCAACACATGGGGCCAACTTCTACTAAAGGCAGTGCATAACTCTACCTTCTTGAGCTCGGGTAGGAGAGACGATGGGCGTGGCCGGCGATTGTTGTTGTGAACTATTCACAACACCATTCACTCTACGAGGCCACAGTATCGATCCCACATGTTTCAGGCTATGTCATGCAGACCAACTCTAGCTCGAGTGCTTGTCCTCAAGAAAAAAAAAGAGAGATGGGTAAACCAACATATGGAGATGGGGTAATTTTAATCTTTTGTATGATAAATTTTATCTATTCAACTAGAAATTAATATTTAATTGATACGGAGTTTCTATGACTCAAAATTAAAAATAAAAAGTCTTCAATCTCCGTCAAACTCTGCCTAGGATCACTTTGATCAATCAATTTATGCAATCCTTCGTGAACTGAAATTACTTCTCTGTATCACAAAGTCATTAGCACAAATATGCTTGACTAACATTATTATTAATTATCCAAAACTTAATTAGGGGCTAGATGCACTTTCACCCTTAAAATCTAGTAGATTCACATGCAAGCCCCTCACCCCTCTTTCTTCCCTCCCCTTCCTCTTTCTTGAATCATCTCTTCCCCATCTGCCCATCGACACCTCCTCCAAGGTTGATTGAGCAAGCAAGACGATAGATCGGGCGAGTTAGACGGTGGATCAAGCAAGCAAGACAACGGATTGGGTGAGTCCGGTGGCAGATTGTGGCGAGTAGCCGGCTATAGGTGCAGCTGCTCAGGGGGCAGCCGAGATTTTAGGAGGCAGCAAGGCTAAATTAGAACTGGGATTTTAGGTAAATAAATATGAAAACATGGATTTTATTTTCTGATTCATACATTTGTGAATTGTGATTTCACTTACTAATCTACTGAATCGTAATTGTGATTTTCATGTTAGTTCGACAATTGAGAATAATAGAAGATGGATAAGAAAGTTATATATGGGAATTTTGACATGTCTATTTAGCACCTAATTGAATGATTGATTTAGTTTTACTGCTACTATGTGGCTTATGTGTTTGTTATGTGCATATTTGGCGTTGTTGGAACATGGTTTATAGGGTACAAACCCATGTGCCAAAACACAATTAAAAAAAATATTATTGGTATGTATTTACACTCCATTTGTAATTATTTAGATTAATCTATCTCAAATGTAAAATACTAATATATTTTTTCTCTTTGTTTGACGTACGGTGGTAGATTTTTCATCCATGAATACTCCTGTCCTTAAGCTCCAGTGATTATGTTGAGTCTTTATTTTGCTAAGGTATTTTTCAACACTCGCTTCTGGGTTTGCAAATGGATTGTGTTTTTTTATGTTAAATGTTGGCCTTTTGATCTAATTACTATTTAATACAATGATTTATACTCACCATTATACTCTGTCATACGTCACGCTTTATTTTTCGTCCGTCCTCTGCCGCTGATTACATGGAGTATAATTTTGCCGTGTGACTGTGATAATTGTTGTACATTATTAATGATCCTCTAAAATTCATGCGTGGTTTGGGATTGCTATGTGCGTGATGTCAGGCATAGAGACGAGGTAGACATGGTTTCGATCACAGAATCTTATGAAACCATCAACAGTACAACTTGTCCGGAACATATCCATTCTAATCAGCAACTAAACAATGATTGCCAATGATATGACCAGTACATGCTGTGGCAGATAAAGTTCCTGAAAAGAAAAATGAAGCCTTCCCTTGCGTGTACAATGTACCGGCAAGCGATTCAACCCCGCTGCCCGCAGAGGGTTTCTCTCAGATTATGGGTCTGTTTGGGGATCTTTAGAGTCTGGGAAACAACTGTTTGGTAGTCAGCTTCTGAGAATCTGAAAAAGCTCCTAAAACTAGCTTCTGAATTCTTAGTTCATTTTCCAGAATCTGTAACTACAGATTCTCATAAGTTGTGGATCGTTTGGGACAGCTTCTGACAAAAACAGCTTCTGGAAGAAGCTGCAGCTGAGAGAAGCTCCCCAAACAGGCCCTATGTAAGGATTTAAGATGAATTTTCTATTGCCTCATATGAAATTAGTCACTACGGTCTTAAATGTTTCAATTAAGAGGTTTGCTCCAACCCAATAAAAAACATCTTGAGGTACCGGTACCTCATGATATCAAGTCGTTTCTGATCATTGGATCTAATCATGTTCATCCTGTCCAGCTAGATTCAATGGTGAAAAACTATTTAGTATCGCAGATACTTCTCGACCTTTTTGTTGGACCGGACCAAATCTCTTTAATTAACCCCCCCAATATATAAAATGGAAGGTGGAATCAAAAACCTTAGCTGCTTTTGGTGAATAAAACAAAAGAAAGAACGGAATATTTTCCGTAAATTTTGATGCTGGAGGTCACAACTTTATGTTTTTTTTTTGCTGTAGGATAAAGAAAAATATCACTAGAGGAAGACATCCTCAAAAACCCACGCCCATATGTTTATTGCTAGACACCGTATCAATTATAATATTAATTTCTAGTTAGATAGATAAATTTATTGTACAGAAGATTAAAATTACCCTATTTGCATACGTTGGTTTACCCATCTCTCTTTTTTCCTTGAGGACAAGCACTCTGGTGGTCTGCATGACACAGCCTCAAACATGTGGGAGCTGCCACCCGCGCGAGCAGCCGCCGCTCGGGCTAGATGGGGAGGGAGGGCGTTGCCAGCGCGTTGTAGCCTGGAGGGAGGAAAAGTAAAAGAGACAAGACTGCAGTGGATGGCTTACCGTTTACATTGAGGCCACTTGTATTAAGGGAAGTAGAGTCTTTGTTATTTTTCTAGATGGCATGCTAAAGCTACTCACGTTGATGGATTGCAGTGTGAGAGCCCTAAACAGCAGAAAATATACTCTTTCTGTGACAGGACAGTAGTACACTGCCCTCCTGCTCGCTAGTACATACCGCACACAGCATCAAGCATAAACTAGACGAGCACAAAGAAGATGCTGGACACCAGAAATTGTCACATTCGTGTCACAGTGTGAGGCGACCGTAGATTCCATCGCGCTTGTCCGCGCCTCCCCCATCGTAGTCAGCTGATCAACCGAAGATCAATGAGACCTATATGGCTATATATATGCCCATATCCCTGTATATCCAGTTCCACCGCTGCAGGTCCGCATATTATTATCTGTCGAGTGCACGCTGGGGCCTCGCGCCGATCGAGCCACCACTGCTACAAAAATAATTTATTGTCATCAATTTATTATAACGAAAAATAATTCGTGGCAATATATTACAGTATCACAATAATAATATTTCTGTGACAAATAACTATATTTTGTTGTAACGATTTACCTTCGTTGTTTTATACGGTATTTTTGTTGCCATAAGAAATGAGCTATCACCACAAAAAACATTACTATTGCAAAAAACATGTTCTATCGCCATAATTTTAATTTATGTGGCAATATGTATAGTACATGGTACTTTTCACTATTTTCTATTGCCACGATTAACAAATTCGTTGCAATAAAAAATGTGTCATCTCGTAATTTAAATTATTTTTTTCATATAGACATGGATTAGGGTACATTTTGTATGAAATTTAGAGCTCTACAACACAAATTTTTTATTTGAAATCTTTTAAATACTCAAATTCATGATTCAAATCTCAAGATTGATACATAGGTGAGTTGCTAAAGGATAGCGTGTGTGAGAGAAAGATCTTGGGTTCAAATCCTATCCATGACAAATATTAAAGAAAAATAGTTAGAATGATCAATTAATATTTATTTTGGTACGTAGAACTAGTGTCACACATGGATTATTTTTTACCACATTCATTTCATGGCAATATTAAAATTCGTTATAACTAAATAAAAATCGTTACAATAACCTATTACTACGCTATTTATTGCCACGGATAGCAACGATTATGACAATATATACGTATTGCTACGATTTTTTCACGGTGATAAATTATTTTTCAGTAGCGCATCGATCGAGGCCGAGCTTCTCTGCACGCCGCATATCCGCGGCAGCCGCGGAGCATATCCGCGCGGTGCGACGGCCGTAGCGCCCGATCGAGGGAGCGTCCGGTTCCGGTCCCGCCGCGGCGCGGCGTTGTCCGCGAACCCGGCGGGGGCTATAATGCGGACAGCGTGGAAGGGGCCCAGCGTGGAATTATTGCAGTCCCTCCCCTCACACGGGTAGTAGTTGTTGTTGGATCGCCTTTGGCCTGTCTCTTTCCATACGCTTTGCTGCACAAAACACCCCACCAATTAGCCTTCTCTGTTCCTGCTTCCCCTCCTTGTCCTGTTACATACACTAAACTAAACAGAACGATGATGATATGGAGTATACTGATGTAACAAGGTTAGTACAATAATGTATGGATGGGCCATCGTTTTGTGACACAGTTGTAGCCTGGCCTGTAGCACCCCCTTTCTCTGTTTGTTTCTGTTTCCGAGCATGTTTGCCTTCAGTTTAGCATGCAAGTGGACCACTTTTCTCATGTAAGTACAAGTTAGATAGAACCGTGCTGTTTACTTCCTCTTCCTTTGGAACTCAGCGTTGTTACTTCTAAATAAAGCCCAATTGGAATGACTGAAGGGTGTGTGGACAGTATTTTCCCTTGTTAACGTCATACGCTACTCTTAGCATTAAATCAGATATTTTGTTTTCTGATATAGGAGTAAGACGACACTCCATTATGCATCGATCCCGGTAGGAGCATAACTCTGTTGACCATGCATTATTAATTCACGAAAGTACGAGCATACCATGGAAAACAAGGGGCAAACCGCAAGCGGCGTGAACGAACGAATCGCATCCATGCCGCCTGCGCAATGAATCCGGCTGGGCACCTGACGTGGATCCTTGCTGTTCCCGTGTCCCAACCAACAGGCGGGGGCCCACCACCCGTCTCCAATCGCCTCATCCGCGCGTCGGAGCGTCGGGCCCACCGCCGCCACCACTGCCCATTCGCCACGTCCCCTGTAACCTACTAACCTTCCAGGTTTATATATAGGCAGCCTTTGCCTGCCTGGGTTGGACCGAGTCGCGGAGCGCCGTTGCGCGAACAGCCCAGCTAGCTAGCAGCGTAGTAGAAAAGATCTGCTAGCCTGTGGCGATCAAAGAAGCCAGAGGGAGTTGGACCAAAACACGTCATGGTTATGGAAGACGGCGAGATGAGCCTGTCGAACCTGGTGCTCGGCTTCTTCGAGGAGGCTGAGAGGGAGCAGAGATGGCCGGAGAACGGCGACGACGACGACGACGAGGGGTCCAGCGGCACCGGCGCCGCCGAGAACAAAGCCTTCTGGCAGAACCAGCACTCCCAGCTGCATGTAAGTAATTTCCCCCACTGCTAGCTGAATTGGCAGCCAATACGTTTGCATTCGTCAGGGGCTGAATTATTCACATGCATAGCATATCCACGCCGCGACGCTGATGTAGTGACGTGATCACGATATTTTCAGTTGAACTTGTCTGCGTTTGGGCAAGCTGATAGATGAAATATCTTGTGTTCTGGGAGACTGAGTCAGGGATGTGGATGCGCTTCATGTGCAGGAGGCTTTGGCTAAGACCAGCCAGGCAGAGAGAAGGATACGGGAGGACACGGAAGAGGCCATCAGGAAGATGCGCGCCGCGGGCGGCGCCGCTTGCTCCTGCGCGAGGCGGGCGGCCGCCGGGGATTGCCGGACCTGCACGCTCCGGCACGTCGCCGAGCGACTGCGCGACG
The DNA here is from genome assembly GCF_000231095.2 of Oryza brachyantha. Classification (NCBI taxonomy): domain Eukaryota; kingdom Viridiplantae; phylum Streptophyta; class Magnoliopsida; order Poales; family Poaceae; genus Oryza; species Oryza brachyantha. The sequence continues at coordinate 23,665,471 of NC_023163.2, forward strand.
CCGGGTACAACAGCGCCATCTGCAAGTCCAAGTGGACGAGCTCGCCAGACATCCCTTCAGGTAATTTGGTTACCTGCAGGCTAAATTCAGACGGCACAAAACACCTGGGTTCCATAAGAAAACGCAACCACGGCCTGCCTTGCGCTGCTCCTATGCCTGTGCGGTCCAGGACATTTGCCATTTTGCACACTCGCACTAATCAGAAATGGAATTAATTCTACGAAGAAACGTTTCCTAACCTTTTTTTATATCATTCAAATAGTTAATTGCAAAAAAATCAAATTTGACATTGCATGTTTATGTAGCAATATATGAAACTTAATATATCTTATAAATTTTTTATAACTATTTATATGGTGTGAGAACGAGAAAGGAGGGAGTTTAAAAGAGTTCCCTCCGGGTGATCCTTGTAGACTCAAGATTTGATCTTTCGGGACCTCTGCAAGCCACAAATCAGGATCTTCTTTTGAGAGCTGATTAAGTGAAGCATATTCGCATGCTTATAATAGTGTGCTTGCTTTGCATGCAAACAGTTAGCAACCAGCATAGCATAGGCGTAACTTGTTAACACCATGGGACCACATGACTCACATGGACAAGGTCATCCGTCATCCTACGCAATAACCAAGAGAGAACAAGGAATATACGCCATTACCAACAGGCAAGCGAATGTCAGGAACCCGTCGCCGTCTCTATTATTTCTAGCTACTCCATTTAAAGTCGTAATAGATCCAAACCCGTGACATGAACTCGCAACAGTCGCCACAAGCCTTTTGCAACGTCAACGCCAAACTCGCACGGACCAGAGGAATTACAGCACGTTTTAATTTGCTGCAAAACCTGCACGCGATATTTATTCCGATCCATAGCCCAGCGAGACGTGGCTTATATCCGTGATGCGCAGGCGAGCACAGCTACGTGGACGTGGTGGTGCAGACGAGGAGCAGCAAGGCGGTGCGGGTGGTGGTGGAGCTGAGCTTCCGCGCGGAGTTCGAGGTGGCGCGCGCCAGCGCGGAGTACCGAGCGCTGGTGACCGCGCTGCCGGAGGTGTTCGTCGGCCGTGCCGACCGGCTGCGCGCCGTCGTCAAGGCCATGTGCGCCGCGGCCAAGCAGTGCATGAAGGAGAACAACATGCACATGGGCCCCTGGCGGAAGCACAAGTACATGCAGTCCAAGTGGCTCGGCACGCCGGAGCGTGCTGCCGCCGCCGCAGCGGCGGCGCCGGTGACGGTCGGCTCGCCGGAGAAGCAGACCAAGTTCAGGGCGTCCATGCTCAGCTTCGACTTCGCCCGGACCGCCGTGGAGGTCGCGTGATGACGCATGTCAAATGAGGAGCACAACGAGAGAAGACCACCATGGAGGTCACGGTTACGTATGCATATGTATGTATTCTGCGGGAGCTTGTATGAGCTAGAAGAGCGTACCGTCGATTTTAGATTTTAGATGGTCAGTGTTCAGATTTCTGAGACTGATGGCTCAAATATTGAGATGTGCTCTACTATGGCAAATGAAATCGAATTTCATGATCCTGTTTTTACTGAATGGCACCAAAACGATGGGGATTAATCATAAAACTGGGTTTCATTAGCGTTGGTGAAGACAAAAGATGAGCCAAGTGCTGAAAATATGAAATTCTGCATAAGTAATGTCACGATTCACACTTGTTAAAGGCAATCACCGTAGATGATCGAAGAAAGCGCTTTGAGCGATGAATTCAGTTGTCAGAGGGCATGGTTTAGAACCATGCATGGTATTGAAATACAGCAAAAGTCAGGAAAAGTTAAATCAGCCTACAGAGGATTGTGCATTCTTGCTAGGTGGGCAATAAGACAAAGTCCGTATACAAAATATCAAATACATTCCGGTACCGCCGGATCGCACAACAAATTGAAGGTTTTAAGGCCATAACTTAAAACTGAATGGGTACAACAAGAAATGTACAAGAGAAAAATGTGAACTATTATTGGGTGCTGTAATAGACTTCCATAATACAAATTACAAGAAATTTCCTTGTCCCTGTACAACCTCAGAAGCCCAAGAAGTTCATGTACAACCTCAGAAGCCCAAGAAGATGGGAAGGCCGAAAGAGTACATGTATGATGTATGAGCCCTTAATGGCAAATTCAAGCACAAAACTGAAGATATAATTTGCAACTGGCAGGCAATTGCATACAAACCTTTTGTCACATGCATTAAACCGTAGAACAACCGAAACAAAAAGGAAAAAAAATCGTGTCACCAGCCAAGCTAAACAAATGCTTATTGTGTTATAAATCATGAAGACAAACAAATGTACTTTTCCTATATATCAACACAAAATTTTGGCAGTTACATTCTGTGGCCTATCAGATTAGCATAGATTGGATGGGAGAGGATTAATTACAGCAGTTTTGGTGGCGGAGGTCCAGAGAGATCATGATGGGTATGTTTGAGCTTCTGGACCCAGTGAGCTAGCCAATTCTTGTGATCATGAGTTCCCTGCAAGTTTGAGCATGGCATATTGTCGAGCGTCCCATCTCTACTAAGAACCACCTTAAACTTCTCCAGTATTTGCACTATTTGCCAGAATTCAGGCCTTTTATCAGGTTGTGAGGTCCAACATTGCTCAATTAGAAGTCGTAATGCCGCTGGGCAGCTACTGGGGATGACTGGCCTCTCGTTCTGAAAATGGAATTTTCGTCATTTTCTTTTAGAAAATCACAGAATCAGGAACTGAAAATTATTTTGCATGTTACTTCAGAAACGTTGGCCATGCAGTGAAAATAACTGGAAACGACTCAACATATTGTATCTAGTGAAATGACTCTTGTTTTGAACAGGACGATAATGAAGCCACTGAATGAAAATTTACTACTACGCAGATAAGAACAGGAACACAAATCCATACCTTATCAAAAACGGCAAAAGCAGCCTGGAAAGGATTCAAGTCTTCATAAGGTACTGACCCTGTAAACATCTCCCATAAGATAAGGCCAAAGCTGTAAACGTCAACCTTTCGACCATAAGGTTTGTGCTTCATCATCTCCGGAGCCATCCATCTGAAAGTCCCAGTGTCATTTGCCAGAGGGTCACACTCTGCTTCTTCACAGGATATTCCAAAATCAACAATCTTCGCACAAAATTCTGAATCAAATATGATGTTGTCTGGTTTCACATCACGATGAACAACTCTTTGTGAGTGAATGTATCCAATACCGCGTGCAATATCCAGACCAATTGAAATAATCTTCTCTAAAGGTAGAGATTTGTGCTCCTGCTTGTGCAGAAATGCTCTTAAAGAACCCCCAGAAAGAAACTCGGTGATGACGCAAAAGACAGGTGGGCTACTGCATGCTCCGATCAGCTACATGAACAAAACAGCAAGAATAAATTAAAGAACTGTTTATTATGATAAACTAACAGTGTGAGATCGTAAGAGTAAGATCATTAATTGTAACAAAGTACCCTTCTCTATTAATACATACTAGGCAAAGCTTTTGCCCTTCTTTCAAAAGAAAAGGTAGCAGGTGCATTTTACAAAACAAAACTACTTAATAAATCCATATAACCACGTAAAAATATGAATGCATGGCTTTCTTTATTTCTTAGTGTACATATGGATCAAACAATCAGCCTTATCTTTCTACTTCTGCTTATGGTTATAAGCCAAAATTTAAATTTTTTAATCTTAATTTAGAGTTGGTTTTGAGTTTTTTCATCATAGTTTGTTTTTTGGTTTTTTACTTTTAGGTTGCTAAGAACACATGTATAAAAATTTGATTCATAAATTATTTTTTGATCGCAAGTATCTACTGTCAAATGTCATACTATTTGGCATGCATGACCACGTAGGCAGCTATACTATTTTAGGATGCTGTTAGTGGCATGCATGACCACGTAGGCAGCTATAGTGCTATACTATTTTAGGATGCTGGTAGGTCATGGGTAATATTTGGCCTTTGGGGAAACCGTGGAAGTACTCTAACTCAGCTGGAGGAACTGCAGAAGCTGCTTCGCTATCAGGGGAGTACATAAAACTACGAGTTGTCTATGAGCCTAACAGGTCAATTAAGTAATTTAATCAAACATGATTAATAGTTGACCCAATAAACTCTGATAGGACCTAAGCAGAAATAGTCGCTACAAGCAATTCCTCAGAAATGCTACTAATTCACAACCAGTCCAGAACTGAACCAGGTGTAATCGAGATTCATGAGGTTACCTTAATGACATTAGGATGATGGAGGCGGGAAAGTGTGGTGACCTCCGTGTTGAACTGCTTCTCAAGCTGCGCTGCCAGCTCTGCATCTTCCTCATCCTCAGGCTGCCTGATAAACTTCACAGCGACCGGCTGCTCCTTGTAGATTCCGTGGAACAAGCGGCTGTGCGCCCCGGACGCAAACCTGTGCCCAATGAGCAACTGCGAGCGATCGACGGTCCATTTCTCGAGCACCTCCAGCGCAGCGACCTTCGCCCTTCCATTGTCAAAACTATCCTTCTTATGTTTTGGCTTGCCATGAGCTTTCACCAAAGCGAAGGCAGGAGGAGGGCTCCTGCTCGGCGCCGGAGGAGACGAAGGTTTCCGGCGGGGTGGCGGGGTGGAAAACCTCTTGCTTGACGATTTGGCCTCCCTGAATAGTTCAGGAACGTCACGACGTGGGGGAGGGGACCTTGCCCTCTGCTTCATCTTCGGCTTCGTCCCCTCGCCGGCGACCTTCAGCGAAGAACTACGTGTTGCAGCATCAGCATCCGGCATTTTCTTCTTGCTTGGGAAAGGAACAGGGCTAGAATACGCCCTCTGCAACATCAAGGTTTGCTCATCAGGATGGAAGGAGAACTGAGGCCCAGGTGTGGTTGCCTTCTCATTTTCAGCCCTGTTGTCTTGCTTTGTGGACCCTTCTTGCAGCCGGTGGTGATTACCGCGCTTCTCTTGGTGCTCCTGTTTGGAGTTTGAGGACGACGAAGATGGTTTCGTCTCCGGCGGCTGGACATTCGACGATCCAGTCGTCTTTGGAACGGAGTTTGAGGATGAAGATGGTCTCGTCTCCGGCGGCTTTGGAACGGAGGAATTCACCGAGCTGGTCGCTGAGAGCCTCGTCCTCGGTTCCAAGTTGAGGCCATGGAGCATGAACCCTGAATCGGGACCTCTCTGCCTCCGCGCGGCGCCGCGGTTGAACTGCTCGACGAATGCACCGAACTGCTCCCTGCCGGAGTTGGACCGGACGACGGAGTGGGAGAACCTTGTCCGCCGCACCCATGAGTAATCCTCCTCGTCCATCTCCTCGTAATCTCACGGCGACCACACACACAGATGATCCCAGTGCAAACGGATGAGGTGTGGAGGGAGTCAAGGAGAGAGCTGGATTAAAGAAACCTCGATGAGAAAAACCCGGATCCTAGAACATCCCACAACTCATTGAACAGGCGCCACATTTGCAATCTCAATCTCGTATAGGAATTTCTAATCTTGTTCCCTGCTCGATTGCTCGGACTTGACGTGAAATCCCACCAGATTCCATGAACCGGCTCCCCCTCCCCCGCCTCCTGAGTCAAATAAAAAAAAAACGCCCGAAATCAAAACCAGGAAACCACCAGGCAGGAGCAGCTGTCTATAAAAAAAAATAGAAGAACAAAACGAAAACGAACGCTTCGATTGGTCAAACAACACGTTTTTTTTAATATAACAGAAAAGGATGGACGAATCATACGACGAAGAACCGTGAAGGCAAAGAGCAAAGAGACGGAAGAAGAGAAGAACGGAGGCGTGCGAGAAGCCATCACATGCGGGAAAGCAAAGGCAAGGAAAGCGTGAGCCAGAAGCAGGCGGCGCAACTGGGAAGATCGACCAAGAATTCAAATCCCCATTCACCTCCCGCGAAGCTAAGCTCCCCCGACGCAACCGGTGCACGCAGGACCGAAACGCGAGAGGACGGGACGGCGCCTGTTTGCTTACCTGATCGGAAGAGGTACGGCCGGCGCAGGAGGCCAACCCGGGGAGGCCGCCCGGCTCCCTCCGGCCCAAGAACGCGGAGGAAGAAGGTCAGGCAGCAGCGACGGTGCGGGCAAAGTCCGGGAGGGAAGAGAAGGAATCGAGGCGCGCGTGGCGTGGGAATTTTCGCGCCGAGCGGGGGGTGGCCGGGCCGGGTGGATGGGGGCGAGAGAGAAAGGGAATGTTGCGGTGGCTACCCCGGACGTCGCGATCGAATCGAGCGAGAGCGAGAGAGAGAAAGAGCAACCACGAGCACGACGAGCGGGCACCAGATCCTCTCCCAATCCTCCCTGCCTCCACTGCGCTGCGCCTGCGCGTCTCACACACGGAAAAACGGGGCACGCATCTTCCCCGTCCTTCTCGCTCCCGTACGTCCTCTTTTCCCTCTCTTGCGCTATTAGCTGGAGTCGTAGGGTTTACCTGGAGTGCGTGTGCTGTAGCTTTAGATTTGAAGGAGGACGAATCCGGGCTGAGTATTTATATAATGGATAATTATTGGAGACGACTTTGGATTAGAGAAAAGTATTGGAGATCGGGTTAGACTTGAGATCGATCGAGACGGGTGTTTTTAATAGAATTTTTGAGTCAGGAGGTTGGTTTGTTCGTGCAGGTAGAGCTTGTGTCCAACGGCCATGTGGGTCTCGTGTAAAGGATCGGCGATTCAGGCGTAGCGGGGTGTGTGTCCAATTGATTCGGTGGCGTACCGACGCATGGTCCGTGGTCTGTTTCTCTACGCTATTCTGAATTTTGTCTCTGACCCTGTAGGAATTAGGATCGCTTTTGGAGGCAGATTTTGGAGATAACTGCGCTTCTCATTTAGGTATGGGACGTGCGTCGGTGCGTGTATATACGTGTTTCCGACTCTTCTGTACTCCTATATCGTAACGACAGACGATGTGAATCTGGTAGAGGATCAGGTGCATTATGGTGTTGGATCATATATTCTTACCCAAACCGGTCTATGCCCTATATAAAATTTATATTATAAAATTTGTGCATATAATGTTTTAACAATTAAAATTTATAGTGTACAGTGTGTACTTATGGGCTAGAGAGTAGAGATCGAAGAGTGCAGTAGGAAGAAAGGTCTCAATTAGACTATTACATATGTTCGGAACAAATTTATCAGTTGAGGGCTTGAGGCATTCGCTCGTGCGCCCACAAGTGAACAGTGACGCATTAGCCTCCCCTCAAAGGGTCCGGCTCGTCCTGAGCAGTCCTGCCGCGTCGCGCCGAGTTTTTCTTGGTGTGGGTTAGGAGGCGTTTAGTCGGTGAAATAAAAATTTTTGCGTGTTACATCAGACGTTTGACTAGATATCGAAAGAGGTTTTTAGACATGAATGAGAAAATAAATTTCACGGCTAGCATGAAAACCACAAGACGAATTTTTTGAGCCTAATTAATCCGTCATTAGCGTATATATCTATATTTAATACTTCTATTTAGGTGTTCAAAGATTTGATGTGATGTTTTTGGGTAAAAATTTTTTGAAACTAAACGGGGCCTTAATTTCGGCACGAGTTTACTAGGAGGTTGGACAACTCACTAGATATTGCCCTGATTTAGTTTTCCACGTCAGCAGAATCTAGCAGTATGGATATATTATAGATGGAACGCCTTAGAGAAAGTGCAATAACAGACTATAAGCCAGCTATAAATATATTTTAAAGAGATAAAAGAGGAGAGAGAAGAGCAATGAGCTATTAATATTAATTTATAGTTAGCTGAAGCATGGGCTTCAAGACTCTGTGTGTATGACATGTGGGACCATATATTAATGTTTTGTAGGTAATTATCGTATAAATTATTTATTAGATTAAATATAGATGATTTGGAGATATGAATTAGCTATACTATCAAACTTGCTCTGATATGGGAAGTATTTAAAAAATATGGAGTAGTTGACAAAACCAAAACAATTTGTAGCTAGCGAAATTGCAGTGTGTTTTATATGGACTTAACAACTCACGTAGGGCACACCGTCAGGCCCCAGCACCGTGTCGTGCAATTGCTCACGTTGACCCAATCGCTCTCAAGCGTGCACATGGGCTAGTTGGATAATAATGACCATGGGCGAAGGAAGTCGATTTTAAACTCTACATCCCCTCGAAATGAGGTTCATACAGGTACCATGCACATTAATTTAGGTGACACATCAGTAAAAAAATATTTACATGAGACTATAAGAAGAGAGAGGGAATTAGTTTCATGGACATGAAACCTTTGGACACTGTTACCAAGTCCTAGGTAACACAGTGAAACTTACATTGAGGGACTTGAGACGTTTCATGCAATCAAACACTCTCTGCATGCAATTAAACTTTCAGCAATAATTAAATGTTTTATTTAGATTTAAAAATGGTACAATGAAACGTTGCACTGTGAGTACGTGTTTTATGCATCGTTTCATCAAGTTAGCTGTTTTGGAAACTATGTAGCGAAACTAAGCATTAAGACTGGCCTTAAATGCTATCGAAATAGTCATTAATTTTCTTTTAAAAAATATGAAGATAGATTAATATGAGATATTTCACTTTACAAACATGCAAATTTAAATATAACTTCTATGATCAGTATCAAAAATACCAAAATATACTTTCACTAGTATACATATACCCACAGTTATATTTGTTATTGTTTATTATAAATGGTAGAGGTCATATTTGAACTTATATGTTTATGAAGTTACATATTAAGTATTAATATATCTTTTTTTCAAATTTTTTGATAAGCGGATGTTCCCTAAAAGTTTAGAATGTGTCCCATGGACGAATCGATCTATTTCATGAAAAGGACAGTTCTGTTTGTTCTATTGATCAAAGGAGTATAAGGAAAGAAACTGTGGGCCTAATATTACAATGGGCCTAACAAGTGAAAGGGGATAAGTAAAACCCCAGTAGAAAAGTCTACATTCACTCCTTCAAGTATTGACCGAGTCTGGTCCTTTATTCCTCAATCGTAAAACTACTAGAAGCAAATACTCCCTCAACTATTAAAACTAGCTCAATTCACCTCCTTTAGCAATTTATACGATGGGTTGTCAAAGGTGATACATCGGCTAGGTCAATTGATGGTAAGTGGCGTTTGCATGGAAATTCTATCAAAAACATAGTAAGAAAAAAGAGAAAATATAATAAATACCATTGACAAACACTTGATTTTAAGAAATGTAATCGACGAGCGTGAGTTATAAGGAAAGGAACTGTGGGCCTAACAAGTGAAAGGGGATAAGTAAAACCCCAGTAGAAAAGTCTACATTCACTCCTTCAAGTATTGACCGAGTCTGGTCCTTTATTCCTCAACCGTAAAACTACTAGAAGCAAATACTCCCTCAACTATTAAAGCTAGCTCAATTCACCTCCTTTAGCAATTTATACGATGGGTTGTCAAAGGTGATACATCGGCTAGGTCAATTGATGGTAAGTGGCGTTTGCATGGAAATTCTATCAAAAACATAGTAAGAAAAAAGAGAAAAATATAATAAATACCATTGACAAACACTTGATTCTAAGAAATGTAATCGACGAGCGTGAGTTATACAAAATGTTATCATATAAACGAATTTGTCTAAGAAATGACATCGCCGTTAGGGTTCCGTCAAATTTTTTCGCTAAGTGCTAAGTATGAACAATATATTTAATGGTAAAAAATAGTACAAATTCGTTTGTACGATGACATTTCTTAGAACTCACATTTGCAAATGACATTTCTTAGACTTAGACGTTTATCAATGACATTTTTTAGATTTTCTCAAGAAAAAACTATGGCCCCATATGACAGCAAGAATATACTCCGGCAGTGTTTGGCTGTCTCTATTACATATCTAGATTCCCTTGTTTTTCGCGCGCATGCTTCCCGAACTGTTAAACGGTATGTTTTTGTGAAATTTTTTTATAGGAAGTTGCTTTAAAATGTCATATTAATCTATTTTTAATTTTTTATAATTAATAATTAATCAATCATGTACTAATCTATTACTACGTTTTTTTGCGCCGGATAACTTGCCTCAAGACAACCCAAGCCTAACGTGGTCTTTTCCTATCTTATTATATCCATCTTATCTAGTAGTTCGGGTTAGTGCGACAAATGTGGCTATTTCTTCTTAGAGTAGACCAACATGAGTTTGCAAAGAGATGTTGATGGCCTACCAAGCGGAGGAGGCCTCGATGATCAAGCAACATAGAGAGGATAAGCAGTATTCAACACATCATCAAGCTCGAGCATGGAGGCACCACGATCGAATAGAGGAAGCTAGAGAGTCTTGTCCCATGGGGGTTAGCAACATAGTGGCAGGGAGAGGGGAGGACTTCAGCGCCATACTACTAGAGCTAGGCCTAGCTACGTCGACAGTGTACTATCATGGAGGATCGTCTAGGGGGCAATGGTGTGCCCTCCCGTCCATTATCGCCGTCCTCATTGCACTCTACACCCTCATCGATGTGGAAGCAACCACTCATGACTAGGCTTGATGACGCTAGAGAGAAGCCCTATGTCACCATGGTCGTGTCTCCTAGATCCCTGTTGATATTAGCTTCAATCCACGCAAGCTAGGAGTCCCAAATTGACGCCTGCATGGACATGAAGCACCACAACATGTGAGTGTGGTAGCAGAACCATGGAGGATGAAGGAGCTCATTGACGTGGGCAACCAAAGGTAGAGGCAGAGCCCTGGGTAGAGGTCTTCCCATGTGGCGACCGAATCTAGGAAAGAGTGGTGGCGTAGGTGTTTAATGTCGAGCGCACGCCCAAGAGCATGCCGAAGCTCAGCGCAAGGGTGGTATCGAAGAGATGGGGGTAGAGCTCGAGTTTACCCTACCTGTGCTCCCAAATCGCTCCCTCTGCCCTTGGCTCTCCCTCCTTCCTCTGTCGCTTGTCGTTGCCCGTGTCCTTGAGCATGGCTACTCCACCGTTGCCCTTAACCACCCCATTTTGACCTATTCGATGACTCCTGCTCGGTCATCTGTCGTATCGCTCCCTTTCCTTCATTCTCTCAGCACCACTCATGTTGAACACACTTGCCGCTTGACTACACTAGTCAGATCCCAATGTACATCCGCTTTTCTTCGCCATCTTTCCTCCAACTCGCTATGAGCGTTAGGGATGTCATGTCTATGTGCCTCCTCTTGATGTGTGTCACAATGGGGACGACAAGACCTTAGCGATAACATTGGCATCCTGGTAGCATGGGTGAGCTGAGGATAAATTTGGGTGAAGCTCCACCGCCAAAAATGTGAATAGGGAGAAGCACTTCACTAGAATATGGGCCTCACAATTTTTCTTTTTTGCCTATATATCATTTCATATCAGCTCAATAAGGCAAGAAAAACCCCACTAGGAGTCTAATCAAGAACTATTATGCTCCCTAATCTCCACTCCATGCTATGCAGGCATCCACCACCGCTAGTATCATGCGACAGCGACCGACGCGAGCGCCTCTACCCCTATGTCCACCGCCGCCCAACACCACCTCCTACTACCCACAACGCCACCTCGTATCACCTGAATGATGTTGTTTGGCCACAATGCCTCTGCCTGGCCCTGCACTTCTATTCACTGTTGCCCATGGCCCTCCTAGCGTTACCTCTCATCGCCACCCAGCACCATTTCCCACTGCCGCCACCGGGCCATGTCTAGCGCATGTGGTAATTGAGTTGGGTTCTTTTTCCGATGAAAAATAAAAGATTTTCTAATTTTTTTGATAGTTATTTAATATTATAAATGATAAAATTAACTAATATTAAATTAAAAATCTACTCTATAAAGATGTGATGATAAATTTCTATATATATATAGATATTTAAAATATACAGTTTAATAGTTTAGAAAACATACATGTATAAATACATGAAACAATCAATTTATAGATTATATATAGGCTGCGTTCATTTCCTAGCTAGGTAACCCAATATTCTCTCGTTTTACATGCGCACGCTTCCCAAATTGCTAAACAATGCGTTTTTATGAAAATTTTCTACATGGAAGTTGCTTTAAAAATTCAAATTAATTTATTTTTCCATTTTTATAATTAATAATTAATTAATCATGTATTAATCTATTATCATGTTTTCCACGCCGGATACCTACCACCACCCCCGAATGCAGTCATAGAAAAGAAACATTTCAGCTTGCAAGCCCCCGGAGAGAAAATTGCAAAAATAACACTCCTAGTCGTGTGTTTCACAGATTTAACACTAGGCCCATATTCATAGACACAGATGGAACCACTCTCAAAGTCTCAAAGCTACTCGCCAAGCAGAAAAGTCAGCCGTGATCCGTTGGAATAATTAACTTTTTGCTACTCTTAGAAATGGCGCTAACATATTTGCCACTGGACCCATGTGTCTTACACATATGAAGACCCATGTGTTATAGATAGCGGGTGACAAATATGTTATGCGTCATTTTTAAGAATAGAAAAAAAAAGTTAAATGCCCCTGATCCGGTTGTCACGTGCGGTTGCGGCCTAGTAGAACAGAAGGAACCGAACCCCACTCTCCCAGTCTCCCGCACAGCCGCACCTGACACCCCGCGCTTCTACGGGAGGGAATCGGCATAAATCGAGGTCAATGCAGATCGCCGCGACTTCCACTGTCTCCCCGAGCCCGCATGCGAAGCATTTGCCCAAACCTTTCCCCCGGCCGTCCCGCGTCCACCTCTCCTCTTTCCGGTTCCGGAACAAGGCGTCGATCTCGATCGCCATGGCCGCCTCGACGTCGCCGCCGCCTCAGGAGCTCACCATCACGCAGCCCGACGACTGGCACCTCCACCTCCGGGAAGGCGACGTCCTCGCGGCCGTGCTCCCCCATAGGTTCGTCTGCTCGGTGGCTGCCCACTAGCTCGCTTTCCTTGTGAGGCACGCCTAGTGTTCGATATAATGTCTCAGAGAGGTGGCCTGACTGCTTGCGTGATCGTTTCATGCTGTTTGGCAGCGCGCTGCATTTTGGAAGGGCCATCGTGATGCCCAACCTGAAGCCACCGGTGACCACGACGGCACGTGCAGTGGAGTATAGGGAGGAGATCCTCAGGGCACTGCCGCCTGGGAGCAGCTTTGTGCCGCTCATGACGCTCTACCTCACCGATAATACTAGCCCAGAGGAGATCAAGCTCGCAAGTACGGACTCTAACTAATGCTTTCCTCCGTCTCAAAACAAGTTTATCTTTTTAGTTCAAATTATTTTGGGATGGAGGAAGTACTATTCTTTCCGTAGCTACATAGTGCCACTGTAGGTTGAGGTGTCCGTTTGTCACCCCTAGTGCTTATTTACACTTATTCTTAGTGATTTGACAGTCACGTTGGCATCTCTTATAAGCTAGAACAAACTTGACTGGTGTGCTTAATATACTAGCCATTACGATTATAATGTGCCATATCATATATGTTTCTTTTTTCCTCTCCTAGTCTATGGGTTGTAGAGTTCTCTATGTGATGTTTCTGTTGCATATTTTGCTTCATATTGACATCAGAAAAGAGCGGTGTGGTTTTTGCTGTGAAGTTGTACCCTGCCGGAGCAACTACTAACTCCCAAGATGGTGTCACTGATATATTTGGGAAATGCTTACCTGTGCTCGAGGAAATGGCTAGGCAGGAGATGCCTTTGCTTGTAAGTACTTCTGATGCTCTTCTTCCAGCATGTATTTTCGCCATTTGTTTTGAGTTCTTGTCCATGTTTCAAGTCTTTCTCCTTTACTTCAGAATGCCACTTTCCCTTGCCTTTTGTTCCTTGACAATGCCTAATTCAGTGAAATGTGTTGCCTCTAGTTAGTGACTTCCTTGCATAGTTAACTGTATAGATAGTACGAGTGACGTTGTGTCTTTGTTATTTTCCTCAAGGTTCATGGAGAAGTCACAGATCAGCATGTTGATACCTTTGATCGGGAGAAGGTTTTCATTGAGAAAATATTGGCGCCACTTGTACAGAGACTGCCACAGCTGAAAATTGTTATGGAACATATCACCACTATGGATGCGGTTAACTTCGTAGAATCATGCAAAGAAGGTGTGCACAATTACAGTAGCATTATATTTCTGTGCATATCTATGGTTCTAAAATTTCATTTTCGTCAGGTCATGTTGCTGCAACGGTGACTCCCCAACATCTTCTTCTCAACAGGAATGCCTTGTTTCAGGGTGGTTTGCAGCCACACAACTATTGCTTACCTGTACTCAAAAGAGAAACCCATAGTATGTTTCAATTGTCCTATCTTAACTCGTGCTGTCTTGCATGGTCCACTATTCACATATCTATAATTCTATTGAATTTTTTTAGGTAAAATATATAGGACATATGCCTACAAAATGCACAATAACACCTCTTTGGTTCAACAAATGGTCCAGATTTTATAAATGCTCAATAAGTAGTAGATTTCTTGCATTATTTACATAAATTTCATGCCAAATATATGTTTGTATTCCTATCATTTGCTTTAGGCAGATTTGTTTTGCTAAACAGTTTTGAATTGCCTACCTCAGGACAAGCAATCGTTTCTGCGGTAACAAGTGGGAGTAAACAATACTTTCTTGGTACTGACAGTGCTCCTCATGATAAACGGAGAAAAGAATGCTCCTGTGGTTGTGCAGGAATATATAGCGCTCCTGTCGCTCTTTCCCTTTATGCGAAAGTATTTGAGAAGGTAATCTCTCTTGTATCTCATGTTGATAAATAGGAAAAAAAATATTTTCACTCTCGTCTCGTCTTTTTCTTCTGTTTATAAGCCAAAATTTGAATTTTTAAACTTAAATTTTGAGTTGATTTTCAGGGTTTTTTCATCTTATTTTATTTTTCAACCTTGACTTTTTAGATTACTAAGAACACATATATAAAAGTTTTATTCACAAATTATTTTTCGTTTGCAAATATGTCATTTGCCTTTTTTCCTTGAAAAAGCCAAATGATCACCCCCTTAAGGTTGAGACATTTTGCTGCAGATTGGTGATAACTTGCAAGTCAGTTAACTGTAACGACGAAGTGTGTGAAGTGCATCAACCACAAATCTATAGCATAACTTGTAAATAACTATAATAACCAGAATGCTCAGAAAGCATTGTGGCTATCGGATTCACATCTTCGACCATCGTGATAATGACATTACGGTCACTGATATATGGACCCATAGAAGGATGGAACTCATATGTCAGTGACCGTAATGATACTAACATAATGGTAGGGTGATCCGAGTCCTGAGATATCTTGCATTTTTTACAGGCCGGTGCTCTTGATAAGCTAGAAGCATTTACAAGCTTCAACGGCCCAGATTTTTATGGCCTTCCAAGAAATACCTCCAAGATCGTCCTTAGAAAGAGCGCCTGGAAAGTACCTGATACATACTCATACAGTTCAGGAGAGATCGTACCTATGTTCACTGGCAGCACCCTCGAATGGCTTCCATCTGATCAACTTGAAGCATGAACAGAGGAAATTTATTCTTGGGGGAAAACTCAACTGGAATGGAGTACTATGCCTTCCCTTGTTGCCATCTCTGTTAGAATCAATACCAAACTTTTCGAGTCATAAGCACCCTCATTTGAAATTCTTGAAGCAATATTGCTGATAATAACTTATTGAAAGCAAGTAAGCAATGAAGAAAATGTTTGCTTGTCAAGCTGTTGTATGCATTTGATCGAGTGCTAGAAGGCCACAGTGTAAACTTTATACACTGGTGATTCAGAAACATCGTAATACGAACCTTCCAGTTATGTCATTGCATATCAATTACAAAATTTTCTGTTACATGTTCCTCATGACATTTTGATTGCCCTGTTTCTGGGACATGAGCGCTTCTCAACTCCATCCATCACGACAGTCACCTTGTTCTCCCCCGTGTATCGCCAACATCCAAATCGTCATCACCGAACTCGTCATGGAGTGAACGAAGCAATGTTCGCCGCTCAGCTCCACCAACGATGCCCCTCTCCTCCATTTCCCTCACCAACCTGTCGGCATCGTCCCTCCTCCCCAAACTCCACAGCTCCTCCAGCAACGCCCTCCTTGTGACGTCGTCGACCACCCTTCCCGCCCGAACCATGTCCCACATCACACTCTCCGCCTCCGAAGCCTCTCCTGCCATCGCCAGCGCGCTGACGAACGCGTTGCACGCCGGCTCCGTCGGGACCAACCCCTTCGCCCGCATTTCGTCGAACACCTCCCTGGCGTTCCTCGTCCGCCCCTGCGCGCTCAGCCCGTGCACCAGGTAGCTGTACGTGAGGGCGTCCGGCTCGCAACCGTAGACGGGCCGCATCTGGTGGAACACGCGCAGCGCGTCGTTGAGGTGCAGCGACTGCGCGTATCCCTTGACGAGCACGTTGAGCGCGCGCGTGTCCGGCGGGACCCCCTCCTCCAACATCTGCCGGAACAGAGCGGCGACGGTGTCCATGTACATGTAGTGCACCATGGTGTCGCCGCCGCCGCGGGACAATAGCGCAGTGAAGAGTGTGTGGTAGGTGTCGGCGGAGGGGCGCGCGGCGGGGTCGGCGGAGGAGCGCATGAGAGTGTAGACGTGGAATGCCTTGCCGATCCTGCGGAACTGGCAGTAGAAGTAGAGCGCAGAGCTGAGGAGGGGCCCGGGGGATGGGAGCGAGGGGAGGAGGGAGAAGGCGAGCGCGCAGGTGCGGTCGAAGTCGGCGTAGAGATCGGCGGCGGCGAGGCGCTTGATGGCGATGAGGAAAGGGCCCGGGTCGGGGCGGAAGGTGGGGAGGCCGAGGGAGTGGGTGAGTAGCGGAAGAAGTAGGCGGTCATCGGAGACGGAGGAGAGGGAGTAGGCGAGGAGAGGCGGGGTGAGACGGGAGGGGAGGGTGCCGATGGCAGCGGAGACGACCTCAGGAGAGGGCGGCGCCGGGTTCGGGGATCGGCGGCTGCGGCGGAAGCGGTGCGGCGTGCGGCGGGAAGAGGTGGAGAAGGAGAGGCGGTGGGCGAGCAAGGCGTCGGCCGCTGTGGCGCCCAACCGGTGGCGGAGGAGCGTGGTCATGGCGGCGGCGGCGGGCGCACTTCGGCTCCAGAGTCCAGACCTCCAGTCTTCTCCAAATTTGTTGCAAACCCACGCGCGAATCTTGAAGCAAATCTCACGGTCCATGCCTCTCGAATCTACGGCCACCAGCTTAAGCTCATAGCGCCGACACGCGGGCAGAGAACCGCCGCCGGGCAGAGGCAAAGGGGAGAAAGTGCAGGCGACGGCGACCCATCTCAACTGCTCCTAGAAAGGATGGCCGCCGCCGCCTCGTTGGCAAGCCCTCTCCGGCGAGTCCTTCACGTCCCTTACGCACGCCGCGCTATCCCCACGTCTTACCACTTCTTCCCCAGAGGTAAGTCCGAACCCACGCTCTGTTCGATTGCGCTTTGGTCTGAAGATTCTAACGCTTGGCTACCCATGGACCCATGGTGCAGGACGGTGTCACGCGGCTCTCTCCTTCACCGCGGATGCAGCAAGAGACTCGGCGGTTAAGGGGAGCGTGGATAGGAACGTAGCCGAGGAAGTCAGTAGCATTCTGGATATGGTAATTCGTTTTCTGTCATTACACCTCAATTATTTACACCAACTTATCGAGATTACTAGATTAGATGGTTTATTGGAGCATATATTGGCTTGTAGACGTTGTGTTTGATGAAATGCCTTCATGGTATTAATCAATTTTTCTCCACCAAAATAAGCGATTTCAGAAAGTATTACGAGCTTCAGGTTATGTCCATTAGGTGACTTTTGTCCCTATGTGAACATTGGTGGAAAGGAAACAAACGAAAGTTTCTCTTAGCACATCAAACAGATTCACTGTGTTCGTGGTTGCAAACATAATCTTTCAACAACATTGAACTAGCTTGTTTTTGTAAGTTTCAAAATACTGAGACAAGAGTTTTGTAACTGCTAATTACACAAGTTGCAAGTGCAACATTTGATGCTGATATGGTGCCTTGCGCTTCATGAATTTATAATGGCATCCAACTTATACAGGCACAAAGGGCTTCCCAACGGAGAGATGTTTTCCACACCAATTTTCTTACTCCACCTATAGTAAAGGAGTGTATGCTGGCAATTGAGAAGTTGGCAGACATCAAAGCAGTAGCACAGGGGGGCTATCCACAGGTGAATTCAAGTACCATCAAAGGAAATTGATCTATTAGCTTCCGTTACCCCATCTGCCCCGTCCTCACTTAATATTTTATCTAGGCTGAGCGATGCCGAGTTTCAGTTGGACATCCAGACTGTATGACAAGCAACCCAGATGTAGTTGCTGCTTTGAGGTTCTCAAATTTGCACTATAAGCAGTTCCATCTTTTATATAAGCTAACTTTGAGGCCGTCTCAGCATCTCAGGGAATTTCAGATTGGAACCCTGTTCTCATGGTGATTTTCTTGGTGCTATTCTTGGGACAGGAATAACAAGGGACAAAGTTGGAGATATACTTTTGCAGGTGAACATGCCTTCCCAGTCGTTCAACTTCTGGATTGTGTTTTGGACTTTGACCTTTGTCCGTCTGAGGTGCCTCTTTGTGTGTGTTTTATCAGGGAGAGAGGGGTGCTCAGGTCCTTGTTGATCCTGAACTTGTTGACTATCTGACTTCCACACTTGAAAAGGTGGGTTTATGCATGTTTTGTAATTTCTTAACTATATATATGACACATAAGTTCTAACATTATCTTAACCCAGATGTTTTCACTTACGTTGATTACATGACGTCATGCAAACAACAGAAGCTCTGAAGCTACTGGTTTTTTATTAATTTTTACTCATAGCACATTTAAATAGCAGAACATGTGCTCCAATTTTTTTGTGATTATTTGCATCATGTTATAACTCTCTAGATTAGTTACATGTTAGCCTGTTGTATTGTTTTTTTATTGATCTAAATCTTCCCATGAACTTTGACTGCTGTATTTTTCTTGTTGTTTTAAACCCTTTCAATTGCAGTTTACTCTTGAAGTCTTGATTGTGTTAATTCAACAGGTTGGGAAAGTTGGAGTTTCATGCACACATATTCCTTTGCTTGCTCTAGAATATGAACCACCAAGGTTAGCCTGACATCTCATCTCATCTCACAGTTGGCACAATTTTTTTTGTAAATGCCTGGACCAAGATACTCAGCACTCAAAATTACCTTTGAACTGCAGGACCAAATCCTTTAAAACGATAGAATCATCACTCAGGGTTGATGCGCTGGCTAGTGCAGGATTTAAAATATCACGTACAAAACTTGCTAGCTTGATCAGGTATAATTTGTGAGCTATCCATCTCCTATGCTCATCAAAATGGATTTTATCTTAACATCAGTGGTTTACTGTGAATTTTCTTCCCTTCTACCTTGGATGGTGTCATTCACACATTATTTTGTTTAATTACTGCTCATAAATCGATTAATTTGTGTACCCAAATTGCTCTTTTGTTGTTCAGTTCTGGTGATGTCCGTGTGAATTGGTCGCCAGTTTTGAAAAATGGAGTAACTCTCAAGGCTGGGGATGTTGTTTCTGTCAGTGGAATGGGGAGATTAAAGGTAGAAATTTACATGCGATTACCACTTTAATAGATGACTTCTAGGATAAATTTTGATTATGCAATTGGTGCATATGGTGTTCCGCCAATGGAGTTAGGAGAAAAGGCAGGTTCAGGTATTTGCCACTTCAAACAATGACGTTCAATAATTGCCACTCCATGTGCCATTGGCATGTAGTCCTGGGCCACATGCCTGTGACACAGGGCATGCCTTTTCTTTTGGGTCTGAATGGAACTTTTGGGCTGCCTAGATCTAAATATATATTTTTATTTATTATGTTCCTTACAAAATATATTGGTGCCTTGATCCAAATCACTACATCAATTAAGATCTATACCATATGTGTGTTTGTTTTTGTTTCCACGTGAGAATACATTCACTTCTTGTGAAACCATTAGATCAAAAGTTTCAAATAACAAAGCCACAGCCTTTACTGTGTGACTTTACTATTCATGTAGAGTTTTGACTGTCCTATGGCTGCATGTTACATCAGACAAATGTTGCAAGAATCATGTGGATCAGATCTTCAGATGATCATTGAGAAACTAGAACTATTTTTCTTTGCTGACAATTGGATTTTAAGAATCAGGGATGATTGATATGCAAATACATGATATGAGGAAATATAGTATGCTTGGAAGATGTTTGAATGCTACTAGATGAATATTTGTTTTTAAAGTGATGAATTTCCCATGCACTTGGGTATATAGCAACCAGTTCTATGATTGAGTTGTTTAAATTAGTTATTGTTTTCTCTAGATTGGGGAAATTGTGACTACGAGGAAAGGAAAGTATGCAGTTGAGCTGATCCAATATTTGTAGGTCTGCAAGGGATAAATGGATCTCTCAAGATTACTGACCAAATGAACGGTATGGATTTTTTTATACCTATATTTGACTGGAGTTCTTGTATTTGCATATCTTATATCAAAACTGCAATGCCACAATTTACTCTATCCTTCAGATTCACTAAGTTACTACTACAGCTTCGATCCAGAATTCCTTGTACAGCTCATTGGTAATTGGTATATACTAGAACCAAACTTCTACATAACAAGAGGATGCTTCTAGTATTTAATGTGATATTACCTCTCATTCATCATGGAGAATGTCGAAAAGGGCATGCTCTATATGATTGAAATAGTGATTTTTCTGTTGCGCATACTTAAAATTGTACTACAGATTTGCACTCATCTATATTTTATCATATGTTTTGATGGAGTTCTTTCATATGGGGCTATTCTTATGCAGGACTGAAGTTCCCCTTTCAACTGCAACTTCTGTGAGGACTTGTTCTGTTCTGAAAAAAAAAGTTTGTGTTTAAAACCAAAAGGCATTTCATAAATTCATTATCTAACTTTCCATACTGCATAACGCAGCTTATACTATATTCATAATGATCAACTGCTGCCATTGCCAACCATGAAACATGTGACTTGATCGCGACAGGATGGAGGCAACCTGTTTACTTGGGAAAACTGATGACGACTAGTCATAGATTCAGTGCTCTTTAAGTGTGACAACGGCTATTCTTTGTATGGAAACCATCTTTAGATGTCACGAAACTATCACAATCCACAAGATTTAATTTTTCAAGTTGCAAATTTGTGCGGGAGTCCTGTTCTCTTATAGATTGCAGTTGCATGTGATTTGGATATCACTGGATTTTCAGAATAGGAGCAAGAAAAAATTGATTGAGACAATGCTCACGAAGGCTTAGCTGCCAAAAAGCTTATAAATCTTACAGAAGACTTGCTATTTCCTTCGACCTGCTATAACGATGTGAATTATCAAATCTGATGCAATCATGCCAGATTCTGGGGCTAACGATTTCATGGTGATCGAAAAAGCCAAACAACATATTTACGAAAGAAAAATAATTTTTGAACAAAACTTTTATATATGTATTCTTATTGATCTAAAAACCAAGACCAAGACTCGAAAATAAATTACGATAAAAAAACCCCAAAATTAACTCTATTTAAGGTTAAAAATTTAAATTTTGGTTTATAAGTATAAACAGAAGTGAAAAGATAAGGGTGGAAGTATTTGGGTGTGTTATATCTGTTCTGATTCATCTTCTTCAGTCTTCAGCCGTTCAGCGGGTCCTTAAGAACAAAATATTTCTTCTATGTATGTATTTTCTCACTGAGATATCCAGTCTTGATCTAGTAAGATACTGCTAGTACCATATTAAAAGCACGACATCACATGTCCGTTGTTTGAGTGTGGTGTAACTGTATGTAACCTTTTGGATCTTAAATGTAACTTGACAGCTTGTAACGAGTTCTTTTAGAGTAGAAGAGAGAGAGAAAGAGACACGAATTTGTTCGTTTTAGGCACACCAGTTAATTGACCAGGAACTATAGCTACAGCTACCTTCCTTGCAGTTCAGCAGTTTCTGAAGGAGATGCCAAAAGCTTGTTAACTCACAGTCGCATGTTCCCGTGGCTTGGTGATTCTTTCCAAGATATTGATATATTTTAGTTTCATATCGGACCAAAGAAGCCCAACAACGTTTTCCCCTCGTGAATTAATCCAAAAGAAAGTCCAAACTACGAGGCTATTGATAGTCATTTACTACTCCCTCCGTTTCGGGAGATTTGTAAAAATGGGATTCCAAACATCTGACATTTGTAAATTTAATATTCGAAATGTATGACATGTGGGTCCATCTGTGTCAATGAAATGTGGGCCTAATGATAAATTTGCGAAACACCACAATTGGAGTCCTATTTTTTAAATTTTTTCCTCCGGCGTTTCATAATGTTTGACTTTTTTCTTTCAATGTTAGACCATTATCTTATTAAAAAAATATAAAAATATCATTTATTTTACTTGTGACTTATTTTATTATCAAAAGAACTTTAAGCATGGTTTGTCATTTTTTATATTTATACTAAATTTTTAAATAAGACGAATGGTCAAACGTTGCAACCAAAAAAGTTAAACATTTACGTTATGAAACAGAAGTTCCCTTATCCAGAATGGCAGGCTGTTTGCAATCCCTTTGCTTTCGAAGTTCGAACGATATCCTATTAGCCCTATCTTTTTTAAAGATTAAATTTACGGTAGATTTTAGGACTTTTTATCGTACTTTATTTTCAGTATACATAAATTATTTTATTTACAAATATACCATTTAGATTTTTTTCCATGAATAAGCTAAACAATAACCATCTGAATTTAGAATGTTTAGGCATTGGCCATTATTGATTAAATGGGGTTTATGACGATGGTTGGGGTGTTTACGTGTCTGGAACTGTTCAAAAGATAGAGGAACATTTGGTACAGTGGCTTCAAAGCCAACTGTTGTTGCGTTTTGCGGTGAAGTGTTGTTAGTGGGTTGAATGATTGGAACAGGTGTAAGTGTGAGCAACCCTTTCCAAAACAGAATCATCCTAATTTGGACCCTTTCACCGTAAGTTTCCTCTGAGCCGGCGTGGTGCTGTGCTTTCTAGCATGAAGATAACCTTGATTAGTCTCTAGTCCTATGCAATTCCAAGTCTCAGTTTGCTAGCTCCAGGCTGTTTTTTTAAATCAAGTTGTTCTTGTTTCTTTACCAATCCATCTCGTAGAAAATTAGCTGCTCCTTCAGAAAGATTATTCATTCCGGATGTGCCATTTGCACGACAAGATTAGTTGTGACAGAATTGACTCCGGCTCTAAAATATGGGTAAAGCTTCCTTGGATTCTACGCTCACCATACTTGAAACACACACAAACCCAATGGGCAATGGTTGCCTATAGGCTATAGCCTGTCCTAAGCCAACAGCAAACTCGCATTGTCTCCTTGTTCGCCAACGAAGACTTGACCAGCTCGGAGGATTCGAGACTATTTTTACGTAGCGACGAAAGGACGTGGGTTAAAAGATAAACAATACTGCTGAAAAATAACGTGATCGCTGTAGGTTTTTAACATGCTTGATTATCTGTTCTAACCGTGAGATTACACCACACGTTTGCGTATATTTTTGTGGTGCTGTGGTGGTGGTGGTCTGTTTGTGACGTTCGCGTTTGAACCGAAAATTTCCAGGCCAAAATAATGTTAGAAACAAAGGCACAAACGAGACACGAATTTAATGTGGAAAACCCTTGCGGGAAAAACCACGGGCGCCAACCGGCAATAATCACTATGAGGATATGATTACAATGCAGAGGAAACGATGAGAACTTTTTTCTTCCCGTGCAGACTACAAGAGTATATATAAGGGGAAAATCTAAGAGTCCTAGTAGGATTAGGCGAAAGAATCCTATTAGGAAACTAATCCGACTCCTAGTAGGAAACAACTGGGAGAAACCTACTAGGAAACTAATCCGGATATAATTCCAGTTACAATTCGGATCACATATTTAACAATCTCCACCTTGAGACGAATTTTCTCTTGTAGCATCAAAATCATCAATTACCAATATACACCTCACAGGTCAAATTGATTGCGCGCCAAATAGTCTCTTGGACTATACCGTAACACCAACCAAGCTTGAGCAAAGCTCAAACTTAGTGGCAGGAACTGACTTTGTCATCATGTCAGCTGGATTATCATGAGTACTTATCTTGCATACCTTAACATCACCATCAGCAATAACACCTCGAATAAAGTGATATCTGACATCAATGTGCTTAGTTCTCTCATGAAACATCTGATCCTTTGTAAGGCAAATTGCACTTTGACTGTCACAAAATATATTTATGCAAGACGTAATTCCACAAAGCTCAGTATACAAGCCTCTGAGCCAAATAGCTTCTTTGCAAGCTTCAGAAATAGCCATGTACTCTGCTTCAGTAGTAGATAAGGCAACAGTTGCTTGCAAACTTGCCTTCCAACTAACAGCACAGCCTCCAATAGTAAAAACATAACCTGTAAGCGATCTTCTCCTATCCAAATCTCCAGCAAAATCTGAATCCACATAACCAACAAGTCCATCTCTAGACGTTCCAAACTGCAAATGAGCATTAGAAGTACCACGCAGATATCTGAAAATCCATTGAACTGCTTTCCAATGCTGTTTGCCAGGATTAGCCATGTATCTACTGACAACACTCAATGCATGTGATAAGTCAGGACGCGAACATACCATGGCATACATAAGTGAACCAACTGCTCTTGAATATGGAACTCCAGACATGTACTCAATATCAACTTCTGATTGTGGACAAAAATCTGAAGATAATCTGAAATGTGCAGCTAAAGGAGTGCTTACTGGCTTTGCATCATGCATATTGAAGCGACAAATGACCTTTTCAATATAACCTTTCTGGCTAAGATACAACTTGCCAGACCGTCTTTCTCTGGTAATTTCCATACCGAGGATTTTCTTTGCTGCACCTAAATCCTTCATCTCAAACTCACTACTCAGTTGTGCCTTCAATTTTGCTATCTCTGATTTGTCTTTTGCAGCAATCAACATATCATCAACATAAAGAAGCAGATATATAATTGAACCATTAACCTCTTTAAGATAAACACAACTATCAAATTGTGATCTTTTGAAATTCTGAGAAAGCATGAAAGAGTCAAATCTCTTGTACCATTGCCGAGGTGATTGTTTCAACCCGTAAAGGGACTTATCCAACCTACAGACAAGATTTTCTTTACCAGGAACAACAAAACCTTCCGGTTGCTCCATATAGATGTCTTCTTCTAACTCCCCATGTAAAAATGCAGTTTTCACATCTAATTGCTCTAGTTCATAATCATGTATTGCAACGATACCAAGTAAAGTGCGAATTGAACTATGCTTCACAACTGGGGAAAACACATCATTGAAATCAATACCTGGAATCTAGCTATATCCTTTAGCAACTAACCTTGCTTTATATCTTGTCCCATCAGTTGGAGATATACCTTCCTTTCTTTTGAAAATCCACTTGCAACGGATAGGTTTCTTCTCCTTTGGCAATTCCACCAATTTCCAAGTATGATTCTTTTCAAGTGACTCCATCTCGTCATGCATGGCAGCTATCCATCTATTGCTATCGGCAGAAACAATAGCCTCAGAATATGAAGAAGGTTCTGCATTACCTTCGATTTCTTGCGCCACACTCATAGCATAAGCAACTATGTTCGCTTCTTCGATCAATCTTTGAGGGGCTTTAATATTTCGCCTAGCTCTGCCTTGTGCAATAGAGTATTTTGGTGACTGCTCAACAACAGAAGAGTCTGACTCTTCAATAACCGGTGCATCTTGGTTACTAGCAATATTCTCTTTTTCTGGTACATGTACTGAACTGATCAAGTGCTCCACCTGCACGCTTGCTTTCTGCTGACTCTTAACAGGAACATTAGTAGAAGATTTATCATTCAACATAACTGTTTCATTGAAGGTGACATTTCTACTAATCACAACCTTTTGGGTTTCAGGACACCATAACTTATAGGCTTTCACACCAGAAGGATAACCAAGAAATATGCACTTAATAGCTCTAGGCTCCAATTTACCGTTGTCAACGTGAGCATAAGCAGTACAACCAAATACTTTCAGGTCTGAATAATTAGCTGGGGAACCAGACCACATCTCAATTGGAGTCTTCTTATCGATGGCATAACTGGGTGAGCGATTAATAAGATAACAAGCAGTGGAAGCAGCTTCCGCCCAAAAACGTCTAGGTAAACCTACATTTGACAGCATACAACGGGCCTTTGAAATAATTGTCCTGTTCATACGCTCAACTACGCCGTTCTGTTGAGGTGTATGAGAAACGGTGTAGTGGCGCACAATGCCTTCTGACCTACAATATGATTTAAATTGCCTAGAACAGAACTCCATCCCATTATCAGTACGAAGGACTTTCACCTTCCTTTCAGTCTGTCTTTCGACCATAGTCTTCCACTCCTTAAATACCAAAAAAGCTTCAAATTTGTGCTTTAGAAAATAGGGCCAAACTTTTCTCGAATAATCATCAACGATAGTCATCATATAACGAGCACCTCCAAATGACCTCTTACGAGCAGGACCCCATAAGTCAGAATGCACATAATCAAGAATACCTTCAGTAGTATGTGTGGATGTGGTAAACTTCACCCTCTTGTGTTTGCCAAAGATACAATGCTCACAAAATTTCAACTTTCCGATGTTTTGTCCATCTAGTAGTCCTCTCTTGCTCAATTCTGCCAAACCAATTTCACTCATATGCCCGAGACGCATATGCCAAAGATCAGAATTCGATAATGAATCGGTAACTGCAGCAACATTACCTACTATCGTAGTACCTCGTAGATGGTACAAATCGGCAGTTTTAATATCAGCTTTCATCACAACAAGAGAGCCTTTTGTTACCTTCAAAATTCCGTCTCCACCGGAATATCTGTACCCTTTGCGATCAAGAGTAGATAAAGAGATGAGATTTCTCTTTAAACGGGGAATATGCCGCACATCTGATAATGTTCTAATGCAGCCATCAAACATCTTGATCTGTATAGTACCAACGCCCGCAACTTTGCAGGGCGTATTATCACCCATCAAAACATTACCACCTTGTACAGGTTCATAGGTGGTAAACCAATCCCTATTAGGGCACATATGATAGGTGCATCCAGTATCAAGAAGCCACTCGTCACTGGTTTGTACACAACCAGCATAAGCAACCAGTAATTCTGCATCTGGTTTATTATCAGTAGCAACTGCGGCTTTACCTTGCTCTTCTTGCTTACCTTTCGGTTTATAATTTCCCTTGTGCTTTTCTTTGTTCTGTAGCTTCCAACAATCGGAAATATCATGTCCACCTCTCTTGCAGTATTTGCATGACTTATACCTGCCTCTGGATTTTGATCTCCCGCGGTAGCCACTAGAACTTTTGTCTCTTGATTTGTTGTCTGTGTTCTTCTCTTGTTGCCTGCCCCGAACAACCAAGCTTTCTGGTTGTGAGTTAGATCCTTCAGAAGGTACCATCTTCTTCATCTTTTCTTTGGCTTGCAAAGCATCATAAACTTCTTGCAAAGTTAGAGTATCACGACTATACAAGATAGTATCTCTGAAATTTGCATATGAGCTAGGCAATGAGCACAACAGAATAAGGCCTAAATCCTCTTCATCATACTTTATCTCCATGGACTCAAGGTCAGCAACAATTTCCTTGAAAGTGGAGAGATGATCCATCACAGACTCATCATCTTGCAACTTGTGCAGAAATAACTTTTGCTTCAAGTGCATCTTGTTGGTTAGATCCTTTGTCATGCATATCTGTTCCAGCTTCAACCACAGCGCGGCAGCTGTCTTCTCCTTAAGCACTTCCTGCAAAATATTATTGGATAGATGAAGATGGATATATGCCATAGCCTTACGGTCTCTCTTCTTCTCATCGGACCAATCATTTGTCCTTTTGTTGTTGAATCCATCAAGTGCATCATTCAGATCTTGCTGTGCAAGAATTGCACGCATCTTCACTTGCCACAATGAGAATCTTGTGTCTCGGTCCAAAAGAGGTAGATCATACTTTAAACTCGCCATTGGGAATAAATCCTGAATCTGTTGGTATTAATATGTTGAACCCAAGCAGATACGCGAAACTCCAGTGCTCGGAATGATGCACAATAGTTGATCTGACAACTTTTGGGCACACAAGATCGGGTAAATGTAGCAATTAAATCTGGAAAGAAAAACGATACTGTTACTGTAGCTGTACTATAGCTGCTACAGTAGCGCGGATTGGACGGCACGATCTGATGGCTTGTCCTTGGAACGATCAATTTTTCTCCTGCGTGCGTGCATCTGCTCCTTTCTTTTTCTTCTGTGCGGACGCGACGTCGAGTCGGAGTCGCCGCCGATTCCGACCTGATCTCGACGGAACGGCGATTCTGTAGATTGCCGGAAAAAGCCCGGTCAGCGGTAGCAACGTAGCGTAGATTAATCTTCGCTGCTCTGATACCACTTGTTAGAAACAAAGGCACAAACGAGACACGAATTTAATGTGGAAAACCCTTGTGGGAAAAACCACGGGCGCCAACCGGCAATAATCACTATGAGGATATGATTACAATGCAGAGGAAACGATGAGAACTTTTTTCTTCCCGTGCAGACTACAAGAGTATATATAGGGGAAAATCTAAGAGTCCTAGTAGGATTAGGCGAAAGAATCCTATTAGGAAACTAATCCGACTCCTAGTAGGAAACAACTGGGAGAAACCTACTAGGAAACTAATCCGGATATAATTCCAGTTACAATTCGGATCACATATTTAACAAATAAGAGTCAACTTAACACCACTCGATGACCTCAAGGTGCAGCTAGCAAGAGATCTCTCCTCCACACGTTTCAGCCTCCCATTTGCTCTACGTTACTTTACTCTCTTTTACCAACTTTACTCCCTATCACACTTCTTGAATTCTTTAAAAAACTTTCACATAAAAGTTATTCTAAAAATCGGTATTAATCCATTTTTAATTTTTAGCTAATACTTATTTAATTATATACTAATATATGTCATGTTTTCTGTGCCGGGACCTCTCTCCTGAACATAACCTTAAAGTTCAAAACTATCAATATTGTAGTAGATACTCACGGAAATGGACACGATTAGAATCTATAGCATAACAACAAGAGAGCTAGCGGCGGCTAAAAAATTATAGATCCAGAAAATTTATAAATACATTTGTGTACCTATTTCTCTTGATTAATGCACATATTAGCTATAATTGCTTATCATCGACAATATAATTTCCAAGTAGCACTTTTATATATGTAGGCATGATTTCAAAATTAGTGCTAAAAATAAATATGACAAAGAACTCTAAAATTAATCTTTGAAATAAAGCTTAACAATGACTTATAAGCTGAAACTCGAACATAACATCTAGAACTTTTTTTTTACATTTATAATTGTACACTGAGTAGAGTATCCTGTATGAACACATATGTAGAGTCAAGAGTTCCCTGGACAATATTTAGAGTTCCTTGTATGGATATATATATACTCTAGAAATTGCTATACGTATGACTCAACCATCCGACTTACATATGACCCACTTGATCAACGGCTACCATATCACTTACTGGACCCACTTACCTAATCAATGGTTATAGTGTTTTAATCATACGTATGTAGTATAATTGAGTTGTACGTATAGCAGGAGTGATATACTCCGTATATGGGTTTGGTAAAAAAAAAAAACAAACAATCCAGGGGGCGACTCGCACTAGCACACGGCGTCCAAAGCCGACGCGCCGGCACAAGTAACCTGATCCGTGTCTGTTCCAGCGCGGCGCGGGCTTAACCGGGACGTTTGGAGCCACGCATCCCGGGATCCCCGCGCACTGGCGGGTGATCGATCTCACCAAGCAAGCGTGTTAGTCCAAGCGTGCCGCGCCATGCCTCCCGCGCACAAACGGCCCACCCTGCAGCGCGGGTTTTCGGTCGGTCGAATTGGCGGTTAGCTGTCGATCGATCGGAAGGGACATCGTCACATACTACTCTCGTTAGATTTGAGATTTTTTTAAACTCTAAATCCTAAACCCTAGCCCCGAATTTCACCTTAGCCCCGGCTCAAAAATGGCACTGAGGCAATCCCTATGCTCAGCCCCAAACAGGGCCTTGAAATTGAGTAAATACTCTCTCCAATCAACATATCATAATAAATAATAATACAATAAAGTAAACCATGATTCTTGAATTATAAATTTCAATAATACAACAAAATGAACAAATCAAAATCAAAGACCTAGAAATATGAGTGACATTATTTTCATGTGTTTACATTAAATCAGGGCTCCACAGGTTTCCCGTGGGTGATTTTCCTTACCAGCACCATCCCTGAAATTTTCGAGGCCTCCATCTCAAAGCCCTGCAAGGGTAAAATGAGTTGCGCCCTCAACAGGGATAATGCCAAGCCTATTTGATAGGGCTCACACATGATGTAGCTTACACCAGGTGTGGGGCCATCAAACTCTTCGATTCTAGTTAGGTTTTGAATGTTTTTTAAAATATAATAACATTTAATGGAAAATCACAATAGTAATTGTATAAGTCTAGTGCAAAGGAAGCATATCGAACTAGCAGAGTTCGACAAAGCCCATGCTTGGTGTACCCTGCATCGAATTCTCTATGTTTGGTAGGACCCTATTGTTACTCTCATGTTCAATAGGAGCTCTATCAACCACACAAAGTTCAATAAAGTCATATTTTCATAATTTTTCTCACTTGACATATATTTTTGTAATTTTTTAAAGAGTACTTTTTTTTGAAAAAATAAGTCTAGGTTTGGTCCTATGAGCATATCTTGCAATGCAGACTTTGGTGGCTTGGCTCTTGTTCGACCTTTGTGGAGTGATATATCTCATATTAATCACTCTTATTATTATTTTTTATATGTATGTAGTTGACATGCAAGAAAGAAGTGGACATCTAACTGAGGGATGAAAATATATCTCTATATCACATTAATTAATATATGAATTTAGACAAAATCAAAAGGTATTATAATATAAAATGGATGAAGTATTATTTTTCTCCCTTTTATATCATTTGCTAGTCCTAGTACCTAGTAGTAGTGAACAATTGAGTCAAATTACAAGGACAATCAACGTATTTACAAACGAAAAATAATTTATGAATATAATTTTTTACATGTTTTTAGCATTTAAAAAGCTAAGACGAAAAAATAAACTACGGTAAAAAACTATAAAATCAACTTCAAATCTAAAGTTAAAAATTTAAATTTTGGTTTATACGCATCTACACGAGTAAAATGACGAGGGTGACAGTATACACCGTATTACTCCGTAGTAAACATGCATGTCGATATGATATTTTGCATGGGACCGGTCTGTTTCGAACAGATACAAGAGGGGGACCCTCACATGCATTTTCTTCCGGTTCAGATTTTGTCAGCTGGACACGCTTGTGTCCTTCGCCATGATCTCCCCCTTTATGACATATGCTTAGCCCGGAGAAATCATCTCCATCTAGACACACGTTACGTTGCACCTGTTGAGTTGACTTAGCCACTCAGAATTAATTCCGTGAAGACATTTTTTTTCTCTCTCTCGCGGTCTGATTTTAGTGAAGACTATACGGCCACCCCTTCGTCTAAAAAGAAAAGAAAAGGCTCAGCACGCCCCCCTTCTCCATCGTGTGTGATACACGCCTCCCTCCGTTAAAAAGCAGGCGATTTTTGCCAGTGCACTTAAGCCGCTCTTTCCTTCACTCTCCCTGTGAGTTGCTACAAATGACTTTGCAGTTGATTTAATTCCATGGCTACAGTGTGAACTAGCTGACCCGGAATAGCTAAATATGTAGAGCAGTATGCTTTACGGACTTGATTGGCACCACATGGCACCCAGCTTAAGTAGTCCTGAGCCCGAATTTAATTGCCGCCCCCATCATGCATCATCACATGAAAGTTAACTAATGGCCCTGATTAGTTTATGAACAGTAGCATGTGAGGAGAAAGATGGCCCTCGCATCCATCCATCCATCCATCCGATCGGCCACTAATTAAAACAAGCGCTCCCAGCTACGTACAGCTACGCACGGCGCGACCGATCCACTCGTACAGACAAGTCAACAAGGTACGTTGAGCTATCCTAGTTCGCGGTGCATGCACCAAAGACCGCGTACGCAGCTTAACTATTGGAAAATTAATTCGGCTGCTCTTGGTTGGGTTTGACTTGCTCGTCTCCGTTTCCTTGGGTTATCATCCTCTGTTTTTTTTTTTTACTGAGGTAAAGGGTGACATACTGACGTGTGCCGCGTGTCTGATGTATAGATAAGGTTTTTCACGTATCGTTTCAGAAACCACGTGCCAGCGATATCACGGTTATCGGCATAAATCACGATAGTCGTGTGAAATCCATATAAGTTTGAATTTAAATTTTTAAATAAATCACCGTGGTTTTGAGTGTCAAACCACATGGTAGGAGTGATTATTGCTGCAGTTCCAATAGAAATGATCGTAGTGTTTAGTACTATAATCATGTTGTTTTTTCGATATCAATAATCATGGTTTTTTTAGGAACGTCGTACGTTTCGATTATTCCGATATATCACCGTGACTTTTTTATTTCTCTTTCATGTTGTTAAAATTTTTGAATTCTCGTGATATTTAGTGAGCCAACCCGTGGTTCATTGTTATTGTGCTCTGGCCAATATGACCAATTATCATGATTACCACGGTTCAAACCCTGATATAGATCAAGTTGGTGTACGCGTACGCTATACTATGTGTGCGTGCATCCAATTTCTTGTCAACAAAAACAAGATTGCCTTTGCCGGGGATTTTTAATTTATTAAAAATATGTCTTTTTAACAATACTCACAGTAATATTTATCTTATTAGTCATTTTCTTTACAATTATTTTTATTTTATTTCACCTTATCCTTCTACTCCTATCTACGATAGATTATTAAAGTATACTATATTTTTCTTTTAATCTTACTCTCTTTGAGCAAGTATAATAGCATGCTATAAGCCAACTAAATGTTGAGATGGAAAAGAGATAGAAAGAGAGAAGAAGATTTGGGCTATAAACTTATAGCCAGCTCTAGCATAAGAATCAAGAAACTATTTGAGAGATAAGTGGGTCATGTATTAATTATAAACTACGGTATCGGTGGACTGAGAAAAACTACCAGGATTATTATAGTGAACTTGCTAACTATATTATTAGCCTTGTTCTTATAAATAAACTATAAACTAAAAATACTTACTGTATAATTTAAAATAGAGATACTACGTGAAGTATGCGGTTTTCCAACCTAATCATGCGGTGTGGAATATATATATATGTGCCACGTAGAATCTACCTCGACCGGACCAACCTCGAGCGTAGGCGGGCGGATTTAACCGCGCGCGAGACGAGGACATGTTAACCGACCCACCGGGCGCGCGCCGCGATGATGCCTTCCTCCTGCCCGATGGCCCCCGCCACATGCGCGCCGCGCGCACGACGGCTTGGTGGCCGCTGCAGCTCGGAAGCGGCCCGGGGGAGGGAGAGATGCGTGCGACTGCGTGGGCGGGCGGGGCGGATTCGCCGAGCCTGCCTGCTCTGCATCTCTGGCTTTTCCTTTCCCCCTGGGCGCGCTTTGCCGATCGGTTTGCCGCTGACAACTGGTCTCTACTGTCCACCCATGCATGTGGGCACCCACCACCGCCGCAAGTCTTCCTGCTGCTGCTGGCTCTCGCTCTGGCTCTACAGCGATTTCTACTACTACTGGTCTGAGCTGGTAGTAGTACAGTACAGAGCTGCCTACGGATGCATGGTTGGAGTGCTACTGTGTACTGCCTACCGGGAAATATTCAAGTGTAGGACTGACAAACACACGGCAGAATTTGCCACGGATGTGAAACGGCCATGTGTGTGCAAGGATCAAACTCTACCTGCCAGAGAAGAGTGGTAAGAAAACAGATGCTGTGTTATTTTTGCTGGGATTGAATTGCGATGGTTACAGCAAAACTTCGACCACAATTATAACCCCAGATTTCAGATCTTGCATATAGTATGCAAAACCTAGGTTCATAAGGAATCAAGCCCGAATAGCTGCTGATGAAAAGTCCAAACCGAAAGACATCAGATGAGAAACAGTAGACCGGTCATAATTAGGATAGGAGTTAGAACAGCAAGCTCAAAATTAAGCTTAATTAATCGATTGATCCATCCTTTCGGAGTGCCCGCAAGCGATCGAGAAACCGAAGCCGAAATCTAGAGCTCCGGTTGTACAATCGTTCGCGTGTCGGGTCTCCAAAGAAGAAAAAGAAACTCCCTTCCTCCTTCAGAGAAGGGGGCAAAAATTACAGCAGCAGGGCAGCAGCAGATCAAGAACAACAGCCACAAAACTAGAACTGCGAAGAGGAACAGTACAGCGAGAGAGGTAGTAGCAGTAGTTGTAACTCGTCGATTACTTGATAGTTATGAGGCACTCGCAAAAGCGGGAGCTTTTGGGTTCACTCATTCGGACGGCGCCGCCGCGGAGGCGGCCATCCTCGGCGAGGTGACCGGGAAGAGCGGGAGCAGGCGCGGCGGCTCGGCGCCCCGCGGCGAGGGGTGGAGGAAGAACCCCCTCTCGGATATGGCGGTGCGCTCGGCATCCTCGGAGGACGAGGCCGGCGAGCGGTTGAAGGGCTCGCCGGTGAGCGGCGTGACCGGGCTGAGTTTGAGGGACGGGAAGTCCAGAACGCTCGGCGAGAGAATCTCCGGCGTGCCGGCCTTCCTGCCCGGCGATGGCAGCGCCCCCATCGCGAGCGGTGCGATCATCTTGAGGTTCTTGAGACTGCTCCGCCGCTCGTACAGCTTGAAAGCCGGCTTCTTGGGACGGCACGGCCCGTTCGCCCCCTGGCTGCCACCAATTCCGGCGCTGCTGTTTCCTGCGGCCGTTGTCGCCGCCGTGGTGGCGTTCTTGGAGGGTTGCTCGGCGCCGGTGAGCATCTGCACAACCTGCTTGAAGGAGGCGGTGTCGGCCTGCACGAAGGTGGTGGGGAAGGGAGTGGTCTCGATGGTGCGGGGGACGGGCCTCGGAGACGGTGGAAGGTTAGGGTGCAGTGGTGCACGGTGGTTCGGGTGAGACGGCGAGGTGGATGACGACGACGACGATGAGGTAGAAGACGAAGGCGAGTTGGGGTCTTGCTGAGGCATCGGGAGGAGCTGCTTGGTGGACGGCTCCATTGATGCCTCCCCTGCGCGCGCGCGTTCGTGGGGTGTGGGTTTCTTGGGTTTTGGTGTTGGGAGAGGAGAGGAGAGGAGAGGAGGAAGAGGAAGAAGAAGAGGAGACGACTTGAGGTTAGGAAGAGGGTGGGGAGGTTAAGAAGAGAGGGAGAGGAAAGGGAGAAGGGGAGTTAGAGATGCATTGTTGTTAGAGACCTTGGATGGATGCTTTCTCTCTCCAGGGTCTATTTCTTTCCCAGCTTTGATTTCCTTTTCTTGTTCGTTTTTTTCTCATTTTATTTCTCTGTCCTTTTCGTTTTTTCCCCCTTTTACTCGGCTGTGTTGGGTAGCGTGGTACTGTGGTGGGGGCTTTTAACTTTTTGCCACTCTTACGGATTTTCATAATAGATTTGTCACTAGACCCATCTATCATAGACTCATAGGAGCTCACATGTCATAGACTCACGGTGGCAAATCTGTTAAATTTCTCACTGTGGTGTGGCCGTAGGGAATTGGGACTGGGAGCTTGGGTATATTGGTATAGAGAAAACTAGCATCATGCCCCGCGCAGATTGCGCGGCTAGATTCATTATAAAACTTCTTATATAATATTAAATATAGTTTTATATTATATTATAAATATATAATATTAAAGTAGTAATATAGTTTTAAACTTAGACCTAACGTAGATCAAATTTTTACATTTGATGCACTGCAAATTAAAACAATGACTTCTTTTATATTATCTTAATAACATAATATATCTAAGAATAATGTTACAAAATTTATAGCATAATATCTCTTATTTCGTTCGTCTTCTTTAATTATATATCTTTCATATATATATATATATATATATATATATATATATATATATATTACTTATTTATGATTTTTCATAGCCTGTTTCAGACATATTTTTAGTCATATGAGGATTTTTTTAGTTTAATCTTGCACAATATCCTCGTATGCACAATATCCTCGTAGGGATCGGATAGCAGCAGCGCCGATTAAAACACTCTGATTTTTTCCTTTCCTTGTCCGATTTCCAAAAAATATTATCTTTTCTTTTTTATCTCTTATTTTCCTTCGATTGCTCGATTAAAAAACTGACTTTTTTTCCTTTCCTTGGACGGCAGCGGCGTCGATTCAATCAAAAAACATGATTTTCCCTTCTCTTGTCCGGTTCCAAAAAATATTATCTTTTTTATCTCTTATTTTCTTCGACGGCTCGATAAAAAAAATCTGATTTTTTCCTTTTTTGTCCGATGCAAAAATCATTATTTTTTCCTTGCTTTTCTTGTCCGATCCAAAAATCATTATCTTTTCCTTTTTCAATTCCAAAAGATCACTTTTTTATCCAAAAAATCACGTTCTTTTTTCCTCCTAAAAAACTTCTTTTTATCTCTTATTTTCCTTCGATGGCTCGATAAAAAATTCGATTCCAAAAAATCATGTTCTTTTTTTTATCAAAATGACAGTTTTTTCTCCTAAAAATACTCTTTTCTTATCCATGCTGTGCGTCCATAGCGGACCCTACTGGGCCCAGGAGACTAAGAAGCAATACGTTCTTTCTTTTGTCCGATAAATTTTTTTATGTTTTTTGTCCGATTGATTTTTTTTCTTTTTTTCTTTTTTCTCTCGATTAACGTGGGATTTTTTTAGCCCGTGAGAGCGAACGTGGTGACTCCTTTTTTCTGTTACTTTATATATATAATAGATTCATGTCAACATTTATAATTTTTTCTCATGGGGTTTGTTCTAATAGAAAATTTAAACGATAACACAGAATTGTAAGAGTAATTGTCTTGAGATTTTGGGTGAAACTTACAAATATAATTATGGTATAACTGTATTGTAACTGCGTTACACTATAGTTTAGTAACTTTGAATATCTACCGCATCAAAATTTATGTAGGGAGAATGAAAGAAATCTAATTATACCAAGATTTGTGAGGGGAGAGGGGAAAATACCGCAGGGCACATAATTATGTAAAAACATAGTTATAGAGTAATCACAATACAATTAGATAGTCCCAAAATATATTATTTTTCTAAAAAAGTATATTAGCTGAAATTGCGAATGTTTTAGGAAAAAACTCCCACAAGAAAATTGGATATTTCGTATTTGAATTGTGTGTTTAGCTTGTATTTAACAATAAGAATGGTCATTTACAACCATTTTGTTCGTTATAAAAGATTGACATCTCAGGCATACATCTAGCTAGTACTCCTAATTTTGTAGTACCTAGATGGCAAGTTTTTAGCTAGATGGATTTGTTGGCTGAAAGTAGGACACTCCAAAATCGCCGATTGATCCAACGCCAGTCTCTATTCGTAGACTTCTATCTTTTCGTTTCTGTTATAAACTAAAATTTAAATTTTTAACCTTAAATTTAGAGTTAATTTTAGAGTTTGTTCTTGAAGTTTATTTTTCACCATTGACCTTTAACACCTTTAGATTGTTAAGAATACATATATAAAAATTTTATTCATAAATTATTATTTTTTTGCAAATATGTCATTTTGTTTTTTATGAAAAAACCAAACAATCATCCCAAAAGCTACCGTGGCAAACTCTGACACTTAATCAAAGAGGTCCTAGGCCAATTGGCCAAGCTGGCTCAAAATTAGTTGTAGAATGGGATCATCGTATGGCCTGTAAAAATGAAATGGAATCTTATATATATTGGACATTTCAGTTCCTGCTGCTGCTTCAGTATTTAGTAGTATGAAGGGATTGTAAAACCAACAAAAAATTCTCTGTTTCATGAATTTTAACGTTTTCAAGCCAGCTCAAGTGGATAAATTGCATGGTAAATCTCAAATTAAGAAGAAAAAAAAGGCAAATTTCATGCCTTTCATAAGATTTGTTTGAGTTTCATCGGTTTTCGGTACCAGCTCTCTGTGAAATCTAGTGGATGGAATACTATGCTTCGCAATTCACAAGCAACTGAAGCAGTTGCTGGTTCGCTACACACTAGTGCTGTGCCCCCTTGTCGTAGAGATGCCACAGGCTCTGTAGCTATGATTCTATGAAAATGGTATCAGTGCTTTGACGAAAATAAAGAGAAGACACAGAAACAGAAACAAAAATTTGGGAAACGCAAGAAAGTAGTATGCAGCACAGCAGCGCGGAGCAGTTGAAGCCGGCGACGTGGGTTGTTTTTTTCGGGTGAAACACGAGGATCGCTTTAGTCGTTCTGGTATTCGCCATCGCCCATTTCGGTGATTCGGTGAGGTCGATCGGTCGGAAGGCGTCCAAAGAAGATGCCCTCCATAAAAAAAGGGCCCGCCGCATTGACTCGACCAGGCCACCCCCCCAAATGACGGGTGTGGACCACCCCGGTGACGACGATTCCTCGCCTGCCAGCCTCGCGCCGTACGTTCTCGGGCTCCGCACTTGGCAGAATCCTTCCTTTCTCTGTGCCGCCTGCTGCTGCTGCTTGGTGCTCCATACTGACATGGTCCGAGGAAGAGTCAGCTCAGTGTCACTTCGGTACTTCACCACTCCAGACAGCAGTACAACCGGCAAAGTAGCAGAAGGGCACGCGTACGTATCTCAGCTTATCAGGAAGTGAGACTGAAGCTACAGGCTGTACGAGCCTACAAAGCACAGTGCTTTGCTCTACATTAAGCTATCCGTTCCCATTTGAGGGTCTTACATGTGCTGTGTCGTTGCGGCCGGGAAATGTGGGCGAGGAATCGCATCCGAGAATTGAGAGCTCCACGGTGGAAGAATAAGGGGAAGAATCCGGTTCCCCGTTTTAACGGCCACGGGAGCGCGCTGGGCCTGGCGCGGTTTGAGTTTGACTATTCTCGATCCGCATCGGCTCCTCATCATGAGGTGAGTGGCAGCCACTGGTTACATTTCGCGCAGTCATGCGAGGGAAATGATGCTGCTGGCCACATTTCGCTACCAAGATGTACTACTCCATCCATGGTCAAGCTAGGTAGTGTCGATCCACTTCTGCCGTAGTTGAAAATGGATCGAGCACGTTTTGAGCCACCCCAATGACAGTCTTTCAGGATTCTGTGTGATCTGTTGGCCATGTACGTAGCTTCGTGATTTCTGATCTTCTGGGTGTTCATTCATGTTGTTCAACTAGGGCAAACATTTCCCAACACGCGAATGCACAAAACCGACTCCATCCGTACCTCTATAGATCACCGATCGAGATATTTGAGTTTCCTTTACGACCCGGAATTTTCAAGATGGCACGAAGATACTCCCTACCGTCCTCCGCTGCCCGCACGATCGCTACCTAGCTTAGCTCAGCTCCACGATTCCGATCAAATTCAATTTCACCACTATCGCCAGTGTGATTCTTAATTCTCTCCCCACTCCTGTTTCCTACGTACGCGTACAGTTCTGCAGAGCACGCGGCGTCCATCAACGACGAGACATGGGCGAAAGCTTTGGCCAGTCAGTGGCTGGGCTAGACGGCGGCGACGGTGAGATCAAACCAAGCTCAGCAAGGCGGGCGCGGCGGCGTCGCCACCACAGGACGCAGAGAGCCTGGGCCTCGACGACGACCGGTCGGTTTCGGAGGGGGTGGTCAGGCCAATCATTGCCGCCAGCGAAGCGAAACGTGCCAGCTGAAACCCTGGTCAAACACTCCACGCATTCATCCATACAAGCATCACGTACGTACGCAGGCCGTTCGATCATTTGGCCAAGCTTTTGGACTCGTAGTGCACTCCAGCGTCAATCCCAGTGTGTAGCCTACAAAAGTACAACCCGGCCCTAGCAAATTGCAATCATGCAGTTCGGTCGCTCGGCCTCATCGTTTTCTAGCTTCATGTCCCGTTGTCAAATTAACTTGGATGGAGTGCGAGCGAGGCTGCAAGCTTACAGGTTCCCATGGCGTCTCTATACAGATAGTAGCTCAGAAGGCCTGTGTGGATAAGTGAGGACTACAAAGAGTTCATTGAGACCAAATCTCTGTTGCTGTAAGTATTTCACTCTCAATCCAATTGTTTTTGTGATCACGGGAGCATGATTGCACGAATTTCTGGTTGTTGAGTCCTTGTTTTCATTTTGATCTAACATGTTTTCATTTCTCAGTAGTACTACTCCATGGCAAGTGGATGAGCTTTGTTGGATGGCTTTTCTGCGTTTGGAGCCATTAAGCTTTCTTTGACCAGAAATTAAGGGTGGAGACGACCGATTCCACATCAACTACTGGCCATGAAAGGCCCATCACAATGGACCACAGCTGCTGTCACTTTTAGCTCCATAACACACATTCCATTTTAGAGATTAGGGGGGATCTACCAAGTATGGTGGATTTATTCCCTCCAGTCTCAACAGCCACCAAATCTGTGCAGAGTCTACAGTGGAATAATATAGTAAGTCTAATGTGTCCACAACGCAACCGGGTAAGGATCATGCAGCAGTTGATTTGTTGCCTCTACTGCAGCTTCTTCGGCTCCATCATGCGATCCTGCACGCCATCGATCCATAGGACCACACAAGTGGAAGATGAGATGCCCATCTGGTGACTGCGAAAATCCAGCACCAGTTCTTCTGTCTTTTAGTTATGCTCAGTTGCTCACCCTGTGTCACTCACTCACTCCCCTCCCCCGCACAGTTGGACTCACCAGACACCATCACCTCACTGTCCCCTGTAAGGCATGGAACGGGTAGAATCCAATGTACAAGCAGGTACTACTACGTCAAAAAAAAAAATTCTGGATTTTATATGTTCAGCGTTTGATCATCTGTTTTATTTGAAAAATTTATTAAAAAATTAAAAAAAATTAGTCATATGTAAAGTATTATTTATGTTTTATCATGTAATAACAATAAAAATATTAATCATAGAAAATTTTCAAATAAAATGAAGAGTATAATTCTATCCAAAAACCAAAAAATTGTCTTTTTTTGGGACGGTGGTCGTAGGAGTATTTGTTTTTCTTTCTTTGAAGATGGGAGATATATAGATGTAGTATAATTGAAGGTTTTGTTCGGGATGGCTTCAGATAGCAAATGAGTTGTGAGCTTGAAAGACAGATTGTGGCCGTGTTCTTCTTTGATTATGGATTATGGATTTTCATTTATATGTTTCTTTAACTCCTAAATGTTGTGTTTCTATATAAAATTTCGCTAGAATACGTTCCTAAAACAACTTTTCAACTCTGCAGGAGTTGATTCATTGGTTATATATACCCTAGAATAACTATCACAAAAATTAAATAACTATCAATCCATAAATTTCAACTGATATCAAAGGGGGACACATCTTCACACGTGTAGGATAGTCATATACTCATATGAGCTGAGACTAAGATTCAAAGGAATCAGCAGTAACCAGCCCCATGGACAGAGTCCGGTTATGAGGTAATTGTATATCAGAATGGATATAGATTAAAATTAAAATTTGAACTTCTTTCTCCAGCTACCAGTTAAGAATTTAGTTATGTGACTGACTCCGGTGCATTTTATTTATAGTAGAATTTAATCCATACTGCTGATCTATTTTTATTGAACGACTGTGATTAAATTATACTACCAACAATATTAAGTGCAGTAAAAATTTAAAGTGGTAATATCATCATTTTTATTGTGATATTTATTGCAAAAAAAAAACAAAATTACAAAATATTGTTAATCAAGTAATTAACAAAGTAAAAAATATTTTTTTATTAGTAGTACTACAAATAAAATGTACCAGAAAGTTGCCCTTGTTGCCCTTTAGTTTTTATTTGAATTGTTCTTCGAGGGTAATTCGAGGAATACTGGGATTCCATACTCTGGCTGCGAACTAACGCACAACCGTGACAGAATCGAACAGCATGGTGGGCACCTGATACGTACAATAGACGGACACATCTCTAAGCCAACTGATTTTCTTTCTCCATGATTTGCGAAAATGGTGAAACCGGCGACACCACCAATCATTGACCAGACGAACAGACTAGGGAAGAAAGAATTGTTGGCCACTCACTCGAGAATGGCATCGATTCCCAGGAAGACATTCCCTTCGGACAGGTACACAAGCTTCTAGTGTATTAACCCATGATAACGGTGTTTCTTTTTCATAGCTGCTAAATTATGCAAGATTTAATTTGAAGGGAAATGGCAGGAGAGGGCCACCATCCGTAAAGGAACCAGCAAAGACAAATCAAGTTATCAACGGGGTAGTTGGGTGCTTGAGATTTACATCAAGCTGCAACGCTAAGGTAGAGCACGAATATGATAAGCAGATCTGGTCCGGTTCAGCGTGGTCCACAGGCCTGCCAAACACTCTTGCCGCAGCAAGTGAGCTAAGTAGGCAGGCCTTTCTTACCAGATAGAGCTAGACCGCTAGACAGTTACTCCCAAACGAGCTACTTGGAAGTAAGTAACAGAGGACAATGGCTTAACTCACAAGAAAATACAGTTGTAAGTAAATGGAAGAAAGTGGGGAGCATGAAAGAGAAATGGGAACGAAAGCAGAAGATGTTGCCTGATCTCGGCGATTTTTCATGCTGATGACAGGAGGACAGTTGAAAATACGGTGAGATAGACGGATACAGGGAGTCATCAACTCCAACTAACAACGGGGTATATATTTATTAAGTGCACCTCTGCACACTTCACCTCGTGACCAAATCTGTTGAATTGGTTCGATGGTGCACCCATACACAACTCAACTCAAATTAATAAGAAACAGCCCAACCAGACCACCCCGCTGCATATACAATTACAAAGCAACAGAGCAAAAGGGCAATATCGATGGTGTTGTATCCTAAGATGATTTGTATATCGGTTGTGTAGTAGCTGTGCACACACTGGTACGATTTGAGATCATCAAATCATCTACAAGTTGCCGTTTTAATCTATATTTGCCAATCATAGCCAATTTTCTAGCAAGTAGGCTATCAATGTTGAACACATGAGAAGAGGTACAACATGTCAATAAGGAATTTGACAAC
The DNA here is from genome assembly GCF_000231095.2 of Oryza brachyantha. Classification (NCBI taxonomy): domain Eukaryota; kingdom Viridiplantae; phylum Streptophyta; class Magnoliopsida; order Poales; family Poaceae; genus Oryza; species Oryza brachyantha. The sequence continues at coordinate 23,708,413 of NC_023163.2, forward strand.
AGAAACTACTTGTAATAACGACAGAAGCATGGGGCGAAAGAATGCCGAACAGAAACAGAAACTCACCAAGAACTCCGATCTATCATCCAGAAAAGATCTCCGTTACAGGGTCCGAGATATGTTCTTAAACTCATTCAAACAGGACAACAGAATCTTTTGACGTTTCAGCAGAGATTGACGCTCGTTCTGGATAGCATCAACTGCACCAGGTGCCACGAACATGTCCATGAACCTATCGTCGTTGACAGCAAACAGCTCGAAGCCAAGTGCCAAAAACAACCGCTCACGACTGCATTGTATAAGTTGAGTGCATATCAGTGAAGGACAAAACACACGTATACTGGATAGGCGCACAAATTTAAAAGGCTAGCATCTATCAACGATGCTATCAATAATTATATGTGGAGTTGTTTCAAAAAAAAAATAATTATATGTGCAGTAGCAGGCTAGCCCTAGCAGCCATGCCAGAAATATATACAATTCACATATAATACTATCTACTATACTTATGGCGTAGTATTCTACATTTTGCTTTATCGATTAACTAATAGTGCTTCAGATGGTTATTCCTCAAAATCCAAATATATCACTCATTTACTGCCAAGAGACAGTATCACAGGAACCATGGTGAACATGGAATTTCGGGGTTATGGAAGTGTTTGATGCACATCTTAGAAGGGGAAGTCCTTGATGTATTTGTGATCATATGTGCTCAGCTAGATAAATACATCGATGACAGCAGACAACTCATCAGCCTAGACCTAGATCAATTGTAGTAGTTTAAAAATTCATATGGTTACTACCAAATTGAACAGGCAGAAAGAGAACAAAATGTGTATTAACATAGTTAGAAGTTCAGGCATACCAGGGGGTCAGGAATCCAGAGTTCAATGCGGAGGGTACATTCCTTTCAATTAGGACTTCTCGCATTTTGGCGAAATACTGAGCAGATATTGAGCATATGCTCGAGTACGATGACCCTTGTTTTGAGCCAAGATCATCAGCACCAACCACATTGTTATGATGATTCCTGTTTGCATATGCTGCCATCCTTGCATGTCTTTTTCTTGCACCACCATCATTCAAGTTCCCGTTGTCTTTCTTCTTACCACCATTCATATCAACTGGAAGATCAGGAGAAGGTGTCTCAGGAACCGTCAGCTGGCTTTCTCTCAGAACTTCCTTTGGCTCATTTCCTTTAGCAGGTGGTGTCATATGTTGATGATCCTTTGGTGGCACATTCTCCTGAGCTTCTTCAAGGGCAGAACCACTGTCTGATAGGTCAAAAGATGTGACTCCCGGGAAGTGGTTAAACCTGTGCATGGAGTTTGCTACAGACCCAACACCACTAAGGAAATCGTTCTCATAACAAATATGGGAGTAGGGACTTGTAACTGAATCAAGGTGATGCCGCACTATCTGTTTGCATTGCTTGGACAAGTCCTTGACAAACTTATAGTATGAACAGCGGAGAGCAGCAAGGAAGCCGACATATCCATCCATGTCTTCAACATTTTGGTGATCTGCCAGGGAAAATACAAAAAAAGTATGAAAACGATTTAACAAATTGGTGTACTCCAATTGACTTCTGACATATGCAAAAGCTCAGCTATAGTTCCATGCAAAAGGTGAAAATAATGAGATCTTGTTGACTTCTTACAACATAAAAATGACAAAGATCATATGTCAGATTAAGACATAAAGTTTGAAGAGATAAACGCGAATAACAAGTGATTCATAGCAATATCAACAAAAAGAGTAGCACACCAGCAGACACCAACAAGATAATTGATAATATAAATTTTGCATAAAGAAAGTGATCGCAAGTAATAGCAAAAACACATGTTACATAAAGTAGAGGAATTCAGATAATTAATTGCACAACGTTGGTGAGAAAAAAAGATGAAATATATATTTTCTTCCGATATTGTGTTCCAGAGAGCAAAAACTACTAATAGTAGCGTCTTTTCATCTTGTCTGACTGTGAAACTGAGCAAACTGCAAAGAGTTTCTAGAAATCACAAAACATGACCATGATCGGTTTAAAAATTACTCATCTAAATTGTCAGCATGTAATTGTAGTAAGTGAGATGAACCCCTGCAGAGACATCCAGAACTTACATTTTGAGTCTTGATAGCGGCATCGCTCCATTGCTAGGTCAAATAGACTTTGTAGGACAAATGCCAGACGATCACATGCTGTATCAATAAGAGGAGCAAGCCATGATCGTGCGGCTGCACGTGCTATCTCGGCTGCTGCCTCAGTCAACCCACTACTCCCACCTCTTCCAGCATGGGCAAGTAGTATGTTTGCAACCTGATGGTATCAGTATAACAAATTAAGAAATCTTCCATTTAACTTCTTGTATACATATGTAGGTTGAATTTAAACACACCTTCTCCCTTGAAACTTGTGGGCACTCCATTGAGTATGTTGCACAGCGGAACTCATGCATTACTCTTTCAAAAGCTGCACCGCCATATAACTTAAGACTCGAGTTGGGAGGTTTTACAGATATGTTAATGCCAGGCCAGCTGCCTATACCACTATGCATTTGTTCCTCTTCTGTAGTTTTCCCCCATAGCTCTGGTGCTGGATCAGCTGCTCCATCAAGTAGTGCACGCTATGATAAGAGAGTATAATTTCAATTAGTTCTAGAGTTTTTAGAAGAGATGTTAAGGTTAGAATGTGGGTTCTGTACGTACCAAATGCGTGCAGATATTAGCAGCATGAAGCATAGCTGATCTTCTCAGCTGAGAGACATCAGATGTAGCTTCCAATTTGGAGTCCAGTCTGGATAGGTCCATTGAGACTTCACTGCATCTCTGCTCTAACAATGCCAGGGTTGCTGGAGCTGCTTCTTTGTACCTCTTCTGAAGTTCAGATTCCAGGTACTTCTTGAGACAGCTGAACCCAATGTATGGTCCATATTTCTCTTCATTGAAGCCACCCTTAACACTGTCTCTCAAGTGACGCAACACATCGATATCAACCTGGCAAATTTGCCTCCGGAACTCTTCATTGGAGATTGTTCCACGATCCTTTGGAAGAGCCACGAAGAATGGGTGTATATTATCCCCCAGATACCCACTTGCGCTCAAGTAGCTATCGACCTCCCAACGTTCCGTAAATTCCTTCAAATGGTCAAGACAGACACGGTTTCATAAGGCACGATGTCAGTACAAATCATACGGAATAGCTCACACAGAAGACGTAATTGAATCTTATGTGCAGATAGGGAATTCACCGAAAACCGAACCGGAATAACCGATTTATACGGTTATTTCGGTTTCCGGTTTTTAAATTGGTTTTAAAAATTAATTAGTTCGGTTTTCGGTTTTTGGTTTTTTAATCAGTTTTTATTTTTAGAAACCGAAATAACCAAATTAACTGAACTTACACCTCACTAGTTCGTATTCTGTAAGTTGCGGCCTAGCTCAACCCAATAGGCAAGTGTGAATATGCGATGCAACCTCTACTCCTCAGTCTCCTTCCGTGAGTCTATAACTATCGGTCTATTATTCATGGTGTTTTGAACTTATTGTTGCCATTTTATCGGTGAAACTATAACGACTAATCTTATAAAGATCTGTTAATAATTTTGGTTTTTAGCCAATAACCGAAATAATTCGGTTATTTAGGTTTGGTTAATAATTTTCCAGTGTAAATTTCGGTTTTCAATAATAAAAACCGAAATATTAAAAAACCGAATAGATTGCACTAACCGATTGCCCAGCCCTATGTACAGATGTTGATTGTTCTGAAGGAATACCTTGAGACGGTTATCAAACTTGGAGATGACGATCATTGTGCGCCTGAAAGTGGGATCAATATCTCTAATAGCATCCAACCAGAGTGACGAGCACCACTCAACACTGCTTTGCTGGAGGAACAGAAGGAGGCGGTGGGGTGGGCTCGCTAGTGACTTCACCATTGACAAAATCTCTTCTGGAGTACTCTCTGGCTCACCTTTCTTAGCCTAAAAAAATACAACAAATCTATCAATTAGCTAGAACAGACTAAACGACCGCCCTAAGAACATTACTGACAGACCAAGCAATGCAATCTTCTTCATTGAGGTATGAGAAGTCACAATATAATAAGCAATTTGTTCATTCAGGTGTGAGAAGTCGTAAGATAACAAGCAACCATTTTAACTGAGGTATGAAAAGTCCTAATTTCACCTGTACCTACCTTAAGCACGAAACCTGGAGTGTCAATGATGGTGAGGTTGGGACAGTAAGCGTACTCCGCCCTCATGACGATGGGCTTGGACGAGACTGCGGCCTGAATCTTCCTGAGGTGAGCCTCAGTCCGCTGCTTGATGAGGTCGGCGATGGCTGTGGCCAGAACCATGGGGCTCCCGTACTCCTCCGAGTCCTCCTCCTGAAACAAACCAGGCTGATGAACCTTTCGCTCGACTAGGCTTGACATGAGAGAGGCGAGGAGGGCGAACCCTACGGGAAGAAGAGGCACACACACCTGGAAGCGGCACCGTGGATCGAGGGCGGTGGGGTCGTGGACCATCTGGAGGACGAGGGGGCGGCGGGTCCCCATCTCGACCTCGCGGACGTTGAAGCGGAAGCCGAGGAGGGCCTCCAGGAGGGAGCTCTTCCCGTCCGATTGGCCGCCGATGGCCACAATCTCGGGGATCGGGAGCTTCTCGCCGAACGCCACCGCCGCGGCCTGCAACCGGTTGTACGCCTCGAACCGCGCCTTCGAGTCCGACGCTGCCGCGGCAGCAGCGGCCGCCGCCACCGAATCTGCGGCCCGTCTGGTGGAAGGGGACGGCGCGGCCTTGGGGTTCGGTGTCCTCCCCGTCGCCGGCGACGAGAACGCGTTGGTCGCCATGGGATGGATGCGAGTAGGCACTGTCCCCCAGAATTCGGATTTTGAATTTGAAAAGCGGAGAGGCGTTGGGTAGAGGCGGCTCCGCGGCTGGATGGGAGCGTCCGAGCGTGGGAGCGAGCAGATGGTATCTGCTCCTATTATACACACACATGGGATGATGGGGAAGATAGGGGCCTGTTCGGCCAGCCATTGAGACTTCCGGCCTAGCCCATGTCTGACAGTATGAGAGCATTTCTTCTTTTTCTTCTTTTTCGCATTTACTAACCATCAGTTAACAGAGTTTTTCTAATAATCAACTAGCATGATGGCCCACGCATATGCGCTGCTAGGATCGTTATAAACTATAGTTATAAGGTCTCTTATGTAAATAATAATTACTTTTTAATTGTTTAATTCTAATTTAAATTTTTCTAATTATATTTTTACATGAAACCTCGTTTACCTTTATTCTAAATAGTACTGGTACATAAACTCTTTCCTGCATAATATTTAATTTATAATTCAGAGTATAGATACTTCTAAATTATATTTATGAATGAACACTTCCTCTTAATTTTTCCAATTTTTAACTAAAATTTTAGATCTTTGCAAATTATATTTATAGATGGACTTTTCCCTCAATATCAATTATTTTAAAACTTTTAATCCAAGATTTGAAATTTTCTAAACAATATTTACACATGGACTCTTTTTATTGTTTTTTATTTTATTCTAAAATTATATTTATAATACGATTCTTTTTAACCGGAATTTTAGATATTTCCAAATTTTATTTATAGATGGACTCGTCCCTTGATATTAATTATTTTATTTTTTTAATCCAAGATTTCCAAATTCTATTTATACATACACTCTTCCCTTAATATCAATTACTTAAAAAAAATTTATTCGATATTTCAATTTTTCTATACTTTATTACGCATGAACTCTTTTTATTAGTTTTAATTGATCTTTTCTTTCCTTGTCAGATCGTAAAAAATAACATTATCTTTCTTTAATTTTCATTGTCCGATTCAAAAGAAACCGTTCTTCTCTCTTTTTATTTTCTCTTATATTGATCAGGATTTTTTTTAAGAAAACTTAAAATATCCTATTGATATTTTTTCTTTTGTTCGATTGATCTTTTACTTTTGTTTTTCTCTGATGTCCGATTTATGTGTTCTTGACTGATCTTTTCTTTTTTTTATTGCTATTGATCAGGATATGAGATTTTTTTATTGCTATTGATCAAGATTCTATAAGAAAACCTGATCTATCCTATTGATTTTTTTCTCTTGTCCGATTGATCTTTTCTTTTTTTTTCCTCTCCTATTTTTTTCGATTAATGTTTAAATTTCTAGCATGTGAGAGACAAAGTTTTTTTTCCAATTGATCTTCCAAAAAAATGTTATCTTTTCTTTTTTATCTATTATTTTTCTTCGATTAATGTGGGGTTTTCTAGCCCGCGAGAGCAAACGTGGTTTTTAAATATTTTTAAATTGTATTTTATAAATTGACTTTTCCCTCGATATCAGTTATTTTAAAAATCCACATCCTCGTAACGCTTCGGATTTTTTCCTTTTCTTGTCAGATTCAAAAAAAATATTATCTTTTCTTTTTTATTTATTATTTTCTTCGATTAATATGGGATTTTCCAGTATGTGAGAGTAAACGTGGTTTTTAGATATTTTCAAATTGTATTTATAGATGGACTCTTTCCTTAATATCAATTATTTTAAAAATTTTAATTCGAGATTTCCAACTTGTATTTATATATGGACTCTTTCCTCAATATCAGTGACTTAAAAAATTTTTATCCGAGATTTAGATTTTCTAAACTTTATTACGCATGGACTCTTTTTGTTATTTTCTTTATTATTAATTGATCTTTTTTCCTTGTCCGATTTAAAAAATAACGTTATCTCCAATGTCCGATTGATTAAAGCTGTCGTGAACCAATTTGCCAAAGCAAAGCCGAACGGAACATTAATTACATGCCACTAATGTGCTATCCGATTGATTTTATTGCTACCCGATTGTTTTTTTTCCTTTTATCTGATTGATTTTTTCTTTTTTCACCTATTTTTTTCGATTAACGTGGAAGCTTCTTTTTCTATTACTTTATATATAATAGATTTCACAACCTTCTGACCTGTAAGATATTTGAGCTCCAACCTTATTCTCTGTTAACGAACTTATTGTCTGTGGCACATGTAAATCTAATGTCATATTAGGTTCCGGGTGAGGATATGGACAAAGGAAGAAATTTTTAGTAAGATGACTAAGGTGAATCCCTAGTTTAGAGGGAGGCTAGGGAATCTCATAATCCCACCGGTGGCTGTCACCTTCGCTGCATCCATGAGACCCCATACCTGTTGTCGTTGTAGCCACCTTCGTCGGACCCGGCCTCCTGAGGTCATCATCGTTCGATCTGGCTTTCCTAGATTCACGCGGTTGGATCTAGCCGTCACTGCCATAGCCACCTTATTAGGAGCATTTAACTATTTGCCATTTCTTATAAGTGATATTAACTTTTTGCCACTCACATGTGTCTATGACATGTGGGTCTGGGCCTACATGTCATAGATACGTGAGATTAAGACTACTCGTAAGAGTGACAAATGGTTAAATTTCCCACCTTAGCGGGTGCGCTGAGTTGTCACGCGCCGTGAATCGAGTGCAAAAATCATTTTTAGTGTAGTGTTGGGAGATTGTTTCTCCCTTGGTTCCTCCCCATGGGGTGCCGTTTAGTTCTACCCATGGCTCCAAATAGAGAAATTCCCGGTCATGTGTCAAATAGGGGGTATTGCCAGTCATGCACTAAAACCTTTAGCCGTCGATAAATATTTTGAATTTTAACTAGGTTCACCATCAAGTCTTCAGGGCAGAGATACCAGATGAAATCACTAAACCATTTCACACTGCTGAAATATTAATTGGTTTCGGGCTATATAGCATTGTCACACATACGTATTATTGGTTGAGACCAACAATATCTGAATGTTCAGAAAACAATCCATTTGCTATACATCGCCCTCTTTATTTTGTGGATGGAACTATAACTACTAGTACTAGCGTGACTTGTACATATCTTGAAAGATCGTAAATTCGCCATGGAAGTAGAACGTCCTGCCCAATCCCAATGTACAAACATTTCAGATCATCAACAAAGCCCCTAAAACCCCAGTAGCAACACCGGCGATCACTCCGTCCAACCCTGCCGAACCGGACGTCGGCGGTGGCGCCCCAAGCGAGCTGCTGCGCGACATTGTCCTGCCGCC